>NC_090937.1:840664984-841933260 GCF_040938575.1 Ambystoma mexicanum | reverse complement strand
CTTCATTGTCTTTGTCGATTTCACCCAGGCGTTTGATTGTGTCGAAAGACATCGCCTTTGCAGAAACTCCTGGATTGGAAGTGCCCTAAAGAAATACTGGCTCCAATACAAGCTCTACATTCCAAAACCTCTATGAGAATTAGATTCGATCCGGCAAGGGGATCTCTCAGCTGAAATTCCGACTACAAGCGGAGTGAAACAGGGATGTCCCTTAGCCTCAGCTCTATTCCTGGCCTACATAGGAGACTTCCAAAAGACTGAGGCGGTGATACGTGCATTTGCCCCAAAAATTGGAAATACTGCGATCTCAAGGCTACTGTATGCTGACGATCTTACATTATTTGACCAAACACCTATCGGTCTACAGCGGCAATTAAATAATCTACTCCAGTACACAAAAGAGAACTTTCTTGAGATTAATAAAGAAAAAACGAAAGTGATGATCCTGCAAAAATCTATCAGGAAAGCAGATGACAAAAAATGGTTTTTGGGAGAAACCAAAGAAGAAACAGTAGAAACATTCAAATACTTGGGAGCCACGCTGGACAGTTCCACATGGGAAAATGCAATGCAAGTCGCTCTACATGAAAAGATCAAAAAACTAACGGCTCAAGCCAAAGCCATTGATAGAAAATGTGGGCAGTGCTCCTTAATTCCAACAATACATTTTTACAAAATGAGGGTGGTGCCGGCCGTGATGTATGGATTTGAGGCTATGCCAACTATTCCAAGGGATTTATGGCCCAAACTAGAAGCCACCTTTTGGAGGTCTGTTGTAGGGTTGCCACATTCAACATCTGGAATGGCGATTAGACGCGAATTGTGTCTACAATCGCTCGAATGCACTGTCAGCTGCAAATCTATAATGCTGTACAGAAAGTGCAGAATGGCAGACAGCAACCAAATCTACAAAATGATTAATAAAGAAATGCAAGGGGACAGCTGTGTTTTGTTAACAATCTGGCAAAAGGAAAACAAACTTCTACTGGAAGAAGAAGAACTCATTCGAAATCCGTGCAGAGTTCTGTGGAAAATCAAAGATCTAGATTGGACAAAGACGCCAGAAACAGCGACCAAAAACAAATTGACGTTACACCTACCTCATAACACAAAAAAGCTTAATGAATTGCAAAATTACATAAAGAAATTCCCCAACAGGGTTGCTCGAAATTTAATACTAAGAGCAAGACTAAATCTTCCAGAAACAAACTAAATTTTATACATTCGAGGCTGTTCGCCAACATCAATATGCCGCTTTTGCCAAGAGCCCTCGCCTGACCACCAACAAACCATTCAATACCTTCTGATGATATGTTCAGGCACACGATCGATCAGAATAAAATACTTATCCAACTTAGTTGGAGCGGACATACTGCCACAGGAAGAGACTTGGTGGAACATGCTCATTGATGGGGACAGAACTAGTCGGCAAATCGCAGCAGCAAAAATGCTCGAACACATTGTGAACAACCTGCTTCAATGGAATCCACCCCCTTGGAAGATGACAAAGTCACAAATAAGTAAGAAAACATCACTCACGTTACTGTAAAGCAGCACCTAATCAAGATCTATGGTTTAGACGAGCTTCGACTGCAATATTGTAAAAATCTCATGTTGATTTAACAATAAAAAATATATATATATATTACAGTATGCCATAAGGGATTGGAAAATGAAGGGGTTGGTGTCATACCCTGATTGGAGAGGGGGATACCATGCTCCAGCTAGCGAGTTCACCTCCCTCCGATAAGAGTTCTCTTCTCCCAATATGGTTCTCATGCAAACAGTCACCCGCAGGGTCAAGATCAGATAGCGGCTGCCTTCTCAGGTTAAAAAGAGAGAGTTTCCCTGTGGAGGCAGTGATGCTAGATTCATCACAACGCCCTATACTATCTGACAAGCAGATTACCTCCAACAGTCCATGGAGTTACCCATGGAAACACTACAGCTGTGTCAGTGTTTGGTAGTGGGATACCTAACCATGGCCCAGCAGTGGCACAAAGCAGTGATCTCCCACTGCATCAGGGAAGTTCTATGAAAGTATTTACTATGTCCGATGACAGACAGTGCCTGATTGGTGCAAAACTGGCTAAAATGTTGGGAATAGATTTTTTGCCCTCTCCTTTTTTTGTGCAAAACCCTGGATTCTCGCACCTAATGGGAAATATAAATCACTAATGGGATGGTCCTGGCTGAAAAACATACTCTCACAAAGTTGAACTAGAATTGTGCACTGAGGTTATGGCTACAGGTGGATGGGTACTACAACAATCTGAGGGATAAAAAGCCACTTCATCATGGATATGTGTGTTCTTGGTCAAACCATTGACTATGATATCATCACAGACACTGGGTAGCTTTTCCTTCCTCTAACAGCCAATAGAGATCCTGGCGTAATTCAAGGGGGCCTGCAATCTGGTGTGTGGAAATGGTGAGGATGCAAGGGTTTCAGGACAAAAACCACAGGTGAGTAGACATCTGGATGAATGTGGAGGAGGGGGACACACAGTTGTAGAGGTGGAGCCAAGTACCCCGACCCAAAGCTCCTCCCCCATGCTCCCTATATGTTGGGAGCCAGAGTGTGAGACATGTACAGTACCAGTGAAAATACTTGGAAGTAAGGTTCCCATTGAGGATGCCATACATGCATTCATGACAATATGATGGACATTTGAATAAAATCCCGGACGAAGTGTGAAAACCAAGAAAAAGAGAAGATTGGTGATGTCATGAAGAAGCAGAGCTGATGCACCCAGAAGGATACAGAGATGATAGAGCATAAATATTCTATAGGCTCTAAAAAGAGGTGTTAAAGATAAGCAACATTTCAAGCTCGAGATGAAGATGTTCATGCTACAGAAATAATGAAGAAGATATCAAGTCATTTTACAGCTGTACAGATGCAGTAACGCAAGTAGACAAATTATTCTTAAAGGCTGGCTATATAGTGAATAGATTGTGGCGAAGTGGCAATGTATATGCACATGAAATGTATGGGATATGGATGATTCCACAACATACTTTAGCAGAGCTGGAGCCTGTAAGCAGGAAGGCTTTTTCAGTGTGTCACTGTTAGAAATTGAAAACTGAACCATGGAGGTGAATCAAAGAAAGGCTTGGTTGGCCCAAGATCAGGAAGTCAAGGCCACTGTGGTTCTGAATGTTCGAGCAGTGGTTACAGGACGTGTGAAAAGGACAAAACTCCTGTCTTAAGTGAGGAGTCAGAACATTGAAGACATCAGAGGTTCATCATTTAATTGTATTTTAAATGAGGAAAGACTCTAAAATGTGGTCTGCAGTCACGTGTTCAGATGAAAATAGACATTGGGACGAGCTGTATCGAACCAAGAAGACATAGTATGCCTACAGTATCTCATATTCTCTAGCACAGAGAACATTTTCATGGCCAAGTTCAAAGCCTTAATTGACTAGCAGGCCGCAAGAGTGATGGTAGATGACAGGCTAATTGGTGGGAAGCTATGTTTATGACCATAACCTGGATGAAAGCCTGCATGCTGCTTACGTAGGTGGAATATTACTGAGGGGTACAAGGGTGCCAACCAATTATAGAGAGCCATGTAATAGAGAGCCCTATAATTTGTATACCAATGGGACGTTGTGTATACAAATCCTGCACAGAGAACATTTTCATGGCCAAGTTCAAAGCCTTAATTGACAAGCAGGCTGCAAGAGTGATGGTAGATGACAGGCTAATTGGTGGGAAGCTATGTTTATGACCATAACCTGGATGAAAGCCTGCATGCTGCTTACGTAGGTGGAATATTACTGAGGGGTACAAGGGTGCCAACCAATTATAGAGAGCCATGTGATAGAGAGCCCTATAATTTGTATACCAATGGGATGTTGTGTGACCTTCCTAGAAACCTGCACTAAAGGAGGGCTTAGTTGCCCCACCTGATCTTACCCAATCACCTTCCCTGACAAGTATGGAACATATACCTAGATGTTCCCTGTTTGCAACGTAGGTTGACTTCAATGATCAATGATGATGACTTTTAACTATAAATGTTTTTTTATGAAATGCATAGAGTGTGAAGATCGAGCAAGTTCGTTCATGTTCGTTGTACTCCCTGTTTTAGATCATTGATATTAAAACAGATGCACTAGGCCAACTTCCGGAGTCAGTTTGATTATTGAGGATTGAGTATATTCTGCATCTCCATCCATCTCAAAGTATTGCTACCTCGTCTTAAAGGGCTGGGTTGGACACCCCAGTTCACAGTGAAAAAAGGGCCTGTAGCTTAAATTTCTGATTTGTTGCAGCAGACAATAGATCAAATGTCCATGCTGCCTTATGAATTCCCAGGACAGAGTCCATTCCATGTTTTGCGCAGGTTCTTCATCACTTAGTCACACAATTCATCAGTTATTATGTGCCTGTGAAAGACATTGTTACTTGTGGTGAACCAGACGAATGATTCGGACTAAGATGTAATATGTTCAAGGGTGTTTATTTCAATAATAATAAAGCGCTTATCTAGCCCTACTGCTATGAGGGTAAGTCCCTACCTAACAAACTAACACTAACAGTGCTCATCAAATGTTCAAAGGAATTAGTCCTTAGTGCACAACCTACTTGCTATCTGGTCCTACCACATAGAAAAAAATGAACAAAAATAGGCCACAGCAATAGCCTTTATCCTTGGGGGGCTTTGCTTCACCCAATGACTTGGATCTCTTTTCAAAAGGAGCTTTTGAAAATGTGTGAATTTCTCACACTACAGTCTTCCAACCTCTTTGCAGCTTCTGATCTCTTTTCAAAAGAAGGATTTGAACAGTTCATCAATTCCTCACAATACAGTCCTTCACTGGAACCCTTCAGGTGTTCTTGGTTCTCAGACTTGCTAGCAAGGTTGTATATCCCCAAAGTACTGTTGGCCTCTAATAGGCTTACATTACAGAGGCCTTGTTTAGGTGTCTGCCCGTATCTGGTATTCAGGACTTACTGGCACCTGTAAACTTTTTGGTTTCCCCAGCCTCCAATACCAATGTCTCTATATGTTACAGGACTCTGTAAAGCCCTTTGGCCCTCTAATAAACTAACATTAGCGGGGCCTCCGTTCAGCGTCTGCCTCCATCCAGCATTCAGGTTTTCTTGGCTCCTGTAACCCTTGTGGCTTCCCCAGCTTCAGATATAGTGGTTCATCCCTCTCAACAGCGTTACCTCTTCGGGAGCTTTTGCCTCCCTTACTCTGCCCGGCTCAGCAGCTGTTGCACTTCTCATGCAGAGATCAGGGATCCAATCGCTCTGCTGCGGTCTGGTCTCTGCATAAGTTAACAGGTCCCAGGCCCACCACGGCCTCCATGTGGTTGTACCACCGGAAAGATGGTCACTTTTGTCTCTCTCTCGACTTCGGGTTCATTGCCTTCTGGCGGCTTGCTACTGATCAGCTTACGCCCCACGCTGGCTCTGCAGTCTAGCATGGCTCTGCCCCTCCAGGACGTCCACCCATCAGTGGCTCCCCTCTGCATAGGATTCATAGGATTATCTCTCTTCCATTCCTCATTGCTTTATGTTGGTGATCACAAACAAAATGGGTGTGTCGCTCCTCTTTGACTGTGGAGTTCAGGCGAGATTCACCATTAACTGAAGCCAAAGTGATTGAAGAAATGTCATTATTTGGAGAGTCCAAAACAGAAGTAACAGCAGTATTTCTGTTTCCCAAGTAGGCAGATAATGTATTTTGGACAGGTAGTTCCTTACAGGAATGGGAGTCTTTGTCCCCAAGAAGGGAGTCACTCCCAGTGATATACTCCCTGATCCCTAAGGCGGGTCATGCTGAGCGGGCCCACCTCCTGAGCCTCAAAGGGGGTGGCTCCAGATTTGTCACACACAGTTATGCAGAATATCTTCTCCCATTTCAGCTGGGCTTTCTATGCCAAAAATATACTGAGCCCAATGTAGTTGCCCCACAAGCTACTGTACAACATAAAGACCTCAGTTGCCACACACTTGAACTCTACTCTGTACATGTTGGACAAATATGAGCAGCGCAACACCATCACACATCACTGCAGCAATCACAGCAGAAATCTAGATAGGCATTTTTAACACATTATCAAGTGTCAACTGCTATATACATTCTGTCCCATGCTTTAACCTTCAGAGGAGGACAACAAACAGGTGAGCCATCACAATGACTCCCCAAAAGAAGTTTTCTCTCTGATGTCCCTGCATGAGAGCAATCTGACAAACATGGCTTTGGTCCATGACCTAGAAAAGGAAACATTTCCCAAATTGTGGGAACTCCCATCCCCTGTACTCTATCTTTGGCCTAAAGAAACTTAATGATTAGGTTTGAGATATTTAACAATAATGAGTAAGGTTTAGTTTGCATTGTTCAAATGTAGTAAATAATCATACAACATAAGAGAGTAATACTTATTTGGCATCCAAATCATTATCAGCAAGTAAGATTTTTAATAATTCCAAGCAAAAACAGCTGAACCAAACGTGTTTCGAAAAGCAATTCTCTTCATCAGGGCTATAGTTATTTACAGTTTCTGAAAGTAATCACAAAAGACCCTTGTAAGCAAAGATTTGTCAAAGCAATCTATGTGACAATGAGTAGAGCAAAGTAGGCTTAGTAAGTCACCTCTTGTGTTTAGAAATTTGATCAAAATGACAAATCTGGGAGAATCTTCCCCATAGCACTCCTCAGTCACTTGCTAGAAGTCATGCCCGATCTCTAAGTACATAAGAAACTCATGTTATAGCCATTCTCTCTTGTCTTCACACATGTAAAATCATATGATGTACTCTATAGGTCAGAATCACCTTACCAAATGTCAGATCCTTAGACTGTGGCAAGAGAAACAGTATTCTTCCTCCTAAACATATTATTATCCATGACTTTGAGCCCTAAAGGATGAAGAATAAATTAACATATCATCAATTTCTTGCAAAAAGGCAAATAACAATAATGCAGCTACCATACAGAGAATCAATTAAACCAATTCACCAGGGGTCTCGTCATGTTGAGAAAATCTTGGCTATCTGTCAAGTACGTGAAGGACCTCGGCCCTAACCTTCACAATTAGATGCCTAGGGAAACAATGCCCAAGAATTGGTCCAAAACATCACTATATAACTCTGGCTAGCAAATGCAGAATAGATGCCTGCAGTTAAAAGCTATGAATCAAAAACATGTCCAAAATCATCTGACCTATGGAACTAGTCTTCCCAGATATGCAGTGTATGGCAAGGAAGGGCCTCCCCAATATTCACAAAGCCGGTGAATACCTTAATTAGAAGATATACCATCACTAAGAACTGTGACTAAAATACACCATTATACCAAAACAGAATGGTCATAAACCTCCTAATTGCCATCAAACTCACTTTTTACTCCAGTAGGGTTGTAAAGTAATGAAGACTGGTCCTCCCACGGTCATCTCTGAGCGAGATGCACTGCAAAATGGCTGCCATTTTATAAAGGCATTCAATGTGATGCGATGACATCATTGAGTCATGATATTGAATGTCAGTATTTCGGTATTTCTTACTGATGCTGAATCTAGGACTGTTGCCATCTAATTATGTTGGAATGCTAGTTGTAAGCCATAGTCATCGCTCAAATGTAATCGCTCTCAAAAGGTGAGTGATAGAGAAGGGTTAGAGGACAAATATCTGTGCCTCAAAATAGGTTATATCCCACATTTGCATGATGAAGGATCAATTACTGGCCATATCACAGTTAAATGAATTGTTTTATGCCACCAATATTCAAAACACCAGATAAGATCAAATAAAATAAATTAAATTAAAATAATTAAATGAATTGAATACGGTGCACATTATGTGTATAGATGATATTACGCAATAATCCAAAAGGGGTAGCAAAACATGACTCACAGGCTATCAATGATTACTCAATATGGCCAGTCCTAAGGTGTGCTATGATTTCATATACATCTTGTAAGAGTAAGTGAGGATGACCCTACTCATAATTAAATGTTGAATACTCCCAATGAAAATCAAATTTCAGAGGTCATTGATCAATCCTGCAATGTCACAGTGGTAAGTGATCTGAATTTGTCAAGATAATCTGATGTAAAGCAGTGTGGACCCATCACACTCTAGCAATTTTTGGTATATGGTAATACACATGTATAGTCTCTAAACACAATTGTGTACGTAGTTTACATAGTGGCACGCTACCATCTATATGTGCTAGAATAACAGTCAACGTGATGCAACATATAACTACAGAATGTTAATAGTTGTTGATAATTAAAGTGCATCAAGATGATATGATGTAATGCTATGTGGACATATCGCACTCTTTAGATTAGAAGTACAAATACAATATATTTCCACATGAATGCCCATGGGTTACATGCCTAAAGTATACAATCTTGTCATGTTAGACATACAATCAATTAAATACAGCATTTCAATACAGCGTGTCCATAGGTATGCTAACCAAGTATGTCATAACAGTTGTGGATTGAAACACTACGTTCATGGGTATGGGCCCAAATAAAAGTCGTCATTCATCCCTATGTCATGAACTGCGACAAGTTGGTGTATCCAAAATTACTCTCTTTGTGCCAGTTTCTTTTGGATGTCTCCGCCACATGGATACAGATAAATTACCTCCAAAACAACACATCTCATCTGTGCTGTAGTGTGCTTCATCTCAGAGAAATGTCTGTATACTGGGGATCTGGTGTTAGATGTCCTAATAATAGACTTGTGTTCCGTTCACCTGCCTTCACTTTTCTTATAGTTTGACCACCATAATTTTTGCCACACGGACATCTTAAAGCATAAATAACACTACAGGTCTCACAGGTGGCATAATGTTTCAATTTGATCTTTCTCCCTGTGCTAGGAGGCCTTACATGATCTCCTTTGATTATATTGGAGCAGTGTTGGCAGTTAAGACATCGGAATGTCCCCAACTTGATCTTGTGTAATGTTCAATGGACAGGTCTTTTAGGATGTGCAGCCTGACTAGGGTATCCCTAAAGTTGCTGCCTCCCTTAAAAGCCAACATTGGTGTTCAGGAAAAAGTCAATTAAGGTAAGGGTGTTTAGACTCCAATTCTTTTTAATAATCTCAGAGACCTGATGACTCTGTGCAGAATAGCGTAGAGTGTGAATCATCTTAGTATTTTCATTCTTTGGTGTTGATCTCAACAAGTCCTCCCTCCTGTGTAAGTCTGCTGTTAAAACAGACTTATCCAAAACTTCAGATGATAACCTCTTTCCTTAAACCTATTGGTCATTATATCATATTCCTTCCTTAATGTTGTAATGTTGTAATGTGTCAGATACAATCGGCTTTAGCCTTAAGAACTTGCTATATGGGAGACTCTCCTTTAGGTAGGTCTGATGGAAACTACCGTAGTGCAAGGTACTATTAACATGTGTGGGTTTCCTATAAATGCTGGTAAAGTGTATATTGTCAGTGTAAGTCAAGAGGATATCTAGGAAATGTAAATGAGGTTCCCCAAACTCCATGGTGAACTTAATGTGTTCATGACAGGAGTTAAGATATCCATAGAACTCCAATAGTTCTGTTTTAGTTCCCTTTCAAATACCAGAACATGTAACAATACACCCTCTACAAAACAGGACCTTCAAGGCCCAAGGATCTTGACTAAGTATTTAGGTATTCTCAAAGGAGTACATATAAATGTTGCCATATGTTGGTGCCACTGCCAAACATATCGAGGTGCCGGACATTTTGAGATAGTATTGCCTTTGAATCTGAAATAATCATTGTATAGTATGATGTTAATCAGTTCGATGTCAAAAACTTTATATATTTGTACATGTTCATGTCTCAGTAGGAAGCACTCCATAGCCTCCATCCCTTCCATGCGGGATAGTGGTGTACAGTCTGCTGACGTCAAGTGAAAAGATTATTTGATCAGGTTCGTTAAACTGAAATTCACTCAGTAAACTCAAAAAATGACATGTATCCTTACGATAAGTGGAAGTTTGTATCATCAAAGGTTGAAGTGCTGTGTCCAGATAGACCACAAATGGAATAAATGCCTACCACTATTGGTCTGAATGGTGGTCTCTGAAGGTTCTTGTGCACTTTGGTAGTGCATAGAACACAGTTATGATTCGATGTTTTTGTATTAAATATTCTTTGGTGCAAGCTGTTACCACACATTGTCAAAAGCCTTGGTAATTGTGTCTACTATTAGCGTCATGGTGCTATTTGTCGGATCATGATCTAGTTCCAAATAGGTTCTTGGGTCTTGCAGTAGTTCTAAGCAGCCTGTGTTGTAAAAGCTAGAATCCATGATGACAAGAACTCTGCCCTTATCAGCATGCATCATAATGATACTTATGTCACCTGCTAGATCGTTAAGTAAACGTATCTGATGTTTACGTAGATTTACATAGAAATAGGAACTATATTTGATCCGCCTCAATTCTTTACTGGTTTTACGCTTAGACAAATCGATAACCACATTATTTACTTGGGGATGGAAGGAACCTTTAGATTTCATCTCTAAAAAATCAAATGTGTTAGATATTTCCTGAGTTAGATATTTCCTGAGTCTTTGGTAATGATTAAAAAACAACTTTGAGTTCCATCTTCCTGATTAACTTAAAGAGATGAACCTCCTCCTCAAAGCATGTGCTACTACGTGTGGGGATGGAAGATAGGCCTAGGTCCAATTTCTCAATCTGAGCTGTAGTCAGTGTTTTGGATTAAATTATCATTGCTAGGGTATCTCCTATTTGTTTTTTACTCTATGTTTTCATCTTCCCTTCCTCCGTCTAAAAAAGGATCCTGACAGGGTGTTGTTACTGATGAACTTGTACTAGGTAGTGTGACAACACACCCCACAACAGGTACATTTTCGATCCTTTTGTTTTCGGTCGAATGCACACTCACCTTTGGCATTCGATCCTTTTGTTTTTGAAACTTTAACTGGACACTGGCTGGTACCACTGTCGGTGTCCAATGGTCAGCATCAACTCCACTAGTGATGTCACTGCTATCTGTGTTGCCTGGGGTGGGGTTAGTGGGTCTCTGTGGTGGTCTCACAGATCCCTGTCTGTTTGTGTTGTAAAACTCCTGACAGGAGTAGACAATATCTCAGGCATAATCAAGTGAATCTGTACGGAATGTATGTATCTTGCATTGTTCGATGTCTTTCTTGTATGTATCTACTTGATGGTTAATGTCATGCAATACCTTTCTTCTATCTCTAGATGAATACTAGTGAGGGATTTGGAAAGCTTGTCAACAGTGAGTAGATTGAGATCCAAGGAACACTAGTTCAAGATTTGTTCCCACTTCTTCAGAGTGTAGGTTTCAAATATAGTCTCAGACCACAGGTACTCTATGTGCTGCCACAGGTATTCTATGTGCTTCATGATATTGTGTTAGTCTTGTTGCGTGCAATTTCTCAGATATCTCCCTTCTAATAAGCCTCTCTAAATTGGATATCAATCTGTCTGGGTTATCTGACTGTACCGCGTCCCAGTTGGCATCTGATATCAGTGCAAGGATATGCCTAGCCTCCTACTCACTGAAAGCAAGAGTTGTGGCTGATCTATTAGCAAGCTCACATTTTTTCGAGGACATATTCAAATTGTGAGGTGCTCCTGTACATGTTCTGCCAACAGTAACAGGGAAAAATAGTATAGAACGAAGGGAACACAGAAGTGATGCAGATGCTGTACAGCTTGTGAGGGACCTGTTTTCAACCATATGTGGTGATCCAAAGATGTTGGATTTAAAGGTAACCTTGAGTGTCTCCTGGCTTACTTTGAGGACTTATGTTTCAAAGTAAAAGTGTCCACATTCCATCCATAGCTCTCAGGGAGGAGGGCTTGCATCAAGCATCACAAGGAGGAGGCACAGTGCAAATGTTCAATGATGATTTTCTGCAGCTCTTGTAACAGTGGAGAAATAATGCAGGCTACAGGAAGAACACCGGCCATCTAAAGCATGTCAACTCACAAATGATAGCATCAGCAGTGATTACATCACTGATTCTTAGTGAAAGCTTTGTGAGCAGTGCAGTTGAAGCCTACAGAGAGGAGATCTATGGGACCCTCTTCTTAATGTCTTGGGCACCTTGAAAACAGATGGGTCACCAACATGGACAGACATTGAACCATCAACAACATAACAGCTTTCATCCCTATATTTGGTGCACTTCACTAGTGGGAGGGCACTATGGCCTATTACATTATTGGTACAACAACTGGTCTGTCTGGCCAGTAGCATTTGTGCAAGTTGCTTTAGAGTCGGTACACTGCGTGTCACCACTGTTCAGTACGAGATGTGTATGTGTGCATTCATTAATGACAACGAAATCACTTATTAAAGTAGCCACTGACATAGAAAGCTAAGAATCTCTGATTGGTTATATTTAAAATATATACTAAGCATACATTTCTTTTTATCTAAGCATACACCCACTATATTTCATTAAATAATTCCTCAGTGCTTTAATATTAATCCTTCAGATTCCGGATTTCAACAAACAACAGTATTTCAATGGTATTATGTATGCAGTTTACTGAACGTTATGAAATCATTCTGCTGGTTTAACATGCACGTTTATTGCTTGCTTCAATAAACACTTTATTAGCAGGCAAATATTTAATAAACAATATCATTTTAAAAGCAGCATTCTACTGTCACTTCCAAAATCCTTCTATGGTACCCATGGCCTTATTTTTAAACAAAAAATTGCTTAGAAACGAATTGCAATTTATGTCCTAAAATGAGAGAAGCTGATTAACATAAAGGATGTATTTCTAACAGAGACCTTGATGGCACTTAGAGTTAAAGAAAAATCGAAATCTGGGAAACTAGAAAACACATGCCCTTTTCTCTATAAAAACAAAACCACTCTCAGCAATTTTCCAACTGAAGAAACATACCAATCCCCTTGGGTTGGATTATTTCTCATCTCCTGTCTCCTTTCATCTCTTTTGCCTGTCGGGGTTGCTACACTTCCTCTGCAATGCTCCCTGCACAACCTCCCATGCACTCTTGTGTCTGCTGTCTCGGCTGCCAAGCACCCTATGCCCAGGTTCTTACTCCAGTTGCATGCCACGCGTTCTGGCTTCATCACAACTATTTATGAATGGACTGGCTGTTGCAGCTTATTGAACACATACAGCATTTTGATTTCTTGCATTGGAACACTGTGTCTAATTTGTTTTGCTCCCCGCCATTCTTGACCCTTTAACCATATGCCGTTTTAACTGTCTCCCAGAGGAGTATGGGCATTTGCCATGAGGCACTCATTGTTTACATGTTTTTCTTGTATGGACGGGAATTCACCTTGTCCGCTATAATTCATAAGCATGTGTTAGCCAGCAAAGGGTTTCCTGGAAACTTGTTTAAAAACCTCTAAGCATTTTTTTATTAACTGCATAATTCTCAGTTCCGTTTTGGATCACAAATGCCATCTTTAGGCATTGTAATGACTTCTGTCTGCTTCTGTGAAAGGACATGCGTACTTAATTTTCTATAATATCCCATGAGAAGATCATCTCATTTTTTTAGCTGGCTAATGGCAGATCTTTTGCCTGTGATCTAGATTTGGCCATCAAAAACCGTTGTCAAAAGACAGCTCAAAGCAGTCTGGAGCACCATAGCACACTGCACACATGTGGGAACATGAACAGACAGCCATTTCAATAAACAACACAGAAGAGGGACGGTAATTGTGTGCATGTGTGTGTGGTGTAGGCGGGAACGCAATGTTTTTCGATGGGTGGGAAATGGAGAAAGCAGAGGAGCAATGCGAATGGGGTTTTGGTGGTTAAAACCCCCCAAAAAGAGAGAAAATCAGTGCAGGAGCAGATGAGTGTGGGGGTTGCCTACAGATCTATGTAATTGGTTCAAGAAAAGAATACTGAAGCCGAAAATACAGTTTTTTGTCTTTTCACACATTTCCATGCAATTATATGCCTGGGAGACCCCCAGCAGCCCTCCCACACTCCCCATACATTATGTATTACCCTAACCCACCCCCCTCTGTGGGGACATCCATGAAGCCCTGCCCCCCCTTCCTCAGTAGATGCATCCACATGAGGCTAAGCCTCCTGTGTCTCTGTGCTACATGTCACTAGGGCATCCTCTGATGGCTCTGCATCCTTTCCCACTCCTGAGGCATCCACCAATGTCTCAACTTTACCATGGACCTGGAGGTTCAGCGATGCTGTGTGGCCTAAGCATGTCTGAGCATGCGCTATCCCCCTACTAATCCATCATGGGGTAATCCTCCTCATCCTATGAAGAGAAATATACCTCCTACTCCTCACACCACAGCCTCCTTCACCTTCCCTTCCCACTGTTACTGTGACAAATGTAACAAATGGCAATGCCTAGAACCAGGTGCACACCTAGAAAACGGAAAAGTGTGAATACCAAGTAGCCTGAGAGAACCAGAGCACAACCCTAAGTGAACAATCCCACAACAAAAAGTAATACTAAAACTACAACACTAATTTACTGCAATATGTATTACCACACTAAAATACACAAATAACATCAAACACACAGCAAAGAAACAGGGAAAGTTTTTTGTTTTTTGTGTTTTTTTTTTTGAGGATATGATCTGTTGTAGGAAACCTTTGTTGTTTTTTAAACTCTGCAAGAGGGCACAAAAGCAGTGGCATAGATCTGGGAACTCCCTGTGAGGCATGCTGAGGGGGCCTACCCTGCAAGCCATGCTGAGGGCTCCCCACCCCGGCTAGGCAACAGCCACGGGTCGTGCCACACTCTGGGTCGACCTAGACTACCACGTCCTGAATTACCTCCACGTCCCTCTTCCTTGTACCTGTGCTATGTATGAGGTATCTTGCCTCATAGGTAACTACTGGGACAAGAAAGAGCAGGACTAGGAGTAATGAAGATTACAGGTAACTAAGCCAGGCATTACCTCCATGTCCCTCTACCTCGTCCTAATACTTCTGTAAGAGGCAAAGTGCCTCATACGCAAGTAATGAGACGAGGAAGAGTATGGTTAGGAGTAATGAAGATTACCAATAAGTAATCCAGGCCAACAAAAGCGCACACACCATTTACCATACACTCACACACACCCATCCACTGACAAATTGACATGTGCACACTTTCACCATACACTCACAAACGCACACCCAGGCAGCCACCCATACATCATGTATTCACACACATTACATTATATACATACACACACTTAAATATACGCACATTTAAATAAAATAAATGTTCTTACCTTTTTGAATTCTTTGGTCTAGAGAACAAGGCCATCAGCTCCCTACACCAGGTTGCTTGTTCCTGTCATTGCAGAGGAGCTGGAGGTTTCCATGTCATGGGGTGTGTGGATAAGGGCTATGAGTGACTTCTAAAAGAAACTCTTTCTTTTTGAAGTTGTAGGGCTCCCCCCACTCCATGACATGGATGCCTCCAGCAGTTTCTGTTCCTTGTCTAGGTCAGAAGCCTGATTGACGAAGGAGATTGTTCGTTTCTAAGTAGGCCTGTATTCGGAGATATGCTGCACGGTCCAATATTTTCAATAAAAAGTGCTCCGTGTTAATGGGTCTGTAATTAGCAGGGTTGTTAGGGACAAGGGAGGGTTTTTTGATAAGAGGGATGACCCAAGCGTCCTTGAGGTTGTCGGGAACTGACCCTGATTTGAAGGAAGTGTTAATAAATGAGGCAATGAAGGGGGCTAATTCGTGAGCGGCTCTTTAATGATTGGTGCCGGGCACGTATCACCTTAGCAGTTGGAAGGTTTAATCTTTCTGATTATATTTTACACTTCCCAGATGGATAATGGAAAGGTTTGATCGTATGTGCATTAGCAGAGAGATTGTTAATGAGGGGACTGGAAGGGTGGTTTGTCAGGAGGCTACCTTTTTTGGTGTTGATTTTAATTTGCAAGGTAGACATTTTCTCAAGAAGCACTTTTTGAACATTGGAACACCATGTGGTGTCAGTAGTGCAATTGTCTATTGGGGCTATTGGAGATTCAAGTTCTTTAAGGATCTTGAAGAGCTCTTTGGTGTTGGATTCAGCCTGAGAGATGCACTCATTATATATATATATATATATATATATATATATATATATATATATATATATATATATATATATATATATATTTATATATATATATATATATATATATATATATATATATATATATATCTTTTTTAGCTACGAATATAGCATCTTTATAAGTAATTGATGCCATAGTGAAGATCGTTTTGTTAGATTCTGTTGGGTGGCCTTTCCAGTGCGTCTCTGCATTTCTCTTGGCTTTGCATAGATCCCTTAGTTGTGGGGTAAACCAAGAATTGAGGTGCCCACAAGGTTTAGATTTCCTCAGTTTGAGTGGGGCTATAGAATGTAATGCTTTCAGTGTAGTTTGGTTGTAAATGTCTACTAAGACTGTGGGGTCAGAGTAAGTCCGGGAGGCGCTGTTGAGAATGGGGAGGATTATGGGGAGAAGTTTCTCCTTAGAGATATCCTTCTTATTTCTAGTGTGGATGGGTGGTGCAGGATTAGGTTTGATACTGTGAGGGTTAGATTTGATCGTGAAAGTTATTTGTGATGATGTGACCAAGTAGAGGGTGTGATAGATCCAAGATTAATGGAGCAGTTCAGATCGAGGAGCCAATCCAGAGTTCTTACATTGCTATTGGTAGGTTTGCAAATATGTTGGGTGAATCCCGAGTCTGCTAGTGAGAGGGCTAACTCTAGAGCTGCCGGGTCATTGGGATCTTGATAACTTAGGTTGAGGTCACTGAGTAATATGATTTGGGAGTTGGGGGGTTTGGTATTGGCTGTAAGCAGGGATGATATTTCCTCAGCAAAGGTGGTAATAGGGCCCGGTGGCCTATAAATAAGGTGCATTGTAGCTGTTTGATTGGGTGATAGCTGCAGTTTGACTGTTAATAGCTCAGCAGAAACCATTTGCATGTTTGTGACTTGTCTAAGATCAAAAGATCCTTTGGAGATAAAGGCTACGCCTCCGCCTTTAGAAAGGGGGCAGTCTCTGTCACATCTAATGATGGCATAGTTCTCCGGTACTGCTAAGTATAAGGTAGGGGCAGATGCTGCATGTAGCCATGTTTCCGTAATGGCTAGGAAATCCAGGGCTTCATTTTCAATTAAGTCAGTGATGTCTAACGCGTGAGCTGGGATAGATATAGCATTGACAAGGGTGCATTTGATCAGGGTGTCTTTTGCCTGGTGCAAGGTGTTGTTGTATGTCTTGTTTTTTTTTTAATGAGTGACAGTGGGAGTACAAGTGCTTGAGTAGTGACAAGATTTAAGACGGGATGGCGAAGAGATGTGTGATGGTCTAGGGGTGAGTCTAGAGCCTAATCTTAGGTTCCTGTAGTTGTTGGGGTCAGAGTTGGTGGTATATGTTCATAAACATTGAGACATGTGCTGTAGCCAGAGCACTGCTGGGCTATAGGTTAGACCCCTTTCCTGAGAAGTAACCAGCCCCAGAAACTGTGGTCCTAACTTCCCCACCAAGGATCTATTATTTGAAAGAATGTTCTTCTAAAATGATTTTATTTCACTCTGAATTGCAGGACTAGCATTGTCACCAGCAATTAGCCTTTCCACAGGACAAAATTACCGGGAAAGGTGCATTATTTATCTTAATGAAGCCTTTTTTCATTTCATTGCTACTGTAAGGTCGTCACTGACAAGCTTCAAAAAGTTTATCTTTCTTTTAAATCCAAGGCTCCCAAAGGAGCCCCATCTAGAAAACATTAAATACTTCTTTTGGGGGGGGCGCTGTTGTGCGCCGAACAAGATGGCCGCGTGAAACGTGAGCTCCATGGCAGGCAGATCGCTCGATCCTGATCTTGGGCATTTACGATCTACAACTGTACCAGACTACTACGAATCGCGAGCTGCTGGACCAGGGACCAACTGGTCCAAATCCCGAAGAAAATCGGCGCCGGTAACCCGGTAATCGGGAACTGCAGCGACCATCCCCCATCGCCCGCGAATCTGTGCTCCAAAATCCGGCACTCGGGGAGAGTCAGACGGTCCAGGCCCTCGGTACCGTAACACCCCACCACCTCTGTGGAGGCCCGTGTGGCGGTGGAACACCTCTGAGTCGACGACCGGGAGCGAACCACGAGATTGCTTGGGCCGTACGGCGCCGGCGCGGAGCACCGCAGATACTAGAACTGTAACCACTCGCGTGCTGGACCCGCGCCCAAGCTGGGCGGCTTCTACTCAGGCCCTCATTGACTCCTATATCGGCCTTCACCTGCTATCTCCCTCGCTGCCCCCCCCCTCCCCCTTCGACGAGATTCCAGCGCCCGGGGTAGAGCTGCGGCACACCAACGGATGCCTGGTACTGCGCTCCCCCGCTGTCGTGGACTGGGTTTCCGGACCCTTAGCGCCCGTAAGGTATGTGGGGGTTGGGGATGCTGCTAACCCCTGGCCGTCCTGAAGCGGAGAGGGGGACAAATTGATGCGTTGCTCCGCGGGGGTCACCAACCATCCACACCCAATGGAGGACGACCTACTCCCGCCGAGCGACGTGCTGTGACCCTCTCGCAGACCGCACTAGATTCTTGTCTGCACTTGGAGGGGCCCGGACCCCTGGCGGCCTGGCCGCGGCCTGTTAGGATCCCCCGTGGTCCACGTTATCCAGCCCCGCTGCCCCACGCCAGACACCTTGCGACACCTGAAGATTTGCCTTGCCCCCGCTTCTTCTCCTTCCAGGGCGCCTGACTTCGGGCTCCCCAGAGCTGCTTGGGTTGTACCCTGCCAGCCTCTGCCGTTGAGGCCTGGATCCCCCGGGGGCTGTACCTCGTTGATCCTGTCCGTGGAGGCGAGGGACACCATCGGCTCTCCCTCTTCTCTCCTGAGCCACATCACCACCACAATGACTAAAGGGACTGGGAAAAAACAGAGCTCCATAAACATGTTTACGAAGACTCCGGTCGGCCCTGCTGAAGAGGTCTCCGAGCAGGCCCCTGCCACTACCTCATCCCTTGCTGCCTCGGAATCTCAGAACATGATGGACTTTATCCGTGAGGGTTTTACCACGCTCCAGTCGAAGTTAGATGACATGAATGGCACTATCTCCTCTATCAAGGCCCACATTGAGAGGACTGACAGTCGAGTGTTGGAGGTCGAAACCAGGGTGAGCTCCGCTGAGGACGGTCTGGGGATGCTGCGTTCGGAGGTCACGGCTCTATCCAACCGCGTCCTTGAGGTGGAGAAGAAAAATGAGGACTTGGAATCTCGCTCGAGGCGTAACAACCTCTGTATCATTGGGGCCCCTGAGAGTGGCATCGGAAAGCCGATGGAAGACTTTGTGGAACGCACATTACTGTCGCTTCTGGATTCACCGAAGCACTTTCCGCAGTTTGCTATAGAGCGGGCACACCGGGCCCTGACGCCTAAACCCAAGCTGTGACCCATTATAGCTCGTGTCCTTAACTTCCGAGACCGCAATGCCCTCCTTAGAGCCGCAAGACTCAAAGGTGAACTTCTACTGGATGGAGCAAGGATACACCTATACCCTGACTTCTCGGTGGCTGTACAGCGGGAGCGCAAGACTTTCTTCGCTGTGAAAAGAAGGCTTAGGGATCACGGAGTCAAATACTCCATGTTATACTCCGCTAAGCTACGAGTGGAGCACAACAATCAGGTATCATTCTTCACGATTCCGGAGGAGGCCTTCAGGTTTATCGACGATCATTTCCCAGGTTGACCTTCCTCCCCAGCCATTCCTCTACAACTACTCGGCGTGCCCACTGGGGAGGCGCTGACACCGGCTTTCCCCCGACGCCAAGAATATACCACACTTGTACCTCTCAAAAATTGTCAGTTGGATTACTCTGCATGACTGTGCCAAGGTAAATTGTGCCAATTATAGTTGTTAAGTCACGTCCGAAGCATCACTGTAGGCACCATGTTCTCGCTGGATCAGCCACAGGCCCGGAGCGGCGTCATCAGTCTGGCCCACAGGCCCCCCGGCGTTGATGCCACTGGTTTGGATTTGGTTAAGGGGTTTTGGGGTTGTCATTCCTCTTGTTGGGGGAGGGATGTGGGTGGGTTGTGATGGGTGCTTTGTTATAAAAAAGTTTGGCGTTGGCAGCGAGGTCGGACCGCAGGGTAATGCAGTGTTAATGAGGCTACAGGGCCACTATATCGGCCCACTGGACATTATTATCCCGGCGATATGAGCGTCACCGCTCCTCTGACGGAGAACAATCTAACCTTCATGAGCTGGAATGTGAGGGGACTGGGCAATTTTTAAAAAATGAGACAGATACAGCTGCAAGTGGAGCGGCATGGATCCAAGATCCTTTTCTTACAAGAGACACATGCGCGTTCTGAACATTGTTTGAGATTTGCCAGATCCTGGGGCCCCCAGAGATACTTCACCAACTTTTCCACTCAAAGTCGTGGGGTTATGACTATTATTCATAAGAGTCTTAAATTTACACTCATTTCTTCACAGATAGACCCCCAGGGTAGATATGTACTACTTCATGCTACACTCCAGAATAGGGAGGTGATCTTGCTGAACATCTATGGCCCCAACATAGACGACCCGGAGATCTTCACACACCTCACATCCTTCCTAGATGGTTTCCCTTTGGTTCCTATCCTCTGGGGTGGGGACTTCAACACCATTTTTGATACAGACCTTGACAGATCTGGGTCCAGGCCCGCCAATTTACCAGGGCAGCCTATGCTACACTGTCGTCCCTCCCCCGCCTTGCAGTTGTAGACGCATGGAGATTACTCTACCCTGATTCCCGTGTCTATTCCTTTTACTCTTCAGTCCATGATTCCTATTCCCGAATTGATAGGTGGGTAATCTCTGATGTATTGATCAAAAATGTGGTACAATTAACGATCCTCCCTAGCACCCTACCTGACCACTCCCCGGTGACCCTCACCATGGGTTGGGGACTGGACGGTGACCGCACCAGACGCTGGAGGATGAAACCCCATTCTCTCCTTGACCCTCTGTTCAGATCGGAGCTCGAGGTAGCCATTGAGGAGTATTTCGAAATAAACAAGGATTCGGTGTCCTCCCAGGCCACCCTATGCAAGGCCTTTAAGGCATATATTAGGGGCATAGCATTGTCCAAAGAGAGTGGCATACTTAGAACAATTTGAAGGGATATCGCTGTCAGCTAAACCAAACTGTTGACCCTGGAGGCCCAGTGCTTGCGGTCCTCAACCCTTGCGACCCTTGCAGCTATAGGAGTGGAGCTGGGCGTTTTTCGCTCCCTGGCGGAACGGGAACAAAAATTCCTAGATAGCCCCGGCCTGGCGAGGAGATACAGCGAGGGCGAGCGCCCTGGCCGCTTCCTTGCTAGACTCGTCCGTCATGAGCTGGGTGCTCCACATATACCTGGGATTGTTTGTTCGGATGGCTCCTTAGCCACCATGTCACAGGCCATCAACTCAGAGTTCTTCGCCTTTTATGAAGCCCTATACTCCAATTCGGACGAGGTCACGGAGGCGGAGGTGGACTCCTATCTTACGGCTCTCCCCCTAACGGTCCTCTCTCTCTCGACCGCTGGTTCCCTTGATTCTCCACTCACCCCGGAAGAGTTTACGGAGGACATAGACTCTTTCTCCTCGGGGAAGGCCCCTGGCTCTGATGGCATCATGGTTAAATTCTATAAATGTTATAAGACTCTCTTACTCCCTCACCTAATAGCTCTCTGGGAGGAATCGGTAGAGGCAGGTACACTCCCCTCATCACTCCGCGAAGCCACAATTACGGTACTGATTAAACCTGGTAAACCTGCCACCCAGTGCAGCTCATATCGCCCACTTTCCCTCATAAACTGTGTCACAAAAATGTTTTCCAAAATGTTAGCGACCAGGCTTGCCCCCTGTATGCCATCCATCATACACCCGGACCAGGCGGGGTTCATTCCAGGCCGATCCACCGCTCTGAACATTAGACAGTTCTTTAATATAATCAACAGGATCAGCCCCAATGTGCAGGCGGTCGCCACAACCCTCGACATGCAGAAGCTTTCGATTCAGTTTCTTGGAGATACCTCTGGTGGGTGCTCGAACAATGCAAATTCGGGCTGGCTTTTCGCTCCTAGGTCAAGGTACTTTACTCAGGGCCTGTGGCCTGTGTCTGCACGGAGGACAGATGCTCCCCATTCTTTAATATTGCCAGGGGAATGAGACAGGGCTGTCCGTTCTCTCCTCTGATCTTCGCTTTAGCGATAGAACCTTTTGCCGACATGCTTCGACAACTTCACTCGCACAGAGGGCTTCGCTTGGCGGGTCAAGCCGATATTGTATCCCTCTACGCTGATGATGCACTCCTTCTTGTGCGGTCCCCCTCCACTACTTTACCTCCAATATTGAAAGATGTAATCCACTTCGGGTACATCTCAGGCCTCAAGGTGAACTGCACAAAATCTACGCTCTTTCCGCTCACGCAATGCACCCTCCCCCCCACCTGACACCATGGGGTTCTTGTGGGCGCAGTTGATGTTCACATATCTGGGGATTGAAATAACACATCAGTTTGAGACGACCCTCGAGGAGAACTACCAAAACTACCTTGCGCTTCTGGCGACTAAGACTTTGGCATGGAGCAAATTGCCGATCTCCCTGGCGGGTAGAATAGGGTTATTAAAAATTATAGTACTACCCCAACTACTATACAGGTTCACCAACGTCCCCCTGTGGCCGGGTGAGGGTTTCTTCCAAGCATTGACACGGAGCATCAACTCTTTTCTGTGGCATTCGGGAGCGGTCAGGCTCAAGCCCGGGACCTTGTCCACCCCGATGGCTGACGGCGGCTTTGGGGCCCCCGATTTTCTTAAATACTGGTTGGTCTCTCAAATCCAATACACGTCCTACTGGTTTAACACAGCAGACCCTCCTCCACATGTTAGACTTGAAAGGCTGGCGGTCAGCGACCGAGACATCCGCTCCCTGGTGATACAGCCCATTCCTTTTGCACGGGATACACTGAATCCGGTGGCTTGCAACTCCCTGGTGCTAACAAAACGCTAGATACTCCTCATCCATTTCATGGCAATCTCCCACTGTGGAACTTTCTCCCCGGGATCCCACGAGTACCGCCGTCGACTGCACGCAGATGGGCTGAGGTGGGATACAAATTGCTCCGTGACGTATTCGAGCAGGGTAGCTTTGTTGAGTGGCCTGACCTGCCGCTGCCCTTGAGGGGTGGTCCGAGTGCATGGCTTCAGTATTCAGCTCTACGTAAAACCCTTAAAAGAAACTACCCCATGTTTCCAGCAATGCCACCGGATGATCCCGCTATCGAGGAACTGACTTCCCCCACACCTACCAGAGGGAAAATATCTAGGCTATACACAATGATGCAATCCAGAACCACTCCGAAATTCACTGGGCTGAGGCGGGCGTGGGAGGAGGACCTCGGGGTGGAGGTGACGGACGAGCGCTGGACTCACATGTGCGCTCCTATACACCAGGTATCTTTCAATTCCCGTTTTAAATTGATTCAACTAAAGGTGTTGCATAGGTTTCATTATACCCCGAGCAGGTTGCATCGTATGCTTAGTGATCACTCCCCAAGATGCCCCAGGTGTGGGCAGGATGGCGCCGACTATATGCACATGATCTGGGACTGCCCCCACCTCTCCCAATTTTGGGAGACGGTGTTCACAACCGTATCTGCTACACTTGATCAATCTATCGACTCCTCCCCAATGAAGGGCCTATTTCATGACTTTCCAGAGCTACCCCGAAATTCCAAGAAACTGGCCGGCCTTTGCATGCTCCTTGCGGTACGAGCCATTCTGCTTTGCTGGCTTCGCGCCGCACCCCCCACGCATGCGCAATGGCTCATGGCTCTCACATGGGCCTCGGTCACTGAGGAAGCGTGGACCTGTCCACAACCAGCCCACTCGAGGCCTAGGGATGTCTGGATCCAGTTTCGCTCCTATATGTCAGATTTAAATGCAACACCTGTTACAACTTCCCCAACTACTACACTGTCATGGGTTTTGACCCATGTTGAATCAATAGACTGGGTAGATGTGGGGATGAGCTGTCGCCGCCCATTATTCTATCCCAGAACAAACTAAATCAATAGACTGGGTGGATGTGGGGATGAGCTATCGCCGCCCACATTCACGCCAGAATAGGAGAACTGCGCAGTTGGCACGAGACCACTCCAAAGATACAACCTTCTTGTGGGGAATTCATTTTCTTAATCCCAAAAATGGTTGCATTACCAGTACTCACCACTATCAGAAAGCCGGCGTTTTAAAACCACCAGACTTTTGTGTAAAACTGAACAAATAAAACAAAACTAGACCAAGGAAAGGCTTGCTAAGAGGTGGATACAATGTAAAACTATATTCTGAAATGACTTGAAGGAAGTAATTATTTAATGTATATGTAAAAATTGTAAGTGATTTAAACTGGGAACAAAAAGTGACATTTAGCGGAAACCTGGCTTAATGAAACTGGATTCTGCCTGACAACTACCCACGACAGGAGTTAAAACCTGCTCAGCCACTCTTCCCCTTGCCAAAAGGAGTTGTCACCTCTCTGATTAGATTAGGGGTGGAGCAGCTGGGGACTACAGGGAGTTGAACAAAGGCCTGTCCTGGACTCAGGCAAATGTTATATTGGGGGCATCGTAAAAGTGGCTTCCTCTTAGGGGAAACTGGGAGGGGCAGTGCCTCTGCTAGCAGCTGAGCTTGGGGGAAGGGGATAAACCAGTTATTCCACCCTGTGATGTGGGAAGCCACACCCCTTTTTGACCAGGGCATAATTTTAAAAAGATAGATAACTCAAAGTGCGGACTTGTCAGAATTATATAAGTAATATCATTATTTTTGTGATTTTTCTGTGAACATTTTGAGATGCGTTAGGACCCTGTGGTGTATTCTGGGGGGTTGCTAGCGGAAAATAGGGTCTCACTCCAAATGTCTGCATGTTAAAAATCTGACACTTCATCAATTAATGTCCATACTCCTTGCGCACATGTGTGTAAATTTGGGTAAATGTCCGATATTGCAAAACCAGTTAAAAAGCGCAAAATGTTGTCATTTTTGAATGCAAGCCCCCAGGAAGATCAGAGGCGGACAAGCATGGACCATAAGGAATATATAATGTGCACATGTAATTTCAACAAATTGTATATCTGGGAAGGATGTATTTGAATCAAATATAGATTTGTGGGCAAACTGACCAGGGGAGGATCCTCTGACCCATAAAACCTACAGCATCACTCTGACTCACATTTCCTTCCCCCAATCATGGGAGAGGGGAGAATTGGGCCAATGACAGTTGAGAGATGGGCTGGCTTAGTGATGCTGCGCACACACCCACTTTCAAAAGACATAAAAAGAGCCACTGGAAGCTGGAGAGGACATTCAATTCCATTTGCTGCGGAGCATGCTGACCGACGACTTCACATCCAGAGATCCAGACTTCAAATCCATCAATCTCCAAATACCAGAACTTTACTTCAGACCTTAAAGCAAGGGCCTAAACCCACAAACTGAGAACTCTTCTCAGCAGGCCTCAGCAACCTTAAAATCATTTGCGAACTATTCCACAGCCGGGCGAGCTGTTTGAATTCTTTTGCCAAGAACAATTGCCAGAGACCAGACCAGAGATCCAGAGTGACCCAGACCGCTGTGAGCAGAACCAGAGAGCTGACCCAGATCACTGTGAAGTGTCGAGACCAGAACCGGAGTCCAGTCCAAAACCTGACCAGATCCGTGGCGATGCCTAATTCAAATTTATATTGTGAGTACCTAGCAGAACTGTGCAGAACCAATCTCTTAGTTAAAATAATCTAATCCAAACCATTTTAACCTAAGAAGAACTGCCTCCTAGAAATCGTGTCATCTGTCATTTTTAAAGCTGCACAACTGTCACCTGTCAATTCTGCAGCTGCAAGCTGTCACCTGTCATTTTGAGTTTACTTTAAATCCGAAAAACGACCTTTACAAAATCGTTCATATCTCTGGAACCGTTTGTCCTAGGAACTTGATTCAACTTTCCTCTGAAAGCTTAGAATCTCAGCTTTCCATCGAACCTAGACTAATACTTGTGTCGTAATCACGATTCACGCACTCGCGAATTTTGCCGCGATTTGCGATTTGGCCTAATTTCTTTACCTGTAAAAAGATAGCAGCTTTTTGCTTTCCTCTGCTAAAAATGTGTTTGCCTCTTAATAACCATCCCTGAATCATTGCTAAAGTGAGCCTGAGCTCATCCCAAGTATCTCTCACTCACCCTGAACCTCCTAAAGGGAATTAAAAGCATTTTCAGCATATTTCTCACTTCATTGCCACCACATTCAAAGCACTTGGGCCTGTGTTTTAAAACTCATACCGGTTTTCTCTAAGCTTGCTGGGGTGGGAATTGAATTTCGTATTGTATTTGATTGCATTCCTGAGAACTGTGTGTGTTACTTCCATCTCCTTCCATTTCTTACATTGCATAGAGGAGGGGGGTGAATTGCCAGAGAAAAAGTGATTATCTTATCTTTTGCTAAAATCATATCAAGTATTTCTGTACTGCATTTTATTCCTCATTGCTTTTCCCTTGAAATCATAAAAGTATTTTTGCTACTTTATCCATCCTATACTAACTCCTCATTGATTATAAATAAGTGTGCTAGTGTCAGATTACCCATTGTTGATTAACATTATATTTATAAGGGCGATATCGATTATTAATTTATTATAAAAGCGTGGTATCTATATTTTGTTTTATTTCTCAAATAAACCTTTTAAACTTGCAAAACAGAACTACTTCTTGGCTCAGTGGGGTCAGGGGGATTCTAAGAGAGGGGTGTTATATAGGGGTAGTCACCCAGAACTCATGAACTGGACATAAAGATATATCAATAAGGGTTTCCATTCAGTATCCCAGACTAGGCATTGACTTAGCTGTAGTGTTGAATTGAATCCTCTTACAACACCCACTCATGCGGGTGATCCATCCTGAGCCAAGGGCTCTCTTATACTGCGTTTACACTGTATGCATCCTTGATGGAAAATGTTAATGCTAGATGCACTGTCTGTATGCCTGTACTGTTAACTGTTCCTACCTTGTGCTTACCCTGTGTATTGTTCGCCTGTGTTCTGCTGGCAAGCTGTGTAATAAAAGAAAGTTAACAAAAATAAAAATAAAAAATTCTTCTTTTGGTGTTCAGTTTATATCTGCCAACATCACTGCCACTTCAAAGAACTCCTGGAACAGCTTCCTATAATGGCTGTAGGTCTCTTCACTTCACACACATCTCCAACTATATCTTCCAGGCATCTGTAATTTTAACCTTGCATCAAATTTTCCAAAAGTATGGATTTCTTTTAAAGTGTCATTCCTCAGGAGCCATGATAAGTGGCATACAAACTACTGGAGACAATTGGCCAGAAAAGGAAGAGACAAAAGAGGAAGAGGATGTTCAAATATTATAGCAGATGATTTATACAGATTGTAAGGTAAGGGGTTATTTATTAGTACTATGTATTATTTGTATTCCTCCACTCATAAATTCATCCTTTCTGTAACTCTCTGAGTATGGTTTGAAACAGCTTACATATAAAGCCTAACAATGCCCATACTCTACAACTTCTCTACAAGAACATGAGTCGGGTATGGCATGGATGCCCGCTTATCCAGTTCAGATAACGAGTGAAATCATCTGTCGTAAAGGCAGCTGAAACCAAGATTTGATAGGTTTCTCATTTATATACATTCAAGCTAGACCCAAAGGCATTGCGCTGAAGTACTTCAGAACACAGCCATATGAAACTGCATAGTAACCATGGCAGTATAAAAAACAAACAACAGGGTGCCATAGGAAACTACCCACACAGTTTCACCAATTTATGAGAACATTCAGAAATACAATGCACTCCAGAAGCACACACATCCATCGTCAAGTGGGGTATTTTTATGGTGCATTCATATCTTGGAGTGTTTAAGTCAGGGAGTCGCTGAGTGAGTCATCTAAATCACCTACACAGCACTCCAAATGCCCACCTTGCAAAATCATCCAGATTCAAACTAGTACTTCAAGAGTTGATGCCAGACTCATTGGTTGCCTGTGTGGTTTCTCATCCAAATTGACATCACATCTCAAGCTATCCCTGTGGTGTTAGCACTCTGGCTCACACATAGATCTAATGTGTTACCCTGGTTTTCATGTTGCCCATGAAGATATCATGAGAGATTATTTTGTAGTATTATTTCATTGTTTAATTTCCAGACCTAGCTTGAGAGTAGTGGAGCGCTGTATAGAGTGTGGGTATCCAGCATTTTTGCTGGCATCCTTTAACAGTAGCGCATTACTGTGAGTTGAGGTCTGTGCATCAGGAAGGTGCGTCCATTGGAATTAGTCCTTTTCAGTTGTTGAAAAAGCCATGTTTTGAGACAAAGGTCCCCTCCCTGTTTGCCATATGCAGGGAGTATGAAGGATGGGGTAGCTTAGGCAGAAAAAAAGCCTGAAATCAATCAATGGAGTACAACAAGATGAATGAGATTATTTCACTTCTAGGCACCAGAGAGTAGAGCTATCAATCCTTCAATCAAAACCTTAAATAAAACCACATCTTTCTCTATTCCTGGCCTACCAAAATATATGAAAACTGAGCCCACCAGTCCTGCCTGCTACAAACCTATCCTGCGAAGAACATGGTCAGTAATTGTATGGCAGTGCTAAAATAAAACAAATCCTTCGAAGGACATCATTTAAGATGCAAAGTCTCAGGGGCTGTCATGTTGTAGGAATGAATAGCAAGTGTGACTCCTGTGGTGGCCCACTCACAGATTACAGGAGCGGGCCACCGCTGATGTTGGGCTCACCCGACAGGGCTCCTCGAGCAGCATCCATGTCGCTCTCAGACAGCAGGGAGCACCGTGCTCGCTCCAGGGCACCGGAGCGGACCATGGCGGCTGGAGATCCAGGCCATGATTACATGGCAGAAACAGGTACAGGGGGACGGTGTTGCCCAGCAGGGGCACCGTCCAAATGCAGGGCCACGTGGCTAGGCCCTCGGCATGCTGCATAGCACCAGCATGGTGCACAGACCAAGATGCAGGAGTCAGCAGTGGGATTGACTGACGAGCCGGAAATGGCTCGTCCCTTTTATTAGCTTGGTCACATGGTTGGCACCATGTGACCATGATACAGTTCCTGGGAGCTATCATGCTGCCCAGGAAGGGTGACATCCAACAACTCCCACAAGGGTGCCAAGATGGTTACCTCTTTGGCTGAATGCCTCGGGGGATGGGCACAGCAATTCACAACCTTTCACTTCTAAACATCTCATCGATTTGCCCCTTTGCAAGATTATTTTATTTATTTTGTGTTGCCTAGTAGATCTACCGTACAAGAGATGAGTGCTCAAAAACAGCAGCATATGAAACAGCATAGCAATTCTTCTACACAAATGGTAGTGTACATTGTCTTAAAATGTCATAATGTGACGCAGACTCAGGAAAATCCTCAACAATTTAGCAGTCTACAGCATCCAAAGGAAGAGGACATTAGCATTTGCCATCTAAGAGTGTGGGGACAAATATAAACAGGCAAACTGGCCAATAGAAAGAAACTATGCTTGCACCCGAGGCAGTGTCTGGTCTCGCTGCCTTTAAACCGCTATAAAAGGCAGATGTGAAGGGTTATTGCCACAGAAAATAATAACATTTCACAACTGCCAAATACACACACGTTGATCAAAAAGGGAAAGAAAATTCGTTATATAGGATGGCTGAACATAGTCTGGAATTTTACAAGGTTGAGGACATTGTTATGGTTGAGCCCTTACAAGTCCCTCTTGGGCTACCAATGCTGTGGGTGATAGGAAGCAAGCAGAAGTTAGGTTTCGGAAGTTACCTCGTGACACTGTACAGTAGCTCCGAGTGGAGCCCTACCTTCTGTGATGACTGCACTGCGAGCTCTGATGTGACTGTGGGAGAGTGGTACAAGTGCAGCACCTGGAAAGGTTACTCCTGGGTGACTTTGAGAAGTATGCAGGGTTAAGATCATTACAATACTGTTTCTTTATGTTTAAATGCTTGGTTGGGTCAAATTGGTTTATATGATTTGGCATAAAAAAATCATCTTTCCCAATCATTATGTCTCATGGAAAGAGTAATTGCGTATCCTTTGTCAGACCCCACCTCGGAGGAAAAAAATGTTAGAGGAGTAAACAGATCCACAGTTGCCGGGTTTGCTTACTTGGAAAGTGGTCTAAATTATAGTGCACCAATGCTCTGGCTACACTATTGTATCTTAATAGTTATGAACATATACCTACTGCATATTGTATAGGTAAGACCAACCCCAATTGAGGCGCCAGTTGACTGCAATTGGGGAGAGGTTCAGTGATGGCATGAAGCACTGTGGTTTAGGAAGACTGAATTGTTGAACGCTCCCTTGTGCATATTATTTTCAATTTTATGTAAGGGCCTTTTCTGTGCATTTTTGGGTTCATTTTAAAGGTGTAGAATACTACTTTCACTCGTGAGCCATGGACCACACTTCGAATCACAGGTTTATTTATTACGTTAGTAGAACAAATTAGAGCCTTCCAGGGCTGATTTATTGAATTTGTTCAGCCAGAGTACTAGAAAATAGGATGTTCAACAGACTATATAAGGCAGAGCTCGCTTCCTACTCCTTAGTGGATTTTGTTAGGCAGTCGTAGAAGGAGCACACATGACAGGTTTACAATTGGAGGATGTTTTGAGGGATTGAGGCACTTTGGAGGTGTGTTTTGAGGAGTTATATCTGTTTTGTGTTGGTCTTTTGTGTAGTTTCTTAGTCTTTAGTGTGTTTTTACCCAATTTGGGTGCCTCTTGGTTTTGAGATTGTTTAGTCTGTGATAGTGTGTTGTGTTAGTTTCCCAGTATAAAAAATAAAAACAAGTGTTCCTTTTCCTCTTGTGATGTTCCTCTTTTGTGACCCTTTATAAAATGATTCTTACATCAGATCATATTCTATAGAAAACACAAACAATCTGTTTTCACTTTCCCTGTTTCTACCCTGGGCGTTTGACTTGTTCTGTTATTTGTATACTGTATACTATTGTGTTAATGAAGTATTGTAGTAGTGTAGGCTTTTAGTTGTATTATTACTTTATGTAATACGATTGCTCATTTGAATTGTGCTCTGGTTCTCCCAGGCTGCTTTAGATCATACATTTAGGTTCTCAGGATGTGGACATGTTTCTAGGAATTACCATTTGTGAAACACCTGCAACACTGGAGTGGAAGGGGAAAGAGGCTGGGGAAGGAGAGGGAGATGCACTTTCTTCACAGGAGAAGGAGGAGTCCTCCAGAAAAGAAGAGGCTCAGTGGTACCTTGTGCGTTTTGTGGACACTGGTTTGGAGGCCCAGGCCACTCAGTATAATTTATCCTCAATGTATGCAGGGGAGGCTGAGGCGGGAATAGGGCACAATAGGAGGGGATAGGAAATCTCTTTACATGACATGGCAGTATATTATATGCACTATGTGCCAAGATAAAATCGTGGAACAAATTTGCATTTGTAAATAGTGTCCTGGTCCCTACACCACTCAATTAATCTTATCTTCTTGTTTAATACATGCACATTCCCACTAAGGGCATTTCTTTGTAAATGCAGACCAATCAAAATTGTTCACAATCCTGGACAAAATTATAAAAATCAGTAGAGTTCTTAGATTGCATTAAACATTTACATCTAAGAAAAGTGAATTCGCAGGAGGTTCCAGGATTTTTCCAAATATTTTCACCTAATTCCATGAGACATATGACTGCCAGGATTGTAGATGCAATTCATGTTTTCTCATAATGAAAGGTAAAGAAACTGGTAGACCTAGCAATTATTTCCAAAATGTTTTCCACCAGAACATTTAGTTTTGTCCAATTCAAATAATGCAGTTCTTGGCCAAAAAGGACAGAGGGTAATACCTTTATGATGTAGTAGTTCTGTATGGGTGTCAGGGAGAATTTACAAAACTTGAAATAGATCTTTCGCATCTGGGCAAATAATGGTGCCTGCATTGTCTCGATTCAAGTAATTAAGTTCACTGGGCCACTCTCAGTGGTGACATGCTATCCTCAATAAGTGATACTATCTACCACATTTAATGGTGAACCATACATGGTCCAATGGAGATTTCTACATCTAATATCTCTAGAGGATGTAGTAACTAAAAATGCTGATGTTGATGCATTCAATCTCGAGTTATTGTCCCTTAAATAGAAGTGGAGACCATTTAGTGTGTGTGCCAAGCCAAGCCGCATATTGTCAATTACAATTATGTCATCAGCAAATAATAAGATCGGAAAGTGTATGTGGCTGAGTTTCGGGGGGAAGTAGTTGATTTTTAACAAGGTGACCGGAATGTCAGACAAGTAGAAATTAAACATTCAGGAGCAAGCACACATCCCTGCCTCAAGCCTACAAAGGTGATATTACTTGATCCCTTGGTACCTACACTGTTCAATCACAACTGAATGGTTATGTCCGTGTGGACAAGAATCAACAAACCCAAAATCCCACGGAGAATCCCTCAACCATGCAACTTATTCCACAGCTTTATTCAGTCAACGCAGTCGAAGGTGGAAGAAAGAGCCACTGATGCCATAAACAATAGAAGTCTATCTTTAGCTTCTGCCTGAATCTGTAACAAATTAGCAATAAGGCAGTTCAGAGATTTTCCATAGCTTTTATGAAATCCGGTTTGAAATTTAGTAGGGCAACCTATAGATTTAGCCCAAATTATTACATCATCAAGAAGAAAAGATGGCAGGATCTTAGAGAATGTATCTATAAGTGCAATTGGCCAGTAGCTGGCTGGATCAGTGCAGTCCCCCTTTTGAGTTTTGGCTATTAGGTGGCACTGAAAGTGCTACTTTTAAGCCGAAACTAGTAATTAAAATAAGAGTTTTAACATAAGAGCTTCAAATAGGGGCTTTGAATGGGTTGTCTGTAATGCTTTTCAATGCAGGTAACATATGCGGATGGATCTGTGTTGTTTCGCTATGTGTCCCACCCATTCAACGCCCATCTCTAAGTCAAATCTGTATGATTTTCTGCCCATTCCCACCCATTTCCAGTGAAAACGACACCCCTTTTGCACTCTTTTACCACCTGGTCATGGCTCTCAGTTGCTATCCTTTGTCAGCATGACGGCCATCTTGGTCTGCCTTTCGGCAACGGATACTTGACTATAGAGATGGACTTATCCCACTGGAAGTTAAAATAAATCTTAGTGTGTGTTACTCTCTGAAGCAATCTCCTAAATAAAAACATATACATATGTGAGGATTAGAGAGATACGTATGTGCAGGGTATGGCTTGTATTTTTGGATTAAGTACACTTTTAAAGTGTTGGCATTGTATACATTGTCAAAAAAAGTTCTCTAGCCCCCTATTGTTTTAAATAGAAAATGTATGTAATGTAAGCATACAGGTTTACACTCAAACACGAGGCTAATTACCCAACGACTCTTATTCCTTCAGCTGCACGTCAGTCGTCTTTTGATGACGCATTAAATTGGCTGTGGGTTGCGCAGCATATACTAAGCGAGTCGAGTCAGGCAGCGTTTCTCCGTTCCCTTCATCTGGTACAGCCAGTTATGAATTCGCAGGTTCAACATGGTGAAGTTAATGACCGAGAGGATTGAGAGGGAAGCGCAGTATACCAACACTGTGCGTGATTGCGAGCTGGATCTCCGCATATAGGTGGGCTTAAGTCGTAAGATTAGCACAGGGGCGCCGCCAGAGAGCTGAACATGGCTTACGCAGAAAGGCAGACTTGCTTGTCTTGGAGAACAACTAGGGTGAGTAGTGCAGTGGGGCGGCACATGTTTTTAAGCAGTGTTGTTAAATCAAAATAAGGTAAATCCCATGCCCCTCAAAATATCGTACCCAGATGAAAACCAAAATTGCAATGCCAATAGCTTGGACTCATTTATATTGGCAAAGCCAATAGTTTTGACTGTAATATAGGTAATGGTTAATGTGCCAACCACTGCCATCATATGCTGCAATGATCTGTTCAGGTATTCAACATAAAAGCTGACACACAGAAGTAACAATGTCATGGTCACATATGTACTACAACTCCAACATGGTACTCTTAAAAATACTGCTTTAGTTAAGACGCAGTGTCCCAGTGAAATGCTCTTGCTGCATAATGGAGAAGCTGTTTGTTATGACTTGGCAGCCTCATTATTATGTTTAACCCCCACTGTAATGCAACAGGAAGACACATTCAGTGTATAACGCATAATGGAAACAAAAGGATGCTCCTGAAAGCAACATTCAACTACTCTCTCCAACGTACAGAGTTGAACTATCTTCTGAAAAATGGCTAAGGCTCTCGACTCGGATGAAATATCTTTTAGAAACCTGCACAGCTAGGGTCTGAACAAATATTGCATTTGTGAAGTTTGCTCTTTACCATGCTGATTCTATCCAACCATGAGTGGCCACTGAACCTCACTAAATATTTTTAGCCTGCCGTAAACTAAATGATCGCTTCTGATTTTTTGAGATTCAAGAGCTCTGATTTTTGTGGATGTGATCTTTGATTCCTGACAGCCCACAACCACTGAATTTAGTACTGGTAATTGGCTATGTGCTAGTCAAAGGGCTATTTTTTTGTTGGATGAAAAATATCAAGTTTACAAATAGATGATTCATAGCACTTCGTTTGAGCAAGGGAGTGATTTCAGGGCATAGTTAATGGGTACTTGTGCAATGTGCATTACAATGCAGCCCCATACATTGCATTGAATTGTACAATTACCTCCCTTTTTAGTTTTGACTGTTAATGCCACCTAGAATGTGGACTATGCAGTAAAATCCAGTTTCCGTAGAGCACATGCCGGATTATTTTTACGATGTTAAACGTGACAAGACTGCCAACTGGGCCCATATTGCATTTTACAACTTTATTGAATCCAAGCACTTTAGCCCAGTTGCCTCCGGGTTCGGAGCGCTTTACAAAAGCCAAAATAAATAAATAAATAAATACATAATCCAAAGTGTGCCTTCATCTACTTGATTTTATATCTGTTCCTTGCAATGAAGTCCTGTTAAAAGCAAGCATTAACAAAACCAACAGTTTCTTATTTTACCTTGTTTATAGGTATGAGATGGTCGTTTGCCAGGATTGCTACTAGCTAGCCATGACATGTTACTCCTAGAGTCAATTATCGCTAGCCAATGGCTATTGGTGGGTGCAATGTTTGAGCCCTGCTGCTATCATATGCTCAAGTAATCACACTTTTATTCAACTGGGACCATCATATGGCCAGGTAGTACCATGATGGCAGTACCTTGCAAATGCCTACACAAAAGCCAAAGCTATTGCCTTTGCCAATGCTTGTTTTTGTTCTTATACTCCCTGTGAACTTATTTGAAATGACATACTTATAAACAGTTTTCTTTTTAGTGATCAGCTCTGAGACGTTTGTGAGCACACACGTTGTATGTAGATCGTGTTCACAATATGCTTCTAAGGAAAGATTAATCTGATCTGTTAAGACAGTACATTCTCTTCATAAAACTCTTGCTATACATACAATTGTATGTGTTATGGAAACCAATGCACCACTGTAACTCATCCCTCTATGCCCTCCATTTCAACTAGAGAAAATGTGATACTCAGGGACTTTTAACATCTCTAAATTCCATCTTAAACTTCTAGCCCCGCGAAAAATGAAACAAGCATTGGCAATGGCAACAGTTTGGTCTTTTGTGTAGTCATGGGAAAGGCACTTGCCAGGCACTGCGGTTGCAGTATTCACTGGCCAGTGATGGTAGCAGGTGCAAAATGGTGCGGGTAACTGGGCAGCTCATTGTAGGGCCTGGCAAATGCTGAATACTTGTACGCAAGCCAAAACTGTTGGCTATACATTGGAACTATGTCAGATGCACGCCAGGTCAGTGGTAATTCGTAATCCAGTGAGCTACTGTGGAAAAGATCCTACAGAATGTTGGACCGCAATGCAGGATTCTCTTTTAAAACTATATTAGGCATTCCATGTGGACCCAGGGCATTTGACTGTTTGCATTTCTGGGTCTTTTCCTCAATATCCTACCTAGAAAAGGAGCCGTGCCAGGTTCCCAGTAACTTTTGATTGTACACTGGCCGAATTTGACGACTAGAATGTGCAGATATTTATAGTGCTCATGGGAATTATTCTAATGTAGACTGATTAACTACACACCCTGATAAGAACACATGGTACACACATCCATGCTTTGGTATGTGTATGAATAAATACCTACTCTTTTTATATTTGGAACAAAACTTAGATTAGATTTTGCCCCAAAAAGCGACCATATTCAATCCAGAGATTCAAAAAGTCACACGGGTAAGTGCCAAATAGCCCCTGGTTTTACACTAATGAAATCGAAAGTCTCTTGTGAGGTGTTTACCTCCCCAGAGCAATACTGTGGTAAAAGTGGGAAACTTCATGTCAGCAGTGCCCATCCTTAGGCAGGACTGCCTGGACTACAAAGGGGGGCATGGATGGGTCTACTGCCATTATTTTGGTTAGACTATTAGTTGGGTGAGCTAGACCATATAGCAGTGACAGTCTACCTGAGAAGGCATATAGAGCTCCGCAATCCTTCCCACTTGTAGAGCAATGTGCAGGGGATAGGAAATGAGGCAGTCATGGGAGCTTATAGGGCCATTCCTGCTGGCATCTCACTGGATACGCACGGTAAGGCGTCTGGCCCCAGCGTTTATGAGCTTTGTTTCGTAAACTGTTTTTAAACTGTTTTTAGTCTGTCACATTAACTTTTGTTTCTTTTATGTTTGACTGTTATCCAAACAGACACACGAGTGGGCGCTGCATTCTTTCACCAAGACCATCTGCTTGTGTTATTTTTGTAACTTGATTTGTTTTCTGTTACATTTATTTTCTTGTATTACTGCGCTGCATCGATTACAGCGGGTGCCTGGCCTCGAATTACTCTGAGGCTGGGCTTGGGTGCTAGGCCTGTTTTTGTTTCCCACTACCTGTTTTTGTTTTCTACTACCACGCATTACTCTACCCAGTCCCTCCTCTATTTTCAAGATCTTACAGGGGGCCTGGTCTGGTAATACCATGTGTGTATATAAAGCAATACCCTGCTGACAGCGAAACGGTCGGGCGCAGCAGGAAAGAGTTTGTCGCACATAAGTTACACTTAAGTTAAGCCTGTCTGGGCTCGTCCGGGCTTTGCCCAGGCAGGCACTTCCTACCACTTTCTTCCGGTAAGCTACCCGCTTGGAGCTTGCCTCAACTAATACAGTGCTCCCAACCAAATTTCTCCCTTTACAGTCAATCATAAATAATGATCACAATCTGGGGAAATGTGCATATAGTGCTTGCCTGTTGAATATGCGTTCTCTAGTGGCACATGCAACCTCTGTTTATGAATTTCTGGAAACTGAGTACCCAGATATCCTGTGCCTTATTGAGACCTGGCTGACTGATAGCTCTGCTCCTGTCATGGGCGCTACTCCCAAGGGGCCAGGACTGGCCCAGCGCCCTCGGAAGCAGACCCGTCTTCCACTACTCCGGACCCAACAGACCCTACAGGGGCCCTTTGGACCGTGTGCCGGCACCTTTGGCGCCAGGCTCATGAAGGGTTTCAGTCCCGGCGCCATAGGCGCCTGGCTCATATTGATAAACAGTGTAATAATGCTTGGGTGGACTTACCTGAGGCAGACCATGCTGCATATTTACCCAGAACAATCCAGTCTGGTTGAAGTCCCCAGCCATCAGGGCTGGGAGGAACTATTCCCTCCATTCAGGAACTCTTTTCTTACCTGGGTGGAACCGGTGGAAGAACACACACTGGAAGCACTTCTCTGCTATTTAAACCACGCCCGATGGAAAACACGTGCTTCGCGTTATTCTGCAGCAGCAGCAGGACGCTCACCGAGTCGGCTCCTGCATTCCAGGTCCAGAGTCATCTTCAGCTTCCGCGCAGCAACCTGTGGATGAAGAAAGACAGAGAACAATACTTACCAGATCCCGGAATCCAGTCGCCGGCAAGACCTGCAAAGAATAAACATAAGGTTAGAAAAGTGCAACTCGCTCGCAGCCGCGCCCGCTTACCTGACCCACCCCCGATTGCAACGGAGCTAACCGCGGCCTTCTCTTCGGCAGCTTCTCTGCACCTGAAAGGCAAAGGACATAATTAAAAAGGGGTTCAGGTGAAGGCAGTCACATTCATCTTAACTTACCAGTTTTTGCATGCGCAGAAGCGGCCGCATCAACCGCAGCATCCCTACACCTGAAAACTAGAAAAAGGACATTATTAGAGGTGCCATTAAAAGCGGCCAACGAACATTATACTTACGTACATCGGCACGTGCAGCAGCAACGGAAAACTATGCCCACAGCATCCCGAGGCCTGAAACAAAGGAAAAGGGACATTATTGAGGTGCCCATCTTTTAAAGCCTAAAGACTACAGTATACTTACAGGCATCCGCTCGTGCAGTAACGGCGGCATTGCTCTTCGGCATCCCAGCACCAGTGCCACAACTAAGGCCGCAAAAGACTTGAGCCTCAACACTGAACTCATCCAGTGACGTAACTGGAATCCACGCACCCCTGCACCAGACGCAGGATGGAGAGCTCAGCATTTATACGCCTAAGGTGATAGCTCGCCGAGACAAGTAGAAAGCTAGGCTGTGGGAGAAACTGGCGATTGGTAGGAGAAGGAATCCCATCAAACGGTGATTAACCCTTTTTCTTCCACCTGCAGAAAACTTACCCTGCAAGTCAGACATTCGATAAGAGGAAGCCCAGTCTTGAGAGTCGTCCGAGCTCTACACTTCTCAATTGAAGAAACGATAGCAGCCCAGCCGGGATCAGCGCCTCCGTGGGAATCAGGTGAGCGTTACAGAACACGAAGCCCACCAATAACCTCCTACCCAGGCGCTATGGAAACTTCCGACACAGACCAACTGGCCCAGTTATTTGGGGAATTAAGAGCTGAACTTCATGCTGCCCGCCAGGAAACGAATGCCCTTAGGAGGGAATTGATAATATCAAAAGAACGAACTGATGATCTCGCCAGACAGTTATTACAGACACAAGCGGGGCAAACCCCGCTACCTAATTCAGGAGGGAGCTTTATCCCAGCGGCATTCAGCCAATCCTGTTCAAATCAACCTACCCGGAAATGTGCCATTGGCACCGCCTGAACGCTTCTCTGGTGACCCTAAAAGGTTTGCGGTGTTTATAAATCAATGCCGATTGCACTTTCTTTGTAGACCTGCAGCCTTTCCGACTGACCAGACTAAGGTAGCCTTTGTGCTTTCGTATCTTAGCGGCAGTGCCGCTGGTTGGTCGATCCCTCTGGTTACACAGGATGACCCGATCCTTCGTGATTTCCCGACCTTCCAGGCAAATATGGAAAGACTTTTTGCAAGGCATTCCCAGGGGCAGGCCCTGGACAACGAACTCCCTTCCCTACGACAGGGCAATTAAGATCTTTTGGCCTACATTGCATCATTCAATAGGCTAATCGTGGAAACCAGATGGCCTGAGGACAAAAGAATCACGCTTTTTCACAGGGGTTTGCGTGGCGAACTCAAAGACGTCCTTGCCCAGGTAGTGAATCTTCCTCAGGATTGTTCAGAGTACATTGATTTGGTGGTCCAATTGGATCACAGACTACAAAACAGAAAGGCGGATCGATCCAGGTTTGAAACACAAGTGTTCCCTAAGCCTTAAAGTCACACCAAAGGAGTTGAAGCTGTCAAACCTATACAAATTGGTGTTGTAAAGGGTCCCCTAACCCAGAAAGAACGCGACAGGAGACGACAAATGCAACTATGTCTCTATTGTGGAAATTCAGGACATTTTCTTCGAGACTGCCTGGTGAAACCACCTAAGAAGACAGTGGGAGCTTCTGATAAGAGTTCTGAAAAGCCTGAGCTGGGAAACGACCTCGCCCGACAAGTGTAGAGGTCCGCTTGCCGAGCGTAAAAACCAGTTCTTTGCCCTTGCACTTCATAATGCCAATGGTCCTCGTAAACCCAGAGCAACTGGATCATTTGCATGCAATTAAGGCATACATTGATAGCGGAGCAGTTGGAAATTATGTGGACCGCGAATTGGCTACCAGGATGAACTTACCTCTTTGTCCAAAGGTGGTTAAAGACGTCATTACCACGGTGGATGGGACGGAAATCGCCTCCGGACCAGTGACCCATACCACTACTGAAGTGACGATACTAGGCCAAGACGGGCATCAGGAGGTAATTGTGTTCGACGTGATCAAGGCTCCTCAATTCCAAGTAATTCTAGGGATTCCTTGGTTGGAGAAACACAATCCTCAGATTGATTGGCGAGCAAAGACGATAAAGTTCCCAGAGTGCACACCAACTTGTTATCCACGACCCAACATTGGCCTAGCGTCAGTAACGGCTGACGGTCCACAATTACCTCTAGAGTATCGAGAGTTCCAAGATGTTTTTCAAAAGGAACAGGCTAACACCTTGCCACCCCACAGATCATACGATTGTCAGATAGATTTGCTACCCGGTGCAACTCCCCCTTGCAGTAGGATGTACGCCCTTACCGAGCCTGAGAACCTTCATCTGCGACAGTATTTAGACCAGTACCTGGCCAATGGCTTTATCCGTCCGTCGAAGTCCCCTGCATCCTCGGCTCTGTTCTTCATACCAAAAAAAGAAGGTGACCTCAGAACCTGTATAGATTATCGTGCTCTGAACCATATAACAGTAAAAAACCAGTACCCCTTACCTCTGATCCCGGAACTCCTTGACCAGGTAAAAAACGCCTGTATTTATACTAAGCTTCATCTCCGGGGAGCTTATCACTTGGTACGGGTCAAGGAAGGGGATGAATGGAAGACGGCCTTTCGCACTAAGTATGGGCTATTTGAATACCAAGTGATGCCCTTTGGACTATGCAATGCACCGGCCGCCTTCCAATATTTTATGAATGATGTCCTCAGAGAGCTCATTGATGTCTGCGTTGTCGTCTACATAGATGACATTCTTGTGTACTCATCTTCAGAAGCTGACCATCGAAATCATGTTAGGGCGGTCCTTGAAAAACTTCGCCAACATAAACTTTTTGCCAAGCTCGAAAAATGTGTTTTTCATGTCACTGAGGTCGAATTTTTGGGATTTATTCTGACACCCAAAGGAGTCCACATGGACTCGAGAAAAGTAGACGCTATCCTCAAATGGCCGTATCCTACTTCCGTGAAAGGCGTTCAAAGCATGCTAGGCCTTGCCAATTTTTACCGTAGATTTATTCCAGAGTTTTCACGAGTGGTACAACCCATCACCGCCCTCTTAAGAAAAAATAAACGCTTTGAATGGTCCGCAGAAGCAGAACAAGCCTTCCAAGAGCTAAAGGCTAAATTCACCTCGGCGCCAATACTGAAACACCCACGCCCGGACCTCCCTTACATCGTTGAAACCAACGCCTCCAGCTTAGCAATGGGAGCAGTCCTATCACAAAGAGATCCAGAGACTAACCAACTGCATCCTGTGGCATTCTGGTCTCGGAGGTTCTCGGCGCCTGAGATCAACTACACCATCACAGACAAAGAGCTTCTAGCGATTAAATCAGCCTTTAAGGCATGGCGGCATTATCTCCTCGGGGCCAGACACACCGTCACAGTGATCACCGATCATCGAAATCTGCAGTATCTGAAAACCGCCAAGGCTCAATCCTCCAGACAGCTTCGCTGGGCTCTATTCTTTGCTGAATTTGACTTCGTGATCACTTATCGCCCCGGCAACAAGAACGGCAAAGCGGATGCTCTTTCCCGAATTGGAATGGGAGATAACGTTGCCAATCCAGAACCTGTATCAATAATTCCTGAACAAAGGATCGTGGGTCTGATTTCTTCACAATCCATTGAGGATATTGAAGAAAAAACTAAACAACTTGTAACCTCACCAGACTTACTGAACTGGTTACAAAAAGGAAAAGATTTCACCGTAAGCAATGACTTGCCTTATTTCCAAGGACGATTGTTCCTACCACACGCCGATTTACAAAGACACGTAATCTCCTGCTATCATGATTCATTAATTGAGGGTCACCCTGGCATTGCCAAAACCACAGAAAATGTGAAGAGACACTTCTGGTGGCCTTCGTGGAGAAAAGACATAAAGGAATTTGTGATGTCCTGCGGTGTGTGCGCTCAAAACAAGGGTCAGAAGAAGAGGCCGGCTGGTCTTCTGCAACCATTAGACATCCCACCGTGTCCCTGGCATACCCTTTCCATGGACTTCATCACAGACATACCCTCCTGTTCCGGGTACAACACCATTCTTGTTATTGTGGACCTGTTTTCTAAAATGGCCCACTTCATTCCGCTAAAAGGCTTACCTTCAACATCAGTCCTAGCCAAAGCATTTCTTGAAAACATCGTCCGGCTACACGGCTTCCTGTCAGTACTAATCTCATATAGGGGGAGCCAGTTTATTTCCCACTTTTGGCGTAGCTGTTGTCGATTAGCTCAAATCGATGTAAGACTTTCGACCAGCCATCATCCCCAGACCGACGGGCAAACCGAGAGAACAAACCAGACTCTCGAGCAATATTTACGATGCATGCTACAACAGTCAGAGAGTAACTGGAAGGACATCCTTTGGATAGCTGAATATGCTTACAACAATTCAGTTCATTCGGGTACCGGGAAGAGTCCCTTCTACATCTTGTATGGGATTCATCCTCGAACCTCCAACCTTGATCCACCTCAAGATCTTGGAACACCCGCCGTGGATCAATTGCACACCGTTATTACCCAAGCTTTTAAGGAAGCGACTGCACATCTACAACAAGGTAAAGAGAGGTTCAAAAAAGGAGCAGATGAACACCGAAGCAATGCCCCTCAATACCAGGTTGGGGATCAAGTCTGGCTGTCCACCAAACATTTATCGCTTAAAGGGCCTCGCACCTTCAACCCCAAATACCTGGGACCATATCCAGTTACGGCCATAATTAATCCAGTGGCCGTTAAATTAGAATTGCCAACCCATATGAGAATACATCCTGTATTTCACGTATCTCTTTTGAAACCCATGCAACCTGGAACCAGATTGACCAATCCTCCAGAGCCCGTTCAAGTGAATGGGGAGCGCGAATTTGAAGTAAAAGACATTTTGGACTCTAAAATCATCAGATCGAAGCTATTCTACCTAATCGACTGGAAAGGCTATGGACGTCAGGAAAGGTCATGGGAACCCTATGACCACGTCCATGCTCCTCGTCTAGTCCAGAAATTTCACCGAACCTTTCCCGATAAACCAAAACCCCCGGGGAGGACAAGTTTGGGAGGGGCCTTGAGGGGGGGTGCTGTCATGGGCGCTACTCCCGAGGGGCCAGGACTGGCCCAGCGCCCTCGGAAGCAGACCCGTCTTCCACTACTCCGGACCCAGCAGGCCCCTACAGGGGCCCTTTGGACCGTGTCCTGGCACCTTTGGCGCCAGGCTCATGAAGGGATTCAGTCCCGGCGCCATAAGCGCCGGGCTAATATTGATAAACAGTGTAATAATGCTTGGGTGGACTTACCTGAGGCAGACCATGCTGCATATTTACCCAGAACAATCCAGTCTGGTTGAAGTCCCCAGCCATCAGGGCTGGGAGGAACTATTCCCTCCATTCAGGAACTCTTTTCTTACCTGGGTGGAACCGGTGGAAGAACACACACTGGAAGCACTTCTCTCCTATTTAAACCACGCCCAATGGAAAACACGTGCTTCGCGTTATTCTGCAGCAGCAGCAGGATGCTCACCGAGTCGGCTCCTGCATTCCAGGTCCAGAGTCCTCTTCAGCTTCCGCGCAGCAACCTGTGGATGAAGAAAGACACAGAACAATACTTACCAGATCCCGGAATCCAGTCATCGGCAAAACCTGCAAAGAATAAACATAAGGTTAGAAAAGTGCCACTCGCTCGCAGCCGCGCCCGCTTACCTGATCCATCCGTGATTGCAACGGAGCTAACCGTGGCCTTCTCTTCAGCAGCTTCTCTGCACCTGAAAGGCAAAGGACATAATTAAAAAGGGGTTCGGGTGAAGGCAGTCGCATTCATTTTAACTTACCAGTTTTTGCACGCGCAGAAGCGGCCGCATCAACCGCAGCATCCCGGCACCTGAAAACTAGAAAAAGGACATTATTAGAGGTGCCATTAAAAGCGGCCAACGATCATTATACTTACATGCATCGGCACGTGCAGTGGCAACGGATATAAAGCCTGCAGCATCCCGGCACCTGAAAACTAGAAAAAGGACATTATTAGAGGTGCCATTAAAAGCGGCCAACGAACATTATACTTACGTGCATCGGCACGTGCAGCGGCAATGGAAAACTACGCCCACAGCATCCCGAGGCCTGAAACAAAGGAAAAGGGACATTATTGAGGTGCCCATCTTTTAAAGCCTAAAGACTACAGTATACTTACATGCATCTGCTCGTGCAGTAACGGCGGCACCGCTCTTCGGCATCCCAGCACCAGTGCCACAACTAAGGCCGCAAAAGACTTGAGCCTCAACACTGAACTCATCCAGTGACGTAACTGGAATCCACGCACCCCTGCACCAGACGCAGGATGGAGAGCTCAGCATTTATACGCCTAAGGTGAGAGCTCGCCGAGACATGTAGAAAGCTAGGCTGTGGGAGAAACTGGCAATTGGTGGGAGAAGGAATCCCATCAAACGGTGATTAACACTTTTTCTTCCACCTGCAGAAAACTTACCCTGCAAGTCAGACATTCAATAAGAGGAAGCCCAGTCCTGAGAGTCGTCCGAGCTCTACGCTTCTCAATTGAAGAAACGATAGCAGCCCAGCCGGGATCAGCGCCTCCGTGGGAATCAGGTGAGCGTTACAGCTCCCACCTTCTCTGAGGCCCTTCCAGAAGGCTATAAACTTCTACATTTAGACAGGATCGCCTTTCATCCTGGCGGGAGAAAACAGAACAGAAAACAGAAAACTACCCAAGATAATCAGCAGGGCTGAAAACAACTTCCATCCCCACGACCATAGGAGGTCCCAAAACCATGCACTAAGTTCCCAGTTTCCCTCAGGAACATGCACTTCTGAACTAAGTATGTAGATTTTGGATCGCCCTAAAGAACGTTGGAGAGGAGTCTGGTACGTAAACGCAGCAAGCGGACCCCACTAATTTACATACTCCTCCACGCTCACCAAAATGACATCTAATGCCATCCAGTTCTGAAGAACTACTAATCTTATTGCTTTCTGTTCTAACGTCATATTATAAAGTATGTCAGTGGTCCGGAAGATGGTTCTCTCCAGTACTCACGCTAGTCCCCTGATATCTTCTGAATTCGTAATTTGCCCAAAAAATGGCACAAAGGATTTCATGATGTCTCCTCGAGTTTGCGCTGGAGTATCCCCCTTCACATCTCGTCGTGGACGAGTCTTCAAAATTTCTGAAGTACTGGCAATAAATACCCCAGGTAATAGAATCCCTAAATAGCAAGTTCTTTGCCAATCCCTGGGCAACCATGGAAATGCCACATCACCACAAACAAAATAGACAGGTTCACCTACGTACAGAGGTCTGTTCTCACTAGTCAAATTCGCAACGTTGGCGTATTTTCTAAAATTACCCATTGACCGTGTTCCATTCCTTTGTATGCAGAAGGATACTGAATTGGGGCTATGGTTAACAGAATAAGATGGAGGCGTGGCATCCTTATTGCCTATAGGAGCCATTTTGAAAGAGATCAAAGACTGAAAAGGACGAGACAATCTATCAGAGGGCCTAACAGAAGCAACGTTTGGCTTACTCCTATTTGCAAAAAGCGAGCATCCCAGGGGCATCAAAACACGCTTTTCAAAACTATTCAAATTTGTACCATCAAAGTTCCCTGAGATGCTGTCATTCCATCGGCCAAAGAATAGTGCTCTAAGAGAAGCATAACAAGCAGTTGTCAAAGGTAAAGGTTGAATGTACCAACCTAGCCCCTTATCCCCATGTTGCGGTAGATGCGAACAGATCCAGCAGTTGGTCCTATTAAAAATTGCATGAGTGGCATTCATTATTAACAAAAGAGTATTATTCTGATAGTTCCGTCTATGCGAAGAATCTCTAGGCGACAAGGTATGCAATTGCACGGAAGGAGTGGGGGAAACAGATACATTTTCAACAGGTAAAATGTCCTCTAGCGGATATGCTTCCTCCAGATACCATAACCCAAAATCAATAGTTACTAAAAACCCAGTTATTATTACAAAAAAGCAACAATACACTTTCGGGGTCCCATTACATGCTTGATCATTGTCTCTGCTAGTCACATATTTATCTAAAAGTTCAGTACGAGCGGTAGCGGGTGCAGGCATTGTAGTCTTCAATCGAAAAAACACCAACTGTTCGTTTGCTGGCGACTCCAGTCGCGCGTCTTCTTAATGTCTTTCCCACAACCCTTATCCAACAGAATCCTTTTGTACAGGCAAGCCCTCAAATGATTTCCTCAATCGCACAGTCAAACCGTGCCGTACGTCTATCTTCTTGGACGTAAATTATATTTCACAATTTCTGGTGCCGAACGATCGGATAACAGTATATTGTCACTTCCCACTGGAGGTGGCGAGTGAACGGAAATGGGATCAGAAAATGGATGATCCGGAAGTACCACTGTTGGAGAGTGTGTAGACAAAATGGCCGTTTTGTCTGGCCTTACGAACTCTGGAACGGTCTCCGATACTCTCGTGTCGGTTGTTGCTGTTTCGGGCACATTGGTTACAGCATTGGAAAGGGATTCTGTGTCTTCTGTATCGTATGGCACGGGCTGCGGGATCCGTTTGGTGTGTGTAGCATGTATCCAGTTCTTTCGCCCTGCTACCCACACCGCAGTCTGGATTACTAGCAGGACCTGGTAGGGACCCCTCCACCAAGGTGCAAGGCAAGACGACCTTTCGAAAACTTTCATGAGGATCCAGTCCCTTGTCGTAGACTGTGACCGGGACCCTCGTACTGTACAGGTAATGCCTCTCGCACCTGGTGATAAATTGAAAATAGATTTTTAGTCAACTGGTTACAGTAATCTGAAAGAAACACATTCTCTATATCCCGCAATGAGCAACTTTTTGGCATACCCAAATATTGACCACAAAAGTGATGGGTGGAAGGTTTCGAATGAATCTAAACCACTGGCAATTGCTCTGGGCAACCTTCCACACCACCGTTTTTTAGCCCGTCTGCGCCATTGCAAAAGGGGACCAGCCATGTGCAAATCATTCAGCAGCTGCCGCCACCAAAGGTAGCAGCCCAGCCCGAACTGCTAAGCCAGGTCCCCTCTGCACGGAAAACCAAGCAACCCCAGACATGTTTCGGCCTTGTTGGACCTCCTCAGTGAGGTTCAGCCTGGTTCCCTGTGACGCAGCGAGCAAGGGACCCACGTCTGGGCATACCCTCTCTCACAAGGAGAAACAAACTGACCACAAAAGTGATGGGTGGAAGGTTTCGAATGAATCTAAACCACTGGCAATTGCTCTGGGCAACCTTCCACACCACCGTTTTTTAGCCCGTCTGCGCCATTGCAAAAGGGGACCAGCCATGTGCAAATCAGTCAGCAGCTGCCGCCACCAAAGGTAGCAGCCCAGCCCGAAATATTAGCAGGCCTCCCCATTACCACCTGAAAGGGAGAGAGCCCAGTCTTAGTTTGTGGGGTTGTTCTCATCGACAGCAACATGATCAGTAAGGCGTCCGGCCATTTTAACTTGGTGCCAGCACACGTCTTAGCGAGCTTGTTCTTTATAATGCCGTTATGCCTTTCCACTAATCTGGCACTTTGGGCATATCTGGCCGAATGGAACCATTTATCAATCTGTAATCCTTCACATATTTGTAGGATTACAGCAGCGATAAAGTGTGGCCCATTATCCGACCAGATGACTCTCGGCAGCCCGAACCTAGGAAAAAACTCTTTCAACAGAGTTTTTGCCGTGGTTATGGCCATTGTATCTCTAACAGGAAAGACCTCAACCCACTTACTAAATGCACAAATGACAACCAACACATATTTAAGATTGTTGCAACGTTCCATTTCAATAAAATCAAAGTGGATAACCTCAAATGGAACAGAAGGTGGAGCGAAACTTCCTCTAGGAGTCGAGGTACCTTTTCCTACATTGTGCTGCAAGCAGACCATGCACCCTTGGACAAAGTGCTCCGCAATTTTGAAAATGTTATCATTGGCCCATACACTGATGAGCCATAATGACCATCATTGTAATATAGGCGTCAGGGAGTAACCATTTTCCTTCAACATTGTCCACCCAACACCCATCACCATCCAATCTCCCTGCACCCTCGACACATTTCTTGGTCTCCTCTATAGTAGCATCTGCTTGAATGTCTTTTACAGAATTGATAGTTTCACCAAAAGTGCAAACATTTACAGTTTCTCTTACAGCATACATTTCTGAACTAAAATCAGTGGCAGTTTGTTTCGCTATCTGATCAGCGAAAGCATTCCCTTTTCCTATATCATCTGTAACCTTTTGATGTGCTGTACATTTTATAATAGCTAACTGAACAGGGAGTGCGAGCGCTGAAAGTAATTGCACTATTAAAGTGCCACGCTGTATTTTTGTGCCATGTGAGGTCAAGAAACCTCGTTCTTTCCAAAGTCTACCGAAGTTGTGAACTATCACAAAGGCATACTGACTGTCGGTATATATATTTACTGTAAGCCCTTCAGAAAGTTCACAAGCTCGAGTTAATGCTATAATTTCTGCGGCCTGCGCAAAATTATGCATAATTCTTTTGGTTTCTACAATCGTACTTAAAGTAGTGACGGCATAAGCAGCCGTGGATGTACCATTCGGAAGTTTGAAACAAGAGCCATCAGAAAATAACTTTGCTTGTGGGCTATTCAAAGGTGTGTCTTTCAAATCGATTCTACCTTTAGTCTCTTGTTCTGTAGTATAAAGGCAATCGTGTGACGTTTCGTCACCATCAACAGTATCTTGTGGGACAGGTAAAAGTTCAGCTGGATTTAATACACAACACCTCTGAATTTGAATGTGGGGAGCAAACAAGATCAATTTGTATCTTGTCAATCGTGCGGAAGTAAGGTGTTGCGTTTGAGTTCTATTCAATAAAATATCTACAGAGTGAGGTACCATTAGGGTTAACGCTTGACCCAGGACCATTCCCTCGCTCTGTTTTACAGACGAAGCAGCAGTAGTGACAGCTCTCAAACATCTCGGCAAAGCGCATGCAACAGGATCAAGGGCGGATGAGAAATAGCCTGACGACCTATTCTTCCCTCCATGTTCCTGCGTTAACACAGCCAAAGCACATCCATCACGTTCATGCACATACAACACGAAGGCCTTTTCATAATTTGGAGTTCCTAAAACCGGCGCCGAACACAGCATGGTTTTGAGCAAGTCGAATGCTGTCTGGTGTTCCAAAGTCCATGGCAATGGCAAAGAAATGCCCTTTTTTGTCAAAGCCAGCATTGGTTTAATCGTTAACGAAAAATTAGGGATCCATAATCTACAGTAAGAAGCCATACCTATCAGGGCTCTAACTTCCTTCTGCGTATTTGGGACAGACATGCCAGAAATAGTTTTTATTTGTTCAGGTGTCAAACTTCTTCCCTCCTTTGACAGGAGATAGCCTAAATAGGCGACCTCCTGTCAACAATATTGGAATTTTTTGAGTGAAGCTTTGTGGCCATGTTTTGCTAGATGACAAAGCAACAACATGGTGCCTTCTTTACAGGCTCTCTCAGAATCTTCAGCCAAGAGGAGATCATCTACATACTGTAGTAACGTGCAAGTAGTAGGCAACTCGAGAGTATCGAGCTGCTCTTTTAATGCCCTACTATAAATCCTTGGACTCTCAGTGTACCCTTGTGGTGCACGAGTGAATGTGAACGAGTGTCCACCTAGGGTAAACGCGAACAAATACCTACTATCCTTGTGTATGGGAATACTGAAAAACACGTTTTTGAGGTCAACAACGCTAAAGTGAGTGACAGAAGACGGAATCAAAGTTAGTATCGTTTTAACATCAGGTACAATGGGAAATTGAGGAGCACAATTTTGTTAATAGCATGCAAATCAATTATAAACCGAAAAGCAATCGCATTATCACCTTTTTTGTATACTGGCAAAATCGGGCTGTTACACAAACTACCTGTAATTTCCTCAATTACTCCACGATGTACAATATCAGAAACTATACATTTCAAAGCCTGTTCGCCTTCAACTGAGATCAATTTTACTCCATGTTTCAGAATAATTTTAACAGTTTCAATTTGAAGAATGCCCACATCATTATCATCAATTGCCCATAAGCATTCCGGAATATTACTGAATTCTGGCAGTAAAGGTTGAGTCAAAAACTGAGAGGCGAGTGATTGCTGAGGTAAAATTGTTAACCGAACTCTGTCCGGGGAACAATGTATTACTGCATACAATTCCTTGAACAAATTTAACCCCAGCAAATTCTCCCCACAGTTTGTAGTAAGTAGAAATGGAAACTGCTCCGTGAAGGGACCCAGTGTTATCGGTACCGGCAAAGAAACCGGACAAACTACAGCTGTGCCTGAAAACCCTACGGAAACGTTGGCCTGCCCTGATAGTGGAATATTTGGAACCCGTGAATCGTCAATGGAACATTTCTGTGCTCCCGTATGTACTAAAAATAGATGCTTCCTATTTCCCACCGCCATCTCAACGTAGGGACCTTTCTGATGAACGGGAATAGGGGTTGGTTCCAAATCCTGCTTTGGGCAATCCTAACGAAACAGAATGTCATCAAAAGGAAGCTCTTCAGAGAGGTACGCGGCAGAAGGGTGATCAAAAATGTTTCTATTATCCACATTCGAAACTTGTCTATCCTGTGAAGAAGGTTGCTGTGATTCTGGCGCAAACTGACCTCTGCCAGGGCCCCCTACACCTGGGCGACCTCTGGATCGTCTACCCATGTTCCCAAATGATCTTTGATACAAGGTCGGACATTGTGCGCGCCAGTGAGCTTCCTGTCGACAATAGGCACACTGGTTAATCGTTACCGGAGCCAGGGGCGTACTTCCCTGTGGAACGTACTGACCTCTAAATTGATTACCCCCCCTAGGGTTTCTAGCAATCTGTTGTAATAGTACTTCTGTTTTTAGGTCACCCTTTTTTTTCTCAAGTTTTTCCTTTTCATTATTCACACGATTTTCATAGTACTGAGCCATGTACAGTACTTCTGATTGAGACTTCGCCTGCCAAGCGCTTTCGGAAGACATAATATGTAACTGGATGTCAGGCAGTAATCCACGTACAAATTTGTCGACAAACAGCCTTTTCCCTGACTCTGTGCCTAAGTCTTGTCCACTGAAATCTGAAAATACCTGTTCAAACCGATTGAAGAACTCGGTAGCACCATCAGACTTTCCTTGGACACAGGCCATAAGCTTGTCCCAAATGATTCTTTTTTCAGGATTTCAGGAACTATAGTTTTTAATTTTACAATAATCAAAGGAGTATCACTTGAGGCGGTCGCTCGCCAGCTGGTCTTTCTCTGTCGAGCCTAACCATGTTATCCCATGTATCTCCTAACCCAGGTACATCATCTACAGTCCTAATCTGTTTCCACAAATCAACTGGCAGGAGTACGGGAAATAATAAATCAATATCACTTAAGGTGAATATCGATGATTGTAAGACCGACTCTATTTCTTTATAGAACCCCGTCGGATTCTTTGTTATACCAGGAATAGATTGCTTTATGGCGTTCACTTCCTGTCTTGAGAACGGGACGTGAACAAACTGCGATACGTAATGTGCAGGAATGTCCACCGCGACTATTCCTCGTGCAGCATCAGCCGCAATCTCAACTTTTCGGACAAATGTCAGAGGGACGTCTCTCTTAGGCAACTGAGAAGTAGGTAGCTCCGAACGCTTACTAAGCAACAGAGCCAAATCAAGCACTAAGGCAGTCGAAGAAGTATCAATCGAAAAGGCTCTCTTATAAACACTCAACAACTCTGTGGGACAACAAATCTTTCTTTTTACACACTCATTCTGCAGGTTCTACCATAACCTCTATCACTTTCTTTTGCATTTCTAACATATACTGACCATATGTTTCATATACTTCATCTGGAGTTATCGACATATCGGAAATCCATCTTATCGCATCCTTTGTACAAATTTGCGCTTCCTCACCTTTCAATTCACGACGAGGAGAAAACGTTTCTGTAAGAACATAATACCTAAACTATCACCATCTGCTTCTTCATTCTGTAACTCTTCCAACTCCTTCCTATACACAAAAATCGTCTTGAAATGCTCATATACTTTCTCCGCAGTATCTCTGGACAATGCTAAGGCGTTCAAATCCCGCAACCCTTGTGGGAGATCTACATCGTTTAATCTATTCCAGATGATACTCAAATGAATCCCTAACCCTTCAATAAAAACATTTTTCTCAGGAATACTTTTAAAATTTTCGAGTGTGGAAAAAACATCAGCTTGTTCACCCTTCTCTATACAATGTTTAGCCCAAGCAATCAATTAATTCTTTTTATCTGGGGACACAGTATTACGAGTCACAACCCTTGATCCCGCTCCCTGGTCTACTCTAAGCGATGCAGAATCACTTGGAAGAGGAAGAGTAGGCACATTCTGAATATCAACAGGTGGAGGCAAGGGGGCAGGCAAAGGAGCGACGGCTGGAAGAACAACAGGAAAAACAACAGGGAGGACCGGAGGAACTATAGGAGAAGGAATAACAACAGGAAGGGGCAAAGCACCAGGAGGAGGGACGTACGGGGTGGCGCAGAGGCATCGGACCTTCGTTCGTGCAAAAGTTTGTTAATCAATTCATCTGACGTATGAAAATCTTTTGAACGGTACATTTTTTGAATGCCTAATTGAAACGCTCTGTCTGTGTTCCTAACTGACTCCAATTGTTTATTTTGATCATATAACCGTGCCTTTTCGGCACTCGTCATATGTCGACGCATATGTTTCTCTCTACTCTTTTGTTGCTGCAAAGCTTCTGTTTTCCAACTGTGCAATGCATCAAATGCTGCAGGTCTAGCCTTTTTCTTCTTTACCAATACAGACTCTAGATTTTCTATTCGAGGGATTTCAAAGCTACCATTGGTTGGCCACCGAAGATTAGAGTTATGTCTTGTCTGTCTGTGCCAAATGTCATTAAATGCTATGCTACCAAAGCCTTTCTTACAGTACATAGTACATGCCGGCGACCCCTCCTGTGGTGCGTGACGGCTATCTTCCAAAGATTGTCTGTCGCTGTGGAATAATGCCCTGAAGCAGGCAAACAATTTCCCAGGCATATCAGAGTTCTGGTGTTACCTGGTCAAATAATTGTGCTCGCGAGTACAATGCGCCAAATTCAAATTGTCAGGGTTAAATTAAGAATTGGGGCACAATTCACCTGACCAAAGGACTGGGAGGCCCGATCGGGTTACTAAGGACAATTCTAAGGACCCGCGTGTCTGTAATTTCGGCAAATTTACTAACCTCGATATATATATTCTCGGGCTACAGCTCACCGTTCAGGGATCGGATCGTGCTGTTCTGTCGAGGAATTCACTTCTCATCCAGAGGGGCCGTTTTTTGTTGGCATCGTCTGATCCCGGTCCAATAGCCGAGCCAACCTTCAATGAGACGAAGTCGATCTTGAGGGTCCCTATTCGGGCGCCATCTGTGGAATCAGAAAATAAACAATATTAAGGCTTTTACACCATGCAAAGAGAAATACACCAACACGGGCTTGTAAAGATTCCCAGAAACTTTATTGCAATACTGTACAGTTTACAAAACAAAGTACACAAATAGCTATTTGGCCTTCAGTACATCACAGAGACCACCAGCAGGTTCAATGTGAGCAGTGAACAGGAATTGCTAGCTGGACATCATGTCCTGCCTCCTACAAGTTAATCATGTACTGGGCTTGGGTTCGCGCCAGGTTCGTTCCTAATTTACATATCTCGTGCATGCGGTTTACTTCTTAATACATTTGCTAACAAACACTATTATTCTCTGGGTTTAACTTTACACTCTTTATACATTCGTTTTAATACAGGTCAAACAGATGTTTCGCATGTCGTTTTCAAATAGCGTTATTGTTCTTGTATACTTGTAGGTTAACATCGCCGATTCAAGTAATCCCCTGATCCCGAGGTCAACAAAGGACAAGGTCTACATGACCCTAACATGTAGCCTGCAGGCAAGTTGGACATTAACTCTCCTACAGAGGTTGAAGAGGTTAAAGTAAGAACAAGAGAACACAGGTCGGCCATGTTAGGGCACGATAAACTAAAATGGCGACTTTAACCTAAAATGGAGGCTTGATTCACTTAAGGTCACAATCTTGCAATACGGATTTCCTCGCAAAGCGACTGGGCATAGGCCAACATATACAATGAGGACGAAACAATATTATATCAGTTTTAACAGTATGACATACCCCCGGGGAGAGGGTGGGGTTTCAAAACCTCACTCATCACTATCACACAGCAATTCAGACTGCAAAACAGGATTTTTTTTACCCATAAGGTCGAATCTGCACTTAATCAGTACATAGATTTATTCTCAGTCGTTAAATCCTTCTCTTCGGCTAATCGCTTTGTGACTAGTGTGAAATCTACACAAGGCCTCTGTGATTCTCTCTCAGAGTTCTTTGAGACAAAAATTATGGACATCTGCAACCTAGCAACAACTGCCCCCAATACGGGACCTATAGCAGTACCTGAACCATTAGCTTGCTCTCAGGTATGGTCACTATTCCCTGTTTTTTCCTCTGAAGATGTCTGTGGAGCAGTTAGTAGACTAAAGTCGGTTTCTCAGTCTGATCCCATCCCCCTTACTGTTCTTTAAAATCTTTCCTTAGCTTGCGACAGTAGTTAATAACTCCTGCCAGCAGGGACTTATTCCTAAAGCACTTAAAGAGGTTACTGTTATCCTTCTTTTTAAAAAGCCCTCACTTGAAGCCTCTACTTTGGCTAACTATCGTCACTTCTTCTGTTTCTAATGAAAGTATTAGAATCTCTTGTTTCTCCACTTATATTTTCATTTCTTGAGTCCTCTGAATTCTTTAATCCTTGTCAGTCTGGTTTCCGGCCAGGCCGGGGGACCGGGAGTGTCCTGGTGTCCATAGTTGATGACTTTATGTTGGTTGATCAGGGTGGAGTGGGAGCCCTGATATTGTTTGACTTTTATTAAGCTTTTGATACTGTAGACCACACCACCCTGCTATTCCGCATGGAGTTTGCCAGCCTTTCTGGGCCTGTCCTGGCCTGGTTCTCCTCCTTTCTTGCTGATAGTTTTCAATCTCTCTCACTTCCCCCATTTAATTCCTCTTCTCGTGCACTTTTCTGTGGTGTTCCTCCGGGCTTTGCCTTGTCCCCAATTTTGTTTAACATCTGTGTCCAGCCACTGATGGGCCTCCTCCACTCCCATGGTCTCCAGTGCTATTCCTATGCCGACAACACCCAGATTTGTAATCCTTTTAGATCTGGACCATCCTGAGGTGTCGGGACGGCTGTGTGACTGCCTGGCGGCCGTGGGGGAGTGGATAGGCAAAAACTGCTTGAAGCTCAACGGGGACAAGACAGAGGTTCTGGTGGTGATGTCTTCGACTGACACTGTTCTTTGGTCTTCAAGTATATCTGTCTGCCTCACAGTCCATGTCGGCTCAAGTTAGTGCTGTTTGTAAAACAGGTCATTTTTTTCTACGGGTACTTCGTGGGATCTTACCTTTTCTCCCTGTCCACCTGCGTCTGCTGGTGGTAGCCTCTGCTGTTCTTAGTCGTATTGACTATTGTAATGCCTTGTTTCTGGCTCAACCTATGGGGCTTGTTTTTAGGCTGCAGCTCCTTCAAAATCCTGCGGCTAGGGTGGCGCATCTACCTCCTATCGTGCTCATATTACTCCAGTACTATGCGCTCTTCATTGGCTCCCTGTGACCAAGAGGATTGATTTTAAAGCCCTCTGTCTATAAGGGTTTTGAAGTTCCACCTTTCTAGGATAGGTGGCTGGGGGTTCTGTGTTGCAGCGGCTTAATTATGGAATTAACTCCCTGTCGCCCTGAGACGCATTGAGAACCTCCTTCCGTTTCATTGTCTTCTCAATACTTGTCTCTTTTAGACTGCTGTTACTCATTAGAGCCTCCCAGTGGAATCTTCGCACCATGATGCCCTTGGACGACTGTGCGCGTTAGAAATACTGGTAACATAACAGAGGAAATGGCATTATAGGGAGCTTTCCCACTTGGACAAGTGCCAGCAGTCTGGGACAGAGCTGGAGAGCTAGCTTTAGGAATGTTGTTAATGGGAGAGATTCAGAACTTTAGTGGATGGCTGCACCCTGAGAGAGCCAGAGAAACATAGTGGGTTGCTGTCCCCTGCCCAAGAGCCTTACAACCAAAGTTCTTGGCTGTGCCCCGTGAAAGAGCCCACATTTTAGTCTGTGGATGCTCTCTGTCGGAGAAGATGAGAATGTTTGACAAGTGGAGTGATCATGTGGCCTGACAAGGATTTGAAAACATTACTCAGACTATAGGAAATGGTATGTGGAAGACGACAGCTGTACAGGGCTTCTCATTTGAATTTACTGTTACAGCTGTTATTTCCCAACCACATGGACCATGACCATGTGCTGCCTGACATGTACAAGGTAACAAATCATCGTCAACATCCAAGTTGGTGTGTTGGATAGGGTTAGGGTTAGAAGGTCATTACACATTCTTCTGTGATTAAGTGATTGTTCATTTTTTTAATGTCAGTTGTTCAACAAGCAGCACTGCAAGGCTTCTTCTGTGATTAGACACAGTAGCCCCTGAGACACTAAAATCTTTCAGACTGCACACTGGTCAGTGACAACATAGCAATTATACAGCACCCTATACTAGTGCCACTGGCCATATGGACCACTTGCTGTGCCACCATTGTAAAAAGGTCATCATCCCTTCCCACTGGTGAAGTGTCCAGAAGATAGGCATCAGGCATCTGTGTGGCTAATGGTTCACTGGCTGTTCATGTTGATTATCCATCTGTATTCAAGGTGACTGGGTCATTGAGAAGAATATCCAACCGATTTTCCTCCTTGTAGGCTGCACCTGCACTGCTCACAGAGCTTTCAATGGGAATCAGTGATGTACTCACCGTTGTTGCTCTCATTTGTGAGTTGACATGCCTAGGCTGGTTGGTGATTTCCCTGCTGCCTGCCTTCTTCCTCCAATATCTTTAGCAAGTGCTGCAGAAAAGCATCCCTGCACATTTGCAAAGAGTCCCCTCCTTGTGAGGCTTGCTGCAAGTTCTCCCCCAAGACCTATGGATGGAAAGTCGACACTTACATTGAAGCGCAATTCCACAGCGGAAGCCAGCAGGCATTCAATGTTACCTTTATATCCAACAACCGTGGATCACCACGCAATGTTGAAAGCAGGTTCCTCACATGCTGTGCTACATAAGCATGACCTGTGAGGGCATAGTCCATCGCCATGTTTGTCTGGTTGAGCTGAAGCAGGTACATCAGAAAGAGAACCTCTCTTAAGGATGCATTCCTCCTCGGAAGGTCATAGAATTAGAGCAGATATTAGACATCAGCTGCCAATGATAGTGTGTTAAAATAAAATGGTATGCAGTGATTTTAACGAATACAAAACAGAATAAATAAACAATAATAATGAAATAATATCACATTTTTGTTTCAAATGTATATGGGGCGGGGCAAAGGGTTAAAACGGGTGGGGAAGGGGTTTGGCTGGTTTTGAAAGCATAGAGAAACAGGTGTTTGGCGGGACACCCAAAATAAAAATTAAATTATAAAACGATATTTTTCGATATAAAATGTTCATTATTAAGGCATTCTCTGTAATTGAATTTGTTATAATCACATGTAACCGTTAAAATGTGATATCTGGAGTTCTAATGTGAAGGTTGAACCCTAAATATCACTTTCTGACTGGGTCCCATTAACTCACAACCTCATCATACCCATCTTCTGACAACCACTCTATATCCATTCAAGTTCATTAACCTTTCCCTACATAGCATGAGCCTCAGTCCAGCAATGACCTGTGGCGTCACTGAAAGGTACAACCATGTGTCCTCCTTTTAAACATGTAATCAAACATTTTAAGTACGTTATTGATGACTCGCCTGAAATTCGAGTGATTAGAGATTGTATGGAAAAGTTCTTTCAGTCTTTTTCTCAAGAGCAGTACGCAGCCATACACACTTACATGTCAATGTGTGGTAAATGAAAATAGCAGTACTTCATTTGAACCTTTGTTGCAGGCTTAAGCACAACCGGATGTATGACTTTGGTCTCAATGTCACCAAAAGCAAGTGTACGCTTGTGGCTGACAAATGTTATATGGTACCTCATTCACACTTAGAACACACAGGGCGCTGACCAGGCCAGAAGCATTACTCGGAATTGTTCGTATTACACTGATTAAACAAGTTAAAAGCACGATGTGAGGTGACTGCACCATAATGACTGAGGACAAGTCAAAACGTGAATAACAGCCTTCTGATCTGTCTGGTTATATTGCTGCATAAACACATTTGCAAAGTATCACTGTGTTCGCCATGGCATTCAAATGTCAGGTGAAGGTGAGGCATTCAGTGTAATAATAATGAAACTCTCGTCATTCCTATTGCGAAATGTAAGACAGGCATGGTACGGAAGACCCTGCGAGTGGATATTACTCGCAATGCCATTCAAATTGAGAAAACGTGTGTGCCTATAGATTATAATGCATTAATGCCCTTTGTCACAGGATGTTCTTTTCCAGCATGCAATCTACAGTACTGTAACATTACCGACCATAACAAGCAGCAAGATATGGCTACTTGAATGTTGAACAATGCAAATGCTTTTAGTGTCCAATTTGAATACCTGCTGACAATTTGTGCCTGATTTTCCCTTGCATGGTACACACGCTCCTTTACCACAATGGCTCTCCTCCCAGCCATTAGGCTACTATCAGAAGAGCTTTTCTGAGCTAGAGAGAAATCTGGGAGATACAATCCACTACGCAGACTTCTATAATGCCCCAGATAGCATATTCTGGGATATGGGTTTTCACACTGTATCAGTCCAATTGATGTCTTTATATATTATGTGGTAGCATATATTCTAGAACATATTTGAAATTCTGCACTGAATAAGTGGAGTACATTCTGGGCAATGTAGTACTGTTATGCATGTGTACTTTATGAAGAGATAATCATTCTGACATGTCCCTCCACTACCTAGGGATATGATGGCAAATATTTCTGTAAACACAGAAAGGCTTCGGACTTCCCTGCGCTTACTGCCAGTTATACATTTCTAATTTAAATACACTCTAAATTAATCTTTAAGCCACGGGCTGCATTGGTTGGCTTAGAATGTAACTCTAAGCCTAATGTTACAACAAATAAAATCCTACGGTCTAACACTTCCTAATGCACCAGACCCGAAATCTTAGATAATCCTCACTCAGAATTGTTTTTTGAGAAAATATTTTTAGTCTTTTGCCATTAGCAGCTTTACATTTGTTTTTCACATGACAACTTTGCAGATGTTGTCTTACTTGCAAACAGATGTTGTCTCTCTTGCAACTTGACAGTTGCTCGTCACTTAACATCTTTACAATTCCTGCCAACACGTGTTTCGAGCTTAACTTTAGGTCTTCTTCAGGGCTATTGTGCCATCAACAAACAACATGAATTATAACACAATCATTTTATATAACATATATAATAAAAACTATATGAGTACAAACTAAACGCCAGGTCAACAACGAGTCACAACGGGGGGTAAAGAACATTTTAGAAAAACAAAAAACAAATGAAAACCAATATTCATAATGACAATTCATTACACTTAGAAAGTTCAATTACTGCATTTATAGTCTACTTGACAATTAATAATGTTCATTTTATTACTAAACACATAAATAAAAAAGCACCTCATGTTCAATGCACCGGTGTAGTCTTGTGTCCACCACCAAAATTGGGTTACATGTAATAAATGTTGTCTATGCCAAATCTTTCTGTGTTTGGTGGGATCAAGGAAGTGCTGGTGGGGAGGCCTGACATAACTACGCTAATTCCTAACAGCTACCTTCTACATCCATTACATCCACGTACTTACCCACATTCCTCTTTTCTCCTTGACCTGTCGCCCTGTCACCAATGGAGTACCACAGGGTCCCTCCCTATACCCCTGCTCCTTAACCTCTACCTGGGACCCCTCCTGCTCCTATTAGCTCACATGGCCTAACCTGCTACAACTACACAGATGACACCCAGATCATCTTCAAGATCCCCAAGACCTCCTACACCCGGCCCCCCCAACCTCGCCTCATTCCTCACAGAAATCAACCACTGGATTATGACTAACCACCTCTTCCTCAACACCAGAAAAAACAAAATCATCATCTATGGGAAGTCTTCCCTCTTCCCCCAACCCACCATGTGGCCTGCCTCTTTAGGCCCTCCTCCAGCTACATCCAAGTCAGTTAAAAACCTGGGATGTACCATGGATGCATATCTGACACTTTCACACCACATAAACTTAGTGTCTAAATTATGCTATCTACACCTTTGCATTCTCTGACGCATCTTCTCCTACCTTACACCTACACTCACAGAGTCACAATGATCATGATGACTATCGTCCTCTCTCAACTGAACCACGCTAACTCTCTATACCTGGGCACCCCTACATTCCAACTCAGAAAACTCCAAAGGGTCCACAACACCACAGCTAGAAGCCTCCTAGCCCTTGGCCCCAAAGAGCCGATCCCTCCTGCCCTCTGTGTCATCTACTGGCTTCCTATTCACTTTCAAAGCTATGTTAATCAACCAATGGCTGTCTCCCAGGCCATGTTAAGTCTGCAATATTTTTTAATAGTTGCACCCAGATGATGTTTTAGGCAGCTCATCTCTTTCCCATTGTGCATCCACTTTTTAACCTCAAAACCACACCTCTGATATATTAAATTAGGATGTGCTAGCTTATTGGCCTGAATTTGCAGCCTCTCTCTGGGGATAGGTTCATGGAGTTATGAAACTTAAACTATGGGAGGGATGAATCAGCCCTTTGGGGTTTTCATTTTTACATGTGACAATGTTTCACTGAAAAAGTCCTACATAGCAAAATCGTTTATTTCACAAATAAAAATAACATATAAATATTTAGATTTCCCTTATCATGCCACACTTGATTAAATGATTCCCATGGCTGCACGTTCAAGCAGTTTTTTTTTTAATGAATTACTTAACATTCATAACAGTGAGCATCACCAAATGTTACATAGTTACATGATTCCCCATGACTTTTTACCATTTTCTGGGAAGCTATAAACACATTGTAGGTTGTAGCTTTGTTTCCCAAGGTCGAATCTAGATACACCAGCACCTGGGCCCTGTCGCACATTTTTATAGTGATAATTGAAGGGTTCCTGTGAAAATCAATAAAATGTGATTCTATATGTAACCATACAGCAAAATAGATGATCTACATATTTTGCTTTATCACTTTGCACATTAGGTTTGTTTCTCCTCTGAACATGTGATCTGGGCATCCACTGCCTTTTTTGACTTTGGCCTGTAAATAAGCCTTAAGGCTTTCATCTCCCAGTGCTAATGGGTCATCTTGTTGCTTATCTTCAAGAGCAGACCGCCATAAAATTCCTTCTTGGTCACTGCCTGAGTGTTCTAAATAGAAACTAAAGCTACTTCTCAGGAAACTGCAAGTTAGGTTTAATTTCTCCTGGAACAGAAACTGATGTTTGTGACTGTTCCAATTTCTTTTACACATGTGACCTTTGAATATTTTTAATATAATTGTGTCTTGCCATATCATGCTCATCGTGCCATTAGGATATGTTCAATTTCTTTGGCAAGTGACATTTTGAGTCTATGGCCCTCAGTACGAGTCAGCTGGGAAAATGCCACTAATTCTGTTGTGCCAGCATAACCATTTCCAGCAAAGCAACTGTTGGAATTACCAGCATATTCCAGATCTACGGGCGTCTCAATTCTCCCTTGCCAGAAATGGTACTACTGCCATGCTGGAATTAAAAGAAAATACTTCAAAATTCTGGTTATTCTGGCAAACATCTGCCAGAAACACTAATAGTGGCAGCCGGACTGCCAGAATCTATGTTGCTGGTAATTCCAAAGACGGGATCACTGGTGGCGGAATTACCGGAACCGGAAATTGTGTCATCACCAGAACAGGATGCTCGCAGGTATTTTGAAGAAGAGAATCCATTAATAATCAGCCACTTCCTGCTGCCATCTACCCCATACAATACTGCAGACATACCAGGGAGTAGCAAATCCAGGATGCCAGAGGTCCAGCTCTGCAAGCCGCTCTTCACAGAGCCAGAACCTACTGCCCTGACAGACAATTTTGTGGCACTCATAGAGGCACTATTTGGGATTGCAAACTTTCATTCCAGCCAAAGGAGGAGGCTGGCCATATGTTAGTAGGTAGAAGATAAGTTCACTGCAATGGGTCCCATCCCATGCACACCCTGTGACTGACTCAAGCGGTGAAACAACCTGCGGCTGTGGGTGAGGAACATCGTAGGGAATATGCAGCCACAGGAGGAGTGACAGTGGCACCCCCGATTCTGATGCCCTTGGAGGAGACATGCAGCTCCATACTGCACATGGAGGGCATTGAGGGAGTCAGGGCCGCAGAGGCTGCAGCCGGGAAACAAGGCGGTGGTGGTAAGTACAATAAACCCATTGTAAATGCCAATCGTGTGTCCAAATAAATGAATCCCCAAGCAGAGAAACAATACATGCCAAGGGAACGGGTCAGTCACAGCAAATGGACCAATCTCACACACACAAGCCAGGGGTTGTGGGCGGAGGTAGCCATGCACAAGCACCATAGACAATATGCACTGCCCCACGCATCAACACATGAGGAGCGCCCATGTGCACCAAGGGAGTATAGGATAGGAAGCATAGTCCCAATGCACACACAACAGCAAGCCACCGTGGCAGACCAACAGTCAATGTGCACTTCCACCACCCACATTTAGAAGTGTGCAACAGAGCAAACTGACAAACCAAACAGCATGACAGGAGCAGGACACACACAATGTAGCATCAGCGTAAAGCAAGCCTGCAGACATGACTAACTGAAGCCTAACTGCATGCTTATCTTACCCCAAAAGACACATCCTCCAACAGCGGCATGGCTGATACATCATCTGGCCATGGAAGTGCAGCGGAAATGCAGCACTATCACCACTACCTACAGCCCAGCCAAGAGCTGCAGCCCAGCCAATTCCTGTGGCCCAACCAAAACCCACGGCCCAACCAACACCTACGGCCCAACCACTTCCACCTGTGGTGACGGTTGCACTGTCCCAACCACAACTGCGAGCTGCCAGACAGGTGGCACATGTTTCCAGGGCCCCACTGTCCCTGCAGTGCACTGCACAACACCATTGCCACACCAGCCACCACCCTATCCCGGCAGGTATGGTGAGGAGGAGATAGAGGTGGTGGAGGAGGAAGATGAGGATGATGAGCACGCCCCCTACCTGACACCATCATTCAGCCCGGCCACCCTGCACAGTCCCCCCCACCCACCATGCACGAAATCCAGGACATGGATGCACAGATCTGTGGCATGGATGAACGGCACGGGGCAATGGCCGTGATGGTTCAGCAGGAGCTGAATGAGTCTCACCTCATGAAGGAGTGCATGCAAGCCAGCAGCCGCATGTGTGCCCAGGCCCTGGAATGCACCACCACTGCCCTCATCATCCTTGCCCAAAGGGTCTGAGAGGAGAATGAGGGGTGTGTCAGCAATGGCAGAGTCCATCTCCCAAATCTTGGCGGTCACCAGGACCCAGAGGTCTGACCCACCCTCAGCTGTGACCACCACAGTGAGCTTGCAGCAGGGCAGCCCAAGGCGCCACTCCCAGTGGCTAACAGCCACACCTGGGCCAGCCATGGGCCCCTTTGGCCACGAAGCTAAAAAGTGACACTATTGCATTTGACAATGGGATTTTTGGATGTTTGGGATGTGTGGGGACATGGTGTGTGGGGAGCGGTAAGGGCGTGTGTGGGGAGGGGAAGGGTTGTGAGAACACTGTGTGTGGGGAGGGGATATGTGAGTAGTGTGATGAGGGTGTGTGGGGATAGGAAGGGGCCACAGGGTGTTGTAGTTTGAATTCTTTGATCAATCAATACTAGTTTTTACTTGAAGCAATGATTGGACATTCCTTCTTTTGGTGCAGGTATTTATTGTGTCTGTGTATCATATGAAATAAGTTGCAAGGGAAGTGCATGTTGAAATGGGTACTCAGAAGAAATTATCAATCAGTTCTTGACGGGCCATGTCTCCATGCCTGGCTTCCATGCACACGTGCCTGGGCCTGGCTGACGCTGCATCGTCATTATCATCATCCTCAAGTGCGAGGAATGTTCAGATCTGGGGGCTGGGGTATGTTGCATCTGACACAGATGTTATGCAAGATTGCATAGGCCAGGACTATCCGCTGCACTTTCTCTGGCCTGTACATGAGTTCAACCCCAGACCAGTGTATGCATCTGAAACATACCTTCAATAGGCCAGAGGTCTGCTTGATGGTCCCCCTGGTCCTCACATGCCATTCCCTCCTGCATCTGGGGTTCCCACAGAGGGACAGAGGAGTCATCAGCCACAGAAGCAGCAGTTATCCAGAGTTACCTGCAAGGGAAGGACACAAGGTTAGCCTTATCTTGCATGTGGCTGAACTGTATTAATTTGCATGTCTTACACTTAGACTGTCTGTATCGGTTAGCCACATCATGTATTTTGTCTGATGGTATAGCTGTGCCTTATGCTCCCTGCTGCCCACTGAGACAGGCACTTCGTCTCATCTGTATCATGCCAGGTTCTACTCCCTGAGATGGATTGCTGGAGGTATGACATGTATTGCCACTAACTGACCATAGTAAGAACTGACCAGTCTGCATACACACCTTCATAGTCGGAACTGAACATAATCATGCCTCCCGCACCACTAATTACATGCACTTCACGACACCCGCAATGAGGACAAACGATAAACATTCATGCATCAACACCACATGACGGCTACCAAGCACAGAAGGCTGCAACACTCAGCATCCAGTTCAGTGACACTGAAGTTACCAACAGCACATCAAAGCCCTATTGCGCTTCTCCCTCTCAATCCCACTAACAATCCGTCCCAACACTTCTTCCATTGCAGACCCACCAGAGTTCAAATAGACTACCCAATTGGCAACAGTGCACACTACAAGACCTATTGACGTTCGCATTGACATTGACATGTCTAAGTAATGATGCTAGGCAGTGGTGGTGTCTGTGAAAGTGGAATCTCAATGGTCAGTCTGTGCATGCATGGCCCATGTCTCACCAGGACATTCGTCTCATGTCCCTAGGTGGCACAATCTACTGATAGACTTGCTTTGGAAGGGTGGCAGTGTTGCATTCTGGTACCTGCAGTGCATTGCATGTCAATGCCCTTTGGGGTTTGAAATGGTCTGGTCAGTGACTGATACTTCTCCAGTTATGTGCTACTCCTGTGTGTTGTGGCATGTCAATTGAGGCATGCCTCATATAGTCCCAGTAATCCCAGCGAAACGTTTGGTCAACAAGACAGTATGCACTGTGCTACTTAGAAAATAATATTGGGTTTCAGGTGTGTGAGCCTCATGATGTCCCTCCTCTCTTCAGTTATGGCAGTACTACCTTTGTACAAATGCACACCATGTGCTGATGTTTCAACATTAAAAGATCTCTCTGCCCTTGTATGTACTACAGCAAACCGAGGATTACACGGTAATGGAGACTAAAGCCGTGCATTTCAATTTAATGAATACACAGCAAATATATTACCTCAACAGACACCACTCCAATTCATCCTTGTCCACTCTCATTAGTGCCTTCAGTGAAATGAGAGCGGAAGAGCCTGACCAGCGATATACTGCAGGTACAACATATGCACTCTACCGACAGGGCATCACACAATGTACACATACCCAAGTGAAATTCTAAATCAAGCCCATGACAAAAGGGGAGAAAGTGGGCAAACCATCAACAGTGCAATTCCCCAAGGCACACAGCACCCACCGGCAACACACATGTTCATGGGGCAAAGAATCGAACCATCACAAAGGTTGAATTCATGGCGCCTGAGTTTTCTGTTCAGGCAGTGTAAAAACAAAACCTTGCTGCGCTCCAAGGGCTGGTATGTGAGTGAATAGATTTGTACAACAGTAGGATGCTGTATGTGTGGCCATCAACAATAGAGTGCAGTACATTTCAGAGGAATTGATGGAATAGTAGTGGCACTTGCTGGGGTGTCTGAGAGGCTCACAGTGGCGTTTACTGATCACCATTCTGGTTCTTGTCAGATGGTTATGTTCACTCTGTCAGCCTGTTGGCAAATGCTTCCTCCATTTTCCGCAGTTATGCATAAGGAAACTGGAGAACCTTAGGTTGCAGAGCCCTGTAGATAATTCAATAATACATTCTTGCATGTTCCTCTACATCCTGATTAATCTGACTTTCGTCTGTATCGGACCCAGTTTGGGGCCACTACATTCTTCCGTTGTTAATGTCATTTTTTTGCCAAAACCTTTAGTACAGATTTGAAAGGAAACCGTGGATCGGTCAGTCACGTATTAACACTGGGATCAGTAATAAAACAAGTGCAGTGATAATATCAATTATAAGATTAAAAAACATATATAGCTATTCAAAGCAATGAAATGTATGTAGCATAGTCCAAACAAAACTGCCATAACCATCACATACGCATGGGGAGTTCTTGGAGATTCCCAGTTCCTAGCCATGGTTATTTTTGCTACCATCAAGGAATGTGTGAGAAGTATGTTGGTTAATGTAATATTTGTGTAATGTAGTCGTAATCACCAAGGTCTGAAGTGGGCTTATGTGGTAACAGCCTGCTGGCCTGAAACTTTGTAGGCCAGAATGAAGGGGAGGCCTCTGCGAGACCTCATGGCCATTACCATTGAATTCCAGCCCAGAACAAGGTAGTTCGGCTACTAGAACTTGTGGCCAACGTCTGTGGTGTTAATAGTGAATTATTTTAAATGTTGGGAAAAGATAAAATACAAACAAAAATGTTCACCCTGGAAACAGAAGGGTAAAGTAGCAGGAGCAGGTAGCACCAGCAGACAGGTAACTGGTGGAATGGCATATGGGGGAATCGAGGGAGAACCAGTGTGAGTTTTGATGGGGCGGGTGGACCACAGGACAGGGTGGAGAAATCAGCCAATTAAAAGAACAAGGGTGTTGCAGGAATGGCACAAGAAGCTGGAAAGGAATGCGCGCTTATACGGACAGACATAGGCCACATTCTGTGTATTCTGGTTGACTGGCACCACTCCTCCGGGTGCTAACTGTGTGTGTTCTTAACATCATACTGCTTCCAGAAGGTGCACAACCTGGGAGCTATTATCGTACACTCTTAAATGAGTGCCTCCATTCAAGTGTTCAATGTGGTTTTGTTGCTACGTCCACTGGTGTGACCTTCTGGACGCATTTATGATCCACCCCGTTCACACAGACTTCACAGCCACTAGTTCAACAAACAACATTATCAACTTGTATGCCATTTAAAACAAATTGTTCATCAAAAGTATTTCTTGCTCCTCATCATGGTCCAGGATTACAGAATAACCCTATTTTCTCTTGTTGCCATGTGTGACAACTTGCCAGCCTAATTTGCATACTTTGACCACCCATACTGACAATTGTCCATACGGAGAACCCCTCCTTTAATAGTGCACCATGGCCACACTTATTTCACCTAAGGTTCAGAAGTATGCATGTGCTGTTTACCTTCGCTAAATGACCCCTTACATCTGCTCACTGTTACACAATTGTGCAAGCCCACGTACAAACATACATGATGACTAACAGCAGTAATTGTCCACCCAACAGATTCACATGCGACTCAAGACGAGGAGGAGGCAGGCACCTTTACATCTCATGGCTGGGCCTCAAGAGCAACACCAATAGCCACACCCCGGCACCGCCCAGTAATGGGAAGGGAAGGAGAAAGGGCAGGATTGGGACACCCGGGCCCAGCAGCTCCATACATGCCAGCGCCGGCACAGCACTCAATGGCAGCAATACCAACACAGCTGCAGATTCTATTGCCACCCAACAACCAGCCACTGTGGTTGTGACAGGGGAGCCAGATGCTGCCATGCACATACAAGGAGCTACACCCGCACCCATCCAACTGCCCCAGGACACCCCCTCATCACCTGAGCGGGCCGACCAGCCACTATGGTCAGCATGGCCTGGAGTCAGAGGGTGACAAGGGTGGCAGTGTAGGTGGCGGATCTTACAGGTCACCCTGCTTCAGCTCTGGCCCTCCCGATAGCCCACAACCCATAGTCCAGCAATCACAGGATTATATATGGAGGAGGCTGGACACTATTGAGCAGCAACAAGCACATTTGGAAACGCTGGCGGACACACAAGTCCAACATCTGCAGGCCATCTGAGACTGTGTCCAGGGTGCCTCACTGAGGATTGGGAGGGGCATTGGCTGTGACCGACAAGTCTGCCATACCATCTGCCTCCCTGATTGGCGTGGGACAGAAGGTGAAGGAGATGACAAAGAGCATTTCAGCATTTGCTGAGGTAATGCAGGCCAAAATGCTCCTGACACTCCAATGCATCCGCGGGCCTGAGTCGGACCAGTCCACCTCCGTCAACCATACAGAGAGATCTTTGCCCAGCACATCAAGGCGCTGCTGTGCCTGCCATCTTGCTCCAACAGTGCTGGAGCAGGCTTGTAAGGGCAAGAGGCCCTGCAAGTAATTTTAGATAGCATTCAATACATAGGCACAAGAAAGGTGGGGGGCATGGGTGTGTTGGCAATCGTGTTTCGGGGAGGTGTGAGTTGAGTGGGGAGGATGTGGTGGGGATGGTGTTTTGGGGAGGTGAAAGTGGGTGATGAGGGTGTGTTTGGGGATGGTGTTTTGGGGAGAGGGAGGTGGGTGGAGAGTGTGAGTTGGGGATGTGGTTTTGGGGAGAGGGAGGTGGGTGGAGAGGGTGTGTTGGGGATGTTGTTTTGGGGAGGGGGCAGGTGGGTGGGTATGGTCTGCTCACATTTGTAAATTAAATAAAAGTTTACATCAAGCAATGCTAGGACATTCCTTATTTTGTAAATGTGTTTAATTCATAATGTGACTATATTAACAACGGTTCATAGCATGTGGATATCAATGTGCTAAAAAATAGTTGTCCATCAGTTCTTCCTGAACAAGACGTCCATACTTACCATGTATGTGCTCAGTGCGTGGCAGAGCAGCACCTGCAGGCATGGTCCTCATCATGGGCCAGGGGGACATTCCGCCTGATTTTTTCAGCATGGCACAGACAAGAACAATTTGTCGGACCTTCTCTGGCCTCTACATTAAGGCCCCTCCAGTCTCCAGTCCAGTGTAGGCACCGGAAACATGCCTTCAATAGGCCAAAGGTCTGCTCGATGCAGAAATTGGTTTGTACTTGTGCCTCATTCTCGGCCAACTCCTGTGACGTCTACGGATTCTGCATGGGTGCCATCTGCCATGGTAGCTGGAGGTGTTGTCCAGAGTCACCAGCAAAGGCAAAGGTCACAGGTGTCAGTCACAGAGCATTGTGAATGTGTTGTCTCTTATGATGGCATGTTCATGGAAACTCTCTGCATGCATTTTATGAGTATTGTCGCACCACATGATTTACCATCATAGTACTTGCATGTGGAGTTATTAACTATGTGGGTACATGTCCTTTGTCGTGTTGCACCATGCAAACAGCTCACGGCCAATACTTGTCACTTTCAGGGTCTGTGATTGTCATTGCATGCTGCGATCGTGCCTGTCTGGGCCTGTGCATTGCTCTCACGCATGTGCCCTGATAGGTGATTAGTTGTACTTCCGCAGGTGTGTGTGGTCTGCATCTATTCTATGCTGGCTTCAAATACAGGGTTAGCTGAGTACATGGTATTATGTCTGCCAGTATTGCATTCCAGTGGTGCAGTATTGTTGTTCTATGTAAAGGAATGCATAACATTGCATTGTGGTTCCTGTAGTCCTGTATGTGTGTGCATTGGCAATGTACTAAAGCATTGTCATTCATATCGAGTGCTGTGGGTTGCCCCCTCTTGACATTGCATTTCACTAGTGCTGAGAGATTAGTTTGTATGATGGCACTTGTACTCAGCAAATATCCACATCCATTGCCCTGTGTGCCCCTCCATGTATCCCGGTGTTGTGCCGTTCTGCAGGACCATGGTATTGTGGGTGCAACCAGGGAAGAGGGTACAACATTGTGTGATCAAGAGGTCAGCATTTCAGGTGACCTTGATATGCATGGATTGATACTGCCTCCTGTTGCAATATACCTCTTCGGATGCCTGCAGAGCCACCAAAGCCACATGAGTGCAGTCCAGAGTGGCTATTACGTTGGGCAGGTGGGCTGCTGCATAGAAACATGCCTGTGTCGCATTTATCTGTGCTGGGCAGGGAAATATGCCAGGAAGCATGGCACAGGAGTGCTTCAAGCACATGTACAAGGTCATGTGATAATGTGACCTGGAACATGCCATTCAGCATGCCCATAGTGTGCTGGAAGATGCCAGTATCAAAGAAGTGTAGGATTGACACAAGCTTCAGCAGCATGAGTAAGGCAGTTCTCATATTGATCCTGCTCAGTATGTCATCATGGATCAGGGCAGGTAGCTCAACAATGATCTCCCTGTTCAGTCGGTACAGAGTTATCAGCTGGGTGTCAGTTAATGTCAAAGGTGAGAGCCTGACCTGGGGAATGTGCCCTCGCCTTGCATGGTATCTCCTTCTCCTCCTCTCTGCACCTTGTGTCCTGTGCTGCTGTTCCTGCCTCTGCTGCTCAATGTGGAGCAGGAGTAGCTGGATGTCCCAGTTCCCAACAGCTAGTGTCAGCATGGTGTTGGTAAGTGTGTTAGGGTCAAGTGTGGGCCTTATGTACCCTTTCTGAGTGGATTGGATTTGTTGCACCTGTAGCTTGAATTCCATCACCTGTATGCATTTACCCCTGCCTTTTCGGTTGAAGTAACTGCACTGTGTTTTTGGTGGAATTACTGCCCAATTTTGGCAGTATCTGGGTGGTATTTCAACTTGAAACATGGTGGAAATACTGTTTTGGCTTTCAGTGGTATTTCCACTGGCAGAATTAGCCCCAGCTCAAAGTTGTTGGCGGTAATTCGTCTGGCGCTAATTCTGCCAGAGCTAATTCCACTGTAAGAATTAGTGTGGCTCCTTATTTGGCAGTATAGTAAAAGTGGAGGTAATACGATTACTACCACTTTTACCATATACCTCCAGACTCATAATCAGGCTATGAGCCTTCTATTGTTAATCATCTGTCATTGTCCTCGAGTGAAATTAAACCTTATTTAATGTGGTCCATTTGGGAACAGACAGGTGTTTAATAAACAGGGCATGCTTCTACAAACTGCCTTTGAGGGCAGTGAGTGCAGAATGGGTCAATTCTGAAGGACTGACAAAATGGGAGTCATGTGGTGCTGCTCTAGAGAACCTACTGCATTGTTTTATATTTTGTCAGTCTCAGTCAGGTTTAAGAAATAAGACCTTGCTCCCTTTAATATGTACCTTTGGCATAAGGAATTGTACTAATGTTTTGCTCTATTTACTAAGAGCAGAGCTGCCATATGTTGGTGACGGATCAAAGACCGGAATTAAGGCATCCAACCATATACTAATGACACGCCAGTCACGAGGATTCGAAGTCAAATATATTTATTCAATAACAGCATTTGATTACATGGATCTCAGTGCCCCACAATGTGTAAGGCGGACACCCTGAGGTGAGAGAGAGCGAGCATCAGTACAACACACACATATAGCAAACTTCACAGTATTAGAAGGTATTGCCCGGCCCCCTTTGTTCAGACATCATCAGGCTAGGGTTACTGCGTAATTCATTACAATAAGACATCATACATTCTTGCCGCAAGTGCCAAGGCAATTTACTATCTGAGTACAGGGTGCATCTGGTCGGAGAAAGACATGTCATGTTCCCTATAACGAGGTGGCATACCTTGCTTTACCAGCTAATGTTATCTTTCTGTGCTAAGGTCAGACAGTTCTGAAGCAGAAATGAATAACAACTCCAATGGAAGAGCACATACAGCCATGTATAATTCTTTCTAACTGCCTGCTATAATAGCCTAACTAGACAGGATGGCACCTGGGTTTGCTGATAACTCGTGCTTATGTACAGTTTCAAGGTTCTCTCATAAGACAAAACAATTCATGTGGCAGCCTGGAATTCCGAGCTATGTAAGCAACTCAAAGTTCAAGCAGCGGTCTGTTACTGTGCCCAAGCTGAAAACCAGAATATATATATGCGATGAACAGAGAGCAGAACAAAAACTCAAAATGGCCTCCTTACACAAAATGGCTTCTCAAGCAATGGTTTCAGGTTCACATGTTGCGATATTGTTTCATGATGCGAAAGTGATACAAGTGTGCTTAGGCCAATACATAATCAGACGGCATAGTTGCATTTATATTTCTACAAAGCCTCCTTTTGGCCTAAGCCAAGGGAATCACCCAAAAACTGCATCTTCCTCAGACCAGGTTTCTGATCTGTTGTCGTCAGGACAACCCAAATCATTCTCATCGAAAATGTCAATGGACATGAATTCTTTAATCGTGGCATCTTGTGCTACCATTGCATTGTTGGTGATTTTGGACAGTTCTGGTTTCAGCTTGATTTTTGTGACAGCCTGTGCACAGCTACCACCGGTCATGCTGCAAATGGCGGGTAGACACTGCACGGAGCAACAACAGAATAGTACGATACTGAGTATTATGGCCAGGAATGAGAATATCTACCACGTCCAGGATCTTGGCATGTCCCAGAACCAGCCACCAAGGTTTGAATCTCCCTTGGGGACATGAATTTCTGTACTTAGTAGATGTAATCTTTTTATCGCTTTGAACATTGTGGGGGAGGAGTCAAGTGTGAAAACACAGCACGTTGATCCCACTAATTTGAATACACCTCCACGTTCTGCCAGGATGACGTCAAGCCCCATCCTATTTTGAAGGGCCACAAATCGGATTGCTTTTTACTCCAATGTCATATTATATATTATGTCTGTTGTTTTATTAATTCTTTTCTCCAAGACACTAGCTAATCGTCTAATGTTGTATGAGTTGATTACCTGTCCCCAGAAGGGTACAAAAGATTTTGCCACATCCCCGAAAATCTCCCATGTTGTATCACCTGTAGCCTGGGGCATGGTTTGGAAATTTCAGAAGTTATTGCAAGATATACTCCTGGCAAGAGTATCCCCAAGTAGCAGGTACCTGTCATGATCGCAACCCCCGGGCATCCGGATCAAGCACATCAGCCCCGGGAGCAGGCATGCAGATATTTAATAAAACCCCAGCAGCCCCAGCTGGGGGCTGTCTGGGTTCCATCCTGGCGCCTTAGCCACGACTGTCTCGAATCCAGAGCTCCTAGCAATAGAAGAAAGAAGAAGGAAAGGTTATAATACAGATATTATTTCAATCCTTACCTGAATTCCGGATCCATCACGTCTTCCAACTTGAAAAGGACATTATTCAACACGCGTCGCATCGCCAGCTGCAGCGCCGCACCATACTCACCAGTCCTCACAGCATTTTTCGATCCGGCGCAGCCTCCATCATTTTCTTCGCCGAAATAACACCATGTAGGGGACAAAAGAAACATAAGGTGAGCCGAGAGAGCCAACAAATACAACCTCTCCACCATAGACTTACCTGATTAACAACCATAGGCATTATTCTGTAACAAACTGCAACTTCTTACGCCGCACCTGTAAGGAGAGAGAAACCAGCAATTTAAATACATGCATCTTTTACTGGACAGTGTTGGGTAATACATACTCTTCCCTGAACACCATCAGCTGCCACAAGACAATCATCCCTTGGATCCAGCTGCAACACAAGAAAGGAATGTACAAGAGTGAACATCGGACATATTGAACTCTTTAAACTTTATACTTACGGGTTCTCGCCTGGAACATCGGAGTCAATATTCATCCGGAACTCATCCAACACCTTCAAACCAGTGAAGTAACTAGTTTCTATGCGCCCCTGCATTCCACGCAGGATAGAGAGCTCATCATTTAAAAACATAAGGTGAGCTTACTGAAAGTGGATATTGGTGGTGATTAGTGGGGAGAACAGTGGGGTGCCATTACTAGAATCCACGGGTGGCTAAATTGCTTTCTCAGCTTGCAGGTGAATACTTCTATGGGTCAAGTAGACGAGATTAGGCGGTCCAGTCCAGTCTGTCATCTCTGCACTACGCTTCACATTGGAGGAGGTCGCAACTGTCCGGGTTCGATCGGCACCCCTGTGGGAGCCAGGTGAGCGTAACAGTAACTCCCCAATCCCTGGCTAACCATGGGTATGCCTCATCCCCTCATACAAAATAAATGGGACCCCCTGTACAATGGTCTGTCTTCATGCCCTAAAACAGCAGTATTTGCGCACCTATCAAACTTTTCCATTTGGCGAGTGCCATTTTTTCGCATACAAAACGGAACAGAGTGTGGGTGGGCTATGGTTGATTGTGTAGGAGGGTGGTATGCCATCCCTGTTGCCCACAGGAGCCATCTTGAAAGTGACCATAGATTGATAGGGTCTGGAAAGCCTTTCGACAGGTCTGGTGGATACAATGTTTGGTTTGCTTTTATCTGCAAATATCGAACAACACAATGGTGTCAATACAAGTCTCGCAAAATCATTAATGTTATTACCATCGAAGTTCCCTGTAGCACTATCACTCCATCTTCCAAAAAATAGCGCCCTAAGAGAGGCATAACAGGCAGTAGTCAGAGGGAGAGGATGTATGTACCAACCCAGCCCCCTTTCCCCGTGCTATGGCAGATGTGAACATACCCAGAAGTCGGTTTTGTTCAGGATGGCATGTGTAGCGTTCATTGTCAGCAAGAGGGTGTTGTTGTCATAACTCCCTCTATGTTTAACATCCAGAGGATGGTGAGGATGAGAAAGGACATGTGGGGTAACCATTGTAGTAGTGCTCATAGTCGGTAACATAGCATCAGGCGGATGTAAGTGCTCTAAATACTATAACAGATTATCAAACATATTGCAATACATGTAAATATTGAGATCGATATATTTGGCCTTCAAGGACCAACCTTTCATCTGTATATGTTTAACCTCAAACTGGTCATCAACATTGCCGGTACGAGCGTACCCAAACACAGGCATAGTTCTCTAAAAGTTTCTCAGCGTCTGTTATAAAGCCTCGCTGTCAAGCTTTTTCAGTTTATCCGTAGGCAGCACCTAATCGCACAGCTATTCTTGTCTGTAGGCAGCTTGTCTGTCCTTGCCAACCCCTGCCCTCTCTCGAGCTTCCAGCAGAGGACTAATGGGGGCTGGCGTAACACAAATGTCCTCCAATCCGTTGATCCAAAAAGAATGTAGAAAAAACACAGAGGTGTCGGAACAATGACCTTGCTTGTCCCCACAAGGACTAAAGATCGCTCCCTCAAAAAAACACTGGGAAAGCATGTGTCAGTGCCTCATCTCGTCTACATACACTCCCTTTCCCTAACCCCTCCCCCTGGCCCTTCAAGTGGCAGGGCCGAAGATAAAGGCTACTGCAAGTTTGTAGCGCTCATCCTGTCATGTTGTTGTAGATTGTACCTCAATGCACCAGGCAGAGAGTGGTCAGGAAACAAAATGCTGCTGTCTCCAGGAACAGATGCAGATGCGGAGACTGTGCTGGCAGAAGATGATGCAAGAAATGGGGAAGGCAGCAATGATGGTGTTGCAAGCTCCCCAGGCCCTTCATGCTCAGGAAGTAGATTCAATTTAGGCTTGGCATTCTGCTTTTCGATCAGCGCTGATGCATTCTGGGAGATGGAGTCATCGATGTCTTTGTCGTCCCACTTGTCATAGAGCAGAGGAAGTGGGATACACTTAACATGCATGGCATGGATCCAGTGCTTTCGGCCTTTGACACGTACTGTAGTCTGAGTGGCCAGGGGTACCTGGAAGAGGTCCTTCCACTGAGGTTCAAGGCAGTTTCCTCGATCAAAGTTTTTCATGAGGACCCAGTCCCCTGGCCGCAGACGATGACCCGGCCCTACATAATTGGCTGGAAGAGCCTCTCATACCTGCTGATGAATCAAATGCAAATTTTGGGTCAACTGGTAACAGTATTCGGCTAACAGAGGATATTCTGTCTCGCTCAGTTTCCTAGGTCTAGGTACATTCCACACATTCACTGGCCTCCCCATGACAATTTCATATGGGGAGAGCCCCGTTCTTAACTGTGCGGTTGTCCGCATTGGGAGTAAGGCTAAGGGCAAGGCATCTGGCCATTTCAATTTGCTGTGGGCACATATCTTTGCTAGCTTATTTTTCATAATTCCGTTGTGACGTTCCACAAGTCCGGCACTATGAGCATGCCTCGCTGAGTGGAAACATTTGTCTATTTGCAGGCCTGCCCATATTTGCAGTATTACTGCAGCAACAAAATGTGGGCCATTGTCAGACCAAATTACTCTTGGCAGTCCAAACTTGGGGAAGTACTCTTTCAACATAAATTTGGCTGTAGACATAGCTGTACAATCTTTCAGTGGGTAGGCCTCAACCCAATTACTAAAAGCACAGATTACCACCAGGACATATATTTTAGGTCTGGCAACGCTCCATCTCAATGAAGTCAAAGTGTATTACTTCAAATGGCATGGAGGGAGGACCGAAACTCCCCTTTGGTGTTGGTGTTCCCTTTCCAGTTTTGTGTTGCAGACAGACCCTACAGTTTTGTACAAGACACTCAGCAACCTTTGGGATGTTCTAATTATACCAGGCAGGGTCTAAAAGCTGACAGATTTCTTTTGCACATATATGTGCTGGACCATGAGCCATGGTGACTATGGCGGTAACATAGGCATTGGGTAACATCCATCTTTGTTTAGCATGATCAACCCAACAACCCTCATTGTCTAATCCTGCGGGATCCTCTGACCATTGTTTAATTTCTTCGGGAGTATCCTCTGTCTGAATTTCCTTTATGCTAGCAATCCCTTCCTCCATCACGCAAGTGTCATTGACCCATTTTGCTTAATCAAAATTATTAATTTTGTTGCGTACATCATTTGCAGATTGCCTAGCAATTCTGTTGGAAAAGGCATTTCTTTTTCCCACATCGTCCGTCACTTTTTGTTGTGCAGCGCATTTAATTATTGCTAGTTTAGTTGGGAGTGCGATTGCCAACAACAACTGTACTATCAAGGTGCCATGCTGGATCTTCGTACCATGTGATGTCAAGAAACCCCTCTCAGCCCACAGACATCGAAAGTTATGAACTACCCCAAATGCATATTGGCTATCGGTAAATAACGTTTACACTAAGACCTTCAGATATTTCACATGCTCTTGTCAAGGCGATTATTTCTGCGGCTTGGGCTGAGTTATGTGGGATTTGTTTACTCTCTCCAATAGTAGTCAAGGTGGTGATTGCATAGGCAGCAGTGAATGTGCCATCTGGCAATTTGAAACAGGAGCCATCACAAAATAGCTCTCCATCTGGTTCTCTCAAGGGTGTGTCAGTGAAGTCAACCCTTCCCTTAGTATCTTGTTCAGTTACGAAAAGGCAATCATGTGATACAATGTCACAGTTTCCTGTCTCCTGTGGAGAAGGTTGTAATTCAGCTGGATTCAAAGCACAACATCTCTTAATTTGGATATGCGGGGCAAAACTAATCAGCTTGTACCTTGAGATGTTGTGTCTGTGTTCTATTCAACAGAACGTCTACTGAGTGAGGTACCATGACGGTTGAAGAGTGACCCAGAACCATCCCCTCACTTTTCTTTAGGGACGCAGCAGCGGCAGCTCTCAAACAACGCGGCAAAACACATGCTACAGGATCCAGTGTGGCGGAGAAATAACCGCACAGTCTATTCTTCCCTTCATGGTCCTGTGTCAAAACAGCCAAAGCGCAACCATCACTTTCATGCATGTACAGGACAAAACATTTTTCATAATTCGGTGTCCCCAAAACTGGAGCTGAACACAATGCAGCTTTGAGCGAATCCAATGCTGTCTGGCAGTCCATGTTCCATGGCAAGGGCGGAGGAATATCCTTCTTCGTCAATGCCAACATAGGCTTCATCATCGAAGAAAAATTTGGGATCCACTGTCTACAATATGAGGCCATGCCAATTAAAGGTCTGACTTCTTTCTGCGTATTTGGGACAGACATATCAGATATGCTCCGAATTCGTTCCGGCGTCAAGTGTCTGCCCTCTTTCAACAGGAGATAACCCAGATAGGCCACCTCCTGGCGACAATACTGGAATTTCTTAAGTGATGCTTTATGGCCGTGTTCTGCTATGTGTGTCAATAACTATACAGTTCCCTCCTTGCAAGTGTCCTCTGAATCTGCGGCTATCAGCAAGTCATCAATGTACTGTACAAATGTGCATGTGGAGGGTAGTTCTAACATGTCCAACTGTTCTTTCAGGGCCTTACTGTAGATGCTCGGACTTTCTGTATAGCCTTGCGGTACTCGTGTAAAGGTGAAAGAGCGCCCACCTCATGTGAACACAAATAGATATCTGCTATCAGTATGCAATGGAATGCTAAAGAAAGTATTTTTCAAATCTACAACACTAAAGCACGTAGCGGTAGCAGGAATCATAGTCATAATTGTAGTGACATCAGGGACAATCGGGAATTGAGGTGCAACAATTTTGTTAATCACACGCAAATCAATAATAAAATGGAATGGAATCATACTTCCCCCTTTCTTGTGTACCGGAAGAATCAGACGATTACACACACTCCCTGCAATCTTTTCAATTACGCCTCTATGTACCAAATCGGAGACAATGCTTTTCAAGGCCTGTTCACCATCGACCGAAATTGTGTACTGTGGTATACGCGGCAATGTAACCCCTGGTTTCAAGGTAATGTGGACAGGTTCAACTTGCAAAATACCAACATCATTATCATTCACAGTCCATAGACATGATGGGACTGTACTCAATTCAGTTGGTAATGGCATAGATACAAATTGCGAAAAGGGATTTTGTTGTGGTGAAATTGTCAAATATACTGCATCTGGAGAAAAATAAATCACAGCATTCAATTTCTTCAATAAGTTCAACCCCAACAAATTCTCGCCACAATTTTTAGTCAGTAGAAATGGACACTGCTCAGTGAAGGGACCTAAGGTAATGGGCACCGGCTTTGAAACCGGGCAAATCACTGGCGTACCTGAGGACCCTATGGAAACATTGCTTTGCCCTGATAGTGGTATATCTGGAAACCGCTGATGGTAGATTGAGCATTTCTGTGCACTGGTGTCTACTAAAAGTACATGCTCCCTTACCCAATTGTCATCTCTACATAGAAACCTTTTTGGTCAATGGGAATAGGTACTGGTTCCTGACCCTGTTTTGGGCTGTCCTATTGGAAAAGTACATCATCAGATGTAAAGTCTTCAGTGTAATATGCATTGGAGGGGTTATTGAATATGTTCCTGCCACCTGCATTCTGTTGCTGGTTCCCCTGGCCTTCTTGGGTTTGTGTCTGTAGCTGTGATTGTGAATTATTCGCATAATTATTCCTCCCAGGGCCCCTTAGACCTGGACATCCCCTCGTTCGTCTAGATAGGGTACCATTCAATCTCTGCTGGAGAAGTAGGCATTTTGCACGCCAATGGCCTTCTTGTCTACAGTATGCACAATGGTTAATGGATGGGGGACCTAATTGGGCCTGGCCCTGTGGTGCGTATTGTCCTCTAAACTGTGTGTTACCACCTCTAGCTCCGCTTTCTTTTTCTCCACCGTATCCTTCTCTGAATTCACTCTATTCTCATAATACTGAGCCATGTGTAGAACCTCAGATTGCGACTTTGCTTGCCATGTGCTTTCAGACGTCATAATCAGTGTCTGTATTTCGGGTAAAAAACCGCGCACAAACTTGATGACAAACAATCTTTTACCTGGTTCCGTACTCAGATCTTCTCCACTAAAATCCAAAAACACTTCCTCAAACCTATTAAAATATTCTGTAGCACCTTCAGACTTGTTTTGCATGCAAGTAGTGAGTTTGTCCCAAACAATCCTTTTCTCTGGGTCAATCATTTTCAATTTAGTAACAATGTTCATAGGCAATGTTAAAATAATATGCAGGGGTCGCCTTCCTATCGCTGTCTGCTAGTGTCATGTTAGCCCATGTGTCGCATAATCCTGGCCTGTCATCCACGGACCTAATCTGTTTCATATGTCAGCAGGCACAATCACAGGAAATAACAAATCAATATCACCCAATGCAAACACCGATGAATGTAATACAGATTCAATTTCCTTATAGAATCCAGAAGGATTCTTTCTAATATCTGGAATTGATTGTTTAAGCGTATTTACTTTTTGCTGGGAAAATGGGACATGGACAAACTGGAAAATGTAATGTGCTTCAATCGTGCATGCAGCGCCTCCATCAACTGCTGGGACCTCTAACTTGGAAACACATGTTGGCGGAACCTCTCTCATAGATAACTGCATAGTGGGCGGGTGAATCATGGGAAGGTCCAAACGTCTATTCAACAATGGGGCCAGCCAGATCAAGAGACAATGCAGTCAATGCAGTTTCTGGTGAAAAAGCTCTTTTATAAATCAGCATTAAATCAGCCGGGCAACATGCGTTTTGTTTTATACAATCATCCTGTAAATACTCAACCATCACCTGCAACACTTTTCTTTGCATTGCAGCTGTGTATTGACAAAATGTATCATGAATTTCAATTGGGGGAATAGTGGCATCTGAAATCCACCAAAGGGCATCTCTCACACAAATACGCATCTCTTCACTAACTTCTGCTTCTGAACATACGATATTTGCGTATTATGCTTCTCTACAAGTAATTTGTGCAAACGGTCAGGTTCTCTCTTGAACACAAATATTCTACTCAAATATTCTTACATCTTCGCCCTATTACTACAAGCCCGGGCAAGGACCACCTGGTCACGCAAATCTTGCAGCGCAACTTCATCTGTTAAATCTTCCTATATCTCAACCAAATATGAAGCCATTCTTTCAATCAGTACCTTTTGGTCTTTGAAATCCCCATGTTCAGGCAAAGCAGATGAAGTGGTGTTAGGAAGAATCCTGTGCAGTGCCCTTAGGGACCACTAAACACAATTAAGACTATGGGCCTCATTACACGGAAGGCGGTAAGGGTTTACCGGTACTGGTAAGGGCTCCGGTACCGGTAAACCCTTACCGCCTTACTATGAGGTCCCTTTGCGGGTCCTCCCTTAACGCCTGGTTTTTACAGGCGTTAAGTACGGGACCCGCAAAGGGACCTTGGTGCTAATTACGGTACCGCAATTTGCGGTACCGTAATTAGCACCTTCACCATTAACATGGAGCCCTATGGGGCTGACTGGCAATGGTGAAGGGGCAATGGTGGATGGCGGAATTAGCGCCCCCACACACCTTGGAATATGGCGCTAATTCCGCCATCCACCAAGGCGGACCCGGTAAGGTACCGGCGGCAGCCATGGCGCTAAAAGCGCCATGACTTACTGCCTTCCGTTTAATGAGGCCCTATGAGTGGTAATACAAGTTCACCTTTGGTACAAGCCCGTACTACACTGTTAAAGTGGTAGCAGTAGCGGAGCAGCCAGACTTATCTCAAGAGTAAATGAGCAGTAGTAAAGATTACACAAAGGACCAAAATTACTGTGACTCAAGCAAACACTGACTCAACGTTTCAGGTAGAAAATATAAGTGCATTTATTTTTAAACCATCTGATATAAAACACAACACTTCTATAAATTCAAAACCACACGTAAAATACACTACACAACCAATTCTACTTGTTCCAGCAAATTCAAGGTAAGTACATTAGGATTTGACAGACCAGTGTACCCGCGGATAGAAATGCTCACAAAGTTAAAACACACTTTGTACTTAAGAATTTCAAACAAGGGAAAAGTGAATAAAAATCATAGGCAATACTTTTTCAAGGTAAGGAGACTTGAGGTCTTATTCAAAGATACAGATTAAAGTCAATAGGCCTGCGCCAGTGTCAATGGAGCAGATGCTCAGTTGCCGAGGATCACACGTTGAATAGTTCGAGATTCGAGATGACAAGAGTTTGTAAAGATTGTCAAATGGAAGGAAAAGTTGTAAGAGGGAGGGAAGAAAGAACAAATCTTCGTGGAGGAAAAGGGTTCACCCCGTTTCCGGCTGGTCAGACGGAGAGAATGACCATATGTGCACAGTACCTTATTCCGTTGGAGAAAAGCTGGTGCCAATGCAGTTGTTCCTGGTAGTTCCTGCAGACTCAATGTTCCTGTGGCTTCAGTCGTGGGGACAAGAAGGAGGACGTCTGGAGTGATTCTAGGCAGTCTAGGTTGGCTGACAAGTGGGTCTCCCACCGGGTGTCCCCTAAAGACTCCAGTGGGAAGGACAAGGACAAAGAAAAGGGGGCCTCTCAGAAAGCTGAGGAGTCCCACAAGCAGTCACAGTCGGGTAAACCTAAACCTTCCACTCCCAAGACCCAAAAATCTAGTGGGGATAAGTCATCTGTGGGTGGGAATAAGAGTAGTGGTCCACCTGCTGCAAAGCAGGCTCCCAGTGGTTCCAGTACCGTACCCCGCACTCCTGGCGCTTGTTGGGACTGTGGGGCTCTGGATCACAAAAGGGGTGACTCCAAGTGTAAAGGTAAGGCACTTGGAGTACAGGCTGTCAGCCTGACCTACCCTTACCCCGTGTCTGAGGTGGAGGCCACTGTCCTCCCCTCCTCTACCGGGATCACATTTGGTGCTCCGGTAGAGATTTCCTTAGTGTCCCTTGGGGCCTGGGACCAGTATGCAGAAGTACTGGCGACTATCCCACAGAACACCTGTAGGTTTTTGAGAAGTGTCCTCTTGAATGGCCAGCCTTCTACTGGTTTGAGAGACACTGGGGCAAGCATGACAGTGGTGGACAGGACCCTGCTCAAGCCAGAGGACTATGTAGGTGCTCCTCTGAGAACCACCAGGTTAGCTGGTGGGCCTCCCAAAGTATCGCCTGTAGCCCTAGTCACACTCATGATTGGAGACAAGACAGCAAAGCTTCCTGTCCTGGTTCAGGACAATGTCCCTGCTAACATTCTGTTAGGAAATGATCTAGTAGAGTTGGGGTTGATCTCGGATGGTCTTCCCATGACTGCTGCTGCAGTCACTAGGTCACAGGTGACACCGGGTCTGGCTGTGGGTCAGGTACCCGAGCCAAAGGCGAGGCCGAAGGCAAGAAGAAGGAAGACCAAGAAGGCCACCTCTGTGGAGGGAACACCTTCTCTTCCTGCTGTTCCGACAGCACCCATTGGGATCCATGCTCCGGACGGGCTGGGTCCAGTGGAAAACCCAAACTCAACTCCTGTGGGAGAAGAGACAGAAGACTCTCCTGTGGGAGAGGTTCTCAACCCGGAGGATCATCCCGACCTTCAATGCTTGTTAGCTGAAGGGGGACCCTCGCGGGCAGACTTCTGTAAGGGACAGAGAGAGTGCCACTCTCTCGAGGGACTGAGGAAACAGGCCCTGTCCCAGGCACAAGGAGAAGTGCCTAGTACGTTCCGGATTTATTGGGAGGGTGAGCTCCTTGTTAGTGAGCCCACTAAGCCTGAACCTGGTGCCCTCAAGAGGTTGGTGGTACCCCAGGTTTACAGGCCCTTCCTACTGCAGTTGGCGCATGAGGTGCCCTTGGCTGGTCATCTTGGGACCAAGAAGACTAAGCAGAGGCTCTCTGCCCATTTCTACTGGCCACGGATGGGAGTAGAGGTGGAGTCCCACTGCAGGACCTGCCCAACTTGTCAGTTGTCTGGCAAGACTGGAAGCAGTGTCATTGCCCCACTGCAGCCATTGCCAGTGGTTGGCACACCATTTGAGAGGGTGGGCATCGACATCGTCGGTCCCCTTGACCCTCCCACTTCAGGTGGACATCGGTTCATCCTGGTCTTGGTAGATCATGCCACCAGGTACCCTGAGGCAATACCCCTTCGGACTGTTACTGCCAAGGTGGTTGCCAGGGCTCTCCTGGGCATTTTCACCCATGTTGGATTCCCCAAGGAGGTTGTCTCTGACCGAGGATCCAACTTCATGTCTACTTACATGAAAACCATGTGGAAAGAGTGCGGGGTAACCTACAAGTTCTCCGCCTCTTACCAACCCCAGACCAATGGTCTGGTTGAGAGATTTAATAAAACTCTCAAGTGCATGCTAGGGGCTTTGGAAGAACCCCTAAGGAGGAAATGGGATCTCCTCCTGCCATGCCTGCTGTTTGCTTACAGAGAGGTACCTCAAGAGGGTGTTGGTTTCAGCCCCTTTGAGTTACTCTTTGGACATCCCGTGAGGGGGCCCCTCGCCTTGATCAGAGAAGGCTTGGAAGCCACCCCTCCAGGTCCCGCCAAGCAAGTGGGGGACTATGTGTTAGGCCTCAGACGGAGGATGACACAGATGATGGGTCAGGCAACAGCAAATCTCAAGGCCAGCCAGGAATTGAATAAGTACTGGCATGACCTTAAAGCCTCGCAAGTGGATTGGACTCCGGGACAGGAAATCCTTGTGATGGAGCCTACCAAGCCTAGAGCTTTGGCAGACAAGTGGACTGGACCCTTCAGGATCATCTCCAAGATGGGCGAAGTCAATTATCTGGTTGACATGGGAGCCTCTGGGGTAGCCCCTCAGATATTCCATGTCAACAGGCTCAAGCCTTTCCACCGGCGAGCAGAAGTCTCATGTCTCTTGCTAGCTTCAGGGCAAGAAGAGGATGAGAGTGAGCCCCTTCCTGATTTGCTGCATAGCAACCCTCAGGATGGCTCAGTGGAGGGAGTACATCTCTCTCCGGATTTGACAACAGAGCAACAGAGGGCCTGCAGGGCTTTGCTCCAACAGTATGCCTCTCTGTTTTCACTGACGCCAGGCCTTACACCGTGGTGTAGGCATGAAATTGACACTGGTGACAGTGTGCCTGTCAAAAGCAGGTGCTACCGTATGTCAGATACCGTCAAGAACCACATCCAGGCTGAGGTCGCCAAGATGTTGGATCTGGGTGTTATTGAACCCTCAACCAGTCCCTGGTCCAGTCCACTGGTCCTTGTCCCCAAGGCAAGTTCCCAGGCGGGTACCAAGGATTGGAGGTTCTGTGTGGACTACCGAGGAGTCAATGCCGTCACCAAAACTGATGCACACCCATTGCCCAGGGCTGATGAGCTCGTGGACACCATAGGTGCTGCCAAATTTGTGAGCACCTTTGACCTTACCTCAGGCTATTGGCAAATAGCTCTGACGGACCATGCCAAGGAAAAGACGGCCTTCTCAACACCTGAGGGACTCTACCAGTTTAGGGTCATGCCTTTTGGGTTGAAGAATGCCCCTGCCACCTTCCAGAGATTGGTCAACCATGCGCTCAGTGGGCTGGAAGTTCCACCTGGGAAGAGCATTTGACATATCTGGATAAGGTGTTGCAGGCCTTGAAAAGGGCTAACCTCACTATCAAGGCCACCAAGTGCCAGATAGCTCAGGGGAAAGTTACCTATCTTGGTCATGAGGTAGGAGGGGGTCAAATCCAACCTCTCTCCAGTAAAGTACAGGATGTACAGAACTGGGAGACTCCCACTACTCAAACCCAGGTGAGAGCCTTTTTGGGCCTCACTGGGTACTATCGCAATTTCATGGCAGACTATGGGCCTCATTACGACCCAGGCGTTAAGGATTAACGCCGTCGTTAACCCTTAACGCCTATTCTGATTTTAACGGCTGCTCTTAGCAGCCGTTAAAATCCATGGCGCTAACCTGCCATGATGCTAATTACGCCACCGTAATTTACGGTGGCGTAATTAGCGCCTTCCCCACTCCCATTATGCCCTATGGGGCAAAAATGGGAATGGGGAAGGGAAAATGGGAAATGGGAATTTACCGCCCCACTCACCTTGGAATGGGGCGGTAAATCCGCCATCCACCATGGTGTAAACATAGTTTACACCATGGTGGTAAAGTTGGCGCAATTAGCGCCTGGGTCGTAATGACCCCCTATGGAACCATAGCTGCATCCCTGACAGCTCTAACTTCACCCAAACAGCCTAGGAAGGTTAATTGGACCGAAGACTGTCAGAGGGCCTTTGATGGCTTGAAAGAAAGTCTGTGTAGGGCACCTGTGTTGTGTGCGCCTGACTACAGCCGACCCTTTATCGTCCAGACGGATGCCTGCGACACAGGAATTGGAGCTGTCTTGTCCCAGTTAGATGACAAAGGGAGAGAACATCCTATCATATTCATCAGTAGACAACTCAAGGGTAGAGAACTTAGGTGGGCTTAGGTGAAAAGGAGTGTTTTAGCATAGTTTGGAGCCTTAGGCGTTTTAGGCCCTACCTTACGGGGTCTACCTTCAAGGTCCAAACAGATCATAAGCCCCTTATGCAGATGAAGGGTGAGAATCCGAAATTCCTCAGGTGGTCCATTAGCCTGCAAGGGCTAGACTTCACCATAGAGCACAGACCAGGGAAGAGTCACGATAATGCAGATGGCCTTTCCAGAAGGTATGTTGACCGTCTGGGTGAGGGTGTCTATCCCGTGGGAGATTAGACACCCTCCACCTCAGTCTGGGGGGGCGACTGTGATGCTGGAAATGCATCAGAGGGACAGGGCCTCTGAATCCTTGTCCTTTACTGCTTTTTATCGTGTGTTCTGTCATGTTTTCTGCCCAGGAGTCCATGTGGGACTCCTGGCAGTGCAGCTCTCTCTTTTGGTTTGGTGAACAGACCCATGGGATACCCTGATGGCACCCATGGGTAGGGGTACAACCCTGTGCCCCTAGTGTATGTTTTTGGGCACCTGTGGGTGGCCCACAGAGCGGGGTATGGGCTGGTGGCAGCTCCATGCTGAATTTGGCAGGTGCTCTGGGTGTCCTCCATTTTAGGATACCCAGGCCCTGCCATTGGGATCAGTTGATTCCTGATAGGAAACAAGATGGCCCCTGTGGCCTCTTGCTTTCTATTGCCTGTTACCTTGTTTCCCAAAGTCCTGGGAAGCCCTGACTCTGTCCCTTCCCCCTGACTGGCTGTTGGGTGGAAGTTCCATATATGGTGTTGTTGTGAAGGCCCAGCTAGACTGACTGGAGCCTTCCCAGTGACTGTATGTTGTGGGTACCTCCTGTGGGTGGGACCTGGGTGAATGGAGTGTGTGACCAATATACACTCCTTGTTGTGGTTGTCTGGTTTCTGGCATGGGAGACAAAGACTGAGACAGCCCTGCCCGAAACTGGCCTGAATGCAGTGTGTAGTGTTGAATGGCTGGGTACCTGTCCCAATCCACATTCCTTGTTGTGAGTGTCTGAAAGGGAGGAGTGTGGCCTGAATGCACTGTGTGCCTGATTGGCTGACTGACTGCATGAATGCCCTTCTGTATGATTGGCTGCTGAGTGTGTGCCAGCAGTGTGGATGAGAGACAGAATAGTATATCTGGGGACCTCTCACCACTGGTAATTGTTCAGAAGCGTTCTGAAGTTGAGTCTCCACTCTAAGAGTAACTGGAACTGCTGATCCTCGACGTCCAGCTGGAAGAAGAAGACTTGCTGTTGCATTTGCTTCGACCGATCCGAAGGCTGCCGAAATCGTCGAAGACTGACCCGAGAGAGGACCTGGTAAGGCGCCCTCTTCCCGTGCTCCGAGGGACCATTGAGCACCGCTCCATCTTCGCCGAAGCGCCCTGGAAGACAGACCCTCGAAAGGCTGCCGACCCGAGACGGGACCGCCGAGGAGATCGAAGTGAAGCACCCGGACATCGCCGCCGTCGAAGTCCATTGCCGTCGACCAGGGTTCGCAGGTTTGTGTAACCTCTGGAGGCCTGTCGAAGTTGTGTTGCCCAGCCGTGGGAACCACTTGACGCCGTGCCGCCGACGACCGGAGCCGCCCACTCCTTTGCCTAAGAACATTCAAATCAAAGGACTCCCTCGTCCGCATCGTCGACCGCTTTATCCTGCCGGAGAAAGTCGAGGACGACCAACGCGCCGAGGAGAAACCTGCCGGTGGGTTTCCCGCCACCCGAAGACCACAAAGACTCGAACGACTCGACGCCCTTGCTGGGCCTCCGTCTCCACAATCTTTGCGGTCCAGAACTATTGTCACCGAGGTGCCCCGCACGCCTCTGCCTTGCAGGACGCCGACGCTCCGACGCCGACAAGCACCGCTCGGACGAAGCTGCCGCCTCATCGCCGCCGTTCTACCCTGTTTGTCGACGGACGTTCGACGCCCCGTGTCTCCCGCTTGAAAGGGAAGGCATTCAAGAAGGGCCGTCGATTTCCCGCCGCCGAACGCCGAGTTCCTCGACGCTTCTCGACGCCTCTCGACGATCCGTGACTCCCGCTTGAAAGGGGGTCGCTCAAGAAGGATCTGTCGACGCCTCTTCGAAGAACTCGACTCCACCAGGTACATTGGGGGGGTAAAAACATTATAGGAGGGAATAAGACTTGCAGAACAATATATGGACTGGGCTTGTGCTATATCTTTATTTTACAGGTTGCCCAGGTGGGGGGATCTCCACACAGCACTGTGTCTAGTGGTAGGGGCCAGTATTCTGGCTATTGCTCAACCATCTTATTTTCTCTCCTCTCTCTATTGCTGGGTTCACTCTATTGATCTGTGTAACATTGTTACAGTATTGTTGATGCACTTTAGTAAGATCTAATACAAAGGGTGGTACCACTTTAGAATTGTATTTATTTGCCATTGTTGATTTTCCTAAGTACAAAGTGAGTTATTATGATAAGTGTACATAACCTTGAATATTGATTATATAAAGACTGTGTTCTAACCAATACAGTGTGTGGACATTCCTTTGTTGGGGCTTGGGGACTACACTGTACTTAAGAACCAGCCTGCATCACCTCCTGAGAAACTAGGCCTTGATTGCTCGTCCATTGCTACCGTAATAGAGAATCTTGGCTGGGGTCTTCTGTGCCTCTCTTCTACCATATAGAGAGCAGAAGTACAGACACCCCCTACCGGTCATTTACAGTAGGCCCTTCTGACCCACTCTCCAGACTTTGTTTTCCCAATAACTTAGCAACCAGTTCAGATTGTTTTCCTTTACCAGGAGACTCCTCTCCCTAAACATGGTTCTCAAAACCTCAGCAGTGTAGTTTGTGAGACCCTCTTCTGTGTAGCTTTCCATATTTGACATGATTTCTTAGTTAATAAAATTAGTGGTGTTTAGCATTGTGGTTAGTTGAACCCAAGCAATAGCAGCACTCTAAGTGTAATGACTATACTTCCAAATCCTCACAGCTGTACACCAGTGTTAGGCAGAATCCTGTGCAGTGCCCTTAGGGACCACTACACACAATTAAGACTACAAGTGGTAATAAAAGTTCACCTTTGGTACAAGCCTGTACTACACTGTTAAAGTGGTAGCAGTAGCGGAGCAGCCAGACTTATCTCAAAGTAAATCAGCAGTAGTAGAGATTACACAAAGGACCACAATTACTGTGACTCAAGCCAACACTGATTCAAGGTTTAAGCTAAAAAATATAAATACATTTATTTTTAAACCATCTGTCATAAAACACAACACTTCTATAAATTCAAAACCACACGTAAAATACACTACACAACAAATTCCACTTGTTCCAGCAAATTCAGGGTAAGTACATTAGGATTTGACAGACCGGTGTTGTGATACTAACGCGTACCCGCATCTAGAAATGCTCACGAAGTTAAAACACATTTTGTACTTAAGAATTTCAAACAAGGGAAAAGTGAATAAAAATCATAGGCAATACTTTTCATGGAGCAGATGCTCAGTTGCTGAGGATCACACGTTGAATAGTTTGAGATTCGAGATTCCAAGAGTTCGTAAAGATTGTCAAATGGAAGGAAAAGTTATAAGAGGGAGGGAAGAAAGAACAAATCTTCGTGGAGGAAAAGGTTTCACCCAGATTCCAGCCGGTCAGACGGAGAGAATGACCAAATGTGCACATTACCTTATTCTGTTGGAGAAAAGCTGGTGCCACAGCAGTTGTTCCTAGTAGTTCCTGCAGACTCACGGTTCCTGTGGCTTCAGTCATGGCGACAAGAAGGAGGGCATCTGGAGCGATCTGCACTACCCAGGGATGAGGCCAGCAGCAGCGAAAAAGACAACAATGAAAAAAAGGTGCGCGCCTTTAAATCAGGAGAGGGCTCTTCTTATGGGTATCCGGACCACTACAGCACAGCAGTGTTTTCGACCCAGGAGAGGATTCTCTGACTGAAGAAAAGACGAGCCGGTTGATCCCACCAGGCTCAAGGGAAGAAGACTCCAAACTGGATCTTCTCTTAGTCATTGAAGGGGTAGATAGCTCAGGACTGCAGCAAGGCTTCACCGGACTCAGGGTTGCAGCAGCCATCTTCTTCTCTGCTTCTCTTTGGTTCCTTGTAGTTCCAGAGGCGACTCTGCCTTCTAGCTCAAGAATCCTGTCTTTTATGCCAAAATTCCCCATTCACACAGCCTGGCTGTCAATCACTCAGCAGGGGGGTTGTCCAGCCTGTCAACCACCTCAGCCAATCAACACAAAGTGCAACTTGGGTCTCCAAGGAGACCCTGTGCACGGGGTGACTACACCGTGCCCTCAAATTCAGCCCACCTAGACACCCAGATGCCGAAGGAGGGCTTTTGGTCAGAAGCCCGCCAAAGGTCGGCGAACAAAGGAGGCAAACCTGGTTTGCCGCACAAAGAAAGACCCAAGAAGGATGTTAACAAAAAGAAATGGTGATTAAACCCAACCAGAGCTGAAATAAAAGGTATTTGGGTTAGCGGGTTTAAAGTTCGAGGCTACTAAAATAGCCTAAAACTTACCATGTTATGTAATATAATCACGGTAGGAAAATTAGGGTAGATACCACTGCCACCAGCCAAGTCTTAATGTTAAGAGAGAGAAAAAGTGCTCCAAGAGGTACAGATAAAAAGGGCTAAGAATTAATCCTTTCCAATACTCCATGTAAGATGGGGTGTAATGGATCTGTGGTTAAATGACTATGTAAAGTTAATGGCAACTTTACCCTTTTCTGGGGGACAGTAGTCAGCCCCAGAAATGGAGTCGGTGGGAAGTCTAAAAGACACTGAAGGTGCTGTGTAACACACAAAAGAGTGGGGCTACTGAAGTGGTGTACTCCAGAGTCCACAATCACAAAAACAGATGAAATACACATTGCAAAACACAGGTAAGAGTGGGGGAAAGCTCACACTCTTACCAAGTGGAAAAAATAAACTCCAGAAATCCAGCAAAGCTGCTGAGGGACTCACTTGGTAGCCATAGAATGAGAATTCTCCCTAACAAGTGGCACTTTCATCGCCCCCTTCAACATATGTCTCGGCCCACTGGTCCAATTCCATCCTCCTTTCTTTGCTAACTGTACTTCGGGTTTCTCTGTAATCATTATAAACTTCCGACAGTGGAGCAGAACCACTCGGGCGAGAGTCAACATGCAAATCCGCCTCGCTAGGTGGTGGGGGAAATGACGTTGGCGGCGCAGATGGGAGAGAGGGAGTAGCAATCGCAACAGTTGCCACAGGTGCCAATACAGGAGGGGCACAAGCGGAGGAGCAGCCGGAAGCAGGACATAGGGAGGTGGTGCAGTGGAATCATCAATGGGGTCAGACCTTCACTCATTCAATATCTTGTTTATCTATTTGTCTAACACATGCATATCCTGAGAAGGATATATCTTCTGTATCGCTAACTGGAATGCCCTGTCTAAACCCCTAATTTTATCTTCTTGTCTCTGTTGGTCATCCTCTAATGATTTCTCAGCGTTAGTCTTGTTTTTGCGTGCATGCTTTTCTCTACTTCGCAAGTACTGTGTCGCTTCCTTCCTCCAGTCCCTGATAGTGTCAAATGCAGCGGGCCTAGCTATTTACGTAACAATACAGTTTGTAAGTGTGCTATGCGGGCTAGCTCGAAACTGCTGTAATCTGGCCATTGAAGTTCAGGTGCATCCCTAGTATGTCTGTGCCAAATCGTTCTTAAAAACTATTGCTGCTAGTCCATATTTTACATACATTTCATATGCCAGGGACCCTCCGGTTGGCGCCGGTTGGCTATATTCCAAAGATCGACTTCCGCAATGCAAAAATCTGGAAAAGCAGGATGTCAATTTCCCAGGCATAGTTAGAACGCGTACTCTCTTTACATGGGCGTTTGCTCTTGCAAGGCAACTCTCAACAACAAATATCAGGGATATCAGGTATCGGGGCATGACTCACCTGATTTCAACAATCGTCCTGGTCCGGCCACCTTGTCCTCGCTCATTTCTGCGATGGGACATCAGTGGGAGGGTCCCTATTTGGGCGCCATCTTGACAGATCAAAGACCGAAGTAAGGCATCCAAACATATACTAATGACACACCAGTCACGAGGATTCAAAGTCAAATATATTTATTCAATAACAGCATTTCATCAAATTGATCTCAGTGCCCCACGATGTGTAAGGCGGACACTTTGAGGTGAGAGAGAGTGATCATCAGTAAAACAAGCACATATATAGCAAACTTCACAGCATTGGAAGGTATTGCCCGGCCCCCTTTGTTCAGACATCATCAGGCTAGGGTTCAAGGGGTTACTGCGTAATTCATTACAATAAGACATCATACATTCCTGCCGCCAGTGCCAAGACAATTTACTGAGAACCGGGTGCATCTGGTCTGAGAAAGACACTTCATGTTCCCTATAACGAGGTGGCATTCCTTGCTTTACCAGCTAATGTTATCTTTCTCTGCTAAGTTCAGACAGTTCTGAAGCAGAAATGAATAACAACTTCCGTGGAAGAGCACATATAGCCATGTATCATTCTTTTTAACTGCCTGCTATAATGGCCTAACTAGACAGGACGGCACCTGGGTTTGCTGATAACTCGTGCTTATGTACAGCTTCAAGCTTCAAGGTTCTCTCATTATAAGACAAAACAATTCATGTGGCAGCCTGGCATTCCAAGCTATGTAAGCAACTCATAGTTCAAGCAGCGGTCTGTTACTGTGCTCAAGCTGAAAACCAGAATATATATATGCGATGAGCAGATAGCAGAACAAAAACTCAAAATGGCCACCTTACACAAAATGGCTTCTCAAGCAATGGTTTCAGGTTCACATGTTGCAACATTGTTTCATGATGCGAAAGTGATACGAGTGTGCTTAGGCCAATACATAATCAGACGGCATAGTTGCATTTATGTTTCTACATTGGTTGGACTTTGAAATCTTTGTTGAGACAAGCCCTAGAGGTGAGGAAGAAAAACCTTTCATCTGTTAGCCAGTCAGGTACATGAGTAGTGTGATATGCCTTGCTGTCGGATGGTGAATTATAGTGCTGATTTTCTTTGGTATACTTTCTCTTTTATATTTTAGCTTTGATATTTAATAATTGGTGGTGTTCTTTGTTTCGGAAGCTGTAAAAAGGAACTGTGTGTCAGTGTTTGCAGTCTAAGTTTTATTTTGTTTTTTTTATTATTAAATTGTTATAGTTCCAAAGGAACTTTTCACATATAAAACATGCAAAGTATAACATGCATTACATCAGTTCCCAACCAATAAACCCATATAATTTAAACAATACAAATCATATATTTACAGTTTATCCTAAAAGAATTATGTCCGTAAAAATATAATCTAAAACTTCAAACATCAGTGGGCTCCATTAGGTCATTATGGCCTTATCTACTCCAGATTCAAATTTACCCACAATTGACTGCTATATTCTAAACAAGGCAATCCACACAGAAATATTATCTGTAATGTTAATGTTAATGTTAATGTTAAAGGTTTTTATACTGCGCACCGATACCAGTTGTGTGGTCTCCAGGCGCTAAGATAGCTGTGATGTGCTATTGGCACCTTCAGTTCGGAAACACCATTCACTAAGCATAAATGTGATTTTTGGAAGTTGGCCACCATGTGCTGTTGTGCGAGATTACGTGTGGTTTGTTCTGTTGTTTTGGTGTTGTGCAGTATGTGCGCACTGTGGTACTGTAGAGGTCTGGTTGTGTTAAATCCAGGGTTTGAGAGGTCTATGCAGTGGAGTGAGTTTATTTGTACAGATTGTTGGTGAAAGTCCTGGGAATCCATCCAACTGCTCAACACCTTCCACCTCTGAAATCCACCCAAGTGCATCACATCTCCACCCTAGGAATCCCGTAAAGAGTAAAAAAAAAGCCAGAAAGAAACAAAGGATTACACCACAGAGACTGCATGAACTAGATGCAGAACAACTCAGAAAATGGAGATCGAGTCAACAAACAACACAACATAAACACCACAGTAAACCAGAAACTAGGCAGAAAACGATTGCAAAATACACACCAATGCCTCCACAAAGGAACCTGAAACAGGCCAAAAACAGATTGACATCAATGTAAAACTACTCACTGATCATCAACCTGTCCCTTAGACTGCTTTTCAACAGGTCTCCCTGCAGGATGCCTCTGGGTTACAGTCAGGAAGTCATGGGTAAATGGCTGCCAGGAACAGAGGCAGGCACCTGACTGTTTCAGAGAATTTCAAGGGGTAGGTTGGAGAGAGTGTGGGATTGCCAGAATCAAACATAGGACTACACCACTGAGACTGCATAAACTAAATGCAGACCAGCTCAGAAAACGGGGGTGGGAGTCAACAAAAAACACAAAATAAACCCCACAGAAAACCACAAACTAAGCAGGAAACAATTGCAAAATACAAACAAATCACTCCATAAAAAGGGACCTAAAACAGGCCAAAAACGGATTGAAATAAATGTAAAACAACACACTGAGCAGCAACGTGCCGCTAAAACTGCTTTTCGTGTGATCTCCCCGCAGGATGTCTCTGGATTTCAATATGGAAGGCAAGGGAAAATGGCTGCCAGGAACAGAGGCAAAGAGACACCTGTTTCAACCAATTGCAAGGGGTAGGGTTACTACATATGATCTCATATCTATGTGCAAATGTTGATAGGCTGCTCATATATAAAGCGTTCAATTTTGTACATGTTGAGCAGATTCAAGAGTGTTCAGCATGTTGCATAGTCGACAGGTTCTTTGCTGATACAGAATAAGCAGCTATGGGCCTCTTGTATTCAAGGTAGGTAAATGGTCCAACTGCCGCAATAATATAAATCTTCTAACAATAACCAAAGGGCATTTGATTAAATAACACTGGGGTTACATGTAATTGTATTGTGTAAATGTATGACCTAGTATCTCTTTAGCGACTCCATATGAGAGAAGGTCTGTTTCCAATCCCAAAGATCCAATTTATAATTGAACCTGGCCTTCGTATTAGGGAAATCTAATGACCAATCCGGAACCCAGATAATCGATTTGAACATGCAATGAACAGTATTTTCCCAGGTAGTATATCCAAAGCTGTTAGTATGATTCCACATTACCTTGCCCATGCTATTTATAAGGGGGCATTTGGGTTCTTTAATGGCCTTTATATACAACACACCCTTCTTCCTTAATACCCTACCCATAGTGACCACAGCCCCTGTTCTATTCGTATCAGCTCTACTGGCAGAGCTTGGGACAGATTCAAACTCGGCCACCAAAATGTATCATCCACAATCTTCAACCACTGATAGTCACTCATACTAATGGCTTCTAAGCTGTATATTAATGCCAGGCAAAAGCTCTGCTTGTATAGCATAGTAACTCCAAACATACCATACCTGTTTCAAATGCAAACTTTCTTATTAATGCTGATAATACACCGGCTTTACAACATTTCCCTGGAATCAATGTAGGGTACTTCCCATTTTGCTCAAACTCCAGTCCCAGATATGTATATTTGTGGACTAAATCAACTGAACCCTCGGCTAACTGGACAGGAGTTTTCCTACAACCCCTCCTCCCAAAACACATTTATTTGGTTTTTGCAGTCTAATGTTTTGATGTGGTTTTAGATTTGTATGACACTTCTCAGTATGATGGAGCCACTATGCGCTGATGTTTGTGTTACAATGTATTTATGATGTTTAATACTTTTATGACAGTTTCCATTTTGTAGAAAAAAGGTTTGATGGTGATGGTAGTAGTAGTCAGAGCAGAGAGGTAGTAGTGGTAGCCAATTAAGTGATGGTAGGAGGGAAAGGGTGGTAGTAGCAGTAGGAGGACAGCTAGAAGTAGGTGAGGGGGAGAGCGGCATCTAAGGGTGGAGGCAGGAAGGTGGTGTAAAACATGGGAGTGACAAAAGTGTGGTCGGGAGGAGATTTGAGAAGAGCAAAGTAGAGAACAACCAGGACATTTTGAGCGTGATTGCCTTGGATGATTACAACAGAGTTCATGTAAGGTACTACCCAAGCCTCTATAAAACACGGGACTAGAGTTGGGACAGGTAGAAAGATCTATGGAGTCATTGAGCCAATGTCCTAGGGGAAACAGCACAGCACTAGCTATACGAGAAAGACAGTAAGGTGCCAAGCTTTAGTACTAAACAGGATTATGGATGCCTTGGTTAGGGTGGGTAATCAAAGGAAGAGGAGAGAGAAAGGGACGTCTACCCTTGAACCATATTAGAGCGTTGGAGTAGTTTTGGTGGCTGACACCGATCAAAGTTATCTTGGCCCTGTATAATTTTCAAATAAATCAAGGCCCTCAAAATGTGTTTATGCGATTTGATGACCGACCCCAGCTCAATCACAATCAAAAATACAAAACATCATTCACTTATTGCAGTTTACGATTTCCAAGATACCACACAAATGTGTTTCCTTTCCGTTGTTCAATGCCAATAACAAAGTTTTGTTTTTTCTGATATTTTATCATTTCTACATTGCTGATATACTTTTCATGACATGATTTGGGGGTAGAGGAGAGGGTTGCAGTTGTGATGGTACAGGAGGCATCTCCATGCTAAGAGGAAGTGGAGGAGGTAGATGCAGGGTTGCAAGAGGAAGATGGTGACTGCAAGGGTTTAGGAAGAGGTGAAGCTGAAAGCATCCATCTGGGAGCCGGGTGAGTAGCATGAGAAAGAGGCAGCTTTGTAGAAGAAGGAGAAAAAGTAGATTTCAGTTGCAGGGGTGCAGTATGAGGGGAAGGAGAACAAGAAGATGGCTAGGTGAATACAGAACATACCAGTTGCAGTCTTTTATAGGGGCATGATGCAGCAATTGCCATTTGGGCCTGTTGTTCTGAAAGAAAATGTGGGACAGAAGCTTGGACAATGCTACACCTAAGCTTGTCCTGAGGTTGTTGGTGTGGGACTACTTCTCTCTGGGAAGATTGGAGAGGTGGAGGAGTGCACTGTGGTGTGCAGACTTTGCAAGAAATCTATGAGGCGGGCAAGTATTAGCGTATTAGGCACTGCATCAATCTGTAACCACATTTGCGGTGGCACACAACAGGCTCCCAGTAGCCTTTGGTGGCACAGAGGATGCATCTGCCAGTGCCTCCTCTGGGGACTCTGGATAGTCATACTACAAAGGGCACTGAAGAAGATGTATTGAATATCTTAGGCCATGCTGCAGCACATCTTATCACTTCTGCCAATAAAGGTTTTGAGAAAACTGCCCCACTGTGTTTTGCGTTCAAATTGTTAATTATCTGTTTTGGCGATGTTGGTGATGCACCAGTGAGAGTGACCTTTGAGACTGTTGGCAGGATTCTGTTTGTATCTGTAATGTGTGTGCCATTTCGTACAACCTGCAAATTGTGCGGCAGGCAATGTGAACAATTCTGTGAATTTGCAACATTTTTAGAATACTTCTACTTTGCACACGTCTGTGAGTGGTGTGGCTTTTGATGATTGCAGTATGTCTTCACCCTCCAAAGCTGGACCTGGGACCATGGAGCCTGCACATGAAGTTATATTCTGTTAATGTAGGAGGAGGCATGGAGTGCTGCAAGCGTAGTGCAGTTGTAGCAAAGCTGGGAGTGTTCACTTTGCTGGAGCCTGCTGGAGTCTGCTTTCCCTGTCTGCTATCTCCTTGGTCTGTCCTCTACATACGGTGTAACACGCCTGGAGTGCTGCAAGCAGAGTGCAATTGTGGCAGACCTCTACATACGGTGTAACACGCCTGGAGTGCTGCAAGCAGAGTGCAGTTGTGGCAGTTGAAGCAGTTAGCAGTTGAAGCAGCCGGAAATTACTCAGTAAGACGTGTTGAAACAGTCAATAAAAAATGACTGACCATAACATCACAAACATGTCCACTGAACTAACGGTCATGGAGCTAATGAACTTTGTTGACAAGAGTGACAAACAGGTGAGTACTATGTACCTAATAATTTTAGCAGGAGCTTCTCCTCTTTTAGGGTGCAGAGGGTGGTACCCTGCTGGATCTCCTCCACTCCCTCTGACTACGGTGCAGGAAGACTCTCATTTCATTAGCCCTTGTGCCTGTCTGAATTGTGCATGTGTGAGAAGTGGGGCACTTTCCTGCACATCCCCCACCACAAATGCACAGTTCAGATGTGCAAGTGGGATCAGGAGACGTTTGAACTTGCTGGGAAAGGGTCCCAGTTTGGCGGTAGCTTCATGCACCTTGAGGACATTTGAACCCCGCCCACTGCCTATGCTTCTCATAGGCTGGGATGGGACATGGGCTGCTGGCCACACCCCAAGCTGCGAAATGGATTGGCATTGGGCAGGGTCATTGTCAATCATCACTCTGCTTGCTGACGTACTGTCCAACGTCTGCACACGCACCAGAGGGTCTCTCAGCCAGTTGCCTGACTTATTCAGAGAGTCCGAGTTGGCTGCCCTAGTGAAGTCAAAGCAGGTGAGGATGGTGGGTACATTGGGTGCTATGCGGCGCATAATTAGCACATTTGAAGGATAAAGGAAAACTTAAAGTCTTTATATTTTTATTTTTCCTCCAAATGTAAAGTTTACTCAAGGTGTTTTCTGCAGTTGAAGGCTTCAAGCGCAGGACAGGCCTGCTGCGCAGCGACTGGCCATGTTTCTCCTTCTCCTGCTGGGCCAGAGAGATGAAACTGCAGCTGCAGCCTGTGATGGCAGAGCGCGGCCTGCACACCTGCAGCATACATGATATGAATCATCTTCACTTTGTTCTTTCTCTCTGTTAGTATGTCTCTCTTTCCTGTTATTTCTCTCCATTAGTCTGTCTCTCTCTCCTTCCTGTTATTTCTCTTTTGCCTGCATCTCTCTTGCACGGTCTCTCCCCTTTCTTCAGATCTCTGTCTCTCATAAGTACTGTAACAACGATAAATGAAATGAGACCGGCGCTATTCCCTGTAGTAAACACACAGATGAGGAGACTAAAATGATGTGTTCTAGATGACTCTAGGCACCTGAGCAAATAGATTGCTTATTCTGCCCATGTCACTAATAATTTGTGGTACCAGCATATGAGCAAAGTAGGGAGAGAGGTCTAATGAGAGCTGTTATGAGTGTTCCCTCATTCCCTATGCCATGAGTACTCACAGGACATTGCTGGCCACAGAAATACCTGCACATATTGCACACTGCCTAAACCACTTAGCACTTTGCACAAATATGGGGCAATTCCAAGGAAGATTGGTCACCTTGCAATGGATGACAAAAAGACGTTTCCTTATATGGATAGCAAGTATATTTACATGGGTACTTCCTTTTCTTTTTGCTTACAGCTAACCAGCTTCAGACTGGGAAGATCAAAATATAAAGTAACTATGTGAGTAACTATGAGAAGAAACTGATTACTGCTCCCTTAACACTTTACACTGAATTCTGTGCACACTTACAACTTACCAATTTGCAAGCTTCAGACATGAGAGTGATACTGATATACAAAAAATATGTTATTCTGTTTCATTTTAAAAAAAAATATGTTTCTTTTAAACCAAGGCAAGGTAACAAAGCTTGTGATAGATGAACATGTAACACAACATACTAATTCCCCTTAATATCCCCCACCTATCACCCTGCACTGCCCTTGATACGGGTATGCTTTCCACTAGTTTGTGCTTCACTGTGTCCACTTTGATTATGCTTCCCCTTTCAGGTGGCGTCGTGGTCCCCCAAGACTCGCCGGGCGTTAATGGGGTTGTAGGTCAGAGTGGGGAATCTCTGGTCATATTCCAGCAGGGGAGCCTAGATGTTCTGGAAGCGGTGGAGGATTCCGGCTTTTGCCGCTGTCAGTTTTTCCGCGATCAAAATGTCCCATAGTTCCCCCCACCATTGGATCATCGAGGGGCCATCCGGGGCTTTCCAGAGGTGGGTGGTCACAATTTTCCCCGCCAGGAGGCATTGGGTAGTAGTTTGGCTTTGTTTCAAGAGAGTGGGTAGATCCCTGGGATCGGGGTCCCCAAGAGAACGGGCCCGGGCTCAAGGAGGAGCGGAGTCCAGGTCATCTGTTCGATGGCCGCTAAGCATAGTTTCCAGATCTGTTGGAACTTCGGGCACGCCCACCACATGTGGGAGAAGGAGCCCAGACGGCCACATACTCTCCAGCAAAGGGGTTCGAGGGAATGGTTTATGTGATGAAGCCTAAGGGGGGAGTAATACCAGCGCAGTAGAATTGTATACGTGCATTCTCTATTGGTGATGCAAGCAGATGCTGCGTGAGTTCATGCCCAAATGTCCACCCAAGCTTGATCTTCCAGCCAGTGTCCCAAGTCTGCTTCCCATTGGGCCATAGCCCGGGTCCTTGTGGCCAGAAAGTCCCCCACAAATCTTCTATATAGAGTGGGTATTCTGCCTCGGGTTGGGAGGTCCTTGAGGGTTAGTTTGAGGGTTGTAAGGGGGCGCGTAGCTGCTTGGAGAGTTTGCGGATGTGAGCACCAGTGGCATAGCTGAAAGTATGTGAACCTGTCTCTTTCCTGAAGTTGGAATCGCTCCTTACATTGATCAAAAGTGCGGGGAGGGCACCCTCATATAGTTGGTCCAGAGTTTCGAGACCTCCCGCTATCCAGTTCTGAGAGTTTCACGGATGTGTCCCGGGTGAGAAGGTTGGGTTGTGGAAAATTGGAGATAGGGGCTCAGTCCCCTCGGGATTCCCCTACGCCTCATCGCCCAGTCCCAGGAGGCCAGAGTGTGTATAGTTGCCAGAATGAGACCCTCCCTGTATTCTCTAAGGGAGGGCGGGATGTGCTGAAGAAATCTGAGGGGGAGTGGGAGCTGTGATTGCTCAAGTTCCACCCATCTTGGGCGGTTGGATGTTATTTGCCAGGCGCGGATGTGTGCTAGTTGTGCTGCCACCCTGTAGGCCTGCAGGTCGGGGACCCCCAGTCAGGGGAGTAGGAGACACATAAAATCTGGGGGGCACAGGGGACACCTTGGGGACTTTGCTTTTTTAATTTATTTATTGTGTTTTAGTCAAAGAACTCGACTTTTTCCTAAATTCAAATTAAAATAGCAGTACGTATTAAATTACAAATATCACTGTATAAAACAAGAGAAAAGAAGAAAAGAAAACAAAAGAAAATTCTAGGATGCAGCAGAAAAGAACATGTCTTTATATGTTGCATTTCTGGATTTGTCCTCTGACTATGAGCTCATGATAAGATATGATATGATATGGCATTTATAACGCGCCTATACACAAGTGTTTGGAGGCGCGACAAGGCCAGGGAGGGGGAACAACGGGAAGACAGACAGCGATCTTACTAGGCCAGGAGTCATTCAGTACGGGCAAGTGCATGGGAAGGGGGAAAGGGAAAAGTGTGAGGGAGAAGGGAGAGGGGAAAGTGAGAGAGGAAATATCAATTATTTCCAGTGGGCCACAGCTAGGATGCCAGCTCGTTAAGAGACATATCACCTGTAAGTGGATTCCTGCCAAATAAAGGAGTTGCAGCCTTTTCTACCAACTGCAAGTTGCTACTTTTTTGTGTGGGGCAAGGAGACGTGTGTGTCTCTTGGAATGGAAGGATGGGGGTTTCAAAGAAAGAGGAATTCTTGCTTGTACCTCTGAGTAAGCCCTATTATTGGAGTAGAGGGACCAGGTGTGTGATGTTGCTGCTTTGACTGTCCTCTGGGGAGCGGAGGGTACAGCAAACAAGGAGGATGAGCGATTGCAAGTCCACCCCCTTATAAGCACTCCCCAGGTCTGTGGCCGGATGCGTCAGACCCGGGGGATGCCTAGTAGGTGGGGTGTATGTGGACCCAGGGGGGTGGCTAGAGAGGCAGCTCCCTATGTGGGCTGCCCCTCTAGCGCCCCTGTGAGGGCCAGGCCAGCCTCTCACGATGAGTCTGATCCCTCTTATTCCATCTCATGCTGGCTTTAGAGCCTAGCCTTTCTTTGCCTTAGTTATTCTCAATGCAGAGCTGGACTCTGTCCCTTTCTCATTTAACATTTGCTGCAAAGCCTGATCTATTTGATTCTCTCATATATTACTAGGACGGCAGAACATGGGTCTTCTGCCCTGTTACACTATTCAAAGAGCCCCTCGTGCCTTTCTTTGCCTCTCCCTTGTCTCACTGCTTGCTTGCTTAATACATACCTCCTTGCTCTGTGTCTTGAAATCGGCCTCATAGTTCCTCTTTACTGTCTGCCGGGGAAAGGCATTTGCCAGTCACTGCCATAATGGTTCTACCTGGCCATGAGAGGGCAACAGCTACCCAATAATGGAAGAACATGGGCATATTATGCCAGAGGTTGGAAACTGCCTTCCTAATGCCTACACAAGAGATACAACTCTTGCATTTGGGTCTAACAGTAATTCAGTGGATGAAGTAACGCGAGAACACACATATTGCTTATAAATGAAGGGGATGATATCACACTTAGTTAATACATTTTGATCATGCCAGGAGCTAATTCCCAGCTGCAATTAAGTGATTACCTTTTAGACTTCTGGCTTTAAATAATGTTAGTATCACCTGGAAAGCATAGAGGTTGCTCAACAGGGTTCCTGGACCACGAGGGGTACCCTTCTCATGGGCATGGATGATTGGAGGGCATTCTTGCCCAGGTTTGGAGCCTGGCGCTTACAGCCATGATGGGGGGAGGGGCCTATTACTTTTGGACGTACGTACCCTTTGAGGGTGGGCAGACATTGACTCCTGCTTTAGCCCACTAACAGCTCTGCTTTGCAATTCTATCACACATACCTGTCAGGTGGCATGTAACTCAATGCAACTAATGTTATCAGCCTCGGAAGTCTGGAACCCTTTGCCACATGAACTAGGGTACAGGCTTGCCACCTGAGATTTACCTATGTCTGAGTCGGCATCTGTCGCCCTGTGGGGAAGACACACACAGAAAGAGAAGGGCACGGTGCCCTTGTGGGTTTTTCACACTTCTTCCTCGGGTGGGCACAATTCACTCCGCAGAGAAAGTGGCACATTCTGTGCAACATTCTCCCACTTTGACAATGTCACCCAAAGAGCGAAATTGGCCATTTGAAATACCTCTGTCGACTTATTATTGCGCAATCAACACTGATGGGTTTAAGCACCTGTTTAATGTGAGATGGCAAATAAGGGCATTTGCCAAGGTACTCAAGAAGCATAGGACACCCACTTCTTACCAGCGACATGCCATGCTCACTCATTCTAATCACAAATTGCCATTTATCTGGGGTCATGTTAAATGTATTTATTTATTTATTACATGCGTAGCATCACGCAAAACCAACAAGCATCAAGGCGCAAAGTAAACTGCATGGAGTGGATCGCTTTCATTGGCACAAGGTTTTACTTTTCCGCCACAAAATGGAAGATTTTAGCGTAAAAGGCAGGTGAAATCACATTGCTTTTCCACTCTGGAAGAGTGTAAATACCTTGAACAATTAGCGATTTCTGGCGGAATTGACAATGGCTTCCTCTGCACTCTGCCCGCTTTTACCAGGTTTAATTTCCAAGGAGATCCCAGAGGAATCCCTTTCCTTATTTTCAGCATGAGAATCCATGCTGGCAGTAAGGCCGCATTTGTCTGGTGGAGCAGGAAATACAGGGGGTCCTGGTGTGTCCATTCGGCTCCCGAACTCCACCCAGAAAAATCCGGCTAATTAGAAAAAGCGACAGTAATAGTGTTTTCCACCACTTTTTCTGAACCAATTGACCTGGAAAATGCTGTGTTGCATCGGAAGCTGAATGCATTCACTCTGCATATTATCCCACCGGAAGATTAAGCCAGGTGCTGAACACAGGTGTTACATATTCCTGTGCACAATCTGCATTTGGAGCATTAACTCACTGAGCTACCTTACAACTTATATCCCTTCTGGGGCTTTACCGTTTTAACCCCTTAACTGACATGGGTATTTCTGCCAAGGCCTTTTTTGGTGATTTTGGTATGTCGCCATTCAATCCCTTGTAACCTTTTTGTTACATAAGATATCTCGGCCAAATTTGGCCCCTTTTTTCCCCAAATGTAGGCGGTCGTAATGTTTCAAACTTTGCCGGGAATTGTGGGTAATAAATTCTGGTGTGATTTGCGCAAGTCAGACCTCTGTGGATTCCCACAGGCGTCCTCTTTTCGGAAATGCATGAGGTTCCATGTTTTCCTTGGTGGATTCGACACCATAGGCCCAAATCTGTATGTTGTCCACATGAGCAAAATCTGCTCTGCCGAATGGCTTGGGTTTACCAGTGGGTTAGCCTTTTCCCTTTGCGGCCAAGTAGGTGCACCCACACATGTGAGGTACCGTTTTCGTTAGTACACCTGTGGGAACGCAGGATGGTAGGACATGTGTTGTTGGCGGCGTGTTTCGGTGGGTGTCCAGAGTGTAATGTCTGAAAATTGTGGTTTTTTCCACCAAATTTCAGAGACATTTCCCTCTGCCCACCCACCGAAACACGCCGCCAACAACAGATGTCCTACCTTCCCGCATTCCCACAGGTGTCCCGACGAAAACGGTACCTCATATGTGTAGGTGCACCTACCTGGGCGCAAAGGGAAAAGGTTAACCCCCAATCTAGCAATCTGCCCCCAGGGAGGGCTACATGAGATGGCACCATCCATTTGAGGTGGGGGGGAGGGTCACCCCCTTTCCACTAATAACATCCATGGTGGTTCAGTGGCCCCCCCACACCCACCCAAAACAAGTTAAAATTTGTTTTGCCCCTTTCCTAGGGGTAGATGGGCACATGTGTGTGGCCATCTGCCCCCGGGTGAGGGGGGAACGTACTGCCCTAGGCTTGGGGGCTGGATCTGCCAATATATTTGCCAATATTTGCAGTGGCCTCTCCCTCCCACCCCAAATGGATGGGGGGTATCTCGTGTACCCCTTCCTAGGAGCAGAAATCTGCCCCCAGGGAGGGCTACATAAGGTGCCCCATCCATTCAGGGTGCGGGGGAGAGGGCCACCCCGCTTTCAAACACAAAAAATCCTGGTGGTCTAGTGGGTCCCCCCACCACCACCCAAACCAAGTTATAATATATTTTTGTTTTGCCCCTTCCCTAGGGAAGATGGGCACATGTGTGTGGCCATCTGCCCCCAGGGAGGGTGGGGTGTTAAAACGTACTGCCCCAGGCTTGGGGGGTGGCTCTGCCAATATTTGCATTGGCCTCTCCCCCCACCCTAAATGGATGGGAGACATCTCATGTACCACTTCCTAAGGGCATAAATCTGCCCCCAGGGATGGCTACATAAGGTGCCCCTCCATCCATTTAGGTTGGGGGGAGAGGGCCCCCTTTCAAACACAAAAACTCCTTGTGGTCCAGTGGGCCCCACTGGGCCCCCCACCCAAAACAAGTTATAATAATGTTTTGTTTTTCCCCTTCTCTAGGGGTAAATGGGCACATGTGTGTGGCCATCTGCCCCCGGGCTGGGGGGCAAAACGTACTACCCCAATCTTGGGGGGTTGGTTCTGCCAATATTTACATTGGTCTTTCCCCCCCACCCCAAATGGTTTGGGGCATCTCATGTACCCCTTCCTAGGGGCAGAAATCTGCCCCCAGGGAGGACTACATAAGGTGCCCCCTCATCCACCTAAGGTGGGGGGGAGGGCCACCCCCCTGTGAAACACAAAAAAATCCTGGTGGTCTAGTGGGCCCTCCCGGACCTCCCCACCCACACCCACAACAAGTTATAATATATATTTTTGTTTTGCCCCTTCCTATGTGTGCGGCCATCTGCCCCAGGGGGGGTCAAAACATACTGCCCCAGGCTTGGGAGGGGTGGCTCTGCCAATATTTGCAGTGGCCTCTCCGCCCCACCCCAAATGATGGGGGCATCTCATGTACACCTTCCTAGGGGCAGAAATATGCCCCCAAGGAGGGCTACATAAGGTGCCCCATCTACCTAGGGTGGGGGGAGAGGGCCACCCCCTTGCAAAAAACCATGGTAGCTAGTGGCCCCACCCGCACCCACCACCACCACCCAAAACTGCGTTAAAAAAAATGGTTTGCCCCCTTCCCTGGGGGCAGATGATCACCCATCTGCCCCCAGGGTATTGCCCCCATGCTTTGAGGGGGAGAGGGGCTGCTTACAAAGTAAGCAGCCCCTCTCCCAACTTCAAAAACAGATCCCTGCATGACACACCAAACATATTCTGGGGGGGATAAATGACATTCCATCCCCCCCACTTACAATTGTGGGGGGGATTTGTCCCCTCTGTCCCCCCATGTCCTACGCCTAGTAGTGTCCTGTGGGGGATTCTAGCTTTTTTACCCCTCCAGATAAAATTGAGTATCTTCTTCTGTAAGTCGTTGAGGTCGGAGGTTGGGATTGCTACCGGGAGGGATGAGCAGGCATGGAGGAATCTTGGTAGAAGGTTCATTTTACAGGCCGTTATGCGACCCATCAGAGAAATGTCCTGGGATGCCTGCGTTTCAAGTCATCCTCCAGTTCCCTGAAGAGCTTGGGAAAGTTAGCTTTAAATGTGTCCCTTGGGTTTGCAGGAATCTGGACCCCTAGGTGAGAGATGGACTTTCTCTTCCATACTATTGCACAGATTGGGATTAGGGCCTCCCGCTCCTCTGGGGAGAGACCTATGCGCAGAGCCACCGATTGGTAAAGTTAATGGCGAAGCCGGTGACCTTTCCATAGCTGGATATTTCGGATAGGGCATGCTGTAATGAGGAGCGGGGTTCCGAGATCGGTAGCAGAACATCATCTGCGTATAGGGCATTTTTATGCTGGGACAGATTGGTCCGAGGGCCCTTGATGTAGCTGTTCTGTCTGATCCTTTGGGCGAACGGTTCCATGGTGAGCGTGAATAGCAATGGAGCAGCCTTGTCTGGTCCCTCAGGTCAGAGAGATCGGGGTGGAGTATGACCCATTAATTCTGAGGAGTGTTTTTGCCGCTTTATAGTTAGCCAGGACCATTGCCTGGAATGCCGGGCCAAACCCAAAGGCCTCCAGGGTAAAATGCATGAAGGACCAGTCCACCCTATCAAATGCTTTGGTGGCGTCAAGAGCCATCAACACCAGCCCCTGGGAGATTCGCGTGGCTAAGTGAACTAGGTTCAAGGTTCTGCGTACATTGTCACCTGCAGATCTGTTTAGAATAAAGCCTGTCTGGTCAGAGTGAATTATGTCAGGTAGAATGCGTGCCAGGCGGTTAGCCAGGATCTTGAAGTATAGATTGGCGTCAATATTCAGGAGGGCTATCAGCCTATAAGAGGCTGGGTCTCTCGGGTCTTTCTCAGGCTTAGGAAGGAGGATCGTGGTGGATTCTTGCATTGAGGGGGTTACCGTCCCCATTTCCCTAAAGGAATTGAAGAGTGCCACCAAGGGGGGAACCAGCTGGGGTTTAAAGATTTTGTAGAACCTTGTGGAGAAACCATTGGGGCCCGGGGCTCAGGGTTTGAGGGATTTAATAGCTTCTCAACCTCCTCACCTGTGATTGGGGTCTCCAAGCTTTCTCTGGTCAAATCGTGAAGTTGGGGGTGGGCCGCCTCCCATAGGTACTCTCTTTGTTCTGGTTCCGTGAGGGTGCCGTCCTTACCTGGGACAGATGGTCCACCACCAGTTGTAATTTCTTTGGTTCCGTATATTGAATCACCCCCTGTGGGTCTCAGAGGCCGACGATAGTACTGTTGCGTTTCGCTTTAGCTAATTTGGCTGCCAGCAGCTTGTTTGCCTTATTGTTCTTGACATAATAAAATTGTTTGGCTTTGGCCATGAGTTGACCGTGTATTCGGCGTAGTGAGCCTCTAGCTTTTTCCTGGCAATGCCGATGGCTCGCTGCAGCCTGGGAGACCAGCCTTCTTTAATATGAGTCTCTTCTGCTGCTTTAAGTTCCTCTTCCAGGACTAGGCGGGCCTGGCATCTGTTGCGATGGAATGCCACCCCTTGTGCGATTAGCTCTCCCCTGATCACCACTTTTAGGGCGTCCCACGTGTTTGCAGGGGAGGTGTCTTCTACCGGGTTTTCAATGAGGAAGTTTTTGATCGCCTTTGCGGTCTTGTCCCTGAGCGGCATTTCATTAAGAATTGGATCATATATTGACTATCTGGTAGAAGAGGTGGGCTTTGGTATGTGTGCTCGGATTACCATGATTACTGGGGCGTGTTCTGACAAAATCCGAGGGCCGATGGATACCTCTTCAGTGTAGGTGAGCAGCTGGGCGGACGTCAGAAGGAGGTCTATCCTTGAGAAGGTTTGGTGGACATAGGAGTAGAAGGAGTAGTCTTTTTCAGAGGGGTGGAGGACTTTGTGCGTTCTGAACAGGCGAAGGAGTCTGAGCGCTTGAGTAAAGTCTCCGGGAGTGAGAGGGTGGGATTTATCCATCATAGGGTCCGGCACTCCGTTAAAGTCTCCCCCAATTATAACTTGGCCTTCTATAAAGTGGGATAAAGTGGCACCCACTGAGTCGTAGGAAGCTGATTGCCCGGTGTTGGGGACGTATATTGAAGCAAAAGTGTATATATCTCCGAGCAATCGACATTTGACTGCCACGAATCGGCAGTCCGGGGATGATTTGGGGGTTCAGGCCCTTTCTGAAGAGGATTGCTGTGACATTTTTCTTAGAACTCCCTGAGGCGAAAAGCTGAAGCGGGAAAAATCTAGAGCGGAGCCGTCCCCAATCCTCCTATAGCAAATGGGTCTCCTGTATCAGAGCTACTGCTGCATCTTCATCCTGTAGCCTTTTCAAGATCGACTTCCGTTTGGCGGGAGAGTTCAATCCGTTGACATTCAGAGTCAGGAAATTCAGGGTATGATGTTCCTGCGCTTGATCCGCCACTACTGTAATGTTCGGGAGGGGTGGGTTCGGAAAGGTGTGGGTTAACCAACATCTCGGGGGTATGTTAGCCATGGGTCACCCTGCTCTTGGGGTTTTAACATATGCCCCCAACAGGGGCGTAACTTTAACTGGTGGGGGGGCCAACTTTGTGAGTGTAGCCATCCCCCTGGCCAAAAGGGGCAATCATAGAAATACGAGTGTAACAGAATTCCAAGGACTCATAGATGGAATGTACCTTGGAAATGGGCGTAGGCCGTGGGTAGGGCCTGCTGCATGGGATGTGGTCATTCGTGGCTGGGTCAGGGTTGGTGAGGTTCCTCTGCAGCGGTGTTTGGTAGGGCAAATCTCAGCAGAGTATGTGCTGCGCTTTGTTATTTTCTTCTGCTATTTCGCAGAACCTTTGACCATGAGGATCGTCTCGGCTTTGGAAGAGTGGCCATTTCCCGGCCTATAGGGTCCTCCGACCTTGGTGAAGTATCCTCGTTAGATGTGGAAGGTCGCATGATTTTGCTGGTGTCTTCGAGGTGGCTAATTCTGCGTAGCCTGCCGTTATATGAAAATTGTAAAGCAATCGGGAATAGCCATCTGTACTGCATCTGTTGCTCCTGCAGAAAAAGCGTCAGGTGCTGGAGGGATTTCCTCTTCTGGAGGGTGAATAGGGAGAGGTCTTGATAGATCTGGAGAGGTGACTCCTGAAAGGAAAGTTAGTCTCGGGAGCGGCTGATTGCTGAGATTGCTTCCTTTGTAGTGAAGAAGTGTACTCTTGTTATAACATCCGGAGGGAGGTCCGAGTCCACCCCTCGTCGTGGGCATAATCTTGGGTACGGTCCAAAAGGAGTTGTGGTTTGTCCAGGTGTGGAAGCAGGGATTGGAAAAAGTCCCCCACATATTCCGCTAGGTCTTTGTCTGGCACAGAGGATGGAATCCCACGGATTCAAAGGTTGTTTCGGCGAGCCCTGTTTTCCAGATCCTCTTGTTTGAATTCGAGGATTTCGCACTTGTCCTGTAGGGTTCTTATAGAGCGTTGGACTTCCCCCAGTGTGGCTGCCTGATCCTGGGAGCAGTCGTCGGTCTCCCCGACTCTTTGTTCCATTTCATTCACCCTTTGATCCGTGTGTTCTAGCTTGGTGGTAAGCTCCGACATGCAGGATCTGAATTCGGACTTAATATCGACCATGAAAGCCTGTATGTCCTCTTTGGTGGCTAGGGTGTCCCTGTCTTCTGGAGATTTTTGTGGGGTGGATTTAAGGGGGCCGAGTTTTTTCCCCTTGTCCGTCGTCGAGAACATGGAGGCGATATCGGAGCACTTGCCCGCTTTTCATTGCACGTCATTGTTCTGGATCTGGTGTCTGAGAGGTGGACTCTGGGCCCCTCCGGGGAGTAGGTGGGGGAATGCTGGTAAATACATTTTTAGTGCATGGAGGATATTGAAGTAGGAGTCACAATTCTGTAGATGGTGTTCGCTGGGCTAGGAGTTTCCATAGATTGCAGTCACCTATCGTTGTATTGTGGCAGTGGGGGGGAGCAGACTGGGCCGGGGCACCCCAGGAAGTAGGGGCAGCAAAAAGGGAAGAGCAGAGTCACTTCTAATATCTCTCAGTACCCAGACAGGGCCGGCCGAGGCCTGGTTCGTATTAGAAGATGTGGGCTCCTTGGTGTTAGTAAGTACGCTTTGTGCGTGAAGGGTATTGAGGTAGGAGTCACAATTTTGTAGATGGTAATCGCTGGGATGGGAGTTTACGTGGTTTAGAGTCACCCACCGTTGTACCGTGGCAGTGGGGGGGCAGAGTGGGCTGGGGTGCCCTTGGAAAAGGGAAGAGCAGAGTCGCTTGTCTCTTGGCACCCAACGGGGGTGCCCAGGCAGGGCCGGCCGAGGTGGTTCGTGTTAGAGGAGGTGAGGTCCCTGATGGTAACGTGGGGCCACTCTGAAGGCTCTACCTAGGTCTCACCCTGGCGTGGAGCCAGAGGACCTGGGGAGACTGTGGATGCCAAATATTCTGTTGGCAGTGGTGGGCCTCCTGGGCCATCTGACCGCTCACCTTGTTCTGGAGCCGAGGTGTTCCGAAGCCGGGGTAGTGCTGGGGGGGGCCCTCTCGCATTGTGAGGCCCCTCCTGTTAGGTCCGTGCTGGCTGCTCTGGGGTCTTGTCCCCTATTTAGGGGAATGGCTTGGTGGGCTCAGTGCCCGTGTTTGCCCCCTGCCAGCACCGGCTTGAGGTCCTGCTGTCCCTTGGCACCCGTGGGGTCTCGGGAGATGGAGGATTCTCCCTCTAGAGCACTGTATTGTGCCCAGGGAGCCCGCACCAGCGCCTGCACACAAGGGCTTCTAAGGAGCGGGTTGAAGTTGCCGGCACGGCTGAAGAGCATGCGTCGTGTTTTGTTTGGGAGGCTCCGGTTTGGCGGGCTTCTGGTGGGCTCTGCGTGCGGCGGCGGGTGGGGGCCCCAAGGCACGGCTTATGGCCAGGTGGTCAAGGCTGCCTCCGATCTCATCTAGCAGCACAGTTCGGGCTCCCCCCAGGTGGCACCTCCTCGAGGTTTTGTTCCACTGAGTCGTGGGGCTCATGAGCTCCGCCTGCTATTTCAGAAGGAGGCGACGGAGGGGCTGCTGTTTTCGGAGCTTAAAGTGAAGGCTTCCTGGTCATGTTTGGCCCGCATTTCAGACCACGGTGTACAGAAGAGGTTCTGTCGCCCCTAGATGAATTTTGACGTTTTTACTGCGCTGGGATCACATCCAATTTGGAGCCGCAGCACGCCCATCACAGAGGGCTCTTAAAGGAGCATCCGAGTCGCCGGAGCTCCAGGCCATGCCCCCCCTCTCTTTCACTTTTTATAAAGAACACTTACTACAAATAATCAAATAACTTTTCAACAAAAATTACAGACAATAATCAATTGTCGATTTTATAATTTCACTTAATTAAATTGGGAAAAACACAACAGATTGAAATGTAGAGTTGTGTCCTGGTCAACACGCGTTTTCGGCCCATTTTGCGATGCACAATCTCCCACGCGGTCGCATAATCAGTTGTTGAGCCTTAATCAGGATGTGGAAATTACTTTATTCAAGAACTAATCTGTTGTGACCCCCATAGACCATACTTTCTAAAACAATAAAAACACAATACAATAGAAACAGGATCCACTCTGTGTGGTAATTCACACCATCTTCATTATCATGATATCATGATAATAGGTATAATATGTGCTACCCTGAACTGTTAGTATACAATGTCTCAAGACACACGTTTTTATGAGAACCGTTCAAGTCTTTCATGGCATTTTTTGTATATCAGTATCACCCTCATGTTTGAAGTTTAAAAATTAGTAAGCTATAAAATAGGTTGTTAGTGTGCACAGAGTTTAATGTATAGTGTTATTGGAGGGGTAATCAGCTTCGTCATATAGTTACTTATGAGGATAGCGACATAAAACAAAAGGCTATGATAGATGACCCTGGAAGAAAACATAAGGTGATGCAATACACATTAGAATGCCCAAATAGAGGAGAGATTAAAATAATGGACCATAAGTTATTACAGTGCATACATGCCGCAGGGAAAGAGATAACTGGGTGCTGGGAAAGACTCCAGTTACTAATATACAGTATTTACCTCAGAAGGTTGGATTGAAAGGGTGATGGGGTGAAAGGTATAAGCACTCCTGAATGTAGCAATAGAGGTGGTGCAGAAAGCAAAGGAAATATGCCTCAAAGAATGAAAGAGTACTCCAAATTGCTCACATGGATAGAGAATGAAGCAGGCCCCCCACCGATAATACCCTTGAAGAATGCCACATTATGCTTCAGGAATACTGGCCCAGTGAAAGTAGGGGAAAACAAAGAGTGTAAATACATTTTGATGTGCGAGGAATGAAAATAGGGAAAGCCTTAATATTGGACCACTATTGAGCCATTGGTTCAAGGGCTTACATGCAGCTCCCTCCAAATTGGGGAGGATTGTATCCCCGGTAGTAATAAGTACACCAGCCTTGGTAGTACCCCACAGTGAAGTACAGATTGGCAATTTCCCCAAAATGAAAACTCACATATGACACAAAAGGTCCCTCATACTTGCATGCATAAAGAGGAGCAACTATAATTCAATGAAGAAGGAAAATGCATTTGACGCCATACCAGAGTAACATAAATTATTTGGCAGAGCTGAGATGTACTTTTCATCCATCTTTACTGCCGGGCTGCAAGCCAAAACAAATGCAAAATGGCTGCAAATAACCAGCTAGGAGCTGTTTCAGATAATAAACACAACAGTACAAGACTTGTATGCCAGAAGAGAAGAGCTGAGGGCAAAAAGGCTCATGACCCTCCAGTAGAGGTATGTTCATGATCTGATGACAGCCATGGAGGGCATGTGTGTGCAAAATGGGGCCTTTTTTGCTGCACGTACACACTCACCCACGAGGAGGAGACTGGAACCCTCACAGAGGCCATAGTCACCTTAACAGAAATACACACAAGAATGGTGAAGGATGATGATGACTGTTTTAATTACCTGTTCTCATGGATCCCATCCTGTTTGGATAATACATTCAAAATACTGATGACCATTTTAGTACTAGTACTATTTACCATCTGTGTTCTAAGAATTGCAATATGCCAATGCAAAAAGGCTGCCAAAAGCAGTAGGAATGAAAATAGCAATAAACCTGGATGCTCACATACACGACTATATACATGGAAAGCCATATCTCCCCTCCAGGATCAAAATGTATTTGTCCTCAACCCTCACAATTACACCGAGCAATGGGTATAATGTGATTCCAATGGGGAATGCTGCTATATTGCCTGGATTGTGGACAAACATTTTAGAAATGCAGGCTGCTTGAGGGGGGTGACTGAAAAATGGATACCCAGGGAAAGGTGTTTGTCCTGGAAGCATGACAATGCAGTGCAACACAGGTTCAAATCCTGATCCTGCACCTAGAAAACACTCATTTGTATTGAGAACATTATAAAAGAAAAATTATAATTATAATTATAATACTCAAGGAGCCTTATCTGGAAGAGAGCAGAAGGAAGAGTCTGGTCGAGGACTCAACCAGAGGAGGGAATGTTAGGAGGCAGATGAATATGTCATCCATAGCTTCTGCTCCTCCCCCAGCTCAATACCGTACAGGTGAGAAACATTACTTACTAAGACGCCCATACCGCCCTCATCCCAGGCAGATACAGGAGGAGATGGACACAATCTAAGGTGAAGTTGGCATGAGTAATCAAACTGACGTTGTGACAATGCATGTGCATGCATTAGACACAAAGCGAATGTGCCCTCAACACATAGAACATGGGCACTAGGTAGCATATGCATTTATACATGAAGAATATTAACATAGCATCCATAAGACATGAAGAATACTAAAATAAGCAGTGTATAAGCTGAATGCAACATGAACGACATGTGAATGTAGCTCACTAACATAGAAATGCAACTGTAACGGGCAGCCATCTTTTTCCAAAATAGAAGCCACAACATGCTTCTAATTAAGTGGAAAAGACCTCATGGCTTCACTAGAACTCAAACTGCTGAAATCACAGAAATATGGATCTGTGTACAAGTCAGGAAGGAGCTGGTAACCACAGCTAAGGTTACCATGAATTAAGGGAGGATCAGAACGTTGCAGAAAAAGCATGAGATAGCAATTCCCAGGACACAAGAAGGATACTCCCAGATCAATTAAGGTTTTATAAGAGTACAACCAGCCTTTGTAATCCAGGTGCAGGACAAACATAAGCCAAAAGAGTCCATGAAAAATTGAACTCAAGAATATCCTGAGGGTCAAGAGAAAACATAATAGTCACATCAATATTAGCTAAACTGCTCTGCATTTGTAGTCGTTTATCCCCACAAACAGCCTGTTTTACCTGCTGTTCATGGCCTGCACCTCAGAACTACAATTCCCTTGGATTTTGGACTCTGTATGCATAGTACGTAAGCCTTGCTGGTCCTCACACCCTTTACAGTTGTAAATCTTGGGCTAGCTGTCACTTCAAATTGTACTTTGAACTTTTGTTTTAAAACTGGGTTAGGGTAACAGAAGCTAATTTAGAGAAATATTGAAATACTTTTAAAAAACACCTAAATTGTATTTTTAGTTAAGAGACTTTTAGGAGTGTGTTTTAAATTACCGTTGGTACCCGTCTGAAGCCCTAGTGGTTCTAAGAGAATTGGAAATCTTCCTACTGGGAAATGGTATTTGAGAGAACCATGTAACACGGTTCCCAAATCGTTTCTACCAGATGGGCTTACACTAAAAATTACTCTACTCAAAGTTTGTTCGCTCTGTAACTCCACCATTCATATCCATGACCAAATAGTTGATAGTAGAATCGACATATGGCCATTACTGAAACATGGCTAAAAGATTCAAGTGGCCTAGGTTATTAACCTAGCCATTCCGATTGGCTTCACATTTTTTGGCAAGAACAGACACTCAGGGAGTGGTGGGGGGTTGCATTTATAGTTAGAGAGGATGTATGCATCTCTAGATCCCCAGTAAATTGCAATGGCTGTGAGGTATTGAATTTAAAAATAACTTCCTCCCCATATACTGTACTAATTTGCTATTGGTATATAATTTGCTATTGGTGTATCGACCTCAAAAACGAGACTCTGAATTTTCACAATGACAGATGGTGAGGGAATGAGGCTGATAAAGGGGCTCACTCAGTTGAGCAAATTTGAAAAAACATTGAGGTTACTGTACATAACAGCAAATCTACCCATATTAAAGGCATAATCCTCGACTAGGTCACTTCCAGAAACATGCAGATTGGCTCAATTGCCACAGAATGCGGTCGGATCATTCTATGATTAACTTTCAGGTTAATCGGCTGGGGAAACACGCCTTGCAATGCAAGCCACCAAAAAGCATTACTGCCAGAACTAAAAAAAATAAAAACAAAATATCTGGACCACTGTCTACAAGAGATTATGGCTACTACCTCTGACCTGGATGTCGCTGATAATTTAGCAGAAAGGTATAATTACCAGCTGGTGTGTATGCTGGACAGCATAGCACCAATGAGGAGGAAGCTGGTCAGAGATCACATAAATCCCTGCAACTAGTTCTCTCAAGAGCTGATTAAGCTCAAGCAAGACAAGAGGAAGGCAGAACAACATTGGAACAAAGACAACTCTGCAGAAAATAAAACCATTTGGAAATGCATTGAGAAACAATATAGAAAAGGTATATATGAAGCAAAGAAAGAATATTTTAATGGTGAAATCGAAAACTCTTGAAACAATATGAAAACACTTTTTGATGTCTTGAGAAGGTTGGAAAAGTCTCACTTAAAGTTCCACGCTCCGTCCCCTATGACAGAGGACTGTATAAATATGCAGCAATCTCTTTGCGGATAAAATCTCTAAGGCACACACAAAAATTGCTGCAGATAACGTCCCAGAGATGTTGGCTGCACAAGATAACGAAACTGAATTGAATAATGAATCACTTTTCAGCTTCTCTTCTGTTTCGGTGTCCGGCATAGAGAAACTGCTAAGAAAAATGTGCCCTACATAATGTCCAGGCAACACCATCATTTCAAAAATGATTTTAAACAACCTTAAGCATTTTCAATCGGTTCCTAACATGCTACATCAATGCTACCTTCTATCATAGAGAAATCTCAGAGTGCATTTAGAAAGTAGCTGTTACTCCACTAATATAAAAGCAGAATTAGATCCCAAAGATGTCAGTATCTTCAGACTTATCAAGAATGTTCTGTTTCTCTTAAAAATCATTGATAAAGTGGCCACCATGCAGCTACAATACCATTTGCAGTCTTCTGACATTTTACGCACAAGACAATCCCGATTTAGAGCAAACCATGGCACTGAATGTGCACTGCTTGATCTCCAATCACAAATGCTGGACATGATTGATAAAAGTAAAATACGTCTGTTGATGCTGCTGGTTCTTTCAGCAGCTTTGGACCTCTTGGATCATCAAAAGCTTCTGAAGTCCCTATCATCGGTAGGGCAATGCTCTGTTGCAACTATTGAATGGATTGAGACTTTTCTTTCCAAGAGGAGGTCTAGAGTATGCTGGGGACAGGCTTTCCCCACCTATGAAACTTATACCTGCAGAGTCGCTGCATTTGTCCCTTTTGTAGCACCTTGGATACAATGGCAATAACATTAACTAATTACGCAGTTGCTGCTGCAATTAAACGGCGATTGTACGAAGGAGTCCAAAAAAATCCAAGACATCTACAGGTTAGTAAAATATTGGATGACAGCCAATTGCCTATTTTTGAACACCGGTAAAATGGAGCTGTTAATACTTGGTTCACCCCAATTCAAATAAACGCTTTCCCAACTTTTCAATTGACGGTCATTGTATTCCAGTGCAAGAGAAGGTTAATACCCTGGGTGTAGTATTAGACTACTCACTGGTGTTTGATGCACCGGTCAATAGTGTTGTCTCGAAGTCCCAGTACCATTTTAGGTTGCTCAGGCTTGTAAAGCCCATTGTCACAAGTATAAAATTGCTAAATTCTAGTGCCCGCCATTATAATGCCCTGGCTAGACTTTTGCAATGTGCTCCTGAATGGAATCAACAAAAGCAACATCCAGAAACTACAAACATTACAAAACCAAGCTGTACGCATCATTAAGTATGTTGCTAAAAGAGACCATATTACCCGGTCAAGGAGAGAACTTCATTGGTTGCCAGTGCCCTCAAGCATTCTTTTTAAAACCCTTACCCTAACACACAAATGCCTGTATGGACCGGCCCCTGTATACCAGAAGGAAAGACTTTCACTCCAACAGTTCTGCAGATCAGACTAGATCCTCGAACACACATCGGCTTATATGCCCAAGATTCAAGAGTGCAAGAGGGAAAGGTCATTCCTTCACCATCCAGGCTTCACATTCCTGGAATGAATTGCTGGTCAACTTATGCACAGATAAGTGTCTCCTGACCTTTTGTAAAAAGTTTAAAACACTCTTATTTATCTACTGATATTGCCTGTGTTTCTTGGGTCTTTCAATTGTTTGTTTGTCGTTGTGTCGTGTACTCTATGTGCGCCCTGATGCCTTCTGGTTGCAGCACGTAACAAATACAAGAATAAAAAAACTCCCAATAAATGAAGGGTGAAATAATTCCAAACACAGCCACATCACACGTGACCCATAATTGAAGAACATGGTCTATTCATTAGCAACAAACACAGATAGGGCACCTGCTTACTCCTTACATGTATCCCCAGAAATGAGATGCTACATAAGGCCAAATACAAAGATATCAACCTGGCTCATGGCCTAAAAAATACATATGGTATCTTCTTTAATTGAAAGGAAAGCCGTCCGTAAACCTCTCTCCCCCTACTCCTGTCTGGCTCATGTCTTGATGACCTGTCAGTTTCCAACGTTGGTTAGAAAGAAGCCAACCAATGAAAGCCTCTATCGTTATCCTGCCCATGAAGCAGGGTGCCAGCCAATGACATATTGCAGAGACAATGGGCCGCATTACGAGTCCAGCGGTAACCCTGCCAGTGCGACCAGTGGGTTACTGCTGGACTCGTATCATTTTACCAGCACCTGACTTTGCGTTGCCACCGGGAGATTACAAGTCTTATGGACCGGGAAGTCAGACACCAGTAAAATGTCAGTCCCCATTCCGATAGAGTCCCATTGGACTCTATGGGAGTGGGGACTCTGAAGCACCAGCACCATTGCTAACGGTGCCAGCGCTTGCGTGATGAATTTGCCTACCATGGCTGCTGTGCCTGGCAGGGTCAGACCTGTCGGGCGCAGCGGCCCTGGCAGGTAAACTCGTGGTATGCCGGTCCAGAAACAAGGGTGCTGATGAGCTTACTGGCAACCATGGTTCCAGACCGGCAAATTTGTAATGAGGCCCAATGTCTTTTTACTGTTATCAATTTAGAAGTGGATGCAGGAGTAGACATCAGACAAGCGTTACTCAGTTGGAAATGTAGCCCCTACAGAATCCATATGAAATCACCACTATTAACCAATCCCTGTTCCCCGTATGTTTTTGGTAACTAAGATTACAATTTGATTTCTGTTCTGACAAATGTTGAATATATAAACCATTGGGGTTTTTTTTATGTAACCAACGAGAGCTGCAAGAATTCAATGCTTTATTTTGATGATAATAATGCTTGGTTTTGCTTTGCACATTTTCTATTTCCATTATTGGGTCCTGGTTGAACTGGTTCCAGAACCTCTTCCAGCCTTTTTGTGTTACAGACAAACCTTTAAATTCTCTCCCAATTTACATGAAAAAATACCCTAATTCCATTTGGTGCTATCAATTCATTAGGCTTTGATTTAATTTGTTCTCAACATATAAACTAATTGGCGTGAGACTTCAAATTCCCTGACTTGAACGATTGAGACAACTTTGTAAAGATAGCACTCCTCTAGAGACTTTTGAGCACCAAATTAACTGCAAGAAATGTGATATGCTTAGATCTTTGCACTTTACAATCTTTCTACATGATAATCGTTTTTTAAACTCTAATGAATTTTGGACCATAATTTTAAATGGTAATCAAATTTCTTTAATCCTAGTCATAATTCGATTTTAAGAACTCTTTCGATTTCGATTGTCAATTTTTATTTTATTACCTTGTCATGTTGTTATTGTTGTTTAGTTTCTATTTACTCATTTCTGTAGGGTTTGCTGTACAAAAAATAAATATAAAAATAAATAAATGAAGTAGGCATGAGGATAGTGAGCTGGGACAGTAACCACTGCTAGTACGGAAAACATTTATGGCAATTAATTATAAATTGCATTGAGATGTTCACTCTATTTTCATAAATTGATTCATTTTCACAGCAGTCACTTATTCTGATGTCATTTCCTATGATGTCTTAAAGTACAGCGTCTCAAATGATTTTTTTTTTTTACAGACATGTGCTGGTGGTTACAACGTGGCTGCTTTTTGGGATGTTTGACCATTTGAATATAATTGTGACTTGTTGAATGGCACAATGAGAGAATAATCACCAATGTTCATCCAAGATGTTTCTGGCAGGGTTGTGCAACTTCAGGCCTTGAGGACCAGAAACATGTTGGATTTTCAGGACACCTCTCATTAATATTCATTAGATAAATTTGCATACAATGATTCTAAATTGTTCATGAATATTAATGAAGGATATTCTGACAATTCCAGGCCTCAATTTCTGGAGTTGGACACGCCTGAGTGCACCCTGCAGGGCACATGGTCTGTACTGATGCAATTAAAGCTACAAGTTGACATTTTGTTATCTAAGTTTAGCCAAAGGATGTCTCACCCAATGGTTCTAAAATGATCGTTTTAATTTGTTTTTCTGATTTCTGCACTAGTGAAATATTCCCTGTTCAGTAGTTTATCTCGTTTGAGCTATTTATTCAAATTCTTAAAAAAGAGCAAGTTAAAATGGAGTCGCTGATTCATTAATTGATTTAAATATTGGACGTGTTCATTTATCATGGGGCATACACTTTCAAACACATCTCCAAGTTGAAACACTTGGAAAAAATATGCGAATGAGGTAACATTCACAACTTGTTTCCCTAAATGATAAACTCACATTAAATGTATCCAGTTAAAGAATTCAGAGGCACTGCTAGATTTATCTAGACCTCAAAGGAAATAAGAGGTTTATCGGCCGCACATTTTAAAAAGCTTTTTTGCAAATCCCCACCGCCCTGAGGCACAGGCGCACATACACATCAACGCCATTTGAATAATACCCAAAGCAGAATCTTACTAGCGATGAATTCTGAACATGTATGCCAATCGGAAATACGAAGACATTAAACCAAGAACGACCAGCGTCATCTGAATGGCCCTGAAAATGGAAAATGCACTTTTACTTTATTTGAAAGAAAACATAAAAATAATGCTACCCTAGAGACACATAATTCCCATAATCATTGTGTCTTGATGGAAACCCCCTGTCTGGTACTCTGAGAGTACCAGAGCACAGGAGGGAGTTATATATGCCTTTCTTTATATCTCTTTCATGTTGTATGCCATTTGCTTTTGGAAGTCGTATTGCCGATATGGTATATTTGGAAAATGTAGAAAAATAAGGCTTTGAAGACTAACCCAAAAATAAGACAATAGCTGGCTGTAAAGTGCATAATCAGATGTACTCAAGGTTTATGATTAGTACAGTAATCTATATTATTTTTAAGAAATGATGTCTGCATAATTGTACACTCAATCAATCAAGCACTGCTACTCTTCGACGGACCTGGCGGAGAACAATTTAAAGAATGAGCGAAAGTCTGGGTTCAAATCAGTTAAGAGAATATCTCAGTAATTGGTCTGCTGTCCACCATCACATTACAATTGGAAGAATCCCTTGAGGTGTCAGAGCCCAATTCTCCCACATGCTTTCCAGTATCGCACACAGTTAAAACAACAAGGGGTTGCCCAGGGCAGACTGATGGCGAAAATGTCCGTCTTTGCATAGATATGGGGGATGAGGAGATTAGTATAAAGTGGAGATTCGGCCAGCTTTTTATGGTCTGTATATAACCACATAGAAAGAGCACACCCTTAAAATGCGTTTGCCTTTTCGGGACGTGTGCTTGCCATCCAGGTACTCTGCACATATACATATTATTGTTTTTCCTCTTCTTACTTCATTCCTACCAGTGCCTCTCTTACCATTCTTTTTTCCAGTGCATCATCTAAGTGCTCTAAAACTATCCATGTGCTGCATGCACACTTGCTTGTAATCCCATGATGTCTATGTGCTTGAAAGCGATACACGCATAGTCTACAAGTACAAGCTTCCACCCATGTAGCTTCAACTGTATTGCAGCTGTAGTGCCTCTTTCCTGGATCTCTTTCATATCGTGTGCATAGGACCACATTATGAGTTGGGTGGCATGTGTTGAAAGTGGTGGTAATGGAATTGAAGCCACATTTACCACACAGCCGGGTTCATGGAAATGGGCTCTAATGCCACCGGCGGAATTACTGCCAAGATGCAAAATGGTATTTCTGACATATTACAAGTTGAAAGACCACTGAAAAACTGCAGAAAATGAGTGGTAATTCCAACAAAAAACGTGCCTATTCACAAGTCTGGTGGGAAACAGACACAATTACCGCCAGGCTCAAATTGTGTTACAGTCGGGTCATGTGGTGGAATGAGCGACGCATCACAACCTGACGTGAATGTATCCCCCCAACTCTGACGGAAACGCTATTAGTGCCTGGCAGTAATTGCATCACCGCCGGAATGGGAAGCATCACGCTGGCCATTTAGAAAAACACAATTCATTAAATATCTCCACTTCCTGCAGTCATCCGGTCCTGGAAAGCAACAAAAATGTCCTAGCAGAGGACAAGAAGCAAGGGGGCTGAACATCATATACCAAACCAAAATTTTGCAAGAGGGAGCTGGTGGTCCTCACAAATTGGGTAATTGCTCACTGGGTGGAACTCTGTAAATGCCCCCAACGGAAGACCAGACTGCCATCTGATACTCCATCTCCCAGAAGGTGACAGCAGTCTGAAATGTGCCCGTGATGGAGAGGACTGCCGCAGGCGGTGGAACAACCTGAGGGTCATGGTGCTGGGACTGCTGTCCCAACACTGCCGGGAGTCCCTGGTGACAGGAGGCAATGTTGAGCTACTGGTCCTCATTGCCTTGGAGGAGAAACATAACACGGTGCTGGACCTCAAGGGGATAGAGGGAGTCAGCAGTGTGGAGGTGGGTGCCAGAAACCGGGAGGCAGGAGGTGAGTCTACCCCCTAACAAATGCATGCACTAATGATAGCCCAGCATAAGATGCCCCAGTGGACAGGGACACAAGTCAGCAAACGCAGAAGCTAGGCCTGCCAACAGGGCAGAGTGCCACCCTTCACAGAAACCATGGGGCATGTACCAAGGGCACCCCAGAGTGGCAAAGCATCGACAAGCGCAGTACACGTCCCACACACTGACATGTGCCCAGCCTGACAATCACTGTGCACCAGAGTACAGCCCTGCTGGCTGCACAGCAGTGCACCACTTAGAGCTATGAGCTATGATAGTGCCATGGAACAAGCCACCATACCCCCACCATTGGAGTGACACCCAGAGTGAAGATGTGGAGCCATGAAGGATCACAAGCATGCATGTCAGACGTAAACTGCCCCAGCATGGACACCCTGCCCTACCCAAACACAGGCCAATGGCCAACAGGTCATGGGTCACATGCCCATCGCTACAAGCAACGCCATGATGCTGGGCCTACAAGCATCCTCCCATGACCAACCATGCCCGTTTGACCATATGTGTGGGGTCACACTCTGACCCATAGCATGTGTGTCTTGCATGCCAACAGAAGTGGGTGAACCATACCTGATGGCATTTACTATGTCCATTCAGGCACTCACAAATTGCCAGCGTTTTAAGATGAGTAGGAGAAGGGTGCAGGCCCATCAGGGAGGAGGGCATCCTGGCCCTCAAGGTCTGCCACCACCACTACCACCCCACAAAGGCTGACAAGTGGATGTCCTGGTGCTTAACTCTGCACCAGAGCAGGACCAAGGCAATGGCAACGCCACCGGCCACCAGGAGCAGTGCTGGGCACCCTACACCCACACTCACAGTTGTATGCATGGACACTGAGGCCACACCTGCTGGCAGGTCGACTGAGGATCCACAGGGAGACACCAGCCCGGTCTCACCACCTGCTGTAGGGCCAGACTCCCCAGAGAGCCCTCCACACCGCCAGCACACATGGACCACATAGCTGGATGTTGACACTCTGTCATATGGCTCCCCTGCTTTCAGCCCTGGGCCAGTGCCAAGCCCCTCACCCACACAGCACAGTCCAACACTCATCATGCTGTTATGTAGGCTCAAGGACATGGCGCCAAGACAGCAGGAGATGGAGCAGATTGGCCACACAAACTCTGCACACCCGCAAGCCATTCGGGACAGTATACATGGGTCTACCCGCAGGGTACTGCATGCCGTGGCACAGAGCAGGGCCGAGACAACAGCCAACACGTCCACCCTGACACTGTATCCACAATGGGTCAGGGAAATTACCAAAGGCATCTCTGTACTAGCAGACGCCATCCGGCAGATCACAGAGGTGCAACAGCAGCAGAACATGGGGACAGGCTCCGTCCCATCCACACCCACAGAGGGGTCACAGCAGGGCACGCTGCAGTGACAGTCACTGTGCCTTCTGATCCCAAAATCACCAGGGGCTGGCAGTGCGAGGGGGACAGTTGTGAAGGACTCTGGGACACTCATTGCCATGAATGGCCATGCTAGGGAATTGCTGGTGGGGGGGAGATTGTGTGATGGGGAGTTAGTGGTAGGAGGATGGTGGATTGTGTGATGGGGAGTTGGTGGTGGGAGGGGAGGGGAATGCGTGATGGGAAGTTGGTGGGGGAGGGGAGAGTGGGGTTCGTGTGATGCGGAGTAGGCGTTAAACTTCATCAATGTGAGGACCTTCCTGATTGTGTCATTGTTGTGTTTATGGTTTTGGTGGTGTCACATAGTCGTGCATGGCTTGTGCCATGTGAAAGTGTCAAATCTCCCATCCCTCATGTCATCTCTGGCAATGCATGCATTTGCCTCAGTCACAGGCACTGCTATCTCATCCTCTGGGGGTGGCATGTCCATGTCAGGGGGTAGTGTGACATTTCTCTTTAGACAGATATTGTGCAGCATGGCACACACAAGCACAATGTAACCCACTTTGTCTGGTGCGTACATCAGGGCTCCACCAGTACGGTTCGAGGAAGCGGAATCATGCCCACGCACCCACTATCCAGGTCCGTTGTCATCTATGCCCCTCTATGTATCCTGGCAGTGTGCTGTTCCATAGGACCATGGCATTGTGGGTGGGACCAGGGTAGCAGACACAGCAGTGGGCGATGCACAGGATGAGGTCGCATGTCACCTGCACATTCAGGTAGAGGTAGTGCTTGCGATTTCGGTACACTGCTTTGTGGGCCTCTGGGGCCACCAGTGCAACATGGGTACTGTCCAGGGCAGCAATCACATTTGGCATTTGGCAATGGCATAGCACTTTGCCTTCATGGCATTGACCTGGGTTGGAGTGATAGACAGTGAGATGTGGTGTTGCACTTGCCGCAGTAGAGCTTCGAGCACCTGGCCCAACACTGTGTAGAATGTGGGCTGTGCCAGGCCGTGCATCATGGCCACGGAGTGCTGGAAGGAGCCAATCTTGAGGAATTATAGGCTAGACACTAGCTTCAACAGTGGGGGCACAGCAGCCCTCATGTTGATCCTGCTTTCTATGTCATCCTGTAATCCTGTATTGTGGCGGGCAGCTCTGATATGTTCTCCCTGTTGAGGTGGTATAGGGTGTATAACTTGCTGTCAGTGAGGGTCCAGGGTGTGGCCTTAACCCTCGGGATCGGTGCACACCTTGCTTGGGCTCCCTTCCTGCTCCTCCTCCTCCTCCTCTAACCCCCCTGTGCTCCCTGTGCCATGGCCTGGTTGACCTGCCTCTCTACTTCCAGCCGCAGCATGATCAGTTGCCTGTACCAGCTCACAGTTGATAGTGCCAGCATTCTGTGGGAAACAGTGCTTGGGGGTAAGGGTGTGCCTTATGTAGCACTCTGGGGTTGATTTGGATCACCTATTGCTTCATTTCAGGCACCCGTGTTCATTTACTTGTGTTTTTACTGGGTGTGGCCGGCTGTAATAGCGCCGGCTGTAGTAGTGCCGGCTGCAATAGCACGGCTGTAATTGCGCCAGATGATTTTACAGTCAGCAGTATTTGCACCGGTTCATGATCCGGCAGAGCTGTATTCGCAGCAATAATTCTGTTAACGCCACTTTTAAGGGTTACCGCCTGACTTGTGATAAGGCCAATTGTCTGTAAGCCTTCCAATATGGATTTCTAATATGGTGGGTCAGGGGGTTCACTTTGCAATTTGGACTTTTAGAGCACACATGGTTGCTTCTCATGGTTGCATGGCGTGACATGCACATTCCCCCTACAGTATATGTGTATTTCAACAGTATCCCCACCTTTCCTTGCACATGCATGTTCTCACAGTGCCTTTGTACAGATTGCCATGCGGTTGCCCATTCCTCTGACCATTGGGCCCGTCTATGCTGGAGGACACACGTTTTCGCCATGTGCATTCTCATGAGAGAGGGAACTTAGACTCACCAGCATCTACTTGGCTTCTTGCTCCCACTTAATCACTGCCAATGCCCTGTATACCTTCCATATGGAGGATATTGCTGGCCTTTTTATCCCATGGGGTCGGGAGGAGTGGTTCAGCAGTGCTGCTTCCTGTGGCAGAAGTCTCATGCATGAGGTTGGCAATGAGGCTGTGGACCATGGCCCTGGGATCATTCCATCTTTTGCAGCAGTCATTGCTGTCCCGTGGAACAATGCCCTATGTCACGACCTTGTTCTGAATGCTGACCAAGATGGCAGCCTTCCTTTGGCCGGTGGCCTTCTGCTGTCTGGAGCAAGAGCAATCACCTCATCCATCAGCACCTGACATTCCCACTCACAGAGTTTCTGCTTTCGCATCCTCATCTCCGTCATCTGCGCCACCTTGAATTTCACCTTTTCCTGAGACATGTTGCACATGACTTTTGTCTTCAGATGGCACCAGGAAATGGCAGATTCAGGATGTATTGTATTTTTACAGATGCCCGGCACCATTCCTGCCATGATGCTATTTCTGCCCGGCGGTAATTTGACCAGTGGATATAGCACAGAGTTGGATGGCGATAAGTGTAATTGCACCAATGCCAGGTGGAATTAGAATCAGACGTTGATTTATGGCAGTAATTCCAACAATTAGACATTGTTGTCAAACTATCAAAGATGACATCTCATCAAGTGGGAGGGATGATAGGTGTAGAAGTTACTCCCATTAGACTGTCCTCTTCATTAAAATGCCCAGTAAGTACGAAAATAATGGTTTAGTGTAAAGTAACTTTTGGAACATTATACGATCGCATACATGAACCAATTTAGATTATAGAAATGATACACACCTTTAAAGGGAATGGCCCCTGATCTATACAAGTCCAAATCCATAGATTCTGGGCAGATACATTCACTTGCGCACCCACTAATTTGACTGGCTGACTGATGGATAGGAAGAAGAAGATAAAGGAGATTTGACAACAACAAAAAGGGATATGAAGTCTATTGCTTTAATTTGCAGAGAACTGTAAGTGAGGCCTACAAGTTATTAACCCCCCTGGCCTTCTTCATTGGAAAAGACAGTGCACATGCCCAATACAGAATGAGGGAAACCAGGCTGTGCAGAGAAGATAAACCCATCTTGCTGATTGCTGCCCACTTGTTCCCACAGTGGGAGAATGGAACCAGTCCTTAAGAGGGTTCCTGCATGTCTGAGACAGCAAAACGAAATTCCTATGTAAGTACAATAGTAAGGATAAATAATGCTGATGGGAGTGATACGCTAAAGTGTATTAAATTAATTCCCATCCCTTTTTATTTGTGAAAGTACAGAGGGCGGAAGTAGAAATTGACTGTACATCCAGAGAAATTAGTAAATAGTTCAGACATCTATGTGTTTCTGGAATTATAGATTTGATCAAATAGACCTTAAGGTGTGTATATTGAGAGAACACTTGAATCCTTATATGTGTAATGCGCAAGCACATAAGAAGTATTCCGGGAGCCAAAAACATAACTCACTGTGTACATACATAGAAAAATATGGTAACTGAAGTCATTTCCTGGTTACATCACCAAGCAGAGTCCTGTTACTGGTGTTGATCCACTCAAGGAAAAAGGGGGAAAGGGTTATTAACTGCCACTCACTTTCCCACCTTTAAGTGCTCTACGGAAAATGACAAATGTACACTTTTACACATTAATGCAATAGAAACACCATTGAATGGAGTCCAGCAAACATTCATGTTAAACTTACATGTTCCTCTTTGCAAGCAATGTACATGCATGAGTGTGAAGTAGCTTGTCTTTGAAATTTAATTTTCTAGAATGCTGTTTGAGATGTTCAGATGTCAGATGTCGGATGTTCAGATGTCTGTAGACTAGAGAGGAGTTGCTAATTTTGAATGAATAAGAAGTAGAGAGATTAATTTAATTTTATAAAATGAAAGTTTGTCCTAGACCCATCTACATTTTTACCCCATGATGGATGTGCAGTCAGGGTAAAAATGGTGATGTGGCCACATACGTGAAAATGTATCATTGAAAAGTGATGTGACCAATGTATTTGTCATTCTTCATTATAGGCAACATTGATATTGAAATTTCATTGATGCATAATTTGTTATTATTTACATTTATTTACATATGTCTATTTTATTAATAAATAGCAATTGTGGCCACCTGATTTGGGGTGGATGTAAAATTCACCCTAACTGGTTGCCACCCAATTAAAATATCCCTCAAAACTGGAGGTCTCACCGAGATATGATTTCTGGGATTACTAGTCATTGTAACGGAAATATGTTATTTATTTTTTATTTATTTTTTAATTTCGTTAGCTGATATCATCAACTTTTCAAATATACAGTCAATCAAAACAATACGTACACATGATTCAAATATATATACACATCATGATAATTCCACATCAAACTGATTTTAAGGATAAAAATAAGAATAAAAATAAACACGCAAACAAACCATCCCATACTATAAAAAAAGAAAAAACAAATTCAAAGGAACATAATTTACAGTATAGTTACTTTGTAAAAGAGTCATTTACACACAATTTAAATACTTTATGTGCAGAAAAATCACATCCATGGAAAAATTGCTTTTAAAAAATGGACAATTGCAATACGAGTGGCTAGTTTGGTATTGACAAAAAGAAAGTACCAAATGTCATCTGGATCTCTGCAAAAATCAAACATGGTGAGAAACTTGCAATATATTCATCTCCTTTCCTTTAGCACTGGGCATACTACAATGCAATGTTTGAGTGTTTCTCTCACGCTTGTGTTCTTACAAAATCGACAGAAATTTTGTTCAGAAAGAATTATTTTTCTCTTAGCTAGAACGTCATTCGTGGGCCAGAGGTTTAGCCTAAAGCGAAGATATTGACATCTTATTTTAGGAGATGGACACTTAACCAAATAATCTGCCATAGTACACATTTGCTTATGGCCAAACAATGTTGTATCAAAGTCTCTGTATGACAAACATTTAGAACGAGTTGAAATCTAGTCATGCTGATAGATTTTAATTTTAGCACGGTCGGGGCTGAGTAATAATAGATCCAGATCAACAGAAGCATCCGCCAAGGCATTCAGAATGAACTCTAGCCACATTTTTTGGGAACGTATGTTGCTGTGCTAATAAATACTGGGCTATGATTCCCAATATATTTGGAGTACTGATGTTCAACAGACACTTCCTTAAAAATGCTGACATTTTCCATAAAACATGAACATGGATTGATGTTAAGCCTACTTCAAATCTAATTAGTGGGAGAGGAGTACATTTGGGCAAACCTAGAATTTGTTTCCAAAATCCTGATTCGATCTTGTCCCACCAACATTGTTCTTTCGGAATTTGAGCTTCCACTCCATACAATATTATAGGGATCCCTTTTTGGTGGTAGTATAGCATAGTATGTTTTAATGAGAATTTACCATATTTTCGTGTTAGGATTTTAGCTTGGGCAGTTAAGGTTTGCAATTTACTTTTAAGTTTTATTTTATCACTCTCACACTTCAGTTTCCCAGTCATTGTGAAACCCAAATATTTATATTCCGGGACTATAGTGAAAGGCACATTATTCAAGTGCCACTTATACAGCTTTTGCTTTGATTTACTACTCGGCCTACAAATCATGACCTGCATTTTTTCTGTGTTTATTACAAGATTGTCTTGTTCAACATAGATGTCAAGGGCTTTTATTATGTTTTGAAGGCCTACCGGTGTTTGGGACATTAGCACAAGATCGTCAGCATATAACAGATAGCTTATTTTGGATGGCATTAATTTTGGAGGGTCTCTTACCACATTGCAAAATGTACAGTCAAATTGAGGACGCCAAAAGGCAACCCTGTTTCACGCCACGATAAGTTGAAAATTGAGATGTTAATAGGCCCTCTAAATTCATTCTAACCTGCAAAGTCGTGTTGGTATGTAGAAGCATGAGTAGTGTGCATAAAGGGGGAGGGCACTTATTACCAACCAACTTTTGATATAACAGTTGAGTAAAATTTGACTCGAAAAATCAACGATAGCTAGATAAAGTGGTTGATTTCTAGTTGCCATGACTTATTTTATCGCGTTCAAAACAATGATATTCGGAATTGTACCCAACCCCGTACCAAAACACAGATTGGTAGGGATCTCTTAATTTGAGTCTGTGTGTGCAGTCATTGAGGTCCCTTAGTATTAGTTGTGCAAATATTTTGCCCGGCGCATCTAAAAGAGCAATGGGCCTATAGCTCATGGGAAGTTGTCGATCGCCCTTTTTGTAGATGTGGACAATGATAGAGTGTCTCCATGAGGGAGTAATCACCTGTGTTTTATTTATGGCTGAAAATATGCAAAATAATATATTGGCCTAGGTTTCAGGATTCCTTTTCAAGATTTGATTTGAAAGCCCCTCCGGGCCACAGGCTCTGGAATTACTAGCCTTTTTAATGTAAAGGAGAATGTTGGCCAGATCAAACTTGAGAAGGAAGGTATTCAATTTACAGGATTCGACTCCCATACCTCCTTCTGGGAGTGAGTATAACTCACAGAAATGCTGGATCCACAATTTTTCTGTTACACCATTCGCTTGAATTATGCATTGGGATCCTAAGGAAGTTCGATGTAGAAGTGACCAGATTTTTGCTGTATTTTTTGGCTGGAACATACTTAGCATTTTTGCTCCATCGTCTTGATATCACTTTGCTCAAATGCAGCATAGCCAGTTCCTGTACCTAGTTTTGGGGCGTGTTAATAGAGCTGATCTCATCTCTATAGGTTGTTTAAGGGCTTCCCTCTTGTGAGCTCTCAGCAAGGATTTTTGTCTCCTCACCTCATGATTATAGATGTGCATATTGGGACGTAAGGATTGGCGATTGGTTAGGCTCTGCGATTTGTGTTGAAAAAGTTGCATCATGTCACTATACATGACACTTTGGATGTTATCAGTTGAACTCATTGGATTGAGTTCCGTCAATAGGTTATTAAAGTTTTCTAAATACTTTTCCGACCATCATAGTCTATTCAGACCTGGATTTATCACAATAGAGTCTTGTTGATGATGGTTGTACCTTGCAATTTGCTTACTTCTAGATATGACCCATTTTGCTGTTAGTTGATCATGCTCACTCATGGCAGATTCTACAATTCGAAAGTCCAAGATCAAAGAAAATAAGTTCATATCTACATAGATATAATCAATCGTGGAGTGACTGACACCTCTACTCCATGTTGGCAAAAGGGGAATTTCTGACTTGAATTCTCCATTTAATCGTTGTACATTTTGTGATTTTGTGAAATGATTCAATCTAGAAAGTCTGTTTTTATTGACTGCAGATTTTTCGAAAATACAGTTCAAATTCAAATCTCCTCCCAATAGTATATAAATGATTGAGGAGTCTAATGCAATTGCTGAAAATAGTTCAGTTAAATCTTTGAAAAAGGAAGAGTCAGACATTCCCACTGGATTCCAGTATATATTAACAATTGCACATTTGAAAGAATTCATATATACTTCAACCAGTTGCATGTACTTATTGGGGAGAAGCCCATTGTTTGGATTGCAGGCCTGAGTATTGTTTTACTGCAATAAGTAACCCTGAGGTTGGTCTCCCTCGATTTGTTTTATTCACAGCATTTAAGTGATGTCAGAGTTATCCCATATAGGGATATGTATGAGCTGCGTCTCTTGTAAAAGTATTATATTGAATCCACTCAAAGAGCTTTTGTTGTTGTTTATCAAGTGCTTGAATCCCCTGGAATTCCAGCTGATTATTCCACATCTAGTTATTCAGGGGCTTCACGACATTTGCAAATACATCCATTTTTGCTGCCCACATTTAGATTTTTACTTTCTGAGAGCCAGAGATCTTGTCCTTTATTTGTTGTGGTCAGTTTTGTGTCAACCACACTATTTGTTGCAGAGATCTCAGTGGAGATTTCAAAACACAGGGCAAATAGCTGATTTTTAGCTGACCATATGGTGTTTAGTATAACTCGAGAGTTCATCCAAATTCTGACATTGCTTAACCTAGGGGCATTAGGAAATTCCACTAGAGCAATGTCAGATGACGTGATGTCTTCGAGTTGTGGAATGTCGGAGAAAATGGCTAGTAGAGATCGCTGATTTAAAACAAACTGAGTAGACAGACTCGGTCTACACTGAAGATTTAGGTAATGCGCTACTGGTTGTTTTTTTTTTTTACTTGCACTGTCTTTTGGTCAGTTCTGCCTTTATTTCCTCTGATACATTACGGGTGCCCTCCTTTGCCAAGTTTGTTTCTTTATTGGCAGCCAGCATCGATTGGATGAGTTGAATGAATTCTGGGGCAAAGGTAGAGAAGTTGATGCTTTTTTCTTCATGCACTAAGGAGAGATTGGAGGTCAAAGTCCCTTCTTTCAACTCTACCATGACATTGCTTTTGCTTTGCTGATTATTCTTTACAATTTCTTTGTCAACTCCTGGTATCCTCACATCTATGCCTAACTGTAGGGAGTTATTACTCACCGTGGTTTGTTTAACATTGTGTGTAAATAACTTCTCCTCATTTAGATGCGGGCGTCCAGGTGATTTTGAGCTTTCTCCTTTGGGGAGTAAAGAGTAACCAGCCATATAGGCATCAACTGCTCGTCTGATCTCTCGTCGATGCAGTTCATTGGGGTCTAGAATAGTGGATTGACCAGAATTATTATTACTAAATGTGTCTTTCCCAGATTCACACTTTTTAGTTAATCGGCTTTGCTCAACATCGCAATTGACTACAGATTCCACTAACTCATCCAAAGGAGCATATGCCATAATGTCCTTGGATGTGGTTGCCAAGTGGAGGGACGCTCTCATCTGTGCTTGCAATAGATATTTCTTTGCAACCACACTGGGCGCAAATGTAGAATTCTTCTTTGGCAGCCTAATAGATTTGAAAAATTGTTTTGTGCTTGATGAAGAGATTTGCTTCGAGTTACTTTGATTTTTTGATAACTTAATCTGGGTAGAAGTTTGTACTTTTCTATTTTTCCCCTTATGAAAATTGTGTAAGAGTTTTTTGAAGGAGCAGCGTTTACATGTACTAAGGAGGCTGGCGGGATAACATCGTCCCGTGGCTGTACAGATATAGCTACGGGTTTGTCCACAGGTACAGTGGTTACCTGGATTACATTAGTGGAACCTATTAATAATAAATCATAACTTACATTATGGGCATTTTCAACTCAAACTGCAGTTTGACAAGCAACAGATACGCGTACAATACATACATTTGGTTCCACCCGTGGTTCACTATCCCTTCGGCACAGCCATAACCCTGTTTTTTCCTGCCAAGTCAGGATTTTTTCAATTTGGGTTGATTGTTGGGTTCATTTTTTATCAAATGAGTCGTATAATTTATTTAATGACAACATCGTTAAATTCATAGCACTCAGAGCTATTTCAACTATTTTAGAAGACGAATCTACCTGAGGCGGTATTGTCAGATCTAGTAGGGGAGCATAGAAGGTATTCTCAGATTCAGCTAAAAGCCTGTCATACTCATCAAACAATATTGGGGAACCTGATAGGTTTTGAAAGTCATTTTGCACCAAAGAGCAAGAAACGCCCGAGTCTAGGTTAATTATAGCCACAGCAGGTCTAGTATTTGCTGGCAGTATCTTTTTACTACAATCAAGCTCAGGGAACTTTTTGTACAGTCACTCTTAGACCGCTGCGACTTGATGCAACATAACAGTATTACAATGGTGCATGCAGAAAACGAAGACACAGAGTTCCCCCACTTCGTTTGTTAAAAATGGAAAAAGATTTCTGCACCCATCTATTACTGCGCCACAGTGGAGTTCAAGTATCAAAACAAAACCAATTCTTCTTAGTTCATCATATATTTATTGGTGGCCCATATAGATGACACGTGTTTCGGCACCCTAAATGTGCCTTTTTCAAATCTGGGCATTAAGGATTGTTTTATATACTTTATACAAGAAAGAAGAAAAAAATCAAATTCAGGAACATATAGATAGAACAGATTCCCAGGAGTTCCTAAAAAAACGATATACATATCAATCATATTGGCCAACATATGATCCAATTGAATCAGCATTTCAAAGGGCATAATCCGTTACACAATTGTTTCCACACATTGAGATTAGCCATTTCAGAAAACATGTGTAAGTAAAAGCATAAAACATACCATCATGGCGCCCAGTTATGGTGATGGGACATAAGGAAATGGCAGGGAAGTTGGAGGGAAGGAGGGATACATTGTGGTAGGGCAAGAAAAAAATGACAGAAAAGAAAAGAAAATTAGTGTAAGTTTCCTTTGCTATTGTAATTTAAGATACATCCGCCTCCAGATAGGGCTTATCTGTCATCAGAGTACAAACGGCTCTCTGTTGTCGTGTTGTCAAAAAAATTCCCATCAGACTCATAAGTGTTGCGAGCACTTTAAAAAGAAGAAAGGTGGGGGAATGTATTATTTTCCCTGCATCATGCACTGTTTAAGTCATAAATATATTGCATCAGGACTCGGGTGTCCGCCATTCCTACTCTTAATACAGACTGATTTTTTAATTCTTCATATTACTTGTTGCCAAATTTCGTTTTTGGTTTGTTACAAGTTTTTAAATATACATAATCGTTAGCGAAGTGATTATAGTTGTAAGTTACCTCTAATTTGTTCTGAGAAACAAACATGAGGTGAGCGGGGCACCTCGGCATTTGATAGCTCAGGACCGCAAAGAGTTTCTGAAGAACTGTGGCCCGACAAGGTCGTCAAGTCGTTGAAGTCTTTGTGGTCTTCGGGTGGTGGGAAACCCACCTGCGGATTATCCTCGGCGTGTTGATGGTCTGGCCTTCTCCGGTGGGCTAAAGCGAGCGGCAGTGTGGACGAGCACGTCCGTGAATCAAAAAGCAAAAGAGCGTGTGGCTCCAGTGCAGCTCCAGTCGCGGCGTCGGCGGCACAGCGTAAAGCGGTCCCCACTTCTGTGCAACACAGCTTCGACGGGCCTCCAGCGGTTACAGCGATACTCCGAGCCCTGGTCGACGGCAATGGACTTCGACAGCGTTGATGTCCGGGTGCTTTACTTTGTTCTTTTCGGCAGTCCCCATCTCCGGTCGGTAGCCTGTCGATGGTCTGACTTCCAGGGAGCTTCGGCGAAGGTTAGCAGTGCTCGATGGTCCCTCATAGCACGGGAAGAGGGCACCTAACCAAGGTTCTCTCTCGGATCAGTCCTTGATAAACTCGACAGCTTTTGGATCGGGTTGAAGCAAATGCAGCAGCAGTTCTTCTTCTTCCAGCTGGGCGTCAAGGATAAACAGTTCCACTAACTCTTCAGGTGTCAACTCAGAGCTATTTCAACTATTTTAGAAGACTAATCTACCTGAGGCGGTATTGTCAGATCTAGTACGGGAGCAATTGTCCTTCGCGGTGTAGGAGCATAGAAGGAATTCTCAGATTCAGCTAAAAGCCTGTCATTCTCATCAAACAATATTGGGGAACCTGAGTTTTGCAAGTCATTTTGGGCCAAAGAGCGAGAAACGCCCGAGTCTAGGTCAATTATAGCCACAGCAGGTCCAGTATTTGCTGCAGTATCTTTTTATTACACTCTGGCATTGTAGCGGCATTTTCCGTCAGAGTGTCTATTATTTTCTATGCAGCTGTAGGCGCATTTTCCAGTAAAGCGCTATCCGTCAAAGATGTATTGAGGATCTCGTCTATATCAGTAGACCCTTTTGATTGTCCAATAGCTTCACTTATAGCAACACCTTGTACTAAAGTTTGGGACATATCTTTCGCTGGTGATTCACAATGCTGTTTTGGAGATAGCGACTTGTCCATAGTAATTGGTGCCAAAATTAACAGCAGTGCAGTAACAATAGGCAAACTACCCTTGATGGCAATTTGCGGTGAGGCGAGCTAGGCATCTTTATAAAATGTATGAATGTCCTGAGCGGTTTCCTGCACTGGGCCGAACTTCGCCACTTTTCGTAACCGTTTGTCCGTTGGCATAGAGGACGAGTGATTCAGCTGACGCTTACGTGAAGAGATCGACTGGGATCATTGTTTTGGAGGGCATTCCACAAAAGGTATGATCGCAGGCATGCCGTCTTTGAAGTAGGCACATTAAACTGTGCCATTTTGATTGTTAATAAGTGAATAGCAGGACTCTGCACTAATAATACACGTAGACAGAAAGAAAAGTAAAGGCACCCAACACGTACCTCTCTGCCGCTCCGCTGCAACTCCGCGACGAAGAGGCAAAGAGGTACTTCAAGGTACTTCGCCTGGTGCGCGTTCACACTTTTAACCTTTTCATGCCCTAAGAGGGTGGAGCTTCAGTTCTTTAAGCCGTATTACAGCAAAGTTAGCTCGTAGGTTGATGACAATTGGAAAATGCAGCAAAGGTCCAAGGAGACAGTAGGCGAGGCAAAGAGTTACTTCAAGGTACTTTGCCTGGTGCACGCAGAGAAATCTTTTAACTCAAGTTGTGCAGGGTCAACAAATGTGTGTGGAATCATTTTGTTTCATTGAATTACATGGTGTTGATACCACAGCCTCATAAGGAGGTAGATACTAAGGTGTGCACAAAGGTCTAGCTATAGATCAGTTGTGTAGAATAGATTAAGATTTGAATTTGGAGTTTAAAGTGACATACATTTTAAGCACAGAGATGTCTGAGATGGAAATACCTGTGGTTAAAGATCATGCTATTTCCAAAATATATTTGAAGCAGTATTCGTCAGCCATGCATATTGACATATGTAAGGCAGGAATTATGGAAATAGTAGCATCTGTGGATTCAGATGTTTGAGATGGAAAATGCCAATTAAATCAGTCCATACAGCGGCTATATATGGATTTAACAGTCAAAGAAAAAACTGTTAGACTGATATGCCTCTGCAGATTTGTATTTCCACCTTCAATTGGCGGAGGGCTGGTTAGCAGACAGAGATGTTCATGTGAAATAGTTCAAAAAAGAAGACCAGACGATTTCTGAGGAGGTGCTGAGCGCCAAGCAATTGTGTAATGCTAAACTGAAAGGCATTTTGCTGTTGCAAGAAACATTAAAAGAAAGTCAGATTTCCATATTGCAACATCAACATGTCATTCATCAAATGCAAGCAGAAATCGGTACATGTTGTGATGAGTTGCAGAACAAACTGATACAGTCTTTGATTCAACAGGACACTCATAATCCATGGATGGAGGAGGCAAATAAGCTTCACAGAAAATATAATGACCAAGCTGTATGTAATAATGGCTGTAGGAAAAGACTTTGACACTGAAAAAACACATTGTAGAATTAAGACAAGAAACAATCATAAAATGACAGAGAGATCAGCCCACACAAGAGCGTGATCGTCAATTCATGAGAAACAGTAATTGATTCAAAATGTAAACCAGATATATGCAAATGAGGTTTTCAGCCAAGTATCTTCCCAAGAACTAGACAATGTAAAAGATGACCGGAAATAGGCAATTGTAAAGACCGCAGGGGGGTGTCTGTACTTCTGCCCTCTACATGGTAGAGGAGAGGCACAGAGGACCCCGGCCAAGATTCTCCATTTTGGTAGCAATGGACGAGCAATCAAGGCCTAGCTTCTCAGGAGGTGATGCAGGCTGGTTCTTAAGTACAGTGTAGTCCCCAAACCCCAACAAAGGAATGTCCACACACTGTATTAGTTAAAACACAGTCTTTATATAATTAATATATGAGGTTATGTACACTATCACAATAGCTCAGCAGATCTATAATGGCAAATATATACAGTTCTAAAGTGGTACCACAATTATTATCAGATCTCATTAAAGTGCATCAACTATACTCTGGTTAAATGTCACACGGATCACTTAATAGACATAGGAGGAAAGCAGATAGTTAGAACAATTGGCAGAATACTGGCCTCTACCTACTAGACACAGTTCTGTGTGGAGATCCCCCCACCTGTGCAACCTGTAAAGTAAAGATATATCACAAGCCCAGTCTATTTATTGTTCTACAAGTCTTATATCCTGCTATAAGATTTCTACCCCCCCAAATGTACCTGATAGAACAGAGTTCTTCGATGAGGCATCGATGGATCCTTCTTGAGTGACTGCCTTTAAAGCAGGTGCCATGGATCGTCGAGAGCTATCGAAGAAGGTGAACTTGGCATCGATGGCATTGATAAAAAGTTCGATGGTGCTGAGACCACAGCGACGATCCAGGCGGTGCTCGTCGGCGACGTCCTGCGAGGATGAGGTGTGCGAGGCCCCTCGGCATTTGATAGCTCAGGACCGCAAAGAGTTTCTGAAGAACTGTGGCCCGACAAGGTCGTCAAGTCATCAAAGTCTTTGTGGTCTTCGGGTGGCGGGAAACCCACCGGCAGATGATCCTCGGCGTGTCGATGCTCTGGCCTTCTCCGGCGGGATAAAGCGAGCGGCGGTGCGGACGAGCACATCCGTGAATCAAAAGTCTTAGGCAAAAGAGTGTGCGGCTCCAGTCGTCAGCTGCCCAGTGTAAAGTGGTCCCCTCTTCTGGGAAACACGGCTTCAACGGGCCTCCAGCGGTTAGGGCGATACTCTGAACCCTGGTCGACAGCAATGGACTTCGACAGCGTCGATGTCCGGTGCTTTACTTCGTTCTTTTCGGCGGTCCCCGTCTCCGGTCGGTAGCCTGTCGAGGGTCTGACTTCCAGGGAGCTTTGACGAAGGTTAGCAGGGCTTGATGGTCCCTCGGAGCACGGGAAGAGGGCACCTAACCAGGTCCTCTCTCGGATCAGTCCTTGATGAACTCGACAGCTTTTGGATCGGGTTGAAGCAAATGCAGCGGCAGTTTTTCTTCTTCCAGCTAGGCACCAAGGATAAGCAGTTCCAGTTACTCTTCAAGTGTCAACTCAGCTTCTGAACACAAATTCTAGCAGTGAGAGGCCCCCAGATATATTAGTTGATCTCCCATTCATTCTGCTGGGTCACGGTCAGGCAACCAATTGGTCAGAAGGGCATTCATGCAGGCAGGCAGCCAATCAGGTGCATAGTGCATTCAGGCCATTCACTTCTCTCCAGACACTCACAACAAGTTATGTGTATTGGGACAAGTACCCAGCCATTCAACACTCCACACTGCATTCACCACCAGTTTCGGGCAGGGCTGTCTCATTCATTGTGTGAAACACCCTATACTAGACATCCACAACACAGAATGCGTATTCGTCACACACTCCATTCACCCAGGTCCCACCACAGGGTGTACCCACAACATACAGCCACTGGGAAGGCTCCAGCCAGTCTGGCCTGGACTTCACAACAACACCATATATGCAACTTCCACCCAACAGCCGGTCAGGGAGAAGGGACAGAGTCAGGGCTTCCCAGGACTTTGGTAAAACAAGGTACCAGGCAATAGAAAGCAAGAGGCCACAGGGGCTATCTTGTTTCCTATCAGGAATCAACTGTTTCCAATGGCAGGGCTTGGGTATCCCAAAATGGAGGATACTCAGAGCACCTGTCAAATTCAGCATGGAGCTGCCACCAGCCCATACCCTGATCTGTGGGCCACACTCAGGTGCCCAAAAACATACACTAGGGGCACAGGGTTGTGCCCCCCACCCAGGGGTGCCATAAGGGTATCCCATGGGTCTGCACAACAAACCAAAAGAGAGAGCTGCACCGCCAGGAGTCCCACATGAACTCCTGTGCGGAAAATATGACAGAATACATGATAAAAAGCAGTAAAGGACAAGAATACGGAGGCCCTGTCCCTCCGCTGCATTTCCAGCATCACAGCAATGCAACAATCAGAGTCTTTGGAAAAACAAATGTTGCACTGGCAATAGAAAAATCATGAAAGGTCTAGTGTTACTCAAAGCTTCCAGAACAAGAATGGATTTTTACAACAAAAAGTTCACAATAACATCCCATAGCTACACGTGGGAAGCTAGTCAGGACAGTATATGTGATTTGAGAAAACAATTAGCTAATTATAAGCAGAAAATGATTACTGGGGGGTTATTCCCTTCCACCAAAGGCCTCGTTCCACTTACCTAAAACTTCCATTATGCTGCTGAGGGATGTAATATGCCTGACCCCTCTAGAGAACAAGGAGCTGTGAGGTATCTAAGATCCCATCTCCCAAATATAAGACATAGATGACGTATAGCCCTTAGCAACAAGAAGGGGGAGGGTTTACAATTCAGCATGTCGGGAGGGATAAGAGTGAAAATTAAAATGCATAGAAACCTGATGAAAAATATTAAGAAGAATTGAGAGATATAGAAATGCAGAAAGTGGTCCTGCAGAAAAATACTCTAGGCACTTGGCTGGGATAGAAAGACAAAATCAAAAGCCCAAGAGGGGCACTTTGAAAGTCTCATGTCAACAGGGAGACTCAAGGAATTCTTCTAGGTCATCTACGTGAAGAGAAAGTGTTTATTCGTGTTTACTCAAACCTTAGAGGATGAAACCCACTATTATCCGACCTCTATAAATGGATCCCGGGAAATTAACTCTGAGAAATCCCAGAGAACAGAACAAAGGGATGCATCTGTGTCCCATGCACTTAGAAGGCATTCCTGAAATCAGTATATTAAGGAGGGCCCAGATGACAACAGGGAATGGGTTTCCAGCAGTAGCTCGGACACTGAGGGAGAGTGGACTCAGGTCCAAAGACTCAAGAAGCGCAGATACCAAAACAGTTTAATCAAAGACACCATAAAATAAATAAAAGTCATCAAAGGTTGTCTGACCCCTTATGCCAAAAATACAAATTATCATCACATCTAATAATGTATGTACAAATGATGTACTCCTTTGGACTAAAGAGTGACCTTAGTAATAAGGAATATGCAAAATGGATGTTTTCTCCTGAGTTGTTCAGTTTCTTTGCAGGGCTGGAAGACCAACACCGCCATAAATGATCTACCTTTAAAGCAGACATTTCAAAATGCTTTTCTCTGCACAGAAACCCCAAATAGTCCGGGAAAGCTGCATATAAATTGATGTGTGGCGAGGAGCAATTTCCAAAGAGAATTTGCCGAAGAGTTGAAGCACAGGGATTTCAGTACCAAATGTTATGGCACTCTTCCAAAATATATGCTCATCCAATTATTGAGGGACTTTGATGATTCTTGAAGTCTTGAATGGGTGATTTCCCAACCTACAAGAAGTAATGAGGTCCAAAAGCCTACAGAAAACAAAAACAAACCCAGAACTCCCAAACCACCTACTAAGCCTACCACTCTGAATGTGGTGGTGGTGAAGAGTGCTGCTGTTTTGGATCTAGAGTTAGGGGGGGCTGAGAAATGCTCCTCTTGCTACCAAATAGAACTACCAAAAGAGGAGGACCTCTGCCCAGTCACAATCAAGTGATGCTCAACCTGTGTTTTAAAATACAGACCCTTCTGACACCAGTACATATATACATCCACCGCACATGGGCTCTAGACCCATTGTGGGCTACGAATCCACTTCCCGGCCACATGAGGGAATGAAAATAAAGGAACAGTTCCCCTGGGAAATCCTGATCAGAATTTCTCACAGGAAAGAAATTCAACACACCCTGTAAATCCAAATTTCCAAAATACTCCCCTCCTTCTCCTCCTAGATTCCAAGACAATAGAGCCCCAAATCAAGTAGAGTAGAGCCCCAGAAATTAAGCTTGCAGTAGTTTTCAACTGTACCCAAGTTACCTTGCCAGGAGGCATAGGTTCCCTTCTAGTGAGCATTCAGTGTATGACACAAGACCTCCCTACAGATCTGAGGGAGGATATTGATATTGATCATGACATTTTATTTCTATTGCGTGCCTACACAAGTGTTTCAGAGCATGACAAGGCAACGGAGGGGAACAGGGGAGAACAAAACAACGATCTTACTAGGTCCAGTGACATTGAGAATGAGCAAGTGCATGGGGGAGGGTAAGGTGCATGGAAGGGGGGAGAAGTAGAAAGTATGGAGCAAAGGAGAAACAGATACATTATAATAAATAAATAAATAATAAAGGCAACAAACAGTGCTAGTGCAGCCGGCAATTGGGAAGTGCTGGGTTTAAGGGAGCAGACAGGATAGGTCTTATAAGTGCTAGAAGAAAAAAGCTGGGTACAGATACAGACCCCAGTGCAAGGGGTGGCATAGAGGCAGTGCGGGAGGGTGGCAGAGTGAGCAGGTACCTGAGCCCAGCGGACAGAGGTTGGCCAGGTGCACGGTGCCAGGAGAGAACAGATCAGCAGGGGGGAGGGCGTGTGCGAAGGCAGAACCAAAGACAGAGGTCTTGAGCGCTTTGAAACACTTGCTTTGTGTGTAGGTGCTTTACAGATAAACATTACCATACCAAGGAAATGTTCATACTCCAAAGGGGTATGTTTTATCTCTTTGAGTCCTTCACCTTTGGATCAACAGTTCTCATTCAGGAAACACTTCCCCTTTTCTCCAATGCCTGGTTCACTCTCCTGCCAGGGCGTTTTACATTCAGTTAAAAAATTCACATGCAGTGGACGTTTCCCCTTTTCCTCCAATATCTGGATTACTCTCCTGCCAGGGCTTTTTTAGGTGATTCAGTATGTGGGTGAAAATCCTAGATTGAAACTTCTCATGATTAATCGCTTTCTCTTTCATCCAGTTAATTATAATTTTCTTACACTGGTTCAGCGACCATTTATCAGCAGTTCTTACTGTCCCAGCTCCCTTGTTTGGGCTTTCTTGATGTGTTTACAGTACACAGCATTCAACCTGAAGCACCCAGGTGTCCCAATCTCCTTCTCTGGATTCACCAATCTCTGTTGGCTGCATCGGTATCGCTCATGTCTCACTGTTCTCACTGCAGCCTGCTGGCTGGCTGGGAGCATGTCCCATTGGCTCCTCAGTTCCTGTCTGGTCTCCTTCCTCGGTTGTCAGCTCCTGCGGCCTGCGGGACCGGTGTGGTAAGCCTTCCTCTGCCTGACTTCCCTGGGCAATGCTTTTGACAACTTCTGTGCTCTGGTCTGCAGCTTGTTTTTCTCTGGTGTCCCAACCAGCGCAGGGAGAGGCGAGTCTCTGCCTCTGTTCAGGTCAACCATATTGGAATGTCCCAGCACCTGGTAATCTTCTTCAAACACTAGAAAGAGGCATTGGCTTCCTACTTCTAGTGGTCATCATTATTGCTGCCTTCCTCCCTGTCTCAGAGTTATTAACTAGAGGGCAATTAGTTATAGTTGGACACTCTCCACATTACAATATGCCATATAAGAAAGGAGGGGAAGATAAATAGGAGTTATAAAGAAAATCAGGAAAAGGTCTTTTTTGATTTAACCACTTTACTCTGCCTTCGAAGAAGTTGCCCTCCTCAATGTGATCCTCCCACAGATAGTCACCCCCAGGTTCAGAGCAGATAGCGTCTGCCTTCCCCTGGCCACTTAAGGAAGCTTCCCTCCAGGGAAGCAGTGACGATATTACTCGGTTCGTCACAAAAGGCAGAATCTATACTCCCATTTGGAGTCAAGGTCAGCAGTGTGATGTATCAGCTTTGGAAGACACAGAGTCACAGGTGACCTGGATTTCCAAACCCATTTTTGACCAACTCAACCTAGGAAGTGGAGAGAGTTATACAACCTCTATCAAATGGCTTGTAGGAGAACTCCAGAACTTTCACAGAAAATATATGCCCGATAATGGGGTTCCAGATCTGGAGATCAAAATTAGGTGACACCATCTGAAACATCCAGTGATTGTTGTGGCTTGAATGGGTAACAATTTCCTTTGGAGGCTGTCCCTTATGATTGATTGTGTGAACCAGATTCTCTGGACCCCAACAAACAAGTTGAAGAGGACTGCAAATCATGCCAGTCTGAATGGCACTTGTCACTTGATTGAACCAACCCCTAACTAAATTGAATTTCATTTTCATAATAATCAGGTTTCCGAGATCACCATGATCGCAGTAGGAGAGCATAGTGGTATAGGGAACTCAACCCAACCCCTTCAAATGAATATCCCTCCCAATAACAAATGGTCTTCCATATTGAAAGGAGATACTTTGAAGTTCTACACTCAGGAGGACCCAAAGGAAATCCTACATTTCCCTGAAAAGAGTCAAGAAAAACACAATTTGACTGACACTCAGAGAAAAGGCGAGAACACATTCGTCCCCCTTCTGATAAATGGAGGGAAAGATGCTGTGTTCGCCACAGTCTGTCTAAACAATGGAAAGATCTACATAAGCGAAGCATTTTTTCGGTGACGCCAAAAATATCAGACCATTCCCTCTTTTCATCTGACCAATAAATGGGAAATTGGTATGGACACCCAAAATTCAAAACATATACTACCTCAGAATCTATGTGATCATTGCGCTGCCCGTAACTGCACTGACGAAAATGTCGTTGCAAATTATGGAACAGCCCAGTGATCAGATAGATCAATTTTGCTCACATGCCCCGCAATACTCCAACCCCCCAGCCCCACCCCACTTGACTGCACTGTGGTGCACTTCTGTGTGTGTCGCAGACTGTCCGGTACCTCTGCGTTGTCAGTTCCTTCCACTTACGTGGGGCAGTCCTGATGCTGCTGGGTCCTTTTTTAAATTTTTCTTTCCTATCCCCGCAACTCCTGAATTCCGTTACTGCAACCAAGGAGAATGGGGGACACCCCCACAACCCCTGCTCCACTTGAGTGCAGTAATGGGAGACAGCATTTTCCAAAATGCCGACAGCTCATTAAAAGCGCAGTCAGCATTTTAGAGTCGCAGTGATGGGCCGATTCCCTACCTAACAGTTGCATTTTAAAAACATCAATTGGTGACTATTGAACAAACTTGTTGGATCGTTAAAGATGTCACTTCTAAATTTGATCTGGGGAATGATATTTTCCATCGATTTGCAATACATTTTTATTTCATTAGTAATAAAGTTTGGTCAAGACTGTGGGGTAACCCAATGGGTTTTGGCTGTCATCTTAACGGTTGCCCTATACTGTTGAAGTCCAAGTTAAAGAAGAGGTTACTTTCCCAGTGCAGTTGTGATTATTTACTGTACTAAACAAACTAAAGAGAGGACAAACCCTGATGAATTAGGAAGCGTTTACACATTTGAACCATACCCTCCAACAACAAGCAGTGTCCCTGCATCCAACACCTCTAGTCGATCTTAACAAAGACACTATTAGAATATTGTTGGATAACAGCGATCCTCAAAGTGTCACTTGGAGCACCGACACCTCTATTTACAAAGTGGATTGAGTGCCTTTCAGCCCCAAATTGTAAGCCGAGACAGTCACCACTTTTGTGATCAACCACATCTTTTCTGGCTTCGGTCTTCCAGAAACAATTGAGTACCACATAGTTAGTATTTTTACCATTGAAGTGAAGACTAAGGTGTGGGAAGTTTTAGGAGTGAAAAGTAAACTATACATACCCTACCGCCCCCCAGCATCCAGCAGAGGTGTAGAAAGATACAACAAAACAATGTTGAGTATGATAAAATATGTATGATATGATGTGGCATTTATAACGCACCTGTAAACAAGTGTTTCTAGGCGCGACAAGACAAGGAGGGGGACACGAAGGACAAGATAACGATCTTACTAGGCCTTGTGTCATTCAGATCGTGCAAGTGCAGGGAAGAGGGAAGGGGTTAAGTGCCAGGGGGGAGGGGAAAAGGGAAGTGCAGCTAACTCACAAGTGAAGCCAGTGGGTGGCTCATAAGTGCAGAGAGAAGGGACTGCAGGGTTTCAGAAACAGACCCATAAGTGCTGGGGAGCCTGGAGGCAGTGTGAGGGCATCTGGACATACACGAGCCTGGGCTCAAGTTCAGAGGGTGACCAGGTGGCCAGTGCACCGAGCAGTCAGGTGTATCAGCAGGAGAGAGGAAGAGAGAAAGTGGAAGCAAAAAGGAAGGTCTTTAGTTGCTTCTGATAGAAGAGGTGGTTCTGCAAGTAATGACGGTGCCCTCGCGGAACCAGAACAAACAAAGAGAGTACCTACGGGAGGCGGCCCTCCCCCAACTCGACAAGAGAAAGCTTGGAGGCCCCAATCACAGGAAAGGAGGTCGAGGAAGCGATTAAGTCCCTCAAATCCCGGACACCGGGCCCCAATGGCTTTTCTACGAGGTTCTACAAAATGTTTAAACCCCAGCTGGTTCCCCCCTTGGTGGAACTCTTTAACTCCTTTAGAGAGACGGGGACAGTGACCCCCTCAATGCAAGAATCCACCACAATCCTCCTACCTAAGCCAGGGAAAGACCCAAAAGACACAGCCTCCTATAGCCTGATAGCCCTCCTGAATATTGACGCCAATCTATACTCCAAAATCATGGCCAATCGCCTGGCGTGCACCCTACCTGATATAATCCACTCTGACCAGACAGGCTTTATTCTAAACAGAGCTGCAGGCAACAACGTGCACAGAGCCCTGAACCTAGTAGACTTAGCCACCTGAAACTCCCAGGGGTTGGTGCTGATGGCACTTGGTGCCACCAAGGCATTTGACAGGGTGGCTGGTCCTTCATGCATCTTACCCTGGAGGCCTTTGGGTTTGGCCCGCATTCCAGGAAATGGTCCTGGCTAACTATAAAGCACCAAAGACTCTCCTCAGAGTCAATGGCTCATTCTCCGGCCCGATCTCCCTGACCTGTGGGACCAGACAAGGCTGCCCCTTATCCCCATTGCTATTTGCACTCATCATGGAACCGTTTGCCCAAAGAATTAGACAGAACAGCTACATCAAGGGCCCCCAGACCACTCTGTCCCTCAAACAATTTCCCTATACACAGATGACGAGCTGCTTACGATCTCAGAACCCTGCTCCTCATTACAGCATGCCCTATCCGAAATAACCAGCTATGGCGAGGCCACCGGTTTCGCCATTAACTTTAACAAATCTGTGGCCCTGAGCCTAGGTCTCTCCCCGGAGGAGCAGGAGGCCCTGATCCCAATGTGCCCAATAATATGGAAGATGAAGTCCATTCCCTAGTTAGGGGTTCAGATTCCGGCAAACCCGACGGACACATTTCAGGTTAACCTTCCCAAACTCTTCAGGGAACTGGAGGGAGAATTGAAACGCTGGGCAACCGAGGAAATTTCTCTGATGGATCGCATACCGGCCTGTAAAATGAACCTTCTACCAAGATTCCTCTACGCCTGCTCGTCCCTTCCGGTGGCAATCCCAACTCCCATCCTCAGCGATTTACAGAGGAAGATGCTCCGATTTATCTGGATGGGCAAAAAAGCCAGATTCCCCCAAAAGGCATTACTAGGGGACGCAAGACTCGGGAAACTGGGGGTCCCCGATCTGCAGGCCTAGCACACATTTGTGCATGGTAAATATCCTCTAACCGCCCTAGATGGGTGGAACTTGAGCAATCACGGCTCCCGCTCCCCCTCCGATTTCTTCCGCACATCCTGCCCTCCCTTAGAGAACGGGGGAGGGTCTCCTCCTGGCGACCAAACACACTTTGACCTCCTGGGACTGGGTGCTGAGGTGCAAGGGAATCCCGAGGGGACTGAGCCCCCATCTCCAATTTTCCACAACCCAACCTTCTCACCCGGGACACATCCGCGAAACTTCCAGAACTGGATAGCGGGAGGCCTCGAAACTTTAGCCCAACTCTATGAGGGTGTCCTCCCCCGCACATCTGAACAATGTAAGGAGCAGTTCCAACTCCAGGAGAGAGACATGTTTACATACTTTCAACTACGCCACTGGTGCTCCCATCCGCAAACTCTCCAAGCAGCTACACGCCCCCTCACAGCCCTCGAACTAACACTCAAGGACCTCCCGACCCGGGGCAGAATATCCACTCTATATAGAGGATTTCTGGGGGACATTTTGACCACAAGGACCCGGGCTATGGCTCAGTGGGAAGCAGACTTGGGACACACGATAGAAGATAAAGCTTGGGTGGACATTTGGGCACGGATTGATGCAGTAGCCACTTGTGTCACCAATAGAGAATGCGCATATAAAATTCTGCTGCGCTGGTACTACTCCCCCCTCAGGCTCTACCACATTAATCGCTCCCTCGACCCCCTTTGCTGGAGAGGATGTGGCTGACCGGGCTCCTTTTCCCACATGTGGTGGGCATGCCCCAAGGCTCACCAGTTCTCAAAACTATTTCTAGCGGCCATTAAACAGATCACCCTGATTCCGCTCCCCCTTGAGCCTGGACCTGTTCTTTTGGGGACCCCGATCCCAGCGATCTACCCACGCTCAGGAAACAAAGCCAAACTATTAACTCAATGCCTCCTGGCGGGGAAAATAGTGACCGCCTGCCTCTGAAAATCCCCGGATGGCCCCTCGATGATCCAATTTTGGGGGAAATTATGGGAAATTTTGATCGCGGAGAAAGTGACAGTAGCAAAGGCCGGATCCCTCCACCACTTTCAGAATATCTGGGCCCCCGTACTGGAATACGACCAGAGATTTCCCGCTCTGACTTACAAGCCTACGAATGCCCGGCGAGTCTTGGGAGACCACAACGCCACCAGAAAGGGACAGCTAACCGAAGCGGACACAGATAAGCACAAACTTGCAGAAAGCATGCCCATATCAAGGTCAAGGGCCACGTGGGTGGGGGAAGGTGGAGGGGAACGGGGGTGCTGTGTTACACGTTTCATTTATCATAAGCTTTGTCACCTTGCCTTGGTTTAAAATAAACATATTTTTTTTAAAAAAGAGGTGGTTCTGCTCAAGTTTGAGAGAGGCAGGGAGGCTGTTCCAAAGGGAAGAACCAGCCGCAGAGATAGATCTGCCCCCAACTCTCTGCTTGGAGAAGCGTCTGACCCTCAGAGAGTTGGATGTGGATGAGCAGAGAGCTCGAGAAGGAAGATGTTTTGGAAAAGAAATATGGAGGTAGAGTGGTCCCAGGCCCAGAAGCCTTGTGGACAATGCAGAGGGCCTTGAAAATGATCCTTGCAGCCAAGCGGAGCCAGTGAAGACATTTCAAAGCTGGAGAGATACAATCCCTGGGCTTTAGTCTCACAGTCCTGTTCTGGAAAAGTTGTAAAGGTCGAAGAGTAGAGACAGGAATATTTAGAAAGAGGCTGTTGCAATTTTCCAGCCTGAAGAGGACTGGAGCTCTGGAGACAGTGAGCTTCTGGGGGAAATTGTTAGGCTCACCTGATTCCACGGGGGTGCCACCCAGCAATCGGTGTCCAGGTATCCCTCCCTGCGATGCCCAGTAGTGACCAACGTAAGAATCCTGCCAGAAATACAGGTAAACAATGTTTAGGACCGGGTAACTGGTATTAACAGCCTCCCACCACCTGGTATGTCTGCAGTCCCTCTGGGCTTCCTCCGACCTTGTTCTTGATTTTGGCGGGTTCTCCGTCCTGCTGTCTCGACCAGGCGCGTGGTGCTTTGCGGGCTAAGGCGGTTGAGTTACTTCACTGATGCCTGCCTGACGTCAGTCTTTCAGGTAGGTCTTATTGCTATGGTGTTTTGCTGTCCTAGCATGCCTTTCTGGAATTAGCAATGTCTTTTTTCTCTTCCTTAGGTACGTGGAAGTCCAATTTGTGGCAAAGATTGTATTCGGGGTTCGCTGGTAAGTATTAGCTTTTTTGGAGCGCCTGGACGCGGCGAGTAGGCGCTTAACGCAGCGCTAAGGTGCCTTGCCTTTGCTAACCTGTTATCTTTTGTCTTCACAGGTCGTGGTGCTCCGCCGGAGTGTAGAATTCCAGAGATGTTGCTGAATGAAGTGCGAGTGGCAAGGTAAGCCTTTTGGCGGAGTTTGTTAATTGTGCAAAATGTCTAATGCCTTGTCTTTCCCTTTCTGCAGGTCCGACGATCCGAAGGAGCGCTGGTTCCAGGATGCCGGTCGGAAGAGCTGAGGACCGTTAATGATGGAATTCAGGTAAGCTGCAACCTTTTCTGACGATGTCTTCTTTCTTTTTCTGCAGATGCTGTTCATCCGAGGTTCGTGGCTGAAGCTGAATGCGGTGAGCGTCACATTGCAGAATTGCAAACTAACGCGAAGTGTGTCAGTCCAGTCGGGCGTGGTTTAAATAGCTTCAAGAAAGACATCCAGGTAAAAGAGTTCCAAGGTGCCACACCCAAACCATCCTTCTGCAAGCCAGGTTCCAAGAAGCCTGATTCTGTGGATGCTTCCACATTGAATGACAGTAACAAAAAGTAGTCCCCTAGCACAAAATCATTATTAAGTATGAGCCTGGCGCCAAAGGTGCCAGGACTGGCCCCAAGAAGGTCTAGGTTGGGATTTAGTGGGGACTGGGTCAAGGCTCCCGCTGGCCCATGGGTAGGCCAGGGGGGCTTCGGGGTGAGGGTCGTGACAGAAATTGGGAAAAGGAAGAATACCTCTGATGAGAGTTTTTGTCTTCTTAGAGATGTAAGAGATGCGAGGAGAGAGAGTATCTTGTAGATGTTTGTGATTGATTCTGGAACAAGTGGGAACATTCAATTGCCACTTGTCCTGATGCTCCTCAGATCTACACCTTCCAAGATGTCTCCATTTGAATTATTCACTAGACAAAAAATGGTTTTACCAAACTCAGGAGTAGATGTTGGTGAACGCCCCAAGTACTCATCAATATATTGTAACTTTGAGGAAACATATGGCCAACGCAATATTGTCTGGCTTCGATTTTATGTAGGAAGTTTTATGAGTGAAAAGTAAACTCTAATGCCCCTATCACCTATCTTCGAGCAGCAGTGTGGAATGATACAACAAACAATTTTGAGTATGATAAGATATGATATGATGAGACATTTATAACGCGCCTGTGATGTGATGAACGCCTCAACTACTCATCAATATATTGTAACTTTGAGGAAACAGATGTTCAATGCAATCTTTTCTGGCTTTGGACTTCCTCAAAGGATTGAATCCCACATAGGTAGTTATTTTACAATTGAAATTATGACTCAGATGTGGGAAGTTTTAGGAGTGAAAGGTAAACTCCACATACCCTACCACCTAGTATCAAGCAGAGGTGTAGAGAGATCCAATAAAACAATTTTGAGTATCTTGAAGATATTTGTGATTGATTCTGGAACAAGTTAGAACATTCAGTTGACACTTGTCCTGACATCCCTCAGATCTACTCCTTCTTCTCCCACCAAAATGTCTCCATTTTAATTATTAACTAGACAAAAAATGTAATTACCAAACTAAGGAGCAGATGCTGATGAACGCCTCAACTACTCATCAATATATTATAACTTTGAGGAAACACATGCCCAATGCAATCTGGAGAAGTCTGATGAAAGGAGGAGGACTTATTATGGCCTCCAACAATCAAAACAGGAGCATAAAGTAGGTCAAAGGGTTTATCTGTATAATGTTCAAAGCAACCAAGCAAAGGAGAAAGAGTTTTTACCGCCTTGGTGAGGTAATTTCGACATGATTGATAAGATGTCTCCTGTCAAAGATAAGATTTGCATCCCAAAATGGGTCCATAGCAATCAATTTAAAAGCGGTCACCCCCAAGTAGCTTTGAAAATGATTGAGAAGCCATTTGAAGTCAGGGTTGAAGAAAATTCTGAAGCATGAAACCTGAAGAACATAAAAAGGAAAAGAGTAAAAGGGAAAAAAACTGTAAAGCAACCAAAATGAGAGTGCAAAAGACTGAATGAAACTAGTAATATTATTTTAAAAAAGGGGGTTAAAATACAACAAGAAAGTATCATGACAGGATGTAATTTTTTCTTAAAGATATGTGTCTCTATGTGTTACTAAACCAGCCTTTCACCCCCTCTCGTTAGTGAACTAATCAGCAAATTATTTCTAGGGTCCAAGAGACTGGGAAGGAACCTTATAAGGAGAATACAGAGAAGTGAGAAGATCAAGAATAGAAAACCTCAGTTGTCCCCAAATTGAAAAAGTGACAGTTTGTTTATTTTGTTTGTTTGTTTATTACTTGTATTGCGCACCGGACCCTCGGGTATCAGGGCGCATTGCAAATGGAAACTTGCAGCTTAGTTGCACAGTATTCTCGTGTCATGTCATCGAGTTTACATATTGGTTACATAACAGTATTACTGTGTCATAGTATAGTACATAAGAGCAAAATAACATGCAATTACGATTACAAGATGGTTACAAAGTTCATATACATATATACAGAATTGGTTCATGATTAGTCAAACATGGGGGAATCAAGGCAAAGCATTATTTATCTGAGTCCTTGAGCAATGCTATCATGTTCTGGCGGAATTTAGGATATGTTTGATCCTCTCTCAGAAGTGGAGGTAATGAGTTCCAGAGTGAGGTGGCTTTGACCTGAAAGCAAAGTCCCCCTACTCTGGATAGTTTGAATCTTGGCACTAGAAGGTTATTAGTACTGGACGATCTAGTGTGTCGGATGGGAATCATTTTGGCGAATCTCTCGGACGGATAGCATGGTGTGGCATTATTGAAACATTTGAATGTCAGTGAGGTAACTTTTAGCTAGATATTTTCATAAGTAGAGAGCCAGTTATTTAGTTTTCTAGTTCCAGATATGTGCTCTTTTCTGGAAATTCCAAGAGCTGCTATCAGGATGATATTTTGTAACAGCTGGATTCTTTTGATAGTTGCTTTGTTTGCTCCAATGTATAGAGCATTACAATAATCCAGCTTTGACAGGATGAGCGCTCTTGCCAAGGTGATACAGCTGTAGTAAGAAAGGAAAGGTTTACCTGCTCTAATTAGTTTGCAAGTATATGCGGTAGTGGAGGCCATCGCATTGACTTGCTTATAGAATGATAGGGTAGAATCCAGGTGGACCCCCAAGGTTTTCACCTCATTGGCAGTAGTGACAAGGTTGTTATCTATGTTGAAAGATAAGTATCTGGGTCGAAAATTTCTTAAGGGTGGAGGTAGTGCCCAAGATAATAATCTCTGTCTTGTCATCATTCAGGCATGGTCCATGAGTGGCCATCCATGCCTGAATGATGAGATACACATTGTTCACCAAGGCCAAATCCTTTTCATAATCCCCAGTAATTGGTAGAAGAATCTGGGTATCATCTGCATAGTTAGTGTAGGTGATACCTAAATGGTCCAGATCATCGAAAGGGGCTTCGTGAAAATGTATAACGTTGGAGAAACACATGAACCTTGGGGCACTCCATAAGTGATATGGATGGGGCCAGCAGCAGCTGTGGGGGAAAAGTATCATGGAAACAAAGATGCATCCATAGCTATCCAGAAAAGCAGAGAAGAAAAAGAAGATCCCTTGTCATTCCCCTTTTACTGCCAAAAGGAACAAGAGGAAGCTGGGGGGATTATGTAGGGAAATCTATGCAACAGAAAAGAATGCAAAGCAAACCTTTTCATTTACAAATCAACATGTGCACTACATCCTGTACAAACCATCTGAAAAAGATACATGCAAGAAAGTGTTGTAAGTCAGTAGCCCAGCTACAATAAGTCTATTTTTCCAAAGTAACAGACATTGCCCAAAATCAATCTTTCCAGTTACCAGAAAGTATACAGCAATATTTTGTTAAATAAAAATAATGAAAATCTGGATTGCAAATGCACAGTAGGTTATAGAAAAGTCAAAATCGAATTGGGCATGTATTTTTCCTGTTTATTTCCGTGAAGGACTAAGAATCAGTATTAGAAACGTGATTGAAACTGCATAGTAAAAAAGGTAAATATTTGACAGGAGAGGATTGTAAAATTATGTTATGTTGCACTGTTTAAAGTGACAATTATAGTCGGGAAATGTGGGGACATACAATGACTTTTAAAGGTTGATTTTGTGAAGGAAACAGGCTTAGGCCTGGAAAGCAAAGTCACATTTTCCTGACCTTCCCCAACAGCTACTGAGGGGGGTGGCATGTTTCAAGGAAATGAAACCCCAGAGAATGGGCTATACAACTTTTACACTACTTGGATCTTTGTTCTCAGAGACATGCCTAGGTAATAAAAAGAAAGGCTGTGTGGGATATATTGACCGACACAACAGCATTTTCCGACATCACCAAGATGCATTTGCACAAGAAACAGCAATATGGCTGAGCTGGCTCCTGTGAGCACCAGGACCTCAAAACTGTTTTTTGCAGCAACAAAAAGATGGCTGTACCGTCCTGCCGAGCAGACTTCAGGCAGGATGGAACAAGGGGACACACTGAAGGAGGTTGCCAGTGTGTTCCGAAACATATGAATGGAATAAAGTGAAAGGCATCACTGCTTTGCTGAAAACACAAGATTCCCCTTCAAATTGAAACCTTTTCACACTTTAAAAATGCTGCTTTGACGCTAATTCCATCTGTTCTCTCTTAAACTACTGTTATCAAAAAGGCCCTGCCATGACCAGAATATTTCATTGTGCCTCAGCAAAACCAGGCATAATCCCTGAATGACAAAGCAGGTTCTTTTCTTTACAAATGTATAAAAGCTCAGTAATTCAAAAGAGACTCCAGGTATTTTAGCCAGGTCAGTGTCAAGGTACCTGTGCTTCAGACAAAACTCCTTCATTCAATAAAATAACTATAGCTGTATGACAGTGTGGGAATCTGATGAAGATGCAAAATCAAATTTGAAAGGAAATGCTAGCACATGAGTAAAAATGGGCTTTTGCAAAACTAAAGGAGAAACATGCCCATTTAAAAAGTAAACTGTTGAATGAAAGCTGGCCTTATTTAGCAATGTAAAGGGGTTGTGTTGTTGGTGATAATACACACATGGGTTATTTTATTTCACAGGTTTGCTTTAATTCAGGACTCAAAATAAGAAAATAAAGATTTTAAACCACATGGGCCGGATTTGCAAGCTCCCAAAAACCAGTTATTCCTGTTGGCAGCTCTGAAACTTCCCCCTAGGAAGGGAGCCACACCATAAACTCTCAGCAGCGACTAACACCCCACTGATAATTACAGGGTGGGAAATAATCTAGGCTAGGCTAACCCACTGACAATGGAACTCCCAGGACAAGGAAATTTGAAGTGTGAAGGGGCAATAAAGTCCTCAATCAAGCTGAGAAACCCCCACCTTGCTTTGAAGTTAATGACAGTTGGTAACAGTTGAAGGAAGGAAAAAAATGATCCAGTGACAAAGGACTGCCATTTGTTTCCAAAGACTATTTCATAAATAAACATTAAAGACTTTTATCTCTGCAGCAAGATTTTGTAAAAATGTAGAATTTCCGCAGTGTAAAAGTGATTTTTTGGGCTTTCTTTTAAGACTTGCTAGAATTCATTGACACCTTGGGAATAGAAATAGCAACATCTGGCGGATTACCAGAAAAACATCCATGTTGCCAATGCAAAGTCTTGTACATACATCCCTTATGAAAATCCACACCCATGTATAAAGTTATAGAATTTTGAGCAATATAAATCCCATTGAAAAGTGTGAAAAACTGGTAGAAGGGCGAAACAAGGTCGCACGGACTTGAGTATTGGACTACTATGTGCTTCACAAAATATGTAACCTGTCTATATAATTTGCTAAGAAATTGCAATTGTATAAATGTATGTTTGTGGCAAAATCGTATTTTATTTAAAGTAACTGTGGGAGGTTTTTGGACAATGTAAAACTCACATCATGAATCTGACACCATTTTCCTGAAATCTAACCAGCTGAGAACAAGGCAGAGACTATCACCCTTGTCCAATCCCATTGTTAGAGGCGTGTTTAGTTAAGCCTGCCCCAGTCATATACGTTGATGATGTCACTAGGCATTATAAATAAGAGTCCCTGACAAGACTCTAGACACACACACTCTTCCTGACGTTCCTGCGCTGCATTCCTGTTCCATCCATCCAGATTCTAGGGCCCACTGCAAAACCTAAGCAGTTCTGATCCTATCCCAGCAAGGCCTCAATTCGGAAAACCCACTAATCTCCCATTAAAAAGGGGAAAGCAGTGGTGTTTCTGGGAAGCATCCTGATTACACTAACTGCATGCATCCTGAAATCCTGCCATCCACTTGAGCTTTAGTATCCAGTGACCAGAACTGCCAGTCAGAAGTGCCATCCAGTGACCAGAACTGCCCAGCTATTTGGCAGGTGTGCTGCCGTGTACTGACCAGAACCCTTGATGGTCCAAAATCCCAAACTAAAAGTGAACTGTAAGTATCATCCCTACCAAGCAGAAACCCATAGCCTATCTTGTCTTTGTCCTTATCCCACTCTCTAAGTCATCCTATCCTTATCCTGATAACGTGTTCAAACTGTTGAATCATTCTTGCAAACCTACCCTTGATTTCTAGTGCTAGCGCTATCTCGTAATTAATTTGGTCTTGTGTAAATCCTAAACCATTAGTCCTATACCGAGTGATCGGACTGGTTCCGCCAGGGTTGGGCGCTGGGGTGAGAGGGTTGAACCCACGAATCAACCCTGGAGCTTACTGTGTCCCTCAGTGGTGGCCTCGCCTGAATACTCCAGTGTAAAGTAAAACTGTTCTTGTCACAACTGATTTCCTTTCCTTTTTCCCCGCTCCATTTTACTCAAAGCGCACCTTTATATATCTTGCATAACTCATCCAATTTACCAACTAGAGACTTACTTACACTTCCATATTATACCTGTGATATATAGCTATCCCCCAACCAAAGAAATCACACTCTGAATCGTTTGGGTAATTTCAGGCGGGAATTGCAAAATTGCAAAGTTTCCAATGTGTCATTTTGTTGCAATCTGTTTTAAACCTTCCACTCATTTCGAACTGTATGATTTTGGTAATCTATTCTTTGTGATTGTTAGTGTCTTTGCATTGTTGCTTTAGCGAGGGATTATATTTGCTTCAAGTTTTTTAACCCACATTCACTATTTATTTGTCTCTTTCCAAGTGTCATTTGCTCACATTGCAAGGGGTTTAAAATCTGATTTTCTCTCTTATTTGTGGGGGGAAGATCAGATTTGGATTCCGTTTCCTGTTTCAGATTCCTGGTTACCTTCTGTTTCTGTTTATTCACTCAGAATTGATTATTCGGGGGTTGAGAGAACATTGCAGGGGGAAATTCTATTTAGGTGCTATCTGTCCTAAATCAAAAAGTGCTCCTATTCTGCTGTGCTGTGTATATGTTCCACTAGAAAGTTAAACCCAGTGCATTGCTCACATTCTCATTGTAATTATCACCCTACTGGTGATTGCTGCCCCATATTAAAAGTGTATAATTTCTTTTGAATTTTAAAATAAATAAATAAATATTGTATTTTAGCAACCGGCCTGCTTCATGGTACATTGTGACCCAGGGCATTTGAAAAGGGGGTGTGATATGAGTGGTGTACCATCTCAATATTGAATCAATATAAAAAGATAGGCATTTCAGTTGTGTGCTACATACTAGGCCGAGAACAAGGTGTGTGTCACCTGATTGAAATCCTTAACACATGTGGGTGCTTGTCCGGGATTGAGTTTGGTTACCACCAATCCAGTTTTGCACAGTGCACTAACCTGCAGGTTAGTGATACTTTGTGTGGTTGGAGTGCTGTGTTACACTGTACAAGCACCTCCCTAAAATAAATACTCTAAGTACCAACCCTGTGTCTAAAAGTAAAACTAAAATCAACCCCAAAATAGACAGAAAGGCAACAGAATACAGGTTACCCATATATAAATAAATAAATTAAGAAAGTAAGAACGTGTCCAAAATGACCGTAGTAGAAATCAATATGGCTAGGGAGCACCTTCTGCACAAGCTATTTGTCAGAGGTGAGTGACCAGAACAGGATGAAAAAGTCTGGCTACAAGAAATAACACAACAGGTCACCACCATGAACCTGGATAAACGGCAGGACGGTGACCAATGGGTCACAAAGAGGAACTCCAAAATACCCCGGGAACTGAAATGGAGCAGAAGACTAAAGATAAACACTGGAGTGTTCCCGTGTTTTCCTCAGTTAGTCAATTGATTTAGAAGTTACCAGCAGTTACTGAACTTGTTTGCTAAAATGAATTAATCACATAATTTAAAGAGACATATAGTACCAATCATGTTCTGCTTATACAGTTTATGCTTATTAGCAAAAAAGTATATAACAAAGTAGACAAAACAAAACCAGATAAGTATCGTTTTTTAGTAGTATTTCAATGATACAAAGAAAATATAAGAGACAGCAATCATAAGAAAAATGTCATAAAAGAAATTGTTTTAAGGAACAGATATGGCCACTGTGTTGATACACAGAATGTTAACCGGAGCTGGTTTATTCCAGATAGACAACACACAACAATTGGCAAAGTTCAACATACAGTAATTCGCAAAATACAAGAGTGCTGTTGAAAAAAATGTAAAATAAATGTAGCCAATCCAGCTCAATGAAATACATATATTGTAACATATATTTTACCAGAATGTATTTGTCTGTAGGACTTTTCCAGCAATAACTAACTGTCCCTAACTAAATTGCAGCTAATAGTTTCAAACTCTAGTGATAGGTAGACAACTTTTGGTTTGGTACTGCATAGATATTAGTTAGAAGGCTTAATGCAGAAAAAAGAGGGAAGGAAATGAGGCTGATAAGTTCTACTGTTGTATTGTTGTACTACGCCATCCGCTACTATGAATGATGAAAAGCGTGGTTAGCCACCATCATTTGTCACGAGTATAGTGACAAACCTTGTGTATGAAAGGTGGCACAACTGGCGTTTCGGTGGTGAAATGAGCAAAATAAACCACCTTTGTCAGGATAGTAGATTGTTTGTTCAGCCCCTAAAAAACAACCAAATAAAGTCGATAGGTAAACCATACCTATATTATAATGCATACAAGCTTAAACATGAATGGTACTTAAAAAGAGAAAAGGAACATTGTGTGAACCGTGTACGACTTCACATTACCCCCTCCTGAGAGGTTAAACCAAGGAGTTCACTGTACAACACCCAGTCAGTGTGCCGGAAGAGAGACATCAAGTGCATGAAAGGAGATCTCAAAACAAGGTTGTACAAAGTAAAATAGGATAGTATGGTCACATGCCTGTTAGAATAGTTATGCTATGTGAAAAAAGGAAAAAGAAAAAGAAAAAGCCAAAAGGGTGCCAGTAGTTAGGTAGCAGGTGGACAAGTAGCCGATACCATATAGGGTGATGCTACCTACCAAGATATTTGCTTCAATCTCAGGCATACAAACATAGTGCTGCCATAAAAAAGGGTTATTCCTTCATTTGGTAGTTCAAAATGGCAAGATGCATCAACCAATGTTCAGTGAAGTCTGGTAAAAATAAATTGGACCAGGGTAGTATTAGTTTGTTGCAAAACCACGTCCCCTGCTGAAATAGTCAGGAAAACATTGAAAATAGTGCAGAACATACCTGCTTCAAAAACGACGGGCTTGCAGTGAGCAATGTCATGTGTTTTGGAGACGCCTGTGAGGGAGAGCGTGGCTCCAGGCGGCTCACTGTATGGCGACTAAGTGTCGATTAGAGGAGATAACAGGTCGATGAGCCTGTTGAACAAAGAAACACGGGTAATACCGCTAGTCTGTCTTGATCCGAAATAGCCTAGCGAAAATTACTATCTGTATTGGAGGTTGCAGCGCTATATTAACTAACCTGTTTCCAGAAATTGTTTGGCTATGCGATGAGTGTGCTGTTGTTCTGCAACTGGGCATTCTGGTGAGACGCATAAAAAAGAAAACATAACTGTGCCTCGCACGGGAGGCGTGGTTACAGGTACGTTGATGATTATGTTCATGGAAAACAACAGAGGACCTCTGGATTAGAGAATATAGGAAAAGGGACGCGAAAGGAAGGGATACAATGTTACCAGATATGAGATATCTCCTTCCTAAGTATTGAAGAACCACTTTACTATAAAGTGCAGTCTCTGAGCACGTCATTCAGTGGGGGAGACAATGTGCTAACCTCAAAAAGGTCGAGCAAGAAAAAAAAACTTAAAAAGGGGTTAGGAAAAATAAATATGTAAAGGATAATGATGTGGATTGCGAGTACCTAAATCAAATTGAAGAATACCAATAGTGCTGGAGAAATTAAGTTAAATATGGCAGTAGAAAACTGAAGAATGGATCTGTGTGTACCTATGGGACAATTGTTGCAAGGATGACACCAAGAGGTGGCTCTACCCAAACAGAGATGTTTCATTTGAACCATGTTTGATGGTATCCAGAAGGAAAATCCAGCATGCCTCCTTATTGGCTAACGCTTGGTGGGGATTGGTAGTGTTCTTAACCACATCAATAACCCACCAACGGAGGTCTTCTGTAGAGTGCCCATATTCCATAAAGTGGCTTACCCGGAGAGAGTTAATAGCTTTGCATCTAACCCGGGAACGATGCTCTGTGATGCGGGTGTGGACCGGGCGTGTCGTTTTGCCAATGTATTTAAGCCCACAGGTGCATTGGATGCAATATATGGCCCAGGCTGTTTTACAATTCGAATGGTGACATAAATACCAATTTTTGCCATTAAGTAGAAAAGCTTTGATTTTGAGTGCAAATTTGCATACTGGGCAAGAACCACAAGGAAAGTGGCCTGTAAGGGGCCAGAGGTCTGAGCTAGTTGTTGTAGACCTTGAAGATTTTATTGGGGCAGACGCATGGACTAGTTGGTCCTTCAAGTTTTTTTGCCTTTTCATGGCAAATATTTGTAATGTTTCTTCTAGTAATGAAAGTTGTGCCACAGCCCAGTGTTTCTTAATGCTTTTCTTAATGAAAAAAGTATGTGCACTATAGGTAAGGGCACAGACCAGTGATGCGGGTGTGGACCGTGCGAGTCATTTTGCCAATGTATTTAAGCCCACAGGTGCATTGGATGCAATATATGGCCCAGGCTGTTTTACAATTCGAATGGTGACATAAATCCCAATTTTTGCCATTAAGTAGAAAAGCTTTGATTTTGAGTGCAAATGTGCATACTGGGCAAGAACCACAAGGAAAGTGGCCTCTAAGGGGCCAGAGGTCTGAGCTAGTTGTTGTAGACCTTGAAGATTTTATTGGGGCAGACACATGGACTAGTTGGTCCTTCACGTTTTTTTGCCTTTTCATGGCAAATATTGGTAATGTTCCTTTTGGTATTGAAAGTTGTGCCACAGCCCAGTGTTTCTTAATGCTTTTCTTAATGAGAAAAGTATGTGCACTATAGGTAAGAGCACAGACCAATTTGTCCTGTATTGGCTGGTTTTTAGGTTGAAGAAGAGTATCCCATGTGGTGAATCTAGCTCATTTATAAGAATCTGAGATGAGCTTTTTGGGGTAGCCCCATTGTTTAAATTTAGTTGTCAGAATCTGGGCATGATGATCATAGTCAGATAGTAGTGTACAGTTCCTCCTGAGACTCAAGAACTGCGAATAGGGTAGGCTTTCTTTTAGAATACGTGGATGAAAGCTGTCAAAGTGCAGTAAAGTGTTATGATCAGTGGGTTTGGTGAATAGTGAACAAACCAATTTGTTGGCCTGGTGGCAAATCTAGAGGTCCAGGAAAGATATCTGGGTATTACTCATAGTCATCGTGAATTTAATGGTATTGTGGCATTGATTCAGCCATGCTAGGAAGGCATTAGGATTGTCTGCAGTACTGTGCCATATGAAGATGATATCATCAGTATACCTGCACCAACTGTCAATGTATTGATGATATGGGTTAAGATCGGAAAAAATGAATTTATCTTCAAAGGTAGCCATAAATATGATGGCCAAACTCAGGACAAATGCTGGCCCCATGGCTGTGCCTTGGGTTTGTTCAAAATACTGATCGCGGTATTTGAGGACGGTGGCCTATTACACCAAACTCTGAGTGAGCTATATATGACCCCAAAAATTAAAGAGGAGCAAATTAAACTTGCCAGAATCACGGCCTACATGTATCTCCAAATGGGAGTGATGCGGGAATGGCATGAGGAAAATGAAACTCTAGCGCAGAATCGATCGGAACTATTAAATCAGGTCCAGGCTGAACTAAAATTAGCAGAACAAAAATTACAAAAAACACACGAGTTGGGGGCAGAATCTGGAAATTACATAAAACAATTAAAAGAGGACTTGGTCCTCCAACAACAGAATAATGTAGACCAAGAGGCCCACTTAGACACAGCAAGACTAGAGTGTCAGGAAAAGGTTGACTCCCTGGAAGAGAGTCAACAGAAGCTGACTCAACAATTAACCTATAACAGGTCTGCTCACGACAAATTGTCACAAACGTCGGTAATGTCCTCTTCTTCAGACGACAACACAATTTCTCCCCCTTCCCCCAACTCCTCACCTTCCACTTTCTTCTTTGATTTTTCTTTCTTGAGGCTTGTAGGTCTCTCTTTTTTTTTAATGAAGATAAGGACGTCCTCGGTAGGATGCCACTGTGTCACCTAAAAAGGTGTAACGGGGGTAACCCCTCTGGGAACGCCAATAAGGGGAAAAAGCCGGAAGCACAAAAAACCCCTAAGTGACTTCCTTCAGGAAAATGAGGTGAACGTTGCTGAACAGGGTGGAGAATGGTAAGATTCTGGCACACGGCTGGTCTGGTAAGTACAAGGGCTGGGCAAAACTCCAGGAAACAGGCAGTAGTCGGGTACACAGCAGATCCAGTAGGCTCGAGGGTCAGACAAGGGCAATCCAAAAGGCAGGCTGAGGTCGGGTAGACAGCAGATCAGTAGGCTCGAGGGTCAGACAAGGGCAATCCAAAAGACAGGCTGAGGTCGGATACACAGCAGATCAGGAGAAAACAGAAAAGGAAAAGGTAAGAAGGAATAAAGGAAGAATGCGGACTGGGAAAAAAAGCAGGAACCGAAAGGAAATAAGGAATAAGAGAGAGGGGAGGAGCAAAATAAGGGAAAAGGAGGCAAGGGGAAAGCAGAAAATCGCAAGGAGCATGAAAGTGCTAAAAATACCAAAAAATATAAAGTAAATGAGAGAAAAAGCAAGACAGAGGGATACAAGCAAGTACACAGAGGGAGCGACAGCAACACAGGGAGAAACCCGGAAACGTTGCAATGCGTCCGTAACCAGGAAGTACGGACCTATATACTTCCGGCTATGTACGCGTGCAACAACTAGAACGATGCAGGAGGAAAATGAAGACGTGCCGGGAAACGCTATGGCGGACAATAACGCCAGCGATTCCACACCCGCCATCCTTGCCGTGATATGACAGTATGCCCCCTCCAAAGGAGTCCACCTCCAGGTTTGCCAGGATGAAGAAAATGGAATCTGCGAACTAGAAGTGGGGCGTGGACATGAGAGGCTGGTTCCCACGAATTTTCCAACCAATGTTACCCCTTCCATCGTACCAGATATTCCAATCTACCCTTGCGATACCTGGAATCACAGATCTGGGCAACTTCATATTCCTCCTTGGTGGAATCAGTGGGCAATGGAGCTCTTTTGGGATGCCGAGCCCAAGTGTCTTCATGAAAGGGTTTCAATTAAGAAGCATGAAACACTGGGTGAACCCTATGCAGACCATTAGGTAGATCTAATCTGAAAGCCACCGGGTTGATAACCTGTGTGATCTTGTAAGGTCCTAGAAACTTAGGGGAAAGCTTGGAGGGGTGTGCCCATCGTGGTAAGTATCTGGTGGACAACATAACTCGAGAACCCACCCCCCATCCAGGGACCGGTTTGCGGTGTTTGTCGGCCTGTATCTTGTACCATTCTTGGGTTTCACTGAGATTCTTTTTTGCCTGCAAATGGATATTCCGCAGAATGGCGAGAGTAGAATCCACCGTAGGCAAACTGGTAGGTAAGTCAAAAACGGGCAATATGGACCACGGGTGATAACCATAGTTACAGAAAAAAGGACTTAGACTGATTGTAGAGTGGAAAGAGTTGTTGTAAGTGAACTCTGCTAGGGGTAGTGGAGTGACCCAATTGTCTTGTTGGAGGTTTACATAGCATCGTAAATATTGTTCTAGGGTTCCGTTGAGACGTTCCGTCTGTCCATTGGATTGTGGATGGAATCCGGATGTCAAAGCTCTCTCTACGCCTAATCGGTCGCAGAGGTCCTTCCAGAATCGGGAAGTATATTGGCTCCCCCGATCGGAGATAATCTTCTTAGGTATACCATGGAGGCGGAAGATGTCTTTGATAAATACCTCGACCATACCAGCTGCCGTCGGGACCCCTGGTAAGGGGGAAAAGTGTGCCATCTTAGTGAAGGAATCGACTACCACCATGATACAAGTACACCCTTGAGATTGAGGCAAGTCAATGATGAAATCGGTTGAAATAACGTCCAAGGCCCATCAGAAACGGCACTGGGTTCCAATAGACCAACAGGTCTTTCACGTGTTCCCTTGTTGCGAAGACATATCATACAGGATTGCACGTAACGAACTACATCTCTTTTCATGTCAGGCCAGTAGAAATGTCTTTGCAGATAATCCAAAGTGCCCTTCTAAGCCACCCTATCCCCAGTATGATGGGGAAGTGAGCTGCTCGAATGATATCAAACGAGATCTTTTCAGAATGCTGCTGTATGCGTAGGTTAAGCTCTTCAGTGGTGTGGGTGATCATTCCAGAACTTAATGGCTCTCCGTCAACACCTTCCACCTTCTGGTCCTCTTGTTTAGCAACTTGGTTTATACCCTTCTGTTGTGCCCACAGGGTGTCGATGAAGTTGCCGGCAGCACCACAGTCGAGCAAGGCCTGAGTTATGATCTTCGTGTTTACCGGCTTTAAAGTAACAGTAAGGACCATCAGTCTGGAATCCTCCGGTATCTCAGAGGAAGACACAGAAAGAGTTGTGTAAGGACTTGGGATGGCCCCTCGGAAGTGAGTCCTAACACTTACCGAGGGCGATCGTTTCTCGAACGTCTAGGAGGGACTTCTGGACAGTCACGTAGCAAATGGGTGGATGCTCCACAGTACATGCATAAACAGCCGTCCCGTCTTCTCTTACGTTCCTCTGGAGTGAGCGGGGCACGAGCAGTCCCAATTTGCATCGGTTCGTCTTTACTTTGGCATGAGGGCGGCAAAGAGGAAGGGGGCTGAGTCTCTGGAGGAGGAAGACTGTAGAGCTTGGTCTTTTTTCTTTCAGCCCGTCGTTCCGACAGTCGGAAGTCGATCTGAAGAGTGGTGGTGATGAGATCGGAAAAAGATGTTGGGCGAGCTATGCGTGCCAACTCGTCCTTGAGATCCTCTCTCAAACCTTGTCGAAAAATGGCGCATTGGGCCTGTTCCTGCCAGCCTGCTTCTGTAGCTATGTGTTTGAAGGTGGTGATGTAGGTCAACAAGTTGGAATTTCCTTGTCGGATATCCAAGAGATCTTCGGATGCAAGAAATGTACTTTCTCTGCGCAGAAAGGTCTGCTGTAGTAGAGTCTTGAAAGCGTCATAATCCTGCAAAACCGGATCGGGTTGATTGACCAGAGGGGTGGCCCAAGCCAGGGAATTACCCATCATGTGGGTAATCATAAACCCTACCTTGGTGTGATCAGAAGCAAAGGTTTGTGGGCGGAAGGAAAAGTGAAGATTGCAAGCATCTAGAAATTCCTTTACTCGCTTAGGTGAGCCATCAAATTTGCCTAATACTAAAGGAAGCGATGGTAAGTCTGCGGAGGGTCGTTCTCTTTCCGTCATTCGCTGTTGTAATGCTGTGTTAGCAGCCTTGAGGTTCTGTACTTCCAGATTCAGGCTTTGAACGGCGGGTACAAGTTCCAGCACTTGCTGGGGGGTTGCCATCTCAGTTTCTTGGTGGTGTTGCAAACTGTCACAAACGTCGGTAATGTCCTCTTCTTCAGACGACAACACAATTTCTCCCCCTTCCACCGACTCCTCACCTTCCTCTTTCTTCTTTGATTTTTCTTTCTTGAGGCTTGTAGGTCTCTCTTTTTTTTTTCATGAAGATAAGGACGTCCTCGGTAGGATGCCTCCGTGCCACCTAAAAAGGTGTAACGGGGGTAACCCCTCTGGGAACGCCAATAAGGGGAAAAAGCCAGAGGCACAAAAAACCCCTAAGAGACTTCCTTCAGGAAAATGAGGTGAATGTGGCTGAACACAGAGGAGTATGGTAAGATTTTCGCACACGGCTGGTCTGGTAAGTACAAGGGCTAGGCAAAAGTCACTCCAGAAAACAGGCAGTAGTCGGGTACGCAGCAGATCCAGTAGGCTCGAGGGTCAGACAAGGGCAATCCAAAAGGCAGGCTGAGGTCGGGTACACAGCAGATCAGTAGGCTCGAGGGTCAGACAAGGGCAATCCAAAAGACAGGCTGAGGGTGGGTACACAGCAGATCAGGAGAAAACAGAAAAGGAAAAGGTAAGAAGGAATAAAGGAAGAATGCGGGCTGGGAAAAAAGGGGGGAACCAAAAGGAAATAAGGAATAAGAGAGAGTGGAGGAGTAAAATAAGGGAAAAGGAGGCAAGGGGAAAGCTGAAAACTGCGAGGAGCACGAAAGTGCTAAAATACCCAAAAATATAAACTAAACGAGAGAAAGAGCAAGACGGAGGGATACAAGCAAGTACACAGAGGGAGCGACAGCAACTCAGGGAGAAACCCGGAAACGTTGCAACGCATCTGTAACCAGGAAGTACGGACCTATATACTTCCGGCTACTTATGCGTGCAACAACTAGAACGATGCGGGAGGAAAAGGAAGATGTGCCCGGAAACGCTATGGCAGACAATAACGCCAGCAATTCCACACCTGCCATCCTTGCCATGATATGACACAAATAACCATGTTGCAAGATCAGGCTGAAAGAGGAAAATAATACATTAATTATGAGAGACCTCCACTCTCAAGCAGAATTTGATCAAGAGCACCAGAAATGTAATACCATCAAGCAACAAAGGGATGACCTGGCTGAACAGAGAGGCACCCTAAATCAGGAGAAAGACACCCTATGCCAGGAAGTAAGCAAATTAAAAACAGAGTTACTGGGAAGTGAGTTAGCCCTCGGGAAACTGAATGAACTCAAAAACAGAGTATGGAAATCTACTGGAGCGCGCCATACAGGTAGAAGGTGCTCTAGAAGAGAGCACCCAAACCAAAGATGCACAAACTCAGGAGGTGAGTCTCCTGCAACAGAAATTGTCTCATTATTCCAAAACCATACGGGAAGCGCAGAGGGACAATGAGGCCCTCTGTGAAAAGAATGATGGGCTCTGCAAACAAGTGGCAGCGCAAGAGTGGGTCATAGAGGCCAGTAAATCCTTGATAGCTGAGCAAAAGGCTTACTATCAAGAAGTAGGGGCTGAGAAGAAGAAACTAGCAAGGTTGGTGAAAGAGGGTGCTAGATTTAATCCTAACTGGAGGGACCCTGAACAAGTAGAGAGGGACAGGACAACCCCTGATCAAAGCATAAGGACCTCTGTACTAAGGCACTCAAACCCATTTAACACGTTGCACACTGCTGACTTTATGGCTGCCGGTTCACATGAGCCGGAGACCATGAGGCCATCAGAATTTAATAGAACAAGCATGATGGAGCTGACAGGTCAGTGCCCCACAGAAAGTGATGGATGGGCATCCCTGTATAGATACCCAAACATTAAGGCTGATGTCTCTGATAAGGAAGTCTCCTATGAGGGGAGGGTCAGGGAATTATATCCACAGAAATATTACTTTCCAAGGGACCATTTGGTCCAATTTGATGAAAAACCCAATGAAATGAGGCCCAAAAAGAGCATCCTGAAGCCGTCTACCCAATTAGGGCAGTGGGGGGAATACTCTGCCAACCCTGGGAGTAGGGAGCAGTCAGAAGACTAATCTCCTGTGCCCCACAGGAGTGGAGAAACTAGGCCCCACCATTCTGCGAGCCCCTCTCAAGCTCAAAGAATCCGGGAGAGCCTAGATGATCATGAGAGGACCTCAAGTAGTAGCGCCTCTGAGTCTGAGGTCGAGTGGACTCGGGTGACTAAGCCAAAGAAGGCAAACAAACTCAAGAGAGTTATGACAAAAGACCCCATTAAGCAGGTTAAGGCCCTTAGGAGGGTCATAACCCCATACCATATAAATGCAAAATATTCTGTTTGGAAACACTTGGAACTCTATGAGCAGATGATGGACACTTTTCATATGAAAGACAACCAGAACTGCATAGAGTATGTAAAATTGACATTTTCCCCTGAGTACTCCAGTTTCTTTGCTGGACTGGAGGACCAGAACCATTTGAGATGGTCCACCTACAGGGTGGCCATCTTGAAACACTTTTCCGCCCACAGAAACCCCCAGGAGACTTGCAAAGCAGCCTACAATCTGCAATGCGGGGAAGATCAGGCCCCATGAGAGTTTGTGCAGGAGCTCAAACGTGCTTTTGCACAAACCACTAGGAGGGTGCGCACGGATAGCAGGGAGTTTGTCACCACTTTCATTCATGCACTCCCCAAGTATATTATGACCCAGCTGGTGAGGGATTTCCATGACAAAAGATCTCTGGACTGGGTCATAGAGCAGGCGACCTGCATTTATGAGGTCCAAAAACTTGCAGAAAATAAAAAACTGAACAAAAACCCCAAACCAGCCAACACCCCTGCGACTGCTAAGGTGGTGGAGCTGAAGGTTACCCCCTTTTTAGACTTAGAGATGAAGGAGCCTAAAAATATACCTGTACAAAATCAGCAAAATCAAAGACCCAGAAGGCCATCAGGCCAATCGCAAACAGGTGGCAGTCAGGAAGGTAATCCTACTAATGAGACCCCTTAATCTCCTGATTATATCAGCCTGATGCAAGGGCAACCGACCAATCCTGGGGTATGTATGGACTCCCCCAGCCCAAGGGGGGATCCAATCAGATAAGTACTGCCCAGGAAACTTCCCTCCCAACTTCCCCGAGGAGGGCAGTAATTCCCCAAATGTTGGGTTAAGTTTCTTCCCCCGATACTCAAAAAACATCAACCTGCAGGACAACCCTCATTTCATTCCCCGATTTCAGGAACCCAGACAACCCAATCCAGTAGAGGGAGACCAAGGGTGGAGGGTTACCAAAATTCACCAAATCCAGGGTATTACGGGAGAAGGGATAGTTACCCTTCCAGTGATCCACCTAGGGTTGACCAGAGACCCCGGTACCAGCCGGAACGGGTTTCCCAACTGGAGTGCCCGGTTCAGAACCTAACCCAGGATCTGGGTCACATGTTGAGGGCTCACCAGAATCCTCAGATGAACATGGCGGCTCAGAACCCCACCAACCAAGGATCTGGCACTGCAGAACAATGACGGGGAGAGAACACCGACAACTCATTGGATCCAGCGGCGGAGGCATGGGCAGGGGTGCCACCAAGGGGTGGCCGGGGGGGGCGTTGCCACCCTTATAAAAATGCTGACCCCCCATCGGCCACCCCACCAAAAACGAAAAAGCAAAAAAAAAAAAGCTTTTTTTTCTCGCACTGAACTGTGCATGGACAATAATAACATGCCCAGTTCAGTGCAAAAACAAAAAGTATTTTTTAGTTTTGTTGCGGCCCAGCGAGGACTCGGACTGGAGTCAGAGAGCCACGATAGTGGTGCTGCCCCCCACTGATTGCATATTCTCAGTGGAGTTGACCCGGAAATAAAGTCAGCCTGAGCGCGTCATTTCTGCTTTTGCTCAAGCTTCCAGGCTGTGTTCACTACCAGGCACTGAAGGAGACCTGGACTGCAGAGCTGGGAGATCGAGTGATTCCCAGGCAAGCACCTCAGAGCTGAGGTATGTGGCACCAGGCATGGGCTTGGGAGGGCCTTAGCCCCCCCCTGACACTTTAATGCCGTTCTTCTAATGTGCAAACAAAAAGACGGCACAGAGACGAACAGCCAATGGCATTCTAGATTGTGTGGCTGCACAATGGGCCGGCTTGTGCAAGCAGTCTTTATTTCAACTGTTACCTGTTGTTGATACCAAAACATTGCTTTACAGTAACTGATGTTGCAGACGGTGTGCAAGAGTCCATGCGTTCTCACCGAACGGCCCCTAGTAGGATAATGCAGTGTTATTTTGTTAAGGTGTTGCTTCTTTACAGATGAATCCATCTTCATTGTGGGTGGAAGCGGATTTCTTCTTCATGCAAACAGTCAACCAAGCCCTCAAACAGCATTGTCGCTGTGTGGCTTTTAGCTCTGTTGACCGCCTGATTGCCGAGTGTGTTGGATGCCACATAACTGCGGGCCGAGCTGCTCGGCCTGTGGAATCTTGACAAACTGGTGTGCACATGCTTGGCTGTCTCAACGTTTCCTGCCTTTGCTTCAGATCAGAGAGGAGGCTAATTGAATCCACCCCCGAATTTGTTGGGGGTCCATGCTGGCTACATGGTTGGATCAGTTGCAAGAACCAGCCAGAAGAAACATTCTCACTCCATCATTCATAGTTTAAAGTGGGGCATCGGCTACGATTTATTTACAACTCTCGCTGTACTTATAACCCCCTCTCAACCTAAAGCGTCCTTGTATTTTGAAACCTGCTCTGTTTCCTTTTAAATCGAATAGGGCTGACCTTTTTTCTCTCCACACGCTGCATGTAAAGTCTAGCTTGCGATTTCCTGTTCATTAACGTTGTGCCTCGCAAAGGTACTACAGTGCACGTTATTGAGATGGTCAACAACCTCACTCCTTCTCTTGATGCCTCTTGTTTTCTTTCTCTACCTGCTTGTAAAACAGTTTGGAGCTCTTGACAAGTACAATTCATAGGCAACATCACCCAGTTTACAGTGCACTGGCCAACACTGAGGAGAAGCCGGCTACACTGGCTGTCGGCCTGCTATGACGGTTGACAGAAGGCGTTCACAATGGCCACAGACGTCTGCAGGCCCAACCATTTGTCCATGCTGCAAGCCAATCTGACGATCAACCTGTGTTCCAGCCACTTCAAGCAATGCATTTCTGTGTGTGTTCAAGAATAGACCACTAACCAAAAACCCTTGCCTGATCACTCTACTTCAGCTGGCCCATGGCTTGTGTTGGCACTGAAATGTAACAGCTATTCAGTTGTTGCAGTTAGGTTTGGGTCCATGTTTGGTGTTTTATCAGGGCAGTTTTCTATCCCAGGGCGCAAGGTTTCTACAGTCATGCTGTTAGTTTTCCCCAAAGCTCTCTTTTCTTGGCACTGATCAGGGGCGGCATTGCCAAACACCAAAGCCTAATGGAGTTTGCACTAAACCTTACTTAGCTGTTGCTAACATGTTTTACTGAGAATGCATTAAACAATTAAGTTGACAGATGCCGTCTTTACTGAAACATGCCAATCGAAAACCTACTTATCAGTAAAATTGACGTTGACATCTATCAGCTGTGCCACATCATTCCAATGTTCTCAAAATTACATTTCATTGTCAGCTTCAAGGTATGCTTATGTAAAGGGTGCGTTCTGTGTCTATTATCTTGCAGGGGTATGAGGCCGACACCTGTCCGTTCTCCAGAGCATGCACCTATAGCTAGTTGGAGGACCCATTGTGTGTGCTTTAAAAGTGGGGCTGTTGTTAGTTGATTTTGACTCTTTACTACGTCTCTAGTTTGTTTCATGTGTGTCCGACTCTGCTTGCGGATCAGCAGCACTTGCTCACATACGTGGAGTGAATGCTAGCTCTTGATCTTTCACACAGGTCAAGGTTTATGTAATCTTTACATTGGCATTAACCCCATATTTCTGGTTGTTGGATTAGATTTTGCCAAGTTTGTCGAGGGAGTGCTATTGCTTGCTGCCAATGCCATTTTTTTGTTCACATAGTTCTGGCCTTTTTAGACGAGGACGTTTATTCTGACGATCTACAGAGTGGCCTGGTGGTGGGCACATGCAGGAATTTGTTCTCCAGGCAGAAACTCTGCCTTCAGAGATATCGTGCAGTACTTGCATTCTCACAATGCTAATACATTCCTTGGACGAAACAGAGAGGATACACATTTTAGCATGGCTTTTTTTGCAAATCGTGTGTGCTTTTCTTTGTGTTTTTATTTTTGTGTTCTTTTTTGAGATTTCTGCCACACAGGTCTGCTTGGCGACTTCCTGTGAGCATTTTTGCTTTAATTAGCCCAACATCGAAAACACTCAGAATCACTATCCTTATGAGCACAAACTTTGCATAAGTCATTACCAGTTAATTACAGAAACAAGCAATTTAGAAATTGATCAGGATTTGAAGAAATATTAACATGAACGCCTTAAAACGAGCCCATACAAAACAAGGATGAGATGCGTCCAAATAAACCACAAAGTTTCACATGCTAGAATAATTTGAAAGCCTGACTGCTCATTAGCACACACAGATCGTTATTGACCTTAGTTCAGCCAATCAGAATGGAAGTGCAGTCAATAACTACTGGTATTGACTGTATTCTAAACATTCTGTCTCCAAAAGCATAAGGGGAAACAACAATGCAATTCCTATGCACTATTTCTTTCAACAGGACACTTCCTCTCATGGAGAGGACCTTTTTTCTTCTTTTCTGCAACATGCTATTTAAAGGGAGAGCTAGCACAAACATGGGAAAACACTTTCACTTTTACACAACACCTAATGTATGCCCATGTTAAACCTATTACAGTTCAAGCAACTGTGCAATTAAAGTGGTTAACTTGTGAAGATGACCTTGTTATTCAAGCATTATAAAATAATTGAATTTACTAACTTAGTTTGTTGTAAAAATGTGTACTTCACCCGCAAAACTCTAAAAATGTAATTTGTTACTACCGTTATGTACTAATAGTTTTATAGACCTTGGGAGGAGTCTTTATCGCTTTGGATGATGGCCATTCTGGGGAATTAGTTGGGACTCATGACCCTTGGTTTCTCCTTGGGCTATGCCTGGTGACCAGTATTTGTCCAGCCACAATGACCCCTCCCACAGTCTAGAAGTCTATACTATTTTCCCCACATCTTTGGTATAGGTCTTACGAACATGTAATTGGCTAGCGCTCCCAAGCTACTCTTGGTGTACTCCATGTGGCAAAATATACAAACAATATGTCATCTACTCTATTACACTGTACGGAACCATTAGATGGTATTGTATACATGCACATTATAGTTTTATCCCACAGGAATGTATTGATCCTTTCAGTAAAAGTTGATTAAAAAAAAAATGAATGTGATCCATTACTTGAAACTCTGCAAGCGTTGCTGCTTTTCAGAGTAGTTTGGGAAATTGAGTGCATATATGCCCAGAAGGTTATTCACCTGTGTTATGATTCTCTAAATAGAACACCCTTTGATAGTTCAATTTCCAAACCATGTGTTGTCACTAACCATTTAGGAATTGATGTGTAAAATCTGAATAAAAGAAGTCCAATAGAAGGTGTACGTGCCATGTTCTGTAGTGCCAACATTATAGAATATCGCCTATGACCCCCTCTGTGTTTGGATTTCCATCTCTAATCACACCATCCAGCAGCGGATTGGTTATCCTTGCTCTCAGAGTCAAATGTTCTTTTTAAATCTGCTTCCAATTGGTTGGGTTTTGTCAGTCAAAATGTTGGATGAAGCCGCCTCCCAGATATGATGCTCAAAGTGCTGAAGTTTTGAGTTCCATTTTTAAAGGTCACGTTTTCCTTTCAAATGTTGAACTCTCATTGCAATATATGGCTCATGTTAGGAATGGTGCTATAGTGTGTGGATGCCTGCTTAGTAATGTTTCTAGCTTGCCAGCACCATGTGTTTACCACTCACAATGCTGACTCATTTTGACTGGTTTTCAGCTTCACCCGTGTAATGCAATGCTGTCTCTTCGCAGTAGTTCATCCTATGATTTGATTGCTCTGACCGTCGTACCTTTTGAGTGTGGTGAGACATTTGGGGATGTTTTCAGAAAGGATCATGGTCCACTCTATCCAGTAGCATGTTTCAAGTAAAGACTCCTAGCTATTGGCTAAGGAAGCGCTCTGGTGTCCTTCCTGCTCAGGTCGCTCGTATCCCCTGCTTATCCCATTCTCCCCGGGTCGCAGCGAGATGCGCCACCAAGGGGTGGCCAAGGCCAGCGCTGGCCGGCCCGCCTCTTAGGTGTTTGTTTTGGTGTGCCACCCCAAGATTTCCAGTGACCTCATCAGGCCACCCCTACGAATAAAAGTCTGCAGGCGCCACTGGGCATGGGGGAAGGAGGGTGTAAAGCCCTAGAGGAAGCTTCCTTCCTCACTCGTGGAAAGCCCCTGGACACCCAGGAACTGGAACAAAAATCTCCTGCCCCCGAAAACCTGCAACCCTAGGAACAGAGGGTGGGTAGGAGAAATAAAGAACTCAAAAAGACCCATTTTGTGGAGGAAGCTAGTGTCCTCCGATTTAAAGGGGAAGACTCCTTAGAGGATTCTGGGAAAAAGATATTCTCCTTCAGGAACAGGGGGAATTCCTCCCAAAGAAAAATGGGTCCAAGAGATCTAAATGAAGACTTAGTGGATGTGGGGACCGAGTTAGAATCACCCGTCTTGGAACCCCAGAATGAGCATCCAGGAAACCCAATAGTAACAGAGGGATCCCAAACCTCACAAACCAATCCTGTTGACAGCCTCCAAAAAGTGGGTGGGGGGGCAGCCCACAATCAGAAAAAGGGGAGCCCAAAACTCCCCAAATATCCAAATGCAAATTTTTTCTTTCAGATCCCCAAACTCCCACACAGAATTATACCCAAACTACCACTTTGTCGGAGTCAAAAATAAGGAAATTAACCACCCAGCTTGCCCAAAATGCACATTATCTTTGCCCCCTTGAGGAGAAGGTGGGTAGATTTTATGCCCTGGTGCAAGTGCAGGGGCAATGTATATTTTTGGCACTGGTGGACACTGTATCCCAAGCAACTCTTTTGTCAAAAAGGGCCTTTGAACAGCTCAATTCAGGAAGGGGGGAGAGATACCAGATCCCTCTCACCCCTCTTCCTGGACAACTCAAAAACTTCAACGGGAAGGAAAATCCTGTTGAGGGGACTGCGGATTTGGAAATAAAAATTGTGTGACATAAGATAAAGCACACAGTCATACTGGTGGCTCCAGAGGAAACCCCCTGTCTATTAGGGAATGACATCCTTCATAGGTTGTCTCCCCTAATAGAGTGTGTGAACAAGGTACTCTGGACCCAGACTCACAGGCCAATAAAATTAAAACAGAGTGTCAACTATGTTAATGTAAATAGTAAATGGCATATGCCACTTGGTTGAACAAAAACCAGATCAAATTAAGTTTCATCTTCAAAATAATGAAATACCCGACGTTACAATAATTGATGTAGGACAACAAACTGGTTATGGGAACTCCTCTCCATTCCTGAAAATCAACCTTCCTTCCAGTTTCAAGTGGCATTCCACACTGGAAGGAAATACTTTGAAATTCTATACCAATTCACAATCTGAAAATCCCAATTCTATAGCCAAAATTGATAGCAAACCAGCACAAAGTGTCGCTGGCATTCAGAAGAAGCACTAACAGCTCTTCTTCCAAATTCAGTTAAATGACGGGAAGGAGTCTGTCCTCACCCGAGTTGACTTGAATAGCGAAGAAAGCTTCATCACTGAAGTATTATTCAGGAAACTCCCAAAAGACCAGACCCTGCCTGCTGTTGATTCAGTTTATCAATGGGTATGGGGCCTGGAAATTCCCCGTTCCTAACATCTTCTGCTTAGTAGTTGTATGATAAAGATTTCTAGAGATGACAAAAGTATAGAACACAATTGTTGGGTCGTGCGAGGTGTTCCTTCTGCCTTTGACATGGGCAGTCACATCCTCAATCTCGATTAATTTGATCCCAGTTATCGCCAAGCCCGGTCCCAACTGGAGAGTAAACCTCAGGGCCCTGGCAGTCCTAAAGAAATTCTTCCGGTCAGCACCAGTGCTACCGTAGGAAATTGAAGTTCTAAAATGGAGAAGAGGTCACCATCCCAGTCCTAGCCTACAGAATGTGCATCCCCAAAGGCGAATTGACAGAAGAGAAATGGGTCCATATTAATCAGCTAAAGAGTTGTCATTCTAGGCACACTTTGGACAAATTGAGGAGTCAAGAGAGAATCAAAGAGAGCAGACATCTGAAACATGAGAATAAGAAAAAGAAGCACCAAAAGGGAACAGATAGAGTTTTCGGTATAATTATGTAACAGGAAGTATTTTTCTTCATTATCAATTGTCGTCATTGAATGCCTGCGTATCCCTCTGCTGTCAACCAGATTGGAGGGCAGTTAGTGGGAAACGGTAGTAATCGGTTTGTGTTCTCTTTCATAGATTTGTACTAGTTGCACCGTCACTACCAAGAAGGACCTGCTAGGTGAAACTGGAAAGAAGAAAACCAAGGAAATACGGGGTTGTCACTCAACACCATAAAGGAAGATCCAAGAGAAAGCTGGTGGTGTCGTTCCATGTTCCAACCACCGGTAGCGAGAGGAGCGTGACACACCGCTCTCTGATGGAAGAAGGACTCATACCTGACTGATCCTGCTTTGTCACATTGAGGAATCCCACTTGCCTGACTCTCCCTCAGCTTGGAAGCTCAGAAGATGTCAGGGGGGATATGTGGGATATATCGACCCACTCAACAGCATTTCCCCACATCACCAAGCTGCATTTGAGCAAGAAACAGCAATATGGCTGTGCTGGCTCCTGTGAGCACCAGGACCTCAAAACTGCATTTTTGCAGCAAAAAAAAGATGGATGCACCGTCCTGCCCAGCACACGTCAGGCAGAATGGAACAAGGGGACACACTGAAGGAGCGTGCCAGTGTGTTCTGAAACATATAGATGGAATAAAGTGAAAAGGCAGCACTGCTTTACTGAAAACCCAAAATTCCCCTTCAAATTGAAAATGTTTCACCCTTTAAAAATGCTGCTTTGACACTAATTCCATCTGTACTCTCTTAAACCACTGTGATCAAAAAGGCCATGCCAGGCACAGGATATTTCATTGTGCCTCAGCAAAACCAGGCATAATCCCTGAATGACAGGCCCTGTCAAACCAACTCTGAAAGAAATCAACCAGGAACTTACACTTTTACTTGCACGGGAAAACACGTTCATTACTTTACAAATGTATCAAAGCTCAGTAGTTCAAAAGAGACTCCAGCTATCTGAGGCAGGTCAGTTTCAAGGTATCTGTGCTTCAGACAAAACTCCTGCATTCAAGAAAATAACTATATCTGCAAGACAGTGTGGGAATCTGATGAAGATGCAAAATCGAATTTGAAAGGAGATGCTAGCAGTTTTCAACACATGTGTAAAAATGGGCTTTTGCAAAACTAAAGGAGAAAAATACCCATATAAAAAGGAAACTGTTGAATGAAAGCTGGCCTTATTTAGCAATGTAAAGGGGTTGTGTTGTTGGCGATAATACACACATGGGATATTTTATTTCACAGGTTTGTTTTATTTTAGAACTCAAAATAAGAAAATAACGATTTTAAACTACATGTGCTGGATTTGCAAGCTCCCAAAAAGAAGTTATTCCTGTTGGCAGCCCTGAAACTTTCCCCTAGGAAGAGAGCCACACCATAAACTCTCAGCAGAGACTAGCACCCCACTAATAATTACAGTGTGGGAAAGAATCTAGACTAGGCTGACCCACTGACAATGGAACTCCCAGGGCAAGGACGTTTGCAGTGTGAAGGAGCAATAAAACCTTCAATCAAGCCGAGAAACCCCCACCTTGCTTTGAAGGAAATGACAGTTGGTAACAGTTGAAGGAATAAAAATAATAATCCAGAGACAAAGGACTGCCTTTTGTTTCCAAAGACTATTTCATAAATAAACTTTAAAGACTTTTATCTCTGCAGCAAGATTTTGTAAAAATGTAGAATTTCCAAAGTGTAAAAGTGATTTTTTGGGCTTTCTTATAAGACTTGGTATTAACACCTTGGGAATAGAAATGGCAAAGTCTGTAGGATTACCATAAAAACATCCATGTTGTCAATGCAAATCTTTGTACATACATCCCTTATGATAATCCACACCCATGTATAAAGTTATAGAATTTTGAGCAATAGAAATCCCACTGAAAAGCGCGTAGAAACTGGCAGAAGGGCGAAACAAGGTTGCACGGACTAGAGTATTGGACTACTATGTGCTTCACAAAATATGTAACCTGTGTATATAATTTGCTAAGATATTGCAACTGTATAAATGTATGCTTGTGGCAAAATCGTATTTTATTTAAAGTAACTGTGGGAGGTTTTTGGACTTGTAAAACTCACATCATAAATCTGACATAATTTCCCTGAAATCCAACCAGCTGAGAGCGAGGCAGAGACTATCACCCTGTCCAATCCCATTGTTAGAGGTGTGTTTAGCTAAGCCTGCCCCAGTCATATACTTTGATGATGTCACTAGGCATTATAAAAAAGAGTCCCTGGCAAGACTCTAGACACACAGGCCCTCATTACGACCCTGGCGCAAAGTGACTGACCGGACCGCCACAGCGTAAATAGCGTTTCCGCCATTGCACGAAGGAGCAAAGTGCGGGCCATTCCGACCCATCGGGCACGAGCACCACGGCATGGCGGAAGTGCAAAGTCCGCGATGGCGGAAATGACCCCCAAACGGCCCACACCGCCGCCGTACGGCGCCCTAGGTGCAATACCGCCACCCATCACAGCGGACACCGCAGTGTGCGCCTACCGGAAAGTACGTTGACCGTAAAAATACGGAAACGGAAGTAAAAACATGGGCCCGGAACGGGAAACATCCCGCCGTACACCTATAAAACCACAAAAACCACACAACCACTAAAAACACTACCCCGAGACACACCCCAACCCGTCATCCACCCTAGCGAAACCAAGAAAAATGGGAAAAGTAGCGAAGAAATCGTGCGACCGCAAGCGGCAGGTCCACTTCTCCCGTGAGGAACTCACCGTGCTAACAGAGACCCTCCAGGAGAATGCTGCCGTCGTCTTCTCCACGCAAATGACCAGGACGGCACTTGCGAACAAGAAGGCCATATGGGCTCTGGTGGCACAGCGGGTAAGTGCGGTGGGGACCGAACCCCGCAACCCACAGCAATGCAGAAAGCAATGGGACGACCTGCGGGTACGCGTCCGCAGCATACTCTCTGCCAACCGCAACATTGCCACAGCCACCGGGGGAGGTCCTGAATCACCCATCAAGTTGACCCCCTGGGAAGAAATCTGTGCCTCCACCATCGGAATGGAGAGCATAGAGGGAGTCGGAGGGATGGAGAAAGGAGTGCAGACATCCGAAGATTCAGGTAGGTGGGCCAGATAAAACAATGCTAAATCCACAATGTCCAATCATGTGAAGTACCATGTATCCACATAGTGCAACAGAAACACATGTCCAGGAGAACGTCCACACACATCGCCCTGATAGCGCACTTTAAAACTCACAATAAATACATAAATAATTAAAAACCCCTAAAACACCCACTACACGTGCAGCAGGCACACCCTAACTGCAGGCTGCCAAACAACTGCACCCTCACTCCACACACAAATGAAAGCACCTCCAAGGCCCCGACCCAAATCACCCTCAGGTACCAGCCCAATGCATGTGATACAATGCCATTCCAATACCCACAGACCCATTAATAACCCTCGCCCTCCTTTACTCCACCACAGGGTCCGATCCAAACGACGAGCATCAGGACACCCCTACCAGCACACCTGCAAAGAGGGCCAAGACCAACGGCCAAAGACCCTCCACCTCAGCTGCACGCATCAAGACACGGCAGCTGCACACAACAGGTGGCAGCACAGAGGAGGGAACATCAACAGGCACCCCAGCAGCCAGCATGCCCACAACACCACCACCACAGGTCCCCCCAACGGATGCCACAGAACGCACTGCCTCTGGTGGCAGCAGCACCATAGGTGACACCCCATTGATGGCAGCATGCTCCGACACAGAAGACGGGGATGTCGAAGTCAGATCCATCCATGACCTGTCCCATTCCCCCTGTCTGTCCCATCCCGTACAACATGAGGATACCACGCAGGGGCACCCACAAGACGACGACTGGCCATCCCCCACAAGCCCTGTGGCAAGGCAACATGAGGTCAACAGCCCCTCTGTGACACCCCCGCAAATGGCCATGGCCCAGCAGAGGCAACAGTCCCTCGACCAGTTAATCGTGCAACAGCAGCAACTGGCCACGCTCCTCAAGGACCATGCCGATGAATGTGGGGGCACTAAGGCAGACATAGAAACATCAACTGAGACACTCAGGGCAGAAATGGAGAGAAGTACAGAGACACTAAGGGCACAAATGGAGAGTAGCACCGAGAGCCTGAGAGTCCAAATGGAGAGTAGCACCGAGAGCCTGAGAGTCCAAATGGAGAGAAGCACCGAGAGCCTGAGGGGGGAACTGCATGCGACGTCCAAAGACGTATGTGCCGAACTTGCCGCAGTGCGCCGTGTGCTCACTGAGCTCTCACAAACCCTTAGGGACATGCATGGACGTGAGCAGGCAGAGACATCATCCGTTGCAAGTTCCGTCCAGGGCAGCCCCCAACGTAGATCTGGGAGGAACCTGCGCTCCACAGGCAGGGGTGCCCCTGATACCCGCAGAGGGGGCTTGCAATAGCGACAGCCCACTGACAATGAGCATCTTTGGACACTGGTGTTCGGGGGGGAGGTAGGAGGGTGGAGGGGGTGTGTTGGGCTCACTTGGGTGGCGGGTCGATAGGGTGTTCAACATGATATCACATATGCCATAAACAGTGCACGATCAACCAATGAGATGTGTGGACAATGATCTTTGTGTACTAGGCCATCATAGGCGTACAGTCCATATTGTGCATGTACCAGACACACACAGTGCCACGAGTCCCGTGTCCATGTATCAGCCACCAGGCGTGAGTGCTAGAAGCATGCATCAATGAGATGCTGACGAATGTCACGGCCCTCCGGTACCTCGCAGACTCCATGAGGTGCTGCCACATCCCCACCCTCATCATGACCATCATCAGGTGCTTGCAGTTCTGCGTCAGGGGGCATGGGCACATTTCTACGTACACACATGTTGTGGAGCATGACACATGCCATGACCATCTTTGCAACCTTCTCATGGCGGTACAGGAGTGCCCCGCCAGACCTGCTGAGGCAGCGGAAACGAGTCTTCAGTAGGCCGAATGCCTGTTCTATGACTACACGGGTACGTGAGTGGGCATGGTTGTAGTCCTCCTCATGCTGGTCCCGTGGGTTCCGGACTGGTGTGAGGAGCCATCTCTTCAGTGGATACCCAGCATCACCTGTATGTGGACGATAAACGTATGATGTGGAATGCCATTGCTACGTACGCACACCCCCCCCCTTCCTGCCAGGTCATTGCCGCATCACATACCCCACATCATCATGCATGCAATGAGACTCACCGAGTAGCCAGGATCTGTTCCCTGCGTGTCGCTCCATGTAGCGTGGTATAGTGGAGTTCCTCAAGACCATAGAATCATGGGTTGATCCAGGGAATCTGGCACAACAATGTGTAATGATCCTGTTGGAGTCACACACCATTTGTACATTCAGGGAATGGAATTGTTTTCGGTTGCGGTACTGGGCCTCCATGGCATGTGGGACGACCAATTCCACATGGGTGCAGTCGATGGCACCAATGCAACCCGGTATGCCGGCAAGTGCATGGAATCCCACTTTTGTGTTGGTAATTTCCTGCTCCGAGCGTGGTAGAGAGATGTAGTCGTCTGCGTGCTGCAGGAGGGCATCGAGCACTTGCAATAGTGTCCGTGAGAACAGTGGCTGAGAAATGCCATGCAACTGTCCGACTGTGTGCTGGTAGGTGCCTGTGGCCAGGAAGTGGAGTACAGACACCACCTTCAGTAGGGGTGGGATGGCGGTTGGGCTATCTATCATGCTGACAAGGTCAGCCTGTGTCATGTCCACAATGGCGGCTATGGTGTCCCGGTCCAAACGGTAGAGGGTGTGGATCTGCTCATCAGTGAGGTTGAACGGATGTGCTCGGAGGCGTGGGATTGCGGGCTGCCTGCGTGGTGGTAGCGGCTGTGCTGGCGGCCCTTGCTGGCCCTGCCTTGGCCTCCTCCTCCTCCTGCGTCTCCTCCGTGCGGGCGGTTGTAGTTGGTGTTCGTCTGCTTCTTGGAGTTGGAGTACTTGCAGTGCTATCAGGTCCCCCAGGGCCAACATCGCGAGTCCTGCCGGTAGCATTTCGGTGTGGTTGTGGGAGGAGACCGGGTGTGCAATTCATGTGTTTTCAGGCTGTATGGCCTCCACCTGTGGTGATTCATTCCACCTGTGCAAGCAGCTCTCCCCTTTGGGCGAGCACGTCCCGCAAACAACGCTGCAATTCGAGGAATGGCATCTTGCAAATGCAATCATGTATTTGGACCCGATGGCCGTGTAACATTTGTTGATATGTACAATCGGCTATGGTCCCATTGTTTCACATACAATCTTTGCAGTCGCGAACAGACTTGTGATGGGTCAGTGGAACGTAGTACTCGAGTAACGGTGGGCCCTCATGCATCACTGTACCGAGTTGCAACGACGGGCGGGGCGTCCCATTAGTGAGTGAAGGCAGTTGCCATTTTCACACACAGCCGCACTAGATGGATTAATTTGTGATTTCAAACGGCCACAGATGCCTTTTCGACGTGATGTTGCAAATGAGGAATTCGAAGGGCGGCGCTTTCGGTTTTCAGCTAGCGGCGGGGAGATGCCCACAGGTCTGACTGCAAATATAACGTTCTATTGTTCAATGTCCTTGAGACAGGGGCCATGGCGAGGAAGCAATGATTGATATGAATAGTTTGGGATGCGCAATAGCGACGTGGGCGATGAGGCCGGACGTTCCCAAATACATGTTACTTCACAACACTTGAATTACGGGCTGGGGCACTGTGGATTTTGCAGGCTGCATGACGCACAGACTCAATGGAAATTTCTAATGTTATGTGAGTAAACAATCAGGCGTTATTATACCGGGATGAGGGAATGATAAATGGATGCATGGCCAGGTGATTTGATACAGGGTTTGCCATGTACAGGGCTTGTTGGAATCTATCCGCCTCCCCTGCGCTATGTGATGCAGGGCTGCCATAGTGGGACCATCGTCTATCTGGCCTTGTTGAGCCCTCCCTGTCTCGACGCGCCTTCAGACACTTGTGTCCATGCACGTTAACATTCCCATCTGATGGAATCTGTTTTGACAGACGCATGCACAGGTACACTCGTTTGTGATGGTGTTTACACCTCGATATAGATGGTTATGAGTCGCAAGTGGCTTTGGGGTGGTGATGATCCTTTGGAGTGGGCTAGCATGCATATGGCTGTGGATTTAGTGTGATCATTGAAGTGAGTTGTTCGAATGTAGTTCTGATGGCCATTCTGTTCTTTTTCTTTTCTTTTGGTTGACAGGTATCTCCTCCCCTTTTGCCACTGCCATCTGTATGCCACTCCTGCAGATGGCTTTTACTCCCGACACCTGCTGCTTCGTGTTAATCAGTGGAGCAGCATTACGATCTTATGGGACGATCGCCAATGGGCCACATGCCCTTACGCAGTACTAGTGGCTCGGAGCAACATTTCGGCCTTTCAGCTGGACTAGTGCCTCCCCATTGGGACGGCCCTGCGGTTCTGTGCGCTTCCATGTTGCCTTTTCGTACGTGAATGTGGCTCTGTGTACCATGATGGAACAGGGCGTCACACAAGTAGTAGCTGGTCATTCCTTGCGGATGCAGCCCACAATGGTGATATGTGTTTTGGAGTTCATGGACTAATGGCTGTATGGGCTTGGTGATTTTGTTGTGCATTAAATTTCTATTCTGATATGGGCCGTGTAGCGTTCTTCTTTGCGAGTGATGTGGCATATTCCTATTTGGGGAGCGATGTATTGTGAGGAGATCTGCATTGGGTTCCAGCTTCAGAGTTTAGTTGCGTGGTACTGTGCTGGGCGCGTTTGCCTACGGAGTGAGGTCAGGGATGAGGGCTGCCAATATGACTGTTTGAATGTTGTCATGCTCAGGGGCGGGGGATTGGGTTTTGTGTAACAGATGCCGGTCAGCCAGGTGGACTGGTGGAATGTTGTGATTTTCGGAATATTGCTGGTCACAGGTGCCTGTGTTTGCGTGCGTTTCTGGGGGGGGGACTGTGGTCATGTCCATTGGAATGGCTTCTGTATTCGTGCCATCTGTGCCCTGCAGCTCCCATTGACCCCTCTTGTGAATCTTTTGTTCGTTGGCATGCATGGGTGACTTGTACTTTTCACTGGTTGCATTGTGACTTCATTGCACCTACGGGGAGTTGTACTTTGTGGGCAGGGAGCGGTGTACAGGCACTCAGTGGGGCCGTTTACGGTTGATTCGCGATGCCGTACTTCTCACCATGGCGGAATGGTACTTTCCGCCATGCTTGATGGCGTTAGGTACATGTCCGCTAGGGTCGGAATTCGCGTACCCTTGCGCCATGGTGGTATTTACGGTTTGGCATGGCGCGCGCGCGCGTACTTGGTGCAGTTAGCGTTGGCGTTCACTACGGTGTCGCTAATGGCTTCGAACTTTGCGGTGACGGGTCATAGTCGCACCAAGCGCTATTCGATGGCGGTATTGCATTTCCGCCATCGTTTTCCGATTTCCGCCAGGGTCGTAATGAGGCCCACACACTCTTCCTGACGTTCCTGCGCCGTGTTCCTGTTCCATCCATCCAGATTCCAAATCCCAACTACAAGGCCAAAGCATTGCTGACCCTACTCCAGGGCCCACTGAAAAACCCAAGCAGTGCTGATCCTATCCCAGCAAGGCCTCATTTCTAAAAACCCACTAATCTCCCATTAAAAAGGGGAAAGCTGTGGTGTTTTTGGGAATCATCCTGATACCGCTAGCTGCATGCATCCTATCATCCTGCCATCCACTTGACCTTTAGTATCCAGTGACCAGAATTGCCAGTCCAGAAGTGCCATCCGGGGACCAGAACTGCCCAGCTGTTTGCCTGGTGTGCTGCCGTGTAGTGACCAGAACCCTTGACAGTCCAAAATCCCAAACAAAAGGTGGGCTGTAAGTATCATCCCTACCCAGTAGAAACCCATAGCCTATCTTGCCTTTGTCCTTATCCCACTCTCTAAGTCGTCCTATCCTTATTCTGATAACTTGTTCAAACTGTCAGAATCATTCGTGCAACACTGCCCTTGATTTCTAGTGCTAGCGCTATCTCTTTAGTAATTTGGTCTTCTGTAAATCCTAAGCCATTAGTCCTATTACGAGTGATCGGACTGGTTCCGCCAGGGTTGGTCTCTGGAGCGAGAGGGTTGAACTCGCAAATCAACCCTGGAGCTTACTGTGTCCCTCTTTCATGGCCTAGCCTGAATACTCTAGTGTAAAGTAAAACTGTTCTTGTCACAACTGATTTCCTTTCCTTTTTCACCGCTTCATTTTACTCAAAGTGCACCTTTTTATATCTTGCATAACTCATCCCATTTACCAGCTAGAGACTTACTTTCACTTCCATATTGTACCTGTGATATATAGCTATCCCCCAACCAAAAACACTGCACTATGAATCAGTGTATTTCACCGGTTTTTATTAATAACCGTTTGGGTAATTTCAGACGGGAATTGCAAAATTGCAGAGTTTCCAACGTGTCATTTTGCGGCAATCTGTTTTAAACCTTCCACTCATTTTCGAACTCTATGCTTTTGGTAATCCATTCTTTGTGATTGTTAGTGTCTTTTTGAGTGTCATTTCGTCACATTGCAAGGGGTTTAAAATTAGTTTTTTCTCTCTTATTTGTGGGGGGGAGATCAGATTTGAATTCCGTTTCCTGTTTCTTATTTCTTATTCCTGATTACCTGCTGTTTCTGTTTATCCACTAAGAATTGATTATTTGGGGGTGGAGGGAACATAGCAGGGGGAAATTCTAACTTGGGTGCTATCTGTCCTAAATCAAAAAGTGCTCCTATTCTGCTCTGCTGTGTATATGTTCCACTAGAAAGTTAAACCTAGTGCATTGCTCATTGGTGATTGCTGCCCCATATTAAATTTGTAGGATTTCTTTTGAATTTTAAAATAAATAAATAAATAAATATTGTATTTTACCAACCAGCCTGGTTCATGGTCCATTGAGACCTGGGGTATTTGAAAAGGGTGTGTGATATGAGTGGTGTACCATCTCAATATTGAATCAATATAAAAAGATAGGCATTTCAGTTGTGCGCTACACACTAGGCCGAGACCAAGGTGTGTGTCGCCTGATTGAAATCCTTAACAGCTGTCTATTTACAGCTTTCAACTTCTATGCTCTGGGAAGTGGCCTGAAGTTGTCTGCTCTCCACGTTATCAAATCTTCCCCAGTCATGTCTTTCCATTTTCAAGGTTTTGGAGTGTGGCTAAAATAGCAGAAAGTGGCTGTAATCCTTCAAGGGGGCAGAGCTTTAAGAACATGTGGCTATGAGAAAGAACCTGTGTCATGATAACCAGCCTTCTCAGAAGTCATAAATGACCAGCTCGGTGTGCTAAGGAACTGACAACATATGGCTTTTGCCAATCAGGAACTGAAGATGCTTTTCATATTATGATTTATCATATGGCCTAGAAAGAAAAGAAATGCACTAGTTAATAATTGCGCATCGAGTCATAGTTTTGTAAATACCATTTGATCGGAAGGTCGCAGAAAGTTACTTTGTTTTTGATTTGTTCGCAGAGAAAAGCTCTATCAGCTGAATCTAAATACAATATTTTTTATATATGTCTTTAATTATGCAAATTTGGCAAATGCAGATTATTTTTGCCCAGAAACAGCACGTTCCAGTGATTCATATATCCTAGCGACCGTGCCTGTGAGCCCGTTATTCTGAGATGGAAAAATAATGCTTGTTTAAAGGTATCAGAGTGCAACATCTAAAAATCTGTAACTCACAAATCACATATCTTGCCGAGATGAGAATTACATGATTGGATTCACCTGAGTGAGAGAAATCTGATGAACCGATTAGTAACATGATCAAATGTGAGGAACATGATGTTTCCAAAAATTACATTTGTTTAACCCTTTAAGTGCCATGGGTTTTTCCCCCCAAGTGCCAAGGCCAATTTTGGTGATTTTGGTATGTCGCCATTCAGTGCCTTGTAACATTTTTGCCATATTTGGCCCCTTTTTTTCCCACATGAAAATAACCAAAAGGGTGAACATTTTGTGTTTTTTCAAAAAATGCCAATAAAATGATGTAAAAAGAAGCCTGTGGTTTTTTTTCCTTGTAAGTGGTAGGAACAAATGGTTTGCTGTGCTGAATTCCCCAGTTTCCTGGCTTTCAAGAACAGGTTGAGTGGAAACGAAAACAAATTATTTTGATGTGGTTATCAACCATTTTGTGAGAGGTAGGCGATTTTGGCCATTTTTGCCAATTGGACATGCATGGACGGAATGGAAGAAAAGGGTAGGAAAGCCGAATTGGAGGACAGAAAGGCATACATTTCTGAAAAGTAGACAAAATTCCAAGTTTAGGAAGGGGTGATTTGTGCAGGTCGGACAACAATTAGGTGATGGAAAATGCCATAGTTTGGAGAAAAAGCAGGAAAATTATCGAAAAAAAGGTATGTGGTGGACATGTTTGGCTTGGTACGGCAATGGCTTCTATGAAATTTGAGAAAAACAATGCTCCACTACATTCCCCCGACTCTTGCAGTTAGGAAAGCACACATTTTTTGTAGTGTTTCACAAAACAAGCAATATCACAAGCCAAACACTGAGCCATGGTACACAGGGGTTTTATGCTTACGGACTGATCAGATGTACTTAGCATGTGTAAATCAGGAAAATCAATGTGGTGAGGAATGGCAAGCATACATTTTCTGAAAGAGCACTGGCAGACCTTTTCAGGGGTAGGTGACTTGTGCAGGTTACAAAAGTGTATGGTGCCTAAAACAACGACTAAATGTAGCGCACATTTGGGAAATGAAAGGGTTGTGTGACAAAGGGCACCAGCAAATGGGTCGAAATGTTAAGAAAACCACACAAAAACAACAAATGTCATACCTTCCAGCATTCCCACAGGTGTCCCAATGAAAATGGTACCTCACATTTGTGGGTGCACCTACCTGGGCGCCAAAGGAAAAGCCAAAAACACCCCGAACACCAACTCTTTTCTGACAGCTGAATTTCACGATTTTTCCAGACGGGCACACCATACAGATATGGGCCTCGGTGTCCAAGGCACCAAGGAAAACAGGGAACCGCATGCATTTCTGAAAAGAGGACACCCGTGGGAATCCACAGAGGTCTGACTTGCGCAAATCAGCCCAGAATGTATTACCCAGAAACCCTGGCAAAGTTCGAAATGTGGCCAAAAAACCCCATTTTCCGCACATTTCACTCAGCTCATCCACCGAAACACACCGCTAACAACACATGGCCTACCGTCCTGCGTTCCCATAGGTGTCCCGATGAAAACAGTACCTCACATGTGTGGGTGCACCTGCCTAGGCGCCAAGGGGAAATCCGAAAACACCCCCGACCCCAAGTCTTTTCAGACAGCGGAATTTCACAAATTATCCTGACGAGCACACCATACAGATATGGGCCTCAGATTTCCAAGTCACCAAGGAAAACAGGGAACCCCATGCATTTCCCAAAAAAAGGACTCCCGTGGGAATCCGCAGAGGTCTGACTTGCGCAAATTGACCCAGAATGTATTACCCAGAAACCCTAGCAAAGTCCAAAATGTGGCCAAAAAAACATTTTCTGCACATTTCACTCAGCTCACCCACAGAAACACACAGCCAACAACACATGGCCTACCGTCCTGCGTTCCCACAGGTGTCCCGATGAAAATGGTACCTCACATGTGTGGGTGCACCTACCTGGGCGCCAAGGGGAAAGCTGAAAACACCCCCAACCCCAAGTCTTTTCAGACAGCTGAATTTCACAATTTTTCCAGACGGGCACACCATACAGATATGGGCCTCGGGTGTCCAAGCCATCAAGGAAAACTGGGAACCCCATGCAGTTCCGAAAAGATGACACCCGTGGGAATCCGCAGAGGTCTGACTTGCGCAAATCGGCCCAGAATGTATTACCCAGAAACCCCGGGAAATTCCGAAATGTGGCCAAAAAAAACATTTTCTGCACATTTCACTCAACTCATCCACCGAAACACGCCTCCAACAACACATTGCCTACTGTCCTGCGTTCCCACAGGTGTCCTGATGAAAACCGTACCTCACGTGTGGGTGCACCTACCTGGGCGCCAAGGGGAAAGCTGAAAAACACCCCCAATACCAAGTCTTTTCAGGCAGCTGAATTTCACGATTTTTCCAGGGGGGCTGTTAGGACAGTTTTTCTGAAGTCCAACTAAGGGCTTAGTAAAACCATTCAACTGGGGCAGTACAAGACTCCATTCTTAGTTTAAGGTTGTACCACCTGAGTATACGGTAGCGTAGACAGAGCAGCCAGGCTTATTTTAGGAGGGAGAGAGGGCAGTAGACACAGTACAAGTGAACTTGTAATACAAATGATGCAAAGAAAAACTGAAACATTATGTATTGTAAAAATAAAGGATTTATTTAAATACAGGTAGGCCCAGATAAATCTAGGGGTTAAGTAAGTACTAACACATTATATGAAATCACAATATAAAACACAACACTATACTTGAAAGCACACAGACCCAAGTAAAGACCTTATTTGGAACACCTAACAGTAGTTCTAGGGAAGTCAAAACCTTGTTCTACACATTTAGTATAGGTCAAGCCTATTCTTAGGGAGTAAAAGACCAATGGTTACTTTCAGATTAGATTCAGAAATCCAAGGGCAGTAGGCCCTTCCAGTTGTACAGTGACTCTTGGAACAAATAACATAAACAGTCAACTGGACAATATACTTAAGGTGAGTAGTGAAACACTTATCCTAGGTGCAGTAAAAACCTATAACTACTTTTGTCATAACACTCAGTTATACCAGGTGATAAAAACCTAAGGATGTAATATACAATTACAGGTGCTGTTTGTGATGATGGAAATGCATCGGAGGGACAGGGCCTCTGTATCCTTGTCCTTTACTGCTTTTCATCGTGTGTTCTGTCGTGTTTTCCGCGCAGGTGTTCATGTGGGACTCCTGGTGGTGCAGCTCTCTTTCTTTTGGTTTGGTGAACAGACCCATGGGATACCCTCCTGGCACCCATGGGTAGGGGTGCAACCCTTCGCCCCTAGTGTATGTTTTTGGGCACCTGTGTGTGACCCACAGAGCAGGGTACGGGTTGGTGGCAGCTCCGTGCTGAAATGACTGGTGCCCTGAGCGTCCTCCATTTTGGGATGCCCAGGCCCTGTCATTGCCTAGGACATTTCGTATTTATTGGGGGGTGAGCTCCTTGTTAGTGAGCCCACTAAGCCTGAACCTGGTGCCCTCAAGAGGTTGGTGGTACCCCAGGTTTACAGGCCCTTCCTGCTGCAGTTGGCGCATGAGGTGCCCTTAGCTGGTCATCTTGGGACCAAGAAGACGAAGCAGCGGCTCTCAGCCCATTTTTACTGGCCACGGATGGGAGTAGAAGTGGAGTCCCACGGCAGGACCTGCCCAACTTGTCAGTTGTCTGGCAAGACTGGAGGCAGAGTCATCGCCCCACTGCAACCATTGCCAGTGGTTGGCACATGATTTGAGAGGGTGGGCATGGACTCGTCGGTCCCCTTGACCCTCCCATGTCAGGTGGACATCGGTTCTTCCTAGTCTTGGTAGATCATGCCATCAGGTACCCTGAGGCTATACCCCTTCGGACGGTTATGGCCAAGGTGGTTGCCCGGGCTCTCCTGGGCATTTTCACCCGTGTTGGATTCCCTAAGGACGTTGCCTCTGATAGAGGATCCAACTTCATGTCAAGTTACATGAAAACCATGTGGAAAGAATGCAAAGTAATTTACAAATTCTCCACCTCTTACCACCCAGACCAACGGTTTGGTTGAGAGATTTAACAAAACTCTCAAGGGCATGTTAGGCACTTTGGAAGAGCCCCTCAGGAAGAAGTGGGATCTTCTCCTGCCATGCCTGCTGTTTGCTTACAGAGAGGTACCTCAAGAGGGTGTTGGTTTCAGCCCCTTTGAGTTACTCTTTGGACATCCCGTTAGGGGGCCCCTCGCCTTGATCCGAGAAGGTTGGGAGGCCACCCCTCCAGGTCCCGCCAAGCAAGTGGGGGACTATGTGTTAGGCCTCAGACGGAGGATGACACAGATGATGGGTCAAGCAACAGCGAATCTTAAGGCCAGCCAGGAATTGAATAAGTACTGGCACGACCTTAAAGCATCGCAAGTGGATTGGACTCCAGGACAGGAGGTCCTCGCGATGGAGCCTACCAAGCCTCGGGCTTTGGCAGATAAATGGACTGGACCCTTCAGGATCATCTCCAAGATGGGTGAAGTCAATTATCTGGTTGGCATGGGAGCCTCTGGGGAAGCCCCTCAGGTATTCCATGTTAACAGGCTCAAGCCTTTCCACAGGCGGGCCAAAGTCTCATGTCTCTTGCTAGCTTCAGGGCAAGAAGTGGATGAGAGTGAGCCCCTTCCTGATTTGCTACATAGCAACCCTCAGGATGGCTCCGTGGAGGAAGTACATCTCTCTCCCGATCTGACAACAGAGCAGCAGAGGGCCTGCAGGGCTCTGCTCCGGCAGTATGCCTCTCTGTTTTCACTGAAACCAGGCCTTACACCGTGGTGTAGGCATGAGATTGACACTGGTGACAGTGTGCCTGTCAAAAGCAGGTGGCACCGTATGTCAGATACCGTCAAGAACCACATCCAGGCTGAGGTCATCAAGATGTTAGATCTGGATGTTATTGAACCCTCAACCAGTCCCTGGTCCAGTCCTGTGGTCCTTGTCCCCAAGGCAAGTTCCCAGGCAGGAACCAAGGATTGGAGGTTCTGTGTGGACTGCCGAGGAGTCAATGCCGTCACCAAAACTGACGCGCACCTACTGCCCCGGGCTGATGAGCTTGTGGACACGATAGGTGCTGCCAAATTTGTGAGCACCTTCGACCTTACCTCAGGCTATTGGCAAATAGCTCTGACTGACCATGCCAAGGAAAAGACGGCGTTCTCAACACCAGAGGGACTCTACCAGTTTAGAGTCATGCCTTTTCGGGTTGAAGAACGCCCCTGCCACTTTCCAGAGATTAGTGAACCATGCGCTCAGTGGGCTGGAGGCCTTTTGTGTGGCCTACTTAGACGACATTGCCATCTACAGTTGCACCTGGGAAGAGCATTTGACTCATCTGGATAAAGTGCTGCAGGTGTTAAAAAGGCCTAACCTCACTATCAAGGCCACCAAGTGCCAGATAGCTCAGGGGAAAGTCACGTACCTTGGTCATGAGGTAGGAGGGGGTCAGATCCAACCTCTCCCCAGTAAAGTACAGGATGTACATGACTGGGAGACTCCCACTACTCAAACCCAGGTGAGAGCCTTTTTGGGCCTCACGGGGTATTATCGCAATTTCATGGCAGACTATGGAACCATAGCTGCACCCCTGACAGCTCTGACGTCACCCAAGTAACCGGGGAAGGTTAATTGGACGGAAGACTGTGAGAGGGCATTCGATGGCTTGAAAGGAAGTCTTTGTCGGGCACCCGTGTTGTGTGCGCCTGATCACAGCAAACCCTTTATCGTTCAAACTGATGCCTGCTATACCGGAATTGGAGCGGTTTTGTCCCAGTTAGATGGCAAAGGAAGAGAACATCCGATCATATTCATCAGTAGACAACTCAAGGGTAGGGAACTTAGGTGGGCTACTGTTGAAAAGGAATGTTTTAGTATAGTTTTGAGCCTTAGGTGTTTTAGACCCTACCTTACCGGGTCTACCTTCAAGGTCCAAACAGATCATAAACCCCTTAAGTGGCTTATGCAGATGAAGGGTGAAAACCTGAAACTGCTCAGGTGGCCCATTAGTCTGCAAGGACTAGACTTTACCATTGAGCACAGACCAGGAAAGAGTCACAATAACGCAGATGGCCGTTCCAGAAGGTAAGTTGACCGTCTGGATGAGGGTGCCTATCCCTGGGAGATTAGGCCCCCTGACCTCAGTCTGGGGATAGGGGGGGCGACTGTGATGCTGGAAATGCATTGGAGGGACAGGGCCTCCGTATCCTTGTCCTTTACTGCTTTTTATCGTGTGTTCTGTCGTGTTTTCGCGCAGGAGTTCATGTGGGACTCCGGGCGGTGCAGCTCTCTCTCTTTTGGTTTGGTGAACAGACCCATGGGATACCCTTCTAGCACCCATGGGAAGGGGTACAACCCTGCACCCCTAGTGTATGTTTTTGGGCACCTTTGTGTGACCCACAGAGCAGGGTACGGGATGGTGGCAGCTCCATGCTGAAATGACTGGTGCCCTGAGCGTCTGGGATGCCCAGGCCCTGTCATTGAAATCGGTAGATTCCAGATGGAGACAACATGGCCCCCATGGCCTCTTGCCTTTCATCACCTGTTACCTTGATCTTCCCGAAGTCCCGGGAAGCCCTGCCTCTGTCCCTTCCCCCTGACTGGCTGTTGGGTGGAAGTTCCATATATGGTAGTGTGGGTAAGTGCCGACCAGACTGGCTGGAGCCTTCTCAACGACCGTATGTTGTGGGTACACCTGTGGGTGGGACCTGGGTGAATAGAGTGTGTGACGAATATACATTCTATATTGTGGCTGTCTAGTATTTGGTGGTTGACACAATGGTTAAGACAGCCCTGCCCGAAACCGGTATGAATCCAGCTTGGAGTGTTGAATGGCTCGGTACTTGTCCCAATACACATAACTTGTTGTGAGTGTCTGGAGGGAAGTGAATGGCCTGAATGCCCCGTGTGCCTGATTGGCTGCCTGCCTGCATAAATGACAGTAGTCGTGATTGGATGCTTGAGTGTGACCCAGCGGAATGAATGGGAGATCAACAGTATATCTGGGGACCTCTCACTGCTAGCAATCGTGTTCAGAAGCTGAAGTCCACTACGACAAGTAACTGGAGTAACTGAAGCTTGATCTTGAAACCCTGCTGGATGAGAAGAATTGCTGTTGCTCTCCTTTGCAATCTGAAAGCTGTTGTGCTTCAAGAACTGACCCAGAGAGGACCTGGTTATGCGCCTTCTTCGCGAGCTACGAGGGACCATCGTGCACAGCGGATCTTTGCCTAAACTCCGTGGTAGACAGACCTTCGACAGGCTGCCGACCCGATACGGGGATTGCTGCGGAACTCCATGGAGAAGTGCCCAGACTGTTGTCTGGCACTGTCGACGACCGCCGTCGCCGACTGGAGCCGCCGTGCTCCCGTTGCCTAAGAACTTCATTGATCCAAGGACGCTCTCGTCCACATCGTCGCTGCTGTATCCTGCTGGAGAAGGTCTGACCGTCGACGCGCGAGGAGCATCCACCTGTGGGTTTCCCGCCACCTAAAGACCACTTAGACGCCGACGACTCAACCCCCTTGCTGGGCCACAGTTCTTCAACTCTTTGTGGTCCAGAACTATCGACACCGAGGTGCCCCGCACGCCTCTTCCAGGCAGGACGTGTATACTTCCCCGTCAACGAGCACCGCTAGGAATGACGCGGCCACTTCACCGTCATAGCTCGATCTGTTCTCCGTCGGATGTCCGACAACCCGTGACTCCTGCCTGAAAGGGAGGCCACTCAAGAAGAGCCGTCGACTCCCTGACGCGGAATGCTACAATGCCAAGGTACTTTGGGGTTGCAGAACAATTGGAAAGTCTAGTGGGAACAATATATGGACTGGGCTTGTATCTTTCTTCTACAGGTTGCCCAGGTGGCGGGATCTCCACACAGAACTGTGTCTAGGTATCGGGGCCAGTATTCTGCCAATTGTTCAACCAGCTTGCTTTTCTTCCTCTCTCTACTGCTGGTTTCCTCTTTATTCTGGTCTGTGTGTCATCCTGACCGTATGCACTTTAATGAGATCTAATAACGTTAGTGGTACCACTTTAGAAACTGTATATATTTACCATTGCTGATTTTCTGAGTACAAAGTGAGTTATCGTGATATTCTATATACCTTTGAACATTAATTATATAAAGACTGTGCTGTACCGATACAGTGTGTGGACATTCCTTTGTGGGTGCTTGGGGACTACACTGTACGTAAGAACCAGCTCGTATCACCCCCCGAGAAGCTAGGCCTTGATTGCTCGTCCATTGCTACCGTAATAGAGAATCTTGGAAGAGGTCTCTGTGCCTCCCCTCTACCATATAGAGCGCGGAGGTGAAGACCCCCCACCTCCCGTCTTTACACTTTTGAAATCAGGGAACCCCAGATTGAGGTAAGCAATAACTCTGGTAACTTGTTTTGGATGGCACACAGCTAACACAAGGTAAGTAAAACTCACATACTTTCACTTCACAATGAAGGGGAAAGTAAAACCCATTGTCACTCTTTACTTTACTTTACTAGTTATTCTAGGTAGGCAACAACCTAATGTAAACTTATTAAGGACAGGCAAGAAGCAAGTCAGGGGAAGCAAGACCCAGTTGGGGGAAACTCATACAGTTCTCCTAACAGGACTAACTTGGTGATACCAACAGTTGGAGGACACTCATACAATTAGCCTACAGGAATAATCTAGTGAAACCAACATATTACTTTTGTAAAGAGGCACACCCTAATCACAGGAGAGTAAAATACCTTCACATCTACTTTCTTTTAGACTGGCAACACAGTGGCTAAGGAAGAAAAGATGTTAACCATATTTTTAAGAATAGTGCATCACACATTCAAGATCAGTAAGAACTTTTGTAACTGTTCACTCATAGAATTACAGCTACCAACCAACTCTTTACAAGTAAGTAAAACATTTGATTTCTTTTCTATGCAGAAGTCCCAATCCCTTCAAATCTGTCCCTTATTTTTGGAGCATGACTGATCTCAGTGGCAGAAGGAGGGTTCACTAGGACTAGTGACCAACAGGCAGTGTTAGAAGAAGTTTTTTAGTAGCAAAAGTCAGAGTTTCCTTAGGAAAACTGGCAAACAGGTGAGTACTTTACTTTAGAGTTAGAAGAGGGTCCGGGGGCTTCACGGAAGATATCCTAGCAGGATTCTAGCAGTGGGACTAGGTGCACTGGATGAGGGACCTCATAATCACAGAAAACACCTGAGGACTACACAGAAATCCCAAAAGGCTTATGGTAAGTATATAACCAAGCCAACACAGTACCTCAGCAATGAAGAAGAGATTGCAGCAGGAGAACTTCAGGGACTGCAGCCAAATACCTGGTCAGTGGATTCCTTGTTCTGGAGACTGAACACAAGACCTCAGAGGGGACTTTGCAGCAGGGATTGATGAAGAAGGCTCTAGGCAAGATTTCTCTCATGGCTGAATGTGGTTCTGCGGATTTGGCACCTTTTCAAGGAGCACAGAAAAAGACAGAAAATTGTGGTTGAGTTCTCATAATTTTAAAGGTCCAGCACTCTTGTGAGGGGACTTTTCCAACTCGATTTGTGTTGCTGGAGATACACCAAGATGCCCACAAAGTTTCAGAGAGATTTGGAATTCGTAAGACTGTGCACCGGACAGTGGCTGGAGGTCCCAGAGTATTGGGGTATTGCAAGATTACAAGGTTGCAGAAACCCGTGGGTTGGCTCAAAATGCATATCTTCTTGAGTCTAGTGGGTCTCACCAGGCTCTGGTTCAGGTCGTCATTTTCGGAGTCCCCAAGTTGATTGGAAGGAAGGGCTGCAGCAGGCTCGGGATACACAGCAGGCTCTCCAGTCGCTGGAAATTGTCTGTGCCATTTTTCCTTCGTCGTCCTCTTCGGTTTTCTGTTCCAGTGGTCGACATGACTTCAGCTTCCAGGTTTCCAGTATTTATCAGGAACTACAGCACAACCTCTGCATACTCTCCCCGCATTATACAAGAAAGGGGCGTCTGGTTGTCCAATCAGGACAGCCAGCCCTCCACTGGGATTTGTGCCAGTTGAAGCAAGGCATAAGACAAAGGATGGGGAGGTTTTGGACTCCTCCCCCACTTCCTGTGCTTACAGACAGACTCCCGCCGAAGACAAAACTCACACAAAGGAATTTCCCACCCTGGATGTCAGGGGAAGGAACAAGAAATGACAGGAAATACTAAAATGGCAGAAAAAGAAGACAGGGGCTATCTTGGTAAAATGAGCACCCTTAGGTGCCTTTACTGCAGCTGTGATCACAGCCCGCGGTAAAGGTGCACCAATTTAGTAAAAGGTATCACAGCCATTAAAGGTAAACTTGTCACTGTAACATAATTGCTACAGTTTTAATGTGAAAGGGGATACATTGTATCTCCCTGCACTCCACATAAGGTGGGGTAAGCTGGTTTCACAGAATAAAATGTAAAAGGGATCCAAAGATCCTTTCTACCCTTGGGAACTGTAGTTCACTCAAGGTTAGCACAAAAAAGTTAAATGGGGAGCCCCTAGGGCAACCCAGCACCAACAGGCACTTATTGGCAATAAGTTGTTAAACATGATAACTTTAAAAAGACACTATGGAGAGTCTTAAAAATGACACCCATAAAAAGAGTTAAAGGTTAGGTGAGTGTGGAAAAAGGTTCCCACTCACTGAGGTATTAATGAAAAATATCCCACTAGAAAAGCAAAAAGTTCTGGGGTTGAACCAGGAAAGAAAGATTTACCAGCTCTGTGGAAATCTTAACTAACAGGGGCACACCATAAAGATATGGGCCTCGGGTGTGCAAGCCACCAAGAAAAACAGCGAACCCCATGCATTTCTGAAAAGAGGACACCCGTGGGAATCTGCAGAGGTCTGACTTACGCAAATCGGCCCAGAACTTATTACCCAGAAACCCCGGCAAAGTACGAAATGTGGCCAAAATAAACATTTTCCGCATATTTCACCCGGCTCACCCACCGAAACACGACACCAACAACACATGAGCTACTGTCCTGCGCTTCCACCGGTGTCCCGATGAAAACGGTACCTCACATGTGTGGTTGCACCTACCTGGGCGCCAAGGGGAAAGCTGAAAACTCCCCGAACCCCAACTCTCTTCAGACAGCTGAATTTCATGATTTTTCCAAACGGACAAACCATACAGATATGGGCCTCGGGTGTCCAAGCCACCAAGGAAAACAGGGAACCCCATGCATTTCCAAAAAGAGGACACCCTTGGCAATCCGCAGAGGTCTGACCTGCGCAAATCGGCCGAGAATGTATTACCCAGAAACCCCAGCAAAGTCTGAAACATGGCCTAAAAAAACAATTTTTCGCACATTTCACTCAGCTCACCCACCGAAACACACCACCAATAACACATGGCCTACCATCCTGCGTTCCCACAGGTGTCCCGAATAAAACGGTACCTCACTTGTGTGGGTGCATCTACCTGGGCGCCAAGTGGAAAGCCGAAAACACACCCAACCCCAAGTTTTTTCAGACAGCTGAAATTCATGATTTTTCCAGATGGGCACACCATACAGATATGGGCCTGGGGTGTCCAAGCCACCAAGGAAAACAGGGAACCCCATACATTTCCAAAAAGAGGACACCCGTGGGAATCCACAGAGGTCTGACTTGCGCAAATCGGCCCCGAATTTATCACCCAGAAACCCTGGCAAAGTCCAAAATGTGGGCAAAAAAATATTTTATGCACATTTCACTCGGCTCACCCACCGAAACACCGAAACACGCCACCAACAACATATGGCCTGCCCTCCTGCGTTCCCACAGGTGTCCCTGCTTTGCAGGGATCACTCAAAACAGTGTGCCAAAAAGGACGAGCTATCTCGTCCTTGGCACTGCTTACGTAATGTCAAGGATGAGATATCTCATCCTTGGTACTTAAGGGGTTAATGTGGATATCTCCAAGATGACATCACTTCAAATAGGAGGGAATCTGGGTGCAGACGTTACTTCCATTTGACGGCCCTCCTCATTAATATGCCCAATTAGTTTGAAGAGGATGGTTTAGTGTGATGTCACTTTTGGAACATTATTCAATCACATACATGGACCAATTACATTAGTGAAATGACACACACCTCTAAAGGGAGTGGTTTCAATCAGATAGATTCTGGAGGGACACTCACTCAGTCACTGAAATACTGGCTGAGTGATGGATGGGAAAAAGGAAAGAAAGGAGAATTGTCAACAACAGAAAGGAGAATGGAATAGATTTCTTTAATTTGGACCCATTTTTGGATTATAAGAAGAGCACTGTAAGTGAGGCCTACTTGGAATTTATAACCAAGGTCTTCTTCAGTGGAAGAGACAGCAGACAAGCCCAATACAGAAAGAGGGGAACCAGGCTATGGAAGGAAGCGATCCATCATGCTGACTGCTGCACACCTGTTCCCAGAGGTCGGGAATGGAATCAGTGCTGTCTGTGAGGCATCTAAAAATAAATTTGTATGTAAGTAAAATATTAAGGGGAAATAATTCTGAGTGGAGTGATACTTTAAAGGTCAATAGATTAAATCAGAGCCCTCTTTTATGCATATGTTGACTATACATTTGAGAAATTAGTAAATATTTCGATCACTGAATTATTGATATGATGAAAAGGTCCAATGGTGTGTATACTGGGAGATCCTCTGACCCTTTCTCTGTGTAATGCATAAGCACAGAAGAAGTATTCTGTGCACCAAAGGGATATCTCACCATGTGCATACCTAGAAAAATAAGGTAAGTGAATTAATTTCTTAGTTACATCACAAAACAGACTCCTGTTACTGGTGCTGATCCGCTCAAGTAAAAGGTGGAAAGGCTTATTAACTGTCACCCATTGTTCCACCTTTAAGTTGTCGGTTGAAAATTACACTGAAGGCAATCCAGAAAACATACATGTTAAACATACATTTTCCTCTTTGCAAGCAATTTACATGCGGGGGTGTTCAGTAGCTTGTCTTTAGGTTCAGTTTTCGGGTATGCTGTTTGAGATACTTACATGTCTTTGAGTAGTGAGTGTTTATTGTCAATTAATTAAAAGTAGAGCGATATAGATAGGGATGGTGATGAGTGTGTTTACATTAGTCCACATACATGTAACATAGCATAAAAAAGTCATGCAATCAGTGTATTGCTCATTCTCCATTCTTCATTATTGTCGACATTGGCATTAGAATTTCATACATGCATAATTTTTTTATATTTACGTGTATTGACTTATTTCTATTCTATAAAAAAAAATTGACATTCTGTGCAATTGTCCATGTTTCTTGCCCCAAAAGAGGAGGGAGGCTAAAGGGAATTAATATTGCTAAATTGAGTGGACTAGGTTCATAAGAACTGCATTCAAAAATACAATATGTGTGTGCTAGTTGTCACCCAATTAAAACATCACATTTTCCCTAGTGATTTAATATCTACATCATTGACTTGTTTCAGAGACTCTGAAGTGCCACATTCTTTAAATGGGTACAGCTTGAACGCACTGGTTTTCCTTCATCAGTGCCACCACTAGTATATGGTGGTGACCCAAGTGATTATATGCTTCACATGAGCAGTGAGCTCAGCAGGACCGATGTTAAATGAGTTGGGACTGGTACACCATCCGGTCATCGGTAGGGACATGGTAGAGTGGAGTGCCATTGTGCGCAGATGAAGCGTACTGAGGCAGAGTAGGTAGGTAGGTGCCATACGTGGACCCAATGTAATCAATTTTTACTGTTACACCTACTAATTAAAACATTTACTTGGTGCTTGTCTTTGTTCTTATCTGAAGAATGAGTAGACTATGTACTGTCTCTGTGAATTTGCCCCGTTTAATTTAGAGACTATGGTAAGCAAAAGGAAAGTCTTAAGAGAGCTCCACCTAAGTACAGGGAAGAGGAAAAGGAAGAATTCTGCCATGATGGGAGTGAGGGAGCAATTGGTATATTTTAGTGCCTAATTACATTCCAAAAGCATTTAACAGAAAGTGCCTAAAAAAGTGCTATGTGGCTAAGCATTAATGACCCATAACTCTTCTTATGGAGTACTCCTGATGGATGTCCCAGGAAACTCAGGGAATTCAAAGGTTAAGGAGGTTTGGAAGAAAGAGCGATAGAGTGCCACTCGAAGCACAATTGTGCAGCGTGCTACCCACATTCTAGCCACATGTCAAGTGCAAAAAGGAGAAGAAATTGCAGACAAATGCTTGGGAGATTGATGACCCAATAGGTTGTACCTCAAATAGGGATTGTTTGAGCTATTGACTATCCTTTCACTGTGGAGCTTCTGTAACCTCAGAGGACCAAGGAACATTGCAGTTCTGGGTTTATTAACATTCTTTTGGCTAACTCCAGCCCCATGTTAGCCCAACCCAAAACGTGGTCCTGCTTCGTCACAGCCAACCATCCACCCCTTACCTTTCTGCTCACCCACCTACACTCTCTCTCTTGAGCTACATGCTTTCTTCATTGTGTTCACCTCCCTATTTCCTCTACTCCTCATCATGATCCATTCATCATTCTACTCACCCTTCTGCTTCCCTTCACTCATAGCCTCAGCCTCACTTGGTGGTTCTCGTGCATCTCTCTCCCTGGCATCCCAGCCTTCCTCCCCCATCCCTGAAACCACACCCCTCAAATAAGATGCTCCCATGCTCTACGGATGTCCAATATCATATATCCCCCTTTCCTACAGCACATGCTCCTATCCCTCACCCCCTATTAGCCACTTGGCCACTGGGATGCGCAATTCCTCTGCAACAAGTCTTCCTACAACACTGACCACTTTGACTATTGTCACCTGCAACTTTAACTTTTTGCTGTCACAGAAACCCAGCTCTCCCCTCATGATTTTGTTACACTAGCAGCTCTCCACACTGACTCTGCTACCTTCCCCCTTTCTCCTGACCTGATGGAAAAGTCAGGGGTGTGTGACTAATTACCAATAACGCCCCCAAACACTGCAATTCTACCCCGTCTGACATCAACTTTTCCTCTTTTGAAGATGCCACTATTCAACTCCTCCCCCCTTCTCCTCTTTTGGATGGTACCTACTCAAGAGTCTGCAGCCACACTTTAGCTCACTGTATCTTTCACAGAAGGGAAATACGCATTTGCATATCAGTCTTTGTCCCGCCCACATGGACAGTCCAGCACCGAAATGCTATGGCAATTCTCTTCTGAACAAGAGTACCAACAGCAACCCCATAAACATGTTTCAGCCTTGTTCGGCCTCATCAGTGAGGTGGAGGTGTGCCTCTCTGAGCACAGTGAGCATGGAGTCCACGTCTGGATGATGCTAGGAAACTTAGGGTGACTAAACCTAAGTCCCTTAAAAAAATCAAAAAATAGTCCGTAGGCGCCCCTCTTTGAGAACAAACATGGCTAAATTTCCCATCTGTGAAAGGTACAGTGAGCTAAACTGTGGCTGCCGACTCTAGAGTGGGTACCTTCCCAAAGAACAGTGCAGTTTTGCCGTGTTCGTTCTCATAGAGGAGCGCCCATGACAATTGTTTCACTTCTGAGACACAGTGGTGACTGCTAGGCTTTCAAGTCCTTCGAACCGGAACCGCCCCCTTGTCACTGCATAAAAGCACCTACTTGCCAGCGCTGAACCAGCGCTTTTCATTGCTGGCATTTTTCTCTGCTGCTTTGGAAGTATGCATACCCGAAACCACTTCAAAGTCACGATGGTGATTGCTGGGCTCTCAGGCCCTTTTAACCTCCCCTTGCCACTACATATAAGTACCTACCAGTACCGAAGCAGCATGTTTATTTCTTGGCATTTAATTCTGCTGCTTTGGAACGACACAGACCAGAAACCACTGCAGAGATACAGCGGTGACTGCTGGTCTCTCAGGGCCTTCGAACCGGCTCCTTACCACTGCATAAATGCACATACCAGAAATGAAGCAGCAATTTTCTTTCATTGCAGTTTTTCTGCTGCTTTGGAACTGCGCAGCCCAGGAACCACTTTAGAGACACAGCGTTGACTGCTTGGCTCTCAGGCCCTTTGAACCGCCCCCTTGCCCATGCATAAAACCACCTACCATTGCTCAAGCGGTGCAACAGCAATGCACACGTCATGCAGACCATGCTCCAAGTGCGCAAATGACATCGTCAACAGGCAAAGAGGAGGAAGCAATGGCTGAATCCGTACCAGCATCCTCTGCTATACAAGCTATCATCATGGAGAAAACCAGGCACTAGTAAGTGATGATGAATCTCATATTGAGCATACCACAAGGACTTAATGAGGAGTTGAACTTGTAATAATATGAATGCGCTTCTCTCCCAGATTTTTATGGTGATAAGTGAGCTTTTTGAATCACTATACTCTTTATCGTCATAGCACATTCTGCCACTTCAAGATGGCTGTGGATTTATGAGTGATCAGTTTTTGGTAATACCAGAGAGTCACGCAACTCCTGATCACGTGGTCGTGTACTGTCACATGACTCCTTGTCAAATCTCGTTCCTCATTTATAAAGTTTGAGACAATGACCACCTTGGTCCAAACATTTTATGGTCCGGCATAGTTTCATGTTTAGCCTGTCCCCACTTTGATACTGAGGTAAGCGGCCATTGTGGAAATGTAATTACATTTACTGAATGGGTTGGACCATGTACTTGTCCTTTAGCACTGGTACCTTCATAGTGGTTTGTAGGAGGATGCAGGGGGAACAATCGCTATGGAAGTTGGGACAGACTTTGAGATGCACAGCCATTGGTGGTGTGAGAAAGCTGAAGGTGTCTCACCCGCTAGTCCCCAGGGATCTGTCATCCAGGTGGCCAGTATACGGGTATTGCTTTTGGATCCAGTTCCTAGGGGTGGACCAGTGTGGGAGAATCACATGGATGAGGGGTATTTGGGGAGTGGAAGTGGGACACCGGACTGCGAGACACGGTATCCCCTTCCCTTTAACACCTTTTCCCCATTTTACCAGGTAGGATATTTAGGAACTCAACCCCCTACCCCTTTTCCAACATAAACACTTTCTCACAGACAGCTCACTGTGAGATAAAACAGACTAACACCCGAGCTGTACACCTGATATGTCCCAATACAATTTTGAGGCAGGGTCAAGCAGTTATTGATCATTACACACACCTGACTTCTATCACACTTCCCCCCATGGATAAAAGGCGGAGCACACTCTGAACTACGCAAAGCACACAAGGAAGCAGCAGTTCCAACGAGCCAGTTTAATACAAGGAGAAAGATGTCAAGACCGGAGAGGGTTGCAAGGAGGGAAGTGCCCTAGACCTTTTCAAGGAAAGACTGTTGCTTTCATGGGCCTTCGAGAATAAGAAACATAAGACCCGGAATCAAAGCTGAAGAAACTTGCATTGTGTGTCAGAGGTACCTGGGGATCTCCCGCATCGATAGTCAAGGCGGGGAGGATCATTTGCCACTGTGGTACTGTCCTTGGCTCTGACAACAATGCAGCGCCAGTAAAGTCAGCACAGCCGGTGAGTTGGGGAGATTGATATCACAAAGGTGTGTGTTAAAGCCAAGATTGCAAGCGGCAACATTGTATAGAGAAAACTGAAGATAACAGTGTGTGAAGCATATGTGACAAGCAACACAAATATAATTAAACAGCAGATGAGTGACTGAACTTTTGAAGCCAAGACAGATACTGTAAACAGAGTAGTCCGGTGTCACAGCAGTGCTAATTTGAAGGTTTCTCTTAGGTATCCAACTGAAAGGTGACAATGTAAAAAAAGAATTGTGAAATCGAAGTGGTCCTGCAACGGGGCAATCCAATCCCTGCACACATTTGAAAGTCTTCAATAGTTGATGCTAACTGAAATTGATCCGAACCCAGCTAAGGGAGACTAATTGTGTAAGAGGAAGAGTCTGAGCCCGCTGAGCGGGATACGAGGTGAACTGTGAGTCACCCAAGAAAGAATAGTCTATGAACATTGTGAAAGAGGATCTTAATATGTATAATACAATAAAGAATAAGATAACACGTCTTGTTTTACTTACATCCAACCCCCTTTACACAGGAACTCTATAAGGTTTTCCGGCATCACAAGTCCTGAAAAAATGGACCGTCTGCTATGATTGATTAAAAAATGTGTATAACAAATTTTTATTCAAATAATTCGAACTGAATTTAAACATAAAACGCTACCCTCACCTAACAAGGTGTACTAAACACTAAAAAACAGTTACTAAAACATGAAATACAAAGTTCACTTATTTACATGACACAAAAGAAATCACATAACATAACACAAAAAAATCTCAATGTGTCTCTAAAACAACAACCATCCCAACATGTTTCTGTTCTTCACTGCCCAGTTCGGGCGAACATTCTTCAGGGGAAATTTTAAAAAAAAAGCATCCACTAATCTCTTCAACACCGTGCTGAAAGGGTAGATTCAAACTTCTATACAGGCAAGGGAAGGAAAGAGCCTCCGAGCCTGTAAGAGTAAAAGGAAGAACTAATGAGTTCCAAAAAGAGGGAAAGGAAGTACTACAAAATGTAGAAAAAGAAGAACATGGCATAGAGGTTATGCCACACTCACACGGGTCCCAACAGGGCACCCACAAATTTACCTTTAAATGGTGAAACTTCAAAGCGCGTCACAGGATGACAAATTCGCTGGTTTCTCGCCAAATGAGAGACCACTACTTCACAAAAGCGTCATAGTCCGCTAAAGTATCGCCACACCTAAATGAGACAGAACCAATACACAGAGACCACATGCTCTGTTATATCCAGAAAAGGGCTTCAAAATGCAATTACACATGAAAACAGGGCTCCAAATATCATAAAATAAATTACCTTCACAGATGTAGGGATCAAGACTGTAACAAGCAAAGCAGCAATCAACGTGTTTGCAAAGGAGAAATCCACACAGTCAAACCGTAAAGTATCAATCTGGAAAACAATGGATGCATGGCAATGAACACCATATGTCTGGCATAACCCTTCAACATGTACCGATGGGAATGCTTTTATTTCACCCTCGTGGTTAAGACTAAGTGCCCGTACAATATATAGAATGCAGAAAAAACGTCCATGCTGTCCATCCTACACAACGTGGGAAACACATGGCAAAAGATAACCAAACTACCCCACGCGTACAGGAAGGGAATGTACCGGCAGTGGGAAAATTATCACACACAGAACCACAATACTAGTGACTCACCTGTACACTCAGAGGGATTAAATCACTCTAATGGCAGCTTCCAAACGCACACAGCCAACACTGAATTCAGTGAAACCAAAAACTGCTGCACACTAACAGTACATCTATGGTCGTGCGGCAACACAAAGAAAGGACTACACTACTCAGTGTAGGAAGGAAAGTCCATCAAAAGGAAGGGCCATGTTGGAACGGACCCGGCAACATAGAAAAAGGACTACACTACTCAGTGTTGGAAAAAAAGTCCATCAAAGGGAAGGGCCATATTGGAACGGACCTAAAGCCTACTGGTGTAGAGCAGATTAGTGGACACCACGAGCACTAAACAGGTGTTTTTTTTAAAACAATGATATGCTGGCACCAACACAATATAGTATATGCATCTCACACTGTCAAAAATCATACTTGGCTGACCAAATGCCAATCAATGCTTTCGTTGAGACCTAGCACATTACTCTGTAATTTAAAAATAATTTTTTGCTCTACATTCAATAATTTTCGATCCGTTTCAATTTTGGTATGTCCATGCACCTTTTTCAAAATCAGCCATGTGAAATCATTAAAACCATGTTTCTTTTCAATAAAGTGTTTGACAAGGGACTCGTAACTCTAACTTTAGTAGGCTACAAAAAGCATCGGCACTAAAGTTAGCAAAAGATAATAACTTGATTATCAGACAAGCGGATAAGGGAGGAGCAATTGTGTTGATGAATCGTAGTGATTATGTAAGAGAATGTGAAAGACTACTATCAGATAAAGTGAGCTATTTGAGACTTGCTAATGACCCCTCTGCTAAACTTATGAATATAATCAAAGAAAAGGTGACTTCAGCGTTTGACGCTGAAATGATCAGTAAGCAGGAATGTGAATTTCTAATTCGGGATCACGGAAAGGTACCTGTTTTTTACATCTTGCCCAAAGTACATAAGAGACTTGTTGATCCCCCTGGCAGACCAATAGTATCTGGTGTTAATTCAATTTTGGAACCCTTGTCCAAATTTGCAGACTTTTATCTAAGACCATCTGTTTTGAAAATGAAAAGTTATTTGAGAGACACCGCTGATGCTATTAACAAAATAGAAAGCATAGAGTTTATTCCGGGCCATTCTCTACTGATAGGCTTGGATATTCAATCTTTGTACACTGTGATACCCCAAAGAGCCACACTAGAGGTGGTTGAAGAAGTGTTGATGAATAGAGAGGATGGTCATCCTGTGAGTAATGCATTTATTTTGTGGTGTACGGAGTTTGCCTTGACCCAAAACTTTTTTCAATTTCAAGGTACTTTTTTTCAACAGATTGAGGGTACTGCTATGGGCGCTGCCATGGCTCCCAATTTAGCTAATCTCTACGTCGAGTATTTTGAAAAAGCAGTGATATACCCAGCCACCAACCCCTTTATCCATCATTTGAGGAAGTGGCTAAGGTATATAGATGATATACTGATTGTATGGGATGGCTCAAGAGAAGAGGCTGATAGTTTTGTGACATGGCTCAACCAACAAAACCGGTTTTTGAAATTTACTGGGTCTACATGTGATTTGGAGACCCATTTTTTAGACATTACCATTTTTCATCACAATGGTTTTTTGAAAGTGAAGCCCTACAATAAGACCACTGATAAGAACTCTTTATTACACTTCAACAGCCATCATGCCAAACATTTAAAGAATAATTTGCCATTCGGACAATTTTTGAGGCTGAAGCGTAACAGTAGTCTAAAAGATGATTTTGCTCAAAGTGCGGATGTATTGACCAACAAACTGTTGGCCAAGGGTTATCCGTCTAGAGTAATAAGAAATGCTTCTAAAAGAGCCTACAATAACAATCGCGAGGCATTGCTGGAGAAAAGTAACAAGACTACTAAAAAGATTGGCACTGTTTTTGTTAACACTTTTTCAAATTTGTCCTATAAAATCAAAACCATTGTGATGAAAACTTGGAAGAAAGTCTATTGTGGTAAAGAAGTGTTGCCTCCTTTAGTGGCGTTTAGAAAAAGTCAGAATCTACGGAATATTCTAATCAGAAATGATGTGACAGAAATGCGAACTCCACAGGTTAGACAAACTAGACTGTGGGGTATGCCTGAAGTGAAAGGACATTTTCCATGTGGGAATTGCAGCATGTGTGGACAAACAAAAGAAACTAGAGTATTGCAAATTCTACCTGATGTAATGTGGGTCTTCAGTGAAATGACAAATTGTAACACAGCCAACGTTGTATATTTAATCACTTGCCCGTGTGGCCTACATTATGTGGGAAAAACGAATAGGCAATGTAAAGTTCGAATGGTGGAACATCGCAGCTGTCTCAAAAACCAGGTGATTACTGCTCCCCTTGTCAAACACTTTATTGAAAAGAAACATGGTTTTAATGATTTCACATGGCTGATTTTGAAAAAGGTGCATGGACATACCAAAATTGAAACGGATCGAAAATTATTGAATGTAGAGCAAAAAATTATTTTTAAATTACAGAGTAATGTGCTAGGTCTCAACGAAAGCATTGATTGGCATTTGGTCAGCCAAGTATGATTTTTGACAGTGTGAGATGCATATACTATATTGTGTTGGTGCCAGCATATCATTGTTTTAAAAAAAACACCTGTTTAGTGCTCGTGGTGTCCACTAATCTGCTCTACACCAGTAGGCTTTAGGTCCGTTCCAATATGGCCCTTCCCTTTGATGGACTTTTTTTCCAACACTGAGTAGTGTAGTCCTTTTTCTATGTTGCCGGGTCCGTTCCAACATGGCCCTTCCTTTTGATGGACTTTCCTTCCTACACTGAGTAGTGTAGTCCTTTCTTTGTGTTGCCGCACGACCATAGACGTACTGTTAGTGTGCAGCAGTTTTTGGTTTCACTGAATTCAGTGTTGGCTGTGTGCGTTTGGAAGCTGCCATTAGAGTGATTTAATCCCTCTGAGTGTACAGGTGAGTCACTAGTATTGTGGTTCTGTGTGTGATAATTTTCCCACTGCCGGTACATTCCCTTCCTGTACGCGTGGGGTAGTTTGGTTATCTTTTGCCATGTGTTTCCCACGTTGTGTAGGATGGACAGCATGGAAGTTTTTTCTGCATTCTATATATTGTACGGGCACTTAGTCTTAACCACGAGGGTGAAATAAAAGCATTCCCATCGGTACATGTTGAAGGGTTATGCCAGACATATGGTGTTCATTGCCATGCATCCATTGTTTTCCAGATTGATACTTTACGGTTTGACTGTGTGGATTTCTCCTTTGCAAACACGTTGATTGCTGCTTTGCTTGTTACAGTCTTGATCCCTACATCTGTGAAGGTAATTTATTTTATGATATTTGGAGCCCTGTTTTCATGTGTAATTGCATTTTGAAGCCCTTTTCTGGATATAACAGAGCATGTGGTCTCTGTGTATTGGTTCTGTCTCATTTAGGTGTGGCGATACTTTAGCGGACTATGACGCTTTTGTGAAGTAGTGGTCTCTCATTTGGCGAGAAACCAGCGAATTTGTCATCCTGTGACGCGCTTTGAAGTTTCACCATTTAAAGGTAAATTTGTGGGTGCCCTGTTGGGACCCGTGTGAGTGTGGCATAACCTCTATGCCATGTTCTTCTTTTTCTACATTTTGTAGTACTTCCTTTCCCTCTTTTTGGAACTCATTAGTTCTTCCTTTTACTCTTACAGGCTCGGAGGCTCTTTCCTTCCCTTGCCTGTATAGAAGTTTGAATCTACCCTTTCAGCACGGTGTTGAAGAGATTAGTGGATGCTTTTTTTAAAAAATTTCCCCTGAAGAATGTTCGCCCGAACTGGGCAGTGAAGACCAGAAACATGTTGGGATGGTTGTTGTTTTAGAGACACATTGAGATTTTTTTGTGTTATGTTATGTGATTTCTTTTGTGTCATGTAAATAAGTGAACTTTGTATTTCATGTTTTAGTAACTGTTTTTTAGTGTTTAGTACACTGTGTTAGGTGAGGGTAGCGTTTTATGTTTAGATTCAGTTCGAATTATTTGAATAAAAATTTGTTATACACATTTTTTAATCAATCATAGCAGACGGTCCATTTTTTCAGGACTTGTGATGCCGGAAAACCTTATAGAGTTCCTGTGTAAAGGGGGTTGGATGTAAGTAAAACAAGACGTGTTATCTTATTCTTTATTGTATTATACATATTGATATCCCTGTCAGTAGAGTAGGATGTTATTATAGGGACTATTTATACCTATTTTGAACATACTAGAAAGAGGATCTTAGCCAGGAAGAGGGGGATCCAAAGTGAAAATTATTGTATTAAAGTGATCTGAGCCCGGCTGAGGGGGATCCAGGGTGAATAGTGAATCACCTGATTTTTTTTTCTTTTTATTGTTTATAGTTTGTAAACAAACGTTTACAATCGTAACATAAAATTAACAATGCATCCTATACCATCTGCACATCATAAAATAGGACATAGATACGCTTGCAAACTCACAAGTTGAAATCATGATATGTTCTTAAAAAACATACAAATACACCTCCAACAGGAGTATGTCTCCTATTGCCAATACTGCATATGAGCTTTGTTCGTAACAACTACCTTGATGTACAATTCAACAAGTGTTATATCAACGGAATATATTAGTGTACCTCATTGTTATAAAGAGGCCCAACCATCCTAGTAACAACACTAGAATTTGGTGCTTTCGCTATGTTCATATTGTCCCTCGTAACAAGCATAACAGATGGAAAAGAATCCTACCACAACCATCGATAAACACCTTCTGTCACACGGAGGATAGATACAAAATAGTTCGATGTTATAATTCCATAGAAACATGACAAGAACGTTCACACTCATATTATATCTGATTCTTTCGAATGACCAGTCCTTTTGCAGTCGTATTTGGTCAGAATCTTTCAACCGACAAGTTATCACTAAGATAGGCATTCAAGGCCGCACTAAACCACCTGTTTATTTATGCAAGATAAGGCTTCTTCGATTTTGTTTAGTAATCTGGTTAACGCTACAACAAAACTGACACTATCCCCCCGCATACATCTCTCCCAATGGCTGTTTCGTGCAATATCAGTTGCTTGGGGATTGTATATACCCAGATATTGGCTTCTGGTACATTCAAATACTGAACAATAGACAACCAAATGTTTTAAAGATTCCGACTGTAAGCTATTTTTGCAAAAGCAACAATTTGACTCCAAATTCCCAGACAATGTTTTCAACCAATACTTTGTGTGTTCCAGGGTATGATATTGGTTTAACTTAAATCTAAGATAAGCAGACCTTGCTTTTTCGCAAGGAAATTGTATAATGTAAGGAGATCTGGTGTCCTGCTTTCTTAAAAATAACGCATACTCAGCAAATACTTTATTTGTACTGTTGGACTCAATTATTTTTATCCAATCAAACATATATAGTTTGCTTTTTACATTCGGTAATCCTAAACATTGGTCCTCAATTGAAGCGTCAATTTTTACCAGAATTACATTAATTTGTTCAATGAATGCAACCATAGCTGGAAAAGAGCCTTCGTTCATCAAGTAGTTAATATCAACGAATAGTGAGTTGTTTGGTGGTGTCAATATTTTAGCATATCTGACAAGTTTGTGACAGATGCCAGAGAAGAAAGGCCTAGTTCATGTAAGATGATGGAATTAGGGATTGACGATGCTAGACTCAGAGTGCGTTTTCACATCTGGGCTTCTATGCTGTTTAAGATGGCATCACATGCAAGCAAACATAAGTAAGGCCCATATAATAAAATGGGTTCTGCCTTCATCATGTAAAAGTCGATGAGTGGAAGTAAAGAAAACTTACAATGTTTACTATTAGTAATTCTCATCATCGAAGTTAGTGACTGTGCTTTTTCTTTGAGACCTGTGACCCAAGCTTTTTTGGAAGTTACGTCAGATAAGGTATGCCCAAGGTAGCGCAAACTTGAAACCCTCTCAAGCCGGGTATCAGCAATTTGCCAATAGTATGATTTAATCCTTTTCTTATTACAAAATATAATAACTTTGGATTTAGCGGAATTCGCCTTCAAAGTATCGTTATTTGCATACTCATAGAATTTGTCAAGCTTTAGTTGAAGACCGTGAGGTGTCTGGTCCATCAGGATAATATCATCTGCGAAACATAGCCAGTTTAATTTAATCCCACCCAGTCTCACTGTGTAACATTGATGCATCTTGCCACATCTTGTCCATATCAGAGATGTATAAATTGGACAAGGTTGCTACAAGAGTACAACCTTGTTTCACTCCTGTCCTTGTTGGAACACAAGGCGTCAGCCCACCCTCCTGTGTAACTCTTACTTGGAAGGTCGTATCAGAATGTAATTTTGCAATTAGTTGCACCAGACATTAAGAAAATCCCAAGGCCAGAAGTTCAGACCAAAGTAATTCCCGAATGACAGTATCAAAGGCACAAGATAAGTCCAATGTTATTAGGCAGATTGGACCAGAATTTGTTGCCTTAGACTTTGCATGAATAAGGGCAACCAAAAAGGCGTTTAAAGACGTTCCCATGTTTTTCCGGAAGCCCACTTGATATTTGGAATAGATGTTATTATCTTCTATGAAAGCGTTCAAGTGTTTTAACAGCAGTATAGCAAACACCTTGGCTGCTGTATCCATTAGAGCTATAGGTCGAAAATTCCCTGGATCTAGAGGATCTCCATTTTTATAAATAGGGATAATAATTGCATTCAACCAAGATTCACCTGAATTCAGTACTTGTAAGAGGAAAACAACTTTTCATTTGTTTTGTTACATCAGGCCCTCTGAATCAAGAGACTTTGATAGGCAAAGGGACTTGGGCACAGAAGGCCCTGATCTAGTGATTGTACTGTATCCTTGTGCCAAAGAAACCAGCGATCGTGCTATGCTCGAGTGAACCACCTTATCCCATGCTGAAAATGTGGGGAAGGGAGTCCAACAGCCTGAACATTCTGATATATCATTTTTGTGAACACTTCTTTCTATTTTTTAAACACTACCCCCACACTATTTGTATTTAGAGGCAAGGATTGGCAATAGGTTTTTCAGTATAGGCCCTTTGATTTTGACACGACACCACTAGGACTGTGTTATTATTATTTGATGGTCGTAGATTGCTCTCATCTGTAGATTTAGGATAGGATAGGTGTTTATCATACCCTTGTTGAAGTTCAATAAACATCCTTGTACTGTGGTCACTTGTGTCTGTCTTACTGTTGATACCATGCCTTCCTGACAGTGGGCATCAGAAGACCGGGCACATTTTTATGTACTTTTGTAATATTTTCATTTGTAGCCTATTTGTGGCTAGATGAGTGTTTAGTGCAGTGTAGTGCGTAGTTATGGTACGGGCAACACTGTTGGAATATTAGGTATATTTTACGCTTCCACACCTATAATCAGGTTTTTGGTATTTCACAGAAGAAGACTTTACGTTTGCTTCCCTGCAGTGCCAAACTCGACATTCAGAGGGGACGCATTTTTATTTATGAGTGCAACCGAGACAGTGACATTCTCAAGCAACTATTTTTGCAACAACTTACCATCACAGAAGGTGAGTGTTAGCGTATTTTGTCTAGTGGTCACCCGCTGTGCTTCTCAGTCATTGGTATTGATTGAATTGTTCTTCCACAGGGAGACGGCTGATCTATGTACAAGTAGATCCTCAGTTAATCACGCCTAAGAAAGGCACTGCATATGATCAGGTAATAAATTGGAAAGTTGTCTGGCATATTTCAATATTGATAAAATCAAAGATAGGTTTTCTTCATCATACACCTTACCAATTCATTGAACATCTATGTGTCCACTGGTATTTTATTCAGCCTGCCACATGCAAATAGAGAACATGTGGGCACATCAGGATTGTGTACCTCACTATTTACAGAACTGCCCCGAAGAATGCTCCTTGTGAGGGTTAACAGAAACATGTTAGGTACAAGTGACAGCGGGCAATAGGATATCTGCAGCACTCCGTAGGTCATCAAAATCTGCAAGTAATGGGTATTTGCAGGTTTCCATAAGAGTTTTAAATGTTGGCTACTTTGTTTATTTTTATGTTTGATGTGTCCTTACACTTTTGTCACTGAGTGTGGTGATGGATTTGGTAAAATGACACATTTTTAAATGTATTGATGTTATTGAACACATTTGTGGCAGGGTGTTAAATGAATGAATATCACACACTTTTTAGGTGTATTTGTTTTAATATAATTGTCAAATTTTATTAATAAAAACTTTGTATTTTTCCATTAAGTTTGGAGATATGCTTTATTACCTCCTTAGTAAAGACTAGAAGATCTGACTATCAAAAATGGGCAGAGATATGTGGCTGTCATAGGCCAGTTGTGCTAATTTGGGAGATCAGTGAACCTTTTGGTACATCTGAAATAAGACCAGGGCAACACCCTCCCTTGTAAATGGTGTCTCCAAAGAAGATTGGCCAAATCATATTGCCAAAGCAATAGGGCTATGCCCAGTTGGAGACTCTCTCCTGAGATCAACTTGTAGTGTATGGTCCTTTTTCACTTACAGTCCCACAAATCGATAAGGTCATAAAAAGCATCAAAACCTCCAGAGTGCCTGGCCTGGATGGGCCCTGTAATGCTTTGCGAAAGATGAACTCACACATTTGGGCAGAAGCACTACATTTCCTATTAAGTGTCATTAGTCATACTAATCTACTTCCATCTTGTTGGGCTGACAGCATTATAACATCAATTTTTAAAAAGATGCACCAGCTAAAATCTTTGCCAGAATTCTACTTAATGAACTCACTTCCTGGATTGAAATGAATAACATTCTCTCATTCAACCAAACCGGTTTTAGAAAGCATGCAAGTACCTTCCATAAAATCGTACCTTTTGTCACATCAGTCGAAGAAACCCTGGAACACATAAAAGCAACTTGTATTTGTAACCTTGATTGATTTTATTGCTGCATTTGATACTATTCCTAGAGAGGCAAAATTGCGCAGGCTTGTGGCCTGGAACATTCACCCAGGACTGCTAAATATAATCATACACTTTCACAACAATACCAGAGTTAAAGTCTGCCTAAATCATTAAGGACGAGTCGCTGTTTTGATCCCGGTTTACAAGGGAATAAAGCATGGTTGCATATTGGCTCCCACTTTATTTAATTTGGATCTGGCTGACTTGAAAATTGTTCTAACATCTGACCATTTTTACCCTCCAAAACCTGGGATATTGTCATGATCTCTGCTTCCAAAAGGTCAGGGTTTTCCCAACTCACTTGGAAGCAGATCCATAACCCAGGTTCCGAGTGCCAACCAGTCCCAATTGGGACCTTTTGGACCCAGTCCTGGCGCCAGTGGCACCAGGCTCATAAATATGCCCAGTCCCAGCGCTGGAAGCGCCGGGCTCATAATGCTTGGGTGGACTTACCTTCAGCAGACCATGCTGCTTACTTGCCTGCCAGTTGAGCCTCTGATCCTCTTCTGTTTGGAACTACTTTTCCTGTTGGGTGGGGCTGGAGCCACTCCCTAGATTCAGAACACTGGAACTCTTCTGGAAGGCAGGAACTCTTTTCTTACCAGGAACTCTTTTCTTACTTAGGCGTGGCTGTGGAAGGAGACACCTAAGCACTACAGGAGGCTATTTAAACCACACCCGGTGGATGAATCTTGCTTTGCGTTATTCTGCAACCTCTGCAGCAGAACGCTCATCGTGTCTTCTGCATCTGGTCCTGGGCCTAAGGAAAAAGGCTTACCATCCTGAATCCAGTCTTCAGCAACACCTATAAAGACAAGAAAGAACAGGTTAGCATTCCGGCATCTGAAAGGCAAAGGCTTACCATCCTGAATCCAGTCTTCAGCAACACCTATAAAGACAAGAAAGAACAGGTTAGCATTCCGGCATCTGAAAGGCAAAGGCTTACCTACTCTTCGGCGCTGCATCCCGCATCTGAAAGACAAAACAAGGTGCGTTTAAAGACATTGGGGAACTTTAATACTCACGTGCCATGACTCCTTTCCACATCTAATCCAGTGGGTATTCCGGCACCCTGCAGCCGCTCCGAACTCGTGCCTGCAAAATAAAAAGACAGTTAGAGCGCATAGTGAAGCAGGCAACAAGCGCTTACTTACGTGCTTCCAGGCGCTTCTATTCATCACACAGGCTCCATCTTCAACTCACTTCAGCCCGTCATCCGCCATCGCCGGAACCCTGCAAAACAAGAGACATCATTACTAAAGACTTTAAAGACATTTGAATGACTCGAAACTTACCGTTCGTGCAGTAAACGACGGACAGCAGTCCTCTGAAGTCAAGAGGCCTGCGCTACCTATCCAGTGAAGAAACTGGTTACAGCACCCTGCCCCGAGGCAGATGGAGAGCTCGGCATTCACTTACCTAAGACATCTTACTCTACACGTCAGGCATACAGTGCACAGAGGTCCAGCCCAAAGAGCCAACCGGGTGCTACACATCACCTTTGAAGATACGGTAGTCGCCCAGTCAAGACCGGCGCCTCTGCGAGAATCAGGTGAGCGTTACAGATATCATCCATCTCTTGGCTGGGATATGCATACAATTTAGTACTAATGGATTACACTCAAAAGGGACTACAGGCCCAATTACATTCTCTGGGATCCTATGTTGCCTCCAATGGACTTAAGACCAACACAGATAAAACCAAAATCATGGCCTTTGCTTCTTGTCACACCAAACTTAAATCTTAAATATGGTATCTTAACGGCCTGCTACCTCGGTTTTATAGTAGATGACAAACTTTTTATGGACAGTGCAGATGGACTTGGTCTGCTCAAAGACCCTTCAACAGCTGGATACTCTTTAAAACTTTTTCCACAACCACGGTGGACACACCATAAACACTATCCTTGTGATATTTTGAGCTACAATATTCCCTGGCATTGCATATGGGGTGTAAATATGGGCTATTAAGCGGAGACATGACCTATGGTGATTAGAAAGAAAGTGACTAAATACTTTACTTAGTCTCCCCTCATCGACTTCTGTTGACTATATCTATCTTCAATTTGGGGTCTATAGCTTATAGACTCTTCTTACCAAACAACTGACAGTGTTACACTAGAAATGTTATACTTCAGGCCCTGGGACCCTATTGCCAATATTGGTAATGGTCTATGAGCATCTTAGTCCATTTCTTGGCAATTGTTGTATAAAACATGTCTATAAAACTGCATCACAAAGGACACCTAAATTGACAAGTGAGAAACTCAGCTTTCCCTTTCCTAGATATATAAAAAGCTAGTCAAAAGGACCATTGAAGCTTATAATTATGAACATGCAATCGTCAATTTAGCGTGTAGCACCAACAGTGGTCCCTACATTGAATATATTCAACAATGCACTAATCTACCTGACTACTTTTTCTCATGTCCTACTAGCTACATGGTCATTTAATTTAACAGAATCATTCGAGGTTGTAAGTGCCTGGCTGAAAATTCCATGGCAATACAGATTGTGCAGACTATGTGGAGATTACAGCATCGAGTCAACCAAGCAGACTCCTGGTAAATGTACTAGTCAACTTAATTCACACTACAACACTTAGGAAATACATCAACAATCTCTCTCTCTTCTAACACCAAAGTTACTCTGGGAGTGTTACATGCACAATGTCTCATACTTCTAAATGAGACGGACACCTATGTTCCCATAGATGAAGACCCTACACACAGGATTTTTGCACAAAACCAATCCGATAATACCTGTCTTTTACAGACTCCCAAAAATCCCCAAAAAACTCCATAACCCATCCCACAGAACCATTGTCACAGGAACAGGCAGTAGTTTTGATCCTCTTGTGATCTATGTCGCACAAGTCCTTGAACTCATAGTACATCAAACCAACACTTATCTGAGAGACACAAAACATTTTCTTAACATTTCACAAGCTATCAGGAATCTTCAGGACAATAGGCCTCATTACACGGTAGGCGGTAGGGGATTACCGGCACTGATAAGGGCACCGGTGCCGGTAATCCCCTACCGCCCTACCAAGAGGTCCCGCAGTGGGTCCCGTCCTTAACGTGTGGTCTGCCCAGGCGTTATGGACAGTTCCCGCTGAGGGCCCTCAGAGCTAATAACGGTATCGCAATTTGCGGTACCGTTATAAGCTCCTTCCCCATTCCCATTGAGCCCTATAGGGCTCAATGGGGATGGGGAATGGTTCCCGGAATGGGGACTTACCGGTCCCGCAAAGGTCGGAATAGATCGGTAAGTCCCTATTCCGGGAACCCGGACTCCGACGGCGGTAGGGGGTAGCCATGGCGCTAATAGCGCCATGGCTACCGCCTACCGTGTAATGAGGCCCAATGACTTCTGGTCCCATTCGAGGTTCAGAGTTTATATATTTCCATCCATCATGAGGGAGAACTTGAAGCATTAGAATGGATACTACGCAGGGAAGAACATCGCAAAGCTTCCAAACTTTTCATACTAAACTAAAAAAGTTAATTTTGTTTAACAACTTCTTCAGATTTAGACAGCAGTTCTACCTACAGGCATTAGGAACTTCAGTGGGCTGGGATATGGCCAAGGCATATGCCAACCTATTTATGCACCATTTGGAACCCCAGTTTATAACCAATCATTAAGAATGGGGTACTAAACTGATAACTTGGATGCAATACATCAATTATATATTTGTAATCTGGAGAGGCAACAGGGAAGAGCTTGACAACATGCTGATGTAAATAAACTCAGTGAATGATCAAATCATGTTTACCATGGAGGTAGGTACCCCCAAAGATACAGTATTTCGATGTTCAATTGGAACTTAAAGATGGTGAGATCATAACAAACTTGTTCCATAAACCTACTGACATAAATAACAGTCTACACTACTCAAGCCAACACCCAAAACACTCTAGGGATAATCTCCCTTACAGTCAATTCCTCTGAGCAAAACTGATAGTTTTCCAAGAAGCAATGCTTCCGGTTGAGATGGACAAAATGTATATACCTTAAAGTACTCAAGCCAAAGCAATCAGATCACACGCCTCATCAAGAAGAATTGGAGGATAATACAACTGGATCCCCAGTTACAAAAATTGTTCCCCGAACCTCCACTAATAGCATACAAGAGAGGCAAAAACCTAAGGGACCAACTTGTTAAGGCAGAACGTATCATTGATCACAAACAAACCACTCTCCAAACTAAGAAACTGGGCACGTTTGATTCCCTACATTGCAGTAATTGCAATAACATCACCAAAGGAAATTATGGCAGACACCCACGGACGGGAGCCAAAATCAAATTGAGATGCTTTTCCACCTGTGACTCCAAGTCAGTAATATATGCACTCAGTTGCCACTGAGGAATTTACTTTGTGGGACAAAGTGCCCGGAAAATCAACAAACGGTGCAATGAGCACAAAAGTAATATCAGAACTAACAACATACATTCACCTGTGTCCCAACACTTTACAGAAAAAGACACCCAGAAGTGCAACTGAGCTACATGATACTGGAGGTCATCCAAAGAGCACCCAGAGGGGGTGACCATGCAAAAAGACTTGATCAAACAGAACTCTAGTGGATAGATAAGCTTGACAGTATGTGCCCATATGGTATGAATGAAAAGTTTCTTTAGGAGCATTCCTATGAATTAAGTATCCTGGATAATTGAATACTTGGATCAGCTAAGACATCCAGTGACTATATCGATAACCCACCTTTATTTGCATAATAACATCTAGTAGACAGAGGATTTGCCCTTAATCATAATTCTGAACACACAAGTCAAACCGAAGAGACTAGGAATGGGTAAAGACACACATTGATAGGTATATTTCTGGTCTTATCCAGTTGCTTAAAAATTCCTGGGTTCAATCCCATCTGAAAATTCTTTTGCTCATGCTTCAAGAGTCGGGTTCCCATCAGACCAGACCAGAAATATACCTATCAATGGGGGAACCGCAACTTCATAAAAAGGCCCGGATTTGAAAAAGCCGCAGTATATACGCTGAAACACGTGTCATCCGAGAGGGGCTAAAAAAAAACAAACCAGACAAATAAAATGTTCTACTTGAGATACAACGGCTGTTTCAAATTTGTTACTTATCTATCTTGGCGCAAAGGAGTGCAGGCACAAGTGTACTTTCCTTATAAAAAATATAAACCCATCACTGAGGGTTAAGATTGTGAGCATGGCGGCGTGGCCAGCAAGCACACGATAAGGACGTGATTGCTTGGTGCTCCCGTGGCCGCCAGCTATATCCTGTACATATCCTGAGAAATCCAGCTCTAATACACATGAAAAAAATATTTCCAAGTAGCGGAACCTTGTGGTAACAACTGGCAGCGATTGGGTTCTGAACCAGTGCACAGAGTGGGAGATATTTGCAGCGGAAAGTGGATGCGGCCATCGCCAGGCTCCAAACAAAATGACCGCCGCAACCAGGACACAGTGAAACACAGAGTAAACGGACTGTGGCTGCATTACGACACCCACCCGTCAGGATAAGCTTCCGATCCAACGCTGCTGTTGTTCCTGGGCGAAGCAGACACTGGAACGTGTGGAGGCGAGGAGGCATGAGACATTCCTCTGTTCTGTGGTGCGCTGGTGCGGTGCCGGTCCCGAACACCGGTCAAAGCCGCCTCCAACGTTGAGACGTGCCACCCGAGAGGTAAGAAGCGATTTGCTTGGGCTTGCCCTGGCGCGCTGCTTCAAGTGAAAACAGTGCATGGACTCCGCCTCTGTAGGATCCCAGTGCGAGCTGTGACGAGTCCCCTGGGCCTGTGACGAGAATAGGGTACTCACTCACGCAAGACTGTATTGCCTGCAAACTACGCTCCGACAAGCAGATCAGATCAGATAGGGTTGGGTGCGGCTGTGAGTTGAAGACGGGACACGAATCGGGAACCAACGTACAGGGCACCTCACTGGGCCCCCCTGCGGGGATCCAGGAGAGGGCAACAGGAGTCTAAACACTGGCATAGCACATGTAGACGACAGTCGACCCCTGGGAACAAATTGATCTGCAGCAATTCATTGATTTGCACCTATGTAAACCGAAAATGCTAATTTAGCTGCAACAGATACCAAAAACCATACTGAATGCCTAAGGGAAACCACCTGTGAGGAGGAGGCGCTCCCCGCACGACTACCGGGCCCAGTACAGTGGCGCTGATTTATAATTGGTAATCTGAGGACCACAATGAGATGAAGAAATAAGACGATACTGAACAACAAACATGGCAATCATCAGGAAAAACTCACATGGTGACACTGTGACACCCAGCACCAGGCGGCCACCACCAACACAGAGACACTGGTGACTCTGTGTATGCCAGCGAATGCAACAATTGCCTCACAAGAGGAAGAAAGAAGACCCACTGCGATTCCCCTGCATAAGTGTATACATGGCTACGGGGGAAATACTGAACCGCTTAAAGGCACTAAACATTTCAACATATAATGCTTTTGTGGGGGGGAGGTGCCACTATCGCCCTGCAAACACAAATACCACACTTGCATGCCCACCAGAGGACCCTCATACTGAGGGGTGCACAAATGATAACAACAGCCTGAGGTACCTGTGAAAGACCAACAACCTGTTTACAAGCAACAGTTGTGCGGAGAGAGAGAAGGACTTACATGCTGAAGCTACTTTTAGCCTGCACTCGATGCATGAATCAACAGTGAGGCCAGAACCTATATACATATCACCACGATGCCGTCCATAAATTCTCAGTATAACAACGTAGCATACATGCCTCTGATGCGCAATATAAACTCTCTGGCAGCGACCCTGATCCTGTGCTGCACATCATACAGCCGACTGTAGAAGTGAAGCAGGTCAACTACGATATAACCACTGCAAGTCCTGGCATGGGTAAAGATAAGCCCAAGAAATCCACCACACAGAGCAGGATGGAACAATACACAACACCCACTCCAACACCTCTATTGGAACAAGCTAAATCCGATGAAATAGGGAGCAATGAAGACAATGGCCCTCATTCCAAGTTTGGTGGTAGTCATGGCGCGATTAGCTATTAGCGCCATGACTACCACCAAAAACGGGACCGTGTCCGCCCTCATTCAATGGGGATTTACCGGTACAGTCCGACCTTGGCGGGATCGGTAAGTCCCCATTGAAAAAGCCATTCCCCATTCCCATTTGAGCCTCCATAGGGCTCAATGGGAAGGGGGAAGGCGCTAATAACGGTACCGCAAATTTCGTAAACCCAGGCGTTAAGGAAGGGACCCGCTAAGGGACCTCAGAATAGTGTGCAAAGGGATTACCGGCACCAATGTCCTTAACAGTGCCCGGTATCCCTTTGCGCCCACCTCGTAATGAGGCCCAATATCTCTCTCAAGGATGTGATGGGTGCTATTGCTAGCTCGTGATCATCTATGGAGAACAAAATGGATAGCATCAACACGGAAGTGTCCCTCCTGCGTCATGATCTACAGAAACTTAGCTCCCACACTGGAGAAGCTGAAACCCGTATATTGGAAACAGAAGATGTTTTACGAAATATGGGTCAACAGATGACAGGTGTAATGGAATGCACCAAAATTCTGGAAGAACGAGTGGAAGAGAGTGAAGGACACTCGAGGTGCAATAATATTCGAATTCTCAGCCTGACTGAAAAAAACAAAGGACAGAGCATGCAACTGTTCCTTGAACAATGGCTATCTGATCTGTTTGCTCCCAAGACCTTCTCGTAAATCTTCTCTGTCGAACGTGCACACCGTGTACCGACTGGCAGACCTATACCTTGGGCACCACCACGTACAGTAATCGCAAAAGTCCTGAACTACAGAGATCGAGACACTGTGCTCCAGATGGCTAGAACAAAAGGCTCCATAACATACAACGTCTCCAAAATTGCATTCTTCCCGGACTTCACTCGGGAAGTACAAAAGGCACGACAATCCTTCAAGCCGCTCAAAAAACGTCTGCAAACACTGAATGTTAAATATGGGGTGTTATTCCCTGCACAACTTAAAACATACCATAATGGTACGACTGTACATTTTACAGATCCCAGGGAGGCATGGAACTGGGCGGAACGCCACCTAGAAGGAGACTGGAGACCACAAGGTAGGCAGGAAAACAGACGAAACAGGCCACATCTGGATAGATCACCACGTGCACGACCACAGCAACAACCGGAGGAACTGTTTCAGATCAATAATGAATAATAGGGGCAGTGGACCTATGAACTGATACAACTATCTTCAGAAAGGAAAGACAAGATGCTACTTCCAAATCCGCACTGGAATGCTGAACCGTCCTGTACCGACGATGGCTGGCGGCCCACAGTGAGCCACCTCATGGTGTATACTTGAGAGATACATAGGCAGCTATTGTGTACCTGTTCTTCTACAGTATCTTTATGTTGTGTTGACTAGCGTCAACATAGGTTTGTTACGGAGTTCAAAGGTTTGGGTTTAATCGGGTGACAGATGCTTCAGTTTGGATGGACTATAGGGAGGGGGAGAAGGATATGTGTTCCTTGTTCTTTTAAGCATGGGTTCAGTAGCTACAAGATACATGTGCAAAATGATGGGAATGCATGACGCAGCACTAAAACGCACACTTCCCATAAGACATTGGACTATAAAACGAAGACACTCATACAAGCAATGACACCCCCAACCAGAGCTAATAGGGGGCATCTGAGATTCCTGACATGGAATGTCAATGGATTAGGGTCTGGTATCAAAAGGTGATTGGTGACTCAATTCATAGGCAGACACAAGCCTGACATAGTGCTTCTTACCGAAATTCACAACATGTAACCTCTTCAAGAGGACGAACGATCGTAATGCAGTACATGCAGGGTTTCCATGGGGTATAGAGGGGTGCTAATCCTACACATAAGAATCTCCCATATACAATATCCAGTGTGACCCAGGAGGCAGGGGGAAGATATCTACATATAACGGCACAATATGGAATCAAACCCTTGCTGTGTTGGCTATATACTCTCCACCAGCACTTATGTCTCCTCTAATAGATGAAATCACACCTATCCTGACCAACAATGTAGCAGACATCTTGATAGTAGGGGGGGACCTTGATAGTAGGGGGGGCTTTAATGAGGTCATGGATGTTGAAATGGATTGTACGCACATAAGAGGAAGAAACCCAGCCATCCACACTAAACTAGCTACTTTTGCCTCTGCCTTGGGACTAAGGGATGTATGGCGAGATCTACACCCAGATGCACGCGAATACTCATACCACTCAGGTGTGCATGCATCGCTTTAAAGACTAGACTACTTCTTTCTCCCTATTCTAGACATCCACAAAGCGATTAACGTAACATTACTCCCCTGGGGCATCTCAGACCACTCTCCGCTCATGATGGACATTGAGACAGAAAGGCCCCAACCCCCTCCAACTTGGCGTCTCAGCAATTACTAACTGGGTTTCCCTGACTTGACAGAAAAAATATGTGATACCACTTCCACATACTTCGAGTTAAATACAGGATCTGTAGACAAGGAAGGCATACAAACCAGTCCTTCGTGGGGAGATTTTGGCATGTACAGCAGCACACAAAAAGGCACAACCGGAAAGATACAGAAGCAGCTGAACAAGAAGTAAAACGCACTAAGGCACAAAACATGAACAACAACTCACCCAAAGCAAATAGGGCCTTAATCCTTGCGCAAAAGAAGCTACACAACATAACACTAGATTGTGCTAAACGAGCACACAGTGCTATGAGAACGAAATTATATGAGACGGGCAATAAAGCCTGAAAGATGTTGGCATGGTTGGAGAGGCGGGATGAGGGACATCATCAGATCAGACACATAAAAACTACAAATGCAGAACTAGTGTCCACTGACCAAGGCATTGCAGAAAGTTTTGCGTCCTATTATGAGGAGTTATACAGTGCCCCCAACATCCCCATTGACACCACAGTACTAGATGGGGTCACTCTTCCATCATTAGACACTAACCAAAAAACCTTGCTCGAAGGAGACATTACGGAGAATGAACTAACCGTGGCTATCTCACAGCTTCAATCCGGGAAAACCCCAGGACCAAATGGCCTCCCGATGGAAGTATGGAAAAAATAGACGGCAACAATATAACCTCACACCTACTTCGTATGTTTACACATGCGAAAGAACAGGGGATACTCCCACCAGATCTGCGAAAAGCCAGCATAATAGTAATAACGAAGGAGGGTAAACCACCAGATGAATGCAGCTCTTACTGGCCAATCTCTTTGATAAACAGCGAAGCGAAAATCCTAGCCAAAAGTACTCGCCAATAGACTGCAGGGTGTGATTACATCCCTGATCCACCCGGATCAGTGTGGCTTTATGCCAAAGAGATCTACACAGATGAACATCCACAGACTCCACTTGGCACTAGAAAAAGCACCAGCCCTTCAGGTATCCCTAGCACTGTTGGCAATCGATCTCAAAAAAGCTTTCGACTCAGTGTACTGGGAGGCACTGTGGGTAATAATGCGTAAAATGGTCTTTGGAGTACAATTCATAGGCTAGGTCCGGCTCCTTTATAACTCCCCTGAGGCAGAGGTAAGAGAAAACGGATGGCCCTTGCTGAGTTTCAAACTGGGGAGAGGTACACATCAGGGCTGCCCCTTATCAGCCATGATGTTTGCGCTGATAATTGAACCCCTAGCAATAAGGTTAAGGAATACGCAGACATGGGGCCTCATTACACGGATGGCGGTAGGGATTTACCGGTACCAGTAAAATACCGGTACCGGTAAATCCCTACCGCCTTACTACGAGGTCCCTCTGCGGTTTGTGGGATTTAACGCCTGCTTTTTGCAGGCGTTAAAATCCAAACCGCTAAGGGACCTCAGAGCTAATTACGGCACCACAAAATTGCGGTACCGTAATTAGCGCCTTCCCCATTCCCATAGAGCCCTATGGGGCAGAAATGGGAATGGGGAAGGGCAATGGCGGAAGGGGGATTTACCGCCCCTCCAACATTGGAATGGGGCGGTAAATCCCCTTTCCGCCAAGCCGGTGCCGGTATTTTACCGGCATGAGCCATGGCGCTAACAGCGCCATGGCTCACCGCCTACCGGGTAATGAGGCCCATGGTCTGGTTTCCACTGGGCCCACGATTATTTTATGCTGATGACCTACTGACCTATCTATGTAACCCAGCTGTCTCCTGTACTACAGTCACACAAATAAACCAAAAACCTATACCCGGTTATGAATAGATTTGCAGAAGATGTAAGCCACTGGGTTGCGCTGCCGCTGACCTTACTAGGGAGGGCAGCACTCTTTAAGATGTTAGCTCTCCCCTGTTTTTTGTAAATCTTACAAAACGCACCGCTGCAAATCCCCACAGCTGAATTTCACAAAATTGATAGAACATTGCGTAAGCTACTATGGGGAGGCGGACACCCGAGAATAGCTTTGCGTACCCTCCAACGGTCAGTATGGGAGGGAGGGGTATAAATGATATGGTACACGGAAATGTAGAACAGCCACACATCCGAGCAGAAAAGGTGCTCGACACGGTACATCCCCACTTGAAAGCCTTTACCAAGTCATACGCCACCCACCCCCTCACACCATGGCAACCCACACGATGCATATATGGGTGGAATCACACAAACATATAGGATGGGACAACAAAATCACTCCAATACAACCATTATGGAGAAACACATTCCTCCCTGAGCTCCATAAACTCCCGAGATGGCCTAACTGGGAATCAGCTGGTATCCTGAAAGTCAGTGATGCGAAAGAGTATAATAAGTTCATGCCCTTTACTGACCTTTCAATCCACTTCGGCCTCCCAGCAACTGAGCAGTACCATTATACTCAACTGTCACGTGCAATCCAAACCCACATGCCAGACCCAAATGTACACCTATTGAGAGAAACATTGTCTTAGACAGTGTGAACATTAAAACTACATCGATCATGTACAATGCAATCTCCTCTTTTGCCACAGCAGAACTTAAAAGCTTGAAATCCAAATGGGAAAAGGATGTTGGACCATTGCTACCTGAGGACTGGATCACAACTTTGATGTACCCCCGGGAAACAGCAATATCAGCTAGGATCAGGCTCATACAACTCAAAGTGCAGGCTCATACAACTCAAAGCGCAGGCTCATACAACTCAAAGTGCTGCAAAGGGTATACTATCCACAAGTAATGCTCTACCGCTGGGGCAAGATCATAGATGCCAATTGCTTGCATTGTCGACAAGAGTAAGGCACCTTCTTTCACATTCTGTGGGAATGCCCGCAGATCCAACCATTCTGGCAGAAATGTTGCGACAGGCTGTCAGCGGTTATGGGCTGCTCCATCCCCAGGGAACCTAAGTTGATAATATTAGGGATTGAAGAGGAAGGGGAGATGACCCGCTTTGAAAAACTCTTGCTTTCAACGACCACTGGTTTGGCAAAGGGGAATGTTGCACAGTTGTGGTGCTCAGATGTTATTCCGCACTTTGATCAATGGGTAGCAGATGTGGGTGCCTGCATTGCGATGGAACATAGAGTATATACAGCCAGGGGCCGGGAAGGCCCGTACAATCTGGCAAAAAAGGGAAGTGATCTCATGGTGAGAGGACTGTGCCCTGTTGAATACGCTGTGAACTGCGCTGCTGCAGCGAGGGCATATGAACTGTTGAGTAGCCGAATCCAAAGTTGTGCAGCATTTAGAAACGATTAGTGTTGCATGTTAGTGGAATTATTGTATTGTTTGTTGTTGGTCTCAACGGTTAAAATACAATAAAATGTGTTATTAAAAAAAAAGATTGTGAGCATGGATGCCCCACATAAACGCAGTTCCACGTGATATGCACTTCAGTACAATTGTCATACTGTTTCACATGTATGTACATGGTGGGAGACACACGCGGGTCAGCCGCACAGTGATATCATTTGTTTACATATGACATCACCGCAAGGACGTTCGGATGCGTCACCTACCTGTTCCACATATTCTTGAAAGGAGCTGCGGCGTGCTTCCGTAGTGGCCATTGATTGCACCAGCAAGATTAATAAACTGCATGGAGAAGCCTGTCCTTAAATTTGGTACGCACATGCTCTAACTGTAATGACAGAGAATAGTTTAGTTTAGTTTAGTTTATTTATTTGTATAGCGCACCGATCCCTCAGATATCTGGGTGCATTTCCGATAATTGTGCAGGTTACATTGGCAGGTTACAGGCAACTAAAAAGTAAGGAAGCATTATCAAGAGGTACAATTCAGGCAGGTTACAGTCGTTGATCAGTCAAGTTGGAGCAATCACAGAAAGAACAATGATGTATATAATGATAGCATAATGAATATTTATATACATAGTAAGTTAACTCGACTTTTGGGTACAAAGCCATGATTTGGCTTTAGCTCGCAATAGGGTGAAAGAGGGTTCTGCCCTAAGATCTATGGGAATAGAGTTCCAGAGTTTAGAGGGTGAAATAGGGAAGCTGTTGCAGCCGGATTTCATGCGGTTGTACTTATGGACTCTAAGGCAGTGCAGTTGGTCTGATCTGATAGGTCAGTCGGATTGATTTTTGGTGAATTTGCAGCACAGATATTTGGGTGCTGAATTGGCTAAGCACTTGTGAGTGAGTGTCAATGTTTTGAGTGAGATTCTGTTTATAATAATAGATAGCAAGCAAATTTTGCGTCTAGTGTCAGAGATATGGTTCTTGGAATGTTAAAGGCGTTACAGTAATCCAGATTGACTAATATAAGTGTGCTGGCTAGGCTGGAGCAGCTAGTTGGAGAAAGGAATGGTCTGCATGAGTTTATCAGTTTACAAGTGTAAGCTGTGGCTGAGGCTGCAGCGTTCACTTGTTTTGTCAATGTTAGAGAGGTATTGAGATAGACCCAGAGTGTCTTGACCGCTTTAAATACCGAAATGTTGATGCTGTCTATCAAGAAGGAATTAAAGGCTGGGCCCAGTTTGTTTAATTTAGCTTGAGAGTCTGTTAGGAGAAGCGCGGTCTTCTCATCATTAAGGCAGATGCCATGTGTGACCATCCGTGCCTGAATGATGAGATAGATTTTACTTAGCAGTTTAGTGTCTCTGTCATGATTACCAGAGATGGGGATAGGAACTTGGGTGTTATCTGCATAATTCGTGCAGGTGACACCCAACAGTTCAAGATTGTCAAATAAGGGCTTCATAAATATATTATATAACATTAATTAGACGCGGTTCTCCACATGTTACTGAGGCTGGGTAAGCTGAGGCAAGAGGAGAGAACACTCTCATTGTTCTTTTGTCCAGAAAGGATTGGATCCAGGCTATAGCTTCTTTAGAGAAGTATGCTGAGGATGTGAGGTGTTTATAGAGAACTTCGTGGTTGACAAGGTCAAACGCCACTGAGAGGTCCAGCAGGAGGAGGAGCGTTATATTGCCTTTGTCCATTCAGTCGTCAATTTGCATTTTTAAATTGATAAGTGCCGTTTCAGTGCCGTGTCTGGGTTTAAACCCAGATTGTTGCAAGCCCAGGAGGTGGTTGGTTTCAAGGTGCGCCTGTATTTGAAGATAGACAGCCCTGTCAAGAATTTTCAATAGGAAAGGTACTCTAGTGATAGGACTGTAATTTGTTGGAATGTCTGGGTCAAGTTTGGGTTTTTATAGGAGAGGGAGAACCCAAGCATATTTTAGGTTAGTAGGAACTGTGCTAGATTCAAAGGAGGAGTTTATGAACAACGTGATGGCCAGTGCCAATTCTTTGGCTGCTTCTTTGATTATGGATGCCGTGCAGATGTTGCCTTAGCATCAGGATGATTTCAGGCTAAGAATTATGTTTTCCACTTCTGTAGTGGCTAAGGGATTGAAAGGATCGCAAGATGTGCCGGACGGTATTTTCAGTTTGGGGTGGTCTATGTTGGTATTGATATTGAATTTCTTGTTTTCAATTTTGGTTTGTAACATTGAGATTTTATAAAGTAAGACAGCTTGTATTTTGTTACACCAGATTTTGTCTTTGGCATAGGGATCAGTAGGTGGGATGGGGGATTCAAGCTCTCTAAGGATCTTGAATAATTCTTTAGAGCCGGACTTAGCATTGGAGATTCTATTATTGTAGATTTCACTTTTATTTTGTAAGATTCCTTTGGCAGCCTTTAGGAATCCAGATCGCAGCACTGGCTGATCAGGCCGTCTTGTATCTACTTTATTCACTGTAGCAACATCTTCCGGACCTCCTATCTGGCGGCAATCAGCTGTTTGATTTGTTTCGCATGACGCCTTCTATGATCAAAGAACGTAACAGAACACAAGACACGATACCATTAGAGGTAAGCATTCAGAATACCTAAATACACTGACAACAGTGTTATATCAAGTATGATAGGCACTTACCATGCCCTTTTAAAGACACTAACAACAGTGGTGTATCAAGCATGAAAGGCACTAACCATGCCCTTTTGAATACTTTTATCATTTAGTTCTTGAAGTTGAAATTGAATGGGCTCAAGAACTTTATTTCACACAGTGTGTGTGCGACCAGCAATTATTACCCCAGCACCACTGAAGATCTCTACACACTGTGCCCGTTAATCAGGTATGATTGGAAGTCCACTTATTCATATCCACCTAACATGGCATTGATTTTCAGTGCTTAAAGTGTTTTTGGTTTAGGTTGAGTTGGAAACACCCTTACTTATCAGGTATGTTAAACCTCCATTCCCCAGGCATAGACATATTGAGGGAAAGGCACTTCTAGTGGACTACCCGTAAACCATCACTCCACATCATCAGATGGATCTCGTAAAGGGCATCCATGAGAGGTAAGGAACTGGCAGAGATCTGCTGACAATTGTAAATGGAGTCCGAGTATATAATTTGGAAATAGCTAATATACACTTCATCTGGTGTCCTCTTTTCACCTTATTAGGCAGAACCAGCTGAAGGAATTGCAAGATTGAACGAAAAACCTTTGTTGAACATTAATTGAGAGATTGCCCCTGATGAAGGGAATAGAATTCCCGAAACGCGTAGCGCTTACTTTTAGATGAGTAAATAACGATGGATATTGATATATGTGCAGTACACAATATGAACTGAACTTGTAAAAATCTAATCTATTTGTGTATGATTTTTATGAATACATTACTCTTTTTAAAGAAAATCCATTATCAACTCTTTAAAATTACTTTATTATGAATGTTATAAATGGACATTCCGCATTTCAAACCATGTAATTTAACCAACACCAGTCCTGATGAATTTATGTTTGCTTATTGTTTCTCAATAGACAAAACCCAGAGATGCAGGGGACTCGAGTGCTCCACAGACCGTGGACACCGTTTTTCTCAGTGTTACATGCACGGTAATGACATTGGGCCTCATTCCGAGTACGGCGCTAACCAATGGCGCTATTAACGCCTTGGTTGACGCCGTACCCGGACCGGCAGCGCCTTGGTGGTTGGCGGAATTACCGCCCCATTCCAAGGTTGGCGGGGCGGTAATTCCCCAATCCCCATTTACCCTTCCCCATTCCCATTCTTGCCCCATAGGGCATAATGGGAGTGGGGAAGGCGTCAATTACGCCACCGTAAATTACGGTGGCGTAATTAACATCAAGGTCCCTTAGCGCCATGGTATTTAACGCCTGCTAAAAGCAGGTGTTAAAAGCACCATGGCGCTAAGGGAACTCGGAGTATGGCGGTAAGGGATTACCGCCACCGCTCTCGTTAGCGGTGGCCGCTATCCCTTACCGCCATACTCGGAATGAGGCCCATTCACTTTATTTTTTATCTAATTAAAGGAATAGTTCGTTCAGAAATATTATTGGCCAAAAAGATGGCCAATAATAAAACAAATACCTAAAATATATATTTTTTTTAAGTACCTATGCAAAGTTTCGAGCAAATGAAGCTCAAACTTTGAAACTGGAAGCACTAGGGGGCATTCATTTTGTGAAATGGATGCCGCCTGTGCTTGCGTTTGCGGCACTAATGAAGCAAAAGCCAGCCAGCTGTAGTAAACAAAAGCTACCACTGGGTGGCTTTTGCTTCATTGGTGCCAGACTCGGAGGACGGGGACCAGAGACTACAGGCAGGAACGCTGCAGCTGCATTTCGCTAAGTGCTTTTTTATTTTTTGAAATAAGCAGTAGCTGCGTTTTTTTTCCGGGCTGGAGGAGCCCAGAAAACCTAGAAAAAAAACCGCATCTTTTAAACCGCGTTGTGTTTCTGCCTGCCGTGGCTATCACTTTTGCCGAAGCTTTTAGTGCCCCTGTCACACAGTTTATGTGGGCCGGGGTACTAATAGCTATATGCCCCTTGCGCTGGGGGCATTACCGACTCTGGTAAGGCCCCAGGGCATTGCCTGAGCTGGTAATTCCCCCGTCACTCTGGGCATATTGCTTTATCATTATCACTATACCAATATTCTGTTAGAGAAAATCATACATTTTTATTTTTCCGTATTGATGCTTAGAAGGCCGTCTTCTGCATACGTGTGTAATTGATTTCTCTGAAGACCTAGCTGTGTATGATCAAAGAGCACCGAACTGTGTGCTTACTATGACCTTTGGATATGCATGTTGCCCCAATTAAGGTGGAAAGGAGTGTGTCATGTCAAGATAGGAATGCAAGTCTAATAAATACAAATTAAACATAAAATGAGGTAACCTTGCTTAAGACCTTTATACGTTTTTATCTTTGCCGTGAATCCATCTTTTTCATCTAATCTAACCCTCATTGATTTATCAGAATGAAGCATGTTTACACATTTACACCATAACGGATCTAATCCTGCTATGTGTAGTTTTAAAATAAATCAATTTCTACACCCTGTATCAAATGTTCTTGAGAAGTCAATGTATTCCGCAAATAAGGGTGGCCTGTTTTTGCATCTTACTATTTTAGCCAAGCCCATAAGGGTAATAGACTCTGGATAGCAGAGCAGCTTTGTTTAAATCCAGTTTTGAAGAGGTTTAAGATTTGATCATCTATCGACCACCGCCTTATTTTCATTATGACGAGAGGAGCACACACTTTGCTAAGCGAGTCAAAGCGGGCAATCGTCCTGTAAGAAGATGGATGCAATCAAGTGCCCTTCTTATAGATGGGCACGAAAAGTGCCTCACACCAGGACTCTGGAATGATTCCTTTTTCTATGATTTTTTGTTAAACAGTGATAGAGCATACCACGCCCAGAATTCTAGATTTTGGAGGATCACAATGTTGGTCAAGCCATCTGGCCCAGGAGCACGAGATTTCGTCAATGACTTGAGCACTGCTATGATTGCTTCTTATTCAAATGAGATTGTAGTGGTATTAGGTTTCTTAGTTGCCATGAGGTTCTCCTTTTATTTGCATTCCGAATCCTGAATGGTAACAGTTATAAAAGATCCCTTATTTATTCTTTAATGAGCATTAATATTCTCTTTGCTTTTTGGGCTGTGATTTTATCAATACTTTGCTAGAAAGCATTCATATCTTTCTTAGAAAATGCAAGGTTTGCATCAGTTACGCTGAGATTGTATGCTATAATACATTTTTGAATTTTTGAAATATGAGCATGTTCTTTCTTCCATAATCTGCGGTCATTTCGCATGATAACTGTAATCACTTTATTTATCTTCGACATTGTTTCTAACTTTCATTTATATGGTAATCAAAGAGCTATCCTTCCCTTTTAGTAGTGTCAAACAATCATTTTTTCTACTACTCTGAAATTGGTTTGCCCAAACTGATATTTATCTGACGTATCCTTGCATGTCAAACCCAGATCTCATATCCACCCTAATCAATTTCTTATTTTTCATTACTCTGTGCATATATTACGTGAATGCTATAGGATTTTGTTTGGCCAGGAAATTCTGGACCTTGTGTTTTCTATGTTATCTAACCCAACTTCATGCCGTCAAATATTTCACAAATGTGCCAGGTCATCTTTAAAAATTAGCTAAACATGGTCAATGTATGTAGTTTCCTTTACTTCCAGTGAAAGGCATTTATCAAAGATTGGTTCACAAAGCAATAATCTGTGGTTGAATATGTGGTAAGTAACCAGGGATGTCTCCTTCAATTCCTCCATTTAGCACGACCTTTCCCCAGTTAGAGAAAGATTTGTTCCACAACAGTCCTAATGTATTGATTTTTTTGCAACATTATCGGCGGGTGTATTAAGACAAAGGAATCATTCTTAACCTGCATAACATTGTATTTCCATTACATTTGCACTCTTGCCCCCCCCCCACACAATATTAAAGTCCCCAGTTCTAACTCTTGCCAAACTTCCAAAACTGAGATCCATAGTGCTAATAAATTGTTCTGTTCCTGGTCATTCGAGGGAGGATGAATGTTAATTATCAGGCCTAATTGTTTAATCTGCATTTCATCTAGATAGTTCATTGTAATTACTGACAAATTTGACTTTAGACTTTAATGTCAAATTCCTGTGACTGTTATGTATTTCTAACTGTGAGGATAAGACCACCCCTTGGCCAGCCCAGACTTCCCTGTGTCGCAAAGCGTCAGTATATTTTGTATCAGTCCACCAATATCCCTTTTTCCTTGGGTGTAGTGTTGACAAGAGTGCACCTCAATACTGCTAACCTATGTTTAAGATAAATTAGCAACATAGGTGCAATGGGGATTGATGGGGGCCGGGGGACACACAATGCTGCCAAAAATAAAAACTCTGTATATCCTGGCAGTCAATGGCTTGTCTTGGCTGTCTGGTACCATTCTCAATATAAGTAATAAAATATCAAATGAAAGGCTTTTAGATTGCCAGTTCTACATATCTCCTAATGTGTGGGCCAAGGAACACAAGGCTCAACGTATCTTATAGAGTATTGTAGGTTTAAAACATTATTTGATTGATCAATATTTCAGTAAGTGGTTTGAAAGGTAACATCACACAATGTCATGGTATATCAATATATATGAAACTGCTTCCACAACAGTTTCAAAGTTCCCATCCTCCTCTCCCAATGACAAATGAAATGTAAAGGGGCATGAACGCAGGGGCCTACCTTTGATGATTATAACCCATAGCTTGTGGATAATTTTTCCCATTGATACCAACCAGTTACCTATTTCAGGCATGTAAAGAGTACTTGTTACAATCTAGAAAACAAGAACGTTGTAAATAAACATGATGAAACATATGGTAGACAGTGGATAACATGGTAACAAGCAGAGTTTAATGACCATCATTTGAGGTCGGAAAATCAATTATGAACTCCCACCTGAGAACCTGGGTCACTACAATATCAATTCTATTCTCCATTAAGTAAACTCTATGTAGCTGAGCAAGTCACTCTAATTACATGTACACCAAAAGTGCAGGTTTAAAGTATGTTTAAATTAGGTCATTATTTGGTTACTATCTATTTAATTGTTGATTTAAAAAGTTCTATTAAACTGTACTTTTCAAAACAACACGCAGGAAGTGATTGGTGCTGCACATCTTCAAAATTGTAGTCATCCTACACTAAAGTGCTTTCGACATCAGCTGATCCCCTCCCCAAAACAGGAATCAAGTACATATTGCCATCAAGATGACAACCTTGCATAATCTCACCCACCTGTTAGGTGCACTCTGACATTGCCCATGTGTTGCCAGCCCTGAATTTCAAGTAGAGGCAAGGGTTGAGCAGCAACTTCAGTAAAGGTTGCAGCTCATCATGCGGTCCCCTCACCCCTGACCCCACATCAAAGGCAATACCCAGCTTTGAGCTGAGCACATAGGCAAGGATGGTTTCCCTCCAGAATCAGTCACTGGCAAGTTTTCTTTGTGTTCATCAGTGTGTCGCCAGCAAATCAATGAAAGTCTTTATTTTCCTGGTGGGAGTGCAGGTAGGACCAGTGACAATCCTAAATAGATATGTTGACAGAAGGACGTTCCTACTGGCAGCACACTCCCCTTCTACACCAGTCTTGTTCCTGCAGTACATATAATCAATTTAGGTACAAGTCTACAGTGCAGTATATTCAACAATATACATTTCCAAATTGCTCACAATGTACATAATATAGGAAATATAGGATGCAACCAAAGTCCAACAGCCCTTCACTTTATTTGTACACCAAATTCACATTGTCCCTTGGAGTCTTGAGTCACTTCAACTGGAGTAGTACTGTCAAAGTAACTTCAAAGCCCACGACAGACATAGGGTGACGTGGAGCCATCTGCTGACCTTATTATCATATATGTTCACTGTGACACCTGCAATAATATTCTACTTATGAAACCTTTTGAGTTTTTTTCCAAACCATTTTATTGATTTTCAACAACAGACTTACATATCTATTCACATGACAATCTATATCCAAATGTGTCTGCATTTTCCCCTGTCCAGTCAAATTCCCCCTCCCATACCCAGCCTAATCCACCTTTGTTATCTCTACCACATTGCAACTGACTGTACTCAGTGTCTATATTAGCTTCTAGCTCCTGACTATATCCCAGCCTGCCCACCCTCAGCGGTATCACTGTGTCCAGAGGCAGCTAACTCCGATACCATATGTTTCCATGCATCTAAATCCACATTCCGCTCCTCCTGGCCTCGGTGGGCTGCCTTTGGCCATACTGCAGTGTCTGCCTGTGTCCATTTCTGGAGGTCCTTCCACCAGAAACGTACTTCCGGACCCTTGTGTGCTTTCCACCCCATTGCTATTCTACGTTTCGCCAGTATATATGCCACATCTTTCAACTTACTCACATGTCTAGCCCACAACAGTCTTGCAAAGCAACCCAGCAGACAGACCATGGGAGATCTAGTATCTAGTGTAATGCCCGCTCGTGCAAAGGCTTGGGTTATCTCTTCCCAATATTGTCTAATATTCGTGTAAGCTCAAAACATCTATACTAGATCAGCATTAATTAATCCACATTTCGGGCAGGACTGTTCTGTTGCATTACTGAATTTGGATATTTTATTTGGGGTTAAATACGCCCTATGGGTCATGTACAATTGAATCAACAGTAACCTTGCATTTCTGGACAGCTTCTTGTGGTAAGTCATCACTCTGCCCCATACTTCATCTGTCATTTGTAAATCTGCTTCCCGGCTACGCTTGGTCTGTACTAGCATATCCCCTGGAGTTGCCATAAATTACTAATATACTCTCGACACTTCATGCCCTCCCTCTGAAATATTTTATAATGTTTCTATCATCTCGTCTTCCTGCAGTTCTCCCTTTGTTCCCGGCCATTTCTGCCTTAAACTAGTGAGGAGACTGGTATAAGTGAGATGTTGACCCAATAATACCCCTGTATCCGACGCAAGTTCCATAAAATTCTTTGGTCTCCCTTCTCGTATCACACCTCCCACCATTGCCACTCCCAGTGGTTCCCAGTGCCTTCTCACATTTAGCCTCAGTTGTGTATTTTCCCCTCTAAGTGTCACCAGCGTGATCTGGGGGAATATGGCGTCACTTTCCCTAGCAACTGACAAGCCCTCTGCCACATTGCCTTGCCTAGCATCAGTAACAGAGGAGGCCGCAAGTCTCGCAGTGCGACTGTCCATATTACATTTTACAAAAAGAATGGGGCACATGCTGCATGAAGCAGCTGTGCCTCTTAGGTCTGCTCATGGGACAGCCATTTGGCCACGAATTGCAGTTGGCTCTCCACAAAATATAGTTTGAAGTTAGGTACTCTTATACTGCCTTGTTCATAGGGTCTCTGAAGTTTCAGGAATGCCAGCCTACACCACGTGTTATGCCACATGAAGCTCCGACATATACTATCAAGTCTCCTAAAAAAGGCTTTTGGAATATCATACGGGACACTAGCAAAGTAATGAAGGAATCTCGGGGCACCACCATCTTCAACAGTGCGGCTCTCCCCATCAATGAGCGGCAACCTTGCCCAGAATGTCATGGAGTTCTCGATTGTGTCTACCGCTTTCAGAGTGTTTTGTATGTGTTCTGTCCAAGGATCATGAAAAATGTCCACTCCCAAGTATCTGAACGTGCTAATCGGTAGCGCTGGCAACGTGTTCACGGGTTTTCCCCTGTATCCCGCAAGAGGGAACAAGCATGACTTCTGCGCATTGATCGTGATACCCGATAGACCTGCATAGCGCTGCAACAAATCAAGAATATATTGTAAGTTGGTTTCTGGATGTTGTAGGTACAGGAGCATATTGTCCGCGTATAGGGAAATCAGGTTCCAGCCGCCCCGATGTAGCTATACCTGCCTCTAGATATTCCTTTCGGAGATACACCGCTAATGGTTCCAATGCTAGGATGAAAAGCATCGGGGACCATGGACAGCCCTACCTTGTGCCCTTGCTTAACAGCCATTGTTCCCAGATGAGTGTGCATGTCCTGACCTGTGCCGTCGGTTCGCTGTATAACAACCGTACCCATTTGATATATGTGGGTCCCATGCCAAAGCTTTTCAACACTGCCATCAACCATGGGCATCTGACGGATTTCAATGCCTAAACTGCATCGAGTGAGGCCACCAGTTATTGTTGTGTCCTATCTTGGGTATGGTCTCTAATGTGGTATAGCCTCCTAAAGTTGCTTGCGATATTTCTGTTTGGCACATGCCCTGATTGGTCTGAGTGTACAAGCCTGGATATAGCCGGCTTAAGCCTGTTGGCCATTAGGACTGTAAGGATTTTCCCATCTTGGTTAAGCAATGAGAGGGATCTATATGAGCTGCAATCAGTGTCAGGCTTGTTGGGCTTCAAAAGGGGGATAATAATTGACTCAGTGAACCGGACAGTATACCTATTGCCTCATTGAGCACAGCTAGGAGTGGGGGCGTGACATCTCTCATGTATTCTTTGTAAAGTTCACTGGGTGACCCGTCTGCACCCGGGGCTTTGCCCATCGGCAACTCCCTTGTGCTGTGTTCTAATTCTTGTATAGTTATGGGGGCTTCTAGCCTATTAGCCTCCTCTGTATCCAGCTTGGGGAGATCTATGTGTGAGAGTGCCCCGTCTATCTCAGATATTTGACATTCTGAGGCTCTGCATAGAGCTCCCTGTAGTAGTCATAAAAAAGTGTATTTATACATTCCTGCATCCCATGCATCTCTCTATCCTCACCTACTATTGTTCGTATCATATCACATTTAGTTTCACTCTTGTAAAGCCAGGCCAGCAGGTGTCTGGGCTTATCCCCCTCTGCATGTCTCTCAACGTATTTCTTATAACTCAGTTTGCCTAGCCTACTCCAATGTTCTAGGCATTCCTGCTGTTTGCGGGAAACCTAATGGGCCTTTTCTTTCGACCTATCTCCTGACCATTCTATGGTTTCCAGTTTAGTTTCTGACTTGTGCAAGTCTCTTTCTATAGTTGTTTGCATACCTTTTGTTTTTGCCATTGCCGTCCCTCTAACCACTACTTTGAAGGCTTCCCATAATGTGCCTGCAGATTTAACACTACCCGTGTTATACTTGAAGTATTCTTTCACACCTTCTCTTAGGCGTTCATGGAACACTGCATCCCTAAGTAATTCGCCTCTAAGCCTCCAAGTCGGAATCCTAGCCCAGGGGGACAGAAACTGCCACATGATCACAAAGGGGCATGGCCAGACAGTACGCACGCTTTGAATTCCACCCCTATAAATTCTCCCAGGGGCTCTTCACCTGTGAACACATAATCTAACCTTGTATAGAGATCCTTAGGAGCAGATTAATGTGAGTATACTCTGTCACGCGGGTGTAGTGTCCTCCATATATCCGACAATTTGAATCCGTGCAACAGTGTATTTGAGGCTTTAGCGGAAGGGGCTACATGTATGATTTTATCATCTGATCTGTCCATCACCGGGTTGAGCGTGCAGTTATAATCTCCTCCCCATATCAATGTGCCATCCCTGTATGAGCTAATCCTAGGATATAATGACCAGAAATAGGCTGCCGTATCTTGATTGTTGAGTGTTGATGACACCGATCTCCCTCTGTTCCACCAGTCCTGTATTACGATCATCCTGCCCTCTGGATCTTGAAAGGTCTGGAGGGCTCTGAATGGAACAGACAGTGCCACCCATATCAGAACCCCTCTGGCGTACGCCGAATATGACAAACCTATGGTTGTGCCCTCCCCCCACTTTTTTGCTAGGGTGCTTTGCTTCTCTTTGGTGAGGCGTGTCGTCTGCAGGAGAGCAATATCATTTTTATGGCGTCTCAGATCTCTATTCCGTTTGATGTAGCTGATCAATCCCCTGAAATTCCAGGACACTATTTTAAGTTCCCCTATTGCGTATAGAGGTACTAACATATTTTACCATTTCGATGCATGTACTATATCTACCCTGTGTGGATCTATAGGCTTACTCCCCTCTAACTACCCCAACTTCCATTCCTGACCCCGTCCCAACAATTGCCCAGCTCAATACCTTGTGCTCAGGCATTCCTCCATCTCCCGCCTGCTCCAGATACTTGTCCTGGTGTTCGGAGTGCAGCAAGAGGATACGTAAATGCTAGTATCCTAAAATAAACCAATCTAGTCTCAGGTGTAGGACGTTTCTCCCAGCGCATACCCAGCTGGGTACTTCACTGATGGTTCCTGCATTGTACAAAGAATTTAGCGCATGTGACTCTTATGTGGCACGGTTGTGCATGGTTGCCGTCCCATGGCTGTTCTCCTTCATGGATTTCCAGTGTCTACACATTACCTTCAGATGTGTCTCCTCCTGTCACGACCCCGTTACAGGCCCAGGGGTAGCGGGCTAACAGGGGGAGGGAACCCCCCTACTAAACAATAGGGGAAAGGTGGACAGGGATGGTGGCTGGCTGGCGCGAGCGTATGGGTGGACAAGGTCTGCTTGCAGCCCACATGAAAGAGCGGAAGGCAAGGACAATGTCCATCACCCGCCAAGAAGCACGGAGCATGTGTGAGCCCGGCAGGTGCAGTAATTCACCTGGCATGTGCACAAAGCCAGCGCTCTTACGCATCTAGCATCGACAGGGTGTGGCGCAGGACTATAAAGCCGCGCCCCAAACCGCACCCTTTGCTAAGCATTGTTTCTGCTCCTAACAAGAGTAGTGTTTTGTTTACCGCTCCTGCACTCAAGCATCTTCCCGCGTTGACCTCCTCGATCAAGAGCATCCTTCTGCATCCAGTTGGGACTCCTTCAGCATCCTTTGGTCCTTCAGCATCCTTCGGTCCTTCAGCATCCTTCGGTCCTTCAGCATCCTCCAGCAACCTTCAGGACTTTGGCCTTTCACCACGGTCTTCGGCCTTCAGCATGCTGTTTAATGCCGCTCTGCGGCAGACTCCATCCTCCTTGCAACGGCAGGGACCTGCTATTCGCCCTTGGCCTTCCAGGCACCCTCGGCTCTTGGTGTCCGACGCCCTGTTCGAAAGCAAGCAACAGGGTTAGTGTCCATCTTCCGTCCTTCGCCCGTCAGAACCACCCCCCACTTAAGAACTCGAGAACGTACCTATATCCCGGAACAAGCAAGTCTTCTGCAAGGCTCCTCCACCAGTTCAACGCCCGCACTCCCACACCTGGAGAGATAGAGAGAGAGAGAGAACATAAGACAATTAACAAAGACCGCAAAAGCGGGACAGAGACTGTTACCAGCTTCAACCCATCTTCCGGGACACACCTCCGGAACCGCAATTGCAGACGAAGAACCACAGGTGAGCCACATCCACGGCTTCCAGCCAGCCTCGCAGCTTAAGGGGATTAGGGGAAGGAGAAGGGAAGGGGGAAACACTACAGTACACTTACCCTTTGTTCGCCCCTTAGATTCCACCACATCCCCAGACACCAGAATGCAATTCTGAACACACCCAAACCACTCCCAATCACACTGCCTCCTTGGAGGTCTTTCCTCCAAGAGACAGGTGGGGGAAGGCATGGTTTTGGACATACGACCGGGTGAAAAAAAGATTGGCACAGTGATCAATCTGCAGCACCGTCCGGACCTGGCACTCCTGCAGGGCACCAGATGTAAGCGTGACAAAACGCTAAGCGTAGTAATCCCTGCCCGGGTGCCATGGATCCAGGAATAGATCAGTTGTCCACCATTTTGGGAGAATTACGGGCCGAGGTACATGTGGCCCACTCTGAGACCAATGACCTAAAAAGGGAAGTGGTAGTCAATTGGGAAAAGACAGAGGATTTGGCTAAACGGTTCCTAACCACACAAACTGGTCAAGTTCCTGATATGTTTGGGATATTTCTTCTCTGTGAAAGATAGTGAGCTAAAGACTCTGGGCAAGTCTCTCGTAACCAGGACTAATGTCTGGCAGAGGGACTCCCAGGACCCCCCTTGTTAATTTGCATATTCAAGTAACTTTGGGTCTCACCCTAAGTTACTAGGGGAATCCAGACGTGGACCCCTTGCTCACTACTCTTAGAGAGGCACAGCTCCTCCCTACTGAGGAGGTCCAACCAGACCAAAACACGTGTATGGGGATGCTGTGGTACTCTTGTTTAGAGGAGAATTGCCTAGCATTTCGGTGCTGGACTGCCCCAGGGCAGGACAAAGACTGATATGTTTGGGATATTTCTTCTCTGTGAAAGATAGTGAGCTAAAGACTCTGGGCAAGTCTCTCGTAACCAGGACTAATGTCTGGCAGAGGGACTTGCAGGACCCCCCTTGTTAATTTGCATGGTCAAGTTCCCCTTCCGGGGCCCATTGAAAGAGAATCTGAGAGGGCGCACCATATCCAGGTCACCACCCCACATTCAGTTCCCTTGGCCCTGCCGGAACGATTCTTAGGAGACCCACAGCGATATGCTGTGTTTATGAATCAATGCAGATTGCATTTTCTATGCTGGCCCAGGGCCTTCGCCTCGACCAAATGAAAGTAGCCTTTGTCCTGTCTTACTTTGGGGGCCACACAGCCAATTGGTCAGTGCCCCTGTTTAATAGGGATGATCCTGTTCTGTACGACTTTGGCGCCTTCCAGCAGGAATTAGACAAACTGTTTGCCCGTAACAAAAAAGGGGTTAGCTCTGGATGCCGAACTACTGGCGTTACGGCAGGGGTCACAAGACCTATTGGTGTATATTACTGCCTTTAACCGGCTATTGGCCGAAACAAACTGGCCGGAGGAAAAGAGAACCATTTTTTTCTGTCGGGGTCTCGGGAAGATTTAAAAGATGTGCTGGCTCAGGTGGTTAATCCGCCTGCGCGCTGCGCAGACTACATAGACCTCGTAATCCAGTTGAACCATTGCGTACAAGAAAGAACAGCTGACCGGAGTAAGGGGGAAGTCCGGCCTATTTATATTCGTTCATGGGAAGGGGCAGGACGTCCCTCAGAGAGTGCCCTGGAACCTATGCAGCTAGGTAGTGACTGTGGGTCCCTCTCAAAAGAAAAAAGGGAGAGACAGCGGCAACATCAGTTATGTTTGTATTGTGGCATGGCAGGTCACTTCTTAAAAGATTGCACAAACAAACCAAAGAAAAAGGCCTTGAGAGTCACGGGAGAGATAGTGAACGATCCAGAGAAGCCTGAACAACCGACGGAAAACTGTTGAACTCGACAAGAGTAGGGATCGGCTTGTCGAGGGAGGTTAAAGTAAACACGGTCTTACTTACATCTTACTATGACTGTCATTTTGATTAAGTCCGGACACCCGCATCAGATGCATGGTTAGAGGCCTGCATTGACTGCAGAGCAATCAGCAACTACATTGATATGGGCATAGCACAAAAAATAGGCCTTCAAGGACAGAAGCGGGGGAAGACCGATCATATCGTTTTGTTGGATGGTTCACCACTGGTATCCCAACCTGTCTCCCTATGCACTGAAGAGGTAGAATTGTTGTGTAAAGACGGCCATCGAGAAGGCATAACCTTCGACCTAATCACCGGTCGGCAATTTCTGTTAATCCTAGGTATGCCTTGGCTTGAACGTTATAATCCTGTAATCAATTGGAGAAACCATGCAGTCATGTTCCCATCAGATTGTCTTTGTACATGCTATCCATATCTGCCCCCAGAGCACTCAAACTGGGAGCCGCGTCATCCCCTAGTGCGTCGGGGCTCCTACCTCACTGGTATCGAGTTTGAGGATGTTTTTCAGAAGGAGGCTCCAGAGACCTTGCCACAGCACAGGCTACACGATTGCCAGATCGACCTGATGCCCGGAATGCAACCCCCCATGCAGCCATATCTACGCGCTAATGGAAAAAGAAAATCAACACCTGCGGGAGTATTTAGACCGGTACCTCACCAATGGGTTCATCCGACCATCCAAGCCCCCGCATCCTCAGCACGGTTTTTTATCCCGAAGAAGGGAGGCGAGCTCCGGACCTGCATTGATTACAGGGGACTCAACAAAATTACAGTAACAAATAGATATCCCTTGCCACTCATTCCAACACTCTGGGATCAATTTAATGATGCAAAAATATATACCAAACTAGGTCTACACGGAGCATACCACCATGTCCGTATGACAGAACAAGACGAGTAGAAAACAGCCTTCTGCACGAAATATGGGCTATTTGAATACACTGTAATGCCCTTTGGGTTGTGCAACGCCCAGCGGCCTTTCAGTTTTTTAAGACAGACGTGTTACGGGAGCTACTCGGTGTGTGCATCATGGTTTATATTGACGATATACTTATCTACTCGGCATCGGAAGAGGAATACGTGCAACATGTAACCACAGTCCTGAGAAACCTTTGTCAGCACCACTTGTATGCCAAATTAGAGAAGTGCTATTTCCACGTCAAGACAGTAGAATTTTTGGGATTCATATTAACTCCGCATGGCATCCAGATGGACGCCTGCAAGCTTAAACTGGCCGACTCCTACGTCCATAAAATAAGTACAGAGCTTCCTTGGTTTTGCAAACTTCTATCAACGATTTATACCGGGGTTTTCAGACATAGCGCATCTCATCACCTCCTTGCTACGAAAACGCAAAACCTTCAAGTGGTCATCTGAAGCAGAATGGGCATTTGGGAAACTTAAGACACAATTCACAACAGCACCTATCTTAAAATATCCAAATCCTGACCTGCCTTTCGTAGTCGAAACAAATGCATCCAGTGCCACGATGGGGGCGGTGCTATCATAGAGGGATCATATTACCACTCATCTACACCTAATCGCCTTCTGGTCGAAAAAATGTTCACCTAGCAAAATTAATTACTCCATAACCGACAAGAAACTTTTGGCTATCAAAGCGACATTTAAGGAGTGGCGTCATTATCTACTGGGAGCACGACACACTATTATGGTCTACACGGATCATCGAAACTTGCAGTATTTATGGACCACACACGCCCAATCAACCCATCAGCTCTGATGGGCCCAGTTCTTTTCTGAATATGACTTTATAATCACATTTTGCCCTGGGGTCAAGAATGCAAAAGCGGAAGCCTTGTCGCGCATCGGGTGGAGTCAGGAAGAAAGAGACGCTAATGCACCCCCTGCACCTGTGGCCACTATACCAGGAAACAAATTGCTTGGGCTAATTGGCCCAAGAGTGTCACCACTAGACCAGTTCCACCAGGATATAATGCAGGCCCTAACCCCAAAGCAATGGCAAGAATGGATAACCCAAGATGAGCGCCGCTCCATCGAAAATGGTCTTCAATTTCATCAAGGACGGCTCTATGTTCATGTGCCCCATCTGCAAACAGAACTGATGCATAACTACAATGATACTCTCCTTGCGGGCCATCCCGGAATCACTAAGACCTTAGGGAAAATCCACCAATATTACTGGTGGCCCACTTGGCAAACAGATGTAATACAATACGTTAAAGCATTTCGATGTGTGTGCGCGTAGTAAGACACCTAAGACCAGGCCCTCCGAGTTACTTCACCCTTTACCAATACCACCCGTCCCTTGGCACACCATCTCAATGGACTTCATAACCGAGTTCCCTCCGTGTAATGGGTATAATACCATCATGGTAGTAGTGGACCTACTTACAAAGATGGCACACTTCATTGCCCTTAAGGGGTTGCCAAATGCAGAGATTAGCACATGCCTTCTTGACAAACCTCGTAAGGTTACATGGCTTTCCGTCAGTCATTATTTTGGATAGAGGAAGTCAGTTTTTATCCAAGTTTTGGAGGCACTGCTGTGAACAAGCCCATATCGACGTCTGACTATCCACAACTATCAACGAGCCATCACTCACAAAAAGATGGGCAAACCGAGAGAACCAACCAGACACTCAGTATTCGCGGTGCATTTTTCCCCAAACCGAAGGCAGTTGGGTCGACCTCTTGTGGGTGGTGAAATATGCGTACAATAATAACATCCATAGCACCACTAGGTTCACCCCTTTCTATTTTCTCTGTGTGCGACATCCAATGACCACTGAATTTGATACACCCACTGCCCTGGAGATCCCTGCAGTCACATCCCTTCATACTACCATTACAGAAACATTACTAAGAGCCTGTGCAACACTGCAGGAAATCAAAAATAAATACACAAAAGATATTTGCAGACAGGAGAAGAAGAGAGGCCCCCCGAATATAGGGTTGGGGACAAGGTATGGCTCTCCACCAGACATATCTGATTAAAAGGTTCCAAGAGGTTCCACCCTAAATTTATAGGACCCTACTCTATATGCGCCATTATTAATCCAGTGGTGATCAAACTCAAACTCCCCCCAAATCTAAAGATCCACCCAGTCCTCCACGTATCTCTCCCTAAACCTGTACACCTCGGGACTTGGGATTCCTTCAACAAGCCTCCCCTGATAGAGATCCAGGAGGGAGAAAAAGAATACGAAGTACAAGAAATTCTGGACTCCAAAATACTACTTGGTAAACTGGAAGGGGTATAGTGCTCAAGATAGAATATGGGAACCCCAGGAAAACATTCACGCTCCCCGGTTGATTGCCCGCTTCCACCATAACTATCCACACAAACCAGGACCGGGAGGGACACTCCTTGGGGGGGTCTTGGAGGGGAGTGCTGTCACGACCCCATTACAGGCCCAGGAATACCAGGCTAACAGGGGGAGGGAACCCCCCTATTACACAATAGTGGAAAGGTGTACAGGGATGGTGGCTGGCTGGCACAAGCATGTGGGTGGGCGAGGTCTGGTTGCAGCCTGCAGGAAAGAGCGGAAGGCAAGGGCATTGCCCATCACCCGCCAAGAAGCACGGAGCATGTGCAAGCCCAGCAACGTGCAGTAATTCACCTGGCAGGTGTACAAAGCCAACACCCTTACACATCTAGCACCAACAGGGTGTGGCGCAGGACTATAAAGCTGCACCCCGAACCGCACTTTGTGCTTAGCATTGTTTCTGCTCCTAACAAGAGTAGTGTTTCGCTTACCGCTCCTGCACTCAAGCATCTTCCTGCCTTGAGCTCCTCAATCAAGAGCATGTTTCTGCATCCAGTTGGGGCTCCTTCAGCATCCTTCAGTCCTTCAGCATACTTTGATCCTTCAGCATCCTTCGGTCCTTCAGCATCCTTCGGTCCTTCCGCATCCTCCAGCGATCTTCAGGACTTGGGCCTTTCATCACGGTCTTCGGCCTTCAGCATCCTGTTTAACGCTGCTCCGGGGTGGACTCCATCCTCCTCGCATCCGCGGGGACCTGCTATTCGCCGTTGGCCTTCCAGGCACCCTTGGCTCTTGTTGTCTGATGCCCTGTTCGAAAGCAAGCAACAGAGTTAGTGTCCATCTTCCGTCCTTCGCCCGTCAGAACCACCCCCCACTTAAGAACATGAGAATTTTCCTGTATCCCAGAATGAATGAGTCTCCTGCAAGGCTCCTCCACCAGTTCAACACCCGCGCTCCCACACCTGAAGAGAGAGAGAGAGAGAGAAAGAACATAAGACAATTAAAAAAGACCACACCGGGACAGAGACTGTTACCAGATTCAACCCATCTTCCAGGACCCATCTCCGGAGCCGCGATTGCAGACACAGAACCACAGGTGAGCTGCATCCACGCGCTCCAGCCAGCCTCGCAGCTTAAGGGTATTAGGGGAAGGAGAAGGGAAGGGGGGAAATACTACAGTACTTCCCACAGTACACTTACCCTTTGTTCACCCCTTAGGTTCCACCACATCAGGGACACCAGAACGCAAGCCCCAAACACACCCAACCCCTCCCAACCTCACTGCCTCCTTGGAGGTCTTTCCTCCAGGAGACAAGTGGGGCAAGGTGTGGTTTTGGACATATGACTGGGTGAAAATGGGATTGGCACGGGGACCAATCTGCAGCACCGTCCAGACCTGGTACTCCTGCAGGGCACCAGAGGTAAGCATGACACCTCCTCTTCTAGCTTGGTCCTCTGCATCGGGTGACAAGTTCTCTGTGCCCATCCACGTATGTGCTTCTTTCGGGATCTCGAAGATGAGGGTGCAGCCCTTGTGTATGACTTTAAATCTGGCTGGGTACAACAACATATATTTAAGGTTCCCCTCCCATAGCCTCCTCTTCACTGCCATAAAGTTTATCCTCTATTTCTGCACCAGGATGGTGTAGTAAGCAGTGATGTTAGCAGATGCTCATTGAAATGTTCCCCGTTTGCGAAAGTGTTTGAGAATCTATTCCCTGTCCTTGTAGTTTAATATCCGAGCTATTATGGGCTGAGGCGGAGATATGGCTGGTGGCTTCCTGGACAGGGCCCTATGTGCTCTCTTGGCTGTGAACCCCTGGCTGAGGGCTCTTGGACCTATTTCTTGCCGCAGCATATTTTCTATAGAGTTGGTTTGATCCTTCTTTCCCTTCTGAGCCCCATGATTTGTGTGTTGTTCAATCTGGCTCGCCCTTCTGCTTCTTCCGTGTTACTTTCAAGGTTCCGCCGTTCTTGCTGCAATATCGATACTTCTCTGGAATTGTTTTTCAACTTACTCGTATTCACTGCCACCTCTTTTTCTAGAGGTCATGTGCGTTCTGCAAGCGACCACACATCCTGTCTCAAAAGGCTCACATCTAGACTGATAGAGTCCATTTTAGATTTCAGTGTGACCTTTAAAACGGCTATGGCTTCTAGGGCTTGCTGGTCTCCTTTTATTTGAGGCTTCTCCCCTTGTACCGTAGAGGTCATTGGCTGAGTACCTTCAGCTGCTTGGCAGGTCTAGCGAACGTGTCTAATGTGGGCTGCTTTGCCTTGTTCTTGTGTGACTTGGATGCCATTGCTGGTCTGGTCTGCACTGGTGTGGTCGTCCCCTTCCCGTCCTTCCTTTGCTCTTTGTTTTTTCCATAGGGGTCTGGTCTATGCAGAGTGGGCCCACTTCGTCTTGCTTCCACCCTGCTGCCTCACAGCAGGTGTCAAACGGGGGCTGCTGCTTGTTTACGGCATTACACTGTTGGCTTTGTGCTGTCCACAAAATGCTCCACTGATGGCCATGAATCCTTCCACCCTCCTCAGTTTATGGTCTCTCCGTGCTACAGTAGCCGGTGTCTTTTCGGTCACCCTTTGTGGTATGTCTTTTGTGGTGCCCCGTATCGCGTATTTTCAGTTCAAGGCTCGTCTAACGCTCAGTGTATGCACTCGTCGCCATGGGATTGTCCGTCCCCGCTCCTTCTCACCCTCGATCAGGACCTCATGGGCTGGTGGGGGCTTGTCTTCCCTTTACGCCCCCTGCGACATAGAGCCCTTGGGCTTCTCTTGGCAGAGGCACTACGCCATATGACCTGCCTTTGAGTTATGATTGCACATCCATGCGCTACTTTACTTGCTTCAGGTGTTATTCTAGGATGCCCTCATACCCGGGTCCCCTCAGGCTACTGTAATATTCTTGTGTACCTTGAGGATTGCTGCCTCTTCAGCCCAGATTCTTTTTGGTACTTCAACCTTACTGATATGCGTTACTTTTGTCCACCCCTGCTGGAACCTTGCTTAGGGCTCTGTCTGTGTGGATGTGTGATTACACTACATTCATCGCTCTTTGTGTATTTATATCACCGCTTATTGCCCCGCTCTTGCCAGACCTCCATGTTCAGTTCTTCCCCTTGGTATCTCCTCCTTCAAAGTTATTCCAGCCCTGAGTTTGGGCGTTCTAAGCGAGGGCTAGTGCCCATGTGGGTGCCTCACCAGTCTTTTGCATAATATATGTATGTATAATGCTCCAGCTTTCTGCCCTTCAAACTGTCCTGAACCGCTTGCACTCAGGGGCCCCACCTCTTCCTCCTTGTTCACTTTGGCACGTGCTCACATTGTATCGATAGTTTTCTGTCATCGTTGGTTCAACTTGCTTCCACAAGGACCTCTCTAGTGCTTGTGGGTTTGTGGCTTCCACCATGGATCCATGGATATTGCAATATTACGTCCCGTAATTCGCCTGGATTAGATTTTCACCCAGCATGCTGTGGAGTGTGCACGCCTGTTCCAGCGCCTGGATAGATTGCTTAGGTGTTTCGCAGGTTGTTTATTGCCACTCTCAGGTGGGAATGTTTTATCTGTCCTTTTCCTGTTTCGCTCTGTCAGTTCTCCTGAGGTCTTAACAGTATCATACAACTGTTTATTAGTATCCCTAGATTGGCCTGTTATTATGTAGCTTTGATTCCAGGGTTTGGCTCGTCACTACTGCATGGACGTTTCCCTGTGATGGGTGCTTTCCTGACTCATCATGCCGTGTATGGGTAGACGGTGCCTTATACGATTGTCCTGCAATCCGCCTGCAACAGTTTTTGCTGGTTTCCCTCGCTGCCTGTTCCCACTCGCACCCGATGTTCGGGCTCTGCGTCGGTGAGGGCAGGTGCTAATGGTATTATTGTAGTCTTTGCCGTATATGGTTGTCCCGTCATCCGCCTTCCGCAGTCTTCCCATCTTCTCACGTCACCTGTTGTTACCACGCTACCGATGTTCGGGGTCCGTGTTGGTGTGGGCTCGTGCTGGTGTCGTTATAGACACAGCCGCTTCTACACCTGCATATGAGGATTTATACAGCGTATCAACCACACCAACCGTGCTGCCTCATTTGCATGCGGCAAATACTGAGGAATGTCCCGCCATATTCGCATGCACCGCAGTTCTCTCTCTGGTGCCTTTGCCAGTGTGGGGCTCTTGTCTCTTGCCACGCACTGGGTTCTTCAGCAGTGTCACAGCTGTCGCATCCGAAGTAGCATGTATACGATTTTCCTTTTTCTAGTACTATTTATTGCCTGCCAGGCTAGGTTCTCACCATGGATCTGCTTGCAGGTTCCGGTCAGGTTGCATACATCCACCAAGCCGCAGTGCCCTGCTACTGCTCAGCCCTTTGTCTAGCAGCGGTCGCCATCTTGCTTCTTCTTCTTCTTCTTCTTCTCGGTCACCTCTGCCGCACCACAAACATCCATTGGCCTGCTTTCCATTATTCCGCCATTTCCAGACCTCACGTTATGTGCCAGGTGACTTATGTGCACAAACGCACACTGCAGGTTCTATTTATGCACAACATTCCGAATTGGCAGGAGCTCCTGGAAAACACGTCCTACTGAATGGCCACTTAGCCACACCCCCTCATGAAACCTTTTGAGTTATGATGAAACACAAATGCAGTCAATGCTCCTTTTCATTCTTTTTTACAGTTCAGAAAATGTGTTAAAAACTACTGTTACAAGTTTCAAAGAGTGGGTTTTCATTAATCTGCCCTGTGGCCTCAAAGTGTAAATATGTGAATATGGAAATCTAATAGTAGTGTAGAGTATCTTCCATGTTGTTTTTTTCCATGTGAGTGTATGCCCAATTTTACATTCTGAATTCTCTTTAGTTTATTTGTTTACACCGCTGCCAGTTTTCGCCTGCGAGTGGCATGTTCAGATGCTGCTCTTCAGCTCCAGCCTCGACCGCAGCAATTTCCAAGCTCTGCTCACACTAACTTCTTGTGATCATCTATCATGCCAAGCCTATGAAAGGCACCATCAACAAGTGCAGTTTTCTGTTATATTTGCATTCAAAGTAGACAGGATTGGCTTCCCTGCCAGGTGTTAATCCATGGCTTCAAGGAAAGATTACCTACAGGATTGTCCAAACCCAACAACCCATACTGTAGCATATCTTCACTGCAATAAGAGAATCATTTGCATGACCGACTATCTGTCTGTGGTAATTGCAGCACTAAAATGTTTTCAAGTGCTACCATTACTGAACATTCACATTTGAAAATGTAAAGGCAGCGAAGTTCTGCCCTAGGTGCACCATGCCACACAAATAGTTATAATTTGTGGATAGATTGCGGATGGGATATGAATTGCCTACCAGCTGCAAAAAGCTCCCTCAACTATTTTCAGTATTTATTGAGTACAGATCTAGCTTCGAGAAGCAGCAGAGTGCTGAACAGCAATGGTTAAAGGGCATGCAGAGAAGGACCAAACAAAGAGAGGGTGCAGCAAGATATGATATGATACAGCATTTATAACGCGCCTACACACAAGTGTTTAAAGGCGCGACAAGACAAGGGGGAACAGAGGGGACAAAAACAACACTCTTACTAGGCCATGTGAGATTCAGATCGCACAAGTGCAGGGGAAGTGGGAGGGGAGAAGTGCCAGAGGGGTGGATAAATGCAAGACAAAGGAAACAGCAGAGAGTGCAGCCTGTCATGACCCCACAAACCCTAGTCGGTAACATTCGGGGGATCTGGTCCAGGAGAATGGCTGCATGGCACAGGAACAGTCCGCTGTCAATGCCTTAAGCAGTTGCCCCTTCCAAAATGTCCCCGGGTTGGATCATGCAGTGGAATCCAACATGGCCCCCATAGGGCCTGCAGCACAAGCATCCATGGTGGTCTAGTGGTGCTGGGTGGGCCCAGGACTATATAAACCCTGCCCTGGGCCACACCCAGCGCTTAGCATTTTCTTCGGCTGGCTGGGAAACAGTGCGACGCTTGTCTGCTTTCGTTTGTGAGTCATGAACGAACCCGGTGCTTATCAGAGCATCAAGACTCCTGAAAACTTACCTGGGGAGAAGCTCAGGAACATCCAGCAGTTGCCACTCGCCGCACACGATGCCCACAGCACCAGCAAGGGAAAGACACAGGGGAGGAACCTCTGGAGCATCCAGCATTCGCCGCTCACCGCACACAATGCCTACAGCACCTGAAAGAGAAAAGACACATGGGTAAGCTAAAGAGACCCAGTAATCTTCCGGCACCCCCATTAGCATACTTACATCAGTCCTCTCCTCTGTTGCAGCACTGCCTAGGTAGTTTCCAGCTGCAGCAACCTCTGTTATCACGGACCTGAAAGAAAAAGGAACAGTTATTAGACATCCTTTTCTGGCAACAGTACCTGAAGGAAGGAACTGGTAAACAAACATTCTTGGACACTTTGGCATCTTTTGAGTAATAACGCTGAAGCATGCCTGTGAACACAAGACGGCATGCAAGCATACGCTGGCGTGGGACCAACCATCTCGGGTGCAGTACAGAGACTCTGCTAGCTCAAATCCAGCGCCAATCATCAGGAGTCATTCCCTAAAGCAGACAGACGCACCACAGCAGGTCTGGGCCTGGCAACCTAGTGAAGTAACTGGGGTGGTCTGCAAGGGTACTTTAAGACACTATACGTCAAGGATCCCAAGCAGGCTCTGCGCTACAGGAGTGACCCTGAATGCCCTTAATCCTAACCACTCTCTTCTCTCAGCCCACTGGATGTACACACCAGCATTGAGTCGGAAGGGGAGAGTGATTTGGGGCAGTCTACGAAGGGCCAACATACTACAACAGACCGGACCAGAGTTTGCCGACAGACCGGACCAGGCACTCCTGCAGGGCCCCAGAGGTAAGCATTACACAGCCAACAGGTGGCAAGTGCGGGTGCTCGGAAGTGCAGCCAATGGGTGGCTAATAAGTGTAAGAGAGTTCTATCTGTAGGGTTAAAGATACAGACAAGTGCAGGGGGTGCCAAGAGGCAGTGCAGGTAGCAACTGGACAGGCAGGGGCCTGGGCCTGAATTCAGAGGGTGGCCAGGTGACCAGTATGTGGATCAGACAGGAGATCAGCAGGGTTGAGGAAGGGAGAAGGCATAAGCAAAGAGGAAGGGCTTGAGGTGCTTCCAGAACCGGAGATGGTTCTACTCAAATTTCAGAGATGAAGGGAGGCTATTCCAGTGGGAGGTCCCAGCCGAAGAAAGAACTCTGCCCCAAATTCTTTGCTTGGAGAAGCGACTGACCATCAAAGAGTTGGAGGTGGAAGAGCGGAGGGCTCAAGTAGGAAAATATTTAGGTAGAGTTGGGGCTATTGCTGTCCCAAACCCCAGAAAGTCTTGTGGACAATGCAGAGGGTCTTGAACTTGATCCATGCTGCCAAGGGAGCCAATTAAGAGATTTCAGCGCTGGAGAGATACGATCCCTGGGCTTGAGGCCAAGGACAAGTCTTGCAGTCCTGTTCTGGATGTGTTGTAGAGGACGCAGAGTAGAGGCAGGTAGATTTAGAAAAAAGGCTGTTGCAGTAGTCCAGCCTAGAGAGGACCAGAGCTCTGGAGAAAGTGATCTAATGGGGGAAAGTAAGGAAAGGAAGAGTACCTCTAAGGAGGTGCAGCTGGTACTTTGACTTCTTAGAGATGTTGGAGATGTGAGGAGAGAAGGAGAGCGTGGAGTCAAAGAGGACCTTGAGGTTCTTAGCCTCACAGGTAGGAGCAGGAAGAGGGCCCAGGGTGGGCGGCCAGTGAGTGAGAAGAAAGGAGGGAGCTGGTGATCCGATGAGGAGGATCACCATCTTACTAGCATTAAGGCAGAGATCATTGGTGGAAAACCACTCCTGAATTGCAGACAGATAACCCGGGATAAGAGAGGGAGAAGAGGTCATCCTGAAAGAGAGCTGAGTATCATCTGCATAGCACTGAAATTTGGAGAAGAGAGCAGCTATGCAGTGGGCGAGTGGTGCCAGCTATTGCTTGAACAGCCCGGGAGAAAGATTAGACCTCCCGGGGAACACCAAGGTAAACAGAGTGAGAGAAGCGAGGAAGGACACAAGTTGCACCTGAGAGGGTCCATCAAAGAGAAAGGAGGTTAGCCAGGCCAGGGCCTGATCGGTGATACCCAGGTTATCACAGAAACGGTTGAGCAGGATGGAGTGGTACACAGTATCAAAAGCAGAAAAGAGATTGAGGAGGATAAGGACAGAAGGAAGGTTAGAGTCAAAGTTTGAGAGAAGGTTTTCACAGATGTTCAGGAGAGCATGGTCATGGAGACAACCAACAGATTCAGTGTGGAGGTTAAGCTGGGAGATGGCCAGCTTTTCCGGGAGTTTGCCCAGAAAAGGAGTAACGGAGATCGGGCGATAGTTATCTGGACAGGAGGGATCAGCAGAGGGTTTCTTAAGGAGAGGGTGCACAAGGGAGTGCTTAAGGTGGGGGGGGAGGATCCAATGGAGAAATGGTGATTGCAGAAGTTTGCAAAGGCTGGAGTGAGGGTTTCAATGTGGTCCTTGATGGTTTTGGATGAACAGGGAAGAAACTGTTTTTGTTTTTTTCGTATATAATTGTATTGGTTTACATTCAAACCTTTAAAATAATACACAAAACATTCATTCATTCCACTTCAGTCCTTCTCTTTACAATCCTCTTTATCACTGAGTCGAAATTGTCCATGTAAGTGAGTGTTTAGCTATTTCTACCTTGCCATAGGCTCGACTTTGAAAGATTTCCCAGAGGCCAAAAGGTATTTCACATCCTCACTTATTTGCAGGTAAATTTGGGACTAACAATCGGCTTTCAATTATCGCTAAGAAATGTGTTAAAGGCAGGCCTAATTTCATATCTCTCCCATTAAACATTTGTTGCCACCACTCTTCAGCATTAAGAGATGGGTGGGAATCACTCCAGAGGCCCAGATGACGAGTTCTTTCCGTTCGTAGACCACTACAGAATAGCACCAAGTGTTTCATCAAACCTGTTTTGATGAGAATTTCATAGATCAGACTTGTCTAGAGATATTGTCAGGTGTGAACAAAGGAAAGGAAGAGACGGGAGGAGGATAGGCAGCCACAGGAAGTCCAGGAGTAGAGGAAGAGGATGGAGAGTAGGAGAGGGTGGACAGAATGTCCTGGGTTTTTGTGATGAAATGAGAAGCCAAGGCCGTGCAGAGGGGCTGGGAGGGAACAGGAGAGGTAGGGACTGCAGCAGGATTGGCTAGCTTCTTGCAGATTTTAAAGAGTTAGGCCGAGTTGTTTGATGCTGCAGAGATGCTGGCTTGGAAGTGAGCTCTCTTCTTAATGTAGACAGAGAGTCAGTACTGCCTTTGGAGCAGGCAGCAGGCCAGTTTGTCAGAGTGTGCACCTAATGCCCTCTATTTCCTCTCAGCCACCCTAAACGTTTAAGGTTGACAAGGTCTGAGTTGTACCAAGAGTTGTGCTTGGTTTTGGGCTTCAAGCGGATACTCATGACAGGGGCAATTACATCAAGAGTGTCAGAGATAGAACAATGGAGGTTAGACAGGGCTATGTCAGGATGTGAGCCAGCCAGAGGTGCAGGAGGGGGAGAGAACGTGGCAGCAAGTTGCAATGCACAATGTTCTGTAAAACTAAGGCTATAATGCAATATAAATGTCTGATTGGGTATGGTTGGGTGTTGTTGCAAGCTGCTCAGAATTGTGGAGTTTCTTGGTTTCATTAAGCACTGACTTGATCATAGTAGTTAATTATGGGAGTCTAGATAACTAGGGCGGCTTGGCTTTCACATCCCAGGTAGACAGGAATGACACATCTGAAAGGAGCAAATTCACACCTGGCAAGGCACTCCATTGTGCCAACCATGATATCCAAGTATAAAATGTGCAGGGACTACTGGTTGGTGGTGCCAATAGCCAATGGGCCTCATTCCGAGGCTGGAGGTAAGGGTTAACGGTCACCATTAATGGCAACGGTGACCGTTAACACTTACCACCATATTCCGAGTTCCCTTTTGCGGGTTGGCATTTAACGCCTGCTTTTAGCAGGCGTTAAAAATCCAACCCGCAAAGGGACCTTGGAGTAAATTACGGCACCGTAATTTACGGTGCCGTAATTTACTCCTTCCCCATTCCCATTGAGCCCTATGGGGGCAGGAATGGGGATGGGGAACCGGTATGGTGAATGGGGACTTACCGGTCCCTCCAACCTTGGAATGGACCGGTAATTACTCCATTCACCATGCCGGATTTCCATGGAGTAAATAGCTCCATGGTTGCTTACCATGGTGCTCTTTACTCCATGGATAGCTCCAGCCTCGGAATGAGGCCCAATGACTTGTATTCTGCACAATATATTCAATATTTTAAAAAGCAATTGTAATTCATATTGCATATTATGAAGTATTTGGCTGTGCCAAGCACGAAGAGGGCCATTGTCACAAAGCCAAATGTAAAGCAACATTTTAAAACAACTACAGTAAAAGACCATTGGTCATCTAGGGGGTGCAAACACTTATAGTACTTTTGATCGTTGGAAAGAATAATTGATTGCCTCCTCGTAGGTTCTTAACAGCAATTTTGTAAAGCTCAGTCAATCTGTTGAAAAACACTATCACACATTTCAATCAACCAGTGAATTGCACTGTCCAGCCATTTTAAGACATTGATCCTTACAGTTTACATTTTGGGGTAAAAGAAACACTGGTGTAGAGGTTTTAATGGAGCCCCCGTATCTGCACCCTATTTTAAACTGAGTTTTAAAACCTCTCTCTACACTATCAATTTTTCTCTCTATAAGGGTATACAATCGTATAAAAATGTAAACATAGCACAGTATATCAATATTCACTGAGCACCATCTTGACAATGGCATTCAGTGTCTGCTGCAGCACAGCGACGATAAGATATGTTGAAAGTATATAAACGCTGTGCTTGAGTAGTGCAATAAACATATAGCGGTGACATACCACAAAGAGACTAGGAAATGAATTTCATTTTCTTTGAGTTGTATCAACAACAGGGAAAAATAGGCAAATGGGTGGAAAGAGCCTTGCTCATATGATGGATTTGTATCACTGCAAATGGTTTGATACATGTTGCCAGATATTACAAATATTTTTTGACAAGTACTGTAAGTAGGCTCTTTGCACCAGACCAACCAGCTGCCTCCTCTGTCTTAGAGGAGATATCTGAAATTTCTATTGATTATTTATCTGTAGGCTATGCACCTTTTCTAGACTAATTGAGTTTAAGGTAAAGGCACAAATGTGAGTACGAGCAACAAAAGGCTTAATTTCACAAGGGTTACTTGTGAAATTATAGTACAACACTTGCTTTTGGGGTGAGTTACAAAATCAGACCAAATCAAGGACCATTTAAAGTAAATCTTCAGTCAAAATAGAAGCTGTCATCTTCGTACTTCTAGTACGTCACGTCCTTCAAGTTGCAAGTCTCAATCTTGGTTTCCTCCCAGCATAGTTGAGGACATACTTGCCAACACTACAGATTTAGGCAGTAGGCTACTACTTTTTAAGCAGTCCTACCGCCTACAGATTTGAATGACAGATCCTACTGCTATTTACAGTGCCAGGTACTTTAAGTGACTCTAAGGCAGGCTGGTAGGTGATTACTTTGATTGGGCTCAGACCAATCCACTGACCTGACAGCTACGTCATTCTGTCCTGCACTCTTGCCAGTAAAACCCTTAGGTCAGCCACCAGTGAATGCAAGTGACAGAGCGGAACATCATCACACAGCATCTGTCCATCAGACTGCGGGGGTATCAGTCTCCATGTCATTCAGTGTTCAACTTGCACTGCAGGAATACATATGTATTGCCCTGGCTGCTGCTACAGAGCAGTGGTAAATGTTCCCTACCAGCTTTGTATGATTTCCTTCTGTGTAATTGAATTTGGTGTACAATTACCATTCCTGCTGCTTACAAGAACTCTGGCACAACCAGCGCATCTCAAAGGGTAAGCGCTCCATTTTTGGCGTGTTTTGCACCTGATGCAGCGCGCTCAGCATTTTGTGCTGTAAATTCGAAAATTACCTTGCTGGCAAAGCACTAACTGCCTGGAGAGCCCTTACCTGGCTCATTTCTACCAAAAACCCTGGTTTTTCACTTTATTTCTGCCTCTCCCTCATTGGGGCCCATTGTTTCTTTCCTGCCTCCAAGATGGCTGCTCATTTTTCCTTTGCCTAAGCACCACTGGACCTGCACTGGTCTCCCCCTCCCATTGGTTGCAGAGTTCGCCATAGACCAATAGAAGCAACCCGGAGGTGGGAGCCGGCCCAGTGCACCAAGGCCCACACAAAGGCTCCTGTCTGCTTTACAGGCTGCAACATGTTATTTCTGCCACAGCCAAACCCTCCCTGAGGCTGCTACCCCTGGACTATTGGACTACCATGACTCTTACAACACATTCTGCTGTGGTTAGTCCCTCCTTTATGACTTCCTTTGTAATACCTTCTCTGCTGGTACTCCTTCAGCTCTCCTTGTTAAGTTCTAAAATTTTTGTCGTTTCTGTACTCACCCTTACCATCTGACTCCCACTTCAGTCCTTAACTACAGGACCTTCATCTATCTTGAAAGCCAAACTTGGGTGTATCTTGCATTTAACTTGAAAGTCAAACTTGGGTGTATCTTGCATTTACCTTTGGCCATTGATTGTAATCCTGCTAGCCCAGTGACTGTTCCATACCGCTGCACTTGCTTACTCCTCCCCCTGCCTCCTCTCTTCATACTCATGGTGCTGTCTGTTTCTCCCATCTATTCCAACTGCTTCTCTATCAACTATCCTTCCCTTCTCACTAAGTCTGGAAAGAAGAAGTTTAAAAAGGATATCTTGGCCTCTAACCCTGGTCTCCCTATTGCTGATACCTATACCAGCGCCTCTTCCAGACAGACCCTCACCAACATCCTTTTGTTGTTCCTTCTCCGGATCTATGGACCCCCCATATGATCTCTGTGCTTTGTCCTGTCTCCTCCTCTCCCATAAATGGTGACACTCACTGGGAAGTCCTCATGGCTTCTTTTGACTCCTCTAGAGTCATCCTTAACGTCTACCTAAATGGCACTGTCATGGTCCAAGGTCCCCAGGCCAATCTCCTCCTCTTCGATAGGCGGTTCCCTCGCCTCATCAACTTCCTTTCTTCTCTGGCTGCCCCCTCCTCTCATTCCATGACTACTTTGCCCACTCTCCCCTCCTCTGCCCATCTTCTGGCTACCTCCACAACTCTGCAGGGCGTACCTCTGATTTGTACCCCTCCCGGATGGTCTTTACTCTCAACTCTCGCTCTGCTGTCAAACACTCCTCTGGCATCTGCCACTTCCTTGAAGAACTTGACCTTGACGTCCTTGCTCTTACAGAGACATGCTTCACAGCCAGCTCTGTCATGAGCTTTGACACTATCCTCCCTGATGGCTACAAGATCCTCTCCGCACCCAGATCCACTCGGCCTGGAGGGGGTGTAGCCTTGATCTTTCCTGAGTGGATTCCTGCCACTATAATTCCTACTCAGATCGACTACTCTTTCGAATGCCTCGTCTGCAGGCTCTCAATCTCTCCTAGCCACTCTCTTACTGTTGCCACTCTCTACCGGTCCCCTGGTCAAATCACCTCTTTTCTCTCTGAGTGGGCTGACCTCTCCTCCTCTCTCCTGGCCTCAACCACTCAACTCCTCCTCCTTGGTGACCTCAACATTCACCTTGATGCTCCCTGTCCCTCAACTTTGCTTTTTCGCGACCTCTGCCATTCCCTCTCCCTCTCGATCCTCCCCTCTGGCCCAACGCACTCCGCAGGGCACACACTTGATGTCTTGATTTCCTCTAGCCTCCCCCTCTCTATCCCTCTCTCCACTCCCCTCTCCTGGAGTGACCACTACCTCCTCTCCTTTCATCTCTCTCTCTTCCCCCCAAGCCAAGCCTACCCCAACACTGCCACCTACCTTCCTGGACATCCGGCCCATGAAGCGTGTGTCATTTGAGGCTTTTTCTTCCACCTTCTCCCCACCCCCACATCCTCTGGCTGACTCACACCCTGAGACAACCCTGTCTTTCCTCTATTCTTCTATTTCTGATACTCTTGATGCTCTTGCCCCTGTCATGAGGATCCGCCTGAAGTCCAATGCCAAGTGCAATTCCTGGTATGACTCCAACCTAGCTACACTTAAACGTAAGAGTAGGGCGGCTGAGAGAAAATGGAGGGATTCCTGCTCATCCTCTGACAAACTGGCCTGTCGCCTACTCTAAAGGCAATACCGTCTCTCTGTCCATACCAAGAAGAGAGTCCACCTTCAAGCCCGTGTCTCTGCGGCATCTAACAGCTCAGCCAAACTCTTTAGAATTTGTAAGGAGTTGGCCAACCCTGCTGCAGTCTCTACCCCTCCCCTTGCCTCACACTTTATCTCAAAAACCCAGGACATCCTGTCCACCCTATCCTCTCCTCCACTCCCTCTCCTCTCCCCTCTCCATCGGTACTCACTGACCCTCCTTCAGCCATCCTCCCACCCTCCTTCTCTTCCTTTTCTCTCTTCTCCCATGATGAGGTCGCTAGACAAGTCCGCTCTATGAAAGCCTCGTCAAAACAGGTTCATCGCTGTAACTCTAAAACTCTCAAGGACCACATTGATACCCTCGCTCCGGCCTTTGCCGACTTCTGCAACCACCCCTTTGCCTCAGGATCCTTCCCCTCCCCTCTTAAGCACTCCCTTGTGCATCATCTCCTCAATAAACCCACAGCGGATCCCTCTTGTCCGGCCAACTATCGCCCAATTTCCATTAACCCCTTCTTGGGCAAACTCCTTGAAAAGCTGGCCATCTCTCAGCTAAACTTACATTCTGATTCTTTTGGCTGTCTCCATGACCCTCAGTCTGGCTTCAGATCTGGCTGAAGCACGGAAACTGCTCTCCTGAACATCCATGAAGATCTGCTTTCCAATCTTGACTCTAGCATTCCCTCTGTTCTCATCCTACTCGATCTCTCCTCTGCCTTCAACATGGTCAACCATACCATCCTGCTCAACCATCTCCGTGATAACCTGGACATCACTGATCAGGCTCTGGCCTAGCTGACCTCTTTCCTCTCTGATCGACCCTCCCAGGTCCAACTTTGGTCCTTCCTATCATCTATTTTCCTCTTCATCTGTGGTGTTCCCCAGGGGTCTAACCTCTCGCCCTGGCTTTTCAACCAATACCTGGCAACTCTCGCCCACGTTATTGCCATTTTCTGCTCAAACTTCCAGTGCTACGCGGATGACACTCAACTCATTTTCAGACTGCCCTCGGCCACCTCCTCCACCTCTCTCATCACCGATTGCCTAACTGCCATTCAAGATTGGTGTGCCGCCAACGATCTTTATCTGAATGCCAGTAAGACAGAGATCCTCCTCATTGGCACACCATCACCTTCCTTTCCCCTCACTCTCTGGCTGGCCTCCCTTGGCCCTCCTCCTATCCCCACCTGCGAGGCCAAGAACCTTGGTGTCACCTTTGATTCCACACTCTTCTTCTCCGCCCACATCGCTGATGTATCAAAAAAGTCAAACTTCCTATTGCACCTCCTCAGAGGTATTCTTCCTTTCCTCTCATTGCCCCAGAAGCTCACTCTCTACCAAGCCCTGGTACTCTCTAGGGTGGACTATTGCAACAGCCTCTTTCTTAATCTACCTGCCTCTACTCTCCTTCCTTTGCAACTTATCCAGAGCAGGACTGCAAGACTTGTCCTTGGCCTCAAGCCCTGGGATTGTATCTCTCCAGCTCTGAAATCTCTCCATTGGCTCCCAGTGGATGCAAGGATTGCATTCAAAACCCTCTGCATTGTCCACAAGGCTTTCTGGGGCCTGGGTCCAACATACCTTCAGCTAATCCTCTGAAAATACCTCCCATCTTGAGCACTCCGCTCCTCTACCTCTAACTCCCTCAGGGTTAGTCGTTTCTCAAAGAAACAAGCTGGGGTAGATCTCTTCGGCTGGGACCTCCCTCTGGAACAGCCTGCCTGCCACTCTAAAACTTGAGGAGAACCATCTCCGGTTCCTGAAGCACCTCAAGACCTTCCTCTTTGCTTCTGCCTTCTCCCCTCTACTCCCCTGCTGATTCTCCTCTTCCTCGGCACCATGCACCAGGCCACCCTCTGTCCTCCAGGCCCAGGTACCTGCTCATCTTGCCACCCTCACGCACTGCCTCCGGGCCACCCCTTGCACTGGGGTCTTTTCTTCCTGCAATTTCAGACCTACCCGGCCTGCTGCCTTAAACTCATCCCTTGCCACTTGCTGGCTCCACTGCCATTTTTTGTTGCCTTTTTATTTATTAACTTATTTATGTTTTTTCCTCCTCGCTCCGCACTCTCCTTTTGTTCCCCCTTCCATGCACTTCTCCACCTCCCCCTCTACCCTGCACTTGCACGTTCTCAATGTCACTGGGCCTAGTAAGATCGTTGTTTTTGTTCTCCCTTGTTCTCCTTCCCTTGCCTTGTCGCGCTCTGAAACACTTGTGTATGAGCGCGATAGAAATAAAATATAAATATCAATATCAATTCAGAATTATACATTTTTAACATTTGAACATGTTTCCATGTTGTGCTGTTTGTTGGGTTGTGTATTTTAGAATGCTTCAATTGTGCCAACAATGTATGTTTTGTATTTTCCTGTGATGTCATATATATGCAAATTATTATTTTTGAAACTTGAAAAATCCTACATCTTTTTGGTTACAGAATGTTGGCCATGTATGATTGAGGAATGCACAGTAACTCACAGTTCTGAAGGTTGTAGGCGTATCTCCTCCTTCTTTCTTGTCTCCTGGGTTCATCATCTCTGGTCCTCTGCTCGTCATCTTCTGCTTTGGGAATCCTCCCTATGTAGTTGTGGCACTATGTGTGCCTGCACATTAAGCAAAGTCACAGGAGCTAGCAAGGGTAGCGCAGTAGTAAATTGAACTTCAGAATGGCTGCACAAGACAGGTAATCTGGGAGATTTTAGAGGTTTTATGGCTATCCTCTCATTTTCCTAGATAGGGCACCGCGCCCCAATGCCAATGGGACACTATACAACCCCTGTCCTCTTCTCTTCCTCCTGTCTCTCCTCAATTGTCTGCCACACTCTCAATCCAACAATCTTCTCTTACTGATCCCTTTAAGAGATCAGAAGTGTGTGCTCATGAATCCTCTCCAACTCTCCTCCAGGGGTTCTGTTTGCCTCCTCCTGACATCACCTTCCTGCCTACATTCTTTCTCTGGCACCTTGTGTGCACCATTCCCAGAATCTCCTTCCAACCTCTGATGTTTCTCTTCTGCCTTCCCTTTCTCTTTCATGTTCTCCCATCTCCTCCTTGCAATTCTTCGCAACCTCCTCTCTGGCATCAATCTCTATTTCAAACTCTTCTATTCCCTCTCTAAGGTCTTCCCCTTTCTTAGCTCTACCTTCTGTCCCTCCCTTAGACCTCTACCAAAATCCTCATGCTTTCTTCACTCAACCTCCTTCCAACCCACTTTTTGTTCTTTCCCTTTTCCCTTCTTGGCCGGTCTCTCTTCTACTTCTCCCATACGATCTTTCACGCTTCCTTCCGTCCTACCCTCTTCTACTTCCCCGCCCCATTTCTCCATATCTCTATTGTCTGTGTATTTATTTTAACTTCCTCCTTCCTTCGTTGCCTCCACTTCAGCCTCCTTCTTCCTTCACGTTTTTGCTTCTCCTTCCATCTCTGTCTGGTGTCACTAGAAATTGACTCCACCAAACCACCTCTGGCGTCTTGTACCTTAGCCTGTCTCCAGATTTTTGCATTGTTTATCTGGTGTTACTCCTTCCAAAAGCCTGTCAAACATCAGAATTCCTGCACGTGCGTACAATAATGGTTCTCTTTTTCCGATTGATGCATCATGATTAATGGTGTGCTGCATCTGTGTGCACTCTGAGGACACCATGCTGTGTTGGTCAATTGGCCAAACCTTCTTCAGACTTAAACATCATCTTAATGATCAAACCTGTAACTGTGCTGCAGCCGCACACACCTTGCTTGCTCATGATTTCCACGTCAGGGGTAATTTAAAAGAGCAACATCCCAGCGTGTATGTGTCCTTTGACAGCCCACTGCCACAGCTCTGTAGAGAGATAATGTGGCCTCGGGAATCATCCACACACATCCCCTGGACCCAGCATTAAAGAGCGAGTTGCAGCCCCTGACAGCCATGACCATCCCATCCACCACCCTCAGTCACAGGCAACTGACTTTGTCCCAGTTGACATTTTGTTGTGAGTGATCAAGTTCCCTAGTGATTTTGTTTTTAGTCCCGGTAGATTTTAAATGCTAACCCCTACCGAAAATGTAACAGTGTTCACGTGGGAGTTTTAAACTACTGCTCAAATAAAGTAAAACTGAGTCTCATTAGGAGTGCTGGTAGGGGTTTTCACAAACAAAGAAGAATGCTCAACTTCAACCAACACTCACTAAAATCAAGCCTTTTAGGAATCCTCATTGGTGGAGCCTTAATTGAGCCTCAGGACGCTCGCTTTTATCTGAGCCTCAATTGAGTTATATTAGAGATGTTCCAATGGAAACTAGATTGCTCAGCTTCAACCAACACTCACTAAGCTGCGACTTATCTGAGCCATACTCCTGCTAAGTATTGTTGAGCGTTGATTGGGAATCACTAATCGAGTATTCATTGAGCCTCGCTAGTTAAACATCCAATGAGCCTTACCTTAACCAATTGCTTAAACCACTGAAAGAATTGCGAAGTTAGCATCAAGTACGTTCCTCAGATAACCTTTTACTTAACAATGTATGGTATGGGCGTACTAGCGCTGTGTAAATTGGCTGCCAACAACTGTCTACTGTTCTGGAGGTTTCTCAATATTGTTCAGTAAAGTATAACATACACATCCTTGATAGTGTTTGTGGTCAAATTAATTTGAAAGTGATGCCCTGATCCTGCACAAGTCTGAGGATCCTTTTGCCCTGCAATCAATTGGTGGGTGGAATCTGTTTTCTATCTGGAATGCAGGGGTGCATTCTAGGGTCAGGCAGCAGCCCATTCTCCTTTAGTAACAGGTTGCACCCGGAAGGGGCGGAGTGTTAGACGTGCACTGTGTGTTTGGAATTTTGACATGCAAGTATATGTTTCTATTGCTTTTTTCACTATAAAGTGTCTGCACTTGGCTGTGTGAATTACCTTTTGTTTGGTGTTTTTTGTCTTTTGGTAATTGATTGTGTGCATGTGATCGAGAACCTTGGGTTATTCCCTGTATGGGTAGGATTGTGGTCAGCACAACGGATCTCACAAAGCATGTTTCTCGCTACAAATGGCAGAATGTGCTTTTTGTGTTGTAGTTTCAGCTGAGTTGTTGTGCATGGGCTGACAGATATTGTCATGTTTCCATGCCATTGACACAGTATAAGGGTTCTTATGAAGGAGCATTTGATTCCCAATGTATTATTTGAGTGGTACTGTTAGGCTTGCAGAAATGCCGCACTCCTAAGGTGTTGTGGGCTACGTCACGTTTTTGCTAGGAGTTTGCTATCCAGTTTGTGGTCTTATGTTACATGATTTGTGTTGTCAAGCTTTTCTCTGCTTTTATGAGTTTTGGTGAGGGCGATTAACGCATCTTTGAACTCGCATATCACTCATGTGTTGGCTTTTATTAATGCAGTACAATTTGTGCAAAACTAGGAAGCTCAAATATGGGTATGTCAAGCCGTAAACATAAGCGGCATACCAGCCACCTTTACTCCCTAAAAACAGGCAAATACGCATTACGAAACAAAATCGGGGGTAAAAATACAGAACAAAAAAATGAAGGAGGCACACACAAGAGATCAGCCATCCTGTCACCCACACAGCTCCACTATTTTCCTATCAGCAGTACCAGGAAAACAGTGCCACATGAAATTAAATATGGATTACAAAATGATATGTGGCCTAATGTTAAAGGCATCTTTCTTGGCCCAAAAAATTCACCCATCAGTAATAGCAACTACAATTTAACTCCCTAAAAAGTCTATTTATTTTCAACTTGAAGAAATTGGGAGTAAATACTCCAACTTAAAAATGTTATGTGGAGCACTGGAGCACTGTGTGTGCCAAGAAAAGTTAATTCATGGATTATTTGCGCTGAAAAAAACGGGATTTGTGCGCCTTTCTGCCCGCAAATCCCCATTTGTTAAACAGGGATTTGCGGGCAGAATGGCGCACAAAACCCGTTTTTTTCGGCGCAAATAATCCATGAATTACCCGGAAAATCCTTTCACGTGATAACCATTGAATATGTAAGGGGTCTAATAAAGTCCACATTGTGAGAAATAGAAAAGGGACATTAATAAAAATTGCAAATTGAAACCTAGACGTGACAGTGGAGTTTTAAAAAGTTAATTACATTCCTACTGGTTTATTAATGAATGGTGTGTATATAACGACCTGGAATTATTAAAATGCAAATAGAATGTACAACCTAAAAAAGGCATAAATTCTGATAACACAAGTAGGGCTCATTGATGTTAACTGAACGCACTGCAGGCTAACAATGACATTTCCATAAATCATCAGTTGTGCAACCTTGCTAGGTGCAGAGAAAGGTGAAAGCAGTAGATTATAGATTATGTTAAAATGCTACTACTTTGCTGTAAGGAATAACACACGTCAAGCTGACTTCAGTGATCAATCCAGCAAAGTATTGAAGAACGGAAGAAAGGTTTCACAGCTGGAGGCAGCAAAAGTGATGGATTTTCGTAGGTTACAGATTGTAATGTCCCAGAGAGTTTTAGCAGTTTAAGGTCAGTGCCATGTCACAGATAAGAATGATTCCATTTAGAAAGGGACTGCTGGACAGAAAAGAGGATTTAATTCAACAAATTCTGGCAACCAGGAATTCGCACTTTGGATAATGGATCAAGACTTACATTGCATTATGACTACTTCATGCTAACAGAACCATAGACTTTGTAGAGTAAATGTTTGAAAACTATAAGGAACCTAAAATACAGATCATCTTCATAGAGTATTTATCCATTTATTAAAAAAAAGTCTTGTAACATCGCGCCACATGCCCATGAGCCTCAGTGTGTGCAAGGACAAACTGAAAAGGCCAGGAGTGTGATCATCTAGAGCAACAATGAGTGTGCACTAATCACAGACTTTACATGACAGCAAAGACAAATATTCTAATGAAGAAAGATGAGGTACTGTAGCAAAACCGATTTTTATCATTTGTTGCTTCTGAGGTATTTTCCATTGTTCCAAAGGGAGAAGAAAAAAGCAGTTTTTAGTTTTATTTGCTTGAGAATTTGTACAGCGCTATATATGCGAAGACTCACTTCAGAGGATGTAGGCAATATGAGGGTTAAGGAAATGATCCAGAAGGAGAAGGGATATAGTAGTAGGAAGTTAAGAAAGGAGATACCCTGAGGAATCAGGGATGTTAGGTGGGTAGATACAAGAAAAATAGCTTTTGCAGGTAGAAACTATTCTAAACATTTTTGCTCTCCTCATGTCCCAAGGTATCATGAAGTGCAGGTGGATCATTATTGATAGTGCAGTGGTGTTGTCAGGCTAACTAGAGTGGTTGAAATCTATGTACCCTGAAACATTTCCTGATTATGTAGTCAGTGTTTCCTTTTCACAGTAACTGTATCTTGAATTTGGCTGGCTGCAAGGGAGATTTCAGATTTGATGATGGTGTGCAGCACAGTCTGGGAACATGCGCTCACATTAGCTTTGAGTTGATTATCGTTTTTTTAATGACACAGCTGCATACCCATTTAGGGCCTTAGCGTTCTTATTCGCAAGTAATGTTTCAAATGTCAATGGCGTATTACAGGCCAATGTTTCAGAGGTGTTAATGAGTGAGGGAAGTGATTTCCTGTGATAATTGTTTGTTCCACGAGCAGACAATGTAGGTTATTATTGAGGTAGGGCTATGTGGAGAAGGCAATAAGAGTAGAGTGATAAAAACGACAATATTTGCTAAATACATCTGTTTTTAATAGCTGCCCAATTCTCAGTCGAATAGAGAAACAAATACAGTGGTATTCATGTTGAATACCACTGACGGTGTTAAGAGTCTGATTTCCCAAACCAATATGTGCTTTTTTATTTTATTTTTAACTCCATCTAAGAAGTGGAGGCAACATTTGAAACGTGGCCATAAAAGATTTTTTTAAAAACCTGTTTCATTATACAGAAAATGAGCACGTAAGCTTCCCTTCAATACCGTATGAATTTTTTTTCTCAAATTGGGTCATTTTAAGGTGAGGAAAATGTGTACCTCTATGAGGCACCCACTCTCACCATCTTACCCATTTACTACATAAAATGGTCAGAATTGAGATAAGGAAATCTGTGACACTTCCTGGTGTGAAATATTTTCAGGTTACTGAAGTGTTGCATGAAGAATGTAAGAGAAGATTAGCACAGAATTTGAACCATGACCAAGTAGTATAGCATAATATAGCTCAACAGAATTGCCATAGAATTCCATAAAACCCCCATCCAATCCCCCCCAACGCCACCCATGAGGAGTATGTGCATTAATCAGCTCTGAGTGTTGCATTCCGGATCACTCCAGTAACATATCTGATATTATCCCTCAAAACCACTAGTCTGCTGCCACGCCACAGAAGGATTTGTACAATAAGTTGCAATGTATCTAACAAAGTGTCTAATTAAGATGGTGAGCGAATGATGAGAGAAGAAAAGCTCTGATGCTGCATGTTGGGAATAATAAGGATGATGTTGCAGAAACACTACCATCTAATGCTGAATGATGCTGATTTAGAATGTCCTGCACATCTCTCTACCGTAAGGACAAATTATGGAAGAGCTACCACACTTACGCAACAGAATAAGTAAACACGTTGGGGCTCTCCACGAAAAAGGTCTTTGTTTGATGCATATGGCATATGTTGGGTAAATAATTACATGGCCCAGCAAAGAACAGTATGTGGGGTCAACTGTCAGAACTAGTGGGCATGCAAGAGCATGTTCGTTTCAGGAAAACAAACATTTGGCATACTCAAATCATGTCAATTTTAGGAAAGTCACTCTTGTTTTAATTGGTTGCATTACATCGCCTTTACATGGCTGAACTATGGGACTGATTCAGACTCTAGGGCTGTCTATATATTGATATTTCATAAACCACCTGTACGATTAAACAGTGTTTCCTTAGAGAATAGTAGCACAAAATACATCAATATTTCAATGATAAATGAAAGGGATATCTGATTCGAATTTAGCCAATTGAATGTGGCGCTGTATGGCCATGTCACTATAATATCAGTCAAAATGGGGGCCGTGCTTTAGCTCCATTGCCCGAGGGATAGGAGTTGTTTTCCCCAAAAAGTGAAAACTAAAATGGAGCTCTTGGATTGGATAACTACAGTTGATAAGGCCCATTCAAACAAACTAACCACACATTTGCCACCAACCTCAAATCGCCTTAAGACTCCTCTACCATACGGTCGACTATTCCCGGACAAGAAACTAATGAGAACCTTTTTGAGAGCTCGTCTCAATTTACTACCGACACGAGAAATTCTCTGCATTAGACTACAGTCGACTGCCAACGAATGCAGACTATGCCAATCGGCAGCAGAACCTGAAAATCTAAAACATCTGATACTTCACTGCAAAGCACTCAGCAAAGAAAGAAGCGCTTACCTCACATTTCTTGGGATGATAGACTCAGTTCTGGACGAGGAGGTTTGGTGGAATAGACTGATGTCTGGGGAAAAACCGAAATGGATGATTGCAACAACAAAACTTTTGACAGCCTTTTTTGATAAAATAAAAGCAACAGAAATTCAAAGACGTGAATAAAGTAATTAGCAGGAAATAACAATGAAGTCCAGAATCAGCACTCTTACCAATTAAAGAACTTCAAGAATTTGGCAAAATGCGAAGGAGCCAAAGCGTCTTTGTAAAAATCACAAGTTGATTATACACAAAAAAAAAAAAAAAAAATAGGAGTTGTTTTGTCCCTATGAGCTGGGGATGGTTCGCTGATTCCTGTGTGTACCGAAACAAACGGATACACATTTTAATATGAGTTGGATCACAGTGAAGAGTCACTTCCCAGCAATTGTTGTTCTTGTATTAATATTGACGGTGCTCAGCAGAGTTTTCAGCAATGAAATATAATTATAACAAATGTTAAGCCTGCAAGGGTATACTGTAAGATGTAAATTGCTTGCACACCTGTGTCATTAAGAGCACGTGTGATAATTAACTAAAGGTATTTAGGGCAGATGTGTCTGACAAATCACAAAGATCAGGGGAAGTGCTTACAAAAGGGCCAGCTTTGCAACATAATGCTTTAGAGGTTAGGGCATTACTTCTATAGTTCAGTTTGCATTTTAGTTTATATATTTATTTTTTAGCTTTTTTGTAGTTGTATGTTTGCATTTTGTAGGTCACGATTTTAAGTCATGATGTCTCTAGGCGGAGAGCTCACGAGATGAATGCACTTGACATTTCGCAACCTGCATCTCATATTTAAATCATGTGTCAGGCAAGACAAATTATATAGTGTTAACAACCCATTGCAAGGGCTGGAACCGGTGGTAACGGCTCGGCTGCATGAGTTAAAGGCCCAAGTGAAGCAAGGGCATTAAACTAAGGGCACACAGATGTTACCAGCCATTTTAGCCCAGGGAATGGGTTATCGATACCATTAGCACTCGCCCCAAGGGCTGGGACGTGGCTAAAACAAAGTATTTTTGTTCCATGACCGTGTTGCCTCACGGTGTCCCGTTAATGGAAAGACAATATTGTTCAAAGATGGACACCATGGAATGGGAAGGCCCTTTTCATGGCAACCAGCCGGTGCAGAGCTGAGGGAGCAGCAGCAGCTGTTGTGGCGGCCAGTGCTGCTGCAACAATGAGATAAGTGGGAGGGAAGAGGGAAGTAAAAACAAAAAGGGAACGGAGGGAGGGGGTATGATCGGCAGTTTCAGCCCATGTTCCTTGCCTCCTGATTGGCCAGCTCCCTTGCCAAGGGTGCTAATTGTTATTATTGATCGGCTGGTCAGTCAGATAATGGATTTTTTCCGCTTTTAAACTTTTTGAACAATATTAAATTAAGTGGAGATGGTTTTTGAATATTTTGTATGATGAATCTCAGGGAGGATGGGTATTACTTGGAGGTTAATCATTTTTATCTGTGTTTATTGATTGAATGTTTTTTTCTTCTCTCTTGTAATGATGAATCTGCTCCTTTTCTGTTTATATAAAATGTAATACTGTAAAGGTATGTAATGTACCATAAACAATAAATCATTTTTGTATTATTAATTACTTTTAGATTGCCATATTCTTCATTTAATTTGCCACTTTAACCTTTCAACAAGTTTTTTTTTTGTTGGAATTGTTAACAATGGTTGCTCATCTCTAGATATTGTAGTCATCTACAATGATATCAGCCAGACTGGAGATGAGGTTGTCAATATTTCCTACATGCCCACAGTGGGAAGTGGAGATTGGAGTGCCAATGCTAGGGGACCTACTAGCAGGTCAAAGGCAGGAGTGAATACATTTGAAAATAGATGATGTGTAGGTGATAGTTTCTGGGAATTTGGAAGATGTTGACCGGTGGTGTTGGCCCTTAAGCAGAGAGAGTAGGTGAGGGAGAGTGGCATGCAGAAGAGCAGATGAGGCATGTTTTTATAGCAAAGCACAAGCTGGATGCAGAAGTCACTCATGAGGTTTTTTAAATTGTTGGTTACCTCCTCAGTGTTCATAGCATCCAGTACCACTTTGAGTGTTGTGAGGAACCCGAGGGCGTCCTCACCTCTTTCCCCCTGTGTCCTTGCCTCAAGTTTCCAGGGAAAGGGCATTGCTCTCTTATCATGACCCTGGGATGGATATACAAGGGAGGATCACCTGGGTGGAGGATACTTGGGAGTGGGCAGAGGATATCCTTAGGTGATACATGGTATCCCCCATTTCCTTTCGATAACAAACCCTCTATCCCTCAAGAATGCATAGGCTGTTGCGAGCCCCGTCCCTGTCCTTCCCTTCAAACATTTCCCAAGAAACTCCCATTTGACACTGGGACGAGGACAATGCCATCTAGAAAGACACAACTTCATTTTATTAATACACAGACATATCAGCCCCAGCTGTGTACTGGGATGAGAAGGAGGACAGCAAGAGGAAGACAAGGCTACCTTTTCAGTAGTGAACGCTCTAGTGTTTTCTGGACTCTTTGAAAAACCGACAGCCTTTGGGAAATTGAGTCAGCTCTGGAGGCAGTGCTATGGACTGCTGGGTGCAGTCAGGCCTCTCAGGATCAGCGGTGTGGCAAGCAGAGCGCTCAAGTCCCATTAGAGGATGCATAGTTTATGCAGCAGGAAGCATGCTGAAAGGCGCTGGAAGCTGGCAGGAGATCGCAAGAGGGAGACCGCATGACCAAGCAAAGCGATCACAAGAGTCCTGAGCTACAGGAGGAGCATATCTGGGTGAGTCGAGCCGCTGGGAGAAATAGGGAGGTACCACAACGGAAGGCGAGAACCTTTGGCAGAAGAGGACCTCACAGAGAAGCCGTAAGCCCTGACCGGTGAGTGTACCAAGAAGGAGGAACACCAGGTTGGCAGGCGAATGCGTAAAGCAAACAATGAACATTAATTTGAATCCCGAATGAAGTGAAAGCAAATATAAGTGCTTTTGAATACCGAACTGAGTGAAAGCAAGTTTTAAACATTCTTGAAAATTGAGCTGAGTGAAAGAAAGCTATGTCAATCTGCCTAATATAACGAACTGCACTATATTAGAAAACAAGTATTTGCGACAGCCAAGAGAGTTCAAGGAACGGAATATCATAAGGAAACACACATTAGCAAGAGCCAGGAGAATGCAAGCGAGTGTAAAAAAGGCATAGTGGCCAAGCTAGCCATGGTACAGTGTCAGGAGACTGTGATACAGGTGAATCATTCAAGCATCACTGTCAAGTTAAAGCAGTGGCATAGTGTGGATGGCAAAGCAGCCAATACGGGGTATCGGTTGCATAACTTGCAATGGGTGGGCCATGTGGTCCAACAACTGTGCTTAGACAAATTGTATCCCAGTATTGAAAAGCCACCAAACACACCAAAAAAGACGCATATGTTTTACAGCAAGCTTTTATATGTTTCGAAGTGAAGAAACTAAACTGCTTATGTGCACTGAACTACTTATGTCAATTGGTGAAAACAACCATATAATAAGAGATTGGAAGTGTCCCAAGGAATTGTGTTGTTTTGATAAGCTAGAAGATTTGAACTCTTGGGGAAGGAAACCCCTGTGTCTTTGGAACTATTTTGAACTTGGGGAAGGGAAAACTGATTACAAGCCAAGAGCTGGAAGAAGCTCTGAACATTCCTTAGAACACTATTTCTTTTGATGCTGACATCCGTACGCATTGTATACAGGTAGACGTGAGGGCAAGTATAGGTTTTGGACACAGACCGACATTCATTTTGGATTTCCTGACATCCTTCATTTCCTTTAGGTAGGGAAATCCCACCTTAACATAGGGCAAGTTAGGCTTTAATCCATCCTGCATTCTGAGTTAATAAAAGTGTGCGGATCAAACTTGGACCTGTTGTCTGTGTCTGCTTCATGATGCCTTCAGAGTGTTCAATATATACACAAAATGCAGATATGTAACTAAAAATATACAAATATTTTCAAAAATGTGCGGGATAGAAAGGGTTTGATGATTTTATTTTGAGGGGTGTGTAAAAATAATTCACCATAAAACTCGAAATTTTGAAATCATTCATGCCATGCTTAATTGTGTAATGGAAGGAGATGACACCCTTTTGTCTGCCCTGCCTTGCCTCCCACCACTTCCTGCATCCACTAGACCAATCAGCGATTGAGAGGATGCAGAATCATGTGGACGGTAGTACAAGCATTGCTTTCAAAAATCATCTCATGGGTGGTGGTAACCCCCTCCCACAACACTCCACTGTTAGGCACTCGCAGTAAAGTAGCAGCAGACCACAGGATTTCCACTGTCAATGTATAAGCGGAGCTACTCGTGTGCTGGTTGTCTCAATGCATTGGGGATTGGATGGAAGAGGGTTTCATTTTTATAATACAAATAGAAATATGAGGTTCAATAATAAAGAGAAAATTGAGATACGGTTTGATTCTAATGCTTGATGGCCCACAACTTACAGAACAAAAATACAGAAATGTTAGAAAGGTGGAAGGGGCACTGCTGAACCAGTGACTGCATCTATTGCCACCTGATGGATGTGACAATATTTTGAATTGTCTTACAGGTTGTCAATGTATGAGGCCACTAAGATGGCAAAAAAGGCAAACCATGTGTTATGGTAGAAAAAGCATTGCGCACAACAGCAATGATTCACTATTGCAGGCACTGTCACTGAGGCATGCTGGTCTAACTAGGTTGCCAGAGAGAAATGCGAGCATTTGGACATTTGCATAACAGAAAACTTTGAACTCTACCCTGACCATCACTATGTGATGGAATCTGACCTTTAAAGTGTTCCATTTTTGTCTGATATGATCCACGTGATGCAAAGCATGAGCTGGAGACACATTTGGATTTGGGCAGTTTGGGGACGTTTTGTTTTGAATGTTGCTGACATTTGGGAAATATTTTTTAAGGCAGGTGCCATTGTGTGAATGCACTCAACCTACACTATGTAAGCCCTCTGTCCATTTGGGATCAGTATTCCTTCAGCCTCAGAAGGAATTTCAATATGGTAGTTACATGCAACTCTCATCGGTGGTGGCGCAGTATTAATTGAAGTCTTGGAGTCAGTATACATTGGGAATTTGGCACCCCTCAGAAAGCAGGTAAAAAGACATTTGAGAGCTGTCTCTGCTACACAGGGCCGACTATTAAGTTGCCCTCAGGATGCTCAGTGGCACCGTGCTTGCCTTGGAAGCAAGACGGCACAGAGCAACATAGGTTCGAGCCACGGGTCAGCGCTTAGAAACCGGTCAGCGCTTAGAAAGCTCTCAGTATTAAGCGCATTATAAATAACCAATCATATCATATGTAGCTGTCCTCTGTGAAGCAGCCGTTTTAACGGTCAGATTTTGTTGGCATTTTTATTGAGGTAGCGAATTGTTATTAAATGAACCTTGCCTCAGGTGCTTAAGCCACATTACATTGCTCTATCATCACTGATATCAGTGACATCCCTACCATTGACCACCACCACTCTGCTACTCTGGGTAACATTTCCAGAGGAAAGTAAGTCATCCCCTGAGTGTGAGGCATCTATTCTCTCGGGTTAAATGTGTCTTGCTGCGGTCTTCTCAGATGCAGTGTTCATTCACATCTTAAGAATGTCATTTGTTCGATATTATACACAAATCCACATCTTCTGAGTTCAGACAAAATGGACCTGGAACCACTAACCCTCTCTCTGATTGGATTTTAGCAGATGAGGTTGTATGATACAACTTAGTCTTTGCATGGACACTGGGATGAATCGAAAATGCCTCATAGATTCCTCCTTAGTGGACCAGGGCTGCTGTGGGCGTATTGTTCCTGGCTACCTGAGATATGTCTTGCAAACTCACTGACAGCTGTCTATCTGTATGCCTACTTATTGATGCAACTTTACCTGACTTATCATTGCCTTGTGGTGTCCAGTTAGAATCAGCATTGAGAATAGGACAAATAGCCATGTCTGAGGAAGAGGATGAAAGAAAGTGAGTTGTTTTGCACATGTTGCTCCATGTCACTTTTAGAATTTCCCTTACAGCAAGTGCCCCTCTAAAAACTTTCAAGGGCATAGTTGCAGAAAATAAGTGTGTTCTCGTTTTCTAAGAATATGAGTCAAGTAAAGGTTCCAGGAAATAACTCTTGTATGTTCCTTTGATGGATGTGTACAATCACAAGAAAAGGAGGAAAAGAGAAGTGTTCTCACGGGTGATTTACCTCTCTTGATCCCTCTCCTTCCTTGGCAAAGTCTAGGCCCTGAAGTATAGTAATGGCAGAAGCACACTGAGCCTTGCAGTGCTCGAGTTAAAGTGGTTAATAAGCTCCTAACCTGCTGTAGCACACTGTAAACATTGTTCATTACCTGCCACTAAGTGTTTGTGAAGAAATACAAGTTCAACAATTTGCTGTAAGCGATGGTATAATCACTTACTACATTGTGTTGGTCAGACAGGCAACCCACCGCTTGTAACATAGAATTCCAGATGGCCGCCGGCTACTGATACTGTTAACCTGTAGTGTATGTGCATGTCTATCTTATAGGACAGGGAACAACAATTATCTCAAATAAATATTTTCAATCTTTGGCAAATTATAATTGCTAGGGGAGAAGGAGATGTGCACAGCCAAGAACATACAGCCGTTATGATATGCGACATACCGACCTTGGTAGCAGTCCCTTTTCCACATCCTTTTCCCAGTGCCACTTGCCATCTGCCCTCCCTTCAAAATCCTCCTTAGCATGGCCTGGAGCATTAATCTCGCATTGGTGGTGTGTTATCTCGCTGACTTGCTGTAGTAAACGTTGGGGTGCTGGTAGTCTTACCAGCAGCCAGGTGTTGCCTTTGTGGCACATTGATGTCACAGTTATACAAATGTAACACTTCAATACCTTTTTACTGAACAGGAAGGGGTTATGATGAATGCATATTGGGATTAGGGGGTTATTTCAACTAAAACAGTTGTTCCGGTCTAGCAATTTACTAAGCAAAAGGTGACAGGAGGGGTCAACTATAGTGCATCAGGGAACTCTTCTTTAATAGATATATTGGCCACCTACCGAATATATGCTCTTCAGGGACGTATCTCTCTGCATACTTCTTGACCCCCAGATTACAGTATCAGATCTTTAGTTCCCAGCTCGCTTCTTGGCCAAATCAGTTTTAGAGCCCTAGATTCCTATTTGTAATCCATCCAGCATAATAGTGCCTGGAAGACTTTTTGCAGTTGCTGTGATATATAGCTCTTTTCACCTTCTATGGATACAGTGCACATCCACGCAAGGCTATAGTACCAAGGACACTCATAGATAAAGTGCCCTGATCACTCGCAGATGACGTGTCACGTCTCTCAAAGACATAATGTCCTGTTCACCCAGGGATATGGTGCCCAGTTCACATAGGGTACAGTATCAAGCTCACTCAGGTAGTGTCCCCAGGATTCCCAGGCGCTCTATCCCTTCAGCTTTCCAAGGACTACGAGGTTGTTGATGCCTTGGATTGTCCTCTGGATACTCAGCTACATTCTCTCTCAGGGCCAGATTCTGCCCATCTCTACTCTTTTTCTGAGCAGGTGAGGGTTTGCTGATGTCTTGGCCATCCTGCCAGCTTCCTAGTTATGGGCTTAATGGTCTGTGCTGTCTCTTAGCTTCATAATGGGCCATTTTCGGGTACCCTCATTGGTTGCTAAGTGTGCTTGTTGCTTGTGACCCTTTGGATAGGTTTGAGTGGTTCATCATGTCATATGCTACAGCAACTGCAGATCCATGCACGTCCGAGACTTAAAAAAGGTGGAGACCATCCTTAATGCAGGAAATAATCTGCCCTCCCTCATCAGGCTTTCATCTAGCAGCCTATGCAGCTCCTGTGGTGCTTGGAGCAATGGTATCCCTAGTGCTCAGTGTCTTTCTTGCACACTGGTGAGTGTTCACAGTGACCACTCGGGCAAACGGGAATGGGAAGAATCCACGGTTTTCATCAGTCAGCTGATATCATTCTCTGTGTTTTGGTGTGCTTTGCATCATCTCCAGAGTGCATATTCCAGAATATTGGACTGCAATGCAGAATACCATGTCACAGCATTGCTTGTCACTAATCCAGGTTCTTTAGGAGGGATCCTCCACAATGATCCCCAAGGATAGAAGGGATTTCAGGATGAGGTTTGATGAAACCCACGTACTGTATCAGAGTGCCTTAAAGACATATAAGGAAGGTCTCTGGACAACTAGTTACCTAACCTTAGTTACAATTGAAGAACAGGTCTTTGACAAAATGTAGTAGATGCCCTAATGAAATAGAGATTTGTATAGGCTAGGTCTTTGGGTTTGGACAGTGGTTTGGACAGAGAAAGGATCTTAAAGATTACCACCATGTACTACATCCAACAAACACTGCTCTAGCACTGAGGTCATATCGGAAGGCTGTTCTGGTTCAGAGACACCCTCCACGTTTTGGAACAGAGTCAAGCATCTTAAAAAATTTGTGATGGATGTATTGAGGATTGATGGTGTAGAAAGGAGTACGTGAATTTCCTGGTTTACCATCACAACTTCAAAATGGGGCCATTTAATATTGAGTTACTTATACTATTAACACCTGCATGGGAGATTAAAGAGAATAAACATACCAATGGTGCAAGTCGATATAGGTCACGAGGCCCAAGCCTCATGCACCTTCTTAGACCTACCTCTTCCCTTCTGCTCTTAACTCTTACAACAAGGGCATCTCTCACTCGGATGTCCGAAGTGAAGTGCAGATGAAGAAAAGGGCAACTCCTGTCTGACCCATTCATGGGCCAAACCCCTGCACGGACAACTGGTAAGTAAGTGCACCGACATGTGTTTTCTCCCTCTGACACTACAGGTCATCCCCACCATCACCAGGCAATATCAACAGCATCGCCCCTCCTCTAAGGCATGGACTCTGCAATGCAGCAACCTCACCCACATCAGTATCAAGTCCACCAACACCCCCTCACTGTCTACAACACAGAAGTTGATGATCGCCAACATCCACTCAGCTATCACCCATGCAGCTGACATCGCCAACCTCATCACTAAACACGACTTTGACGCCATCTTCATCACCCAGACCATCACCCAGACCTGGTTGACACCCGCATCCACCCACATCCTGTCCTTGTCCCGACGGCTACAACCTCCAACACAGATGCCGGTAGACAGGGGGAGGCCTTGCAGTCATCCACAAGATCTTGTGGCCCTGACCAGACTTGACAGTGACAACATTGACTCCTTCGAAGTCCTCTCCTGCCAATTCCCACTCTTCCCGATGGACACAGTCACCTTACATCTCATCTGCAGACAACCCAAACCCAACACAGCCTTCATCTGAGACTTCACTGATCTGGTCCTCACCATGTCCCTCGCATACACCAGCAACATCTTCCTATGCGACTTCAAACTCCCAGGCAACACGGCCACAAAACCGATGACGGAAACTCTCCTCAGCCTTCTTGACACCCTCAGCCTCACACAGTACATGAAAGACCCAACACACAAGAAAGGTAAGATCCTCAACCTAATCATCACTGCACTACCTTCCACCCACTACGGCTATCCTCTCCCATTTGGCTAGTGTGACAACCTGCCCGTACCTTTCAACATCCTACACACCACCCAAGTCATGCACTCCCAGCAGAAACTCATCCTTCAAGAACTTCCCGTTGGAAGCCTTCATGGAAGACCTCGGCAACCTCCACCTCACATGGACCGAACACCCCCAACTGAACTGTGTCCCTCTACTGGAAGCACTCAACGCCACACTCTCAGTCTCCATCGACTGACATGTGCCTCTGAAACAACACACCTGCAAACAGAAACCGTCAGCACCATGTTACACACAAGAACGCAACCTCAGCAAAAGAATCATCAGTAAACAAGAGAAAACCTGCTGCCACTCCAGGACCACATCCGACCTGGCATTCCTCAAGGAACTTGGAGCAACCCACTGACAACTAATCAACACAGCCAAGGCCTCCGACTAGCAAAACACCATAGCAGAAACCGACAACAATAGCAGAGCCCTCTTCAAAGCGGTCAAGCACTGCGTCAACCCACTATCCAACCCTGCAATACCACACTGCATCAAAAGATCCACCGCCATTAACACCTTTATCAACTAAATCAGCAAGATTCACCAGCACATACATCTCTACAGCTCTACATCCACAGACCCACCTCGCTTCCCTCCTCACAAAATCTCCATACCCTGGACAACATTCAAGACACTCTCTATAGTGGACCTGATAGAAACCCTGGCCACCCTCAAAGCCACATCATATGCAGACGACATCCTTCCAGTAGCCATCCTTAACACCCTCCCTGGAGAAGCTCTTCTTCCCTAACTGGAGTCAAGGCGCCATCCCATCGACCCTAAAAACAGTACAAACCCTCCCTCTACTAAAGAACCCCACTCTGGACATCCTGCATAGCGCATGGGAATCATTACCCTTTACCTATGCTGGTTCAAGTCCTACCTCACCAACCGCCAGCAGTTTGTTCAGATGGATTCCTGTAGATCGCCAATGCTACCCATCATCTGTAAAGTCCTGCAGGGTTCCATCCTCTCCCGAGTGATCCTCAATCAATACATGGAGCCACTGGGAGCCCTCCTAGGCACACACAACATCCACATCAACCAATACACTGACAGCATACAGCTGTACCTCAAGATCGACTTCATCAAGGACATCCACAGGCTCAAACCCTGCCTCTCACAGTCTTGGATGTCCAGTGCATACTTCAAACTCAAACCCTCCAAGACCGAATTCCTACTGCTGACCAACAACACTGAACACCCAGAATACAGACCTGGCTATCAACCTTGAACCCGGAGGGCTTCACACCGGAACTCAACTCATGCACCAAGTCCCTCAAGCTCCGCAATGACAAACACCTCTCCTTCAAGACACACATAGCTACGAAAACAGAGATAGTTTGGTATCAGCTCTCTCTCCTACAGAAAGTCAAGCCCTTCCTCCCACTGGACAGCTTTAGATCCACTGTTCAAGTACTGGTCCTCTCCCACCTGGATGGGGGCAATGGCCACCTCAAAGGCCTCCCGTTGTCCTCCCTTGTGCCCCTGAGAAGTTTCCTACTCACGCCTGAATGCCTAAAAAATGGTATATGCAGATACAACCACATCACCACGGCCCTCATCAACCTTCACTGGCTCCCACTGCATGCACAAATCACCTTCAAGTCTTGCTGCATCATCTAGAAACCAGTCGCCCTCAAGTCACCCAGCTACCTTGCTGAAAAACTCAGCATCTCTGGCAATCAGCGCACCACCGGAAGCCAGGACATGCGCAAACTAGAAATCTGCTACTGCATAAAGGAAATGGGCCAGAAAACAAGCCTTGTCTACCTACACCCCAAGACTATTGAACCTCTGCCCCATCAGCATCAGAATTGCCCCCACACTCACAATTCACTTAAGACCCACCTCGTCAAGAAGTCTGTCCTCCACAACATCTAGGCCATCGCATGGCATCGCCCCCAGACCTCTGCGCTGGCCCCCATGGGTTTATCCGTCAGGACGAGCCGTGGCCCTACTCGTGTTAGGCTGTTCATATTCCTTTCTAATTTCGCAAAGCTCTAACAGGATACATTTGTTTGCCTGTCAGGTGCATTGCCAGGATGGTGGAAGATGCAGGTATGCTTGCTGACCACATACTTAGTAGATATCCATGAGGGCTGCTGTTCCTAAACAAGATCTGGAATGAACAGTGTTTTATTGCATTTGATGTTAGTTCCAATGGGAACTGTCCTATGCCCTTGAAAGATAGATTAATATTCTTCAGCTGCCTGGACCTTCACTGAAACTTCTAGTGTCTCAGGCCATGCTAGTTTAGAGTCATATGTGGTCCATGTTGTAAAGCAGTTCTTATTGATATTCCATATCACTTATTCTCCAAACTCTGCCAAATCCCCTGCCACGCAGCTCAACACCATCTTTTCCCATCTCTTTGACACAAACAGTACTCTGTCCAATTTCAGCAGGGATTGTGGTTTACATTGAGCGCTATTATCTTTCTTGGCACATTTTTCTTCATCCTTGTCCATTAGTACAACTTCTACCTTGTGCCTCTGGAACAAACTGTGAACCCAACACAGAGTCAGATGAACCAAACACTGGGCTTCCAAGGATGACATTTCCTGGGGTACTAACATCTTGGGCACCCATGAAGTGTGTGGGATGAGGGCGCAGACAAATAGCTCCCGTTATACCTCTGTTTTCCCACTGCGCATGTGATTGTACCACACGTTGCTAAATTCTGGATGGTGCACATCAGACATTGGGCCTCATTACTCGTTCGGCAGTAACCCTGCCAGTGCTACTGGCGGTTGCCGCCAGACCCATAAAAAATTACTGGCACCTGACTTCCCGGTGCCACCAGGCTAAGTCCAGCGGGTGGGAAGTTAGGCACCAGTAATTTTGTTAGCCCCCATTCGGAACACAGGAGCACCCACACCATTGCTAACAGTGCCAGTGCTCCCATTAAAACTCTGCTGGTGGGTGCCATCCTGTGGCAGGACTGACCACAGAGTTGTAGTGTGCCAGTACGGAAACAATGGGAAGCTTACCGGCACTGTTGTTTCCAGACCGGCACACTTAGAATAAGGCTCATTGTGTCAAAAACAACTTGTTTATATTGAACATATTCATTTTCCTCATCTATTCCCTTTTCTACACACAGCTTCCATTGCCATGATACTGTGTCCTGCATTCATATTCTCCTAAATTTTTTTTTTTTTTTTTTTATTTGCATTTAGTTCATTTACAAGAATAATTTCGAGTAGAACCTTTGCAAAAGAACAAGTTAAGATCCATATAAAAAAGAAAAAGAAAATTTAAACATTTGAAATTACATTATTTTGCATTAGCACACAATGCTTTAAAATACTTTAAAATACAATTTAAAATACAGGTGCAAGAGAAAATATACCAATCAATTTACCAACTAGGCATTTCATTCTCCACTCAAAATAAGTTCTTTTTCTATATGCTTACAAAAACTTACTAATTCATAAATTAAACGGTTGTGAGTTCCTTGCATCATGCGAGACCACAAAAACTCGAGGCAATCCTCAAACCCTATATCAACAAATTTCATAAGTCTTGCTGTACGTATTTTGTTAAAATGGGGACAATAGAGTATGAGATGCTTCAATGTTTCATGTGGTTCATTGCACTCATCAAATCGACATCTCACAGCAAATGTGGTGGCATTTGTTCCCCAATTCTTTGTTCTATCCCTAGTATGGTAGAGATTAAATCTAAATCGAATATATGCCTTCCTGGTAATTTCACAGGGGAATAAAGTGACATGTGCATAGCGAGGGATGCGCTGTTTAACAAAGGCACCATATTCTTCATAAGATTTGTATGTCATAATCCGATCAATAGTTACACACCAGTCTAAATCAAAAAGTTTTTTTTTTGCATGGCACGGACGAAGATGGACATCATTCACTGTAATATTCACTTCACTTAAAAGTTGTTGCATTTTCAGTTGATAATTATAAAAGGAAGGAGGACAGTGGGTACCCAGCATCTTATTCAAATCCGCATATAGCGAATTAGTCGGTGGGTAGTTCATCTTTGCAAAATGAGATAACTGTCTCCATTTCCATCTAGACGACAGTGCCACCAACCCCAATTCATGACGTATGATGGCATTTGGAATGGACATAGGCAAGAACATTGCTGCTTTTAAAAGTGAGCCTTGTAAACAATCCCACATATTAGACATATCACACAAACAAATATCTAGTGCATAAAGAATGATACTCTCAGTCTTCAAGGACATAAATTCAATTAACGGAGTTAATGAAAATTTGCAGAACCGGGTATAAATCCTTTTCATTTGCGAAAGGAGTGTCCTGGTTTTGCATTTGATAATGTCTGTCCATCCCTTGATGGAATTCTGATCAGAGAGATGATACCCCCAATAAATGGCGTTGTTAATACAAGATATCTGCGTATCCATAATATGCCATCTAAAACTGCCCTTTTTCTGCTTCACTCCAAATTTCATAATGGCAGTCTTTGCCGGGTTGGGAGTCAAATTGATTCTCCTAAAATTCACTATAGTAGTCATAAAATCATAAGTGGGTGTTGTAGAATCAATACATTCCCTATTTACATAGCCCCCTATACTACACCACCCCTTATATGTCCCAACCATATAAAATCCCTAAACAAATGCCAAATATACCGAAGAGAAACCCACAGTAATGATACAAAAATAAACCTTGTGCAGCGATACTTATAAAACAACTTGAATGCACTGTGAAGAGCTAGATACACCATTACACTGATCACAGACCACCGGAACCTGCAATATCTCAAAACAGCCAAAGCCCAGTCTTCACGCCAGTTACGGTGGGCCCTCTTCTTCGCCGAATATGACTACGTGATCACCTTTCAACCAGGGGTCAAGAATGGGAAAGCTGACGCCTTATCTCGAATGGGGATCAATGAAACAGTGTATACAACTCCAGACCCATTACCCATCATACCTGAAGACAAACTCTTGGGTATCACAACAACTTTATCACAAGCCGAATTACGAAACAAAATTCGACAGTCAATGAACCCGGATGCTTTCCTCGCAGGGCAAACTCAAGGAGAACAATATTGCATCAAAGATCAGTTACCTTATTTTAGGGACCGGCTATATGTACCCGAGAAGGAGTTACAACAGCATATCATTTCAGGTTATCATGACTCTCTGATCGAAGGACACCCTGGAATCGCTAAAACTTTAGCCAAGGTGAAAAAGAACTTTTGGTGGCCTACCTGGCGTAAGGACATTGTCCAGTATGTTCAGTCCTGCGGCGTCTGTGCACAAAATAAATCACAGAAACAGAAACCATTGGGTCTCCTACAACCACTGGACATCCCTCCCGCTCCATGGCACACTCTTTCCCTCGACTTTATCACTGATCTGCCACCGAGTCAAGGCTTTAACACCATTCTTGTAGTCGTGGATTTGTTCTCAAAGATGGCACATTTTATTCCTCTAAAGGGCCTCCCGGACGCATCCACCCTAGCAGAAGTATTTCTGGAAAACATTGTCAAGCTGCATGGCTTTCCATCAGTTCTGGTCTCCAATCGAGGCAGCCAATTTGTATCCAACTTTTGGAGAAAATGTTGCGCAATGGCACAGATTGACATCGGCTATCCACTAGTCACCACCCCCAGACAGACGGCCAAACCGAGAGGTCCAACCAGACCCTCGAGCAGTATTTATGGTGCATGCTGCACAATGAATTGAGAGATTGGAAGGACCTACTGTAGATAGCTGAGTACGTATATAACAACTCCGTACATTCTAGCACGGGCCAAACACCTTTTTACACCTTATATGGCAGACATCCACATCCATCAGAACTTGACCTTCCTGCCAGCTTGGAAATGCCTGCAGTAAAGACTCTTCATACAACCATCACTCAGGTGTTCAGAAAGGCGAAGGAACATCTTATTCATGCTAAAGAAAAACAAAAGCACTTCGCCGACCAGCATCGGAAAAAGGCCCCAGACTATCAAGTAGAAGACCGGGTTTGGTTAGCCGCCAAATACGTACCCATCAAAGGGACCCGGACCTTCCATCCTCGATATTTGGGACCCTATACCATCAAGGATATTATCAACCCAGCAGCCGTCAAATTGGACTTACCATCTAATCTACAAATCCAACCGGTATTCCATATGTCCCTCTTAAAACCAATGCAACCCGGTACACGAATCAAGACACCACCTAAACCTATACTAATAGATGGAGAACCAGAATTCGAAGTCAAGGGCATCCTGGACTCGAAGTACTCTAGAGCCAAGTTGTACTATCTCGTCGACTGGAAGGGATTTGGGCCTCAAGATAGATCCTGGGAACCCAGTGAGAACATCCATGCACCACGTCTGATCAAGATGTTTCATCAGAACTTCCCAACTAAACCTGGACCAGGCAGGAGACACACCTTGGGAGGGGCCTTGGGGGGGAGTGCTGTCACGACCCTCAGCCCTGATCCCCACTGGCAAGCCCATTGGCCAGGTGGAATCACAGCTTGGATCGCTAATAAGGCCTGGCATCCACTCCTCAGGCCCTCTTGGGGCCAGTCCTGGCGCATTTGGCGCCAGGCTCATAAGTAAGGAAATACATCTGCTTGAGGAACTACTTTATTTAGGCTTTCAGCCAACATGGAGGCATCCACATAGCTTGATTACTAGAACCAAGCTATGTGGTCTAGTGTTTTGGGTGTGGTGGCCTAGGGACTACTTTACCTGGACTAATTTACAGTGGCTATTCAAACCACACCCGAACAAGACAACACGCTTCACGTTACTTTGCTTCTAGCAACGTGACGCTCACCATGTCCAGCTTTCTCACAAGCCTGGCAAATTCCGGACCTGCAGAAAAACCAAGAACATTATTAGCAGCAGAATCTTACCTGCATTCATCATCCTTCACTGCTCGCATCTCCTGGGCAGCTCTGTTGGAGGAGTCGAAGGACCTGAGAAAAGGAGAAAGACATCATTAAAGGAGGTAGTGGAGACATTACAACCACAAAGCGCTTAAAGACTTACCTGGTTGGTTGCTTTTTGGCCGGCATAGCTCCGGAACTCCATCTGTGCTGGGAACTCACAGCAACCTACGAAAAAGAGAAAAGCACAGGTCAGTGAGGACAAGACATCGCTGCGCTACGCAAAGCGCCTCCTTACCGCATCATAGCGATATAGCGCGCCATCATCTACCGGTGAGAACCAGCCTACCCAGTTCTCCAAGAGGACACTCTGCACTCCGAGGGAGATAAAAAAGAGACATTTAGAACAGAGAAAAGGCATGCAAGAATAACAACGTCATCAATCGCAATAAGACCTACCTGAAAGACACTCCAAGGGCTGCAGTCAGTGAAGTAACTGGACTGCCCGCGCCCACAAAAGACAACGCGCCCCTGCCCAGAGAGCAGGATGGAGAGCCCACCGATTCCGACAACCGGGAGAGAAGAGAACCTGGAGGGGCTGGAAACACAAGGGAGGTGGGGGAAAACTTACCTTGGTCGCCCAGTCCTAATATAGTCTTCATTTCCAGGTGGAACCCCATCGACACCGAGAACCACACCAGGGAATCATTGAGAAGGGCACCAACGACCAACTGGCTGGGTGGTGTCCCCGTGGATACCAGGTGAGCGTAACAATGGCTCACTTCACCTGCGAACAAAGTTACGGACATAAACAGTGTTCCCTGGTTATAATTGGAGAGGCAGCGAGCTTGCAGAATCCAGTCCGGCACTGGTCTCATCTTCCATCCGTCGTGGCACTATCTGATGAGAAAGACATGTTAATGACTTTGTTCATTCAGTCAAATACAACTTAAACTCATCTCCTAGAATTGAAGCAGGCCTGTGAGCATCGGAAGCACTCCGCACACGTGACAGTGACATGTCTATACATATTTCCCTGTCACTATCTTATGAGGGGAGAGTTGATGGTCCTTACAGGGCTGAGTCCCCAAAATGAAAAGGGCCAGAGGCAAGCAATGGACCCAGTTCGTTTTGAGAGTAATGCATAGTTTAGATAGTTTAGCCATTAATAGGCCATTCATACTCTCAACAACGCTGTTGGCCTGGCAGTGGTAAATGGAGCACATCTTGTGTTTAACCCTTAGGAGAGCCGCAATCTCTTTAAACAGCTCATTAAAGAAGTTGGTGCCGTTATCAATCATAATATTCTCGCACACTCCCTATCGGGGAAACACTTTTCTCACAAAACATGTTGCTGCCGATTTGGCATCAGAATGTGCACATAAACTAGCCTCAATCCAACGATAGAAGGGGAACACCACTACTATGAGATAGCGAAAGGTGTTGCACCATTCTCCCATATCTGAAAAAAATCAATATGGAGGTCTCAAAATGGTCCGCTTGGACATGGCAATGTGCCTCGCAGGGTCCTCAATGTTGGCCAATGTAATATGTCTGACAGACCATACATTTTGATGTGAACACATTTAATAACTCTTGTATGTTCGGCACATACCAATCCTCCTGCATATCAGCAGCAATAGGCAAGAGGTAGCGCAGTTGGTCAAATGAGTCCAGGACCAGTTCTTGTGGCATCACTACTTTCCCTGTGCTGACCTGCCTCCAAATTAAGTCTGTGGCAGACAGCACACACCCGCTCCTCTGCCACAACAACCTCTCACTATGCGGTGCTTGACCCTGCATTTCTAGAACTTCAGTGATGGGTAATGCACTGTACTGAACCTGTATTTGGAACTTTATTCTGGCAAGGGCAGGGTACTCAGTGATATCTGGCTTTGGTTGTGCTGCTCATTCTACTACTTATTTACCAAGTGAAACAAGGTCCTCGCTGTTAGTATGGGCCGCACACTTGACGATTGCAACAAGTTTTGGCTGCGAGAGAGCTTGAACCAATCTGTTTAAGAGAGCTGCATCCATTTCTGGGGATCCATCTGCTCTCCAAAACCCTATCCTCTTCAACTTCGACAATCCCGAGCGCACGGTTGACGTCACATAAGTTGAGCCCGAGTAAATCGTCACTCAACATTCCTGTGCTGCCTCTAGCACCTCAATGACAGAAATCAGTTTGGCCGCCTGGGCAGAATAATGCACAGGAAGTCTTTGTTGGACAAAAACCTCATGCTCTCCATCAACCAACTAGACCACTGCTGCCCCAGTATGCCTCTGACCTGTCTCCTGGTCAGCAGTCGCTGACCCGTCAACAAAGAACACCTCTCCAACAGGGAGCAATCTAGTGTTTTGGGTCTATCATCGTCCAGGCCCTCATATGTGGCACAGTCATGAATGTCATAAGAGTCAGTAATGCGTTCTGTCATTAAGGTAGCAAGATTTACAGTGAACACTGGATAGATGGGCTGAAAAAAATAACTTCATATGTGGATGCCCTCTGTGTTGTCAACGTAGACTTTGATCTTTCAGTTATTGCAAACAATGCATGTTCTACGTACAAAGTTACTGAACACCCCATGGTAATCGTGGCTGAATTCTCAATGGTAAAATCAGCAGCAGCTGATGCTTGTTAACCAGGGAATTGTCTTTGCATGACCAAATCTAACATACCATTGTAATACGCTAGAGGTTTGTGGCCCATGCTACTATGTTGTGTCAAGACTGCTGTCATCATCTGACCATCTGTCCCGTCTGGAAGATTCCGCCAACTCCCGTTCCTCCCCACTCTCCTCACCTGATTCCAAGTCCTCCGGTTGCAGTTGCCTGTGAGAGAGATAGTCCTTCTCCTTTTTGTGTAGAACGTATCTGTCTCGAGAGGAAGCCACCGTGAGCGCTAAAGTGTAGCAAACCTGGGGCCTTCTTCCCGCGATCTGACAGTAGCGAAGGGAAAAAGCCTGTTCAGGCAGAAAAAACCCTCCGATGAGTGAAGCAGCTTGAGAAGGTCTGAAGCAAGCAGCTGAAGTGCCGTTCTTGAGGTAGGTAGCTGATGGGAGCAGGCGAAGCCGGATATCCAAAGTAGAGAAGGAACCGGAGAGAGGGAGAGCCACCGGAAAGAGAACCAGTAGAGAAAACTACTCCGGAGCAACAGAAACCGAGGCAGCTGGAAGACAGCGCAACCGAAGGTAAGGCAGAGAAGGCGGGCGCGGAGGGACCGCGCGCCGCAGGAGAAAACAAGCCGAGAGATAAGGAGAAAGGGGGAAGGAGAGGCAAGGCAGAGGTAGAAGGGGAGAGAGAAGGATAGGTGGTCCGAGGGAGGCAGACCGAAGAAACAAGGAAGTGACCGGGGCGGTCGAGACTGGAAAACTAGCGTATAGACCCAAAGATGCGAGCTAGCGCAGTGAAGGGGGTTGCAACGCGGCGATCGCTGGGAGAGAAGGAAAGAAATACTTCCCAGCGGCGCCATGTTGGAAAACCACTAGACCGTAGGGTGCGCTGAGGAGAAATCACGTAACGGAACCTCTGCTCGCCCTTCCAGCGCGTAGCCACCAACGCGGATACAAAAGCCAAACAGGACGGCGGATGACACCATCGCAGTACGAGAAAAGATCAAACTCTTTGGTCTAATCAGGGGTTGCTAAGGGGCATTGGAGATGACATCTTTCAACTCCTGAAAACTAGTAAGCATCTCGTCAGTCCACGTAATGATACTTTTGATCTGTTGGGCCTCTGTAAGGGCCAGCAGCAGTGTCTCGGTTTATGATGCATAGTCAAAGATCCACGCCCTACAGTAATTGCACAACCCCAGAAATGTCTGCATGTCCTTAACAGTTGCTGGCTTTGGTGTGCCATGCACCACTGCAGCGTGTTCTGGAGTCACTCTCTTACCATTTACAGAGATCGATTGGCCTAGATACAACACCTCCTGTTCACAGTACTGTAGTTTTGCCCTATCTACCTTGTACCCTTTGTCAACCAACACCTGTAGTAATGCAATGGCATATACCCAGCACTGTTGCTCAGTAGTGCTAAATACCAACAAGTCATCCACATACTGAATGAAGGTACTAGGAACTTGGATGTTACTTAAATCTTCATTCAGAACCATGTTAAAAATAATGGGGGACTCACAGTACCCCTGTGGGAGCATAGTATGTTGGAACCGCTTCCCAGCAAACATAAACACGGTGAGGTATTGAGAATCTGGGTGCAGTAGGACAGAAAAGAAAGTGTTCTTGAGATCTATAACAGTGACATGTGTGACTGCAGTGGGTATATTACACAGTATCTGTAATAACGGGACTCCATGCCTTATTGCTTTTCTTAGTGGGTTTATTAAGATTACACTGAACAGACCCCCAGCACATCCACTCTCCAAGGCTACCAGCAACAACTCTGAAGATGGAAACAATTCAAAGCTAAACATTCCATTTGCTAACCTGACATCACCACAGAATTCCAAGCTCTACCTAGGCACAGCTCTACTATATATATATATACTATATCTCCTTTCTTTATCTATTACAACTGTTTACAGGGACTACTTTGCAAAGCATCACTAACATTGGACTAACTATCTACACATATGCTACACACCCTTAACATTTGGCTTACTATTTACACAAATGCAAACACCCTAACATATTGACCAACTATTTACACGTGCACTGCCCAATATTGGCAATGTTACATGACTCTTTATCCATCCCATACCCTTTTTACAGTGGCAATCCTGTCTTTATTCTAGATTTGACAACCACTCACTCTGACCGCACCTCTCATCACTGCAACCGCTTTAATGGGGTGATAATACAACACATTCCCTTTCTTTTTTATCTCACCTTTTTATATCCTTACCCAATCACCACATTTCACTCTCAATGCCTTTTTACCTCTGCTCATATTTTCTCTCATCACATACTTCTCTTTCTTCTCTTTTAATTTATTCCTCAGCTCATCAACTTCACAATCCGAAGCTCTCTCTTTACCCAACCACGGTGGATTCACCTCAGTGTTGGCCTTGCGCCCCCACAGCAACTGAAACAGCGATACCTCCATTGTGGCATGTGGTACCATCCTCATCGCATACAGTCTCTCTTGGATCGCTAACTTTCTATCTATGCCACTTGCTCCCGCTATTCTAATAGCTTCCATAATGCACATGTTCATTCTCTCAACTAAACCATTACCATCGGGATGATACAAGACCAATCGCTTATGCCTCATACCACTTTTCTTTATATATTCCATAAAACACCCACCAGCAAATTGGGTACGATTGTCCGATAAAATACTACTGGGAATTCCTTCTGTCGCAAAAACATCCTTCAAAAATTCCACAATCGCTTCCCCACTAATTCCCCTAATAATTTTGAACGTGCACCAACACGACAACAAATCCACCAACACTACAATGTATTTACCTCTGCCAAAACCCAGCTCAACTGGACCCAAAATATCAATGGCGACATAATCCCACACTTTTAATGGTACATCAGATTCAATCATGGGTTGTCCTTTTGCAACAATTCCTTTACCACCTTTTTCACACTAACTACATTCTGATAATCTCCTCTCAACCTCCATATCAAAACCCGGCCACCAATTTTCATTTCTTAATACTGCTTGGTTTTATATATACCAATATGACCTTTATGAGCCAAATCAATGATCGTGCCCATAATGGACAACGAAGCGACAGCTCGTTCCCATCTAAAAATGATCCCACTTAATTCATCACGTACCTCCCAAAATGGTTTCTCATTTTCTTGTACATCTATTTTTTTTTGGCCATCCAGATTCTACAGACAATTTTATCTTTACCAATGTCCATTGGCCGCAGTGGCACCTATCCACTCCTGTTTACCAACTATGCCTTCATAATTTACAAATACCATTTCAGATTGCTCTACCTCTTTTTTTCTTCCTGTCTTCTACTCAATCTTGATAAACAGTCCGCCAAAACCTTTTCTTTCCCACTTAACACTTGCAATTCAAATATGTGACACTGCATTCGGGTAACCCATCCTGCTACCCATCTCGACACCTTTTCAAGCCCCTTAGACTCATAAATGGCCTTTAAAGGCTTATGATCCATCTGCACTATAAAATCAAATCTGTGCCCCATACAAAAATGTTTGAATTTTTCTACTGCTCAATAACACCCCAACGCTTCCTTCTCTAAAACAGAATGGGCCTCATTACACGGTAGGCGGAGGACCAAGGTGCTATTAGCACCTTGGTCCATGCCGGTAAAATACCGGCACCGCCTTGGTGGAAAGGGGAATTACTGCCCTATTCCAAGGTTGGCGGGGCAGTAATTCCCCCTTCCCCCATTCCCATTTTTGCCCCATAGGGCTCTGTGGGAATGAGGAAGGCGCTAATTACGGTGTCGCAAATTGCGGTACCGTAATTAGCACCCTGTCCCTTTGCGGGTTGGTTTTTAACGCCTGCTAAACAGCAGGCGTAAAAGTACCTACCCGCAAAGGAACCTTGTAGTAAGGCGGTAAGGGTTTACCGGTACTGGTGCCCTTACCGGTACCGGTAAACCCTTACCGCCATCCGTGTAATGAGGCCCAATATCTCTTCTCAGCTCCCCTTAATCCTATGGATGCATAGGCTATTATCTCTTCCTCACCCTGCTCATCAATCTGCAATAGTACCGCACCTATGCCCACATCATTGGCATCAACAGCAATTACATTTCTTCTTCTGGTATCACATTTAACTAATGGTCCAGTAACATTTATCTAATCTTTTATTTCGCCAAACTCTCTATCGCACTTTTCACTCAACACAAATTCTTCTACCTTCCTCAATAATTTTCTCATTTCGCACATCTTATCAGAAAGGTTCCTAACAAACTTTTGGTAGAACTCTAACAATCCTAGAAAAGAACGTAACTCTCTCTTAGATTTTGGTATTTCAATGTCCTTTATTGCCCTAACCATAGGACTCTTGGGTTTAAGTCCTTGAGCTCATATTTCATGACCTAGATACTCTACCATGTCAGTCCAAAACACACACTTTTACTCTCTCAAGATAATACCCTTTGATCCTAAAATGTCCAATACTCTGTCTAGAATCCTGTCATGATCAATTTCACTTTCCCCACACACCAAAATATCATCCTGAAAACAAAAAACCCCGGGTATGCCATAAAACAACTTGTCCATGATCTCCTGAAACACAGATGATGCTAATACTAACCCAAACAGAATTCTGTAGAATTGAAACACTCCTTGATGCGATATAAAGGCGGTTAACTTCCTACAATTCTCCTCCAGCTCAACTTGGTGGTACACAGAAGCCATGTCCAACTTCAAAAATATGCGCCCACGACCCATAATAGCCAACATTTCTCCCATATTGGGCAAAGAATGACATTCAATCTATACACATCTATTTAATTGGTGAAAATCCACACACAATCGTAAATCTCCAGAAGGTTTTTTGACCACCACCAAAGGAGATGTCCATTTTACACCTCCCGCTCTTTCAATTATACCCATCCGCAACAACTCATTCAACTCTTTCTTTACACCTTCTCTCAATGCAAGCAGCACAGGTCGCAATTTTACAGCAATCGGAACACTTCCCTTTCTCAATACAATTTGGTGCTGCATTCCTCTCACCTTGCCAACACCCTTCTTAATCATTTTGTCGCATTGACTTGTAAAACTTGGTCCTCCTTATTTGGGTCTAACTTAATCCATACTTTTTTTATTCACGCCATTCAAGTAGGGTCATGCCTTTCTTGGTGACATATATCCTTCCTTTGGCGCATCTCCCCTTGAACTCAAATTTCACCTCAAAGTACCCCATTCATTCAATTTTATCCTGAGTATAACCTCAAAGGTTTATATCAGGTTTCAATACCTTTTTAAAATCCCCATCTATTTCTTGTTCAAATACCACTTTAGACATTAAGGACATTTTTGAACCCGAGTCTGCCATCATAGATGCCTCTCTCCCATTTACGAGTATATCCGCAAATGGGTGTTCACAATCATCGTCCACATCACCCTGTACAACATACACTGTGATGTTCTCCACAACACATTTTTCTTCATCATCAGATGACTTATGAACCTCCTCATCATTAACATACAGCACTTTCCGTTGTGAGAATTGAAAGTTTTTGCAGCAATCAGCAAAATGACAATTTCTTTTACATTTTGCGCATATGGTCCTTCTCCCTGGACACGCCAATGATCTGGAAAAATGTGCATTGCTGCCACACCTAAAACATAACAATTCATGATCATCTCTCCTCTCTCCTCTCCATCTATTAGTTCTGTCACTATTCTTTTCCTTCACTGTAGGGTTTTCTCTTGCCTTCTTCCTGTTTTTGCCCTCTGCCACGTTCATCACTTTGACCTTGCCTTCACAGTGGTCCTTTTCCGTAATCTTCACCACACAAGCTAGCGAGTGTTCCCCTCTTTTTGCTATGTCCAGGACCTCCTCTAATGAAGGTTCATCCTTCAGCCATAACTCCCCCCTGATTTTGTTACTGCTACAGTGAATCATAAATTGGTCATGTATGTGCTCATCGAAGGAGTCTCTAAATTTGAAGGACAACGCCAAATGTTGTGACATACTCCTCTACACTTTCTCCTTGTTCTTGAATGCGCACACCAAAGTTATATCTCTCTAATATAGTGCTGGTTCTCCGATTGAAGTGCAGGTCTAATTTTTTAAGGCAATGTCCAAATCATTATCATTGTCACCATCCCCTTCCTCCGGCAATGGGGGTAGCGTGCCATACATTCTTTGTCCCTCATACCCCAGAAAGTGCATTAGTAATGACACTTTCCTTTCCACCGAGTATGGGTTCCCACATGCGGCTTTGATATAATGTACTAATCCTTTCTTCCATTGAGACCACTTCACCTTGGCAGGACCAGGAAATGCCATGAATACAGCCGGTCCAGGTAAACCCGCCATTGCCATTCTTTACTATTGTATATTGAATACTGTAGATGCTGGATATCAACACTGGTGAGACCCTTGCTCTGTCCACACTCGTTGCACACTGAATGCACTGTACACTTGTTTGTTTGAATGCTTTGTTTCCTTTTATCACTTCTTGTTTCTTCGTTGTTCACTCTTGCACTTTGTTATTAGCCTTGTGTCTTCTTGCTGCCCTTTATATAAGACATCTGCTTGTTCACTCAGTCCTTTTTGATATTTCTTACCGCTTTTTTTTCTTCTGTACTCCACCTCTTTATTGTGTCCCCTTTCTCTTTATTGTGCGCTCAGCATGGAATTCCCATCTGTATACAGCGTGTATATGGTGTATGTTTGCTGATTAGGTCCTCTTTCGCATTTGTTACTCTGTCGCAAGTGTATATGAACTTGATTCTATAGTGTTCGTAGCACGTGACCGTTCCCTTGGCAACACAATCCTGCACATGCGTGTTACATTGCCTGACCTATCTCATCGGTACAGGAGCGCATTGTGCATGTGTCACTATCAGTTGCAACAACGTCGAATTGAAATGTAATATACGTCTTGCCCCGATTTCTCAGGAACATCGCTTTCTTTTGAAACGCGCATGGTGCAATACTCACAAATGCACAGATACTTGTGCTTTTACAGTGCGTTTGATTGCCATGATGGATTCACACTTGCTAGCAGGACTCTGCTGGTCTGCTCGTTGTGTAGCTCCCACGGTGGCCACTACGACACATGCAGGTGGAGCGGCTTTATGCACTCTACACGAAAATTACAATTGTTGCCGGTGGTCTACTTTCCTTCTTCAAAACCTTGTCGCCATCTGTAAGAACGGGACTCCATGCCGTAATGCTTTTCTTAGTGTGTTTATTAAGAACACACTGAACAGGCCCCCAGCACATACACTCTCCAAGGCTAACAACAACGACTCTGAAGGTGGAATCATTCAAAGCTAAACATTCCATTTACTAGCCTGACATCACCACAGCATTCCGATGGCTGACATCATCACATCATTCAAAGCTCTACCTATTCACAGCTGTACTATATAAAAATATCATAGTGGGGTTAGGGACCACAAGAAACTCTGCCTGTACTATATTGTTAAGAAGACGCAAATCCTGAATTATTCTCCCCTTCAATTTTATCACTGGATAAATGGCCACATTACATGGGGAATCGGATGGTACAATGATGTCTTGGTTTAGAAGGGCCATAATGTTGTTGTATATATACCATCTTCAGTTGCTTTGGATAGAGAGTACTGTTTCACTCTGGGTAACACTGCACCTTGCTTCAATTTGATGCGTATTGGTGTGACACTACGCAAAAGCCCTACATCATGAGGGTTACTTGTCCACAACTTGTCAGATACTTGAGATAGGTCTTCTTGGGGACAGGAAGGGGCACCCCCTATTAGGAACATGGGACATGGGACATGTCGAAACTGTATAATTTTTACACAAGGGACACATACTTCCAATATTATCTCCCCATCATTGTCCTTATTCTGAAATAGACCCTCAACTGTTATGTATCTCAGGGACTTGGTTGGATCAATGCACACAATCTTGCTGTTTTTGCTTTGTGCTAAAAAGTCAAAGCTTGCTGTTTTTGCTTTGTGCTAAAAAGTCAAATCTTGCTGCCCATTGACAAATTCTCTGTATTTTGCTTGTATACTGTTTCTTCTCTGTAACTTGCCAACCCAGTGACCTCACCACTCTCTTTTGTCCCACGCCTACCTACCTTAGCCCCCCCCAGTATCTCCATCCTCTCCCTTCTTCCACCCCATTGGCGCTTTCTGTTTCTCCTATCTTTTCCAACTGCTTCTCCATTGACTATCCTTCCCTTCTCACTAAGGGCCTCATCACGAGTTGGGCGGTAACGCCAGCGCTAATAGCGCTGGCACTATCTGCCCTACCGCCAAACCCACCGGCGCTATTAGCGCCGGTTCACGGGTTTGGTGGATTTGGAATTCCCCATTGAACCCATTTGGCAATGCCCCATTTCCCATTGGGCTCAATGGGGAAATTTAGCGCTCATACCGCTGGCGGATTTTCCGCCGACGGTATGAGCACGAATTTTCGGCGGATTTCCCCCCAGCTCAGAGCTGGGGAGAAATCCGCCAAAGCCCTGATTTGGTGGACCCTTAAATCTGGCGGTAATAGCGCTACCGCCGGATTTAAGAGTTACCCCCCAACTCGTGATAAGGCCCTAAGTCTGGTAGGAAGAATTTCAAAAAGGATATCTTGGCCTCTAACCCTGGTCTTCCTATCATCGACACCTACTCCAATGCTTCCGCCAGACAGACCCTCACAGACATCTTCTTTGTCGTTCCCTCACCAGATCTATGGACTCCTCATATGGTCTTGGTGCTCTGCCTTATCTCCTCCTCTCCCATTAATGGTGGCACTCGCTGGGAAGTTCTCGTGGCCTCCTTCGACTCCTCTAAAGTCATCATTAATGTTTACCTAAATGGCACTGTCATGGTCCAAGGCCCTCAGGCCAATCTCCTCCTCTTTGATAGGCGCTTCCGTCGCCTCATCAATTTCCTCTCATCTCCTGCTGTCCCCTCCTCTCCACCCTTGGCTACCTTGCCCTCTCTCTGCTCCTCCTCTGCCCCTCCTAGGGCTCTTTCTCCTCCTCTGATCTGTACCCTCCCGGGAGAGTCGTTAAGGCTGGCAACCTTCTTCATATTGCCACTCTCAACTCTCGCTCTGCTGTCAAACACTCCTCTGACATCTGCCACCTCCTTAAAGAACTAGACCTCGATGTCCTTGGTCTTACTGAGAGATGGTTCACAGCCAGCTCTGTCACAAGCTTTGACACTCTCCTCCCTGATGGCTACAAGATTCTCTCAGCACCCAGATCCTCCCAGTCTGGTGGGGGGGTAGCCCTGATCTTTCCTTAGTGGATTGCTGCCTCTATCATTCCCACTCAGACCTACTCCTCTTTTGAATGCCTTGTCTGCAGGCTTTCTCTCTCGCCTACCCATTATCTTACTGTGGTTTTTATGTACCGGCCTCCTGGTCAAATCACCTAATTTCTCTCTGAGTGGGCAGACCTCTCCTCCTCCCTCCTGGTCTCTACCACTCAGCTCCTCCTCCTCGGTGACCTCAATATACATTTAGACTCTCCTTGCTCCTCTGTACTCTTCCGTGACCTCTGCGACTCCCTCTCCCTGTCCATTCTCCCCTCTGGCCGGACTCATTCTGCAGGGCACACACTCGATGTCTTGATCTCCTCTGACCTCCCCCTCTCCATCCCTCTGAACACTCCTCTCTCCTGGAGCGATCACTCACTCCTCTCCTCTCATCTCTCCCTCTCTTCCCCCAAGCCAAACCTACCCCAACACTGCCACCTACCCTCTCGGACATCCGGCCCATGAAGTGTGTATCAGTTGAGGCTTTTGCTGCCACTTTCTCTCCTCCCCTCCACCTTTCGCTGTCTCACATCCTGACACAGCCCTGTCTCTACTCTACTCTTCAATTTCTGATACGCTTGATGCTCTTGCCCCTGTCATGAGGATCCGTTTGAAGTCCAAAGCCAAGTGCAATTTCTGGTATGACTGGCCTAGCTACACTTAAACGTAAGTGTAGGGTGGCTGAGAGGAAATGGAGGACTTCCTGTTCATCCTCTGACAAACTGGCCTGTCGGCTGCTACAAAGGCAATACCGACTCTCTGTCCTCACCAAGAAGAGAGTCCACATTCAAGCTCGTGTCTCTGCAGCATCTAACAACTCGGCCGAACTCTTTAAAATGTGCAAGGAGCTGGCCAACCCTGCTGCAGTCTCTACCCTGCCTGTTGCCTCCCAGGTTCTTTGCAATGCCCTTGCCTCTCACTTCATTTCAAAAACCCAGGACATCCTGTCCACCCTCTTCACCCACACCCCCCCTGTCCCCTCCCCATCTGTGCTTGCTGACCCTCCTTTAGCCACCCCCCACCATCCTTCTCGTCCTTTCCTCTTTTCTCCCCTGACAAGGCCGCTAGACACGTCCGATCTATGAAGGCCTCGTCAAAACAGGTTCTTTCCTGTTCCTCTGAAACCATCAAGGACCACATTGACACCCTCGCTCCGGCCCTTGCTGATTTTTGCAACCACTCCTTTGCCATGGGATCCTTCCCCTCCCCTCTGAAGCACTCCTTTGTGCATCCTCTTCTCAAGAAACCCACAGCTGATCCTTCTTGTTCAGCTATCGCCCAAATTCCATTACTCCCTTCCTTGGCAAACTCCTTGAAAAGTTGGCCATCTCTCAGCTTAACCTTCATTCTAATTCTGTTGGCTGTCTCCATGACCACCAGTCTGGCTTAAGAGCTGCCAGAAACACAGAAACTGCTCTCCTGAACATTCGTGAAGATCTGCACTCCAACCAATTTCTGGTATGACTGACCTAGCTACACTTAAACGTAAGTGTAGGGTGGCTGAGAGGAAATGGAGGACTTCCTGTTCATCCTCTGACAAACTGGCCTGTCGGCTGCTACAAAGGCAATACCGACTCTCTGTCCTCACCAAGAAGAGAGTCCACATTCAAGCTCGTGTCTCTGCAGCATCTAACAACTCGGCCGAACTCTTTAAAATGTGCAAGGAGCTGGCCAACCCTGCTGCAGTCTCTACCCCGCCTGTTGCCTCCCAGGTTCTTTGCAATGCCCTTGCCTCTCACTTCATTTCAAAAACCCAGGACATCCTGTCCACCCTCTTCACCCACACCCCCCATGTCCCCTCCCCAACCGTGAAGATCTGCACTCCAACCTTGACTCTGACATTCCCTCTGTCCTCATCCTCCTCGATCTCTCTTTTGCCTTCGACACGGTCAACCATACCATCCTGCTCAACCGTCTCTGTGAAAACCTGGGTATCACTGATCAGGCTCTGGCCTGGCTGACTTCTTTCCTCTCTGATCGACCCTCCCAGGTCCAACTTGGGTCCTTCCTTTCATCTATCTTCCTCTCTACCTGTGGTTTCCCCAGGGGTCTAACCTCTCGCCCTGGCTTTTCAACCAATACCTGGCAACTATCGCCCACTGCATTGCCACTTTCTGCTCAAATTTCCAGTGCTACGCTGTCGACACTCAACTTATTTTCAGGCTTCCCTCTGCCACCTCCTCTCCCTCTCTCATCTCTGATTGCCTAATTGCCATTCAGGATTGGCATGCCACCAATGATCTTTGTCTGAACGCCAGCAAGACAGAGATCCTCCTCATCGGCACACCTTCACCATCCTTTCCCCTCACTCTCTGGCAGGCCTCCCTTGGCCCTCCTCCTACCCCCATCTGCGAGGCTAAGAACCTCGGGGTCATCTTTGACTCTACCCTTTCCTTCTCCGCCCACATCTCTGAGGTCTCTAAAAAGTCAAATTTCCGACTGCACCTCCTCAGAGGTACTCTGTCTTTCCTCTCCTTCCCCCAGAAGCTCATGGTATCCCAAGCTCTGGTTCTCTCAAGCTTGGACTATTGTAACAGCCTCTTTCTAAATCTACCTGCCTCTACTCTCCGCCCTCTGCAAGTAATGCAGAACAGGACTGTGAGATCTGTCCTTGGCCTCAAGCCCTGAGATCGTATCTCTCCAGCCCTGAAATCTCTCCATTGGCTCCCAGTGGATGAAAGGATTAAAATCAAAACCCTCTGCATTGTCCACAAGGCTTTCTGGGGCCTGGGTCCAAAATACCTTCAGCTATCCCTCCACAAATACCTCCCCTCTCAAGCTTTTCGCTCCTCTACCTTCAACTCCCTCAGGGTCAGTCGTTTTTCAAAGAAACGAGCTGGGGGTAGATCTCTGACTTCAGCTGGGGCCTCCCTCTGGAACAGCCTCCCTGCCACTCTAAAACTTGAGGAGAACCATCTCCGGTTCCGGAAGCACCTCAAGACCTTCCTTTTTTCTTCTGCCTTCGCTCCCCTTCTCCCCTGCTGATCTGTTCTCTCTTGGCACTGTGCACCTGGCACCCTCTGTCCTCTGGGCCCAGATACACCTGCCACCCTCCCGCACTGCCTCCGGGCCACCCCTTGCACTGGGGTCTGTATCTGTACCCATACAGCCCCCCCTTTTTCTTCCTGCACTTATCAGACCTACCCTGTCTGCTGCCTAAACCTAGCACTTGCAAATTGCTGGCTGCACTAAAACTGTTTGTTGCCTTTATTATTTACGTATTGTTATTTATCTGTTTCTCCTCTGCTTTGCACTTTCCATTTCTCCCCCTTCCATGCACTTTTCCCCTCCCCCTCTCCCATGCACTTGCGCGTTCTCAACGTCACTGGGCCTAGCAAGATCGCTGTTTTGTTCTCCCCTGTTCCCCTCCCTTGCCTTGTCGCGCTCTGAAACACTTGTGTACAAGCGTGATAGAAATAAAATATCATATCATAATTGTGCGCCACTCTCCCCTATCAATGTCTGTTGCTATTAGCACAATCCTTTCCTTTGACACCAATACTCCTCCTATATCAAGCATGATAATATTCCCTGCAACGAGTTCCTGGGACAGGGCTGCTTTAAACAGAAATTTGAAGGGCACCCGCTAATACTGGTTGGCCACCTGTGTCACTGTGTTAAGAAGGACTGTGATCCTATATACAATCAAATCAGGGGCCACTGGCATTCCTCACACCACTGCTTCATTTCCCAAAGTATGTATGATCAGCATAACCCTCACGTAACAAATACCGGTGGTCGAATACACCACTCTCCTTTCAGTAAACAAGACGGTCATGTTGAGCTTACGTAGATTGTACCTACCCAATAGATTGATGGGGGCTGTGGCGGAAAACAACAATGGGGCCCGGATCACCCTGTCCCCTATCTTAATGGGTAATTCCTTTGTAAATGGAACTGATTGTGCTGCCCCAGAGAAGCCCTGCGTGTCCATTACCTCGCCTGGCAAAGGGAATCCTCCCTCACTAATACATGACTTTGTTCTACCTGTATCCACCATGAAATGGTTTATTGCCTATGTCCATGCCCACCATGGGTTCCTCTTCTGGTTTTGCAGTGAATGGTAGAACTGAGCCTAAGGCTCTCTGTGGACTGTCCTAGTCTGGGTGTGTGTTTGTTCCTGGAAAAACAAAGGGATTCCCTCCGACTGTGCCCCTTGATAATGCGTCACTGTGCCGTTGGGTACTGTCTTATTGATCTGCACTTGAGAGCCCTGCTGCTGGCCATAGTGTAGTGCATATGTTAGTGTGCCACGAGAAACTGGGTCTGGCAGCTGCGGAAATGATAGTGGGGGAGCAGGCGATGCTGCTGGAAATGGCACACCGAATGGAACTGCTGGGGGTATGAGGTGGGCCCTCCCTGAGGGTACAGGGGCATCTGATGATGTGGATATGCAATCATTTGTCTTCTCCTACATTGCCTTGAAAAATTACCCACCTGTCCACATGTCCAACACTGTACCGTTCCTCCTCTCTGTGGCCCCATTCTGCCAAATCCACCTCGTCCTCCATGGGCCCCTGAGAGCCCCCCTCTTCCTAGCTGGTACCCACTGGAAAAGCTCCTTAGCACTGAGGTGGGTACCCACCATTCCAATCAAAATCTCCTCCTCAACCAGGTGCCGCTCGTACATCTGCCTGAATAACCCTAGGCTCTGCCTGCCCTTCTGGCTGTACCGCGGTTACTGCCCCTTCCTATGCAACTTTTGCCAATTTCTTCTGCACCAGTTCCACTTACTCTATTTGTACCCTCTGAGTCATATCCTTCACTTTCTACTTTAACTGTTTGCAAGGGTGTGCAATAATAGACTGTATTTCTGCCCACCCCTTAGCTTCAATCCCCACTATCTTATCGAGAGTCTTCTTTTTACTACAAAATAAAAGAATGCAATCACTCTGTCCCACAATTCTCCTGTCTCCTCCGTCCACATCTTCTGAATTTTCAAAATGTACTGAGCAGGATCTTCATCGCCCTGAAATTCTCAGCTGCATTATCGATTGAAGATTTGGCATATCTGGATATGTACAGCGCTATGTCACCCATACTTGTGACCTAATGTCATTTATATGTGCTCCATCATGGCTATCATCCCCTAACTTCACTCCTGTATACCCTGCTTTAAGCCAAATGCCATCTGCCTGATCCCCCAGTATTGCAACAAATATGCTTTGGAGATCTCCCACTAGCAAGGAGGTACCAGCTGCCTGATTCTCAAAGGCATATATCCACTTACCCACTCCACTGGTGAGGGACGAGGGGTGCATTTATTAGATTAATTTGTCCATGTCGGCCCATGGTATGTGCTTTTCCCTCCATGGTCCCTTATACAGTAATGGAAATGGCGCCATCACTGTCTTGGTCACTTTCTTCTTCATCCCCACCTGTGCAGTTTTTGCTACTGCCATAGGCCCATACCTATTTCTTAATCTAGGTCCCTACAAACTCTCAAACCGGTGCAATATTACGGGTGGCTCTTCTTCATCCTCCAGCCCGTCCACAGTATACCACTCATTGTCCCCTGCTCGTGTCCATTCATAGTCATCATCAGACCGTACTGTCCCATAATCCAAACTATCTGCCCGCCTTCTCCTTCTCTCTTCCCTCTCTTTCTCGATGTGCACATTCTTAATTGCAGTACTGTCAATTCTAAACATAATTTCTCCCGCTCTCCATTCGTCAGTCTCAACAAGTGCTCGCTGTCCATCTCTGCTATTCACTTTTAACCTTGTTAGCACTTCCTCCGCCTTTCTCAGCGCTTCTTTCAACTCCTTCTGTGGCTTCCTATCTGTTTCTTCTTGTGCTATAGCTCCCGCCGCTGCACACGCTATAGGATTGGGAAGGTTCTGATATTGGGCCGGTGTGGGTGGTGGGGGAGTGGTAACAGGCAAAGGGATATTAGCAGTATGTGTGTATCCTGCTCAGCACGTGTGGGGTAACACCCTAACAGAGGAGACTGGTCTACTGCGGCAACACTGGGGCAGGTGGTACTGGAGTGCAAGGGGTGGTGGGCATGGTAGTGGTCGTGACACAGGTTAACCATCCTAGGTTCACCATCCTAGGCAGATCTATAGGATCATCTTCCAAGTCTTCCACCATTGTCTGCAACTCAAACACGTCCTTTCTGTTTTCAACTTTTTTCCTCTGTATCTGGCTACAAAAATCATATACATATGGCTCAGAATGGCGTTATTATTCACTTCCTATTCCGGTCCTGGTTTATACACCCCCCCTTCTCTCCGTACAAGGGAAGAGCCTTACACATATACTCCAATGGGGTTACAGGCTCCATCGCAGCTTCCCCTCTACCACCCTTATGTAATGTTTCATCTAATCACACCCTGAACCAGCGGATCTGTATTCACCTTCCCGCTATCAATACCCCACCCATCCCCTCACTCACAACCCCCACACTCCTCTCACGCATGTTCTCCCACCACCCACTAACCTCCTCTCATACAACAAAATCAGTCCCTACCTCTGTCTCTCATCGTCACAAAAAACAAACAACAATAAAATCACAATAAAAATGACTTTTCCATTCCCACACCTCATGTAAATCAGGTGAGGAGATCCCAGGTCCACAAGGGGTCTCTACCACAACTATTTCTCTTTCTCTCGCCCTACTTATACCGGGTATAGAGATCCTGGGGCCTTTAAATATACGGATCCTCTATCCTTTTTCCTCTGTTAAATAGCAATGTCTTCTTCCCTTATACTAGGAAGTGTCCTATTACACCACAATACTCTATATCATAACCAAACCAGCCTACATACAATTCCAGATTCTCTTCCAAACTTTCCACCCATTCCTTGCTTACTACACTGACACCATTCCTCACACCTACAAACACTCACACTCCCCTCCCTTCCCCTGCTTGGGATTCTCTGCAAAAAAGTGCAGTTACATCTATGTGCTCTCCCGAAATACTCCTTCATGGGGTCCATCAATGGCATGCACAATCTGGGGACAGTACCCCGCTTCAAACAACAGACAAAAAATCTGATAAAACGGCGCCTGTAAATGTCTCCAAGGTGCGCGCAAGGGGACTGGGCGCTGCAGGTGAGCATGCCCCCTCAGGATGTGCAGCTAGGAATACTCTGTCCTTGTGGGGGAGTCTGGGGTCACAAATGTAGTAGAGTAAACCTCCAAAAACTAGACAGATCCACTAAAATCCTCAAAGGAAAAAGGCTCAGTGAACCCTTTTGAGAGAAGATCAAGAGCCTTATTTGTATACAAAAGCAAATGGCAACAGGGTATAATATGTTCACTGCCACAGAGCTCTCTATCGTCTTCAAAGCAAACCACACATTATAACTGCAAAAATCGTAATGTGTGATGCATACAATATACATTATTCACAGCTCACCCTCATTGGCTGCCTCCTATATACATACTACTGATTACATATGAACCCCCAGTTCATTGGCCACATCATCTTCAACTCCAACTCCTTCACAGGTGGGTTTCAGTCTCTTCACCTTGGATTGGTGTTAGGTGATTGGTTGGGTTACTGAGATCATTGCCCTGCCCTGAGACCTAATCACGTGTTGTGCAGCTGGGCGTCATCATGAGCACAGTGGATAACTTTGAGGTCAGTCTGGTCCGCTCCAATAAAGCAACTCTTTTCTCATCCCAGACACACAAGCGCCCCCGCCATGCCTACCTGTCGAAATCTTGTATGCATTGGCAACACCCTTTGCTCTGGTACAAATCACGGGCCAAGTTGTCCTCTGCTCCCCCTTATCAGCTGCCCTTCCTGGGGGCAGGTCTAGTTTTCCTGCAGGTCCCACTAATCAATCTAATTTGAGAATGATGTAGGTGGTTTGCTTGCGGGCATCTGGCAGTTCAAATAGGATGAAGATTTTCCTGGGGGGCGCTGGTGTCCTTAATATCAAACTGTGTTTTGGCAGCTCAAGACCTCTGCTCTGGCTCCCATGGGTTTATCCTTCAGGACCGCCTCAGCCCTACTCGTGTTAGGCCATTCACATTCCTTTCTAATTTCGTAAAACTCAAACAAGTTAGCAACAGTGCTAGTGCTTCTGTGTCCCCACTCCCATAGAGTTCTATAGGACTCTATGTGAATGGGGACTTCCATTTTGCCAGCGCCTGACTTCCCGGACCACCGGACTTGTTATGAGCTGGTGGCATGGTTGTTAGGCAGAATTGCATGCAGTACCCTCTGGGACCACCACATACAATTAGGACTAAAGGTGTAAGCAAAAACCAACCTTTGATATAAGTCCGTACTACAGTTTGTGGTAGCGAGCTAAGCAGTCAGGCTTATCTCAAGAAGGAATGTGAGCAGTACAAGGATGTTACACAGAGGTCTTACAATCACAGTGGTTCAAGTAGGCACTTACACTCAAGGTTACTTGGTAAAACACTTATTAATTTATTACATAATCATTTAGAAAACATTCACTAGAAGGAGGCAACTTAATATTATACACAAACACACTTCAATACCAAACCAATAAGTTTCTGAACAAATTAGGCTCCCCTGAAATAGGAGCAACATGGCATTTCAGCTACTTTCAATGGGAGGAAAAATGCACAAGTTAGCAGAATAGAGCACAAATACTTTCTTAGCAGTGCAAATAGATTTAGTTCACTAGAGGACTCGATTCAGTTCAATAGGCCTAGGCCAAAGTCAATGGACTAGTGTGTTGGATAGGAAAGAACACTTCTTGAAGTAAATGGTAAAGTCTTTGCCAAAGTTCTCAGAAGTTTTTGTATGAAAAAGAATCATATGTTGGGTCACAAGCTGATTAGGCCTGTAAGTTTAGGCCTGTAAATTGGGAAAGTTCCGCAAACTTTCACCACGAGAGGTAAGTTCTCTCAATCGGGCTGGCACAGTACCTTAATATGAAGAACAAGATGCAGCAGAAGACCCATACACGTATGGTCTAAACTTCTTCAGTGACCACACAATAGCAAAAAGTTCTCTCTCACTGGTTGCCCACCTTATTTCTGGTTCCTTCAGATTTCTGCTGGTGAAGCAGATGGGATGCTCCCTACCTTTCTCATCCAGCTGGCGCAGAACTGCACCTATACCTATATTGGAAGCATCTGTTGACAAAGGGCTTTCTTAAATCCTTCAAATGCCTTGCTGCACTCCTCATTCAACCTGACCTTTTAAGGAAATTTGGGTGAGGAGACCACATTCAAGGGAGAAGCTATGGACCCAATGAAGTTCCTATAATAACCAGTGAAACTTAAGAAGGCTCTCACGTGGGTTTGAGTAGTAGGGGAAGCCCATTCTTGTACAGCTAGTACTTTGCTGGGCAATTGCCTTATTTCACCTCCTCCTACCTCATGTCCAAGGTAGACCACTTTGCTCTGATCAATTTGACATTTTCTTCTCTTTATGGTCAGATGGGCCTGCTCAAGAGCCTGCAAAACATATCCTAAGTGGTCAACATGTTCTTTCCAAGTAGGGCTGCACACTGCAATGTCATCCAAGTATGCCATGCAGAGGTCCTCCATCCCATTCAAAACTGGATTAACCATCCTTTGGAATGTTGCAGTTGCATTATTTAATCCAAAAGGCATTACCTTAAACTGGTAGAGGCCTGCTGGGGTTGAAAATGCAGTTTTCACCTTGGCATGGTCTGTCAGGGCTATTTGCCAATAGCATGACGTTAGGTCAAATGTACTGAGGTACTTGGCTGAACCAAGTTTGTCCACCAGCTCATCTGTCCTAGGTAAAGGATGGGCATCAGTCTTAGTGACTGCATTTAGAGCTCTATATGCCAAAGTTCTGAGAAGTAGTTTGTACGAAAAAGAATCATATGTTGGGTCACAAGTTGTTTAGGCCTGTAAACTGGGAAAGTTCCACTTACTTTCACGGCGAGAGGTAAATTCTCTCAATCGGGTTGGCACAGTACCTTAAAATGAAGAACAAGATGCAGCAGAAGATGTTGGTACCTGGCAGTTCCTGCAGATCTTACTGTTCCTGAGCCTCAGTCGTGGGGACAAGAGGGAGGACGTCGGGGACTCATGCACTACACGGGATCATGGAAAAACGTGGACAAAATGGAGTCACTTTAGTTCGAGTAGCTGTAATTCAAGCACACCAGCTCGTGTCCTTCCCCCTGGTAAATCCTAACCAGCTCCGAGAAGGATATCCAGGTGGCTTACGAGTTGATTGGTCCCACCAACTCAAAGGAGTCGTCCTTGAAAGGGCTTCTCTGTCAAGATGAACTTGGCAATTCTGACCTGCAGCAGGGCTTCACCGGGCAAACCAATGGTCCAGGAGTTTCAGCAGCCGTCCTCTTCCAGCTCATCTTCGGTTCTTTTGTTCCAGTGGTCGACTCTGCTTTACAGTCCAAGAGACTTGCCTTTTAAACAGTTTTCTCCCTTTCATTCCAGCCTAGCTGCCACTCACCCAGCAGGGTGGCTGTCCTTGCTGGACAGTCAGCCAGCCAATCACGCCAGAGTGCATTTGGGTCTCCTAGGAGACTAAGCATAGGGAGTTTTGGGCACCTCCCTCACTTCCTACCCACCCCAGACACTCAGACGTCAGAGGTGGTCTTCAATTCTGAAGCCCGCCAAAGGCACAGAAACAAAGGGACCAAACCTGGTTTGGCGTGCAGAGACAAACACTAGAAGGACCTTTCCAAAAAGAAATGGCATAAAAAGAAGTCAGGGACCAGTTTAAACAAAGGGGCTTAAGGCACCATATTGAAAAACATGGCTCCCGCGATTTTTAGCTACCGGTGTTCGTTGTTGGAAAAAATCATGGTAGTTCGGTCTAAAACCACTGCCACTAGCCATTTCGACAGAAAAGGGGAGCATTTGACTGCTACATGAGTTACTTCATGATGTCTTCACAGATAACAGATGAACAATTCCATTAAATGCTTCAATTGCAGCACTGTAACTACAGTCTAGGCACGTAATGGTTATTGTAAATCACAATCAAGTTATGCCAGTAATGGTCAATCACTTCCATGAGTCTGCAGCAAAAATCTATCTATACAGGTATTGGTCATTGCAAATCACTTGAATGAAGCTGTGGTCACAATCTATCTATGACAAAAATGAAAGTTATGGATATTATCAATTATTAGCATATATAGGCACCATAACTTCATAGAAGAAATGTACATTATGTAAATCACTTTCATGATGCTATGGCCACAATCTATGCCTGTAATGATCACGTTAAATTACTTCCATAAAATGGCAACCACACTATATCCATGCCAGTGGGACACAGTAAATCACTTTCAATATTCTGAGCCCACCCTAGATATCAGCATTACTATTCCTCTGATATATAAAGATATATCAAGAAGGCCCTCAACTCTATCCCTCTATAACTACCTGACATTACCTCTTCTTCTTTTGAATATGCCACTGTTCAATTCCTCCCTCCTACACCTCTCATTATTCTGGCTCTCTGCCGACCCCCTTGTTCTCACAACTTCTTCTTCCGTTATCTGGAACTTTTCCTTGGCTCCCTTTGTATCAGCATCTCTATTGTTATGGTAGGGGTCTGTAACCTTCCCAAGCCCTCTCGATTCACCTGCCATGAACCTAACTCCCTCCTATTTGACCACTCCCTCGAATCCCTTTGTGGATATTGAACCCACTCTCTTGCCCTTGTCTTTTACTCCAATTCAATGTCCTCCTTTGAACTCTCGAGACCTCTCCATCTGATCACTTCATTGGACACTTTAACATCTTGGCCCCTCCACCTTCTACTCCTTCTCTCCCTTCTTCTATGAATAAGAGGAAATTCAAGCAGGACTGTCTTGCCTCTTACCATGATGATGTAAGGACCTCTCTCCTGTCTCCCTCCCCTATCCATGCCTCTTCCATTGACCATGCTGTTTCTGACTTTCACTTACTTTTCAGAAGTTATAAACGCAATGGTAACCCGAAGGCATCTTGGCACTAACTTACACCAGAAAGGGAAACAGACACTAGAATAAGTAGGTCTTCAGGGATCTCCAGAATGACATAAACTCGTCCATCCTCTGAAGAGCAAGAGGGAGTGAATTCAACAGTGCTGAAGGTGCCACCGAAAAATACCAATCCCCCACCCGGTTAAGCACAAAATGAGGGAACTCAACCAAGAACATCTTAGCGCAGCGCATGGAACAGTGAGGGACATCACATCTACAATTAAGCTAGAGATATACTGCCTCTGTCCCATGAAGGGTACGGAAAAACCATGCAAAGTGCCTTAAACTGAACCCTCTTTCCCACCAGTAGCCAGTGAAGGCTATGAAGAATGGGGGAAATATGGGTGGCACAAGGGGTAGAAGTCGCTATGCGAGCCTCAGAGCTCTGCAGAATCTGCAGGCATGAAATCAGGTAGGCTGGCTGTAAGAGAAACAACGTGTTACAATAATCCAGGGAAGACACTACCATGGAGGAAACCACCAGTGCCCAGGGAGGAGGTGGCAAGAATGGTAGACCCTTACACAGCATCTTCAGTTTAAGATGTCCAGCCTTGCAGATAGCACTGACCTTGGCGGCCATAAATAAAGAGGAGGTTATTTGTACCCCGAGATCTTTCAAAAAGGAAAGTGGAGTAGGGTACCTGCCCAACAAGGAGGGCCAGAATAGAGGTGACCAGAGAACAGCAGCCTCAGAAGATCTGTCCACCAGAACCTCCATCTGTTCACCATTTAGTTTCAGCCAATTGGTACACATCCACCTTCCCACAGCCTCCAAGCACATCCTAAGCCTGACAGCAGTCTCTGGAACAGTCAGATCCAGATGAACCAGGATCTGTGTGTCAGCGTAGGCATAGCAAGTGAAGCTGTGAGAGGCGATGTGTTCCATAAGAGGCTGGACATAAATGTTGAACATAACCAGGAAAATGGCGGAGCATTGAGGTACAACACAAAAAACTGCAGTAGGGGGCCACTGAAAAGGTGAAAGGAATAAAGATTGTGATCAATCCGAAAGAAAAGAAGTAAACCAAGACAACACTGCCCCAGAGAGTCTGGCCCCAGTGAGGCGACTCCACAGGGCCGCGTGATCAATGGTATCAAAGGCGGTCGACAGGTCGAGCAGTATCAATGCCCTTGTGCTCCTTGATCAATCAGTCAAGCAAGATTAGCCACCACTGAGAGAAGAGTACCCTCTGTGCCATGGCCTGGCCGGAATCCTGACTGAGATGAATAAAGAAAGAGGAATTCTCCAGAAAAGTTTCATCAAGAATGGTAACAAAGAGATAGGACAAAAGTTAGAGAGCACTGGAGGATCAACAGATGATTGTTTCAGTAGAGGAATCATCAAAGCGTGCTTAAGAGAGGCTGTAATAAACCCAGTTTGTAGCGATGCATTGACCGCTTGTGCAAGTATTGGGGAGATCGTAACAATGCTCTTATGACTCTATTAGACAAACACTATCCTGCTCGTACATTCACACCTTTCCATCCCCATACTCAGCCTTGGATCACCTCTGAAACCAAACATGCAGTGTGACATATGATGCTGAGGCAAATTACGGACCCCTATACTACTCCTTGCCTACAAAATTCCTTTGCTGTCCTCACCTCTGCACTGAACTCTGCCAAATCGTCGGACTTTACAAACCTAATCGTCTCCCTTCACAATCACCCCCACAAACTTTCATCTACCCTCCAAGTTTTGCTCACACCGCCCAAGACTATATCAATCAACAACTGACTTTCAACAACTGACTTTCTGATGACTTTGCTCACTACATTTCCTCTATAATATCTAAAATGCATGACACTCTCACAGCCCTCCTCTCTCTCTCTCACTCAGCAAACCTCCTTCTGTACACTACCTCTCCCCTACCTATTCCACTCTCAACTATTTATTTCATACCTCTCCTGTTGAATTAGCACCCACCTTGTGTGGTCCCAACCCATTTTACACTCCTATTGACCTGTTTGCTCCATCAAATGGTGAAAGACTTAACCTCAATCGCGTGCCCTTATTTTCTTGAGCTCTGTAACCTCTCTCTGTTCTCTGTCTTGCCTTAATTGAAGAAGCCCTATGCTGACCCAAATATCCCAACAAACTATCACCCAGTTTCTCTGTTCCCCATTATTCAATGGATTTTGAGCATGTGGTCTTCAATGGGATCAATTCAATCTGGCTTCCATAGCGAATACTCCACTGAGACTGCACTCATGCATGTCTCCAACTTTCTCTCTGATTTTCAGTACTCCAAACTCTCTTCTATAGCCATATTTTTGGACCGTTTTGCTGCTTTCGACACAGTCGATCACTCCTCTTTCCTCCACAATATCCAGGACCTTGGGCTTCACAAATCTGTCCTTGCCTGGATCGCCTCCTACCTGGAAGTTTGATATTGTAAAATCTCTTGGCACTTACAAAGCTCTGGCCCTACCCATCTCCCCCACCAATGTCCCCCAAGGCTTTCACTATCAGCTTTTTGCTGGTGACACTCTTTAGTATACTACTGCTATTTTGTTCACGTTTCCTTCCTTCATTCCAGCCATACCGGAATGGAGTAAAAAAAGTTTCACTGGAATCTGTCACAGGATGGCTCTCCACTGCCTCATGCTGAATTTTTAAAATGGAAGTTATCTCCTGACTTTCAATGTCATCCCGCCACTCTCCTATCTTCTTCGCCTCTGACCTTCTGCTTCCCTCAGCCAAGACACAGGAATTCCTCCATGCAAAAATAATCCAATACCAACCCTGAAGAACCTTAAAATCTAGCACAGACCTAGAAATAGAAACAAGACACTATGAAAAATCTAAACTTGGAGGAACTGCCTTCTCCATTCCCTTTGGGAACTCGATCCCAAAGGAAATCAGGACGACGGAAGACCACGTAGCTTTCTGGAAATTGCTAAAAACTGGGTTATTCAACTTGCTCAGATAAAAACAGATCAACAACTACACAAGTACCATCATTACGGACAGGTAACTTTAACTCCATACAATGCCCAAATCACATACAACAGGTATTGAAACTCTTGCTCCAAGTGAAGGTATCGTGATGAACCAGACAACTGAATGCTCCTCACCTCTTGGATCAATATTTCAAGAAACACAGACAAAAGTTTGCCTAACGGATCAGGAGAACCAAGGAAAAGCAATAACCCCTGTTCAATAATCTCTACCATACCAACAATTTCCTTCTTTTTCCTCCAATCTAACCACACACCAATGCAAAGGCGAATGACCTACATAAAAGAAAAAATGGCATAGCTGCACAATATGCAGAACCACAGAAAAACCTACTAACCACTTCCTTTTCTCTGCCACTCACCCTCCCTCACCACACAGCTAGTGAATCACCCTGCTAAACATCCAAACCACACATCACTCTCAGACCAACTCACAAACCCCGATAGCCTCCAACAACCAACAACACACACACTGGATGCCACCTATGTGGAAACAATTAGCATCCAGTGTGCAACACAAAGCACACCCAGAAAGCTCACATACACAGATTTGAGTTGATACTAGTTCTACATGCATCACCAGATGAGCTTAACACCTGTCTTATCCCTCTTTTCCTCCCTAAACAACCCACCCCACTTTACCTTAAAGAACTACAAGAGTACCTGGAGACCATAGAAATGGCAGCGGTTTGTGGTATAAATCAATTTAACATAACATAACAAGAAGGGGATACTAGGGAGCCCAACTAAGAAGGTGGTGCTTCTCTAACGTTCATGTGCCTGGGAAAGATCATACTGAATACTGTTGAAATCCTGCCCATGCACGATATTTGACCGGCATAGTAGTTTGGTGAGTGACCGCTGGGCAATTTGAGAGGTTCGTTGCAGCAAGTGGTGCCCAGAGAGGCCTTGAGCAGACCCATGAGATAACAGATTGGCAGGTGGCAGAGCCTGTGCACTGGAGTTAGCTGAGGCTGAGGTGGCAGGGAGCTGCAGGGGTCCTCCGGGGATCGGAATCCACACCAACTTCATGGGTGATTTATAGCTGGAGCGGAGCCCCCAATCGTAGGAGAGGGAAAGCTGTTCGAGGTGCCCTTAGGCTGCTGGTGATGGTTAGATGTGGAAAACTGCCCCACAATCGGATTGGAGTGGATAGCCTGGGCCTGGTCGATTAACACCTTGGGCTGTGGGCTGCATCAGTCCTGTGCAGTAAGAGATATGGGTCCCCCAGCAATGCAGATTTGTTGGCCGGGACTGAACTCGGCCATCGTCTTGTGCAGCCCTGTAAGGCCACGAAACTGGTGGTGGCAGAACCCACTTACGGGTGGGCATGGCGGCAATTGTGCTTGAGGGAAGCAGGCAACAGGAGGACAACAAGTAGCAAGAAGCCCAGGGATCTCTTTTGAAAGAGGAATGCTCCCATTGCTAAGCATGTGACAAGAGTGGGGGCTCCAGTGCAGCGGATTATGGCCGCGGTCTAAGAGGAGCACAGGTGGCTGGCTGGCAGATAAAAGGTATTGGAGCCTGTGAGGTTGTCTCTGCAGTCAGTGGTACCAGAGTCCTGATGGGAGGACTGGCTGGACTATACACAGCGGTTGCTTTGCGAGGGTGGATTGTGGAGCTGGTCTACAAGCTGCACAGTTGCATTGGGCGCAATGGACGTGGACTGAAACAAGGGCAGTGGCTGGTGGTCTGACCCCCCGCCCCCACGGGAGGCTGAATTAGGGCACTTGTGGACTTGCTTAGAAGAGGGTCGCTAGTGCAGCCCACCCAATATCCCAGTGGGGACCTAACTGTGGGTGTACTCAATGTGCTCTTTGGGGTATTGCTAGGGGAGACCAGGGTCTGATGGCTGCCCACGAGGGGTTTTGAGGTGAGCACAGGAGGGCACGCTAGGGTCTGTTTGGATGATGGTGAAGGGCCAGCAGAAATTGGAGCAATGCTGATGCTTGGGGGGCAGGAATAAAGTGACTAAACATAGGTTGCAGATGGCAGTGGAGGGGTTGGACCCAGGCCCGCTTTAAGAAACAGTGTCAGTGAAGCAACTGCTGGGTGCGATCCAGGACTTGAGGGAATCACTAGAGGGTAAGGTCCAGTCAGTTGCCATTGATATCTCGCTGATAAGGGCGGACGTTACGAAAATGGGGGAGCATGTGGCTGTAGCGTAAAATAGGGTTGCAGATGTAGAAGATGAGGTTTTGGTACTGCTGTACCGGGTAGATGTGCTGGCTGCAGCCACAAGAGCACTTAGGATCAAGGCAGAGGATGCAGTGGGATGCTCCTGTCGAAGTAACATCAAAATCTTGGAGAAAACAGAAGGAGAGGAAGGCCCCAACATGAAACTTTATCCCAATAGCTCTTCAAAGACATCCTGAAGATAAGAGGACAATCGATGTGGTTCACTTTTGAAAGGGCGCACAGGGTCCCTGGCAAAAGACCCTTGATTGGAGCTTCTCTGAGAGCAGTCATAGCAAAGGAATTGAATTATAGGGACCGGGACGCAATCTTGCAAAATGCAAAGCGATCAGCAGCCTATAAAGTGCGCTGTTTTTGTGTATTGGTGTTTCCTGACTTTATTGAAGTGGTTCAGAAGCAATGTAAATCATACGATGCAGTGAGGAGGAGGCTTCGTGAACTCAGGCTAAAATATATGATGTTTGTCCCAGCGAAATTGAAAGTGCTATACAATCGGCGCTCGTGTGTGTTGGAATGCCCAAATGAAGTTTGGGACTGGTTGGACTCTGAGTATGGGCATAGTGCTATGGCAGAGCGTTGGGGAAGTTGTGTGTCAAGACCAGGAAGGGGGGCCATGCCCTGTCCTACAGGGAGTCTGAAGGTGGGACTGGCATCAGGAAGAGTCTGCGTCAGTACAGAATGTTGGTGCTACGAGATGAACTGTTCCACAGGACCTGGCCATCAGGGGTCAAGTCCTAAAAATAAAAGTGGGGGGGAGTTGTCAACAAATGCAATGGGATGTGACCTCACCAGAAATTTGCATATCAAGGTGAAATATGCACATTTCATTACATTTGCTTTGCATACCCACCCAAATTGCACAGGACGAATGTCATTTGCCTTTCATAAAAACAACACAAAGCCCAGAGAGGATTTTTTCTTCCAATAGTGTTTTTGAAAACGTTAAAAGATGTGCATGTTTTAAACTCCAATAGCCAATACAAATGTTTTCCCTGGGAATTGTAGTGCTGAAATGAGACATTTTACCTTTAGTTGTTTGTTATTTTTCATCAGGTTATATAATGCAGTGGTGAAGTGTCCGGCCTACAAACCTGGCGACTGTGGTTCGATCCCGTGGTCGGCTTTAATGCATGAATTCAAAGAGGACATTCACTCTTCATCATTTTAGCAGGGGGGGACTGAGTCCACCCTCTGAAAAAATTGGGTGGACTCCATCCCCCTGCGTGCACCCTCGACTTGAGCCCTGCTGGCAATGGCCCTGAGCAGGAGGCGGCAAACAATGAGAATGTGGTCCATTGGAGGCAGAGAACTCTGTCTGAAAGTTGCTGATATTGATGCTGGACATATCTATCTATTTTGGTGCTAGGGTTAATGAGTGGGTCTGAGCAAAAACGTTCATCTCGGGGCTGCCGGATCATGGGGACAGGCTGAGTTGTTTGTGATTTGTTATATGGTTGGGATTTGAGTGTGGGGTTGCATCCTGTGTTGGAGGTTGTGGGCACAGGGTGGGGGAGGAGGATAGTTAGTGACGGGGGACTAATTCATTGGTTTTCACTTGTCTACTTTGTGGGGTGGTGGCTGGATGATGGGCCTGAACCGGTTGGGGATGATTGACAATGACTGGGTGGAATGGCCAGACTGAGGATGGTTAGCTGGAATGAATAATGTCATCAAAAGAGGGAAGGTTTGCTCATACCTCAAATGGCAGAACATAGATGTGGCAATTTTGCAAGAAGCGCAGACAGGCACAAACTCAAAGGGATTAGTTTGAAAACCTTTATTTAATAGTTCTTTTGGGTTGGTGTAATGCTTAACTGGCATTAATTCTAAAGGGATGGTTCCCTTAACTGATGTTTCTAATGGGTGTAGTTGTGTAGTAGTTCAAGTAATAAGTCTGTTTGTGTCTGAACCTATGCATGGCCTCACTCTATGCAAAAATGTGATAGGAAGTCTTTCAAAAATAAGAAAATAGTAGCTAAAACAAATAGGAACCAGGGTTGGTTCTGGGTGGTTTTCTTCCCAGGTGCTGCTTGGTCAGTGTCAAACAATAGAGCTGTTCCAAATACGTTCTACTTAGGCCTCTTGTAGATAACAAAGTTCTCAGTGATTCACTTCCCCACGTTTCAGTTTGGTCAAACTACAAAATACTATAAAAAAAGAAACATGTATCACAGTTCCTTCTGTAAGCTTCTTGGGGATCCCTTGCCAAAGCTTCAAAACTCTCAATAACACAACCAAAATATTAAGTATTCAGGCCACTTGAGTTTCCCTTACCCAAGTTCACGCCCATTTCGACTTTTAAACACAAAGTCACTCTTTATCGGATTGTACTCTTTTCTTAAAGTTCCAATAGTTAAACACACATCACTCTTGGAATATGTTTCACTCAACAGTGCTTTCATAAACTGTTTCTTCTTGGGGTAGGACCAGAGGCTTTCGCGAATGCCAGTCTTTCGGCTTTTCCTAAGCGCATCCACTCTGACCCTGTTACCCCTCTCTTAACTCTTGTTTCTCTCACTTTATCTTCATGCCTCTTGCACCTTACTGCTTTGCTTGTGCCCCTGCACCTTCTGTTTCATTTGCTCCTCTTTGCTTTCAACTTTTGTTTTGGACTGCTTGTTCGCTTTCAGTTCAGCTTGCTTTCTGTTCTTTTTCCTTCTGCGCCGCTTTCATGCATCTTTACCTTTGCATAATTTCTTCCTTTTTACTTCCTAGCCTATTATTCCTGCTTTCTGCTTTTCACTACAACTTTTGCTTTACTTTACTTTCTCTCTGTGCCGCCTGGCAGTTTCACAAATCTTGCTTTACTTGTCTGTGTTTCTCTCGGTGCTGCATGGCACTTTCACAATACTGTTATCCCGCTTCAGCCACACACACACACCACTGGGTCTTTGCTTCTTACCCCATGTAGCGCAGCACTGGCGGGTTCTTCCTCTAGGATGAGGCTGAGGTCAGGGTGTCCCCACCTGCCCCTCAGACGCCTCTGGGACCGGGGAGTGTCCCAGAGGAATGAGCACTTGCATGGACACTGCCAGCGGGGTTCCATCTGTCTTCCTCTGACTTCAAGGAGGCATGACTCCATCGACACGCTGCAGCCTCCTCTGCACACCGGGTCAGCAGATCCTGCTCCTCCTGATCGATCTTCTTGCAGCTCCCAGCTTCTCTGGTCCTCTGGGTGCTGGGAGGGTATTTTAACAATGTCATGGATGTAACACAGGATCGTACACATTTAAGAAATAGAAACCCTAATGTATGCACCAAACTTGCCACCTTCACTTTGGCACTTGGTCTAAGTGATGTATGGCGGGATTTACATCCAACAGAGCAGGGATACTCATTTCACTCCAGAGCCCATGCCTTTCTCTCAAGGCTGGACTATTTCTTTCTCCCAACAGTAGACACCCATAGAGCGATCAGTGCAACTCTGCTACCCCGAGGAATATCCAACCATTCACTCATGATGATGGAGCTACTGACAAACAGACCGCCCCCCCACCATCCTGGCAATTAAATAGTTATTACCATGGCTCATTGATCACATTCTTGATAAAACAACTACCTACTTTGAAATCAACAACGGTATGGTAGACAGCCGCCAGTGTTGTGGGAAGGATATAAACCGGTTCTGCAGGGAGAGATTCTCTCCTGGACATCGGCGCATAAAAAATCACATCAGCAAAAAATGATATCGCAGAGCAGGAAGAAATACAACAAGAAACTGCACACATAACTACGGGATCACCGGATACTCAATTATCACTCTTGGTAGACAAAGAACGTCTCTGCAATGTCGCCCTAGGTAAAGCCAAACAAGCGCACTCAGAGATGTGTGCACGATTATATGAGACCGGGGACAAAGCCGATAAGATATTGGCCTGGTTGGAGCGAAGGGACGCAGGTCACGGACAGGTCAGGGAACTTAAAACCGCACGATCTGAACTACTACAATCAGATCGGGACATTTCCTAGGGTTTTGCGGACTATTATAAAACCCTATGCAAATACCCAGTCAGAGCCATTGACACTGCCGTGCTAGATGACATAACACTTCCCTGTTTAACCATGACACAAATACTACATTTAGAGGAAGATATTACCGAGGCTATAATTGTACTTGGATCAAATGGATTCCCGATTGAAACTTGGAAAAAATTGGAAGAGGGCAAAATAACCCCTCACTTGCTTAAAATGTTCCTTCACTGTAGACAACAAGGCATCCTATTCCCGGATCTACGCAAAGCCAATATAATTGTCATCTTCAAACAAAGGAAACCCTCGGAAATATGCAGCTCATACACACCAATTTCACTAATCAACAGCAAAACAAACATATTGGCAAAGGTGCTTCTCCATCCGGACCAGTGTGGATTTATGCCACAAAGATCCACACACATGAATATTCGCAGGTTACATTTGATGCTGGAGAGAGCTCCGGCCCTCCAAGAACCACTTGCATTACTAGCTGTTGACTTTGAGAAGGCGTTTGACTCTGTCTTCTGGGAGGCCCTGTGGCAGATCATGTGGCGAATGGTATTTGGGGAGACCTTTATGAGCTGGGTCCAGCTCCTATACCAATCTTCAGTGGCAGAGCTTAGAGTTAATGGTTGGCCTTCTAGAACCTTCCGATTGGGGAAAGGGATTCGTCAGGGATGTCCACTATCACCACTGGTCTTCGGGTTAATCATCAAACCCCTAACCATACTGCTGCGCCAAACAAATTCATGGAAGGGATTTCCCTGGTCCGAGGGTGTGGAAGAAAGGTTCTCAATATATCCCGGCGATCCCTTGATATACTTGGGCGGCCCAATGCGCTCCTGTCCGGAAAATTACGAAACTGTATGGACAATATGGGAGATTTAGTGGACTACAAGTCAACTGGAACAAGTCCATCCACTTTCCAGTCAAAGGAACAACCCAGGCAATTCCCCCACACTGCCCATACTGTAGAGAACTAGAGCATGTTTGCTATCTGGGGATTCAAGTGACAGCAAATTGTACAGAATATATATCCCGGAATCTACACCCAATCACAGAAAAATTCACTGCAGATGTCTGGGATTGGGTACTGCTCCCACTGACCCTCTTTAAGATGCTGGCGCTACCACGCCTTTTATATATCCTACAGAATGCTTCGCTCCAAATACCAGATTTGGAATTCCACAAGGTGGACAGTGCCCTCAGAACATTGTTATGGGGTCGGGGACACCCGTGAATTGCACTACTGACATTGCAACGGTCGGTCTGGGAGGGTGGAATTGTGCTACCACACAAGCATACTACTGGGTGAGTCAGATGGCGGTGGTTAACAACATCCTACATGGAGACAAGTAACTGCCTCATATTCGAGCAGAAATTAATGCAATGAATGACATGTCCCCACACATGAGCCTTTACCAGACCCTGAATAAACCCCCTCCCCACACAATGACAAAACACATTACACTACTATGGCAACACGCCCACAAATACATTGGCTGGGATAAGAAAGTGACCCCGATGCAAACACTGTGGAGAAACAGTAACCAACCTGAATTAAATAAACTAACAATACGGCTGGGTTGGATATCGGCTGGGATTGTAAGTGTTAGGGATATATTTCCACAGTGCAAACTGACTTCCTTTGAGAAACTAAATAATCAATTTTAGCTCCCCGCCACAGAACACTATCACTACCGCCAGCTCGCTCACGCAGTACAAACACATCTCCCTATGCTCTTGGATATGCCAGAGTGTACACCACTGGAGAGGAATGTTGTTGCAGAACACATACCTACTAGAATCACCACAGTAATGTATAATGTCATAACCTCTTTTGCAACACTGAACTCTCTAACCTCAAAAGGAAATGGGAGGGAGATGTTGGGCTGATACAATCAGATGATTGGCTGATGGCATTGATGTACCCACGAGACACTGCGATCTCCTCAAGACTCCAGCTGATACAGCTCAAAATCCTACATAGAGTTTACTACCCCCTGTTAGGCAGAATCATATGCAGTACCCTTTGGAAACACCACACACAATTTAGACCACAAGTGTAAGTACAAATTCACCTTTGGTACAAGCATGTACTACACAGTAAAGTGGTAGCGATGGCTGAGCAGCCAGACTTATCTCAGGAGTAAAGTGAGCAGTATCAGAAGTTACACAAAGGACAGTAATTACTATGGTTCAAACAAACACTGATACAAGGTTTCTGAGTAAAAGAATATACATTTATTTACACCATCAATTATAAAACAATTCACTAATATAAAGCAGCAGAAAATCACAATCTTGATGCACTACAATAATCAACAATCAATTCTGGACCAGTTAAGCCCAAAATGAAGCGTGAGCAAAATGGCACTCCAGCAATTTAAAAATGGAGGAAAAGGCAAGGTTATCCAAAATCAACAAGTGATAGGCAGGGCAATCTAGAAAAGGTTTACTACAACTAGGATTCACGTTAATAGGCCTGGCCAATGTTAATGGTACAGAGTCTTTGCAGAGGATCACACAGTTCAGAGTAGTTTGCGGTTAAGTCTTTACCAAGAGTTCAAAACGAAGTTGGTCGAAGGAAAAGTTATTAAAAGGAGAAGGGAAGGACAAGCCTTCGGAGAGGCGAAAGATTTCAAACACTTTCACCGCGGTCGGACGGAAAGAATGACCAGATTTGCACAGTACCTTAAATGAAGAAGAATGCTGTAGCTGAGGTGGTTATTCCTGGCAGTTCCTGCAGGCTCACGGTTCCTGGAGCGACTGTCGTGGTGACAAGAAACAGGAAGACTGGAGGGTCTTGCACTGCCCAGGGAAGAAGCCAGCAGCAGAGCAAAGCGTCGAATAAAAGGTGTGCTCCTCAAAAGCATAAATGGACTCTCTCTCACTGGCTATCTGGTTTCCTGTAGCACAGCAAATTCGACCAGGCTGAAGAGGAGGTCCAGGGGCTTTGGGATCTGGTTGGTCCCACCAGGGTCAAGGGGAGAAGACTCCTTGCGGATGTCCTCTGTTGTCGAAGTTTCAGGCGATTCGGAGCTGCAGCAGGGCTTCACCGGGTGTCCAGTAAGTGCAGCAGTCGTCTTTATTCTGCTTCTCGTTGGCTTTCTCGATCCAGTAGCGACTCTGCCTTCCAAATACCAGAGACCTGCCTTTAAGCAGTTTTCCCCCATTCACACAGCCTGGCTGTCAATCACACAGCAGAGGGGCTGTTCTGGCAGGACAGCCACCTAACCAATCAAAATAGAGTGTGACTTGGGTCTCTAAGGAGACCCTGTGCAGGGGGCCTCAAATCCCTCCCTCACATCCTGTCCACCCAGACACTCAGGCGCCTAAGAAGGGCTTCTGTGTGAAAGCCCGCCAAAGGACGGGGAACAAAAGAATCAAACCTGGTTTGGCGCGCAGAGTAAAACACGAGAAAGACCTTTACAAAAGGAAATGGCGAATAAACCCAACCGGAACCGAATAAAAATAAAAGGGGTCCAGTGGGTTTAGAGTTTGAGGCTACCACATAGCCTCTAACATTACCAAGTCTATTTTCATAGCTTGCGGTAAAATAAAAATGGTAGATACCACTGCCACCAGCCAAATCTTTAGAGAAAGGGGAACAAAATAATGTTCCATGAGAAACAGACACAAAGGGATAACTATTAACCCTTCCAGTACTCTATGGGAAGATAGTTTGTACTGGGTCTGTAAGTTTAAAAAGACTAGTAAAGTCAATGGAAACTTTACATGTTCTGGGAGACAGTAGTCAGTCCCAGAAAATGGAGTTTAGTGTGGGAAGTCTAAAAAGATAAACCTGTGTCACTGCACTAAAGGTGCTGTATGACACAGTAAAAAGATGATGCTTATGGAGTAGGTGAGGCGCCATAGTCCATGAGCACTAAAATGTACAACACACAGCAAAACACATGTATGAGTGGGAAAAAAGTCTCACACTCTTACTAGGTGAAATAATTAAACCCTAGACATCCAGCAAAGCTGCTGAGGGACTCAATAGGTAAGGGATATTAGCCATTCTGGAGAATTCTCCCTAACACCCCCGAGCCGCACTGTACCATCGGAACCATGCCACAAACCCCAACTGCCTTTGCTGCCTTCAGGAAGAGGGTACCTTCTTTCATATCTTGTGGGAATGCCTCCAGATCCAAAGATACTGGCGTCAATGCTGTAATAAACTCCCAGAAGCATTGGGGCACGAAATACCAATAGACCCTAATATGATGCTATTGGGCATTGCGGAGGAGGGAACCAACACTCGCTTCGAGAAACTATTTCTCTCTAAAACCACAGGGTTCATAAAATGAAACATAGCCCAACTGTGGAGATCCAACGTCACCCCGCCCTTTGTGCAATGGTGGCAGATGTAAATACATGTATGATAATGGAGCAATTTATTTTGGGGAAGGCAAAAAAGATTTGGCAGAAATGGGAGAATGCAAACTGATGGGTGACTTTCCAGGTTATATCGAAGAATGTCACAGGAGATGATGATGCTGCTTAATGTTGAAATAGCATGTGGATTTGACTGTTATGTAATGGTAAATGTAAATGTTTTACTATTAAAATCAATACAATTTTACATAAAAAAGAAACAATTCCAGTATTCTAATTAATGAGACCGAAGTGCTTTTAAATGACTTGGGCAAGAGTAACAGCACCCAAACATCAAAGACACTATTGGTTAATGTTAATACGTTGTGCAAAGTCCCCAGTAAGAAGGTAATGTGTAAACCCCCTAAGCACCAAATCACACCTCTCACTGGCCCCCCAGATGATCAAAACCCTATTCAAGGCTGTTCAGGTACATCAACAAAAGTAGTCCAGTCAATTCTACCATTTAAGTCACTTAAGGGAGGAGAGAAACCTCCCATTTTGGGAAATGGCTACCGCATGGAGTTTCAGCAACTAGGATGGAGGTAAGATCGATTCTACAACAGTTTCTGTTCACTTGCCGAATCTCTTGCCCACACCTTATTGCACTAAACATTGCACAAATGATCCTGAGGAAGTAGTTAACCCTGCCCCTGATATCACTAATGATGATACTAGTTTTGTAATTGATCACTTGATACCCTGATCTCAATGGTACGACCCATTGAAGTTGCCAGTTGATCAGAAACCAACTGAACCAAGTATAGGAGCCAAACCATCCACTGGACCTCCATCAAGCAGTTTGCCCTTAACATCTATGAAGGTTAAGTCTACGGAATCGTCCATTATGTCCCCTTCTAATGTGATCCAACATTCTTGTACAGGTTGAGCTACCCTTTCACTTGAAGGTACTCTTCTTACAGATAAAATCAGACCAGTGATACTTCTATCAGCTCGTATTGGTAACACAGGGCCCATGCAGGTTTGCAAGATCCAACTCTAAAAATGTTGTTATCGGTTATCTCAAAGTATCTAAATCATCCTATCCCTACGCTGAACGGAAAGCCAAAACAGCCATGTAGCATAAGAACACCTAGAGAGCCAGGTCACTTTTCACCCTTGCCTCACTGGCAAACTTCGATCAATGGTGGCCCCCCATCCCTTGCCAGATGAGAACAATGTAGTGCTCATGACTTCTGTTCCAAAATTAAAAAAGGGCTCATTTGAAAATAGCAAATTCATAACTAACAAATGTACCCACTGGTTGAGGCACACATGACATTCTTAAGGCTAAGATAGTTCCCGTTACTAACAACAACGCCTTTGACTCTTGATCTTTGGCTAAGGGACTAACTCTCCTCGATCTTAGAACCATACCATCTTTAATATCCAAAATCCAGTTACGTAGCTCTCAGACGATTAGTTCTTGCAATACTTTTTCAACTGGCCATAATTATAGCATTGCGGTTAGAAAGACCCCCACTAGCCAACAGTCTTCTCAAACCCATCAATCAAACACACAGGTTTGACAACGATCGTCCTCCCCTTCTTTGGTAACAGCTCAGGACATTTCTGCAGGTGCTAAGTTAAAAATTATATTATCTTGGTACATAACAGGACTAATGTCCAAGTCACCTAATACTGACTTTGATCCGTTTTTGGTAAAACATAACGTCATTGTCATGAGACATGGGTTTCTTTACCTAGTTCTAGACCAGGTTATTCATGATGTATTACTCCTGTGATAAACAGTGGTAGAGGACCACCTTGTGGAGGAATTCTAGCATGGGTCAATACAGACCTTACTGAATGTACTGATCAGGAAAACACTAATAGTCCAGACATTCATTTTCTTAAACTGATGGTACCAATGATTTCTCATTAACACTTATTAATGCCTATATTAGACCGTTCCAAAATCTATTGTCTGTAGCCGCTATTCAATGCTTAGAATTCTCGATTGAGACATTTCAAGGCCAACGTAATGGTGCCTCTAGGTCTGCGATACTGATAATACCTTAAGGGAGGGTTTTCAATGTGGCAGTGGAAGTACTTGTGGGGGCATACCTGCTTTGCCACTGTTAGATCTGGAAATACATCCAGCCATATTGACTATTGTCTAATAGATCTCGCAAAATGGGGCTTGTTGAAAGAACTCTGCCAATCAAAGGGACGAAAGCCATCACAACCCATTACTTTCACCACGGAACATTAGTCTGCAGAATAGTGGCTGTTTGGCTCTAAGATCTGACATTCATTCTCACCTAATCAATGTACATTGTGATGGTTACCTTCAAATGCTGAATCCTTATCTGTCAAGATTTATAGTAGAATACACCCGTTACTGGGTGGGTATCTTCTCAATGGCCCAACTAATAATAAAGGTGGTACATCCTTTTACGAGAGATTCGTTGAATGTATCAATCCAGTTATTACTCACCCTTGTATTAAGTAGGGATATAAATGCAACTCGATTCAGGCCTGGTATTACAAGGATTGCAGGAATGCTAAGTCAGAACTCCTTGCTGCTAAAGTCCAACAAAGAGGCGAATTTCAAGCATGACCAGGCTAGGGAGGGGAGACAGGACTGGATGTACTGGTTGTAGTTCCTCTTTCTTGCTCGATGTTTTAAGAAACGTATCCCAGCCCTTGTAGGTAAATATAAGGAACTAATAAGGGACGTGGCGTGGAATGTCCTCATCCAGGAGGTGAATGACCATAATCACTCAGCATTTTAGAAAATAGTCACACAAGGAAACGTTAATGTTTCCTTGTGATCATCATTGTACCTCACCGAAAATGTATGGTAAAAAAAATGTTTATTAGTATTACTCCAATTCCAAGTAACTCTGACACCTCTGGCATGTCCTCAGATCTGGCTCAAGCTAACACCATGGCATTCTCTTTGGAAGAAGTCAAACTGACCCTAAACTCGCAATGTACAGGCAACGCTCTGGGCCAGGACGCATTATCGATTAACTTATTCAAACAAGATTCCACTATTTGCATTCCAATACTTACGTCATGTTCAATTCCATCGCAGTAAAAGTAATCCCACCTACATTTTGGAGAAACACAGAGATTATTCCCATTTTCAAAAAAGGACACTATAACGACCCAGCCAATTATCGTACCACATCCCTTCTCGATTTCTTGGCTAAAACATATGCTAAAATCCTGAATAATAGGCTTAGCCAGTGGATTTCAGAAAAGGGTATTTTATTCCATGCCCAGGCAGGCTTTAGAAAAGGGATGGGAACGATTGAACAATCCTTTAGCTTGTCTCTGGTTATTCAAAAGTATGTAATGCAAAAACGAGTTTCTCTTTAACTACTGTTTGTCGATCACCAAGTGGCGTTCGACAACGTAAATCACGACCTACTGTGGTCAACCTTAGCAAACCAGGGCATCCTAGTGTATCTGTCACATTCCATAAAGTCCTTCTACACTGAGAATGTGGCATCTCTAAGATGGGGGTAAGCAGAATGAAATGACCTATCCTTTTCCTGTTCTAAAGGTGTGCGCCAAGGCTGCGTTATGGCCCATTTATTATTTTCTCTTTGTATCAATGATAATGCTTGTTACCCTACTAAATTGTGTCGGAGATGCTCCAAAACCTAAGCATTCCTGCTTTTTATTGATGATTCTGTTCTTTGTTCTTTCACGCCTTTTGTTCTATGGAAATCTCTTAACTTATTTTATGAACAGATCCAAATAATGAATAATGAATGAAAACAAAACTAAGGTTTTGACCTGTAATTGAAAAGTGCTGCCAGTTATCAACATCAAATTAAAAGATGTTTTGATAGATCAGATACCACATTTTGATTATTTGTGTTTTTCTTTACATTATTTCCCAAAAATGTGGAGACAACGTTATTAAACCTGCCCTTGTAGTGTAACGAGTCCATGCTCTTTCCGCTGCACTTTACAGAGCAGAAATGTATGTTCATTCTAGTGTAGAAAATCTTGTTATAAGCGTGAACACATTTTTCAAGAAACTACTTTGTCTACCACAGGGCGCCCTCATTATCTCTCTTAAATTGGAATTAGGTGTATAGGGTGTGGATTACACCATTAGGATTAAACCTGTTCTGGTTTTATTGTGGACAAAGGTTGACCTAATTGCCTATAAGGGTGCTCAGATTGATATTCTAAAGGGCAACACTACCAAACTATGGCCCTGGTTCTCCTACATAAAAACTCCTTAAGAAAGATAGGGATGGGCCACTTATGGGGCTGCCCGAGACAACTGAAGATACTAGCACTAGCTCTGTGAAGAATGTATTGGGCTTTAAGTGACCTCTTAGATTGAGCATATGTGAAACCACTTGCCATTCAGTACATACGATCTAAAACTTCTCTGGCCTTGAACATTACTTTACTTGGATCACTGTATCCCCAGAGAGGATTCTTTATACTAAGTTTCACTTGGGAATTCGCCCTACTATGAACTTTACATGCATTTAGAACTCATCTAATTCTAAATTATGCCCGGTGTCCTCACTAGAGGATGTGTTTCACTAATTCTTTTGGGTCCCACATTTGAAGGACATCTGTCGATCATGTCTAGTTCCTTCGTTTAAACTCTTTAATGTCCGGAAGATAACTGATGCTATGAACCTGTGCAACGTTGCTCACAGCGAAATATGTGTATTCTCAGTATCTGACTTTCTCGTTGGGACATGGACTAGGCATAGGAAATTCATTTTGTCAACTCTATCTGAACGTTATTTTGTGTTCTTGCTGTATTTAACCAATGGTGATTGTTTTTTAATACCCAGCGAGCGGGGTGTGGAGGCCTCCCAGCCAATGAAGGGACTCAGAACAGTGTCTTTACCACACTGGGAAAGACCCTGCTCCGAGCCTCCTCAGAACGGAAGGTCATCATCTGCCCTCACCGGGTTCTACAGGTAAGTGTGCTCCCATGCATCCAATCCCCCATGGCCACCCCCCTTTTCCACACAAGGCACCCCTCACCACCACCCCACTTACCTTCTGTGTCCATGTCCTCTGGTTGCGCCGGGAACAGTGGTGTCCCTGGCGCAGCTCCAATGTCAGCAGGGCTGCCATGAAAAGGGAGAAGGGACTTTGTATAGCATGATTAGTGTACTTTTGCCAATGCAGTGGTGATTTTATTGCAGCTTTAAAGCATTGGCTAGTTGTAGCATTTTTAATATGGGAGGAAGGGAGATCCAGTGGTATCACAATAGAAGACAGGAAGAGCAGAATTGGGAGGAACCACCCGGAAGGTATTAGATGGAGGGATTAGGTAGAGTTCTAAATTACAGCATGCAAGGAGGATAAGAGCAGCAGGGGAAAGTGTTGGCTAAGTAGAGGAATGCAGGCTCATTCAGAAATTTGAGAACCTAGGAATTTAAATCGGGAGAGGTTTTTAGCATACGTTGAGAATGGCCTGGTAACCCCTGTTCCACAGCATATGCATAGAACAAGGCAGGCCAGTCTCAAAGAACTAATACATTTACAGTAAGCAAACAGTAAACATCCAAAACAGTTAACTGATTCATTTAAATTAGCTGGCAACATCTCAAACCACCTCCTTCTGAAGAAAGACAATCACTTATAAGTAACTTTTATGCTCCAATGATTTAGTATTTTCACTGCTTACATTCATAGAGAGTCAGTGGGCCTCATTAGAAGTCCGGCGGTTGCCATGCCGGTAAACCCGGCAGGCTGCCGCCAGACTTGCAAGATTTTCCCGCACTCGGCTTGCCGGATTTACTGGGACATTACAGCCCCAGCGGTCCGGAAAGTCAGGCACCAGAAAAGGTAAATCCACATTCCCATTTGAGTCCAATAGTACTCAATGGGTATGGTGAGCATGGAAGCATCGGCACAGTGTGCAAAAGTGCCGGTGCTTCCATGTAAGTCTGCAAGTCTGCGGGTGCCGTCCTGTGCGCCAGGTCAGACCTGGCAGGCAGGACGGCAGTAGCTTGTAGACTCGGAGAGTGACTATCTGGTAACAATGGTGCTGGTATGCCTACACTCGGAATGAGGCCCGATATATATCTGGGTTTCTGTTTCGTAATGCAAACCTCACACCTCAAATGTCTCTGCTTATCTAGCAATACTAGCAATATCCTTTGAAAATCCCAGCGGTTTCTCTGATCTGATCGTCTTTGATTTCAGAAATATAATTGGCATAATTGCCTCCCCTTATCACTTCAGCATTTGACACCTTTGATATAGACCCCTAATCTTTTGTTAATCATTTGATCTTTTATCAGGAATGAAGTGTGTTCATGTTCCCCTCTGTCCTGGTACGTAGCGCAATATCCCCCCTAATTTCATATACAAAGATGACATTACAAACTTGAGATTTGCGATGCAATAAACTCAAAGCTATTGTCACAGAACTTTGGGTTCAGCTGTCTTTACTTTAGAATTGTTAAGGCTCAGTGGCTAGTCACCAACAACCACTCTCTTTTTTTCCTCTTTTTTCCATAAGCCTAATAACTCCTATTTTCTGTGAATCCTTCTATCACATTTTGCAATCATAACTTGCGAGCCTCTCAGTTTGTACAGTTCATTACGTTTATAAGCAGGTTATAACTCGCCCATACAATAAGTACCTAAATTTAACTTCACATTTAGTCACATTTTTTCTATGGTGTAAGCTATTGAAACCAAAATATGTTGGAGAGCTCAGCAATACAAATTAAAAAAAATAACTACAAATGATCAAACAAAATGAAACCTATAGAATAAAAACTAAAGACAAACCCATACAAAGAAACGCATAAGACTCTAATGTGTACTGACAGAGTGAGGAGCCAGAAGGAGGCCTTAAAAATGCACCATGTACCAGCTGAAAATTATGGACCAAAGTCAAGTTTTTACAACCTCCCAGTAGCGATATAACGCTCTTTTTTGGCAAAGGGCAGTGCAGTCTGTTGCAACAACCCACATAAACTCCTGTACATTTCGGCAGAGAATTCTGTCAAATTATAGGCATCTCAAGAAATATTTTTCTTTAGATGCTGTGTCACTGGGAGTTGGAGGAGTGCACTGCTTTATGGGTTGTACAGGCAACCTTGAAAGCGATTATGCCTTTCAAACATAGCCGGTGCTGCTGTTCTAGAATTGGAGAGATCCAACTGAATTGCATAGCCCTAGCCACTAACCCGCAGCAGAGTGGAGACTGGGAAGGGAATATCAGCAAGAATAGAGTTCCCCATGTTGAGGCATGAAACCACCAAACCTTGAACCGATAATGTAAAAGCAAATAACACCTAAAATATTTGATTCCCCTCAATGCCCACACGTAAAGGTTAATATCCTTCCCCGTGGAGTTTATGTGTGGAATGAAAGATAAATGAAGGTCCAAAGTAAAAGCAATGGATTTGGCAGATAGTACAAGAGAGGGAGTGGGCACAAGAAGGTAGAACATAAACCATTGGGGCAAGAAAAACAAAAGGAACAGATTCTGTGTTGAGCTTGAAAGAAATGTGCTGCAATCTAATTCTTTTTTTAAAAAAAAACTCTGTTTATTTGGTTTACCAAGAAAACAACATAAAAAACAAACAAAGGCATTCATCCGGGAAACACATCAGCATTATCAGTAAAGAGAGGCGATGCAGGCCTAACAGGTAATATTGCATCCGCGGACCAGTTAGTAAATGGCAATTCTGGTTACATCTCATAATTTCCGTTTATAGGGAGGGGGGTTGTGATAGGGAGAGCAAAGGGGTTCCGGGGGGAAAGAAATAGGGCGGAGGTGTGCCTCAGCAAGCGTCTAGCCATTTCCCCCATATCTTTTCAAATTTTCGGGGGCAGCCCCACGCATTATAGATGCGGCGTTCCTGAGATGCACACCTACTCAGTTCGTTGGTCCAGCGGTTCAGACACACCGGGTCCGTCGAGCCCCAACCTGCAGCAATGAGTCTTTTCCCCGCAGCCAGTGCCACTGCCGTAAATGTTTTTTCATGTTTAGTGAGGTCAACCTCCCCCCAGATACCCAGAAGTGCCATCTTGGGGTCTTTGGGGATTGGTTTTCCCAATACGGTGGAGATCGTGTCCATGCACTTGCTCCAGAAGGCATGTAGCACCAGACAGTCCCAAATCATATGGAAGAAGGTGGCCGTCTCTCGCATCTTTGCATCGGGTACATGTCGCATCTCCAGTGTCGCCCCACCTGGCCATGTCGGTACAAGAGTAGTATGAGCGGGGAAGTATTCTGAGTTGTATCAGTCTAAGTTTGGCCTCGATGACTATCTCCCGAGTGGACATTAGTGCATCGGTCCAGTCATCAGGCTCCAGAGCCCCCAGGTCCCTTTCCCACCTTTCCTTCAGTTTACCTAGTTCTTTGGTGCCAAAAGAGTTAAGGGCCAGGTAAAGTGTGGAGGTGACCTTGGAGGGGATGTGTTGTGGGAAAACATTGGTTTCTATGGGAGAGCAGGGAGGTATGGTAGTGGAATCTGGGAATTGGGTGCGTATAGCATGGGCAAGCTGTGCGTATTGGAACCGGTCCATGGGTGCACAACCGTATTTGTCTTGCAGGGTGTCAAAGCTTAGTAGGCATCCCTCTTGAATCACATGGGCTAGTGTAGTTATCCCTCTACTTCCCCAGTTCCCAAACCATCCCCTTTTCCGTATTTCTGTAAGATGTGCGTTGTGCCATATGGGTTGAGCAAGTGTTGGTATCGCTTTCCAGCCAACGAGTTTATGTGTGTCCCTCCAAGCATGCCGGATGTGGTTGTTGGTGGCGTATAGGACCTGTAGGGGCGGGATTGAGAGCATAGACTCCATTTCAATGCAGACGTGCAGTAGGGTGGGGTCTGCATGTAACCAGTCATTCACCACCCCAATCTGCGTTGCTAGGTAGTATGTGCGTATGCAGGGTAGTCCAATACCACCCTCCCACACTGATCGCTGCAGCGTGGTGAGGGCGATTCTGGGTTGCTTCTCTCCCCAGGGCAGCATACAGAGGTTCCTATCAATGAGTGAGAAGGTTTTGTGGGGGATGGGAAGCGGAGCGTTTTGGAGGGTGTATGGGAGTCTAGGTAATGTCATCATTTTAAACAGGGCATCCCTACCCATTAGTGATAGGGGGAGCGATTGCCAGTGGGATACGTCCTTATTAAACCTGTCTAGTACCGGTTGTAGGTTGAGTTGGAGAAAACCGTCCAGGGTCGGGCCAATGCGTATGCCTAGGTATTTGAACTCCTGAATGCAAATGTGGTAGGGGCAGGGTTCGGGAATTGCATCTTCGCCGCCTTGGATCGGGAAGTAAATGGTTTTGGAGACGTTTACTTTTAGGCCGGCAAAGGCTTTGTATTTTTTAAGGATGGAGGATACAGTTGGGCATAAGGTGGCCGGGTTACTAAGATATATAAGGAGGTTGTCTGCATACAGCGAGAGCCAATCTTCCCCTCCTCCCGGCCAGGCGAATCTGGACCAGTTTTTGTTTGATCGGAGTTCAATTGCAAGTGGCTCGATGGTGAGCAGGAATAGGAGCGGGGAGAGGGGACATCCCTGTCTGGTCCCTCGGCCCAGGGGGAAAGATCTGGAGGATTTGCTGTTCACCCTCACAGTCGCCTCTGGAGATACATAAAGGAGTCTGACCCATGAGATGAAGCTTCGCCCGAAGTTCGTTCGGGCCATAATTTCCCACAGGGCCTCCCATCCCACAAAGTCGAACACCTTCTCAAAGTATTCTGCCAGGAGAGCCAGCGGACCCGATATCTCTGAGGCTCTATCGAGGACGAGTTGGATCCTTCGTAAATTCATGCGGGTAGATTTGGTGGGCATAAAGCCGCACCGGTCCGGGTGGACGATCGTCTCCATCACCCTGAGCAGTCGGTTAGCAAGTACCCTGGCAAGGGCTTTGGCTTCCCCATTGATCAGCGAGATAGGGCGGTAGGAAGCACACTCTTCCAGGGCTTTCCGATTTTATGTATGACCACAATACTTGCCCTTCTAAGGTCCGGGGGGGAGATCAACCAGTTCTTTACTGCGAAGGAACATTTGATGCATATCCCCGTTAGTGATCCACCTAGAAACGTCCAGGTCTCTATAAGGAACCCATTGGGGCCCGGGGATTTCCCCAGTTGGAGCTTAGCTAGTGCCTCTTGAACTTCGTTTTCGGTGATTTCAGTGTCTAGGAGCTCTGTTTGTTGAGCGGACAATTTTGGGATCTCAATCCGGTCTAGGAAGCTGGACGGCATTGATGTGGGATTCCCAGTTGGTGGAGTGTAGAGTTTCTCGTAAGAGGCGGCAAATGTTTCGGCTATGTCCAAGTCTTCAGTGAGCAGCTCTCCCTCCAGGGATTGGATGACTCGCACATGTCCTTTAGTTTGCTCACGTCGCTCTGACCAGGCGAGTCTTTTATTTGCCTTATCTCCTTTCTCGTAAAGTTGACTCCGGACTAGCCAGTGAGCCGCCTGTGCATTATCCTGGGCTATATTACTGAGGGTTTCTTGCGTGGTTACTAGGGCTTCCTTTGCGTCTTGGGTGCCGTGTGTAAGATGGTGTCTCTCACACTCCAATACTTTCCTTTCGGCATCCGCGATCTGTTGGGCGTGTCGCTTTTGGTGGGCCGATACGGCTGAGATGGCTTCCCCACGGAGAACATTTTTGTATGCTTCCCATAACACAATCGGACACTCTACTGCTCCTTCATTTAGTTCAAAGTATCCCGCTGTCTTTTTCTCAAGCTCTTCAGCAATTTCCGGGAGCCGCAAGTGATATGCATTCAGTCGCCAGGTGATGTGTGGGCGCTGGCAAGCGTTTTTCATGGTTAAGAGGAGCGGGGAGTGGTCCAAAATACCTCTTGCTAGAAACTCCGCAGATAGAAGCCTGTGGGATGTATTGCAGGGGATGAAGGTATAGTCTATCCTAGAGAATGTTTTATGTGCACTGGAGAAAAAGGAGAATCCAGCCTTGCCCTCGTGCAGTGAGCGCCAGGTGTCCGACAATCCCATTGTCTCGGCAAACATGTGAAGAGCTGTCGGAGCAGATCGAGTTCCTGCTCTTTTGTGGGACCTGTCAGCCATGACGTCCATAACTTCGTTGAAGTCCCCCCCTATCGCCCATAAGTTAACGTCCTCCTCCAAAAGTATGTTCTGCAGTTCGCCCAGTAGTTCCTTCGTAAGTGTGGGAGGGGCATAGACCGCAACGAGACCCCACTTTTCGCTCCAGATATCTGCCAGCAGTATCACAAATCGGCCCCTGGGCTCGGTCAATATTTTCTTCACCTGTAGGAGGACTCGTTTGTTGATTAGTATAATTGTGCCCCTGGCTCCTTTTGTGAACCCAGCTTGGTAAGTATGCGAGTAGTTGGATCTTTTAAAGAAACAGTTTCCGGTTCCAATCAGGTGCGTTTCCCTAAGGAGTGCTATGTCCGGTGAGTATCGATTGAGGTACTGGAGCACCAGTCTTCGTTTCACGCTGGAACCCAGTCCATTGACATTCCAGGTCAGTAAGGATAACTTATCTGTGTTTATTTCAGCTGCGTGGGTCCCTGTGCATGGCATCACGAAGGATCTGCTGTCTCGTTGGTCTCCAAGGTTGCATGTAGTATTCTGATGAACTAAGACTGACGTGTCCCCTGTCTGGATCTCTCCATGCCACTGGAAGCGTAGTGTAGCCCCGGGGGACCCAGGTGCGACTTCTGGAGGGAATCTTCCCAGGGATGCCATATGACAGTGTACCATGTGCTTGGGCGTTGCGGGCCCAACACGCAGGGTGTTTGTGTTTCCTGCGTCCGTGGTGCAATCTAATTCTTGATGAACTGTATGCAGCCTCAAAGAGAAGTATACCGCAAATGTCATCTGCATATTGGTGATAGGGATGCCCAAGCTCATCATCAGATTTCCAAACAGCTACATATAGACATTGAAAATCGTCAAGGACAAGATTGATACCTGTGCACCCAAAAGATGTCTAGGGAGTGGGAAAGATCACCTGCCCCCATGCTAACCAATTTATAATGTTTGGCCAGAAAAGAAGAGAACCAGTTTAGCACAGTCCATTGGCAGACCGTGGCAATTAATATTTCATGGACAATCAAATTAAATACTTCTGAGAGTGAAGAAAAACTAGCAAAGGGTGGCCCTATAACTGACCGCACAGTAAAAACCATCCAAGACCAGGAGGGTAGCAATCACTAAAGAGCAGCCAGGCTAGAAGCCAGGTGGGCATGGGATCGAGAGATCATTTCCAAGTACATGCATATTAAGCTGCACTAAAAGCAAACATTTGAAGAATGTTCTCAAAAAAAGACAGTTACTTGGAAAAAGTTACTAGGTAAAAGTTAGATATTCCTTCCAGATTCTGTGAGTACTGCTTTCAAGCTCGGGGCGGGGGCCGGGCAGGGGGGATTTACAATCTTCAGGGCATCAGGAAAGATGTGTTGAGAAAAAGACATTAAATAATTGCGTTAACAACTTGGCAAACAGTGAGAAAAATTATTTTAGTGATCAGGTGTTTATCCAATTCTGACCTTCAAAAGGAGCTACCATTCCCCAGTGGCACCAGTCTTGTGTTATCGCTGCTGAAAGGTATCCCAGGTCTAATTTTCATTGCAGAACATCCTGACGGCTATGCCATATGTAAAGATTTTCGAAACTGTATCATGTTAATTGTGTTACAAAATACCTCTTACAACATAGACTGGACTACACGTTCTTTACAAAAAAGTAATGTTTATCTCTAAATGTCACTTATTATTGTTCTTATTATTGTAAATACAGTGCATCTTGTGTGTATGCATAGAATGTACATTGAACCCTTTCCCCTCTGAGTACATCATGCTATCACAAATAATGATACATATAGTTTTATTTATTCATGGCCATTTTAAAGCCGCATCCCATTGACTGATCTACAAGGGCATACTCAGCCCATGCTTCAGGTTAATCATTAAGGATGTTTTCTTTTTGTTGTTTCCTTATTCATCAATATGATATGTTTCCAGTCCCTAGTATCTATGCTAACATATTTATGAATATGAAAAGAAAGTTTCCTCCTGGATATCTTGCTTCCGTAGTTCAAAAAATGGTTCTAACACGTTGGTTATTGCGATCCAATTTTCGCTTTTATTTGTGCTAGTGCTAAGTTGCTTTTAACATTGAGTAGGTACGCATGGGGTACATTGTGAGGCAAATTGTGTCCCTTGTTTGTCAGCCGACACGTGTTTCGAACCTTGGGTCTTTATCAAGGCTATTGTACATTGTCTCTAGCCCCCTATGGGGTCCTGGTCCATTGTATATGATGGCTGTCCTGTAGAGACAGTGGCTCCTGTTGGGCCCTGTTGTGCTAGTTCGCGTTCCAGGACCATGCACAACATATAGTGAAGATATAATGCACAATGGACCTGGAACGCGAACTAGCACAACAGAGCCCAACAGGAGCCACTGTCTCTACAGGACAGCCATCATATACAACGGACCAGGACCCCATAGGGGGCTAGAGACCACGTACAATAGCCTTGATAAAGACCCAAGGGTCGAAACACGTGTCGCTGACAAACAAGGGACACAATTTGCCCCACAATGTACCCAATGCGTACCTACTCAATTTTAAAAGAAACTTAGCACTAGCACAAATAAAAGCGAAAATTGTATCGCAATAACCAACGTGTTAGAACCATTTTCTGAACTACGGAAGCAAGATATCTAGGAGGAAACTTTCTCTTTCTACTCAACAAATGGGGTCCTGGCTAAACCCCAACAGTTCCTGTGATCTTATGACAGATGAACCCCATTAACGCTTGCTTAAGATACAACAGGGCCCAGCACAGGTTGTTTCCATACTTAGAGCCAACTACGATCCTATTATTTATGAATATGATGTTGACCTTACTTTTATTGTATTTGACACAATATTTTAGTCACGGGAAGAGTGTTGAATTCCCCTGCCCTTGCTGGGGTCCACCAAAGGGGTGGAGCAGGGGGTAGGTTGCCTCCTCAAGCCTGTGAATGATGAGCCTGGGGAGGAAGATCCCCTTGTCACGCCCTGTCACCTGGTAGGTGACAACTAAAGAACACCCTGCTGTGGCTAGCCTTTGCAACCAAGATAGATTGAAGCTCGCTGGAGGCAGACCCAAAGTACCAGAGAGGGAAAACAAATGTTTCCCTTTAAACAGAGTCGATTTAATTCACAAGATACTTGTAGCAGCTGTTCTGGTACTGCTGCAACCAAACCGGAGGAATCAGAGAAGTCACTTCAAAGCACCAGCAAGATGCTCCACGTGCTCTATACCACACTTGATACCATTTTGCAAGTTAGTGACTCTCTGAACCTGGATTTAATCATGTGTGAAACAAGGTTCCCAATTCATTATCTCACTGCAAAGAGTTCCTTCACTGAAGATATAATATTTCAAAATCACCATGAGCCAGCATGCTTGATCCATTCAGGTGGTTAAAAAATCATACCAAGAGTTTTCACATCATACAGTTCACACTCTGATGAGAGAACTCCTAAGAGTTTATGTCACATTCACCCACCCATCTCCCAGGTTAATAACTATTTAAGAACATCCCAGAAAATTACTGTCCTTATTCTGCTCATCTTTAAAACAGATATTTTCTAAATGTGATCATGATCTACTCTCCTTTTTGCAAATTTGTGGTTTGCTGTGCGGCTACGGCTCTAAGAAGGGAGAAGAAGGCAGTGGTGAGAATAAATGTGCAAATAACGTGCAACCACAGTTTACTGCATAGAGTCCTGTTTAAAAATGCAGATGAAGCAAAATAGTGTTACATTCTTACACATATGCATCTCTGAGAGACTGGTATCTTCGGTTTATAGGGCTATGAAATATCCATTGTTAAAACAAACATATGTTCATGATCTTTCTCATTTAAAAATGATCAATCACGTATAAAGAATGACCTTTGATGAAAACATATTAAAGGCGTTCCAAGGTTATAACACGGTTGATCAGATTCTCTGCTGAGAAAACTCCACATCAGGCTCAGGTTGATTAGGAAATGAAACCTAATGGACACCGGACAAATATCCCTAATAAGAAAGACATCTGTGTTTATTACATCTACACATTAGTCTTGTCCCATTAATTTTGTGTGAGCTGTTTTATGGCGCGAGTGTACTGTTCCTGCTGTCAAGGGTTGATGTTCATTTAAGACTGGGAGGTCTGGACCAGCTTCAGACCAAACGGGGTTAATTAATTGTGAAATGTAGGGCGCATGTCATGGCTGGAACAGCAGAGGCCGGCAATGAGGGGCTGTGATAACATGGACCTTCAGTTTGCACTGTGATGATTCTTGCCTTTTGATTTCAGCGAGGAGATGGAAATAAATCTAGTCTGCTGGTGAGCCATGCTCGAAACTCATTTTCAGACGCGGCAGGACTCACACATTTCACTTGGACACAGGCCGCTGTGTGCAGTCCATGCTTCAAATGAGCTCTTAAAGACACAAAAGTAGCAAAATATGCCCTTCTGAAAGGCCTAGCTGTGGCATTCCAATGTATAGAGGAATGGTTACGGGCACCAAGGAGAACACACATAGCAGTATTTTAGTATGTGCATTTAAACAACCATTGCTTAACCACAGATAAACAAAGCAAAACTTATTTACACTGCAGTCAATAGAGAACGAAGCTTTAGTCTTTCAGACAAGCACAAGCTATAAAACATGTCACCTTAAAATCTGTCTTCCCGACAAGTAGAGCAATACTTCACAAAGCAAAGGGAAACTGTGAGCATAAACATAGACCCAGAAAGCATAATGTCCATACAAGACATTGCAGCACCTGGAAAGACTGAGCACGGAATGGTGAGAAACATGTCACAGGATATCAAGGATGCACAGGGCTTGCAGTAACACGGACCATATTCAACAATGTACATGTCTAGAAAGAAAACAGCAACTTAATAACAACAAAAGTATACAAACACACAAGCTATAAGTGTTGTAAAATATGTAAATAAACACTAAGGAGCTAATGTTCTCCAAATTTGAAATCTGACGGCAGGGAGCAACCTATATGTATGTCAACACCTAACGGCTCCCCACCGTCAAATTACGAATTTGGAGAACATGAGCTCCTTAGTGTTGATTAACATGCTTTACAACATGTATTTGCATGGAAAATGCAAAAGTGCCAGGCAAAAAACAGTGTATACACCTGTACGCTTCCCTCTTGCCCCACACTTTTGCACTGCACCATCCAAAGTGAGTAAATGCTACCTACCATACTCGCATGCCAGGCAGCGTTTACCTTTAATTATGAGCACCGCTTGGCATGCTCGCATGGCAAGCAGCTCTCAATCATGTCAGGCAGTGTTTAATTTCAATTGTGATCACTGCTTACCATGTATGCATGGTAAGCAGAGTTCACAATTACAATAAAACAATGTTGGGCAGGGTTTAATTGTAATTGTAAATGCTGCCTGCCATGTGACCATCACAGGCAGTATTTATAATGGATCCCTATGTTGCCTGCCTCCTTTGTGCTGGTGCATAAAGCAGGCAGACTCCATGGGAATGGATCATCCTATAGTAAATTCAGGTTATGCAAATACATTGCAGAGGGTGACAAACCATGCCTTCATAGTCCTGAATGACAGGTATAGGAATATCCACAGCCACACACCAGCGGGGAACACATGCCTCAACCCTGAGGACTTTGAAGGGATGGTTTGTCACCCTGTACAATCTATTTGAATTACCTGAATTTACTACGCATGTTGGAGGACTGCCTTAAAGCCATTAATTGGAGGGTTTCCTGTACACACCAATGTTTTGTGGTGGCCAGTGCGGGCCCTTGCGAATTAAGAAGTTGCAATTATTGAGACTGGAACTTGAATGTCTACCTGACAGGAAATACCATGCATAGTGAGCAGTGTTAGAAACCTTCAAAAGAGCCCTTGAAAAACAAATCAAAAATCTCTCAAGTGTTCAGTGTTCAACCCCTGACGAATGTCATTTTAAATGGCCGATGGGAACAGTAACATGTAGGGCGAGTTTTTTACACACATTGGATTACTGTATATGTTTGTTGTCTGATTGTGTGATCAGTACAGATATATTTATGTTTTAGAGCACCATTGTTGATTGAATCTGTGTTTTGTGATTTTTGTATTTTGGTGTGTAGGATTTTTTCATGAGGTATTTTATTAGGTTTTTAAATAGATCCTTACATGGTGCAATTTATTGAAACGAAATAGAAATACAATTTAACTATTTATATTGTGTGCATGCTATGGTGTCAATTTTTTCAAGACATTGCATCTTCTTGGACAACAGAGAAATTAGGCACTGACTAAAAATTACGGTGGACTGGTTTTCTTTTTTCTTTCTATCAATGTAAACTGGTAACAAACATCTAAAAACTGTCCTATAAGTTGCTAATGTTGTTTATGTTGGTATTTTGGTGCTACAGTATTTCTGAATCTTCCATATTTTTTATTTCTGCCTGATTCAATAAGCGCATGTAATTGTGTTTATTTCGAAAAGTGTCAGTTGTCTTGCGGTTTCTGCCATCTTTAGTATCGGCAATTTTAGCAAATTTTTTGATGCCGATTCAAGGAGTGTGTTTTTTAATACAGTTCTTGTCAGATGTATTTGTCATGTTACAAACACAATTTAGTACATTTGGGAATGTATTTCAATCGAGGAAAAAGATAACAGTGAAGTCGGTTAAATGGGGTGAGTAATGTATCCAGGGCTCGAGTCCCCAAAAAAAAGTAGTGCGACTCTGACACACGCATTCAGAAGTGAGGTCAAAGGAAATGAAAATTTCTGTAAGTTAAATATGCACATTTCATTCAACTTGTCTTTCACAGTTGAAGAAAGCGGACAGGAAAAATAAACACTTGCCAATAGAGTATATATTTTCTATTGCATTGCTGGTAGTTAATTATACAATGTGTGCACCTTTTAGATCTAATAAACACCAACAAAATGTCCTCTATAGCAAGATGACAATATGAAACATTTTACAGCTCCACTATAGGCGATTCGTTTGGTCTTAAGGTTAAGTGTCCAATCTTACAGCCAAGATAGGGTATCTAAGCCGCAGGGCTACACACTTCAAATAAATGCATCCATTTTTTTTTTTTGCATGAACACACAAGGAGAACAGAGTCCACTTTCTCTGCTCCTTCATGTCGGTCTCACACAGCCTTTATATCCATCTCTGAAAGGAGATGGAATACTCAATTGGTTTTGTGGTGGCAACAGTGCAGGTTCAGAAATAAAACGAGAAAAACATTCCCACAGTGATTTGGCACAATTCCCAAATACCCAATAAAAACATTGGCTTCCTGAGACAAGGGAGGGTGACACATAGCCCTGCTAAGGGATGGCCTGTTTACTAAGAGGGCGTCACCGCCAGTGTGATCCCACTTTCCCTGGGGGTGTTAGGCGTTGCAGAATCACATCCCTAATCCCAAAAGGGGTGGCTCCCCTTTGCAGAGAGGGGACACATTCCTTAGATTCTTTACTCGGAGGCGCCAGCTTAACTGTACTCGGAATACTCCCAACTCTGGAATACCCTACCACTCAACATTAAAACCATAGAGTTCTTCCAGATCTTCACGAAACATGTTATTGGTTGGCTCCTGTACAATGAGTAGCACCTCATGGTACACATCCTCTGCTTAACTATGTATGTGATCTCTGCAAACTGCTGTATTGAAAATTGTAGTACCCCAGTATGTGTGTACACCCCCCACTGTTTAAATATGTATATATACTCTGTACACTGTCGTACTTTGAAAGTGTGCATATTATACCATGTAACCGTCTTCTTTAAACGCCCTTCTACCTCTGGAGCGCTATACAAAAAAACAAACAATTGTTAATGATGGGCCGTACAATTTAAGTGTTTGGACTTTGGCTGCAGAAAATACAATAACTAAGAAGTCAGAAATAAATTGTATTTAAAAAGCTGCAATCCAAATGGAAGTCAGGACACGTGAATGATCTGTGAAAGAGTTGTTCTAAGCACGTGGCAGGAAAATAATGCCACCCAATATTGGGGTAGTCCCTGCTGACTCGACTATTGCTAGGGGTATAAACTCTGGTAATGTATCACAGAAATAAATGGTCAATGTGAGCTACTTTGTCCACCTCTCCAGTTGAGGCATCATTACACCTAACTCAATTTTACTCTGTACGTCCTTGTTATAACACAGGTAGAACAGCCATCTGGGCCTATTGAGGAATACGGTGTTACAGTGGCTGAATAGATATGCTATGGATGGAAGAGTAAACAAAGAAGATATTCTTATGGCCAAGAGAGGGCCCTGGTTATGGCACATGGAAACATCTGGATGGAAATGTGTTGTGTTGACTTTAAGGAAGTCTTAATTGGTATTTGAGATATAAGACACATTTCTAGGTGTAAACATGTTCTTATGCATTGTTACATTTTTCCACTTGGATATTTGTTATGCACTTTCAGAGGTGCAATGCTAAAAGCCTGAGGATGGTTTTATGGTTATGGCACACCTGATTTTCATAAAATAAATTACCTCAGGCACGACTGAGGCATAAAACCTGGTCACTCTCGTCGAGGGTTTTACCTCTTCAATGATTTTACATGAAAAGTAAATAATCAATAACACATTCACATGTTTCTTTTAAAAAATATATATATATTATTAAACATGTACTTATTCAATGTTGTTTTATATTGAACACTCAGTGAATCTCACTGGTGCCGTAAACACTATTAATGTATATTCACACCTTTGCTAGGTTTATACAGAAGAAGAATTCTAGATTTCAAAACACAACATAAACTTTGTCAAGATATTATAGTTACATCCATGTATTGATCCCTCTACATTTTTACTACATTCACTCATATAGATATAGTAGATATGGTCAATGCTTCACACTACGCGTTTCCGGGTTCCCTGACCACCTCTTCAGGTGTAGATGTTACTGATGGTTCATAACTGTCAAAGAAAAATAGATAACAGAGCAATATAACTAATGTGTATTCCTCAAACAGAACACTTGTGAACGTATTGTGGTAATATTGTCAATCAACTGACCTTAATAGACAACAATGACTCCGCTCCTTGTAGAGTTAGTAGGATAGATATAATGTTGAGTATTACCAAAATCTGAAAAACATACCAAAAAAGTGCCCATATGTAACTCTATTTGCCTTATTTAAACCTCTCATGGTGATCATATGTGATGTATTTACAAAGAGGTAATGTAATTGGAAAGAAATTCCACATACTTTGTTTGGCTATTAATGTTGTCCACTTGGTTGCATACGTGAGAAAAAGAATTAAGCACTCCGGTCTTCCTCCAGTCTAGGATCTAAAGGGCAGACAAAATAGCCTTAGTGAAAAAAAATATGTACGAATTCTCATCTACACTAAAAGTATCTTGTAAACAAAGATCTAAAGTCCTACATTTTCCACTAGATTACGTGATGTTTCAGCTTAAGTTAGGATAACGCTTAAGGGTATTAAGGCTCTAAGAAGCATTTAGTGACTCTATATGGCTACGCCAAACTAGTTTGGGATCGCTTTCACTGATTCATTCATTTAATTACAATAGTTTTCGTTGGGTAGGGGCCTTCCTCAGGATAGCTGTTCTACAGCAAGTTCATAAGGACGTTTGCGGAATTAAGTGATCCGATTCACAATCTACTCAAGAAGGACACTAGATGTATGTGGTGTAAACATTGTGATGAGGCTATTAAGAACATTAAGGAAGGGATATGTGGAGCAAAGAATTTAGGTGGTTGTGACATAGAGAATCCTGCCATCATTATCGTAGACACAAGCTTGAAGGTATTAGGTTTTGGTTTCTGGCAAAACAAAGATAGCAAGTAAATAATTGTCTGCAATGCATTAACAATCATATCTTTTTTTCTGAATTTAGGTGTTCAGTCATAGAAAGAGAGCTACTAGCATGTGTATGTAGCGAGGAGTATTTTAGAAAATACATATGGAGCACAGCCTTTATCATTCGTACAGATCACAAGCCCCTACTGAAAGTGCTCACTGTGAAGGGCATGTACATGCACACAGAGAATAGCTACACTGAGCCTGAGATTACAGGAGTATGATTTGCGAGCCGAGTATTTACGAGGGACAGATGTTATATCACATCTACTACTTATGCAGGATACCCGAGCAGGGAGTAGGAAGTAGAAGCAAGTATAGTAGTCTCACTTACCCAACATACTGATGCCATAGTCTCGCAGGATTGAATGAAGTGCAGAAAGATCCCACCTTTTCAGGGGTGATGCATGGGTGCAAGGAGGGTGGCCAGAAACAAAACAAATACCTTTCTCTTTGCTTCTGCTTTTTCTCCTCCTCTCCCCTGCTGACCTCCTGGCTGTAACCGGAACTGCACTGGTTACCTGGACACCCTCTGATCTCGGGGTCAGGTCCCATCCGCGCCAGTCACCCACACTTGGGGACTGTTTCTGTATCCCCACAACCCCCTTGCACTTGCTGGCCGTTACTTTTACTTATTGTTATTATCTATTCCCATGTACTGCACTGTCCCTTCCCCCATCCCATGCACTTGCGAGATATGAATGACACCTGGCCTAGATCGTTGTCTGTCCTCCCTTTGTTCCCCCTGCCTTGCCTCGTCGTGCCTTGAAACACTTGTGTATAGGCCCTTTATAAATGCCATATCATATTATATCATATCATAACACAATACAATGTTGTGCATTCCAACAACAGCATTCAGTGGTGTGTTGACGGAGGTAGCCCCATCCACTTATGTAATGACTTGCTGAGGTATTAAATTCTGGTACCACATTAAGCTCTGGTCCCACAAGCATGTGCGCAGATGCAAAGTTGTCTCAGAGTTCTGAGAATGGTAAAAGAATGAACTCAAGGGGTGGGGAAGGCCTCAACATCTGCAGCTCCAGGCTAGGAAGCCACCTATGAAGTTTCAGGACAACATTAGGTACTAGAGTAGCATTGTAAGTGCACATTTAGCATGTTAGTATTCACCACGTAGATGACCTTCACATTCACATCTTATGCTTTCAGGCCTCGTGCACCACATGTGGTGTTATAGACTTCATTATCACTTATCGTACATTATTTTCATTTCTCTATTTTTCTCCTTCCCTTAAATTACGTCTTCACTTGTTCTCTTCCAGGTACCTTTTTCCTTTTTTAGCTTTTGTTTTTGGTTTCATTCTTACCCAGTTCCACTCTTCCACTTCCTCACTTCCCTTTGGGCCTTTTTCCTATTTGTTATTATTTTTTCTGAAGGGGAGGTGTGCTGTGGTCACATGAAAATATAAGGGTTCTGAGACCACTGAGGTTAGAGGAAAATCTACAAGATAATGGACAGGGAGGGAGAAAGAAGCTGAGGTAGAGGGAGCGACTGCTGACTAGGGTCTTTGTGTAATAGAGTAAACTCACCTCTTCAGCAGGTCAATGTCCATGGTTTAGGAGATCTCACAAACTATACTCCAATTTACAGCTTCAACTGAGATATGACACTAATAGTGAGATATCTTTTACATTTCCTTCAGCTTGTGTTCTTTGGCAGGGGTACCTTCTTGCGCGCCTGATATTGTTTGTTTATTTATTTGGTAATGCGCGCCAAACCCTTCGGTAGCCGGGTGCAACAGTGTACAAGAAATCTTAAGCTTATTACAGTATTTGCATGAATATATAACACATATAGGCAAAAAATATATACAAGAATATATACAAACGTATGTACAAGTACAGGGCATATCTAGAGGTGTCCAAGGCATCTACCAAGTTACCTAAGCAGACAGATATATAATCAGGTTTATAAGTCAGACTCATAAGTCTAAGTATCATATATGGCCTAGGTTGGTAGGTGGTAAAGAATGCTCAGCTGTCTCGAGTACGGGATAGTTCATGGAAGCAGAAAGGTTCGGTATGGGCCAGGTAGAAGTAGGCTGGGTGTCAGTCAAGTTATGTGTCATTAGCATGCAGCCATTTAAGTATCTTGTGTCTGAATTTAGGGTACGGTTGTTCAGTTCTGAGGTCGAGTGGTAACTTGTTCCAGCAGTGGGCCGCTTTGACGGGAAAACTAGTTCCTCCCGCCGTCGAGTGTTTGAACCTAGGGGTCTCTAATTTGAAGGTGTTAGCCGATCTCGTGGGGCGCATGGATGTTTTCCTCATGATTTTTTCCACTAGGTACGGGGGAGCTAGGTTGTTTAAACATTTAGAGGTGAGGGAAGCGCACCGCAGTGATTTTAGAGGAGCGCCGAAAAGTTAGGGCAGGTGCACAGTGTGAACAGTGCGGGGAATCTCACGTGCGGGCAATGGGGCAAAGTACATAACAAAACATGTACTGAGAAGAATGCAGGCACTAGGGGTAATGGGAGGCAATGTTGGTCAGTCAGTGAACGAAGCGGCGGCTGGCAGGGAGAAGAAATGTTACCTTAGGGAAGTTCTAGTGCGAGAGCCAGGGGAACGTACAGACGGCAACCACGGCAAAACAGGCTTAAAACAGGAGCTGGCCTTGCCTCCCATGGCCCTTGGAGGGAGTGGGCCGGCTTCGCCTGCCGGCGGCCAATGGGGAGGAATATGGGCTCAGTAGCCAATCGGCTGGCATCAGGGAGCCTGGTTAGGCAGAGGGGCTGCAAGCATCAGGCGGTCGGCCATCTTTGAAGAACTAGGTACCTTGTGTACCTTAATGGCGGCGAAGGCTCACTTTAGCCTTTTAGGAAAAGAAAATGCGTATATTTCTTTTTGTGGGATCTGGATTCAATAGGTGCTCAGCTGTTATAAAGCAGTGGCTGTGCAGGCATTTTTTCGAGGGTTGCGCAGGGGGCATCAGCGCTTACCATAATTCGTGGTAATCAGAGCTGGGCAGATGGTATCCTCCGTGGGTCCACTGCTCCTGCAGGGACATGACACGGAGCTCCTGCTCCTCTGGTGGGTGATGGGGACTGCTTTCAATTTGTATATCAACTAATTGGAATATGTTTTGTCTGCTATAGTGGACATACTGAAAATCTCTGGATATTCTTCTATGATGATATTATATGCTAATTATGCAGTTCTCTTGGCCTGTACTTCTAGAACTCTAAAGCCTTTCATTAATACAAATACTAATTGTATGCATTCTGGGGTCATTCGGTTAACACTGCAAAATGTAGTGTGTATGGGAAAAAAACAGATAAAATCCTATTCAATACAGCGTACTGGACAAAGTATGGAATGGAGCAGTAAATATGATTTAGGGATCAATTTTGACGAATCACCTAGTTGCGTCAATCATCTTCAAAGTGCAACAGTGTAAATAAAGCAGTTCTTTACTTTTCCAATTTGAAAGTCGCACTAGGTCATGCTCCGATACATCTATGCTATGACGCTGGCTTTCCAGGCAACAGTAGTTGATTCAATGGCATATGGGATGGGTATCTGGGGGAATATAAATAACAACTCTTTGGACACTGTATAGAATCATTTTCTCAGGAAATAAATGAGTGCTCCCCCAGTTGACCTCTGTGTTTTCATTGCAAGCAGAACTTGGTCTTGGGTATCTTAGTGACTACCTGGGAAATAAACTCCTCCTTATATGGTATGATATGATACGATATGGCATTTATAATGCACCTGTAGACAAGTGTTTCTAGGCGTGACAAGACAAGGAGGAGGAAACAAAAGGAAGACAAAACAACGATCCAACATAGGCCTTGTGTCATTCAGATCATGCAAGTGCGAAGAAGAGGGAGGGGGGAAGTTCCAGAGGGGAGGGGAAGGGAGAAGTGCAGGTAACTCAATAAGTGCCGCCAGTGGGTGGCTCTTAAGTGCAGAGAGAGGCAACTGTAGGGTAGCAGGTACAGACCCTTAAGTGCAGGGGGAGCCCAGAGGCAGTGGAAGGGCAGGAGCCTGGGCCCGAGTTCAGAGGGTACCCAGGTGACCATTGCATGGAGCAGTCAGGGACATCAGCAGGGGAGAGGAAGAGAGAATACAGAAGCGAAAAGGAAGGTCTTGAGTTGCTTCCAGAACCGGAGGTGGTTCTGCTCAAGTTTGAGAGAGGCAGTGAGGCTGCTTCAGAGGGAGGCACCCGCCGAGGAGAGAGATCTGTCTCCAACGCTCTGCTTGGTGAAGCGTCTGACCCTCAGAGAGTTGGAGGTGGATGAGCGGAGAGCTCCAGAGGGAAGATTTTTAGGAAGAGAAAGTTCGAGATGTGTGGTCCCAGGCCCCAGAAAGCCTTGTGGACAATGCAAAGGGTCCTGAACTTCACCCTTTGAGCCACAGGGAGCCAATGAACAGATTTCAGAACTGGAGGGATACAATCCCTGGGCTTGAGGTCAAGGACAATTCTTGCAGTCCTGTTCTGGATATGTTGTAAAGGTCAGAGAGTAGAGGCAGGAAGATTTAGAAAGAGGCTGTTGCAGTGGTCCATACTAGAAGGGACCCGGGCTCTGGAGACAGTGAGCTTCTGGGGGAAAGTGAGAAAGGGAAGAATACCTCTGAGGTGGTGCAGCTGATAGTTTGACTTCTTAGAGACGTTGGAGATGCGAGGAGAGGAGGAGAGGGTGGAGTCAAAGATGACATCAAGGTTCTTACCCTCACCGGAAGGAGCAGGAAGAGGGCCCAGAGTGGGTGGCCAGAGAGAGAGAGGAAAGGAGGGAGCAGGTGTCCAGATGAAGAGGATCTAAGTCTTACTGGTATTAAGGTAGAGATCATTGGCTGCACTCCATTCCTGAATTGGGGCCAGACAATTTGGTATGAGAGAAGGAACTGAAGAGGGATGGGGAAGCCTACCTGTACCTCTCCCTCCTACGAAATTCATGACAAGGAAGAAGGCCAGGAAGCACCACAAGCCAGGAAGCACCACAATCACCCATTCTAGTTCAGACCGATTCCCAGTGGTCCCATGATTGACAAATACGTTAGGAGATATCCCCTCAGCCAACCATACTCCCTGTACCAGCCTTACAGACCAAGTGAGGTTTGAATTTATCTCAGCATGGACAAAGAGCCACAGACTGTGACCGAAGACACCCCTATTGACAGCACTGGACTAAGTAGCACAGAGCCATGTTTCTAACGTCATTAAAGACACCACGACATAACAGCGTTAGACATGAAGCACACATGCCATCCGCAATTCGGGACACAAACACGCACTCAAATGCATGAAGAACATGAGCGTACAGTTCTATAGTTAGAGGACAGATACATTTACATACTGTCATTGTTTTATTATTTTTGCCATTAGCCAGGCGCAGCACGCAGAAACCGAAAGAAGCAAGAGATCCTGAACAAAGCTTGCAGATGCTTACATGCAAATAACCCCATGGAACTGCAGGGGAACCTATGGGACCTGACAGAACCAAGTGTGACTAACCAATGGAGAATGTAGTATAGCGTGGACACTGTAGAAACCACATTATAATGGTTTAGGAAAGTCACAGCAGGCCACAGGCCTCTCAGAGCAAGAGACGACCTGAGCCGATTCAGGCTGGGCAAGGAGCAAAGCATGAGACAGGACTCGCAGCCAAGGCCACGAGATAGATGACATTCCAATCCACAGACCACAAAGTCACCCGCTGCAATAAATGCAAATAATTCTTCATAATTCAGAGCTGCACAGCTCAAGTCTGTGGTCTCTGAACACGTGACACGGGCAAAGCAGACAATGGACCGCGACCAACGGTGGGAAAGAGAGCCGGTCTCAGGCTACCAGACATAAGACCGCAACAAATATGCTACAATGTGAGACAAGTGTTGCACCAAACTAAGGAACACTCTCATAGACTAAGGTGGCACACACAAGTTACAATGCAGACACATACAATTACAAGATGACTTACAGCAACCAATGGACACAGCAGTGGTGGTGCCAGTGACGAGAATGGGAGGGGTCACGATGTGGAGGAACCTCACATAAAGGTGGCGATAGGTGACAAAACGTCTTCCTTTCTGGTTGACACTGGGGCGACTAGGTCATGCGTACGGGAGGGGAAATACACGTTGTCAGGTGATGCCATGAACACTCAATGATTTTCTGGGGCTCGAGAAGTGGTTCCATTCCCTGATAACATCTCCTTATCTATAGGAGATCATGACTTTTCACTACCCTTACTTTACTCTAAACATGCGCCTGTAAACATTTTGGGACGTGACATAATGAGTAGACTGAACATGACCATCTCCTTCACAGAGCAAGGTATTGTGTGCTCTACACCAGGCTTACACATGCTCACAGCAAAGCAAATACTTCAGGCTTACTGTGGCAAAAGCGTACAGAGGGGCGAACCTGTAGAGTCTGAAGAATTTCAGTACGGAACAGACATGGCATTGGCATGGCTACCAGGGATCGCAGGGAAAGTGTGGAGAAGACCAGATGAGTACCTTTTCTGGCCAGAGACACCCACAGATGAGAAAGAAGGAACGTTTGTGTCAATAGACATAGAAGTAATAGTGGCATGGGAGGATTGGATTGCAGTACATGGTCTAGATGACGAAGGGAAGGCATGGAGGGCAGTGATAGCACTATCTGAAGGATGTCGATTGGCTCAAGAGTCAGATGAGGAACTTTTCTCACAAGAAAGAGGAGAGAGTGAGATGATGCTAGGAATGAGTGTTTACTTCTGGTTACGACTAACATACAGGGAAGTGGCCATGGCATTAGAGGCACCCCTCCCTGCACTACCCCCCTTCTGCAAGGAACACTTAGCAAAAGTACCCACTTCACTATGGACAACAAGTCCCATAGGGGGAGTGAAAATAAAACTGAAGAAAGGAGCAATCCTGCCCAGAGCTAGACAATATAAAAAAGAAGGAAGCAGATAAGGGCATTTATGAGACGATAAACTCCCTCATTGAAAGCGGCATCCTGGTCCCACCAGAATCCCCTTGCAACACTGCTGTGTACTCCGTCCACAAGGCAAATGGGGGTTCATGGCATTTCATACAAGATTTGGACCCCTCAACCACATTGTGGAAGTAGAATACCCAATAGTGGCTAACCCGGCCACAATACTATGTGGCATTCCAGCTGAGGCTACACGGTTCACTGTGATCAACCTCAAATATGCCCTTTTCTCGATACCACTGCACCCGGATTCACAAGACCTAACAAGCTTCATGTATCGCAACACAAAATGGAAACACACCAGATTGCCCCAAGGGTACTGTGAGTCACCATCCATCTTTAATAGGGTAATCCAGATGGATCTAGGCAACATTGAGATAGAGAGTACGATCTTACAATATGTGGATGATATCCTCAACTGCAGCACCACAGAAGCTGTGTGTAGGAAGGACTCAGTTAAAATGCTCACTGTATTAGCAGAGAAAGGGTACAAGGTAGACAAGGCAAAATTGCAATACTGCCAGGAAGAGGTTCTCTACATAGGCCAACTAATATCTCAAAAGGGCAGGCACATAGCACCACAGAGGGCACAGACAATACTGAACACACCATAACCACAGAACATAAGAGAATTACAACAGTTCCTCAGCCTATGCAACTATTTCAGAGCATGGGCGTTTGACTACAGCACTTACACAGCACCTCTGCTTACAGCCCTCAAGGAAGCCCAAAGGGGAGAGAAGAAGTTGGGGTGGACACGGGAAATGGCAGATGCGTTCAATGAATTAAAACAAGCAATATCAACAGCACCAGTCCTGGGTACCCCTAATTATAAAAAAAGTTTTTTTTATATTCTCACACTTTGATGGGGTGGTAATGAAAACAGTACTCACACAAAAGACAAGTATGGGCCACAAACCAATTGCATACTACAGCGGGCAATTAGACCCAGTAATGACAGGGCATTTCCCTTGCGAACAACATTTGGCTGCTGCAGCTTTCGCTGTAGAAAAAGCATCATCAATAACTATGGGATGTTCCACAACACTCTATGTGGAGCACGCCCTTTTTGCGATTCTGCACAAGCCAAAGAGCACACTGACAACACAGAGAGCAACAGGATACAAAATTATCCTCTCACGACCTGAACTAAAGATAGTGAGGTACAAGAATGTCAACCCAGCTCACTTCCTGGAAGAAAAAGTTGAAGAAGAAGAAATGTCCATGATAGCACAAAAGATATTGAGTATTACTCAGAGACATGCAAAGTGGAGGAAGATGCACTTGAGGGGGGGGAGAGGTACTGTACATTGACTGGTCTTCAACAATTGATCAAGGTGATGGGGGAAAAGAACAGGAGTGGCAGTGGTAAGATTAAGGGAGGATTGGACAAGCAGAGCGGTAAAATGTGTTAAAACGCCCCCAATATTCGGTTCAAGCAGCAGAACAAGTGGCCCTGATATTAGCCCTCAGAGAGAGTGTAGGGAAACGGGTCAATATCTATTCAGACAGTGCCTACATGACATCAACAGTACATTCTGGCCTAGCAAGATGGTTGAGGAGAGGGTTCAGACGGGCAGATGACACACCAGTACAGCACGCTCTCCTCTTGGGAGAATTAATAGAGGTCATAACATACCCAACAGAGCTTGCATTCGTAAAGTGCCAAGCACATACTAATGGGGAAGACCCAATATCAAAAGGGAATGAAGCAGAAGACTTCTATGCAAAACACGCCTCATATTTTGGGGAATTATGGGACCTCCAAGAAAAACAAGAAGATGGGGGAGGGTCAAGACAAATGCTAATGAAAGAAGGTTATAGCCATCTACCACAGACACAGGTAATAGAGCTGCAGGCAGCAGCCCCAATGACGGAAAAAGAACTTTGTGTGAAAAGAGGTTGCTCAATGTCCCCTACAGATACCCTGTGGAGGCAAAACAATATGGGGAAAGTAGTTATGCCCCTTGCATTATTAGAAATAGCATTAACTCAACTACACCATCCTGCACACAGAGGGAAAGAGGTGATTGCGGCACGCATTGGGGAATCATGGTTCTGCCCTGAATTAAATGCCTATGTCTCAAATTTTATCAGTAATTGCCTCACCTGCCAACAGTTTACTGCCGGCCATACACTTAAGGTGATCAAAGGAATAATACCCTGCCCCAAAGGCCCATCAACGTATGTCAAGGCTACCTCTACATGATTGTGGTGGTTTGCCCCTTTTAAAGGTGGATCGAGGCGGGCCGTGTTCGCATGCGGATACCCTAAGAGCAGCCACATTTCTGGTTAGGGAGGTATTTCCAAGGTGAGGCATCTGCCAGGTCCTTCGATCTGACAACGGTCCCCATTTTGCATATGAACTCTTCCAACACATTACCACATTTTTAGGGATCAAGCATAAGTTCTCGTGTGCACATCACCCACAGGCCAATGGTGTCTGTGAACGCCTCAACGGACTTCTCAAACAGTGAATAGCCAAAACCCAGCAAAGTACCCAAAATAATTGGCTTTACTGCCTACCCCGAGCTAGAGCTAAAGCACAAACCCGGGTTGGATCACCACCTCACACCCCACGAGGTGGTGACTGGACCCCAAATGCACCTCCCATTAGCTCCACCCACAAGGGCCACCAAGGATTGCGAGGGAACCGCAGATATTTTCGACACTGAAATGTATGAATATGATACTTCACTTGTTTCTAGTGCTTCTTTTATCTCTCAACAGATCAGCGGACACAGGGGAGGTCGGAGAACAATATACAAGCAACAGACAGCACTCAAGAGCCTACAACAGATCTTTCCATAAACTTTTTGAGAAAATAGAACTCACCCAGATTCACAGGGCCGCACGTAGTTGAAGCGGTCATAGATAGGGCAATAAAACTAGAAAATAAGACAGTTTAGCACCACCTCCATGACATAAAGCCCTAACAAGCATCAGCCTCACCCCAACGCACCATCGATAGGGCCAACGCTACAGCAACAACAGACACGCCAGATAACAGCAGCACCCCACTAGCAATAACTTCAAGCATAGGCACCTCCATAAACACAAGTGAGCAAGAACGCGTCAATCACCCTATGACCAGATGCTCAGAAGCACTTGATCCCTTTAACTGAATTAATAAACTGACCATCATTATTAACGATCCAAAATTCTACAGGAAATACCCACGGAGTAGATGAATGATGTCATGATGTAGACATGCCAATACAGCACGCACACACTAATTAGGAATACAATGTGTTAACGCTGTTTTAGCATATTCTCTTTTAATCCGCACATGCAGGGTTCTGTGCCTAAGTAATGTGTATGAATGAATGTTAGAAGTAAGTTGAAAAGTTGATTTAGATGTTACCCCCATTGAACACCCTGAAGCATTGTCTTATCAATATATTCATTCAATAAGAAGGCCCACACACTCCAGACCAAGACCACGTGTGTATTATAATGCTTTTTTAGAGTATATAGTTCAAACGTACCCACAACTCCACGACACCCTCCCCATACTTAGAAACCGATCCAAACACAAGATCTGGGAAGGATTATTTGTATGGGCATTAAATGACTATTTAGTGAACTGGGCTTGAAATACTTACAAATACTAAAATAGTAACGCTTCTTATCGCGATTTTCAGGCAGGCAACTTTATCATCTCATCAACAGCTAGTCAAAGTGGTAAGAAGTGTATATATATATATATATATATATATATATATATATATATATATATATATATATACATAGTAATGGCTGTGTTAATAAAACTTGTTCTGACAACCGTGTGGGTCATGCTATCCACCGGATTGCTAGCCGCTGTCATTTGGCAGTTATACTCAGCTCTGCGTGTCTCTGCAACCCCCGATACTAACATTCCCCCTACCCAAGCTGCAAGGAGCACTGTGTCAGGTGGTACAACAAGCTCAGATGAAAAGGTAAGGAGAGGTAAGCGCAGTACTTACAATGATGTCAATGGTGTTGACACATATCTCACTGGTACAGCACACATAACAAACACCATGTGGTATAAACACATGTCCAAAATTGGTAAGGATACAACACGGGATAGCTGCTATATCTGCTCATTGATCCCATATGCCATAAGTGCCTCCAGGACTTTCTTTGCAACGGAAGTACCAGCAACGACAGTGCAATGTCTCCTATATCTTGCATTGTTCCAGACACAAGGGAGATTCCAAGGGAAGACAGCAACACTCAGATGGAGATCAAAGACAACATACTGTAGGATGACAGCTTCATTAAAACTCTACCCATGTTCGACAATTACTGGCAAAACACCCAGGCACTATGCTACATAACAGACGGTTCAGAGAAAGGAGAAACAAAGGAGTAACACTAGACTACCTACTGTGCAAATGGAGCACTAAGGAAACAGGTGGAGAACCCGGCTGCTGGGAACAGCCGCAGATGTTGATATTTGGGAAGGTATACACCAAAGAAGGATGGGTAGATGGGGTGGTGGGAACCAAACCACTAACACTAGCAAAAGCTGCAGTAAACAAGGTCCAGGAAGAAAATGACAAATGCCTCAAGGAATGGACCAGGAGCGCAAGCTTGCTGATGTGGCTGGATAAAGAAGATGGACCATTAACAATCATCCCTCTAACAACACCTACGTTATGCTACCAACATGACAGAGATATTGAAGTAGGGACAAACGAGGGATGCAGGGGAATAGAGAAGATAGGGGACATGGGATCAGGCACGCCGGTACTAATGGACTTATTGAGCATGTGGGTCAAAAGCATACAACAAACTACATCCGAACTGGGGATGGATTTGCTCCCTGGCGCATGTCAATGTACCCTCATTGGTCGTGCCTAAGAAACATGTCAAGATAGACGACTTCCCGAAAATGGATGAGAGCAACAGAAGGAGGAAGAGGTTGATATCTCCAACAACAATAAAATCCAGCAGCACAGCCACAAAGGATGGGAAATTACGGAGGGTGAAAAGACAAGTTAACTACTTCTGGGGTAAATCCGAAACAGCCCTCGATGAAGTACCCCCATCACATAGGGAGTTCAGCAGTACTGCCATGTTCTTTTCAGCAATAATACATCCTGGGTTCCAAATGTACACCCACGCCAAGTGGCTTCAGATAACAAGGTGGGAATTTATGATGACAATAAACTCAACAATGAACGGTTTCAACGCAATAAAGGAGGAGCCCCGAGCGATACGATTGGTAGCATTACTGAACAGGTATGTCCTGGACCTGCTCACAGCAATGGAAGGAGGTGTCACGATGCCTGCCCCCAGACATCAGGAGCGGACCAGTCTGCCCAGAGTATTAGCACCCATGGGGACCTGTAAGGCCCCAAGGGATTGTTTAAGGGCTTCTTGGACACAGTACTGGTGCCGTTGGTGCCAGGCTCATACTGCCTCATTCAGGCAAACCAGGTCATCTTGTGGAGAAAACATGTACAGGCCACCTTGAGGCCTTTTTTGAAAGGATTACTTTATTCAAGGGACTATTTCTTTGGGTGTGGTACTGGGACTACTTTACCTGGGGACTACTTTTGAGTGGCTATTTAAACCACAGCCGGAGAACAGAACACGCTTGGCGTTATTCTGCACTCCTGCAGCGTAACGCTCATCATGCCTGCAGCTCCAGTACCCAGTCCTCAGCCACGCCTGTCTTGTTCTTCGCGATCCGAACCTGCAAAGGGGAAAAAGAAAGCAGATTAGAACAGGAGCCTTGCATTTGTCATCGCAAGCATCCGGGAGTCGCCGCACCTGCAAGAAAAGGAATACCAGTTACCGCACTATACAGCCAGCATCAGCGCTGCGGGATACTCACCGATGCTCATTTCATCCATGCGATCCAGCGAGGCACTCTGACGGGATCGCCGTCCGGAACATCCGCATCTGCAAAAAGATAAGAAAAGTTAGCAGGTGAGCTGGGCCTCGCTAAAAGACATTTAGACCTCGCATCACCAGATACTTACCGAGGTAATACTCACTCGAGGTCCGGCGAGTTTCCACCATACGTTCTTCTCTCCAAGGGAACGCCGCACCTGCAGAATAAAGAGAGGACAATTGATTTATCACATTAATGAACAACATCGCATACTAAGACTGTTTGTTTATTGCACATAGCGAATCTTACCTTGGCGCTACCTCGTTTCTTTCGAAGAAGAGACACCTGTCCTGGGCAATCTACAAGAGGAAGAAACATTAAGAAAAGGAACAAGAGTGAACAATAAGACAACTTGAACTCTAAAGCATTACATCTTGGACTAGCATAAGACTTACCTTTGAGTCATTGTTGTCCGGCACTCTGCCATAAGGTTACGGGATCAGTGAAGTTAACTGGATCTCCAAGTTCAACGCACCCCTGTATTCTGACACAGGATGGAGAGCCCATCCTTCTTAACAATAAGGTGAGATATATAAGGGGGAACACCAGGTGGTTACGGAAGCAGAAGTCAAAACCCCCTTCCAGCGGTCAACTAATTTGCCATTTTTACCACTCTAGGAAAATCCTCCTACGTGCCAGACAGACAAAACTCAGTGGGCAAGCGCAATCACTCATCACTACACTACGAGTCGCATTGGTGGAGATCGTTGCAGTCCAGCTTCGCTCGGCGCCCCTGTGGAACCCAGGTGAGCGTAACAGGAGGAGTATGCGCAAAGATAGGAAGTTCCTGTTGCACGTTCATACCAGCAAACGACGAAGACAACGGGACATTATCAGAAGCAGTATCTCAATTGACAAAAATGCACGCTAAAATGTAAAAGCACTAAGACAGACGGGAGCTGGTTTTCGTACCTCTGGTCGTGGATGCCGTCCTGGCTGTCAGATGGCCTAAAGATATTGGCAGGAGGTCTGATCGTAGGAATGGCCTCGCTACTTGGAATAAAAGCATGTATGGCAAAATCTAAAACGACTGCAGAAGAAATGGTCGGAATGAAGCTACTAATGTCTCCGGAGTATGACCAGCAGATAGACCTCATACGTCTGGAACGAGATTGACTACGGCAACAGCTGATGGACTCAGACATGTATCCGCCATCAATGAAATTGCAAAATCCAAGGAACCCAAGGATTTATGTTGGGAAATGGGTCTACTGCAGGCCTGGAGGATGATGTGTGTACATTTATTGGTCATTTGAAGATCATGTCAACCACTATGGACACCTGGCTGGGATCACAAAGGTGTGGCACCTCAGAGATGACAAGAGAGGCAATAATTTTGTGGTCGACAAGTCGACCAGAGGAGGGGCTGAAGAGAGAAAATCCAAATCTCCCATCCCTCATGGTGGGGCCCCACCTCAGAAGAAGGGTTCTACGTGATTTCGCCGACCTATTTTTGGTTGTGGTACTTTTCATCGCCGGATTTTACATCGCCAGAAACCCTGTTTTTGGTTGTTTTTTTATTATGGGGATTCACCCCCCCCCCTTACTATTATAATAATACCCCAACCCCAACAAAACACCCCCCAAAATAAAAAAATAAAAAAACGGGATTTCTGGCGATGTAAAATCCGGCGATGAAAAGTACCACAACCAAAAATAGGTCGGCGAAATGCGTGTATACCAGAAGAAGCACCCCCGACAGAATAACTACTGACCAAATGAGTTTGTAGCAAATTCCACCGCCCCCAGCATAAGCATGCATCAGAACGGTAACCGGCCACCCGATCCAGCAGCCCTGCGGTGGTACAAACTCTATCCAACCCAAGCAACAACAACCAAGACCGAGCTGGAGATGATTATATGGACCAAAATGATTGACGTTGCTGCAAGCCATGCTGCAAGTCGTTAGAGATGCCATGACAACATAGCCGCGTTAGACAGGAAACACACATGCAGCATGCACAGTCGGGACACTCACACACCAATCCACATGAAGAACATATGCGTACAGTTGTATGAACTAGAGGACAGTGACATATACATTCTGTCTGCATGTTTATTATTTTGTCGCATAGGCTCACTACAGCACCGCGGAAATGCTAGATGCCAGAAGAGCTTGTGCATACGCTTGCAGATGCTACACGCTATTAACCCTATAGACGGACATGCGCACTCAAGGGACCTGACTGACCATAACATGCCCTAACCTATGGACAGCTACGTCGAATGAACTAGCGGAGCCGAAGTAGGCCTTAGGCAAATCCAGCTAACAAGAATCGTCTCACAGAACTCACAAGCCTCAAGGATGCTGTGCAAGCAGAATAGCCTGACAGGGTCCATAGCCGCCAAGGCCACGATTTTGCAAGTGACATTCCTCACTCACTGCGCCACGGTGAGCCCAGCTACAGGAGAGAATATCCCAAGCTAAAATACAAATAAAACCGCCTCACCAGCGATCTCCTCACACGTGACTCGGCTGACCTGACACAATGGCAATGTCTGGAAGCTGGAAAGACTCTGCCGTCTCACATCTCAGACCGAGCTTGCAACAAAATTGCAACAATCCATCTACAACATGCACTGGGAATGGGCCACTCTCAGGGCATTAGTAAACGCACCCCATTGTTACACACTCTCACATAGTCACACCTTGCTGATACACACTGTACGTAAGCAGGTGTCTTGCGGGCTGGGAACGACGGTAGTCCCAGGCTTGGGGGCCCGTAGCCTGACCAATGAGGACACTGGGGACAGGGGCTGGTGGCTGGAATCACCAACCAATCATTGGGGTTTGTAATGTAACAATATTTTAGGGAAGGCCCAAGTACACCACCTGACATCGTATCCCCCACTAACAACGCACACTATATGTTCATATACTGGACCTACCACACTGGGAGCCAACCCGGAGTGGTGTTAGGTTCAGGGATGTGTTCTTGACAAGTGACGCTGATCGTGACATCGCACATGTATAAAAGTGGCCTATGAGCCCAAAATCGTTGAGTTGTGCCTGGACTGGATGTTGCTCCATGCATGTTTTCCCTGCTTATTTGTCATAATAAAACAGCAGTAACCATTTGCTCCTTGTGTGGACCTCGACTTCCTTTGGGACATTGGAAGGAGTTAGGGCCTTCCGTGAGCTGGAGGTCCGCGGACCCTAGGTACGGCTCTGCTGACCCCAGAAATTACCCTAACAATGTGTCTTCTTCTTTGACTTTCTCCAAAAAAAGGGCATTCCTCCTCCACAGCCACCAAGCCAGTCTGAAATCACCAACTTGCTCCAGTGACTGCAAAAGGAGCCATCCAGAGATTGGGGGAAAAGCAGCAGCTGATAAAACCACAACAGAAGATGTTGATCCTGTTGTTGATCTGGAATACCAACCTGTCAGACCTGCCAGAATATTGGAAATCCACAATCAGGTAAGCAATGGAAGCATAAGTAACAGGACAGAGCAGTTTGGGGATTTCCTGGTTGAGGCAACACAATCTGCATATTTATTGGATGGCTAATATGCTCCAGTTCCCTTCACAGCATTGTCAGCGTCATTGTTTCCCCACCGATCCTTAGAAAAGGAGGTTGACTTGAATCTTGAAACTTCAACCAGTGCCTGGAGTATTCACCATATTCTGTATGTTTATCAAGATTATGCTGATGTTTTTGAAGACCAGATTCCCAGGAATCTTCCACCTCATCGCCCCAAGGACTTTGGGATTGATCTTGAACTAGGTTGTCTGGTTCCTTTTGGTCGCATGTTCACCTATCCCTAACAGAAAGGGCCACCTTAAGGACCTATTTTGATTCGAATTTGGCACATTGACTCATTAAACATTCCAAGTCTCTGGCAGGGGCGTCGTTATTCAATGACCTTCACTCCTAGTGAATGTAACTATTCCTTTCTTGAGAAGGAACTATTAGCCATACGGCAAGCTTGTTTGGAATGGAGACATTTTTGTTAGTGGCCGCAGTGCTATTTGAAGTGAGAACAGATCACAAGAATCTAGGGGCTACAACAACTGGAGGGTAACAACAGTCACTGTGCTCGATGGGCTAACTACTTTCTCAAGTACAACTTTTTTCTCACGTACCTCCCAGGGTTATCGATTGTAGTATAAGATGGTCTTTCTAGTAGCCACCAAAGGGAAGATGAGGAGCCCAGTCAAAAGGAATACCTGCTCCCAGGCGAAAGATATCTTATGTTGGTAGGTACTTTCCTTCAAGAGGTACAGAGAATCAGTATCCAGAAGGGATGGACTTCTATTTTTAGGGTCTAGATTAGTGCTACCTGATGCCACACTCCAAAGAAAAATCCTTTCCTGGTGTCATGATAACCGAACGGCTGGACATAAAGGAGTCAGAGCCACCTCCAAACTCATATCTCATTCATTTTGGTGGCCTTCCTGGAAGATGGACGTGAGAACCGTTAGGCACTTTGCACCAAAGTCCCACACCAACAATCCCCGGGACACACATATCCAAGGATTTTCTGGTAGATTTCCCTCCTTCCAATTCATGTACAGCCATCATGGTAACCATTTACAGTTTCACCAAAATCACACATTTCACCCCTTTGAGGAAGTTACCTTCGGCCCTCCAAATGGCTTAAGTATTTTTACAGGAAGTTTTCAAGCTACATGGATTGCCACAAGTGATTACCACTGAAAGAGGCACACAATATACATCGCACTTCTGGTCTGCTTTATGTAAAAAAACTGGAGATCAACAGGGCCTTGTCATCAGGATACCATCCCCAGACAAATGGACAGACGGAAAGAGTGTACTATACATTGGAACAATATCTCCAGTGTTTTGTGTCCTCCAATCTTGATGACTAGGTGGATCTCCTGCCCACAGCCGGGTTTTCATATAATAATACTGTACATGCAGCAATTGGGATAAGTCCACTCTTTGCTTTGACAGGTTTCCATCCACACACTCTCCATGTGGCCGATCTTCCTTATCTAATATACCTTCACTGGATTGCCATCTGCAAAAGATTTCAGAGAACTATAGGACGGCATACATCAATCTGAAAAGGAGCAGACAGAGAACTAAGGAATATGCTGCTCGTAATCACAGGCCGGATCCCACATGGAAACCAGGAGACAAGGTTTGGCTCTCCACCAAATACCTTCTGCGATGGATCCCCCCTTCAAAGTTGACTCTGAGATACCTCAGTCATATTGAAATCAAGGACAGGATCAATGGCTCCAATATAAATTTGCCAATCCCAAAAAACCTTTGGATTTCCTTTACGGTGCGTGGAGAAGGCCAAGCCAAAATGGCTTTGACTTTTTTGGGATCCATCTTTATCCCTTTGTTTGAAAGAATCAAACCCAGTTAAACCAGTGAGAAGGTGTCAAAATAGCATTTTTCTGGTTTCACTAGCAGGGATTTTCTCTTACCTCTCCAAGACCTGTAGTACATGTGTATGATGGTCCTCTTTCTTTTTTGAATATACTAGAAGATAATCAAGATATACAAAGACAGTATGGAAGAGCAGGTCAGAAAACACACGATCAGTAAACCACTGGAGCACAGCAGTGGCAAGTCCAAAAGTCATGACACAATATTCAAAATGTCTATTTGGAGTTCTGAAGGTTGTCTTCCATTAGTCTCCTTCTCTTAGTAAATGATAGGCGCCCCCTAGGTCAAGTTTGGAGAATATTTGTGATCCTTGTACTGCCTCCAGGATATCTTTAATGAGTGGCATGAGAATAGCGATCTCTTGCAGTAACCCTATTGAGGCCTCTGTAATCGATACATGGATGAAGCTCCTTACTTTCTTGCTTGGGGATAAAGAATAACGACGCCCCTGCTAGAGACTTGGAATGTATAATGAGTAAATGTGCCAAATTCGAATCAAAATAGGTCCTTAAGGTGGCCCTTTCTGTTAGGGATAAGGTGAACATGCGACCAAAAGGAACCAGACAACCTAGTTCAAGATCAATCCCACAGTCCTTGGGGCGATGAGGTGGAAGATTCCTGGGAATCTGTTAGGCAGAAACCTGTGCAGTTCCCTTGGGGAACACTGCAAAAGATTTAAGACTACAGGTATAGCAGTAAACCCACTTGGTAGCAGTCTGCACCACCCAGATTTACCTGGTAGCTGTGGCTGAGCAGTCAGACTTCCCTCAAGAAGAGTTAGGCAGTATGCAAAGTATACACAATATGTACTCAAATACAATAGCACAAGCAAACACTGACCAGAGCTTGGTTTCAAAAGTATATAGTTATTTATTTTAAGAACACATAAGTTGAAAACACTCTAGCAATATATAGTAAAACCCTTCAAACACAGTTATATTGAAAGCAGTCCCAACCCTTATTCCTAACTAGACAACTCTTGGTTAACACCACATAATTCAAACAGAGGTGAGTGCTTAACTTTAGATGACACTCTAGTAGGTTCAAAGAAGGGAGGGAAAAAGAGCAGAGTTAGGATAGACACACCACTCTAAGGTCAAGAACACTCTTTGTAAGTTCAAGGAAGCACAAAGTCACAGGTGAGCAAAAGTCACTAGGCAGGGCCCACTCTTAGAGCAGACGGAGCGAAAATGTGCCCAAGATCACACAGTTATTAGGGATTCAGAGTCTTGCAAATGAGTTTAGAAAGAGTTTAGAGAGGCTTAGAAAGTTTAGCCAGGGTGTCCCAGGCAATCCCAGGTTCGAAAGCCGGGGGCTAAAACTACCCCGTACAGTCGGTAGCAAGGGAAGCCAGGCGGAACACGGTACCTTAAACGGGAAGGATCCTCCAGCGGTGGCAGTTGTTCCAGGCAGTGGCAGCAAGGCTCGACGTCGGTCAGGGAAGAAGCAGATCTCGCTGAAGAGCAGACGAAGAAGGTCGTGGCACTGCCCGGGAAGAAACCAGCCGCGGAGTCCTCCGGTTAAAGGGTTGTACCGACTTTCGCGGTTGTGGTAAAAGTGTGGTATTCCGGTTGCCAGGGTGCTTGGCACGGGCAAGGCGGCCACGAGATACCTCGAAGAAGCGGAAAGAAGGTGAAAACTGGTTGTCCCCACCAGTCAAGGGAAGGAGCCACTCCGTTACGAGTTCTCCTCGGTCGATGGGAAAAGTGGTGAGACGGTTCAGCAGGGCTCCACCGGGTGGTGTCGTCGTAGCAGGTCGGCTCAGCTCTTCCCTCGTCGGATTCTTGGTCCTGTGGCGACTTCTAAAGTTCCAGTCCCCAAAGCCCTGCTTTTATGCAGCAAGCCCCCATTCACCCAGCCTAGCTGTCACTCAAACATGCTAAGTGGTGAGCCGGCCAGCTCACCACTTGGGCCAATCAGGACGGAGTGCGACTTGAGTTACCAAGGTAACTCAGTCCAGGGTGCCTAAATCCCCCTCCACCCCTCCTAAGTACCCCAGACAGAGTGGCACCACTTTGGAGGGCTTCTGTGGAGAAGCCCGCCAAAAGTGGAACAAAGGGCTCCACTTTGGGTTAGAGTTACAGAGGCGAACGCCAACGCCATTTTAGGATCAAGTTTTGGCAAAAAATCCCAACCGGAGTTATAATAATAAATATATAAACCGGCGGTATGTTTGAGGCTACCGTAAATAAATAATTAAATGTGTTAGCCTAAAACAATGGGAAATCCCATAGGAAAATATTCGCGGTTGAATATAAAAAGTAGTTTCCACTGCCACCAGCCAAAACTCGATCAGGGGGGACGGAGACGTGCCCCCTTGACTAACAGACCCTGGGGCAATCGAATTGCCCCAGCCAGTACGTCCACAATATGATGGTTTGTACTGGTTCTGTTCAGGATTTAAGACTAGTAAAGTCTTTGGAGACTTTACCTGCCCTGGGAGACAGTAGTCAGTCCCAGGGTATGGAGTCTATGTTGGGGAGTCCCTAGGACACCCCTGGGTTACTGCACAGAGGGTGCTGTGTAACCCACATTACAAAAACACATGAGGCCCTATGGAGTAAAAGACCCCATAGCCCATTCAACACAAGGTTAACCAAAGAAACACTCTTCAAACATGCCCAAGAGTGAGGGAAAAAGTGTCTCACTCTTGGCAGGAGAAAAAAAGAAACCCCAAGAAATCCAGCAAAGCTGCTGGGGGACTCACTAGGTAGGGAAATTCAGCCTAAACAGAGAATTCTCCCTAACACTCGCCCCCCCCAGACTAAGGGACAGGAGGATTTAATCCACTCCTGGATGAACCTCATACCTCTAGTCGATGATATACATCCTAGAGAGTCCAAAAGCATTTTGATGGTGACACCCTGACCTGTGCTCAATGGTGAAATCAAACCCTTGCAGGCAGATTGACCATCTCAATAGTTTTGGATTTTCCCCTTTCATTTGCATTAACCATCTCAAGGGTTGGTGGTCTGTCTGAATAACAAAAGTAGAACCATACAAGTATGGTCTAAACTTCTTCAGTGCCCACACAATAGCAAAGCATTCTCTTTCGATTGTTGCCCACCTTGTCTCAGGATCCTTCAGTTTTCTACTGATGAAGCAAATGGGGTGCTCCCTACCCTTCTCATCCAGTTGGCTTAGAACTGCACCTATACCTACATTGGAAGCATCAGTTTGTACAATGGAAGTTTGGTGGTAGTCAGGAGCTCTTAATACTGGAGCTTGGCAAAGGGCTCTCTTCAGTTTTTCAAAGGCCTGATTGCATTCCTCATTCCATTTTACCTTTTTTGGGAATTTAGGAGAGGAGATAACATTCAATGGAGAAGCTATGGTCCCATAGTTCTCAATGAAATTCCTGTAATACCCAGTGAGGCCTAGGAAGGCTCTCACCTGGGTTTGAGTAGTTGGTGTTGTCCAATTTTGCACAGCTTCAATCTTGCTGAGCAAAGGCCTTATTTCTCCACCTCCTACCTCATGCCCAAGGTAGACCACTTTACTTTGACCAATCTGGCACTTACTGGCTTTGATTGTCAAATGGGCCTGTTCCAGAGCCTGCAACACATGTCCTAGGTGGTTCACATGTTCCTCCCAGGAGTGGCTGAAGACTGCAATGTCATCCAAGTATGCCATGCAGAAGTTTTCCATCCCAGCCAGAACTTGGTTCACCATCCTTTGGAATGTGGCAGGTGCATTTTTTAATCCAAAAGGCATGACCTTAAACTGGTACAAGCCAACTGGGGTTGAAAATGCAGTTTTCTCCTTGGCATGGTCTGTCAGGGCTATTTGCCAATAGCCTGACGTAAGGTCAAATGTGCTGAGGTACTTGGCTGCACCAAGTTTATCCACCAACTCATCTGTCCTGGGCAAAGGGTGGGCATCAGTCTTGGTGACTGCATTTAGAGCTCTATAGTCCACACAGAATCTCAAGTCTTTGGATCCTGCCTTTGGTACTAACACAACTGGGCTAGACCATGGACTAGTAGAGGGCTCTATTACCCCGAGATCAAGCATCTTCTTGACCTCCCCTTTGATGTGGGTTCTGATATGTTCTGACATTCTGTATCCTCTGCTTTTGACTGGCAGACAGTCACCAGTGAGTATATCATGCTGGCCCCAAGGGGTCAAGCCTGGTGACAGTGAGAACAGGGAGGCAAACTGATTTAACATTGATTTGCACTCCTCGTGTTGCTCCGGTGTCAGGTCTGAAGAGAGATTGACTCCTTCAACTTTTTCATCTAAAGGCACACCTCTGAGGAGATCAGGGAGAGATTCACTCTCTTCTTCCTCTGCAGCTGACGCTAGAAGCAAGGCTCCTACGTCAGGTCTGGAGATGTATGCTTTTAGTCTGTTGGTGTGGAAGACTCTAGGAGCTTCCCTGGGTCTGCCCAGATCCACCAGATAGTTGACCTCTCCAAGTTTTCCCACAATCTTGAAGGGTCCCATCCATTTGTCTTGCAAGGCCCTCTGCCTTGTTGGGAGCATAACTAGAACTAGCTGGTCTTGAGTAAACTCAACCATGTTAGCCTTCTGGTCATGCCAATGTTTGACCAGAGCTTGACCAGCTTTTAAGTTGTCACTTGCTTCTGCCATCATGTGTGACATTCTCCTCCGGAGACCTATCACATAGTCAGTCACTCTGACTGGCTTGAGGGGAGGAGCACCTTCCAATCCCTCCTTAATCAGGGCCAATGGACCTCTGACCGGATGGCCATAGAGAAGCTCAAAGGGAGAATAACCTACTCCCTCCTGAGGGACTTCTCTATAAGCAAAGAGAAGGCATGGCAGTAGAAGGTCCCACTTCTTTTTAAGGGGTTCCTCTAAAGCACCTATCATGCTCTTCATGGTTCTGTTGAACCTTTCAACCAACCCGTTTGTCTGAGGGTGGTATGCTGTTGAGAACTTGTAAGTAACTCCACAGGTTTTCCACATGGCTTTCATGTAGTGGGACATAAAGTTTGATCCCCTGTCAGAGATTACTTCCTTAGGAAACCCAACCCTGGTAAAAATACCAAGGAGGGCCTTAGCCACAGCCGGAGCCGTAACAGTCCTCATAGGAATTGCCTCAGGGTACCTAGTAGCATGGTCTACTACAACAAGTATAAACCTGTTGCCTGAGGAGGTTGGGGGATCAAGGGGACCAACAATGTCAATCCCTACCCTCTCAAATGGGACTCCCACAACTGGGAGAGGCACTAAAGGTGCCACATTCTTGGAACCAACCTTACCAGAAGTCTGGCAGGTATGGCAGCTCTTACAATATCTATCTACTTCAGCCCCCATCTTTGGCCAATAAAAGTAGAGAGAGAGCCTTTCCTTGGTCTTCTTGAAACTCAAGTGACCAGCCAAAGGTATCTCATGGGCTAGTTGTAAGAACTGTTGTCTGTTCTCTTGCGGGACTACAAGGCGCTTGTAGTCTCCAGGTTCAGACTCAGTTGGTTCACTGTAGAAGAGGCCATCTTCCCAGTGTAACCTATACTTCCCAGGCTCTTGCCCATCAGCCTGAGAAGCTGCCTGGTGGCGGAGGCCTTCCAGAGTTGGACATTCTCTTTGCCCCTTACGAAAAGCCGCCCTGCTAGGCCCACCTTCTGCCAGTAAAGACTGCAGCTCAGGATGGTCCTCAGGGTCCAAATCTCCAATAAGGTTTGGGCCTCCTTCTAGCTCTTCCTCAGAGTCTAGTTCAACCACACAGGGTTGTACCTCCCTCTCAGCCTCAGCTGGAGGTGGAGTTACAGGTGTAACTTTGGACAACCTAGGGGAAGTCCTTGTCGGAAGCACTGGAGTGCTTGCTGCTGGCTTTTTCCTAGGAGTCTTGGGTTGCCCCTTTGCTCCTGATCTGGTAGTTACTGCAGTAAGTTGCTCCAGTGGGAGAGGAGTGATTTCTGTCATCATCTCCTGAGATACCCCTCTCAGGGATTTCTCTCTTGCAGGTTTTGTGAGCTCCTGTAACCTTTTACTAGGTGGTCTGGGGGTATGTGACACAACTCCAAGAGCTTTTAGGTCATTACCCAACAGAACCCTACCTGGCACTTCACATTGTACACTGACAGGTATTTTCACAGCCATATCATTACATTGGATGAGAACTGGTAACTGGGGACACATCTGCACAGGCCCACCAGCTAACTTGGTGAGGCATTTGGGTGCCTTAGCAACATCCTCTGCCTTGAAAAATGATTCATCCACCACAGTTATGCTGGCTCCAGTGTCCCTAATGGCAGGAGTCTCCTGACCATTCACCTGGACACTGTCCTTATAATACTCTTTAGTATTATCTGGGATAGAGTTATAGACATCTAAATTCTGTTGTTCCCACAACCCCAGAGAGACTAAAGAAACACTAGCTGAGACTCCAGTGGGTTCATCAGCCAGTAATAGAAAGTTTCCACTTGCCATATGTACTTCCTCTTCTGGAGCGAAGGCTAAGGAGGCAAGCTGGACCCCTGAAAGTTTACCCTTACATCTGGGATCTCCTTTCACATGGTCAGTAGCCTTACAAACAAAGCATGAGCCAAAGGCTCGCTGGAATGGAGGCTTGTTCTGACCTCCTTCTGGTCTGGGACCAGAAGGTACACTAGCCTGATTTGGTTTCCCTTGTGGCTTACCCTTATAGTTTTGTTTGGGGCCCTCTTTGGAATTTGTAGTATTAGAATTCTCTTTGGAGTCCTTCTTAGGCTGTTTCTCCCCATCCTTTTTCTGAGTTACCCCAGAATCCTTGTGAGTGGCCCTGTTGGCAACCCACAAGTCAGCAGCCTTAGCTAGTTTCCGGGAATCTAATTCCTTGGAATCAGCCAAGTGTTGTCTGAGCTCAGGAGAGCAGGCATCATAAATAGTCTCCAACATAAACAAATTCTTCATACCTTCATAAGTGTTCACCTTGTAACCCTTAATCCATCCCTCTAAGTTTTTCAACCCTTCACTCACCCAGGTAGCCCAAGGGGTACCATCATGCTTTTTGAGGCTCCTAAACCTCTTAAGATACTGGGAAGGGGTCTTCCCAAACCTAGCTATCAAAGCTAGTTTCACACATTCATAGTCCTTCTTATCCTCCTCCCCCATCTCCATTACCACATCAGTTGCAACAGGGGGAAGCCTAGAGAACAACCAGGTGAGTAAGTCATTTCCTGTGATGTTCTGGAGCCCATGATTATATTCAAACAGAGACAACCAATCCAACACATCCAACTTAGGCTCATACATACCAACCAATTCTTTAGGCATCCGGGGTCTTTTAGGACTGGAACTTCTAGAGGAGCCAGAGAGAGAAGCATTCTCAACAGACAATTTCTTCATTTCTAGCTCATGCTTGAGCTCCATTTCCCTTAGCCTTAGTTCTTTTTCAGTTTGAGCATTAAGTTTTTTATACTCCAATTCTAGTTTCATTTTCTCCAGTTCATAGTACTGAGGACTAAATGTGGGACCTGGTAAAGGCCCAGTAGGCACAGCAGGTAGAGCAGGCAGAGGCCTACGGGGGACAGTCACGACAGCCTCACCCTCCTCTTCTGACTCTTCCTCAAAATCATCAACATTTTGTTCTATGTCAATTTCAATACTGTCATCTACATTTGCTGGAGTGGTAGGTTCCTCTGAACCCTCACCCAGACTTTGGTTAGCTAACAATCTTTCAATCAGCTCCATTTTCTTGCCCTTAGTCATGAGATCCTTATGTTTACAGAGCACTCTTAAACAATCAGCAGTTTTTGCTGCAAGGGACTCTTGACTATAGCTTTCTATAACTGACATGTTAGAGGATTACTTTTACAGTGCTAAGCTTTGTGGTTAGTTGCACTTAGGTATCTAAAGCACACTAAAATGTATACTCAATACCAATCCCACCGCTGTACACCAGTGTTAGGCAGAAACCTGTGCAGTTCCCTTGGGGAACACTGCAAAAGATTTAAGACTACAGGTATAGCAGTAAACCCACTTGGTAGCAGTCTGCACCACCCAGATTTACCTGGTAGCTGTGGCTGAGCAGTCAGACTTCCCTCAAGAAGAGTTAGGCAGCATGCAAAGTATACACAATATGTACTCAAATACAATAGCACAAGCAAACACTGACCAGAGCTTGGTTTCAAAAGTATATAGTTATTTATTTTAAGAACACATAAGTTGAAAACACTCTAGCAATATATAGTAAAACACTTCAAACACAGTTATATGGAAAGCAGTCCCAACCCTTATTCCTAACTAGACAACTCTTGGTTAACACCACATAATTCAAACTGAGGTGAGTGCTTAACTTTAGATGACACTCTAGTAGGTTCAAAGAAGGGAGGGAAAAAGAGCAGAGTTAGGATAGACACACCACTCTAAGGTCAAGAACACTCTTTGTAAGTTCAAGGAAGCACAAAGTCACAGGTGAGCAAAAGTCACTAGGCAGGGCCCACTCTTAGAGCAGACGGAGCGAAAATGTGCCCAAGATCACACAGTTATTAGGGATTCAGAGTCTTGCAAACGAGTTTAGAAAGAGTTTAGAGAGGCTTAGAAAGTTTAGCCAGGGTGTCCCAGGCAATCCCAGGTTCGAAAGCCGGGGGCTAAAACTACCCCGTACAGTCGGTAGCAAGGGAAGCCAGGCGGAACACGGTACCTTAAACGGGAAGGATCCTCCAGCGGTGGCAGTTGTTCCAGGCAGTGGCAGCAAGGCTCGACGTCGGTCAGGGAAGAAGCAGATCTCGCTGAAGAGCAGACGAAGAAGGTCGTGGCACTGCCCGGGAAGAAACCAGCCGCGGAGTCCTCCGGTTAAAGGGTTGTACCGACTTTCGCGGTTGTGGTAAAAGTGTGGTATTCCGGTTGCCGGGGTGCTTGGCACGGGCAAGGCGGCCACGAGATACCTCGAAGAAGCGGAAAGAAGGTGAAAACTGGTTGTCCCCACCAGTCAAGGGAAGGAGCCACTCCGTTACGAGTTCTCCTTGGTCGTTGGGAAAAGTGGTGAGACGGTTCAGCAGGGCTCCACCGGGTGGTGTCGTCGTAGCAGGTCGGCTCAGCTCTTCCCTCGTCGGATTCTTGGTCCTGTGGCGACTTCTAAAGTTCCAGTCCCCAAAGCCCTGCTTTTATGCAGCAAGCCCCCATTCACCCAGCCTAGCTGTCACTCAAACATGCTAAGTGGTGAGCCGGCCGGCTCACCACTTGGGCCAATCAGGACGGAGTGCGACTTGAGTTACCAAGGTAACTCAGTCCAGGGTGCCTAAATCCCCCTCCACCCCTCCTAAGTACCCCAGACAGAGTGGCACCACTTTGGAGGGCTTCTGTGGAGAAGCCCGCCAAAAGTGGAACAAAGAGCTCCACTTTGGGTTAGAGTTACAGAGGCGAACGCCAACGCCATTTTAGGATCAAGTTTTGGCAAAAAATCCCAACCGGAGTTATAATAATAAATATATAAACCGGCGGTATGTTTGAGGCTACCGTAAATAAATAATTAAATGTGTTAGCCTAAAACAATGGGAAATCCCATAGGAAAATATTCGCGGTTGAATATAAAAAGTAGTTTCCACTGCCACCAGCCAAAACTCGATCAGGGGGGACGGAGACGTGCCCCCTTGACTAACAGACCCTGGGGCAATCGAATTGCCCCAGCCAGTACGTCCACAATATGATGGTTTGTACTGGTTCTGTTCAGGATTTAAGACTAGTAAAGTCTTTGGAGACTTTACCTGCCCTGGGAGACAGTAGTCAGTCCCAGGGTATGGAGTCTATGTTGGGGAGTCCCTAGGACACCCCTGGGTTACTGCACAGAGGGTGCTGTGTAACCCACATTACAAAAACACATGAGGCCCTATGGAGTAAAAGACCCCTTAGCCCATTCAACACAAGGTTAACCAAAGAAACACTCTTCAAACATGCCCAAGAGTGAGGGAAAAAGTGTCTCACTCTTGGCAGGAGAAAAAAAGAAACCCCAAGAAATCCAGCAAAGCTGCTGGGGGACTCACTAGGTAGGGAAATTCAGCCTAAACAGAGAATTCTCCCTAACAGAATCTGGTCTTCAAAAACATCAGCATAATCTTGATAAACATACAGAATATGGTGAATACTCCAGGCACTGGTTGAAGTTTCAAGATTCAAGTCAACATCCTTTTCTAAGGATCGGTGGGGAAACAATGACGCTGACAATGCTGTGAAGGGAACTGGAGCATATTAGCCATCCAATAAATATGCAGATTGTGTTGCCTCAACCAGGAAATCCCTAAAATGAGAGGAAAATGGGCAGCTCTGATATAATCAAAAGATATCTCCTCAGAATGTTCATTGATCTTCATTTGCAAAGTGATAGAACTGCGGTTGATGGGACCAGAACTCAATGGTCTACCATCAACTCCTTCTGTGGGCATTGGTTCCGTCTTTATGGTATAAGGAATTGTATTATGTTCTGCCAATACATTAGCCACAAAATTGTCTGCAGCTCCACAATCCAAAAGTGCTAACACTTCCAAGGGTTCCTTTTCCGGAACCTGAAGAATAACACAAACGACCATTAGGTGGTTATCTAATTCTTTGGGGATCCTTAGAGTAACAATTGTGGGACTTCCCAAAATACCACTACTCCTTGTCCAATCTAGTAGCAGGGTTTGTAGTTTCCTGACCTCCTGGGGGGTACTTCTGGGCAATCTCTGAGTAAGTGTGTCTCAGAGCCACAATACCTACATAAACTTTAGTCTCTTTGCCTTTTTCTTTCTTCTGCTGTAAGGGGACCCCTCGCTCTCCAAATCTGCATTGGTTCCTCTGGAGAGCGTGATTCCGAAGTAGGCTGGGTAGGATTCGGGTGAGCAGGAATAAATTACCCTTTATGCTTCCTTCTTTCTTCTCTTCTTTCAGAAATCTGGAATTCAATTTACAATACCATGGAGACTAAATTGGAGATGGAAGTGGGTCTGGGCACTCTTGCCAGTTCATCCTTAATCTCTTCCGAGAGTCCTTGGTGGAAAATTGTATATTGTGCGGTCTCCAGCCATCCTGCTTGTGCTGCAGTCTTCTTGAGGTTGAGACATAGTTCAGAACAGTAGTAGAACCTTGGCAGAGATCCAAAAGGGCCTCATAAGCAGAGTAAACCATCTCTGGTGTCTCAAAGGTCTCTTTGAAAGCTTGAACGAAGGTACCATAGTCGGTCAAAAGTGGACTATCCTTGGATACCAAAGGGATTGCCCAGGTTAGAGCAGTCCCCAGCATGTTGGAGATCATGAAACCTATCTTAGCCCTGTCGGTAGAGAATGCAACAGGGAAGAAGGTCAAGTGGATCATGCATGTGTCTTGAAATTGTTTTACGTTCTTTAAGGATCCATCAAATTTGTTGGGTAAGCCCCCCAATGGGGGAGGGTCTACGGGTTGCATCTCTTGAGCTGTGACTATTTTCCTCAAGGAGGCGTTTTCTGCTCTTAACTGTTGAACTTCGAGGGTTAAAGTAGTTGTTCCATCTTTTTTTCCTCTTTTAGGCTTTGCAATCTGTTATTGTGAGCCTTTCCAAGTTTCTCACCTGGGTCTTGTCCTGCGTCTTCAGAATGTGAAGATGTAGGATCATGGGTCTTCTTCTTTAACTTTCTATGTTCCGAAGAACTTTCTTTGCTGAAAAAAGGGCGTTCCCCCTGTGCAGATAAACAACTGGATCCAGTGACTGTGAAAGGAGACGTCCAGAGATTGGGGAAAAATTGGCAGCTGAAAAAACCCAACAGAGAGATGTTGCTCCTGTTGTTAATCCAGAATGCCAAGCTGTCAGACGTGCCAGAATATTGGAAGTCCACAATGAGGTAAGAAATGGAAGCAGTAAGTAACAGGACCGAGCTGTAAGGATACGTGCAAGAGCGTAATGACAGATAATCCAAGAGAACAGAGAGGAGCAGGCCATGCTGAGATGAGAGGTGAACCAGCATGCAAGGAGATCTCAGTAGAAGGTAAACAAAAGAAGCAGAGAGAAACAATGCAGTAGTGGAACTCAGGCAGAGCAGGAGAAATTAAGGTGGTGGAATTCAGAGTGAAAGCAGTGGAGAGAACAAGCGGGCAAAAGCAGCAGCACAAGCAAAAGGGAGCTACTTACACTAGCGTTGCGATCCAAGTAAGGAATGGGGTTGCAATGCAGTGATTGCTGGAAGTCGATCAAAGAGGTAGCAGCGGCCATCTTGAAAAATGCTAGATAGTTAACAGATGCTTGGAGCCAGAGCTTAGCAGCACTGTTGAATGTAGCAGTGCCGTGACAAAGAGCTTGGGCCTCATTACGACCCGTGCGTAATGGGTTAACCGGTTCCGCTAATGGATGCGGACCCATTAACACCATTCCGCACGATTACGAGGTCCCCTCGTGGGACCCGGTAAGGACGCCTGGCAAAACCAGGCGTCGTTACTGGATCCCACAAGGGGACCAGGGAGCTAACAACGGGCTGGTCGTAATCGGCCCGTTGTTAGCTCCCTCTCCCATTCCCATTGAGCCCTATGGGGGCTCAAATGGGAATGGGGAAGCTCCGAACTAGGAATGACCCAGTGATTCCCCATTAAGGGAACCCGGTAAAGGAGCCCGTTTTGGCAGCAGCCATGGAGCTAAAAGCTCCATGGCTGCCGCCAAACTCGTAATGAGGCCCCTTGATTTGGATGTACTCGGTCTCACTGAGACTTGGTTCACGGTCAGCTCTGCACAAGTTTTAACACTCTCTTTCCTGATGGCTACAAGATCCTCTCCGAAGCCAGAACCCACCGTCCTGGAGGGGGTGTAGCCTTGATTTTCCCAGAGTGGATCACTGCTTCTGTCATTCCAATACAGGACTACTCCTCCTTTGAATGGCTAGTCTGCAGGCTCTCTAGCCCTCCTGCCCTCTCTCTCACTGTGGCCACTATCTGCAGGCCGCCTGGCCAGGTCACCCTCTTCCGCTCTGAGTGGGTGGACCTCTCCTCCTCCCTCGTTGCCTCTTCTTCCCAACTTCTCCTTGGAGACCTGAACATCGACCTGGATGCTACTAGCCCTTCGGGACTTTTTCACAACCTCTGAGACTCTCTCTGTCTCTCGCTCTCTCTCTATTTTTCCCTCTGGCCCGACTCACTCTGCAGGGCACACCCTGGATGTTCTGATGTCCTCAGACCTCCACTTCTCTAGCCCTCTCACCACTCCTCTCACTTGGAGTGACCACCTTCTCCTTTCCTCCCCCTCTCTCTCTACCCCTCTGGTGAAACCGACTCCAGCAATGCCAACTACCTTCTCGGTCATCCGACCCATGAACCGTGTGTCAGATGAGGCTTTCTCTGCTACTTTCTCCCCTCTTCCTGCACCTTTGGCTGACTCACACCCTGACAAAGTCCTCTCTAACCTTCATACCTCCATCTCTAACACTCTGGATGTCCTTACACCTGTCATGAGGATCCATTTGAAGCCCAAATCCAAGTGCATCTCTTGGTACGATTCCGACCTTGCCACCCTTAAACGCAAGTGTAGAGTGGCTGAGAGGAAGAGGAGAGCAGCAGATGCACCCCCTGACAAACTAGCCTGCCGTCTGCTCCAAAGGCAGCTCAGACTGTCTGTCCCCTCTAAGAAGACAGCCTAAATCCTAGCCTGCATCTCTTAGGCATCTACCAACTCTGCAGAACTTCTCAAAATCTGCAATGAGCTGGCCAATCCTGCTGCCATCTCTACCTCTCCTGTTCCCTCCTGGGCCCTCTGCATGGCCTTGGCCTCTCTTTTCATCACTAAAACTCAGGACATCCTGTCCACCCTCTTTTCCTCTACCTCCTCCTCTTCCTCTACCACTCATGGCCCATCTGTGGCCATTTCTCCTCCTCCTTTATCCTCCTTTTCCTTGTTCACCCCTAACGATGTTTCTAGACAAGTCCGATCTATGAAAGTCTTGTCAAAGCAGGTTTTACCCTGCTCATCCAGAACCATCAAGGACCACATCGGCACCCTTGCTCCAGCCTTGGCTGATTTCTGCAATCACTCCTTTGCCACTGGAACCTTCCCCTCCCCTCTTAAACACTCCTTGTGCACCCCTTTCTTAAAAAGCCATCTGCCAATCCTTCCTCTCTGGCTAACTATCACCTGATCTCCATTGCTCCTTTCCTGGGCAAACTCCTGGAAAAGTTGTCCATCTCCCAGCTTAATCTGCATACTGAATCTGTTGGTTGTCTCCACGACCACCAGTCTGGCTTCAGAGCTGCCAGAAGCACAGAAACTGCTTTCCTGAACCCCCGTGAAGACCTGCTCTCTAATCTCGACTCTAATATTCCTTCTGTCCTTATTCTCCTCAATCTATCCTCTGCTTTTGAGATGGTCAACAATGCCATCCTGCTCAATCGCCTCTGTGACAACCTGGGTATCACTGATCAGGCCCTGGCCTGGTTGACCTCCTTTCTCACATCTGACCCTCTCAGGTCCAACTGGGGTCTTTCCTCTCATCTATCTCTCTCTCTACTTGTGGTGTTCCACCAAAGTCTAACCTTTCTCCCTGGCTTTTCAACCACTACCTGGCACCTCTTGGCCACCACATCGCGACATTCTGCTCCAATTTTCAGTGTTATGCAGATGACACCCAGCTCTCTTTCAGGCTCCCCTCAGCCACCTCTGTTCTGTTGGGAAGAACTCCAGAGGGACACTGAAAGTCCTCTGACTTGGAGAGCCCAACTCCCTCCTTCCCAGATACATGGAGTCAACGGCAAGTTCAAACTCTGGTTTATTACAGACAAAATCAACAGGAATCACACAGGGACAAAGAAAATCCATGCACAACTCCCTCTTCCTCGGCTCGCAGGCCGGTTTTACACTACAATTACATCAGAGTGATGCCACAATCTTGGCCCTTCTCCAGAAAACCCATCGGGCTCCACGGTTGGGTGTTCAGCGCCTTACCACCTTTAGTGGACACTATACAGGTTATTCTACTGACCCTCACATTTCAGGTAGCTTGCCTGGTCCATCCACAAGTCACTATCTATAACAATGTTGCAGTGTGGTGGGTTCTTGCCTGTTGCTACCCACCCCTAGAGTACTAAACTGTGATTGGCTAGAGTTGACGTCCCCAGGTCTGGGATCTGCAAAGATTCTCAGCTCTCTGTACCTTTTCACTGTAATAAGAGTGTGGCCAACTTCTAAAACCTATCGGGATGCGGGATTGGTTCTAAGTGAATAACTAAGCATAGGTGTTATATCTGTATAGAGTAGCAGAGAGAAATAATTTAATATTTAACATCAGGTGGGGCAACTAAGCCCTCCCTTCAAAATGTCCACTATGAACGTCACTAAATGTACGACGTCCCATTGGCTACACAAACTATAGGACCCCCAACCACATAGTCCTCTACAATTGGTTAGCTACTGACCCCCATCAATAACTATCCACCTACGTGATCAGCACACAGAACGAACAACCAGGTGCGGGCGAGCTTGTCTTGATACCAGCTTCCCACCAATTAAAAGAACACTCCCTCATCACCTCAATGGTTCAGTGTCAATTAGTGTTTTGAAGTTGGCCTTGAGTCTGTACTGTTCTCTAGGACTTTTTAAGGAGTATGGGTACTGTCTGGCTTCCATGTGTAGATGTGATCTTCTCATGTGTCTAACTTTCTTCCATCACGTGACTGGACACCATGATTTGAACCTTTTCATGTATTTGATTTTATTCTCCAATAGTCCTCTGATGTCTTTTGTTTTCACTTGACCTTTTTGAACAGATACTTCTGCTCTTTCACGTTAATTGTATACAGTGTCAGCCAATTTCTAGATCTGATAAAACCTTGGCTTTCTTGGCTCAGCCAACTCCTTAGCTGCACTATATTCTGTTTAATTCAATTGCTTTTGAAACTGCGACACTGAATTGAGGCCTTCCTCGTTGCTCAAGACTGCTCAATCCATATGTATCTATGAGGTGTATATGTATATATTGGTGCTTGCCGCTGTCTATTCACTATTAAAAGCATGTGGCTAGCTTCATGATTGCTTTGCTGCTTGCGTTTCATTGCATCAGTACAGGTTTAAACTAACTATCTTCATCATACTTATGGCATACCTCTCTTCATCTTGATCCCAAGATGTCACTTATCCTTTGTACTTCTTTGTTCTTCATAAATCGTCTGCCTCTCTGGTCTAGTTCTCTTCTATATGGAGTCGATTCAGTTTCGAACACCCTTAAAAATGACAACCCTTATCCGTTCCCCATGCTGGCAATCTGCCTGCAAGACACACCTCAATGTATCCCCGACTCAGGAATGTGGGCTGTGGGTTGCCCCCTTGTCCCTCCCGGTTCCATAACCCATGTATGTGTGGGGGGGCGAACGTGTTGATTTGATTGTGTGATTGTTTGTGTGTGTGTTTGAGTGTGCTGACAAGGTCTGTATTTGTATGTACATGCAGTAAATCTCTGATATAGGAAGTGCATGTTTTCAGAGGAAAGTGTGTACATGAATCTGTTAAATTAATGCAGGTATTTACAGCTAATCCGAAAAGTGCTACAACATTTTGGGCTTTTTCCTGACTCAACTGTGTGCTTTTTGCCCAAGCAGCACTGCAAGCTTTAGCTCTTGCTGCCGTTCGCTCCCTGGAGGGGGCTGAGCTTCGTCAACCCACGTGAAGTATCTCGCGACAGGAAGCACCTTTAAATCCTTCGTACAGCCGCCCGTGCGGTGTATTTACAGCTAATCCGAAAAGTGCTACAACATTTTGGGCTTTTTCCTGACTCAACTGTGTGCTTTCTGCCCAAGCAGCACTGCGAGCTTTAGCTCTTGCTGCCGTTCACTCCCTGGAGGGGGCGGAGCTTCGTCAACCCACGTGACGTATCACGTGACAGGAAGTACCTTTAAATCTTTCGTACAGCCGCCCGTGCGGCGTTAAGCCCTGGAGGCAGTAAGGGCTGGAGCAGCTGTTTTGCTGTTTGGTTGTGACTTGTCCTTGTCCCCGTCCTGCGGCCGTGTGGGTACATCTGACTAAGGTCATACTCTCCGCCATCAACTCAATTTCAAATTGCAACTAGGGTAAGGGGGGAGAGTCGGACTCTGGCCGCTCCTCGAGCTGTCGGGCGTTCCTTACCCTATTACTGAAAGCTTTTTAGGATCATCGCTGCTTGTCTGCCCTTTTTAAACAGATTTATCAGTACATATACTTGCTTCTTTATCCAGCCTTGACTTTTAACCCTATTCTCTGAAAGAGACCCAGATCTACTGCATTCTAGTATAGTGTTTCAAACTGTTCTTGTGGTGTTATTGTATGTACTTTTGCTAATCTCTGGGTTTAGTGCATTTTATACATTGCATGGCATCTTACTATGAGAGTGTACTTTGCCCTAGTTCCAAAGACGTCTAAACTTATTAAGCGCTTTTTATTGCATAGTAATACTTGTAGCGCTTTTCAATCAACGTTTCGAAGTGCATTTCTCTTCTCATTACTTTCACCTGCGCAGTCTATAGTGGTACTAGTTGCCTGTTATATACTCCAAGAAGTAGCCAAACTAGAAGGCTACTTATGTCTCGCATGCTGTATATGCTAAAAACAGACATGCCAGAGGTAGCCGCAGCAACTCACACAAGTAACACTTCGGGTGATGTGTTGATTAATAAAGCTACCTCTGAGACTGTGACAGCAAAGGTAATGCTCAAAACTCCAATAAATGGTAATAACTTCAAATTGAGTGAGGAAAAAAAGAGTTCCTCGCGAATTTCCAAGAAATCTATTATTCTAACTCCTGTTGTTAAAACACCCTCACTAAATCAAGACATTAGGCATTTCTATGACAAAATAAATGATCCTGCAGTAGGGATCCATGCTCAAGGCCCGTTGGAAAGTGTGCTGCCGGCAATGAACAAACAGCCACGCGATTTCAACAACATCCCATCTACAGGCCTAATTGAACCAATCCCTAATGTGATCATTTCTGATCAAACCCTACTCACCCTACCTCAAACTCCCATTAAAATTTTTCAGGTTAATCAAATGATAACTGTAGTTGAGGAAGAAAACCTGGACGACTCGGACGAACTTGTTAGTGCCACACTTCAAACACAGTCTATTATCGAGCCTGGAACAATTTTGCAGCCCCAAACCTCCCACCCAATAGTAGGTGATTGTGTGGATGTGTTTGAGATTATTGACGTGAATGCTAAAGAAACTGTAACAATCAATACACCCTCGCGCCAGTGTAATATTGACCTAGAAAGTTCGAGATTGTCTGTCATCACAGACTACAATCTTCCTGGCTCTATGGACTCTACAAGGCATGCAATTGAAGAGTTCTTCATACAACCAACCCCGAGACGCTGCTTGTCAGCAAAAACCTCTTCTGTAAATCCGGCCCTCTTACAGATCACCTTAGGGGCCGTGAACACAACAATATTAAGTCTCTTCAAACTCTTTGAAGAGTTGGATCGAAAAATAGCGCTCCAAACAACTAAAATTGATCAAATTGGGGAGTGGATGCAACGATGCTCGCAAAATCCATCCTCCACCTCGACTTTAAACCTTATCATGGAGAGACTTACCACTTTAGAAAATGTGACCACCTCGAGCTTGTTGGCCACAGCCCCTCTCAAGTCTACCACTCTGCAGAGTTCGTCAGGTCCGGAATTGAACAATAATTCAAATCCAATGCGTTAGAAACGTGTTAACAGTGGTTCCAACATTTGAAAAAATAATTTGTCCAGTGGAGTCCATAGATGCCATAACCATCCAACAAAATGACTCATGGATCAGCGTTGATTCCTCTCAGTCTTTTCCACGCACTAATGTCACTAAAATCAGTAATACCAATGAAGGACATTCTTTTCCTCAGAAAAACAAGAGGAAAACCACAATCTCAAAACGGTCTAAATTGACAACCAAAGTAACAACAATGCGTAAGTCCGCTAAAGAACCTAATCAAAATCTACAGGTCACATGTCCACCAACTAGTTCAGTGATTGGCGCCTTAGCGCCTATAGTGCATCTTCCTCGGGGCGTGGCCTGATGTCCGGGGAGTGAGGACGCAGGCTCCCTGAGCTCCGGTTGATCCACGGCAGTCGGATCCTTTGCTGGGTGCCTTGGCCCACAGACATCGTAGACACAGAGACCCACCAACAAACGAGGCGAAGAACTCTGCTTTCCGCCGTACTCCGACAAAAATCGGACCCCGAGAAGCCTCTGCCACGACTCGGCCCGGCTTCCCCCCCTCTCCGGGCGAGGCGCACAAGATGGCGGCCACCTCGAACTGACGGACCCGCCGCGCGTATTGAAGACGGAGACTGGCGGGCGCAGACCCAGGCGGACCCGAGCTGTTCCTGAGTGCCCCCCTGCTGATGTCCCTTCCGGGGAGCACGGGGTGAATCTACGGCCTGACAGCCGGAGCCCGCTAAATCCCCATCGAGGGCCGGTGGTACCCCCTCCCCCCCACGGCTTGGGTGCCCCGGGTGACCGCCGAGGACCGGCGCCACGCAAGATCCCTGTGCGACGGTGCCCGGGGCCCATTCCAGAGGAGCTGCACGACACGGATTGGCGCCAACTCACGCCGGAGGATCCGGCCTGTCTGGTGAGTGCTCTCGCCGATCGTCGGGCCTGCTGTGCCCGCTGGACGGACGCTACACTCCATTCCGGGGAGGTGTGCCGGCGGTCCCTGCCGGGGCCGCTCACCCCGCCACCCAACGGCCACCCAACGGACACTTTAACATCGGGGGCCTGCCGCCCGGCTCCCCAACCCACAGCAGCATAATTCCCGGACAGCTACCTCGACATAGGGAGGCCTGTTCCCCGAAGTGGATCCTGCCTTGCCGACGGGGACTGGGTCATCCCCCAACCACCCGGCCCCGCGACCCTACACTGTAGCGTGCGAGGCGCATAAGATGGCGGCCACCTCGAACTGACGGACCCGCCGCGTGTAGTGAAGCCAGGGACTGGCGGGCGCAGACCCAGGCGGACCCGAGCTGTGCCTGAATGCCCCCCTGCTGATGTCTCTTCCGGGGAGCACGGGGCGAGTCCACGACCTGACAGCCGGAGCCCGCTAAATCCCCATCGAAGACCGGTGGTACCCCCTCCCCCCACGGCCTGGGTGCCCCGGGTGACCGCCGAGGACCGGCGCCACGCAAGATCCCTGTGCGACGGTGCCCAGGGCCCATTCCAGAGGAGCTGCACGACACGGATTGGGGCCAACTCACGCCGGAAGATCCGGCCTGTCTGGTGAGTGTTTTCGCCGATCGTCGGGCCTGCTGTGCCCGCTGGACGGACACTGCACTCCATTCCGGGGAGGTGTGCCGGCGGTCCCCGCCGGGGCCGCTCACCCCGCCACCCAACGGACACTTTAACATCGGGGGCCTGCCACCCGGCTCCCCAACCCACAGCAGCATAATTCCCGGACACCCACCTTGACATAGAGGGGCCTGTTCCCCGAAGTGGATCCTGCCTTGCCGACGGGGACTGGGTCATCCCCCAACCACCCGGCCCCGCGACCCTACACTGCAGCCCACCCGTGGTGCTCACGGAAGACCTCCCCCCCTGGGGCTGCCGATCCAACCTTCCGCATCTACTAAGTGAATCTACGGCCACATCACACTGGACGAATTAATCAATTGGACTCGATTTGCTCTGGGGAAGCCTCACCTACCGCTCCAGCCACATACCACACCACTTAATCGGTGCCATCTCAGGAGCCCCCTCAGAGGCCCTGCCACATCGTGGACCACCCCATGGTACCAAGAGACACTACCACTCCCTGAAGCCCGAAATATCAAGGTGAGCGGCGAAACCACACAGTGGTACATTGAGCTGAGACAGCCTCTGAGTGCCTACACAAGATATTGCCCTCAAGGGGAACTACAGATACGCTGCACCACTTGCTGGAACCAAGCTAAAGAGTGATGGCCGCTGCCAGGAACAAAACCAAGAACACCACCCTGGACCCCTTCATGACACCCAAACCTCTCCCCACTGCCCAATCCACCCCGAAGAACCCAACAAATCGTGATGGCCCAGAAGAGGAGGCCAGACACAACCAACTGCTCGAGGCGATCGCAGCCCTGAGAACATTCATTGACACGAAAATAGGGGAGGTTAAGGCAGATATCCAACTCATAAGACAAGATGCCCGCAACTTAACAGAGCGCGTAACCATCATTGAATCTTCCCAGAAAGACATCTCAGACGGGACATCGTCGTTACAGAAAGAGGTAGCAGACCTAAAACGCAAAGTGAGCTGCCTGGAGGCAAGGTCTGAGGAGGCAGAAGGGCGGGCCAGACGAAACAATATTAGGATCCTGGGCATACCGGAAGGGACAGAGAACATCGACCCGACAGCCTATGTAGAAGCCCTAATACAGCAGGAAATAGGGGCATCGAACCTCTCACAGGGTTTTGCCATAGAGAGAGCCCACAGATCACTTCAGAAGAGGCCTCCTCCCGGATCCTATCCCCGCCCCATCATCGCTAAGGTTCTCAACTTCCGCGATCGTGAGGTGATCTTGAAATTCTCAAGAGACGGAGGAGAAATAGAGCGGGGCAATTCAAAGATCACCATATACCCCGACTATACCCAATCGGTGCAGAGAGCAAGGAATTCCTTTGTTCCGATTAAGGCCAGGCTGAGGAAGCTAAACCTGAAATATATGCTCCTATACCCCTCACGACTGAAAGTAATCCATAAAGGGCGTGCGATATTCTTAGAATCACCGGAGGCAGCCACCATGTGGATGGAACACAACAACCTGGCTGAGGTTTCTACAGAATCCGCACCTGAGAAACACAAAGAAAGCACCCAGGGTTGATCGCTTACCACCACGGCCGGGGCACCCAAGCCCCTTATATCGCACCCTAACCTAGAACGAAGCTACACTACTACTGAAGCAAAACTACCAAGCGAGAATGCTGAAAGACTGCGGGATTTACCTGGCCTCCCGCCCATGGACACAGACCGCGCACCCACCGATGACCAGTGCAGGCCAGTTGCCTGCACGCACCCACTCGCGCCAGAGACCCGGATTAGGTCAGACAGCGCGAGAGCTCCCGAGCACTGCACTCCGGTGACAGAAGCTGGGCGCGTCAGTTACAGTTACTTTTTTCAAGTTCTTTTAGTTTCGACTGTCCTACCTCAGTTAACCAATGACTGGCCTGGTCTGGACCCCGAACCAGGGGCTAGCTCCACCCAACCCACACAAGCGAGACAGCATACACCTCAAGATGTACCACATCCGACAAATGAAGAAGGGGAAGCGCTCCCCACAATGAGAAACCCACGCAATGGCAGCAAAACTCAAGTTAATCACATGGAACGTCAGAGGGATGGGAACATACATACGGAGAAACCGAATATACTCATACCTGAAGAGGAGGAAGATATCTATGGCCCTCCTTCAAGAAACACACCTAATCAAGGAGGACACAGACAAGATAACAGATTACTGGGGGGGCCAGGGCAACGGCTCATCCTTCTCAAAATACGCAAGAGGAGTCTACACGTGGGTGAGTCCGGAAATACCTTTTCAGCAAATGGGGGTTGAACTGGACAAGGAGGGAAGGTATACTATAGTGTGGGGCATGCTCGAGAACTCTCCCCTATGCATAGTAAATTCGTACTTTCCTCATCACAGCATTCCCTCTCACATCAAGGAACTTTGCGCCAGACTGCTACACTACAGAGAATACACGTTCATATGGGGGGGCGACTTCAACTCCGTCATGAACGCAGAACTAGACAGATCAATAACCCCACGCACGCCCAACAGCCCTTCCCCAGGGCCCCTCTCTAAGATGGTGACAGACCTACACTTAACAGATATTTGGAGGGACCTCCACCCCTACGACAGATCATATTCATTCTATTCGGCTCCCCATAACCTCCACACCAGGTTGGATTATTTCTTCATCGCCAATGAGCTAACCCCACAAGTAGAACTTGTGGAATACATGGGCAGATCAATATCGGATCACTCCCCCCTACTACTACAGCTATGCTTCAAGGGTCCTCGCCCACCCATTCCGATGTGGCGCATGCCAGTAGATGCCCTGACCGACCCAGCGTTCAAGGACACCCTAGGGGAAAAGTTGGAAGAATACTTACTGATAAACAAGGGCTCAGTTGAGAAGTGGAGCACACTCTGGGAGGCGATGAAAGTGGTGACAAGGGGAGAGATAATCGCCGAAGCTGGCGGGATCAGGAGACAACTACGCAGGGATTTGGAGGCAGTGGAGGAGAAAATTAAACAACTCGAAGGGGATGGTCCACTGACCGCTGAAAAGGAATCGGAACTGAATCTGATCAGGGAAGAATGCAGAGCAGCATGGGAGAGACTCTCAAAGTTTGACTTTTCTGTCCGTACCCTGAAGGCCCACAGGGAAGCAGATAAGCCGGGCAGAATACTCGCATGGTTGTGTAGGAAGGAACACCCGAGACAAGCCCTCAAGGAGATCAAAGACAGCATGGATGTGACCCGCAGGACACAACAAGAGATCAACGACACCTTCACGGAATTCTATAACGACCTATACGCTCACAAGACTGCGATTCCTGCAGCAGACATAAGAGATACCCTAGATGAAGTAGGATTACCCAGATTGAACCAAGAACAACGGGACAAACTGGGAGAAGCCATCACGATTGAGGACATCACGGATGCGATCAGATCCTTATCCACAGGCAAGGCCCCCGGAACAGATGGCCTCATCCCAGAATTCTACAAGGCCTACGAGGAGATCTTATCCCCTGTACTGCATGCAGTATACATGGAGGCATATGAGTTGGGCACTCTCCCCAACACTATGAGAGAAACTCTTATCGCCCCAATGCTTAAACCAGGCAAACCAGCTGACAGGTGCGACTCGTATCGCCCACTGGCGCTCCTAAACTATGACGCTAAAATATTGACAACCATATTGGCCAAGAGGCTTTCGAGGGTGATTGGATCCCTGGTGCACGAGGACCAGAATGGCTTTGTTCCAGGACGAAACACCACTGCCAACCTCAGGAGACTCCAACACATAATAGCACACACGACCGAAACCGAGGAGGACCTGGCGGTACTTTCACTCGATGCTATAAAAGCCTTCGACTCTATTTATTGGGAATGGCTGATAGAGACCCTGAGGGAATTTGGACTTGGAGAGCACTTCATCCGTTGGATCAAGGTCCTCTACACCGACCCAGTAGCAAGAGTAAAAACAGGTGCAATGGTATCTAGGGCCTGGCCCATCCAAAGGGGCACCAGACAGGGATGCCCGCTCTCACCAATGCTGTATATCCTAGGACTGGAACCAGTGGCAATATACTTTAGGAAACAGTTCTTCGACGCCGGCATCAGCATTGGTGGGTCGGACAACATTATCTCCCTATACGCAGATGACGTCCTTCTATACCTGCGTGACCCCCTTGAAAATGCCCCGATAGTACTGAATGTTTTGGACAACTTTGCGAAATATTCGGGGATCAGATTCAGTAGACAGAAGTCATGCTCGTTCCCACTTGCAAGGCTAAAGGATAAACCTGTGGAGGAGCTCCCAGAGATCGGGATCCGTTGGCAGATCGAAACCTTTCGATACCTAGGACTCGATATCACGCACACACCAGCAGCTACCCACAAATACAACACAGAAGCGACAATGACTGGAGTGCGTAGATCCATGCAATTCTGGTCGAAGCTCCCGCTATCCATGATGGGCCGAGCTGCAATATCCAAAATGATAATTCTCCCCAGGTTCCTCTACTACTTCATCAATGTGATATACTACATCCCCCCACCTTTCTTCAAGAAGCTAGAATCCATGATGAGAGACTTTCTTTGGGGACGAGCCAGGCACAGACTCACTCTAAACGTCCTCACACTTGCCTATGCCGAAGGCGGTATCCAACTCCCCGATTTCCAAAGGTACTTCTTGGCGGCTCAATCGACACACCTAGCAAAATGGCTATCGGATGAACCCACAGCAGAGCTAAACCTGATATCCCAATCCTCCTCACCGCTACACCCCAAAGAGCTAATCTGGAACACTCGAGCAGGGCCACCCAATCCACCCATGATACTGGAGGTGGGGAGGCGGGTATGGAGCAAGGTGAGATCAATGGTCGGACTACAACATCCATACACACCCGACATTCCCATGTTGGCGGACACCTGTAAAACCCCCAGTGACCTAGCTACGATGAGAAGATGGGAGAGCTATGGCCTATACACATGGGGGGACATGTTCCACGAAGGACTGTTTAGGGACTTCGATTCACTCCGAGAAAGGGAGGGGCTTCCACCAGGCCAATTCCTCTGGTATCAAAGAGTGAAACACGCAGCCAAAGAGAACTGGGACACATGGCCCGAGGAACCAGAGACACATCCCCTCCTGAGAGAAATATACGAACTCAGCGACGGATGGAGACCGACATCCAGGCTGTACACCCAAATAAACAACAGACCCAACCCAAAGAGCGCAAAGCTGAAAGAAAAATGGGAGACAGACCTGGGAACTGAAATCACGGAGACAGAGTGGTCAAGAGCCCTGATATACCCAAAGGAGGTATCTAGGAATGCCAGGTTTAGATTGATCCAACTGAACATACTCTACAGAACATACATGACCCCGCACAGGATATCCACGTTCAACAACACAGCCGACCCAAAATGTCCCTGGTGCTCCTCAGACCCAGCAGACATGATCCACATGTTCTGGACCTGCCCCAAATCCCAGAAACTATGGCAAGCCGCCGAACAGACCTGCAGGAAAGCTGGCCTAGAGACATACGAGTGGACACCCAAGGAATGCCTACTGGGAACTTACCCAAGATTATCTAAAATCAAACACCTAACAAAGATCATGGATATGGCCTGCGTACTAATCAAGAGGACAATTGCCATGGCCTGGAAATCCCCAGCAGGCCCCAGATATGAGCCCTGGATCAAAGAGATGGAGAGGTGGACCACGGCTGAGACCGAAGCCTGGGAGGAGGGGAACAGACGGGGAGGTGATGACATGAGCAACACGCTAGAGGCTTGGAGGGCCCTCCTCAGAAATATGATCTTTTCAACAACCTATAAACCTCCCTGAGCCTGTCCCCCCTCGAACCACAGTAGACGACAGCCAGCAAGAAATGGCCCACCAAACCTAACTATCTAACTCTATCCCCGCCCTGAGTGGACAAACACAGAGAACTGGTTCCAGACCCACGCCCCTAACCTAGAAATGTGAAATACAAGCCCTGAACACATGGTGGGACAGTCAACGTTGTTGTTCTGTTGGTTTGTTTATTTGTTGTTGCATTTATATAAGACTTATTGGCACACAACATATGCACAAGACGATATGACCCAGAGAAGTTGCCTATCTGATATTCTTTTCGTATGTTTGTACATTTACAAATGCCAATAAAAACATTTAAAAATAAATAGTGCATCTTCCTCAAGGCTTGGGAGGTGTTATAGATCTTGTTACCCCCTTAGCGGTAACGGTTGCTTCCGAGGTCGCTTCCAGTTCTGTCTCGCAAGTCCCCCAGGGTGACTATGCGCCTTTGAATGAACTGGTGGACCTTTTTGAACGCAAGGCTTCTTCTACCTTGCCCCCTAAGCCTTTTATCCAAGGCAGCACGACTCACTCCATCCCGACCGGTACTAATAGGGGCTGTTCTGGTCCTCAAATACTTCCTATACCATCTTCTGGCTTTGAAGATCGTCTATCCGCCCTGAAAACGGCGGTAGATGCCTATCTTGGCAAAAGAATGTCTGAGGCACTGCCCAAGCTAAATCGAGCGGCTGAAATTCTAACCGTTCCTATCTTATCCAATTCTGTCAAAGCTCAAGAGGAGTGTCTCCGTCATGATCCGTCTCTGGCCCGCCCAAGTAACGTCCAAGGATCAAGGGCCCGATTTAATCCTTCTTTCTCTTGCCTAAACATGAGAGATCCAAATGAGAATCTTGGTATGAAGTCTAAAATTCAAGCTCATAACCAAAAAGACATCAAAAAACAGCGTTTTAATTCTTTCCACACCTTAATCTTAAAATGTCGTGAGGGCCCCTTTCCGAAATATGATTTGTGTCGCTCTAGTGTTTTGAACATCTTTGGAGACATTCAGTCCCTGGAGGACTTGTCCTCGAGTGATTTTGACCAGATTGAATTTATTTGCGAAAATAATCTATCAATTGTAAGATTATGGATCAAATCGGGATTGGTCCGGAACGCTCTATGGAAATCAAAAATGGACATATTCAATCTGGGCTTTTTGCTTGCATTAGACCCTGCCCGTCCACCGACACAAGAAAATACAGTTCAAAATGAAATACCAGTACAGGTTCCGACCACAGAATGCTCTTGCACCTTTTGCACGGAGGTTAACTGTCCACAGACCAGATTTACATCAAAAAATATGTTATAACCATCAATAGTTGAGAAGAGAGAAACTATCTCTCTTGCTAGCTGGAACACTAGAGGGCACTCACATCTACAGTGGTCTGCGAATGCTCAATTAAACAGTTACGATATTATAGCCTTGCAAGAGACGTGGCTGGTATCTGCCCCCACATGGGATGATCATATTATTTGTTCTCTCCCGGCAGTGTCTTCCAATAAAGGTAGACCAACTGCGGGCTTACTGGTGGCCGTTAAATCTAGCAAAAATTTCCAAATTTGGGAATGGCTGGCGCCAAATAGATTCATCCAGGTGGTCAAAATCACTCAAGTATTTGCTCTCATAAACCTTTATCGTAATCCCGCAGGCATTACTGATGATGCTTTTTATCATGCCTTATCATCAGTTTTTGAAATTATTGCTCTACAATCGATTTCTGGCTTAATGGTGGTGGGAGACCTAAACTTCACATGTTTGCCTGTCCCTAATAAGGGTTTATGCAATGCAAGTCTGAGATGGAGCACCTATATCAAATATCTCAATCTGAAGGTGATGAATGGTTCAATTATGGGCGATATCCCGCCGCAAAACACGTGGGAAAGGGGAAACTCTTGTTCCATCATAGACTACATCTATGCTAGTGAAAGCATATATGCTAACGCCATTAAGTTCGAAATCATAAAACAAATACATAGTGATCACCACATATTGTCCATGCAATGGTTGACTCCCTGTCAGACTGTCTCCACTACTAAACATTGGTGTAAACAATCGCTGATACTTAACAATGGTAAGAATCGTTTTCATTGGTCCCCAGTTTTGCTGCAATCATTAAACACAGCTATTTTACGTCACCAAAGCACAAATTCTCTATCATCTTATGTTGAGGTACTCGACACGTTCAGAAATGGTGAATTCTTACACATTAGATCTTCTCGCCCCCATACTCACGGCTTTGATTTAGCTTTACACCATCGTAAAGCTCAATTAAGAAAAGAGATACGTTACTCCCGATTCCTGCCGCTAAAAGAACAGTTCCAAGCAATCAAAACAGCTAAATGCTCATATCGCAATTGGACGTGTGCTAGAAAAGCACGTTTATTTCAAGTTGACAGTGAGAATTTCCTGTCTGCTTGCTCTTCGAAAAACTCAGCACAAGTGTGGCAATTATTGAACAAGTGCAACACCTCTTCCCAACTGGAATCCAAAATAAATGGTGTTGCAGAAATGCAATGGATAGAACATTTTACCCACCTATACGCTGACCATAACATGTCCAAATATGAATATACACAGAGATCTTCTGCTATTTGGTTCCTGGAATGCTCGATGGAATCTGTGAGGGATTTCATTAACAAGTCATCTTCCTCACGAGCGGCTGGGCGGGATGGTCTTACGAATCACATGCTTAAACAGAACCCAGAAGAATGGGCTACTATCTTGTTTAATTCCTTTCGTCACATCTTATCCACTAAGATAATTCCAAAATCTTGGAGTGCTCCTCTTATAGTTCCCATCTACAAGAAAGGTGACCGTAAAGACCCAAAATGCTATCGCCCCATTGCCCTCCTAGATGCACTGGGAATTATTTTTTCGCGGCTGGTGTTGCAGGAATTTAACCAATGGACTGCCCAAACAAATCAGCGCGATCCGGCGCAGACAGACTTCGTGGCAGGTCTGGGCACTTCGGTAAATTTAATAACTCTTCATGCCATTAAACATCACGCACAGTCCGTTAAACAGCCCATGTATTTTGCGTTTGTTGACCTACACTCGCCATTTGATTCAGTGTCTAGACCCCGACTGATGGATAAATTGTTAAGTGACATCATTTTCGCATTACACTCGAACACCTCCATCCGGGTAAGATTGAACTTTGAGGGGCTTCTATCATCGGACGTCCTTACCTACCGGGGGCTGAAGCAGGGGGGCATTCTCGCCTCGACGTTGTTCAATTTTTTCATTAATGACGTTAGAAGAGCACTTGAAGAAGTATGTGCAGATGCACCAAAATTGAATAACATCGAGGTGAAAGTGTTATGCTACGCAGATGATTTAGTACTAATATCTAAAACTCCCATTGGCCTGCAAAATCTTTTAACAGCATTATGTCAATATTTTCGAGTTAATGAGCTGGTAGTAAATGACAAGAAAACCCAAATCGTAGTCTACACTCCGAAAGGCAAGCGCAGTCATCACATGACCTGGAAAATAGAGCACATAAATTTAGAGGTGGTTCCCAATTATACATACTTGGGTATCCTATTTGACGGATCGTCAAACGCTCATTCCCGGTTAATGATAATTGAAGTCAAAATTCTCGCAGCAATCCGCCAGACTCGTCTAATCATGCATAAATTTGGGAAATTCTCCATTAAACCTGCTCTGATCTTCTGGATTCAGAATGTCATCCCTACCATCTTATATGGTCTAGAGACATACAGTGCAAGTGATCCAGTATTCCTACATGCTTTGAAAGCAAAATTTTGGCGTGCTATTCTAAATCTGCCACAATGCATTCCAGGCCCGATCATTCGATATGAAGTAGGTTTGACCTCACTTTTGGCAATGTATAACTGGCGCTTATGCAGCTTGTTTAGAAAATGTCTATTATCTGCTCTTGATAAATCAACTTTAGCCACAGTTGCCAGCTATCTGATGTCTTCCTCTCATCTGTTTCCGAAAACATGGTCTAAAAACATCCTTACCATACTACTAAATGCAGACATTTCTATTGAATCTCTTGTCACCGATCCTGATAGAGCTAAGAAAAAACTCTACATGATGGATTGTATTGACACTAGAGATCTGTGTCTGAAGTATAAAGATTTTGATCCAGCTGTTTTCTCAGCAAAGTGTTATAGAGACATGGCCTTCTATTTATGCAAATCTCCTTCTTCTGCTGTTAGGAATGCTTTGTTACGCATGCGTTTTAATTTATGTCCCACCCGTGAAATTCAAGCCCGTAGAAAAGAAATCCCACGGGAATCTTCAGGATGTCGTTTTTGCAATAATGCAACAACTATTGAAACTTTGGAGCATGTTATTGTGGACTGTCCTGAACTTATGAACTTAAGACAAAATCACTTTAGTAAACATTTGCCTTACTTTAGCCAGATGAGACATGAGCATAGATGGCTTGCTATTTCCACTACCACCTGCATGAGCATAAGACTGGCTACAATTAACTTTCTGCGAGCCTTAAATCTACTAAAATAGCTCGATTCCTAACGATATCTGCTATATGGAACAGTGATTGTCATACCTGTTCATTGTGTATCAATCGTTTAATAATGCAAAACCCAAATGTAACTATTAGCATTAGAAGTGATGGTGTGACATTTGGGGTGATTTGTAGGGTTTTATGATTGTATGTTTTATAATTCACTGTGCTTTATATGTAAACCTTTTGATAAATTGCGGTTTTAGATTGAAAAAAGTTGATTAAATTCAACTAAATTCATTAAATAAAAAATGTAAAAAAAATTAATGCATTTCATTTCTTTTGGTTGTTTATCCATTGATGCTATTTGTGTGATGCAATTTCCGAAAGAGTGTGAGTTCAGTTAATTTGGCAACATTTACAACATGTTAGGGTTTGTGTTTTGTATTTCCAATAATCATAATTATGAGTATGTGTGTGTGCGCACGCGCATGGTGTTCCTAGTGACATTCCATACTAAACCTTTCAATGTGCAGACACACATATACATACATGTATAATTTAGGCATGATTTGGTGGGTGTTTACTGATGGTGAATTGTGTGTTAAGGTGTTAATTGCTTGATTTCAGGACAGCAAACATGGCAGTGTTTCACTTGGTTTCATTTCTAGATGTCCTTCTGCGGAATGTGGCATGTCATGGATTTGCTTATGTGTGTTAGGGTCCGCATCTTGTTTTAAATGTTATTTTTGGGAATCACTTATGCTGCAATAATAAATAACATATTTCCTTAATGCCATTTTACCCCTTGAAACTCGGGCAGGTTATTGCGGATTGTAAATATACGCCGATGTTATTGCATGCTGCATCCGAGTATCTGCACACAAGCTCAATTAGGGTAGAGCGTTGACATCCATGTCTCTAAAAAGGCTCTGGGGTGGTGGTCGGGGATTGTAGAAGCTGAGCAGTGAAAGTCCCCTGCGAACATATATGTTATAGAATTAGAAAGCTGAGTCCTTTCACAGGTGTCTAAATTTGAAGGAAAAGTCACCCTTACTCTGCTACAAAGGCCTGCCTGATACGGTCATTTCCTCATTAACATCTAGTCCAGACGGTGATATTTCTGCTTTGCATTTTACTTCTATTGCAGCTGTGACACTATTTTGAGGAACTGCTCTTGAAATTCGATTGACATTGCACCACTTTTTATGCACTTAAATGGGTTTCTTATGTGCTGTCAATTAGATCAATGTGCCAGAAAAATCTAATCATTCCTGGAATGTCATTACTCTATTGCCTCAGGATTCTGACAGACATATCCCAGCCACATAATGTATGCCGTACTCCTGCAATATGCTGAAGATTGATATTGCTGGCAGTGGCCACGTGGGCCTGGTGAGTAACTCTGGGATTGACCCTGCATGCGTAGGTTTCCCCATGAATCAGGTGATTCATGAATAGTCATCGTCAATTGCTTGAGGAACACACCTCCCATGATTTGTTTCTATTGTACACGTTTACAAAGCTCCGTTGTTTCAGTCGGGTTTATCAAACAGTCATTTTGATTGTGGTGTTTTATTTGATTCATCAACACATTTTTTTACAAGGTATTTTTCTGCTGGCAACTCCGTCAATACTTCCGAAAAGGGCGGTCTTGTACCGAATCACAGCTCTACATTGTTTGAAAACCTTCCACATGTCATTATTTCATTGTTTGTGGTAGTGAGGCTGTATAACTCAATTTATTGCATGCATGTATTAATATATTCCAATAGGATTCTATGTTTACTTTACACAAGTGATTTCTGCATTTTCTCGTCTGACTGGCGAGTTTTAAGCGACCCTCACTTCGCAAAAACAATATTTGTTTTACTATTTTCTGGTTTTCGTACATAATTTAATAAAAATACATTTTGGTCCTTTCTCATAAAATAAGCTCTTCCAGGGCAGTGAAGACATTTTTTTACCCACCTTGCTGCCACAAAGCCATCTTAACAGCAAAATCCAACTCCCTCAATGATAGGATCTCCAAGGGCAATTCTCAAGCCAGAGAATTATTTGCAATTTTCAACAAACTAGTCACACCCTCGACTACCACAGACGAGATAACTAAAGACCAAGCCTGGTGCGCCAACATTCAGTCCGCCATGCTCAAAAAAATACAACTCCTCCAGAATAAAATACAAAACCACTGTAAGGCCCTCCCAAACCTAAAGGCCAACCGCCCTACACAAGACAAATGTAACAATTTTAATCACGCGCAATTCACTTTCAGAGACGTCACTGAACATGAGGTCCTTAACCTCATCAAAAACCTCAAACCATCTCTCTGCAAAGCAGATATCTGCCCTCCCAAAATCCTCAAGGAATGCGCTAATGACCTAGCCACCCTGATTACTGCTTTCATTAACGCTTCATTTCAAACAGGAACTGTCCCAAATAATCTCAAGGAAGCCTGGGTGCGGCCACTCCTAAAAAAAGCCACACTTGTCCCAGCGAAACCCAACAACTACAGACCAATAACGACAGTCCCTTTCCTCCTGAAAATTCTGGACCAAGCAGCTCACAACCAGATCCAATCATACATAGAAGCTAACTCCATACTAGGCAAAAGGCAATCGGGCTTCCGGGTCGGCCATGGAACTGAAACAGCCTTATTAGACCTAAAAAATCAAATCACACAAATCATGGCCAATGGCAAACCGGCCCTACTCCTCCTTCTGGATCTATCAGCTGCTTTTGACCTGGTAGATCACCAAACACTTATCAACCATCTCACTCATGCAGTACATTTCTCCAAACAAGCCGCATCCTGGATCACTTCCTTCCTCGAAGGAAAAGCCATGGAAGTCTACTCTGACACAGCAAACGCAGACCCCACTACTATAAACTGTGGTGTCCCCCAAGGTTCCTGTACAGCCCCTACCCTCTATAACCTCTTCACTAAACCCCTTTTCGACTTACTTGACTCCATCTGCGTGGCATATACCAACTATGCAGATGACACTCAAGTACTCATACCCCTAACTGGACTCTACCTCCAAGACGCCAATAACCTCAACAATATCTATGCTACAATCCAAGCATGGATGGCAATCAATGGCCTCTGTCTCAATGGAGAGAAGACAGAAATCCTCATTCTTGGGCAAAAAAACACTATAACGAAACTTGGCCCCCAATACGTCAACTTCAACATAGACAACTCAAACATACCTGTATCATCCTCCGTCAAGACCCTAGGAGTTCACAAAGACACCAACCTATCAATGAGCAAACAAGTCAGCGGCATAGCCTCTGTATCAGCATTCAGCACCAAACTCATCAATGAAATCAAACCCTACTTATCTGCCCCCAACCGTGTGGCCATAGATAGAACAACTATAGGCGCTAAACTTTACTACTCTAATGCTCTCCTAGCTGGCACCTATGCCAAAAACATCCACAGACTGCAAACTACACCAAACAAGGCCCTCAGAGCCGCTATGAGCATCCCCAGAAGGGACCACATATCTCATGCCAGAGGCACAGCACAGTGGCTTCAGGTCAAAGACCGAATTACGCTGAAAATCCTTACCATCACACACAGATGCATCAACAACACTGCTCCCACATACCTATCTGAAGCAATATCAAGGACCACCTCCACCCACCCTATCCAAGCTCAGTAATCCAACCAGCTACACATACCACGCATCAAGAGAGCTACTGCTGGAGGCCTAGGCTTCTCATATATTGCACCACAACTCTGGAACTTTCTCCCTGCCACCCTTAGAGCTGAAACATCCATCCCTGCCTTCTGCAACAACCTCAAGTCCACATTCCTCAACTAGCTCCACGACTGCCTCCTCTACCCATGCCATGTATATTGTAGCATTGTATATAATAATTGGAATGCAATCAGAAATGTAGTATAACCCTATTGTGACCTTGTATATATACTGTTCATGACTATGTAACTAAGCCTGTACTGTAACAAGTGCCACAATGTCTTCGGGCTGATGTGCGCTATATAAATGTTAATAAAACAAACACAGGTGTTATTTACATAATAGAAAGGTACTCTTTGCTATTCCTACAGCCACTAGATAGCAGAAGTTACATGTTTTATATTTTGACATACAATAAAAGTTTAGTGTAGTTTGCTAATAAAGCAGTCGTGCCATCCATGGCCAGGCTCGGACTGGCCTATAGGGCAATAGTACAATGCCCAAACCATAAACACAAAATGCTAGTGTGGGCCTGTTTTTTTTGTCAAAGTGACCCACTTTTGGGTCCACGTGGGACAGGTTGATAAGTTACCATGCGGCTAATAGTTTTGACCAGCGTTTCTGAATAAACATTCTTTAAAATGCACAATTTTCATTACGTTTGATCAAAAATCTCCCCCTTGCGTACTACTCAGTCTGTCACAAAAGGAATGAATTGCCATTTGCAACTGTGGCCCACTTTTTTATTGATGCCCGAGACAATTGTATGCCCCAGCCACGGGTGCCATTTGCAATCACTCTTCCGATTGCAAGCCTTGCCAGATGCAGCCCGACAGTGTAGAACGATGACTTTTAGTTATTCATGTGGCATACAGATTGTAGGAGAGAGCTTATCTTCCAGTCTGACCAAGTCGGAAAGCCACCGTCTCAAATATATGTACTATGTTAAATGTTAATGTTAAATGTTAAAGGTATTTATATTGCTCACCGTCACCAACGGATTTGGTCCCCAGGCGCTCTGGCGGATCTGTAGAACAACAAAGCAGACAGGGATGAGTTAGTCGGAAGAATGAATAGGGAGTAGGAGAGTGAGAAAGGTGGTGTGCAGTTGGCAGCTTCAGTTTGGTGTACACTGAGCTTTGGTGTAAGTATTGGACCGGGGCGAGATCTTGTGTGCTGATAGTGCTTTTTATGTGTTGTTGGTTTGTTGTTGATGCGGTGTGGTAAAGTGCGTGCAGTTTGCTGGGCAAGAGTTGGTTGCATGAATTTACAGGTGAGTTAGGTATGCAGAGATTTGAAGGTAAGGTTAGTGGCGTGAGTTAGGTATGCAGAGATTTGAAGATACGGTTAGTGGGGAGAGAATCCTGGTTGTGGGACACCTTGTTCGATTTAATTTGTATTGCTAAGTGTGGGATTAGTTGGCGCGGCACACTCCTTGCTGTATTCTAATGAGCTTTGTATAATGTGATTGGTGTGTCTATTCTCCTCCTTAGGTGTTGGAGCTGGGGTTGGGTGGTCCCTATTTCCTTTTTTATCTATATTAAATTGGACTGTTGGAGCTTGGGAGTGGTACAGGGTCAGGATGCTATTGACACATCGTCCAAGTGTTTCCGTCTAGGTCTGCCTAAGTATTCAGTCTTTAGTGTCCTCCTCCCATGGCCATCTCGCATTATGAGGTTGGTATGTCATGGGGTGTCTTCCTTACATTCTGTTTGTTGTCGATGCTTGGTGGGACCCCTTCCAAAAATCAATCTTGCATTGGAAGCGTTACATAGACGACATCATTTTTATTTGGGAAGGACCAGAAGATGAACTCTTAAAGTTCTTCTCCTGGCTCAACCAAATTGATGATAATATTCAATTTACACTTGAACATTCTAAAAACCAAGTCATTTTTCTTGACCTAACCATCAGGCATCAAGACGGACAGCTTAAATGCTGCCTGCATAGAAAATCTAGCGCCAGAAATACATTGTTACACTGCATAAGAAGGAATTGTACTGACATTCATGATTTCAATCAACAAGCGGATGAACTTGATACTAGACTCCGAGAGAGAGGTTATCCTAAAACTCTCATCAAGAGGTCTAGGAAACGGGCACGCTACACAGATCGTGCCCTTTTGCTTACCACCAAAACACAACAAACTGAGAGTAACAACATGACTTGTGTTCTTACACACGGTACCAGAGCTTTTCAATTCAAGAAACTTATCCTAAAACACTGGGACATTATCAGACAGGATCTTCCACAGGAGCCTCTACCTCGTTTTGCTTTCAAAAGGGCCCCCAACATTCAAGACAAACTGATACATTCCAGCTTTAGTAAGAATCCCCCAAAAACTCTTTTATGGGATCTGCGTTCATTCAAGGGCCACTACCCATGTGGCTCATGTAGTGTGTATTCCTTTACGAGAAAAATGAAAGATTTCAAAATAAATGACCGGGTACGGACCTTGCCCAACCTGATTAACTGCAAAACCAAAAACGTGGCCTACTGCATTGAATGTCCGTGTGGACTAAGGTATGTTGGCCAAACTAGCAGAGCAGTACACATCAGGATTGCGGAACATCGATCACGAATACGATGCAAAATGGTCACAGCACCCCTGGTCAATCACTACATGACCGCTAAACACTCACCCAATAATGTATTCTGGTGGGTATTGGAAACAGTCAAAAACTCTACTAATACATACAAAAGTCTGTTGGACAGGGAGGCAAGGTGGATTTTCCAATTAGGTACCCATATTCCTGGCTTAAATGAGGAATTCATCCCACCCCTATGACGCTGCTACACATTTTATTTACATTTTCCAGTACTTAACACTTTAACCTTACAGTAGCGGGCTAATGTGTTAATCTTTCACTATCCCTTTTGTACTCTTTTCGGTTTCCAACATGGCATTTTTTGAATAATATCAGCTTGGACACTATTTGCAGCCTTTCTTCATTATTCCTTGTCCTGGAAGTTTTTCTTACTTGCCTGGCCCAGTTACATTTTGAACAGCATGCCAACACATCAGGCTAGAGATACCTTTTGATGCGCGTGTTTTCGCATCGTGTTTCTTGGTGTGCTCGGCTGATTTCGGCACTCTGCACACTTCAGAGTTCTATGTTTACCCCCGAGGCGTGACCGCAAGGCCCGCCCTCGGAAATCCTCTGGTTTACAGGGTGTGTCATAGAAAGACCACTCGGGATTGGTCACGCTTGGTGAGCCAATCCTGACAGAGGTGTGTCAGTCTGACACCAGCACGTCATAGCTGTGTGAGACTTCCCACACAATACGCGTCCCCTCAATTTAACGCGTCATTACGCTGCAAGCTCCTATATTAGGTAAGCCTGCAGCTCAGTCCTTTTTGCTAGAGTCATGCAGGCACTTCGACTGACAGCATCGGCTCCAGTAACATTCCTTCGTCCGTCAGAGCTGACGATAAGCCTTTCCGCCCTGGATTCTCTTTCTTTACTTAACCATTTCGCTTTTAGCATTTTAATGGCACAGCAACTTTTTTCTTTCATAACTCACGCATTTTATGCATTTTTGTAATATAATATAATGCATGATTTCGACGAATGTTCCAGTATAGACGCTCTATAACTTGTCATGATTTTGACGAGTTCAGTCATCAAAGATTTCTCTAGATGATTTTTCAACATGTTATTTAACACAAGTTTTCTGCTCTGTTTCCTCCTTCTCTCTCTCCCTTCTTCCTTTTTCTTTTGTAAAGGATAGATATTCATTACCGGACAAGTGTCCCTAAATTGGACACCCCTTGACTAAAAACTTGTGGCAGTCTTTCTCTTCATTCCGAAGTTGGACTTTGGATACTGGCCTTGATTTATTCAGGACAAATGCCCTCACGTGAGAATCAAATATACCTTCACTCTCAGGTACATCCCTTTCTTTTCCCATTGACTGTTTCTAGTGCTTCCTCTGATAGACCCAGCAGACCTATACATTTATTTATGTTATTTCTCACACCTTTTGACTCTTAGTGATGATTCTCTTCAGTCTCTGCTGCCCCACGCTCCACTCAGAAGTCGAGTTTTGCGTCTAGAATTTCTGCCTTTGACAAATTCCACCCACATCCATTTTGGGTAAAGTTCCCCTCTTAGGTAGTTTCCAATGAGTAGTCCTCTCTAAATTAAGAATTGTTTGGCCATACCAGTTAGGGCCCAAAACGTGTTAAACCCAGGCCATGTGCTTGAGAAACATATAGCAAGTCACAGTTTTACGTTTTTATTTATTTTTTGTACATATTCATTATGTGATGGATTGCTTTGTCTGCTTCCCCGCAGGGATTATCATCAGTCACTCTGCCCTGAGGAAGGTGGTTCTCTAAAGAGGCCCCACAGGTGGCCCGGCGAAACGTAACAGTGGTCTCTTCTTGTTGAAATTCTTTTTTGTTTCCTACTACATCACCTTTGTTTGAGACCCTGACTTCTGCACCAGAATAATGTGAAATGTTTACCTAGGCAGACCTGTACTATTGCATTCATATATTTCTGCACAATCGGCAGACTTGTACTATAAAGAAGTTGAAATTTGTTGTCTTCATGCACTTGTATTAGGCATATTCATGTATTTGTTCAAAGCATAACATTTCATGTATATGCTGTAATCTAACCAAAAGGATGTTTGTGTATTTGTTAAATGTATTCACCTTTGTGTAATAAAAAATTGTAATATATTTTTCAATAAGTTGTGTTGGATGTGATTTCACATTGCTTTATGTTTTTCTTGGCCATCCTGGGAAGTTTCAAGTTCGGATATCCATTTGTTGGATACCAAGTCAATTAGAATTAGTAGCTTTCTCTGAATTTATTTTTCACAGTTTATGTATTTCTTTGTGAACTCATATCTGAGACCCCCTCATTAGCTGTACCACATTTGGGGCAAACCCCTCTTTATGTTCATGTAATGGTGGGAACCAGGATCAGTGTCTTCATTCATCATTTTTTTAGCTGTGTGTATCCCCCTGTGGGTGGTCTTCTAGTTAGGCAGTGAAGAGTCAGGATTTGAGTAGTTTCCTGAACAGTAGGTGGTTTCTTGTTTTCTGTATATTCAAAAGTAAGTTTTGGTGCCTCGTGAGAGAAAGAGGATCCTCCGAGTTTTCTTTTGTTGTAGGGTTTCGGTTCCAAGCGGATGTCTTTGCTTGATCTGAGCGTTCTTGTTGGCTGATAGAGGTGTAATTGGTCTCTCAGGAATTCTGCGCCTTCGTTGTCTATTGCTCTGTGCGTGTTGCACATTGATTTGAATTTTATTTGCTGTCTTAATGTTAGCCAATGTAGTGTTTTAGAGCAGGTGAGATGTGTTCTCTTCGGGGCAGCTTGAGAAGCAGTCTGGCTGCCACATTTTGTATGTGTTGTAGTTTTTTTAGCAGTCGTTCAGGCATACCCAGGTATAGGTATAGGCTATTGGCGTAATCTCCTCTGGACATGACGAAAGCGATGATGGTAAGTGTTTTGTTGGCAAATGACAGGAACGGTAGAATCCTTTTTGCCGCTCACAGGAAAAAGAAGCATTTCTTGAGTAGAGTGTTTATTTGTGGCTCTAGAGTGAGAGTGTTGTCCATCTGGACCCGCTGGGTTTGTACCTAGTTCTCTTGGCCAAGGGATGTACTTGTTTTTTGTGACAATCATTATCTCTGTTTTGCCTGGGTTAATTTTGAGGTAGTTTGAGTTTATCCAGTTGAATACATCACAAAGGCAGTTCTCTAGTGTTGTGTTTTCTTCTTGGGTGTCTTGTATTTTGAAGATTGTTTGTGTGTTGTCGGCATAGTTGTAGCAGGTGAGACCACGGCTTTTGATGATTTTGATTAATAGAGATAGGTAGATGTTGAATAATAGTGGGGAGAAAGATGATCCTTCTGGTACTCCACATGTGGAGTTTCTTGGGTTGGACTTGAAAGGTTTCATCCATATGGTTTTCATTCTATTTGATAGGAAGGATTTGATCTATAGTAGGGCGGTGTCTGTTATTCCCAGTCCTTCTAATCTCGTTATGAGGATGTTGTGGTTGACTGGGTCGAATGCTGAGGAAAGGTCTGGGTTGTTTTGTATGTGTATGTTTTGAGCAATTTGGCTATGTATGGGATGTTGGAGATGGGTCTGTAGTTGGAGAGGTCCTCTACGTTTCATGCTGTTTCTTTGAGTAGCGGCCTGATGTACGCTGATTTGAAGGAGTGTGGCACTTTGCCCGTTCGGATTGAAAGGTTGAGGACATTTCTATGGTATTCCATGGGAGTTCCTTGCTTGAGAATTGAAAGAAGAAAATACCTTAACTCATGCTATGAAGACAATGGAATGATGACAATCTGCCATAATGATACTACAGATCCCACCTATCCTCAGGAGGAACACCCGAACAAACCACGAAGCTTCTCCAAAATATCAGTGGAGACTTTCATCAAACTTGTAAATCAAAGCAACAAATCAGGCTCTCCAGAGGACCCCTGCTCCCCGACACACACAAATCAATTCTTGTAGTTAGTGCGTTATCATTGAATGTAGAAAAGTGGTGTATGAGGATCACCACTTGTAAACTAAAGGTCTGCATTCAACATGTTCGAGCAATCAAGAATACAGGTTTTACATACCCCATACCCCATGGCTTAGCATTTTCATGAAGTTCATGCCGGCAGTCCACAAGGCTTCAGATATTTTGGCATACAAAGAATTGAAAGTGCGCCTAGAGTTGGCAACAGGGAGTTCAAATTAAGACAATACACCAAATGTATATTAGACTTTTAAAAACAATTCCCTGGTTGCACAACCTAGATGACAAACTAAATACCTCCATGGGTACTAAATACCTCCATGGGTAATGGGGATTTGAGAACCAACTAAACCATTGTATCTTCATGGACATGCAAACTCTTGTAATCCTTTGTATAACATTGTAATATCTTTCATGTGAACTAGGCATGAACTCTAGCCCATGAATTATTAACGTGAAGAGAGGCTGGACAATATTGCAGGAATTGTATAAAAATGCTAGTATTTAGATGTCCAGCACTCTCTCTCCTCTCTGTGTCGGCTGGTACACACTGCGAGGTGTTGGGAAAGAGATAGCTATTTGTTTTGCTTTGTAAACTGTACAGTAATAAAAAGATACTTGTATCTTTTCAGCCCGTGATTGGTGTATTTCTTTTGTGGTACTCAGCCTCGATATTTCTTTGTTCTTTCAAGTTGGTGTACTTGGGCCTTCCCTAAAAATTGTTACCTGAATATTGTTACATTAGAAACCCCAATGATTGGCTGGTGATTCCCGCCGCCAGCCCCTATCCCCCAGTATCCTCATTGGTCAGTCCACGGGCCCCCAAGCCTGGGACTACCGTCATTCCCAGCCCGCAAGACACCTGCTTACGTACAGTGTGTGTACAGTGTGTATCATTAAGGTGTGACTGTGTGTAAAAATGGTGTGTGTTTACTAATGCAATGAAAGCGGTCCATTCCCAGCGCATGTTGTAGATGGATTGTTGCAATTTTGTTGCAAGCTTGGTCTCAGGCGGGAGACAGCAGTCTTCCCAGATTACAGACCTTGGCATCGTGTCAGGTCGGCCGAGTCACATGTGAGGAGACCGCTGGTGAGGCCGAATTACTTCGATTTGATTTGTATTTTAGCTTGGGATATTCTCTCCTGTAGCTGGGCTCACCGTGGCGTGGTGAGTGAGGAATGTCACTTGCAACATCGTGGCCTTGGCGGCTATGGCCCCTGCCAGGATATTCTGCTTGCACAGCATCCTTGTGGCTTGTGAGTTCTGTGAGAAGATTATTGTTAGCTGGATTTGCACAAGGCCTACTTCGGCTCTGGTGATTCATTCGACGTAGTTGTCCATAGGTTAGGGCATGTTATGGTTGGTCAGGTCCCTTGATTGCTTGTGTCCATCCATAGGGTTAATAGCGTGTAGCATCTGCAAGTGCGCTTCTAGCATCTTGTGTTTCTGCGGTGCTGTAGCGAGCCTATGTGACAAAATAATAAACATGCAGACAGTATGTATATGTCACTGTCCTCTAGCTCATAGAACTGTACGCATATGTGCTTCATGTGGATTGGTGTGTGAGTGTCCCGACTGTGCAGGCTGAACGTGTGCTTTCTGTCTAACGTGGCTATGTTGTCATGGCGTCTCTAATGACTTACAGCATGGCTTGCGGGAATGTCAATCAATTTGGTCCATATAATCATATCCAACTCGGTCTTGGTTGTCATTGCTTGGGTTGTATAGAGCTTGTACCGCTGCAGGGTTGTAGGGTCGGGTGGCCAGGTACTGTTCATGATGCATGCTTATGCTGGGGGCAGTGGGTTTGGTGCAAACTCATTTGGTCGGTAGTTATTCTGTTGGGGGTACTTCTTCCGAGGTGAGGTCCCATCATGAGGGACGAGAGATTCGGATTTTCTCTCTTCACCATGATCCAACATCTTCACACTCTGAAGATGCAGGACAAGACCCAGGTGAGAAACCTGGAAAGGCTCGCCATAACACTCTTCCAGGAGATGGCAGATGTAAGAGGAAAGTTTGACAGCTGAGCAAGATTTGGGAGTAGCGATGTGGAGCAGGTTGCCACATCTGAAAGACTTCTGTGCAGGGGTACAGGCCAGAGGTATGCCCTGCGGTAGTGTTGGAGGTGCCCGAGGATGGGCAGAGGAGGAAGGAAGAGAAGACAGATTAGCCAGAGAGGAAGTGGCAGTGAAAGGAGGCAAAAGGGTGGCCAGAGAAGCAGCAGGGGGTGCCAAAGAGATGGTGGAGGGAGGAGGCGGCAGAAGAGCCAGAGAGAGGTAAGTAAGGATAGCAGGCGAGGAACGGAAGTTGAAAAGGCATGGGACACTTCTATCAAAAAGGAGGAGATTGATCTGAGGGCCCTAAACCAAGACGGTGCCATTTAAGTAGACATTAATGATGGTCTTATAGGAGGGCAAGGGGGCCAGGAGGGCATCCCACCAGGTTCCACCATTAGTTGGAGAAGAGGAAAAAGGAGATCAGCGACCATATGGGCGGTCCATAGGCCTGGAGAGGGAATGACAAAGAGGATGTCATTAAGGATCTGTCTGGAGGAAGCACTGCTGTAGGTATCAGCAATAGGGAGGCCTGGGTTGGAGACCAGGATATCCCTTTTGAGTTTCGTCCTGCCAGACTTAGTGAGAGGAACAGGATAGTCGATAGAAAAGCATTTAGAGAAGATAGGTGAGATAGAAAGCACCATAGAGGGTGCGGGGAGGAGGAGGGGTGGGCAGAGGGACGCCTGAGTAGGGGAGAAACTGGGGGGCAGACAGGAGGGAGGACACAAGGGGGGACATGAAAGGGAGGGGAGCACAACAAACAACAAGAACAATGGGCCTGCAAAATCATATGCAATACAGAACCAACAGCAAGGCACAGAACACAACACAGAACCTAGAATTAAAGATGCAGGCAATGCAATGTGATGCCAAAAACCGTAGAAAACAACACAATATCAAGACCATAGAAAACAACACAAAGTCCATACCATCAACAAGGCACAATACACAACAGGAACCTTGAAGAAAAGTATGCAGAGTCAATACCATCAACCAGGCACAATAAAAAACAGGAACCTAGAAGTAGAGAATGCAGGCAGTGAAATGTAATGCCAAAAACCGTGGAGCACAACCCAATGTCAATACAGTGCACAATAGGTCAAAGAAGGGAAGGGGCTAAAATGCCAGAGGAAAGCACGGGGCGAGGTGCAGGGATGAATGATCTGAGGGAGCGTACGTGGCGAGAAGCGTGGGGGAGCGTGCAGCCTAAGATGTGAGGGAGCACAAGGGGCCAAGTCTGTGGCACGGCCTGATGCAAGGGAGCGCACACGGCTAGAGACGCAAGGGAGAGCACGCAGCCTAGGTTACGAGGAAGTGCAAGGGGCCAAGGTTGTGGAACAGCCTGATATGAGGGGGCGCACACAGCTAGAGAACAGGGGGTGCACACGGCCTGAGACGCGAGGGAATGCACACGTCCTAAGTCGCAAGGAATTGCACGTATGGCGGGGAGAAACGATTGCATGGGGGGGGTTCGAGGATCGGTTGCAAGGGGAGCAACATGTATACAAGAGGGAGAATGGGCACAAGTCGGGGAGATGTAGGAGGGTGAGGTGGTCGGCGCTCACAATCTGCAACGCTACCCCATAACTACCAAACACCTACGTCACTCAGCACTGCGGCCTAGTCCTGCGAGGGCTTTGACGCAGAGGTTCTGAACTTCGGCTCTTAAAGGCCCGTAAGCATGGATGTAGCGATGCGTGCTACGTATAACTGGGCAGCGTCTCCTGCACACCTGCATCACTCAACACTGCTGCCTTGCCCTACGAGGGCTTTGCCGCAGAGGGTCTGAGCCTCGCTTATTAAAGGCTCGGAAGTAAGGACGTAGCGATGCGTGCTGCGTGTAAACAGGCAGCATTGCCCGCACACCTGCGTTGCTCAACACTGCAGCCTTGTTCTGTGAGGGCTTTGTGTTGGAAACATTGTTTCCCTTAGTCGTGTTACTGTGTTACTACATTTGGTTACTTTGTATCACTTGTGGTAACTTTTTATCATTGTACAATGCAGCTTACACTGCAGCGCAATGGGGTACAGTTCTGTTTTGCCCTAGACTAACACGCAGAGGATTTTTAGTTACTCTAGTGTGCTAAAAGGATAACTAGTGGCAGCAGTGACTTTTTCCCACTTTTGGGGACTTTTCATTTTAGCTTTGCCGCGTTTACCATTTTTGGCTACTAACTGTGGCTACTGGTCAAACATGGCCATGCCACAAGATTTTAACTTGTCCTTTTGCCATCTTGTTCTTTAGCCGTCTTCCTGGCCTATGAGGCCAGTAAAGTTATAACGACTTCCAGTGCCCGGGAAAGCAGAAGCTTTTTTTTCGTATTTAACATTTTTTTATTATTATGTGAGATAAACATACATGGCCATTACTACTCATTAAGGATATGTGAAAATATGACGCATGCATAACAGAAGCATAACAGAGCAATTTACAAACATAAATATGACATATATTGAAGCCAGGTAAGTATAAATAACTGGGTACAATTAGCTTGAAAATGTTTAAATATGAGGTGTGGGTGACAATACAGTGACAAACAAACAAATAACTGACAAGACAGAACGGGACATAACACCCACTGGGGGGAGGAGGGATGGGAATGTGGGGGTACATGTTAATCATGGCAAATGAAGCTTATTTGACATTATGGGAATAAGTATTGGATAAGAAGTCAAGAAAGGGTTACCATTTCAATTGATGCTTACATAATAGATCAGAAGAGGATGCAATGCAATTTTGTAATCTTCAAATATTATTACACCAGTAGTTGTAATGAATATGATTTAGGTTTTTCCAATTAACAGTAATAGTTTGGATTGCAACTATTAAACATAAATCAAAGAGAATATTTGCATATTTGTTAGCAGGAGCAGCTTGTAAAAGGGAACTTCCAAAAATAAGGAAATAAAGGCAAAAATCTTACTGACATTTAAAAATAGTATGCCATACAGATGCCCACAAGGGTTTTACATGTTGACACTCCACAAACATGCTTAAAAGATCCTTGGATGTCTGAACAGCACCAACAAAAGTCATTAGGTAATAATCCATATTTGAAGAGAGAAACAGGGTTCATGAAGGCTCTATTATGGAAGAGGAAAAGGGTTTGGGTTAGGCTGGCTGAAGCAGTAATCTTAGAAATACATTTCCACTATGTGGGCCAGCATAGTTCAAGATCCTGTATCGTGCAATCATTCTTCCAGTCACTATGAAGGAGGTCAGCCATTGGAGAGGGTGATGATAATATCAGTATCTTATAATGAGCAGAGGCTGTGATATTAGAGTTCAACATATATTGTAACCTTTGTGCATCAGGAATATTGGAATTATGAATTAGTAATTCATAATTTTCAAAATATGCAGCAATAATGTCTGAATATTGATCCAGGAAAGAGGCAGGCATATGGAATTTGATGGTGAAATCATTAAAAGTAATGGGAACACTCTAACAAAAAGAGTTGATTACAAAATGTAATACCTATAGAGAGCCATGGTTTCCAAAAAATAAATTTACCTTTAGATTTTTTTTTAGGGGATTAAACCAGATAAAAGGAGAGGTGAACAGGGACAATTTAGTTAAGGATGGGAACATATACATGTTGAGATAGGGTACAGATTGGCGGATACATGAATATTTAGTACATTTATTTTTACCTTTAAACAGGTAAATTTCAGCCAGGGAAATTGGGGAAACCATGGCTCTTTCCAGACACACTCAATTAGGCATAAACACAAATTCCTCTTGGGTAAATCACATTTGTGTTTGTTTAATGACGAAGGCCATATGATATTTCCTAAAATCAGGAAAGCTGACACCACCTAAAGAGCAGGATTTTTTTAATTTACTCAGAAAAATTCTATGCTTCTTCTTTCCCCATAGAAATCTATTCAAGCAAGAGTCTATGGATTTAAAAAAGGAAAGAGGGAGGGGAAACAGGAAGCATATATAGAAGATATAGGATAATAGGGGATATAATTATCTTAATAGATTCTAAACGGCCCCGCCAGGAGAGAAAAAGGGGTGACCATGAAGTTACTAGTTCTTTGATTTTGGCCAGTATAATTTCCGAGTTTTGTTTGCAAATGTTACTAATATTCATGGGCTGAGTCCCACGGGGGATGGAGGGTGTGGGGGTGAGGGAGATGGGAAGGCTTCTATGTGTCCTCTGTTTCTAATTTTTTGTTGGGCCATTTTTACTCTTTTTTTTTGTTTGATGTATTTGCCTATTTTTGTGAGTATAAGTGGCTTCGACAATGCTACTCTGTATGGCTGGATAATGCTCTGTTTGCCCCACAAGGCAAGTTGGTGAGGTTGATCAGGGGTTGGTGCAAGAGACGAGATACAGTAGGTAGATTTGCCCTTGATGTCACCTGCTCTGCCTTACCATAACCGATACACATTGACCAAAGTGTGTCTCCATGGCGTTGTACCGGTTTCTATTCTGCATTATCATAGAATAGTGGGTCAACACAGGAAAATATGTCAACCAATGCATGATGAGTAGGCTGATTGCATACATTGATTTTATTCCTTCACTGTGTGTCGAACTTGACAATTTAATAAAACTTCTCTTGCTTAAGGAGCAGCAATGGTATACTGGTGCAGGCTAGGGAACAAAGCCATACACACCAAATACTGATTGATAGAAATATGTTAACCAATCATAACCACTGGGAATTCCTCTGACCAGCTTCAATTCTATGACCTAATCATCTCTCTGTTTCAATCTTATTTGCAAATAAGTCTTCGTCCTGCCCTCCAAGGTAGCAGTCCGGCCAAATGTCCATCATTTCCGCAGTGGAACGTAAGCAGCCATTGACATGTGTCAGCAAGGGGAATGGCATATCCTAGGCACAGGGCCCAAACATGTACAGGTGCCACGTGAATAACCGGAATGTTAAAGTATAGAACAATGGAATTATTGAATACCAAACGTTGACTTTCAATGGATGTAGTTGCTATCTTTCAGATTAAACGAACTACAATAAAAAATGGGAATCAAGTGATTTATTAAATAAATCTGTCATATAACTGTTTTGTAAAATACCTAGAGGGTCACCCCCCTCTCCTGTCGTTGCTACACTTTGTGAACTCTTTAAAACCAACTTATTCGCGGTTCAACACCTTGACCACTATCATCTAACCTCTCCTAAACATTCCTGTTCATGGTTGCCTCGCCATTTTTCTTCTTTGACACCTCAAGCTGAATATTTTAAGATGTGAGTTTTTTGTTTAGTCTGCTTTTTGAAAGTAGAGCTTTTGAGTTTTCTCAATTATTTTCTCATATGACATTGTGAGGCTTCTACGTATGCCATTCGACATGTTGAGAAATTACTGTTGGGCAAATCCTCTCCCCCATTTTTGGCATCCCCATAAAATGCACGGCGTGGACCAACAACATTTGCACTAATGTGCAAACAGGTCCCCGCCATCCAATTTTTCAAATGTGTTGATCACTTTGGAGTGCAAATAGAATAAATGCTGCTTTCTATGTATGCATGGCATTTTTTGCTGGTGTAAAAGCCGTAGGAACCTACCGCATTGAGTCATGGTGTGTGGTGGTTGCGGAATACTAATACGGGGAGGCAGGCATGTGCCAGTGCTGTTCAATGAATGTGGCAGATGAAGAAACAAAAGACGGGAAAGCAAAAATGTAGCTGAGAAAGGAAGTGGGCTGGCAAGTGATGACACGAGATGCTCATGACCTGGAAGTTCTCAGTATGTGACCATAGAGGAGGTGCTGTGGAGGAGAGGACTTTGGCTGTGGACATTGAGGGTTATCTGCTGATAGGGGCAGAGTCAAGGGAGGCGAAAGGAGATGCAGGCAGGAAGGGAGATGAATCTGTAGGACAGAGAAAAGAGGACTTCACAGAAGGGCGGAGAGGAGGTACGCCCTGCTTTGGACCAATTGAGAATCTCTCTATGGGTCCACCATCGGTACTAATTGGTCAAATCGTTTTCTAGTAGTAACTGTGTATAGGTGGTGTTTTTCAACAAATAACACAGCAGTAAGTGTGCATCGATTCTTGTGACAGCGCTGTCCTAATGGATTCACCCAGAGGCGTTGCTAGGGGATGGGTGGGGGATGAGGGAGCTATAGCTCTGGGTCTTTTGGTTGTAGCCCCAGATAGAAGCTCAGGTGCTACAACCAAAATGCTACCTAGCCCCGAGTTCCGCCAGTCCCAACATTAGCTTAGCCCCTGATCTTTTCGAGACCTAGCAACACCCCTGGATTCACCATACTGGTCTACCAGTTGTCTTGTGGAATGGTATTCAGTGTTGAGAAAACATCTCTTTTATCCACATTTTCCAATATCCCATATTTCAAAAATGTAGGTTTAGTAGCTGTTTTTGAACTCTGCAGAATATTTTAATAGGCTGAGCCGGCCGGAACAACAAACGGAGTTCGCATTTCTGCTTGTCCCCTAGGCTCTGCCTGCAAAAATAACACGTGTTTACATTAGTAGCACATTTTCAGGCTGGCGCTTGTTTTGCACACTGCTAAAGGCAAGTGGTTTCGCTTGGACTCAATGGTAAAGGGTGTCTACCATGCATAGATGATAGGTGGTATTTAGGGATTTTGCAAAGATATCCCCCATTTTGAAACATTTTCTTGCATTGGAGGAAAATTTCGTGGAGGCTGACCCAAGCTCACAAAAGCACAAATGTCGGCTCTCTGCACCGTGCAATTACCACCTTTAAGAACAAGAGCCTGTATACGCTTGCAGGTGTTTCCAAACTCTAGAAGATTATGGCCGAAGTTGCGAGTGGCTTAGAGAAGAGGGCCTGCTAGTAAACCTCGACTTATTTTCTTAGGCCATGGAAGCCTCATTCATCTGCGCAGAATTTCTGGGGTAACTTCTGCTGCGAGATCGTTTCAGTATTATATTATAGGCGCCTCCAACAGCCAACACAGCCTGATTCTGGGCAAAATGTTTCAGGTGCTTTCTCGTCACAGCCTAAGGGCTGGCTTTATCTACTTCATAAATAACAACGGCGCCACCACGGGGGATTTATCAAGTGAATAAGAACATCTTGTAAATCTTGTGCTCTGAATGCCAAGGAAGCTCTGTGGAAGCTGCCATGCGGGAGTATACGTGGTGCCCTATTAACATTGGAAGCATAAACAGTGTCAATGCACAAGGTGTGCCAGATGACAGAAGAAGGCCAGGCCAGGCTACATGTGCTAGCAAACAGATGAGTTAAATGAACAAATATTGGCCCAGCCAGCAAGTCTAACTTTGCGCTTTAAATGAAAATATGTTTGGCTGTGGAGGTTGTAGATGACAATAACATAATTAGAAACCAGTCAGCGAGGCGTAGAAGTACAAAATGTCCGCAGAGAGAAAGCCAGTCAGCCTTTATCTGGCAAAACGTGTCGGATTCGAAATGCTGAATTGAGCGTGCTTTCATGGTTTTCACCTGTAAACATTCAGAACTCGCACACGAGGGAAATATGTATTGGCAAAGCCCATAGGTTTGACATTTGTAGTTGTTTAATGCATTTTGCATTCATAGGGTTGAATGCAGTAAAAACCTGAGCACCAACTGTCCAGTAAAAACTTTAAACGTTACAAAAATGTCAGCAAGTTATTGTTTGCAGGCACATAACATTAGTTAAAGACATAATAAAATCGTCTGTACGCCCCTGTGAGCAAGAGTCTTTCTGCTAAGCCCATCAATAATTTTATGTGTCTGCAAGCAAACTTGCAGACATTTTACAAACTTTACAAGTAGCCCCTTGGTATGTAGAGCAGTAGCGAATTTAGGCTTTCGGCTGCCCTAGGTCCAAATAAATGCATGCACCCCCACCCCAATCTTTACGCCACCTCGGCCTGTCTCTGCACCTTCACCAGAATCCGCCCCTTCAAAAAAAAGTCTGTGTTGTCCAAACTATGCACCTTCACCCCCATGTTGTCCCCCATTTGGGCTCCATAACGTTATGAGGACTTTTTATGGTTCCAGGGATTAGAAAGTTATTGCTTCCTCTCTTTTAATTCAACCCTGTTGTTAGGCAGAAGCCTGCGCAGTGCCCTTAGGGACCACTACACACAATTAAGACTACAAGTGGCAATACAAGTTCACCTTTGGTACAAGCTTGTTCTACACTGTTAAAGTGGTAGCAGTAGCGGAACAGCCAGACTTATCTCAAGAGCAAATGAGCAGTAGTAGAGATTACACAAAGGACTACAATTACTGTGACTCAAGCAAACACTGACTCAATGTTTTTGGCTAAAAAGTAAAAGTACATTTACTTTTGACCATCTGTTTGCAAAACACTTCACTTCTATTAAATTAAAACCACTCGTAAAATACACTGCACGCTACCAATTCTCTTTGTGCAGAGCAACTCAAGGTAGGTACCTTAGGATTTGAAGGACCGGTGTTATGAAACAAAAGACGTTACCAGGAATACATATGCGATCACTTTTTGACAGTAATGACAGTTCGGTCTTACTAAAGATGCGGGTACCCGTGGGAAGAAATGTTTCCGGAGTTAAAGACACCCTTAGCACCTGAGTTAAGACAAGAGAGCTGGGGACAAAAATCATAGGCAATACTTTTGTCAAGGCAGACAGAATCAGAGAACACTTGCTGACAGAAAGATAAAAGTCAATAGGCCTGTGCCAATGTCAAGTGGAACCGGGTTCCTGTTGTAGAGGATCACACCGTCAGACAGTTCAAGGTTCAAAATTGCCAGGAGTACTTGGATATTGTCAACAGAGGAAGCAAAAGTTATAAGAGGGAAGGAAGACTAGGGCAAGCCTTGGATGAGGAGAAAAGGGTTAACCCTAGTTCCTCGAAGCTGGACTCAGTACCTTATTCTTAGAAGAAGCTGGTGCCACGTCAGTTGTTCCTGGTAGTTTCCTGGAGACTCAGGGTTCCTGGTGCTTCAGTCATGGGGACAAGAAGGAGGACGTCTAGAGTGAGTTGCACTACCCAGGGATGAGGCCAGCAGCAGCGATGTTGAATAAAAGGTGCGCTACTTTAAAACAGAAGAGGCTCTACAGATGGCTATCCGGACCACTACAGCAGTGTTCAACGATTTCGACCAAGAAGAGGATCCTCTGCCTGTGGAAGATGAGCTGGTTGATCCCATCAGGCTCAAGGGAAGAAGACTCCGGACTGGATCTTCTCTTGTTGTTGAAGGGTAGATAGCTCAGGACTGCAGCAGGGCTTCACCAGGACTTGGTAGTTGCAGCAGCCATCTTCTTCGCTGCTTCTCTTCGGTTCCTTGCAGTTCGAGAGGCGACTCTGACTTCCAGCCCAAGAGTCCTGCCTTTTATGCGAAAATCCCCCATTCACACAGCCTGGCTGTCAATCACCCAGCAGGGGGGTTGTCCGGCCCGGACAACCACCTCAGCCAATCATGGCAAAGTGTGACTTGGGTTTCCTAGGATACCCTGTGCAAGGGGTGACTACACCCCTCCCTCACATTCATCCCACCTAGACACCCAGGTGCCAAGAGGAGGGCTTCTTCGCAGAAGCCCGCCAAAAGACAATGAACAAAGAAGGCAAACCTTGTTTGCTGTGCAAAGTAAAACACAAGAAGGACTTTAACAAAAAGAAATGGCGAATAAACCCGACCGGAGCGAAAAGAAAGAGTATTTGGTCAAGCGGGTCTATGTTCGAGGCTACTATAATAGCCTGGAACAATACCACGTTTATATAATATAATCGCGGTAGAAAAGTTAGGGTAGATAGCACTGCCACCAGCCAAGTCTAAATGTTAAAAGAGCAAAATAAAGCTCAGAGAGGCACATACAAAAAGGGATAAGAATTAATCCTTTCTGTTACGACCCTCGCCCAAAACCCCCTCTGGCAAACCCATTGGCCAGGTGGAGTCAGGACTCGGGCTTCCAGAGCCTGGCATCCTCTTCGAAAGCCCTCATGGGGCCAGTCCTGGCGCCTATGGCGCCAGGCTCATACACCATGAAAAACAATGTGCTTGGGAACTACTTTATTGTATTGTCAGTCAACATGGAGGCATCCACATAGCTTGGATCCTAAGAACCAAGCTATGCGGTCTAGTGTTTTGGGTGTGGTAGCCTAGGGACTACTTTACCTTGACTATTTTGTTGGGGCTATTTAAACCACACCCAAGCAAGACAACATGCTTTGCGTTGATTTGCAGCTTGCAACGTGACGCTCACTGTGTCCAGCTATTCCTTCGAACCTCGGAGAAGCAGAACCTGCAAGGAGACAAAAGAAACATCATTAGCAGCAGCATCTTACCTGCAGTCTTCATCTTTAAACACTCGCAGCTACTGAGAACAGCTTCCGCGAATCTGCACGCCTCCCGGACAGAACGACCTGAAAGAGGAAGATAGAGGCAACATTAAAGAAAGCAGTAGAGACATTTACAAATTACAAACTGCTCAAAAGGCTTACCTGGCTGGTTGCTTCTCGGTTGGCACCACTCCGGACATTTCACTCGCGCTGAAGAACACTGCGACCTACAAGGAAGGAAAACACAGGTTAGCAAAGGCAAGACTTCGCAGCGCTGCGCATAGCGCTTACTTACCGCATCATAGCGCTCTTAATTCGCCATCATTTACCAGCGGGGCTCAACCAAGCCAGTTCGCCGCGCTGAAGATCCGTATACACTTGTGTATAGGCGCGTTACAAATGCCATATCATATCATATCAAATCATACCTAAGGGAGAAAAAAAGAGACATTTTAAACAAAGAAAGGCATGCAGGATAGCAACAAAACTAAAGAACAGCAATAAGACCTACCTGAACAATATCAAACGGGCCGGCGTCAGTGAAGTAACTGGACCGCACTCGCCCATGAAAGACAACGTGCCCCTGCAAAGAAGGCAGGACGGAGAGCATGCCTAATTCTACCACAAGGTGAGGAGAGGGCGCCAGAGGGACAGAAATCATACGGGGGTGGAGGGAGGATACTTACCCCAGTCGGTCAATCTTGAACACAGTCCTCCTGTATTTTCAGGCAGAACCTTCCCCGCTGACCACATCAGGGCAAAGCTGAGAAGCATACCAGCGAGTAACCCGGCTGGGTGGCGTCCCTGTGGATACCATGTGAGCGTAACAGAATGCAAAAAGCCTACCATAACAAATCCACCTGGGCTCCATGGAGACATCAGAAATTGACCAATTGGCCCAATTACCAGGAGAGCTTCGTGCTGAGGTTCATTCTGCCCGATAAGAGACTAATGCCCTCCGGAGAGACCTAATAGTGACCAGAGAACGTACTGAAGAGATTAGCAGGCAATACGTGCAATCACAGGCAGGACCGACACCTCTACCTGGAAGCAATCCAATGATGCAAAACCCTGCCATACCACTCACTCCAGTACAGATCACGTTACCTGGAACAGTGCCCCTGGCACCACCAGAAAGGTTCTCAGGCGACACACGGAAGTATGCAGCATTCATCAATCAGTGCCGCCTTCATTTTCTTTGTAAGCCTGGGGCATTTCCAAACGACCAAGCGCGGGTAGCTTTTGTCTTATCATACCTGAGTGGTAGTGCAGCAGATTGGTCAGTGCCGTTGGTAACCCATGACGATCCTCTATTACATGACTTTGGGGGGTTCCAGAGAGAAATGGAAAAACTTTTTGCTCGCCATACCCAGGAGCAAGCAGTAGACAATGAACTCTTGTCCCTCCGACAGGAGAATCAGGACTTGTTAACGTACATTGCTACCTTCAACAGAAAGGTTGCCGAAGATAGGTGGCCGGAAAACAAATGAACCACGTTATTCCATCAAGGCTTACAAGGCAAATTAAAGGACGTTTTAGCCCAGGTGGTTGATCCACCCAGAGACTGTGCAGAATTCATAAATCTGGTCGTACAGCTAGACCACCGGTTGCAGGACCGAAAGGCAGACCGGTCTAAGACAGACCCTTGGACCTTGTATGTTCGACCAAGGGAAAACACACCCCGTGTACCTAAAAATGCTGTAGAACCCATGCACATTGGAGGGATACGGCCTCCATTAACAAAACAAGAGCGGGATAAAAGAAGACAACAACAGCTTTGTTTGTATTGTGGGAAACCAGGACATTTTCTGAAGGACTGTCCAGTAAAACCCCCGAGAAGAACAGTCGGGGCCACAGAGAAGGATGAAGCTAAGGAATCGGAAAACAACCAAGCTCGACAAACGTAGAGGTCAGTTTGTCGAGTGAGAAGAAAGAGTTGCTGACCTCACACTTTGCAATACCAGTGATCTTAATTAACCACCAACAGTCATCAAGAATGCATGCCGCTGATGCATACATCGATAGCGGAACAGTTGGACATTATATTGATCAAGAACTGGCAGCAGAGATGGGGCTTCCCTTGTGTTCTAAGCCAACTATGGACAAGCCAGGGTAACCTTGCTGTGCCAGGATGGACATCGGGAGTCTATTTCATTCGATCTCATCAAGGCACCTCAGTTCAGGCTAATACTAGGGATGCCATGGTTGGTTGCTCACAACCCTTTGATAGACTGGCAGACATGAAAATTAACCTTCCCCGGTGACTGCTCCCCTGCCTGCTATTACCAAGAGGAGAAACCTGACGTCTGTATCCCCATGAATCCCAGAGCGACAGTATCAACCCTGGGAGCAACTAATACCTTGCCAAGTGAATACCATGATTTCCAGGATGTTTTCCGAAAGGACCAAGCCTATACATTGCCGCCGCACAGGCCCTATGACTGTCAGATCGACCTTGTTCCTGGTGCACAAATCCCTTGCGGCAGGATCTACGCTCCCACAGAACCATAAAACCTTCATTTGAAATCCTATTTAGACTAGTACCTTGCAAACGGATTTATCCATCCTTCGAAGTCCCCCGCAGCCAGTCCTTTGTTCTTCGTACCGAAAAAGGAAGGAGACTTGAGAACCTGTATTGACTACCGCGCATTGAACCAGATCACCGTGAAGAACCGCTACCCCTTGCCACTTATCCCTGAGATGCTAGACCAAGTTAAAGATGCCCAGATATATACCAAATTGGACCTTCAAGGAGCGTACCACCTGGTCCAAGTCAGAAAAGGAGATGAATGGAAAACCGCCTTCTGTACTAAGTACGGCTTGTTTGAATATGAAGTCATGCCCTTCGGGTTATGCAACGCTCCTGCAGCATTCCAGTATTTCATGAATGACGTCTTAAGGGAGTTAATTGATGTGTGCGCCTTAGTGTACATAGACGAAATCTTAGTATACTCAGCCTCGGAACAAGATCATGTCAGGTACGTTTGTTCAGTCCTCACCAAGCTCTGTCAACATTGCTTGTTTGCAAAACTTGAAAAATGCTTTTTTCGCATCACCGAAGTAGAATTTCTTGGTTTTATCCTTACTCCAGGAGGCATCAGAATGGATGTGCACAAGGTAGATGCCAATCTGAAATGGCCTTCACCGACGTCTCTGAAAGGGGCATAAAGCATGCGGGGCTTTGCGACCTTCTACCGCAGGTTCATCCCAGACTTCTCTCAGGTTGTTCACCCAATCACAGTACTATTACGAAAAAACTATAAAAAGTCTGCTTGGACCGAAGAAGCAGAAGAAGCCTTTCAGGAACTTAAAAGAAGATTTATCTCCGCTCCAATCCTGCGACATTCTCGTCCAGACCTCCCTTATGTCATTGAAACTGATGCGTCCAGTCTCGCAATGGGGGCTGTCCTTTCACAGAGAGACCCGGAAACCGGCCAGCTACATCCTGTGGCCTTCTGGTCAAAAAAGTTCTCACCTCCAGAGATTAATTATGCCATCACGGACAAGGAACTCCTGGCTATCAAATCCGCCTTTAAAGCCTGGTGGCACTAGCTTCTAGGGGCCAGACACACCATTACAGTTATCAAAGACCACCGAAACCTGCAATATCTCATAACAGCCAAAGCCCAGTCCTCGCGCCAATTACGGTGGGCCCTTTTCTTCGCTGAATATGATTATGTAATCAAATTTCAACCAGGAGTCAGAAACGGAAAGGCGGATGCCTTATCTCGCATGGGCATAGATGAAATAGTATATACAACTCCAGACCCAGTACCTATTATACCTGAAGACAATCTCTTGGGTATCACGACAGCCTTAACACAAGCAGAACTACGAAAAGAAATCCATCGGACAATGAATCCTGATGCATACCTCGCATGGCAAAATCAAGGAGAACAATATACAATCAAGGACCATCCACCCTTTTTTAGGGATCGCCTATATGTACCCAAGAAGGAATTACAACAGCATATTATTTCAAACTATCAGGATCCACTGATTGAAGGGCATCCTGGGATCGCCAAAACCCTAGCTAAAATGAAAGAGAACTTTTGGTGGCCTACCTGCCGTAAGGACATCATTCAGTATATTCAGTCCTGCGGTATCTGCGCACAAAATAAATCACAGAAACAATAACCATCAAGTCTCCTACAACCATTGTACATTCCTCCAGCGCCATGGCACACTATTTCCCTTGACTTCATTACTGATCTACCTCCAAGCCAAGGGTTCAACAACATCCTTGCAGTTGTGGACTTATTCTTGAAGATGGCACATTTTATTCCTCTCAAAGGCCTCCCAGATGCAGCCACTTTAGCAAAGGTGTCCTGGAGGGCGTGGTTCAGCTACATGGCTTCCCTTTGTTTCTGGTCTCTGATCGAGGCAGCCAGTTTGTTTCAAACTTCTGGAAAAAATGTTGTGCAATGGAGCAGATCGACGTTCGTCTATCTACCAGTCAACATCCCCAAACGGACGGCCAAACCAAGAGAAGCAATCAGACACTCAAGCAATATTTACCGTGCATTCTGCACCACGAACAAAGGAATTGGAAAGACCTACTATGGATAGCCGAATATGCATATAACAATTCTTTGCATTCAAGCACGGGATAAACGCCCTTCTATACCCTTTATGGCCAACATCCACGCACCTCTGAACTAGACCTTCCAGCCAGCTTGGAAATGCCCGCGGTAAAGACTCTACACACAAATATTACTCAGGCTTTCAAAAGGGCAAAGGAACACCTTATTCATGCCAAAGAAAAACAAAAGAGATTTGCCAACCAACACCGGAAAAAGGCCCCTGTAGTAGGAGGCAAAGTTTGGTTAGCCGCTAAATTTGTACCCATCAAGGGAACCCGGACCTTTCATCCCAGATTCTTAGGACCCTATACCATTAAGGCAATTATCAACCCAGCAGCCGTGAAACTGGATTTACCACCTAATCTACACATCCACCCGGTATTCCATCTGTCCCTCCTGAAACCAATGCAACCCGGCACACGGATTGGGACACCACCTAAACCCATACTTGTTGACTGAGAACCAGAATTCAAAGTCAAAAATATCTTGGACTCTAAATACTCTAGGAACAAGTTATATTATCTTGTTGATTGGAAAGGATTTGGACCACAAGATAGATCCTGGGATCCCAGTGAGAATATCCATGCACCACGTCTAATCAGGAAATGCCATCGGAACTTCCCAACAAAACCTGGGCCAGACAGAAGGAACACCATGGGAGGGATCTTAGGGGGGAGTACTGTCACGACCCGCGCCCAAAACCCCCTCTGGCAAACCCATTGGCCAGGTGGAGTCAGGCCTCACGCCTCTAGAGCCTGGCATACTCTTCAAAAGCCCTCATGGGGCCAGTCCTGGCGCCTATGGCACCAGGCTCATACACCATGAAAAACAATGTGCTTGGGAACTACTTTATTGTATTGTCAGCCAACATGGAGGCATCCGCATAGCTTGGTTCCTAAGAACCAAGCTATGCGGTGTAGTGTTTTGGGTGTGGTAGCCTAGGGACTACTTTACCTGGACTATTTTGTGGGGGCTATTTAAACCACACCCGAGCAAGACAACACGCTTCGCGTTACTTTGCAGCTTGCAACGTGACGCTCACCGTGTCCAGCTATTCCTTCGAACCTCGGAGAAGCAGAACCTACAAGGAGACAAAAGGAACATCATTAGCAGCAGCATCTTACCTGCAGTCTTCATCTTTAAACACTTGCAGCTACTGAGAACTGCTTCCTCGAATCTGCACGCCTCCCGGACAGAACGACCTGAAAGAGGAAGATAGAGGCAACATTAAAGAAAGCAGTAGAGACATTTACAAATTACGAACTGCTCAAAAGGCTTACCTGGCTGGTCGCCTCTCGGCTGGCACCACTCCGGGCATTCCACTCGCACTGAAGAACACCGCAACCTACAAGGAAAGCACAGGTTAGCAAAGGCAAGACTTTGCAGCGCTGCGCATAGCGCTTACTTACCGCATCATAGTACCCTTAATGCGCCATCATTTACCAGCAGGGCTCAACCAAGCCAGTTCATGGCGCTGAAGCTCCGCATACCTAAGGGAGAAAAAAGAGACATTTTAAACAAAGAAAGGCATGCAGGATAGCAACAAAACTAAAGAACAGCAATAAGACCTACCGGAACAATATCAAACAGGCCGGCGTCAGTGAAGTAACTGGACCGCACTCGCCGACGAAAGACAACGTGCCCCTGCAAAGAAGGCAGGACGGAGAGCACGCCTAATTCTACCACAAGGTGAGGAGAGGGCGCCAGAGGGACTGAAATCATACGGGGGTGGAGGGAGGATACTTACCCCACTTGGTCAGTCTTGAACACAGTCCTCCTGTATTTTTAGGCATAACCTTCCCCGCTGACCACATCAGGGCAAAGCTGAGAAGCATACCAGCGAGTAACCCGGCTGGGTGGCGTCCCTGAGGATAACAGGTGAGCGTAACAATTTCCAGTACTCCATGTAAGATGGGGTGTACTGGGTCTGTAGTTTTAAATGACTACATAAAGTAAATGGCAACTTTACCTTTTTCTGGGGGACAGTAGTCAGCCCCAGAAAAATGGAGTCAGAGGGAAGTCTCAAAGCCAACCCTGTGTCACTGCACTGAAGGTGCTGTGTGACACATAAAAAGTGGGTCTCATGGAGTGGTGTGCTCCAGAGCCCAAGATCACACAAACAGTAGAAATACACATGGAAAAACACATGTAAGAGTGGGAAAAAGGCTCACACTCTTACCAAGTGGAAAAAATAAACTCCAGAAACCCAGCAAAGCTGCTGGAGCACTCACTAGATGAGGGAAATTAGCCATAAAATGAGAATTCTCCCTAGCACCTGTCATCTTCTATGTTATGTTAGTTGAAAATGTGTTTTCAGAAATTTGCTGCCCAAAATTTGGAGAAGGCAGTTGTTCTACAGTTGAGTGCACTACAGGTAATTGGTACGGCTAATTGTCTACTTTCGGTTAGGTCTAAAAACAATCTTTTAGAGGAGGTGATAAGAACATAATCTGTCTGCCAACTGGACACAAGTGAGAGAAGATTGGAATGAGGAATTGTGGTTTCAATGCTTATATCTGGTTTCTCTCACAAATTGCCTGCTGTCACTCTACGAGAACCATCTAGACTGCTCTGTAATATGAATGCACGAAAACTGCATTTCTACATCCGGTCTTGTTTACATATGTAAGGGATACAGGCACATTTTATACAAATGTTGAATAAAAAGAAATCAACCCCCCCTTCTTCATAGTTATAGCTCTGGTGTTAGCAGGGGCAAAATGGAAATATATACAAGTTACCTGCTGCATCCAATATACCTCCAATCCCTTGATCTGAAACACCAGCAAAATAACAAATGAGGTTTGTAAACTCTGCCTGGGCATAAACACCCCAGAAGAGTAGACATTTGGAGAAGGTTCTTGGATTCTTTGGCTGTGCATTCTCACGGTGGAGTAATGGATAGGGGCGTCCCTGAACATTCATGTGTGGGAAGCAACAGCATTTCCCATAACTACACAATGCAGGCACCCATTATAACAAATGATGTGGTATGTGCTATTAACAGCATTGTTGTTTGTGCAATTGTTCAAAATACCCAACGCTCCAAGAGTAAAACTGAGCAATGGATCAGATATTCCAGAACAATATTACCTTTGTGGGTGTGGTTTAGGCTATGGGTCATGTCAGTTTGTGTTTAAGGTATACATAGAAACATTTTGAGATTTGTGGGTATAAATATAGATGAAACCAAAAAAGTGATGGGTGGAAGGTTTTGAATTAATCTGAACCACTGGCATTGCTCTGGGCAACCTTCCACACCACCGTATTTTAGTCTGTCTGTGCCATTGCAAAAGGGGTCCAGCCATATGCAAATCAGTCAGGGACTGCCACTAATGGGAGCAGCCCTGCCCAAACTGCTAGGCCAGGTCCCCTCTGCACAGAAACACAATCAACCCCAGACATGTTTCGGCCTTGTTGGGCCTCCTCAGTGAGGTGCAGCTTGGTTCCCTATGGCACAGCGAGTAAGGGACCCACGTCTGGGCATACCCTCTTTCACATAGGGAGACAAACTGAAACCAAAAAAGTGATGTGATGGGTGGAATGTTGTGAATTAATCTGAACCACTGGCATTGCACTGGGCAACCTTCCACACCACCGTTTTTAGCCCATCTGCACCATTGCAAAAGGGGTCCAGCCATATGCGAATCAGTCAGGTACTGCCACTAATGGGAGAAGCCCTGCCCAGACTCTCAGGCCAGGTCCCCTCTGCACAGAAACATTACCAACCCCAGACATGTTTCGGCCTTGTTGGGCCTCCTCACTGAGGTGCAGCTTGGTTCTCTATGGCGCAGTGAGCAAGTGACATACGTCTGGGCATACCCTCTCTCACAGAGGGAGACAAACTGAAACCAAAAAAGTGATGGGTGGAAGTATGTCAATTAATCTGAACCACTGGCATTGCTCTGGGCAACCTTCCACACCACTGTTTTTTAGCCCATCTGCGCCATTGCAAAAGGGGTCCAGCCATATGCGAATCAGTCAGGTACTGCCACTAATGGGAGCAGACCTGCCCGAACTGTCAGGCCAGATCCCCTTTGCATGGAAACACGAGCAATCCCAGACATGTTTCGTCCTTGTTGGGCCTCCTCAGTGAGGTGCAGCTTGGTTCCATGTGGCGCAGCGAGCAAGGGACCCACGTCTGGGCATACCCTCTCTCACATAAGGATACAAACTGAAACCAAAAAAGTGATGGGTGGAAGGTTTTGAATTAATCTGAACCACTGGCATTGCTCTGGGCAACCTTCCACACCACCGTTTTGTAGCTCGTCTGCGCCAATGCAAAAGGGGTCCAGTCATATGTTATTTTTTTCTTTTTTAGATGTAGAAAAATGTAGCCATATGTTTTTTTTATATAGATATAGAGGTCCAGCTGTCATTTGAAGTACTGTTTCACAATAAAAGTTCTACATTGTATTTATAAATATTATTAATGTAAAGATTGCTTCTAAGCATCAAGTTATGCACTGTGTGAAATACTTTGAAGTTGGTTCACCTGGTAGAACTGAGCATGAATTAGAATGTCAACAAAGACAGATGATGAACCCAGCAGGGATGCCATTTGCCTGCTTACCACTGAACAGCATCTGTAAACATGGTTTAATAGAAGGAAAGGCAGTACAGCGTTGGTGATTGAAAGCCAGTGTGGGGTTAGGGGGTGACAGTGTGGAGGGGAATGAGACTATAGGGGGAAATGACAGTTTGTTGGGAGAGGGAGTAAGGACTGCACAGGGGAGAGCCAATTGAGAGGAGAAGTGGGATGGACGGATAAGAGGCAGAAGGACTGCATTGGTATAGGGTGGAGTAAGTACAGCATGGAGCGAGGTAAGGAATAACAGACAATGGGGAAGGAAAGAAGGGGGGAGGGAACGATGGACAATGATGTTGCCAGGGAAAACAAGTACGGCCCCTTTAAGGAGAAGAGGGCACAGGACGATGGGAGTGAGTGATCGGAGGGAGCGGGAAGCGCAAGGAAGGGGAGGGACCAGGAGAAGCAAAAGTTGGTTATGTAGAGAAAGGGAATAAAGGAAGATCGCATGAGACCCGGCTCCAGCATATTCATTTATAAGCACATGAGAGGGCACAGTGAAGGGCAACAACTAGCGACAAAGTCCTCACGCCCACGTTCTGCAGAAGGAACACCTGGTAAATCCAGCAAAGAAACAGAGGGACTAACGCGCCAAGCAGCAAGTGTGGAGGGACAGGCATGCCCAGTAGTGCGCCGCAACATAGGTACGCCCAGCGGAGTGACAGAGGCTCGGGAGTACCAAGCAGGGCGACGAAAGGAAGGAATCCTTTACACGAATGAGCAGAAGAAGCAAAATCACCCCAAGAAGAAGCCAACAGCGCTGCTGGGAACACAGCGGTACGCAGACCAGCAGCGACATGTGAGTTACCCAGGAAGGCGCCGCAGAGAGGAGGAAACACAGAAGAGGTAAGTCCGACACGGAAAAGGGCCCGGAACTCGTCGAGGTAAACAAAGGAAGCGGAGCACCCAATTGCGGGACTCTCAGAAACACTGCATACACATCCATCATCAGGAGGGCAACAGAAACGGACAACGCAGTTCAGCCATGCTTCCACTTACTTGGCAGCCCGACACAGGAAGGTAGGTGATGCACAGCCCAGAAAACATGCCACCAGCGCAGAGGTCCCAACACCAGACAGCGCAGAGGCCCCACGGCCCATAAAACAGCACCACAGAGGCGCCACGGCCCCAATGACCACCAGCACAGAGGCCCCATGGCCCAATGACCACCAGCACAGGGGCCCCAACGCCAGCCGGCACAGAAGCCCCAAGGCCCAAACGCCACATAGCCAGTGAATGTGGTGGCGCACCAATCACAACGCTACCACACAAGGGCAGGTGCCCACAGACCATGACAGACAGTGTAAGTGACACTGGCAACCTCACCCGCCCAAACTGCAGCCCACTAGCTACATGGGACAACAAGGTCATCCCAATTCATGCAGAAGTCTGCCAAGGAACCACAAGTCTGCCAAGGAACCACCAGCCCCCTGAGACACCACGGGGAGGCCCACAACCACCATCACAGAAGATGCCATTGCCTCCACCAGGAAGGCAAGACACCTCACAAGAAAACAGGTTACAAGGCCCAAATAGCTGCAACCACATACTACAACATCGACATCACTCAACCCCATCAACATGGTTGACCAAGCACAAGTAGCTACGGACGCAGGAGCACGTGCCCTGGCAGACATGGGACCCTCGTCACATGCCACCCTCATGCGACGACCCAATCCGTTACCCTGAACCCACACCACGACCAAGGGCAAAGATGGTACGAGTGGGTCGAAGAGTTCGAGGACGTCCTGGGAGCAATTGGGGGCAAGACTCACCCAACAAGATGAACATATTCACCAACCTGGCAGGAAAAATAAATAAAAGGCATTATAAAAACGATCCCGGCACAAGAAAGCACCACGTATCAACGCCATCTAGCAGCAATCAACGGTAAACTCGTAATAATCCCCAACCGCGACTACGAACGTTATGCATTCAACCAACGCACCCAACTTGCTCATAAATCCATAGGGGAATTTGTTATCCATCTACAAAGGAAAATATTGTGTTGTGACTTCGCCAACTTCAATGAAGATGAAGCAATCTACCTAAGAATAATTGAAGGATGCACCTCGTCGCTATTCAGGAAACACCTCCTTAACGACCCCTATGAAAACTCGCCACCACAGCCACTACTGGCAGCTGATGAATGCCCACGCTTCCTACAGTACTGCTATGACAGAAAATACGTGAGGCACCTCAGCACCTCCTTAGATGACACAATTGGCACCCGAAGTAGCCGTGCAGATGGAAGACACCCAGAACCAATTTGTTGTGGACACAGGGGCAACTGTCAATGTTATGAATGAACACCTATTTCACGCTATAGCAGACACATAACCCCTATGCAAACCCCACGCCCACATCTTTTAGTGGGGTGCAACTGAACAGCTGCAATCAAAGGGACAATTTCTATGTGACTTATCACACAGGGGTCGCAAAGTCTCCACTGCTATTGACGTCATACAGAGCCCATCCATAGGACGGTGTCTCCTCAGCTACCAAACAGCCCGGGCCCTCGCTCTTATTGACATTAACTATGACCCATCGGAAGTCATCCAAGACCGACCACTGAGCATGCAAGATATACAATCCATAACTCCACAATCTCTTGACATCGAAGGACTTAAAAGGCTATTTCCCCAACTGTTTGAAGGATAAGGCCTGCTCAAAAACTTTGTCATCAGCCTACACATTGACCCAAGTGTCGTCCCGGTATCACAACACCCCCGCAGAGCCGGGTTTCATCTTCTGGAGCAAGTGTAGAAGGAGCTACAGCTACTCCTACAGAACAACATCATTGAAAGGGTAGAGGGACCCACCCCCTGGGTGTCCCCCCTCATCATCGCCCCAAAGGACAATGGACAGTTACGCCTGTGCGTTGACATGCGCATCCCGAACACAGCTATCCAAAGGGAAAGACACCTGGGACCCAGCATCAAAGACATGCTAGTGAGACTGAACCAGGCTACTCACGTCTCCAAACTTGACCTAAACCAGGGATACCACCAGCTCATCATAGATCCATCCTCCAGACCTATCACCACCTTCACCACCCACGAAGGTTTGTTCTGATACAAACATCTCATCTTCGAGATTTCCTCAGCTGCGAAGATCTTTCAAGAGACAATATGTAAACTGATATCCCCGGAAGTCAATGCCCTCAATTACAGTGACGATATTCTCATATTTAGAACGAGTCAGGAACAACATGACAAGGCACTCATGGCAGTATGCAACATCCTCTACACCGCCGGCCTCACGCTTAACAGCCCCAAGTGTGACATCAACAAGACCAGCTTACACTTCTTTGGCCACATCTTTTCAAACAAAAGCATCACAGCCGACCCGGAGAAAATCAAAACCATCACCAACCTACACGCCCCCACAAGCATCACGGAACTACAATCGTTCCTGGGAATGGCAGGGTACTTTGCACAATACCACCCGAACTATGCCACCATCACAGACCCCCTCAAAAACCTACTCAAAAAGACTCACCATTTGACTGGAACAAATCGTGCCAGGACGCATTTCACGCCATAAAGAAGGAACTGGCCAACCACCAGCAGCTGGCATATTTCGACCCCAGCTGGGACACCAACATCATGGTTGATGCCAGCCCGGTTGGTCTCGGCGCCATCTTGGCCCAATCCAATCCCAACGACGAGACACACCACAACATCATAGCATACACCAATAGAGCCCTGTCACCCACCAAAAGAGCCTACTCTCGAGCAAAACGCGAAACTCTAGTGGCCGTATGGGTTTGTGAGAAATTCCATTTTGTCGTAGGGAGGAGGTTTACCCTCATCACTGATCACCAGGCTCTGGTATCACTGTTCAGCAACCCCAAAGCGAAAATGTCCCCCCGGATCGAGATTTGAGGCATTAGACTTCAGGAGTACGACTACAAGATCATACACAAGCCGGGAGGGGATGCCAACCCAGCGGACTACTTGTCCCGCCACCCAAAAGACAAAACGGACAGCACACCGGCCCACGAGGCTGAGAACTACATCTCATATCTATCCACAAACGCTCTCCCTCCCACCATCACCTTGGAAGCATTCACCTTCAGGAGCAGAGCAGACCCCACCATACAAGCAGCCATACGCCTCACCAATGAGAACAGATGGAAACATATCTACACAGAAAACTTTACAGGAGAGGAGGTTGACAGAAATGACCTAGCACGGCTAGCCAAGATACAAACAGAACTCGCAACAGCAGAACAGGGCATACTACTAAGAGGCAACAGGCTAGTGGTGGCCCCCAAAAACCTTAGGAAAGCACTAGTGGTGATAGACCACGAAGGACACAGAGGGGTCGAAAACACAAGGAAAATCCTAAGAAACCAAGTATGGTTTCCATACATGGACGTCATCGTGGAAGACGTGCTAACCCACTGCGAGCCCTGCCAAAAAGCAGCATCAAAAACAAACCCGAACCCGCTACAGCTAGTACCCCTACCAGACAGACCATGGCAAAGAATAGCAATAGACTTCTACGGGCCCCTTGAGGAAGGAGGACCTCTACTCATTGTGATTGACAAATACTCCCGCTTTCCAGTCATCAAAACACGTACTGTCAACGTCATTCTACCACGTAGCCCCGGTGGGAGACGAGCTATTTAGTGAATGGGGAATCCCCACCACAATAAAGACCGACAACTGTCCCCCATTCCAAGGGCATGAATTCAAGAAACTAGCCGATCACCTAGGCTTCCACCATCAAAAGATCACTCCGCTGTGGCCCCAAACCAATGGCATGGTGGAAAGATTTATGGCCACAATCAAGCACACCAGGCAAAAGGCCATACTAGATCAGATGCCACAGCCGCAAACGATATGTCGAATGCTCCAGGGCTACAGAAGCACACCCCACGATGCGACAGGGTGAAACGCCCACCGAACTCATGGTGAGGTACAGACCACGGACCTGCCTTCCCAAATGGGAAGATTACACCCCAGAACAAGACGCCGAGATTTGAGAAAGGGATGCAGAGAAGTAGAGAAAAGCCTAGGAATGGGCAGACCGGAAAAGAAGAGCCAAGGAACAACAGCTTGGAGTTAGGGAAACCATCCTCGTGCGACAAAGGCAGCAGAGGAAGACGGACCCCTGCTATAACCCGGAACCCTGCCTGATCACGGCCATCAAAGGGCCATATGATAACAGCCACAGGAGGGCAAGGCAACATAACGCGGAATGTGTCGTTCTTTCAGAAACTCTGCCTAGAGGAACCTGGACCAAGTGAAGGACCAATGACTGAACCGGATGTGTGAGGACACCAAAAGGCCACAGGCCGAATCAGCAGGTGAAACCCGAGAGTCACCGGGAAGGCCCCAGCAAGCCACATGGAAACCCCTAACGACTGATTGAACGGATGTAGCCCACGGCCTTCCTCGCTAAGTGTGGGGGAGGTGTTGCCGGGGAAAACAAGTACAGCCCCTTTAAGGAGAACAGGGCACAGGACGATGGGAGAGAGCGGGAGGAAGGGGAGGAACCAGGGGAAGCAAAAGTTAGTTATGTAGGGAAAGGGAATAAAGGAAGATCGCATGAGACCCGGCTCCAGCATAATAATTTATAAGCACATGAGAGGGCCCAGTGAAGCCCAACAAATGAGGAGGGAGAAGGGAGCAAGAAGAATATGGTGGGATGGAAAGACAGCGTGATGGAGAGAAGGAAGGACAGCATGAGGGGGATGGAAGCCCAGCATCAGAAGGCATATTAATGAAGGGAAGGAAGGGCAGTGTGGGGTTGTAAGGAAGGAATGCATGGGAGACAGAGGTAAGGATGGAATCAAAACTTGTTGCACACCCAGCCTCACCCACCAGCCCCAAAGATTGTAAAAATCAGGTGACGTTTACTAGGGGTGCTTGATGCATGCTTTAAAATTAGAAGATGCGTTCAGCGTTTTCAGCTCAGGTACCGAGCATAGTGACATTGGGCTCATCCTTATTTGAAGCAATCAGGATCCCCAGTTAATTTTACTTTAATCACAAAGCGATTGAATCACCCATGTTAATTATAGATATCCATTTATGACTGAAGTACCGTAATTCTATAAAAAAACAAATTGGTATTAGATGAAACATGCATGGACCCCCGGGAATCATGCCAAAACACACACTTAATCAGTATATATAGCAGCACAACCTATACTGAGTGAAGGCCAAATTGAAGTGTCGTCACACACATATATGCGACTATACAAGTAAAATGGCCAGAATGATTAATAGATGCCCAAGAAGACGTATGCAGTAAACAACCAGAAACGATGTGCTGATAAAACCACACACATCGTGCGTGATTAGATTTATGTTTCACTATACAATTAAATCTTGGGGGAAAAAAAGGACGGTCCCTTTCTGATGTTCCCCTTTTTAAAAACATGTGCCCAAAAGTGTTGAAGTAATTAAAAAACATAAATGCTTTTTGTCCTTTTCTCCACTAGTGTGATAATAATTACCACTGATGGAGGACCTTCAGAATAACGACATCTGAAAAATGCCTTTTGGCTTACTGCACAAAAACCCAGACTCATTTAAAAGAGGAAAAGGTCGCTTTAATGTGACAGGCCCAAGCTTACAATAAATGCTCACCTGGCTCCATGGCCTTACAGACTAACGAAATATTTAAACCACCAATTAACTAATTACACATTTTCATTTCCCCCCAACAATTAAATAATTAAATAAAGCCATTTCCTCCCTAAATGTCCCTTGGACCCTACCATCTCCTTACCCCTTCCCCAGGCGTCCCGCTTTCTCCATGGGGCCATGCCCCTCCAGGCTCAATATCTGTTCCCCCAGGGTGGCCCGCTTGTGCAAACAGCACCACCCCCTCCTTTCCCGTGTCATTCCCCCATTGTGCTTCCCTCCCCCCACATCAAAAGGGGCCATGCCCCCGTCACCAGAAAAACCCTCCCCCGAGGTGTTCTTTCTGCCCCACCCCCCCAACCACTTTCTTTTATTTCCAACTCTTCACCCAATCTCCCAGCCAACAGCACAAGTCTGCCAAATAGTGATTGTTCCCATAAACCGACAAATGCACCCCATCCTCCCTAAAAATCATAAAGCCCTCATACACTATTTCCGTATGATCCATCATCTGTACTGCCACCGAGGCACAAAACTTCACCATCTCCCTGTTGATCCCCTTTCTAGCCCGCTCTATAGCCCCCTCGCTCCTTGCTCCCCTCCATACTCTACGCGGCAACAACTTAGTCCACAGCACCTCCGCTTGCCACATTTCCCGCACCCAGACCAAATCCCTTTTCATTTTCCTTAGTAGGGCCACCCCAGTATCCCTCACCAAGTCATTCTCCCCAGCGTGAATGATAAACACCTCCGGCGCCCCATTGCGCTCCCGCAACCCTGCCAACATAGGCAGCAACTGGTCCCAGCGCAGGCCCCCTAACCCGTGCCATCTTACCACCACATCCTACAGCTACACCCCAATTGCCTGCCCAGCACCCTTTTCTCCGCTTCATTCCCAGCCCATTTAACAACTGAATGGCCGACAATCCACACTTGCGCCAACTTCCCCTCCTTTCGCACAGCATCTGAAAAAGAAATTACAAAATTACCACCACAATACAATACAACCCCACGTTGTTGTCAGCCCCGCTCAAAAAACCCCCCTTCAACAATTTCCCTTCTGAAAATCCCTGACGTACCCCTTGTATCTCCCAGACTTACACCGCCCCAAACTTTTCACCTTATCCTCCGTGAAAACCAACCTCTTTCCCTCCGATGCCTCCATCCTGAATGAATGTGTCCCGAAATCCTCACCCTTTTCTCCCAACACCCGCAGAGCCTTACGCAGTACCCCCAAAACTTGTGCCATTGAAACCGCTGCCCCATCCTCGTGCTTGAACACCAAGCCCGTCTCAATCCCACACCGCTCCTTCCACAACCTGCCTGCCAGCACTGGGCATAAATCCTTACTCCCCCACCCCAACAAAACCCAGGAACCCTTCCCTTCTGGTCCGTTTTAGACTTATTAATCCTTATGTCCAAACCCGATTCTGTAATGTGTACATCCTCCCACTGCAGACCCCCAAATCCCCCTTTTCCCCCCAGCAACTCCGAAACCCAAAAGGCCCCGAAAAATAGCCACGTAAAACATGTTGCAAACAACTCCCCCTCCCATACCAACCAGCAAATTCCCCCTACTTCCTTAACCAACCTTTGCAGCAATTCCGCCGATATAGGCCTCCTCCTGTCCTTGTCCCTCTTACTTTCCCTTGCCCATCCTTCCAACATCCTACTCGCCATTTCCCCTCCACTCGGCCGGAAACCCCAAAACCACTTCCCGTAAAAAGCAATTCCTGCTAACTTCCGCGCTATAGTCGCTCTTGACCAGCCCCTGTACATACACCTCAGGAGGAAATTCACGACATCGTCCCTCCTCCTCTCTTCCGCATCCCATGTTCCTTTCCAACTACGCGCTCCCCCCCAATAAAATCCTCCCATGCCCTCCTGTACGCCTCCTTAGACGCCCCGGCCAATGAACCCTCCACCAAAGCCAGCGCTCTCATCTTCCTATCCTCCACAGCTCTTCGGCAATCTGCTGCCCCTCCTGATCCGCCTCTGGAGCCAATCCATGGAATCTCTGCCATTGAAAACGAGATAATGCATCAGCGATGCCATTATCCTTCCCCGGCACATGTGTTGCCATAAACACCACATTCAGTTCCATGCATCTCAGCACAAACTCCCTCATGATTCTCGCCACCCTCTGATCCTTTGCTGACTGCCTGTTTACCACGTGGACCCCACATATATTGTCCACATTAAAATTCACTTTCCTATCCCGCAAATCCTCCCCCCACAGCTCCAATGCCACCAATAGTGGGAAAAACTCCAGGAATGCTATACTCCTTCCCTCCTTCAGCCACAGTTCCGGCCATTTCTCCGCACACCATTTTCCCCCCAAAACACTCCGAAACCCCCCGCTCCTGCCGCATCCGAAAATATCTGTACCTCCCATGTCACTGGGTCCGCCTGCAACCACATTGACACCCCATTGAACTTCTACAAAAAACGCAGCCAAATTCTGCAGTCCTCCCGCACTGACCCCGATACTCTAATCCGGTGATATGGGCATTTTGCTCCCGCCATAGCCCTCGCCATGTTCCTACAAAACGTCCTACCCGGGGCTACCACTTTACATGCAAAATTCAGATGCCCTACCAATCTCTGCATGTCAACCAGCGTCATTTTCTTGGCCCCCACTGCCTTTTCCAGCAACACTACCAGTTTGCTCACCTTTTCGTGCGGCAAGCGTGAGGTCATAGCCACTGAGTCCAGTTCAATTCCCAAAAATGTCAACACCACTGCAGGCCCTTCTATTTTGTCTTCCGCTAGCGGCACCCCCAACTCCTCCATTAACTCCTGGAACAACCTTAACATCCCCTTGCACTCACCCTCTCTATCTGCCCCGCTAATGAACAGAAAATCGTCCAAATAGTGCAGCACACTCTCCCAACCCGATCTAAATGAAAAAACCCACTGCAGGAATGAGCTGAACCGTTCAAATAACGCACAGGAAATTGCGCATCCCATTGGCAAGGCTTTGTCTATGTATATGCAATCCTCAAACTGCAAACCTAGCAACCAAAAATCCTCCGGGTGCACCGGCAGTAACCTGAACGCCGCTTTGATGTCACACTTGGCCATGAAGGCCCCCACCCTTCTTTCCTTACCAGCTCCACTGCCTGGTCAACACTTGCATAAACAACCCCACATTCTTCTGGGGCAATGAAATCATTCACCGACATGCCCTCTGGCCAAGAGAAATGATGTATTAACCGAAACTCCCCCGGAGCTTTCTTGGGCAACACCCCCAGCGGGGATATGACTAGGTCACCCGGGAGGTCATCAAATGACCCCACGATCCTTCCCGCTGCTATTTCTTTGCTCAATTTTTCCCTTACCACTTCAACATTCTCTTTTGCTGACTTCAGATTTTCAGCCCACCGACGCACCCTTGGGCCCTGATACCCCAATCTGAAACCGAGACTGAACCCTTCACTTAAAATCTTCGCCCCAACCCTGTCCGGGTAAAATTGCACCCAATTTTTCAAAACCCCCACCTTAATTGGCGTAAAAGCCTTTCCCCCACAACCCCTCTGCCCGCACCTCTCCCCCTCCCCCTGTCTCCCTGCTGGAAGCACTGTGTAAGCGGGTGTTTTCCACCACACTTGCTGCACTCATGCCTGAACCTGCACAGGGTCCTAGTGCAGCCGTCCTTGTTGAACGCCCAACATGCCGCTGAGGACTGCCCTCTGCCCCAGCCCCAACCCCTTCCTAGGCGGGGCGACCAAGAAAGGGCCTGAAGGGCACTGGCAGCCCACTTGCTGTGTGCAGTGTCGGGGCAGGCCTCGTTGGGGCCATCCATTGCAGCCAAAGATCCATGTCTATCTCCCCCAGACCGCTTCACTGTCCTCCGCCATTCTCGCTCTAAATTCCTCATCATACCTCACCCACGCAAAACCCCCAAAACTCGTGAAAGCCTTCCTAATTACGTCCATATATTTAAGTAGAGCCACACAACGCTCAGGAAATCTTTCACAATAAACACTGGCGTAAATGATAAATGCTGACGTCCAATTCTCAATGGTCACCGGTACCCTTGGTCGCGCAGCCAGTTCCCTCTCCTCTTCTTTAGACCCCTCCTTAGCTCTCACTTCCCTATGGAGCAATTTAAAAAGTCTACAAATTCCCCCGCCTGGATCTTTTCCCTGGTCGCCGCCATCAAGTGTGCCCCCAATGGTTTTGTTATCCCCATATATGGCAATTTTTTCTCCTTTCCTTTCATTTCAACCTCCTTTTCTTTTCCCCTTTGCACCTCGAGCCCCAATGGCTCTACCACCTTGTCCGTCTGAATCTCCACTGAGCAAATGCTCTTTTCAACCCCCAAGGCTCCAATGGCCTGCACACCAACTTCTTTCCTCAGCCTTTGCAAACCCGACCCTTCATTTCTCCCTACCCCCCCCTGGTGCCCCTCTCTGCCATGCAGCTGACCAATCCCTTTCTTGCTCACCTCTTTCTGCACCCGCCGTCTGCTGCCTTGCGTCCACACCAATGCTCCTCAACTCCTTCCTTATCGGGCTCCTACTGCGGGGACAAAACATGTCAGCAGACTCACCCAGCCAACCTTTCCCCCTCCCACTTGCCCCCCGACCCCCTTGCACCTGTCTTTCTTTATCCCAAGCCCAACTTCTTCTCTCCTCCCCCCTTTCCCCCGCCGACCTATAACCATCCACCTCCCACTGCCCCACATAATCCTCCAAACCCATTTCATCACCCATCAAATACCATTGTGGCTGCGAGCTCATGCCCCAGTCGAGTTGCTCCTCCTCCTGCGAGCCCGGGGTGTCCACCCCGCCACTCCTCTGACGTCTTCTCGGCGGGGCCGTGGAAACCCCTGCCTGGTCCTCTTCTCGCTGCACCCTCTAGGCTCTCCGTACGCTGTCCGAGTAGGGGCCGCTCTCAAACCCTCTACTTCCATTTTCCCAGCAGGGGCTGCGCAGCGCCCTCCGCCCTCACTCACCCTACCCGGGGGGGGGCCGTTCCGCACCCATCCCTATCCCTCTCCATTGATGGGGACCTCCCTCTCCTTCTCCCACCCGCACTCTTCCGTAGGTATTTCCCCCCTCTTCACCGCTGCCCCTGCACCCCCTTCTGCCCTTCCACCATAGCCCCACCGTGGTTCCTTTGAGCCCCCTCCCTTTGCCCACTCGCTGCTCCCTTAGTGCTATCACCCAATCCCTCCCCCGTGGCTGCTCACCCGAAATTCCTTCTTCCCCGGATGCCCTCCTGTCTATTTCCCTCCTCATCTTCCTGCCCCTGGATTCCCAAACCTCCCCTCTCCCATCTGCGGGGGTGCAAGCCACCACTGCCGCGGGAGCCCCATCAGCTGCCGCTATCCGCTGCGGCCTACCCCCACTTGTCTGCCCTTCACCCGTGACCTCCCCCACCGCCCCTTCGAGCTGGGCCTTAGTTGCCCTGCTAATTATGGCCAGAGCCTCCCTCAGCACCCTCGCATCCACCAACCCCTCCCTGCTTGCAGCTTGCCCTACGATCTTGCCCCGACCTTAACTGGCGCACCAAACTACGCCCCTTGCCGCTCCCCGCTACCTGCGCCCCCGAGCCGGGACCTACCCGTGGAAAGACAAGGCCCCAAATAGAGGAGAACCCCAAGCAAAATTGAAATAAACGTTAACTACCACAGGGGAAAATAACCCCTGGACACTACAACCTTACTATCTATAACTAAAAAGCAAAAACAAACCCAAAACATTTTTTATTTTTTATTTTTTTTTTAAACACCCCCCCCTCGCCAACGCCCCCTGGGCCTGAAGCGAAACCCCCTCCCCCAGCACACTTAAATACCTTGCTCGCCGACCCCCCAAATTGCGCCTGCCCCAATTACCACTGGGGCTGAGAACCCCCCAACAAACACCCCCCTTTTCCCTACTGCTCCTTTATTCTACCTATTTTATCTCTTTCTTCCTATTTTATTTTCTTTATTTTTTTTTTATTTATTTTTTTTTAACGCCCCCCAGCCCTTATTCTTTATTCTGCCGCCCACCCCCTGGTGGCCTACCCGCCACACCGCAGTGCCCTAACGCTCCTTGGTAGCAAAAGGGAGCGGTCCCTTTAAGAGGACAGCACTGCCCTCTATTTGCAGCAGCCCGTCACCGCGCGCACGGCCCAGCAAGCCCGGAAACCCACGGGCTCAGACCACGGCCACCCCCGCCTCACACCGCACCAGCGCCCCGGGAAGAAAACCAGAAAGCGAAGCGGCGCCAACACCATCCTTTTCCCTCTTTTCCCACATCTCTTCTTTTTCTTTTTTAATAACAATTGCAACTCCAGTCCACCCTTAGTTGTGTTGTTAGTCCATATCGTGTTACCTCTATCAAATTCTATAAACAAAGAGTAAAGGTACAGTACTTTTATGTTTCTGTTATCCACTCTTGTCCAGTCTGTCAACCCCCCAGTCAGCCAGGGACGCTGCCATGGACTACACAATCTGCCCATATGGGCACGGCATGGATGACATTGTAAACCCACGTTCCTCCATGGCAATGTTGTGATTATAGTTAGAGCTATAGCAGCTCAAGTTTCCTCAGTGATGGTGTATTTCCCATTTAGGGCTTATGGAGCCCGAATTTTCTCAGTGGCAGTGTTCCACAAGTGTTTCCTCTGCAGCAGTGTGCAGTTTATTAAGGGCTAATGAAGCCCACATTTCCTCTATGGTGTTGCTTCCTTTGAGCCCGAAGCAGACAAGTCCTCTGCTTGGCTCCGCCCAGGTCCTGCCCACCTAGGCGGAGTCTACAACAGTCTGCACACTCCTCTGCTGAGCTCCTGCTGCATCAGACACTGCAGCTGGGACTCCAGATAAAACTCCCGAACAACGGTGCCCTCCCTGTCTGGCCCAGGATAGGAAGCAGACTCTGCAGGCCACTCTGTGGTGCTGGAGGCCCTGCTAATGCTGCTGGTGCCATCAAGGAAGACTCAAGTGGCTCGGGGCTTGATTCTCTCCAAGCCTGTCAATCAACTGGGTGGGCTGTGCACCTCTGAGGCTGCAATGCCCTCCTGGGGTTTCCCTGCTGATTCGTCCTTGGGCAGGGGTACTTCTTCTCCTGGGCTGCATCTCTCACACAGCCCTGTGCTTGACTATTCACTGGCCCTTCCGGTCGGGCCCACAAGCAAAGCCTCAGTTCTGGAGCCGCACACCACCGCCAGACTACGGCTCTTACTTCACCCGGGTTCCTCCAGCAGGCAGCCTGGGACTATGTAGGCTTCTCATCAACATTCATTCTCTTTCTCAACATTGCCATGGCGCTGCTTATCAGCCTGTGTACTTTCCTTAGAATTATCACTGTCTGACAGGATTCTGTGTTGTTGGAATCTACAGATATCCATTTGGATGAGCTGGTGTCTGTTGATGAGGTAGGAGTGAAACCACCAAAGGATAGTGGCATTGAATGCAATATAGGAGGACAAGGTGATGGGTAAGACTTTGTGTTCAACTGTGTTGTATGTAGCAGAGAGCTCAAGCAAGACCAGGAGGGATGAATCAACTCTGTCCATGATGAGGAATGTGTCATCAATGAACTGGATATTGGTAGTATCGGTGCTGCATCTTAGTTAGAAGCCAGACTTGCATTAATGAAGTAGGTTATTTTGGGCGATTGATCAGTGTAGATGCAGTGCAGCAGTTTTTTTGATGACCTTGCCAATGATGGATAGATGATTGATGGGGCTGCAGTTTGATAAATTGTCTGGATCGAGTGCAGGCTTTTTTAGTAGGGTTGTGATATGGCGAGTTTTCATTGCATTTGGGAAGGGGCCTTGAATTAATGATGCATTGCTAGTGTGGAGAAGAGGAGTGAGAGCTATTCCTGTGATGTTCTTCAGGGCAGAGGATCAGATGAACATGGACTCATAGGAGGTGGTTTTGAGTGATGCAATCATGTCTGCAAGTTCTTTCAGTGTTCGGGGTCCTAATTGTAACCATCTTCCAGCGTGGCATGGGTGCCAATGATGGGTAGAGTGTTGGTAATGTGACTTCGGATTTTGTTGATTTTGTTTGTAAAGAACTTGTTGATTGCATTGCAAATCTGTGTGACTTTGGGAACTGAAGCATCTGGTAGAATGCTTGTGTAGCGCTTGATTGTATTTAAGAGGGCTCTGGTCTTGTTGGAGGCTCCTTCTGTGTATGCTGTTTAGTGATGTGCTTTGGCTCATGTGATGAAAATCCAGCTGGCTGAATGGATACTTTTCAAGGTAGTGAGATTCTCTTGTAGGTGTGTTTTTCTCCAGATCTTTTCTTGTTTGCAGATGTCACGCTGACTGTTGGTGACTTCTTTTATATACGAAGGGGGGATAGCTTGGTTTTGTTTATCAGAGTGTCAGTGGTGCATGGGTGTTGTGTAATCAGTTAGTCGCTAGTTTAGCTGGTTGAGGAGGATGATCACGTTGGATGAAGGAGTGAGTGCGAAAAACCAGACAGTTGAGGTTTTCTTCTAAGGTGTCCAGGTGAAGTTTTTGAATCAACACAGCATTGTCTTTTATGCCTTCAAGATTGTCTGTGGCCCTCACCAACCTGCCCATCAAGGTCTCCACCGGATCAACACCACAGGAGCACACTCAAAATATGCATAACAACTAAGCCACCCACATATGGTATTTGAACACCCTGCCCAACAGATATAAAACATTACACTATTATACCCCTACACGAACTTATATACGACTGTTCTGGCTACTGCATTTTAGCAAAATGGGAAAACAAAGCACGCTTCCAGACATAAATGTCTCTAGGCTCAGGACACCTAGAAATTCACACACATGCAGAGCTCAAGTTACTCTCATACCCTTTCCTTCTCTAACAAATAACCTAACCCCACTCTCTCTTTCAGATACGCCAGAAAGCCTGGAGACCATGCAAGTGACAGCAGAGCAAGGTATTGATTGATTGATTGATTGATTGATTGTTTATTTATATAGCGCCTATACACAATGTGTTTCAAAGCGCTTCAAGGAGGGAGGGAGACATAGGAAAATACAGTTACATTCGATTAAAGTCCTTGAAACAATACAGAATGTGAAAAATAACTATCGTAATAGGCCTGTTGACATTTTGGATAGTGCAAGTGCATAGAACAAATAAGGCAAAGAGGGAGGGGAAAAGAAGGAGAACAAAACAAGCAGTAACATTACTATGCCTGACGACAATTGATGTAGTGCAAGAGGGATACAAGAGGAGGGCTGGGAGGGGGGACGGGGGATAGGAGTGGGATAGGGAGATGAACAGACACGCTACTGTGCAAATCTGTCAGCGACAATTTGATAGAGCAGGGGTGGGGGGAGGAGAAGACAAGGAGGAAAGGAGGAGAGACAGACAAGCTGCTATCAAAAGTCACAAGAATAGATGATAAGAGTAAGTGCGAGTGGGGGGAAGTATAAGAGGAGGGAGAAATATAGTGGGGAGAGGAGTAGGAGGTGGCAAAAGAAGAAGAGGGATATGTGGAGGGAGGGGGCAGAGGGCAGTGCACAGAGGTTCACAGAGGGTACACAGTCCTAACGAGGGGCATGGGGGCACACAGACACTCACGGGGGGCAAGGGGATTCACAGACACTCATGGGGGGCATAGGGGCACACAGACACTCACGGGAGGGCACGGGGTAACAGACAGGCCTTTCAGAGATAATGCCAATGGCATGCCTCCACAAACTTATTGGCAGGGAAAGCGTTATACATGCTATTTGTGATCCCCTATCTGAGTTCTTGACAAAATAGGTTAAAGCCAGCATGGCTTAGATAGAAAGGAAATGGAGACTCAATTACTGAATGGGAGGAACGGTCGCCAGAATGCAAAATCCATGAAATTAACGTCAATGCAAAAATGAATACTGGAACCCAGAAAGAACAAACGTGATACTTAAATAGAAATCATTACAACTTTAGTGACAGGTTTGCATAAAACTGCAAAGGTGCAACACTGGAACATGGTGGACCGGTTTGTATCTTTGTACACAGCAGGTCGACAAAACAGCAAGTGTGTGTCTCTCTTTTACTCTAGTTTGTAATGTCTGCTTTACAGCAGCAACAATGAAAACTCTGGATATTTATAACTAATACAGCACAGCACGTACGTTTTCAACATATATTCACCACCTCTATAAATGTGTGAACCCTTTTTCAGGTATGACTGGAAATGAAAGGAAAGTTTACTTTTGAATTGAGCTTTTTTCTCAACCCACACAGCTTCTGGGGTCGCTATCCTGATGGCCCACTGAATTATGTGAGGATACAAGGTAATGACAAACAAACAGTGACTTTTAGCATAGGATTATTTTTTAGGACACCAACAGGTTTTTCACCAAAATTACATTTTATTTATATACTAAAATACTCTTGCTCCGGCCCCCCCTCTTCCCAAAACCACGAGGACCAAGCTTACAATCCTGGTCAGAAGCAGAGAATAGTAATTAGGAACTTTGGTTTCGATATTCAAGCACACACTTAAGATGTTAATGTAAACCTATTTACAGTATATTTCACAGGAAGGATCAGAAAAAGCTGAAAAGAACACTTAACAGTTCCAAACCCCAAGGAAATTGCCTAAAATATCCAAACCAGTGCTCAGCACACCAGAAACACGTGGCAGTACAGAAACTTGATAACAAAAAAGCAGCGACGTCTAGATGTGGTTCAACATTCCCACCCTGGGAAGGCCGCTCAGCCAATCAGGTGGCTAGAACTGTGGGCGAGAATACACAATTCCTGCATGCTGTTCCAGCCATCCAAGGCCCTGCCCCAGGTGGTGCTTTTTTTTCAAATGTGGGGCTCTCCCTGTTGCCTCCCCACATTCAAAAACCCCAATTCCCCTTCACCCCACTCCAACTTACCTGCGGGAACTGAGCCTTGTTCTCTGGTCCCAATGCTCCTCCCGTCTGGCCACCACCATCGAAATAGAAAAGGGACTATGTCCCTTTTCGGATGACATCAGTCATTTTGGAATATGTTTTACAATATCCACCGTAAAACGAAAAGGGACCTAGTTCCTTTTGCATTTCAATGGCAATAGCAGTGGCCATTTTGTGCATTTTTTTTTTCTCCAACGGGAGATGGACTCATGCAGACCTCATCTCCCATCAGATGAAAAAAAATCTATCTGCACCACAGTTAATCCTGGGGTGCAAAGAGCTTTCAAGTCCCGACTGGGGGGCAGACATGGGGTTTAATGGCCTGCAGCCCGAGCTTAAGCCCTCGGATCATTCTGCCCTACCAAAGGTCAGGCTGGTGGGTGTTAAACCCTATGACCGCCCCCCAGCCAGGGCCTGAAAGCTATATTCTGCACCTAAACTGAATCACAGAAATGAATCACAAAATGGTGGTCTATTTAAAAGTTAGTGCAGTGCCACATAATAACAGGGGAGGTTACTGCACCAGGGTTAGGCAAAACATATAAATAAAAACAGATGCATCTGTGTGTGAATAAACAAGGCCTGTCATCAGGCAACCCTAAGGGACTGCAAAGGCGAAGGGCCTGCCCAGGTCATGGATGGTACTTACAAGTAAATGTTACTGGAAGTTGGGAGTAGCTTCAAATGAATCAGGGTGCTAACATCAAGTCAGCGACCACAGAACCTATAGTGGTCTCTACCATGTCAGGGTAAGAAGTAGCAAGGCAGAACATAGCAGCACTCAAGGCCTGCCATGTACATAGGCCTTCAGCAGAAGGTGGCACAGGCATCAGGCAGGTCTGAAAAAAAAACGACAGAGGCAGACTTTTTCCAGAATGTCTCCAGAGAAAATTGCCCAAAGCCCAGGGGCTTGGGCTACAAATATCCAAAGCGATAGACCAAGTGAATATGGTAGATGAGGTAGAGGGGGTGGGGTGGGGCCAGGGCACTCGAGCAGTACCAGAGGTAGCAACAATAGATCTATGCATAATTAATTGCAAACAAAGTGGCAAGAGAATGATACGTATTTAAACAACATTCTGAATATTGAAATGCAGGAAGATTCCAGGCCACCTTTCCCCCTCAGGGAGAGACACCATAGTCTCACTGCAGGATGCCAGACACCTTCTAGAAACTGCATTTATTTATTTATTGTAGGGACGCTATTATCAACGTGTAATTCCGTTAGTTAGTCATTTCATTATGTGATTTCATAAGGTTAGGGATAGTGCAAAAACCCAAAGTAACATTTTCCAACTGTCACAAATGAAAAATCTGGTAAGCAGGATACGGGAGGAGAGGGTCTGAGCAGCAACTGTAGAGGTCCACAGAAAATAATGGCTGTCCATAGAAATCACTGTGATTTAAAAGCACATTTTTCATGAAAGCTCTTTTTTAGCCAAAATACGTTTTACAGTATATATTCTTACAGTCTATGTCGTTCAAGGGCCCACTTGCACCTGGGCCATGCCTCAGTTATCTGTAAGTCAAATGGTGCAAATGGGCAACTGCACAACAATCTACCCCCAAAGGGATTGGGGGCTCAGGTATCGTTCTTACAACCAGCCTTTCCTTGAGGGGCTTTACAGTATAAATCCTGGAAACATGACGTAACATAACATAATGCAACATGCACAAACAAAAAGGACAAACTGTACTGAAGTGCCAGGGGTAAAGCTGGAGACCATGTTGGACCTGTGATTCAAGAGAAGGCAGGAAATATGCATAGAGGGTAGGCCAGCCATGGGAAGGCAAAGGCAAAGCTGTAGCCCATGAAGGGTCTACTTACCAAAAGAATGCCGAGCTCATATAGACAAAGAGAGTGCTCAAGAGGCAATTGTGAAGCCTTCACTGAATTGAAAGGAGACACAGACATGGGGCCTCATTACGGGTCTGGTGGTAACCCTACCGGTGCTACTGGCGGGTTGCTGCCAGACCCGTAATATTTTACTGGCGCCTGACTTCTCGGAGCCACCGGCTCATTATGAGTCTGGCGGCACGGGAAGTTGGGCGCCGGCAAATTGTAAGTCCCCATTCCCATAGAGTCCTAGGAGACTAAGAAGCACCGCCACCGTTAGCAATGGTGCTGGTGCTTCCGTGACCAGTCTGCCTACCATTACTGCTGCACCCGGGCCCGGTCAGACGGTATCAGGTAATATTATCCCCATATATATGGTTGCTGTAAATAATATCGCCGGGAAAAGGTCGCGGCAATATTATATGGGTGACCACATATATGGGGACAGGGGCAGAAAAAAAATGTTAAAAGAAAAAAAAAAGTTTGAGGGTTGCGGGGGTGTCCCCCGCATGTTCCATGCAATAATGTCACCACAAAAAACTGCCATTTTTCGGCGATATTTTTGCATGGCGAGATTTTTATGGCAACATTATTACATGGAACCGGTCAGACCTGACGGGCACAGCGGCCATGCAGGTTTGATCCCGGGGTCCGCGCTTAGAACCCCTGGGTATAAAGCATGTTATAAATAACCAATTACAATTACAGAGAGAGCTGGGGTGGAATATAAAGTCCCCTTACGCCTCCCACAGTCCTTCCATGCAGATAACGCACAGACATACACAGCCACATTGAATTTTTCTGTGAACAAAGATGTTGCAATCTGTGAATTTTGCTGTTTTTTTGCATCGTCAAAAAACAGACACATTCCATACAAATTCATGTAAATGCTGCCCACCGTGTAGATACATGGCGAGAGAAATGTACGATTGTTTTTGTGAAAGGGTGTAAAAAAGCATGGACACCAGTGCCCACCCGATTCCCATTCCTTAAGTACACCCATTCACAGAAATGATCATCATTGTCTGCAGAGGACCACAGACACGTTGTACGAGCATGATATGGGTCCAATAAAATGAGCAACCCCCGAGGTGCTAACACGATATGGGACTTCTTCTGTGACAGTAGCGTCATTACAGCACACATATTTCGCATGCACAACAGCAGCACATTTCATGGACGAGAGTGGAGTCGAGGCTGATAAATATAGTGATACGTGCTAATGTAACTACAGTATTTTGGGTGAAAACTTGCAATCTCGCAGTTATGGTCAGTGCGTTTTTAGAATAGTTCCAAAACGATGTACTTGTGCATCCCCTGATATTTACGCTGCTGTAAGCCTGAAACTAATCTTACTGAAAGGGACAGATGCGAGCATGCCATCGCGGGACCTGCAAAGCTACGCAGAGAAATGCCTAACACAATTGTAGCCCTAGTGCAAGTTGTACAGTAAAACTGCTGCAAATGAACTGCACTGGTAGCCATGGAGATTTACCATCACCCCTAGCTACTGCTGCGTGTCTTTCTTCTATCCATTTAAGATGTCCCTGAACTGAGAGAATTCTTTTAGTCACCAGCTAGGTAGCAATTACATTCAGAGCAACACTGGGAAAGAATAACAGCACTGAACCTTCACATAACTCTGGGCTTCTGGCGTACAAGAACACCAGTGGAATGTTCATTGCGTGCCTATCTGCAGTCGTTAAACAGGAAGGTGCCACAGGTTCACGCATGAGTGTTCTAGCAAAGCCCGATTACACATAGTTTGCGATGCTGCACAGGCATATCATTTTTTAATATCAGCCTATTTTTTGTACTGAGAAACCTTTCCGAATTAGAGGGCCCAATTTACAAAAAAATGTGCAAATATAGTGCAAAGACTTAGTGCCACTGATAAGGTTGCATGGCGCAAACGAATAGGGCGCTGAGCTGATTCATAGAATAAAGTCAGCACAGAATCCAACAGTGCAAAGGAAAATCTGGACATGGCCACAATGCACGCCCTGCGCAGAACCAGATAGCCCTGTGGATATGCATTAAACCGGAATGGGAAACGCTGAACAGGAAATTGCTTGGCCCAATTATACAAAAGGAACGGTCTGATTACTTACTGTAAACCTCCATTACCTCCACTCCTACTCTTACCTGTCACAGTACTTTGAACATGAAGGCGCTCCCTGAAGATCATGTAACTGAAACCACATTCAGGGGTGTCGCTAGGTCTGGAAAAGATCCGGGGCTAATGCTAATTTTGGGACTGTCGGGAATCTGGGCTAGCTAGCCTTTGGTTGTAGCTCCTGAGCTTCTATCCAGAGCTACAACCAAAAGACCCAGGGTTGTAGCCCCCTCAGCCGACCCGTAGCAACGCCTCTGAGTTGTAGCCCCTGAGGTTCTATCCGGGGCTAAAAGCAAAAGACCCAGGACTATAGCACCCTCAGCCACCCCCTAGCAACGCCTCTGCCCACATTACGTCTACACCTACTCTTCTTCCTCACAGTACTTACAAAAGGAAGGTGCTGCCTGACAATTATGTTTGTTTCTTTCTTTCTTTCTTTATTTGTAACACGCTCCCGACCCAAAGGTATCAGGGCGCGAATATAAGAATACTTTTTACAAGGTTACACAATCACAAAAACAGACAGATCAATGACAAAAACGTGCAGATCAATGACAAAACGTGCAGATCAATGACAATATAGCCGGTAATACATTTACATAGCAGATAGATACAGTGGAGAGGTCAGTTTGGCTATTGGTCAGTTGGTTGGTAGGCTCAGCTATGGCTTGTTTTCTTTGAGCCACTTGATGCAGTTTGATCTGAAGTGTGGGTATGTTTGGTCAAGTCTTAAGGTCGACGGGAGGGAGTTCCACAATTTAACAGCTTTGACCGGGAAGCTGTTCCCTCCAATTGTAGTCATTTTGAAAGGGGGAACTGCGAGGCAGTTCGTATTGGCAGTTCTCAGGGGTCTAGATGTGATTCTTCTTTTGAACCTCTCTGAGAGGTAGCTGGGTGCTAAATTATTGAGACATTTCAATGTTAGGGATGCCGTTTTAAGTTTAATTTTGTTTGTCGTGGGTAGCCAATTAGATTCTCTGCTGATTATTGAGATATGTTCCCTTTTGGAGATTCCTAGTGCCGCTCTAAGGGCGTTGTTTTGCAGTATTTGGATTTTCTTCGTGATGTATTTATTCGCACCTAGAGAGTGTTGCAGTAATCCAGTTTGGACAGCACAAGTGCTTGTGCCAGTGTGGTGCAACTAGTTGTAGAGAGGTAGGGTTTAGCTGACCGGATTAACTTACAAGTTTAGGCTGTGGATGAGGCCATAGCGTTCACTTGTTTTGCTTAAATTAAACTGGCGTTGAGGTAAAAACCTAGTGTTTTTACCTCCTTGGCAACTTTGATTATGTGGCCGTCTATGACGAAGGTTGTGTAGTCTTGACTGAGTTTCTTGATGTTGTGTGTAGACCCCAGTATGATGAGTTCCGTTTTGTCATCATTCTGGCAAAGACCATGACGGGCCATCCATTCCTGGATTATGAGGTATGTCTTGTTCACCAAGGCCAAATCCTGTTTGTAATCCTCAGAAAGTGGGATGAGAATCTGGGTGTCATCTGCATAGTTAGTGTAGGTGACTGTCATGATGCCTACTCCCGGAGAACCAGTCCAGGACCAGCGTCCCCGGAAGCAGACATCATGTTCCCGGGGAAAAGGCCAGCAACCCCTAGTAGGGGCCCTTTGGACACTGTCCTGGCACCTTTGGCGCCAGGCTCATTTTGGACCTCAGTCCTGGCGCCATAGGCTCCAGGCTCATAAAGGGAGTGTTTATGTGAATTTACCTGATGCAGACCGTGCTGCCAGATCCAGACCTCTTTGAGGCCTGAAGGGACTATTTTACCTGTGGGACTATTTTGCCACTCGGGCAGTTTTACCTGTGGGACTATTTTGCCACTCGGGCACTCGGGGAAGAATACGTACCTGGAACTACTTTGGGGGCTATTTAAGCCACGCCCAGACAGCAGCTCACGCTTCGCGTTGTTCTGCACCTAGCAGCTGGACGCTCACCGTGTCTGCTCCTGCATCTTGACTCCAGCCACGCCCGCCTCCATCCTGGAACACCTGAAAGGAAAGAAGAGAAGGGAAAAGGTGAACAGAAGAACATTACCTGCTTCTACCCGGAGTCCGGAGTCATCACACCGGCGATCCTAAGGGAAGACATTTATTTTAAAAACGCATCGCGTTGCTCGCTGCAGCGCCGCGTTCCACTCACGAGGCATCTCCGTGCTCCTTAGCGACCATCTGCACGATCCGCCGCATACCTGCACCTAAGGGGGAAGAGAAGAACAAAAGGTGAGCAAAAGGAACATATTGAGGAAAGCCAGATTTTCGCCATAAGACTTACCTGATTATTGTTGGGAGAATCTTTCCTCATCTCGGGTCGGCGCCGCTTCTTCGGCAGTACCGTACCCCGGCCCCTGTGGGGAAAAAAGACATACGCATTAGTGGGTGAATATAAGGACATTAAAGGAACCACCCATCATAAACTCACCTGAGTTTACCTTCGGCGAATTGTTTCCTCTACGCGAAATCTTCACTCAGCACCTGTGATAAAAGGGATAAGAGACGGACTACTGAATATAAAGGCAAATAGAAAAGGAGGCCAACTCTTGAACTTTTACAACAGTATACTTATGGCACCTTGCCAGGAAAGTCAAGTAAGCTTGGATCCTCACCAATCCGAACACCAGTGAAGTAACTGGATATAATCGCACCCCTGCACCAGAAGCAGGATGGAGAGCTCGTTCTTTCAAACCTTAAGGTGAGAGTTAACGGGGAATTTCGGAGGTGGTCTGAGGAGAGTGAAAGAGGGAAGTGGGAGGCCGACGCGCTACTCCGCAGGTAGTTAATCCCCTTTCTCCATCTGCAGAAGGATTCTCCTGCGAGTCAGACAAGCGAGATTTGGGGGTCCTGTCCAGTCGGTCTTCCGAGTCCTGCGCATCACCTTAGAAGAGGCCGCAGCAGTCCAGACCTGGTCAGCGTCTCCGTGGGAGTCAGGTGAGCGTTACAGTAACGCTCAGAGGGTCTAAATCATCAAACAGGGGCTTAGTAAAAATGTTATACATGGTGGGGGAGAGACGCAAGATCCCTCGGGCACACCGCATGTGATGGGCACAGGGTCAGCAGCTGCTGAGGTGGAGAAGACCCTCATTATTCTCTCACTTAAGAATTATTTAATCCAAGCTATGGCTTGTGGCGAGAAGTGAGCTGCTGATTTAAGATGGTTGCAGAGCACTTTGTGATCCACCAGGTCGAATACTGCTGAGAGATCCAAGAGGAGGAGTAAGGCAGTTTTTCCTTGGTCTCTCAACTCGTCGACCTGGGCTTTGAGATCGATAAGTGCTGTTTCAGTACCGTGTTGTGGTCTGAATCCAGATTGCCTAGTGCCTAGGAAATGGTGCATCTCCAAGAATTTTTGGATCTGTAAATAGGCCACTCAATCTAGAATCTTTAGTGGAAAGGGCACCGTAATGATGGACCTGTAATTTGTTGGTATCGCTGGGTCTAGTGTTTGCTTCTTAAGGAGCGGCAGGATCCAAGATTCCTTAAGGTTACTTGGTATAGTGCCTGAAGAGAATGAAGAGTTGATAAGTTTAGTAATGAATGGGGATAGGTCTCTGGCTGCGTCTTTTATTATTTGAGCCGGGCAGTTATCGCCTCGACAATTTGATGGTTTCAGAGATAGGATTATTTTTTCGACTTCCAGTATGAAGACTTTAGTGAAGTTAAAGTTATGTTCTGGTTTGGCATTGGTAGCTGAGTTGTTAGTTTGGATAGTTGTCGCAGGTATATTTAGTTTTTTCTTGTCAATTTTGATTTGGAGTGTAGCAATTATGTCACTTAGGGCCTTCTGGATGTTAGAGCACCATGTTTTATTTTTGTCACAGTTATCTGGGACTGGGATAGGTTTCTCTAGTTCCTTCAGGATTGTGAAAAGCTCCTTAGTTTCTGATTTGGCTTGCATTATTCTGTTGTCGAAACTTTCTTTTTTGGCTCGCTTCATTTCTGTTCTGTATTTTGTGGAGATGTTAATGAGGGAGGATTTATTCATTTCTGATGGAAGTAGTCTCCATGCGGATTCGCACTTGCGTTTTTCTTTCCTTAGTGTTTTTAGATAAGGGGTAAACCAGGCATTTAAGTGTGCTCTAGGTTTGCTATTTCTTAGTTTTAATGGGGCGATAGTGTCCAGGACATTGTTCATGACAGTGTTAAATTCGTTGACTGGAGATAAGGGATCTAGTGAGTCCGGCAGCGAGTTTAGGGTTGGGAGAATTAGTGGTAATAGCCTGTCTGTAGTTATATTTTTTTTGTTCCTTGTAAGCGTAGGAGATGCTAGAGTATTATTTTGAGGTTGGAAGATTTTTACCTCTACAGTAAAGGATATAAGGGCATGGTCTGTCCAGGCTTGTGGGCAGATGGAGGTGATGTTAGCGTTACAATTGTGGTCAGCCACCCAGTCAAGTGTCCGGCCTTTCTAATGGGTCGGCTGTGTCACTCTTTGGGTGAAGCCCAGCTCTGATAGGACATCTGCGATATTTGATGCTTGTACATCTTTTTGATTGTTAAAGCCTAGGTTCAGATCTCCTAGTAAGAGGGCTTGTGAGGAGTTTTTCAGGTTATCTGAAAGGATAGTGGAGATGTCTTCCTTGAAAGTCCCAATGGGTCCTGGTGGTCTATAGATGAGGTGTAAGTTGATTGTTTGTGAGTTAACTGTTAGGAGCTTGACAGTTAGGGACTCACAGGATTTTGTGTGCATAGGTGTTTCTATTCGAATTGACAGATTAGTTTTGGCGATGATGGCTAGGCTTCCCCCGCGGGAGTTAATTCTGTCTTCCCTGAGAATGGTGTAATTGGTCGGTACCGCAAGCATCTAGGCTGGGCCAGCCGCTTGGTGTAGCCATGTTTCAGTAATGGCTAGGAAGTAAAAATTGCCTGACTGAATAATGTTGGCAATTTCTGTAGCATGGGCTATTAATGACCTAGCATTAAGAAGTGCTCCTGTAAGGGTAAGGCTGGGTGTGGGTAACGTTGCGGTGGCAGGTCTGTTTTGTTTGGCTGGCTTAGTTTGTGATTTATGATCATTATCTCTTTTGTAGTTGTGATTAGTAGAGTTATCCAGCGAGGAGAGGTTTAGTTTTGTAGTGTCCTTCTGAAGACTTCTGCTAAAGAGGTGCCTGGCTAGGGGTTCGTGGATTTTAGGTAGTCTCGTACGTAGTTTGGAATTCCTTTGTCTGAGGTCGCAAGGAATGTTGGTTATAATGGGGTTAGGATAGGGTGTTTTTCCTGGGGTGAGCATATCCAGTCTGGAAATGCAGTTGGCGCTTTTAGTAATAGTCATCTCTTAAAGGGGTAGGCTCATAGATGACATTATAGGCCTAAGAGCAGTCAGGTAAAGGAGGATGGTGAACATTATAAACTGGTACTCTGTAAGTATCTCAGAAGCGATTGGCGTTGCTAGGTAGGATAAGGCAATGGGAGGTCAAGCTAAACAGCGCGTAGGCATGGCATTTGCATAGCATAGCATTGATAAGAATAACATGGGTTAGGTATGGTTCTGTCAGAGAATCTCTAAATCACAGGCATAGTACACTTAAAATATCCTTAATATTCGTTCTACCAAAAAATGTGATTTAAAAAAAAAAGTGACAGGCTTGCAATATTGGGCATTCACATACGCAGTCAATGTGGATCATGGTCAGCAATAGCATTTGTAAGTGATTCATGTATAATCAGACATTTATATTACAATTGTGAAAAAATGTTGGTACTGCTAATGGGCAAGGCAGACAATACTAGTTTCTAATGGGATACAGGTACTCTCCCATACCAAGCATGGGGTATAAACAATAGCCAGGACATAACAGGTGTACTCATTTGGCAAAGGAAGGCAGCTTGTACAGTCTTTGGTAATGGCTGCCTTGGGAGGATATTATCTGCAGCTTCAGGACAGTAATGGTATAGTTTGTATGAGAGACTAGTAGGGGGTTTGAGAGTGCTCACCTGACAGTAATTCCATGTCTAAGAATTACAGCAGCATAATGGCACCTGGCTCCTGTGGCACTCTGTCAGCTCCGTCAGCATAGGCCTTACGTCATAGGCCGGCTAGTAGCCTGCTGGCTATTAGGTAAAAGTAATAACAAATGCAGCAGCCAATCCAATGCAAGGGAGGCCATCACACAGTTCTACAAGAGCAGGCAAAAGTTAAAATCTGGGCGGCGGCCATCTTGGAAGCTTTTTGCTTCGTGGATTCTAATGGATTTGGGTCACAGACACGTTCTATGCAACCAGTTCATTGAATGTAGCTTGTTAAACACTAGAAGATTGTGGATGTGGAAGCTTTTGCTTCGTGGATTCTAATGGATTTGGGTCACAGACACGATATATGCATTCAGTTCAATTAAGGTAGCTTGTTAAACACTAGAAGATTGTGGATGTCAGGGAAAACCTAACAGCTGCTAGCGCGGATCGGGGGTGCAGTGAGGGGCTTCAAAGATTCAAGGCAGTGGGTTAAAATGCCTGGAGCTTACCTCCTCTGCACGGATCTTCTGAGTTGGGTGTCCTGGAGCACACGACGGCGAAAACGCTGGGGAGCTCCTGCTCCAACATTGGAAGGGGTGGGTGTTATTATTATTATGCACGCTCCATCCATATCACTCCTATACCTATTCTTCTTCCTCAGAGTAGTTACACTATGAAAGTGCTCCCTGACAATCATAAACCCCTAATCCACATTACTCCTACAACTACTCTTCATCCTCAAAGTATGTATACCATGAAGATGCTTCCTGACAATAATGCACCCATCATCCACATTATTCCTACTCCTACCCTTCCTCCTCACAGTACTTACACCATGAAGACGCACATACACCGGCCATCCACATCACTTCTACACTTATGCTACTCTCACCTGGTATCCACGGGGGCGCCCCACGATACTGGATGGAGGTCTAAGCGCTATCCTGGACCCCTCTCTGCTTGGTTATGTGCCAGACGTTGAGTAGCGCCTATAACAGGAGAATGGAGGGTTAAGATACTGGTTCTGTGATGGGTGGACTCCCACCTCCCTCTGGTCCAAATCGCCTCCCTTGGGGTTGTTTGCTCACCTTAGGTTTTTGTGCGTTGAACTCTCCATCCTGCGTCTCTGTGCAGGGGCGCGTGGTTGGTGCAGGCGTTCCGTGGACCTAGTTGCTTCAGTGGTCTGCGTGCCCTTATGTTAGGTCCAGACCGGCTGTGACTCTGACTTTGCTTGCTGTCTTCCAGTTGAGATATAATGTCTTTTCCATCTTTATTCTGTCTCTTTCTTTCCCTCTGTGTTCTCTGTCTTCTCGGCGTCTTGCTCCACTACACTGTTCCCTAACAATAGCTCTTTTGTTTTCACATTGATGGTTGTGATCTCAGAGTTGCCGGGCCGATGGCGAAGACCACACTGAGTTATTGATGCACAGAGCGCTGCGCTGTTTATTGGTGTTAATTGCTAACCTCTGTTCTCTTCTCTTCTTTGTACAGGTTGCAGTGATGTTCCGGAGTGATGAGCGATCGAAGCGCTGCTTGTCCAGGTACGTGCTTTGTTAATGCTGACCTTGTTCCTTCTCCCTTGCAGGTTGCGGTGAAACCCAGAGATGGGCGAGGTAAGAGAAGCACAGGGTGCTGCCAAGACTCGCTGCTTGCCCAGGTAAGAATTGTTATTAATGCTGTCCTTGTTTCTTTACCTTTGCAAGTTGCAGCGAACTCCGGAGATGGGCGAGGTAAGCGAAGCGCCGGATGGATTCAAGGCTGGTTACTTCACAAGTAAGTGTTCTTGCTCGCTAATGCTGTTTTTGTTCTTCCAGGTTATTAATGGAATCTGGATCTAAGGCTTCAGGATCGGGCCCCCGGAGAAGCAGATGAGCAGGAGCTGGGCAAGGTGAGCGTTACACTGCAGGGGTGCAGAATAATGTGAAGCGTTTTCTGCTGTTTGGGAGTGGTTTCAATAGCCCAGGTAAAGTAGTTCCAGACAAAGTAGTTCGAAGCCCAGCCACACCCAAAACACTTGACCGCATGGCTTGGTTCTAAAGAACTGAGCTGTATAATAGGCCTCCATGTTGAATTAAGGTCCAAAACTGGTATTACTTTATTCCTGATAATGAGCCTGGCGCCAAAGGCGCCAGGACTGACTCCATGTATGTTTCTGATGGAGTTTTAAAGCCCTTGGGGCCAGTGTGAGGGGCATAGCCCCACTGCTGTCAGGGGGCTGTTATACTTGAGGGGGTCAGGGGCATGGATCGTGACAACCTACTCTTCCTCCTCACAGTACTTACACCATGAAGGCGCCCATGGATAATCATGCACCAATCAATCATGTAAATGTAGGACTGGCACATAACGCCCTGTTAAGTATTTACATCACCCTCTGTACAATGGAGGCACTGCCCATCCCATGGACAGTCACAAGCACTTACCCAAAGAGAGAGAGAGAAGTGCAGGGGAGTCATCCCCCACAACAACGGACCAACATGAGAGGGGTAAAAATGGATAGACATGCATGCAGTCTGTTCAAAAGGACTATGACAGGCAGTCTGAGGTCCATAGCCTTGGGTAGTACAAGCCTAGACATCCACATCCAACTACTTTCCACCAACATCCGGCCAGCCATAATACAGGTGTGTGTCTGGGCCGCCACAGTTGCCGAGGGCAAACACAAGTGATTTAAATGGGCTCCCGGCTCTGAGAGTGACGACAAAGCACCAGGAAAAGTACTTCCCAAAGAAGTAGGAATGGAGGCGGGGACCCCTATGAGCCCAACCCACACTATGGTCCATAAAGAATTAACCATGTTTACTGGGACAGAAGAGCCCTGTCAACAAGTGGCCATGCTTAACACTGCATACACAGTGGAATGAGCCTCAAAACTAACAGTCAAGTAACCTAGGACATCAAAATGCTCTTCCTAGGACTGCAGCTCAGGTCCTGTGAACAAGCAGGCATTGAAGTTATGATATATGATGATATTTTATTTGTATTGCGCTCGTACACAAGTGTTTCAGAGCATGACAAGGCAAGGGAGGGGAACAAGGGAGAACAAAAACAATGATCTTACTCAGCCCAGTGACATTGAGAATGTGCAAGTGCATAGGAGAGGGAAAGGGGAAAAGTGCATGGAAGGGGGGAGAAGTAGGAAAGTGCGGAGCAAAAGAAAAACAGATAAATCATAAAATAAATAAATAATAAAAGGCAGCAAACACTGGTAGTGCAGCCAGCGAGTGGCAAGTTTTGGGTTTAAGGCAGCAGACAGGGTAAGTGCAGGAAAAAAAAGGGTTTGGGGGGTTTCTGGTTGCAGATTAAAACCCCAGTGCAAGGGATTGCAAGGGGGCAGTGCGGGTGGGTGGCAGGGTGAGGAGGTACCTTGGTCCGGAAGTCAGAGGGTAGGCCAGGTGCACGATGCTGAGAGAGAGAAGATCAGCAGGGGAGAAGAGGGGCGAAGGTAGAAACAAACAGGAAGGTCTTGAGGTGCTTCTGGTACTGGAGATGGTTCTCCTCAAGTTTCAGAGTGGCAGGGAGGCTGTTCCAGAGGGAAGCCCCAGCCAAAGACAGAAATCTACCCCCAGCTCATTTCTTTGAAAAACGACTGACCCTGATGGAGTTAGAGGTAGAGGAGCAAAGAGCTAGAGAGGGGATGTATTTACGGGGGTCAGCTGAAGGTATTTTGGACCCAGGCCCAGAAAGCCTTGTGGACAATGCAAAGTGTTTTGAATTTAATCCTTGCATTCACTGGGAACCAGTGGAGAGATTTCAGGGCTCAAGAGATACGATCTGGCCAGAAGTGGCCAGAAACAAAGTGCCCAGATTATGCTCCACATCCACAACGTCCAACAAGTTGCCTGATCGGAACCTGCCTGCTACTGTGTGATCTGAAAGCAATGAGGTGTGAGTTTTAGAAGGACATAGGCTAATTCAGAAACTAGGCACTGCAAAGCCACTTAAACAATGCTGGACTCAGCCCTCAAGCATACCCAGAGTGAGAACAACCTCATCCTCACAAATAACGAATAACAGAATTGTATTGGGTAATTGACACGGAGAGCACTGTGAACCAACTTTCAGAATGCCAAACATGACACACTATGATACAGCAAGACCTGGGCACATGCATTCAAGAGTCAGAACGTCAGACATGGGTTTGCACATTGTGTGGCTGTCTTCCCTAGGGGGCACCGTGGATGTCCAGTGCTAGGGGCAAGTGACTCCACCCTTTGCCGTTGTAGTCTTTGAGGTTGCTGTTTGATTGCTGAAATTGGTGGACACTGATGCTTTCACAACTGATGTATTTTGTCAGATGCTAATATTGTTTTTAAATTACATGCGTAACTTCCACAGGGTTGCCAGCCACAGGTATCCAACCATTTCAGGCTGCGTGTGTTCACATATTGAACATATTATCTGCAACAACTATGGTGGCCGAGGAACAATCTGAGATTCGATGTGGCTGGCTTCAAGAAACCTTGAATCCCAGCACAACGTCATTGTTTACATTGAATAGCAGTCTTCTTGACTTGAAACAGATGTGTGTTTTAGCCTGTGTTCTGAATTATTTTCTGAGTGCGTGATCTGTATGAGTTCTTACTCCATGTGTGATCATGGGCGGATCTCCTTTACCAATATTCTGTACCTGCTGAATCCCCTGGACAATAACACTTTTCCCAGGCTGGAATATACATGTCTTTGCAATAAAAGAAGAGCAGTAAAGCCCATATTAGGCAGGGAAAGAAATGCTGACCATCAAGCACGAATAACAACAATTACTATCAAACAAGCGTAGTTATTGTTGCCATGTTATATTGCACAGTGTGACATTATAACCACAGGAACACCCTGTCAGCCCCCCATCAGCACTCAAAAACACGCACATAAACAGACACATGCAATCACACAAGCACACACAGAAACCCCTCCCCCCACACACACACACACAAACACATGCCCCCAGGATTCTACTAATCCCCCACACAAAGCAAAAGAAATGCTCGGCCACTGATAGTTGTGTCTCCAGTAAAGTTGAGGGATGAGCAATACCAGGCAGGACCATTCTGCAGCCGAGACGAGGGGTTAAGCAAGATGGGAATGGGAAATGAGTGTGGGACACTAGAAGTGAGTGGTAGAAGTAAAAGATGCTCAGAGGGTTGGGTTTTATTGGGAGAGGCATCATATTCCTAGGATAAGGGCCAAGGGTGGACTGGCCTATAAGGAACTCTGGAGATTTCCCGGTAGGCCTCTGAACGTTAGGCCTCTTTTGTGTGGTATTTCCAAATGTTCCCATAGGAAAAGGATTGGACTTGCTGAAAATGCGTAATATGGGGCCACTTTGTAAATGATTTCTTGGTTCCCAGTCCACCCCTGATAAGGGTGCGGGTGTCCCGCTCCTGATTTGGCCTGGAAGAGCTGCCATAGGGGGACTCCTGCAGTTCACATCAGAGGTCACATCCCCACATCCCTTTTCTACCGATGACCGGCCCGCTCCTGATTTCGCCTGGGAGAATTGCCGTAGGAGGACTGCTGCTCACGTCGGAGGACACGCCCCCAAATCCTTTTTCTATGCAGGACCAGGCCGCTAGGGTGAAGCCCACAGGGAGAAGGGCCAAGGGCGCGGGTGTTTCCTTCTTGTACAGTGTTCTGCGACAGTGGGGCCAAGGTGACTACAGTATTTTGGTAGCTGAAGTGCTAGAGAGCTCGGAAAAGCAGCATCGTAGGCACCCCAACAAGGTGTGAGGTTAAGGCCAAAAGAATGAGTGGGGCTTGCAGGGGCTGGCAGTGGCTGGCATGGGCCTTGGCGCCTGTGATTGCATGTCTGTTGACTGCATTCTCCCCAAGCTCAATCAAGTCAAGCTAAGCCATTTCTTGCACCGTGCATGATCTCCCCTCTTTTTACCATGCAAGACGGTGCAGTAACTAAACGTATGATACTGTATCGTGGAAAATGGCTATGGGACTCCCTAGACCCATAAAGTTCACAGTAGGGGTGTATTCTCTAATTAAGGAAATCCACCAGTTCCTCGATACCCATCAGGAGGTGAGAAGTGCAGCCAATAGGCAAAAGCACATACTATATTCCTGCAGCGCAAATGAAACAGTCACTCGTAGCCCTGAGCACCTGGCTGGAGTTGTCACCCAAGCACGACCAGTTGACACCTTAATGAAAGAGGCATGCCCAAGCACCACGGGAGGAAATAACTGCAAAGGGGATACAGTGGGCGGCAAATGAGACCCTCCAACCACCTTGCCTCCCGAGGTCCCAAAGTCCCGTCCTCTAACAAGTCCCCAGCCATGAGCTTTGCTATTGTCACCCCCACCACTACTACCACTGTTATTGATACGGCCTCAACCAGATCTGACATGAACAGGCTTAGACAAGAACCGATATCTGTGTTAGCATTGGAGAGCTCGGACCAGACCCAGACCCACACCATCAGTCAACTCTCAAATTGGATGCTGGGGAGGGGAGAAAACCAGGAAAGTCCAATGACTAAGCACAAGGACAATCAAATCCTCACCCCATGTGGACCCATCACCGTTGTCAAGATGCAGGTATCACCTCCAGGGTTGAATTATCCTTTAGCACCCATGGAACTAATGGAATCTATGGTTGCAAAGGACAAAAAGGTCCATGCCCATAATGCCGCCTTTGACATTAGGTCTCCCAACACTGGCACTGCATTGAATAGGAATGAACTGAACATGCACCCAGGGAGAGGCTCCTTGCTGGATTTTAGTCCTCCATGTGCCTCCATTTTACCAGGGCCACGCACTATGCATACCATTGTTCCAGCTGCCAAGGGGGCACCTGTGGTCTGAGGATGTAAATGTAACCTTGGCCTGTCTGAGCTTGCAGACTTGAACAGGCTGCTCCTGGTCTTTATAGAAGACCAGGGTAGAGGGGGAGCATTGGGGGAGCCTATCATGTAGCTTAGCGGACACTTTTGGGGTCCAACAACCACCTGAGGAATCAGTCCACCACAACACTGATGTCCCCAAAAACATAATAACCGCCAGCCAGAGGGGCAGGGGGCCTATTTGTGAAAAAGGAGAAAACACCAGTCCCAACAGCACCACTGCTAACAAGGTGCCCCAGGCCTTAACTCACTCTGATCCCCCTGTGAAGCCAAGGAACCATGATGAGCAATTGCCCCAGCAGCCTCTACCTATGCAATCCGATCATCTAACTAGTATTAATTGAATGATTGATAAATCAGATGGTAGGGACGATAACTACAACCATGCCCCCAAGGATGTTGGCCCTAAGGCATGCAGATTCGGCTCAGGGAGAGCAGGACCAATAGCAAGGTGAATAGGGGACCTAGGAGGGGAATAGTATTTTTGCACAAGGTTCCCAAATTGCCTCCTAATCAATCAGAACCCAGTGAAGCCCATATAAATAAATGTATGCACTGGCTTCGCATTGATTGTGGCTGGTTTTTTGTCGCTTGGGAGGCCATTCACAACTGTTCCAAAATGTACTATCAGGTTGAAAGTGCATGCAACCTTCTCCAGATAGTATTCAGGGACCAGAGTGGACCAATGCATCATGGGTATCAATATGAAATGTAGCCCCATACCAAATACTACGATTGCAATCAGCAGCTATATCAACTACAATGCTGATTTTCTACCTGATACTAGGCTGCACCATTCAGTGCATTCTGGTGCTAATGGAACACCATTGGAGTAAAGGCCCGGGTAAATGCATGGGATAGAGATTTGTGGATCCCAGATCGATTTGAGCAAACAGGCAAATGTGAAATGGATCTGATGGCCATGAGCGGGACCTTAGGACTTTTGTAGAGGGTATATTGCATTGTTGAAGAATGTACTGTAACTGCAATTTTATTTGTTTGCTGTAAGTATTAGGGTGTACTTTTATGGCCCTATGGCCAAATAAAGCTGACAGACGATAAAGTAGAAAATGAGGAGCTCATTAGGCAGGTGGTGATTAGTGCAGGGTAGCTGGAGCACCAATGCTCGGGGAGTACTTGATAATGAAGGGGCAGACAAGCAGAATGGAAAGAATATATAGACATTGAGATGGTAAGTGCTGTGCATGTGAAGCAATATCAAAAGGGCAACTGCTTAAGCTCTAGAAGAGACGCACAGGGAACGCTCTGTGAATGGAGAGGATCGGTGAGTTAGTACTGGTGTCAGATCATGTGAATGGCACCAGGTGAATGCCATTGTTAGGATAGGGAACAGGGAATTTAGGTTAGTGCTAGGGGGAGTTTGAGGTTGTTTGCATCAGTGTGAGGCAAGGCACTCCCACTCATCCAGGCAAGAAACCATGCTGCAGTGCAGTTTGTGTCAGGAAGGAGTAAGTATACTGCTGTCGGGTTGCTAGTTTTTTCAGAACATTTACCGATATGAGTCATGGACGGATTCACCCAATAAATTCCTGCAGAATGGAACACACCAGTATGCCGGCTGGTTGAGGCCTCTGTACGGTGAATACTGGGCTGCTGTTGTGCGTAGAGCGACCACAGATTACTATGTGGGTGCAGCGATGACGATGGCCTAAGGACAGTGTGGGAGTGGGGTGGAGGAGTGGGGTTAGGGGTATAAGGAGAATAGCATGGGGTTGAGGGGATTGGTGGAGAGGTGAGCTGATATGAGGAAGTGGGTGATTGGGGCAGAGATAAGGGGGGCGATGGAGTTTGATGCTGGGAAGAATGAGACTATGGCCGGTAACCCCCCATCAAGGGATAGTGGTGGATTCAATGGAAGTGATTCAGCAGGTCATGGCGTGCAAGAGTGATTTGGTGGGTGGGATTCAGAGAGAGGGATTCAAGAGGACATAGATTTGGGGGTAGAGGATTCAGCACGCAACCATAGATTCCTTTCCAGGCTCAGTATGCCTGGAATATACCATCTACTGGCAGCATGTCATTCTGCCCTTAGTTAGTACACCTTGAAAGAGGGGAATCATGGTGGTCCAATTGGTACGTATGCGCGTGGGTAACTCCTCTCGCAGAGATGTGCCAGGAGAAAGTGGGACAATTGAAGTGATTGCCTTCACAAAACATTCCTCAAGTTTCATTACGATTGCCATTGCTTAACTGCGACAAACCATGTCTTTCCCAAATAAATGTTAACCCCTTAATGCCTTACTACGAGGTCCCTTTGCGGCTCCCGACCTTAACGGCTGGTCTGGACCAGCCGTTAAGGTAGGGACCCACAAAGGGACCTTGAAGATAGTTACGGTACCGCAATTTGCGGTACCGTAATTACCGCCTTCCCCTTTCCCATTGAGCCCTATGGGGCAAAAATGGGAATGGGGAAGGGCCAATGGTAAATGGGGAATTACCGCCCCGCCAACCTTGGAATGGGGTGGTAATTCCCCATTTCACCATGGCGGAATCGGTAAGTTACCGGCGTTAACCATGGCGCTAATAGCGCCATGGTTAACGCCGGGGTTGTAATGAGGGCCCATGTCTATGATGTCTGCGCTACGATGCCCGCAAGCTCGTACTCATGTGCAATACAAATACATATAAATAAATAAATAATGCTCTAAAAAAGCAAAGATGAAATGCTGTAATCAGAAAACAAAATCAGAATGCAGTCAATCAATAAAAAATACTCTGTGCTTATCTGATCAGCAGAGCACACAGCACTGTGAACAGTAAAAATCTTTAATTTTGAAACCAGACCTAACCCTGTGAAGGTAACTAAAGCTGTCTCTGCAGTACATTGGGATAATGGAAGCTGATAATGCAATGTAGTCCTGCAGAACTCGGATGAGGCCATAAGTAAATCAAGGTCACCAATTGTGTAATCTTGTTCATGGATTCTACAATGTTTGACAAATAAATGATATGTTCATTACATTTTTGCAAGCAATACATATAACTGAGGCTCATGTGGACATCGTTAAGCGGGAATCATTTTTTTAAATTATTTGTATTTGGTTATATGAAAACCTTTTACAAAATGTTTTCCATTCACAATACTAAAAAAGAGATATCAAATCACAAGCGGGAATCAATATTTTCCGACCCCCCCATATAGGTCCCAGTGTCCCACTCAGTGTCCGTCCTCTGACGGGATTGACAATGAATTCAAGCAAATCGCAGGCATACAGACCCTTGTCATGGCCAGCTAGAAGCCCAAAGAGGCAGATTCTCCACGCCTTCATTCTCAGCAATCCTATTGGTTCTTGTTATCATAAAGTTCCATTTTAGTACATTCCTTCATCACAACATAAATTGCTCGGTGTTAACAAAAAAGGGGCAGATTTTCCCAATACAAGTCACGTGTGTAACCACATTGAAACTTCGGCAGAGGGCCATTTCTAGCCGAGCCTCTCCCTAACTTCCCTTCTGGTAAGTCATTGGGCCTCATTACAAGTTTGCCAGTCTGGGAACTACAGTACCAGTGAGCTTGCCGGTACCGTTGTTCCCGGACCGGCAAATTACAAGTTGTGCTCGCGTGTGTCTTTCTGCCCGCCAGGTCTGACCTGGCGGGCAGAGCGGCACCTGCGAGTACAGCATGTTGGATGCACCGGCAGCCGGCTTCCCCATTCCCATTTGACCCCTATAGGGCTCAAATGGGAATAGGGAAGAATTTTTCCCAGCGCCCAGGAATGGGCAAATACCGGGTCTGGCAAGGCCGTAATGACCAGGTAATTGCCCATTTCTGGGCGCCGGAAAAAAATAAAATACCGACGGCAGCCGTGCCTGTGTTACAGGCACGGCTACCGCCAGCCTCATACTTTGAAGCCTCCTCGTGTAGCTAAGGACCCTGTTTAATAACCCTGATGAGTGGCAATAAAATGCTTATTTTCATACTCACATTTAAGTCTGCAAAACGACATTCCGCAATATGTTGACTAGATCAATGGGCTGATGATAATTATGCATGGTTTGATGTTTGTAATTCTATTTTGTTTTCACAAACACCATTACAACGCAGCATGTTGCAGCCAGCGTAGCAAATGGAGAGTGAAAAAATACTAAAAGTAAATGAATAATACGAAACCTAATTGTGCTTATAGCAAGTGGACTATTGCTTGTAATTAGAGAATTCTAAAGCTGGCACTTCATCAAAAATGCAGCAACATCCAGATGGCAATGCCACGGAAGCAGCACGCTGAGAACATAAGGTCAGCAATTACCACTAAACCCTCTGTATTAAAATGTCATCCGAGACTTGAAGCATCATTTTCTTAGCTCCAGCCAGTCAATTAAAGTCCTTCACGTTTCAATACATGCACACCAGAAGTCCTAATTTGAAATTAACTTTTGGGGAAAATAGTATTGGGATACTTTTCAATTTACATATTTTCCAGCAAGACATTGCATACACAATTGAAATCAAAGCGGTATTTATTGAAATAAATGAACGTTTTATTTGAAAGTAATTATATCTTTAAAGTAAGAGAATATAATTGTTGTTTTTTTTAAATAAAAGTTGAATTCTATTGCTCATTTTCTAAAGATTGAAAGCACCATCTACTTTGAAAGCTGCATGACTTAGCAGATCTCCACAGGGAAGGACTTAGCAGATCTCCACAGGGAAGTCTCCTTTTTTAAGTCTAGTCAGAAACACAAGAGTTTTCTCTCTCTCGCAAAGCTATTGCATACCATTCTGAGAAGGACTCTGGTGTTAATAAGGTGCTTTGAGCGCTTGTCTACATATATAAGGCTAGGGATTTGGTTATACGACGATGTCACCCACATCTGTTGCCTTGAACATTCTCAGGATTCAATTGCAAAAGAGCACCAGTGCATTTCGCTAAAAATGCATAGACCCCCAATGTGCTTGTGCACAGTGTGTGAAGCTACACATTTGTTTGCAAGTGCTACTGTGTGCCATTACTCTTTTTTATAAAATACCCATTCAAGCTTAATTTGATTTCCCAATACGGCATGACCATAAAAGTAACATCAGCTTATCCTGGCACATCTTGGGAGGCAGAAATACCTAGCCAGATGTGAGAGAGTGACACGAATGGTGGAAGGGGGGTTGAAGGCAGCAATCCGACCACCCTTTTAAATCCATTAGCCCACCTCCCATATATACTTTTAACAAAAATTTGAAATGTCTTTGTTATTTTTAATTCGTTAAAAAAAGTTATTTGTTGTTTTAAATTCGTTAATATCACTGAATACCCAATCTAACATGCACTATTCGGGCTCCCACAATTCCTGGCTCACAACCAAGTAAATGCTTAAAAAGTGAACCAGGTTTCTATGACTCTTTGGTAGTTTCGTTGAGTCACGGCGTAACCACACCAAACCTTACAATGTTAATGTATTAACTTTTGTGCAATCATCACATATATGGCCATAAAGTTAAAATGGTGGTTATTGTAAAATAAATGTGGTCTTTTAAATACCACTTGCAGAGAATTTTGCTGTTGGAAGCAGCCATTATTTTGGACGGAGCTGGTGCGGCTTCACGGCGTTGAGTGGTGCTTTCCTCAAGCATTTGGCTTCTGTGACGGTGAAGGTGCTTCAGAAAGACGCAGGCACTGTGCGCTCTGTTTTGTTCCCCCCGTGTCCCGCAGAGTGTTTTCTCAGTTCTGGCCCGGCTATTCACCCCACCCACACTTGCACTAAGCAGTGCCTTGATTCGGCCCTGATTCTGGGAGGCAGAGGCTGAGACAGCGGACATTTGCTGAGAGCTTGGTGGGATTGCAAAGAAAGTAGTCAATGGTGAAGGCGGCTACCAGGGGGCTTATGTGGCGAGTGGAGAGCTGCTTAGGTGCTAAAGTAAATCGGTTTGCCTCATTTGTATCATTGTGGCTGTATAATTAATCACCCTGTCAATAGGATTGCCTATGGCCTTTACACCACCCTTGAAATTAAGATCTAATAATCCTTGCGTTGAGACAGCTGCAGTAGGGTGGAACTAATGATTTAATGCTACACATTCTGCTAAGCATAATTCCCAAATCTACCTGGAGGAGGAACGAAGCTGAGTGATTGGCATTATAGTTTTTATATTGCTCATGACGTCACACACTGCACTTCTTATGCAGTGCGTCTGATGCCTTTTTCCAGCAGAAGGTTGTCCCAGCTCCCTAAATCCACCATTTCCATTCCATATTCTGTCTGCTTTTAGGCAAGCAGCACACCAGCGCAACATAGTTCTAGAGGGGTACTAGGCAGGAGTAGCTAGAACTTCTTTCTATCCCTCTGTCTCCCTTTTGTTTGATGCAAGCTGCAAGTTGGGTCACCGCCTGCTGTGCTCTTTATTGGTTCCCTCACAAGGGTTTCCATTAGAACAGCATGATTTTGTGTTGCAATTTTTAATGAAAAGTTGGGGGACTGTTCCATGTGTGTGTGATAATACTATTGCTGGGACGTACCCTTCGAAGAATCTAATTGAGAGGCACCCTATAGTGTTCTTTTATCATAGTTGGGCTGCCAGGTGGAGAGGCAGTGGTGGCTATAAGACTTTTCTACGGTATTGCAACATTGGCCTGCCACATCTGAGGAAGACCTGTAAAAGTGTTTAAGGCCCCTTATATGGTATATGACTTGTTTAGTAATAAAAGGCACATGGATAAGGCTGACCCAAAGATTATAAATCAGCCACCTGCTAAGAAGGGGTCTACTAAACTGCCTATATATCAAGGAGGATCTTCAAAGCTAGTGCTAGAGACGTACAGTGAAAATCAACTACATAGTAGTGTTAATAAAAGCACGCTCCCGATGGATGACCCAACAATGGCAGAGGTGGTGTAGGGGTGGAAAAGTCGGTGGGCCAGCATGAACAAATTGATCCACAGCCTCTGGTACCCTGGCAAGTACATCAGTATCCGCCAGGTCACATGTGGGAGAAACTACTTTAAGGTTAGGTAAATCTGGCAGGGACTTAAAGCAAGAAAACTCTGAGACGTCTAGTTCTTTGAAGCATATTGATGCAGAAGACTTATTGGGCCTCATTACGACCCTGGCGGTACGGGGTAAACGGCGCCGTAAAAGGTGCCGGCGCTATTTACCCCGTACCGCCTCATTACGAGGTCCCCTCGCGGGACCCAGGAAACCAGGCACGCTTACCGGGTCCCGCGAGGGGAAGAGGGAGCAAACAATGAGCCAACTCGTAATGGCCCGTTGTTTGCTGCCTCTCCCATTCCCATTCAGCCCTATGGGGGCTGAAATGGGAATGGGGAAGGACCGGGTCCGGATCCTTGGAGGGAGGAATTACTGGGCCTTCCGAACTCAGATGGCCCAGTAATTCCTCATTCTGAGGACCCGGATGCGATTTCGGCGGCAGCCATGCCGCCAATAGCGGCATGCCTACCGCCGAGGTCGTAATGAGGCCCATTGTCATGTCAACATATTGGGCCTCATTACGAGTCCGGCGGTAACCGTGCCTGAAATTCCGGCAGGTTTCCGCCGGACTTGTATTACCATTCCGCCTCCATGATTCCCAGAATTACCGGGGCATTACGACCCCGGTTACCCGGGAATTCCAGAGTAAATCTCAATTCCCATTGAGTCCCTTAGGACTCAATGGGAATGGGGAAGTGGAAACCCCTGGCACCATCTCGTGATGGTGCCTGTGTATCCATGTCCGCCTGCAGGTGGGTGGTGTTAAACCCACCACGTCAGACCTGGCGGGAATGGCACCTCCGCCTGCAGGACTTTTGATCACCCGGTATGGAAACAACAGTTGCAGCAGGTTTACTGCCACCGTTATTTCCATACCGGGTGACTCGTAATGAGGCCCATTGACTTGATTTTGGATGTTTCAATATTGGTGCGATCTATATCTAGGGAATTGGCGAACAGGATCTACAGTCATCTAACAAACCAGCCTTGGATGGAAGGGAAGAAGCCGTCCCACATTGTATGACACCAAGAGCATCAGCAGTTTCTTCTCCGATCCTGACAGATAAACTAACCCAGATGCATTATCACCTGTGCTTTGAAGAGTTCCCCCCGGATACCTACCATCCTAAACAGGCCATTTGTTTTGTGGCAAGATAATCTTTTTCCCGGGACCAGGGGGCGAGTCCAGGTGAACAAATCCTGGATGTCCTGTCCTTCCCTGTATTATCAAGAATTTTGAACTCAATGTTTAAGGGTCAGGATGTTTTACATTATGAGATACAGGAAGTACGGGCAGTGTTGAAGGATTTGGTGGAAAAAATGAATTTTCTAGAGGGCTTTGTTATGGCTTGTGGTAAGCCTCTGATGAAGAAGGACATTGTGAAATAATTCTGTTGTTGCCATTGTAGAAGGGGATTATGTAACACATTGGGGGTGGATAAATTAAAGAGCACTCAAACCATGACTGTTCTACATGAGGATGTGTGGTTTCCAACTGACCCAACCACCCCCTATGCTCAGTATATGTCGAAGGAGGGGGCTGATGTCAGAGTAAATGCACTCAGTGAGGTGGATGGGAATATTATTTTGTTAACTAAGAACCGTTTGATGAAGAGAGATTCAGATTCGCTGATTGATTGTTACCCCGGATGTGTACATTGTGGAGGCTGGGCTTTCACCTGTGGTGGAAGTGGGGGCTGTGATAGAAACTAAGATTGACAGAGTGGGGAAAAAAGTTCGAAGTTAAAATATTTTTTTTAAATCTGAAGAACTTGCCTAAACAAGGGAGTAAAGGGTACCGAAAGTTCCATTGTGCCTTGAAAGTGGACACAGTGACATCCCTAGGGGAGGATGTTGTTGTGCCGGAGATGGTGGTGGTTCTTAAAGAGCCTGCACCAGCTCAGTCGCCATCCAGTAGGGGGAATCCAAATAATGGACCCCCAAAGAGGGCTGGTTGATGCAAAGAACACCAAATTGGGCCCAAGCTGTAATAAAAATGTGTCTAAAACACCAACTAAAGGCAACGGGTTGATACAACATTTTTTCCAGCCCAAAGTATTATCGACTGTCAGCATCACTGGGGATGTTAGTGTGTTAAGCATTTACCCAGATGAATCAGAGGGGGACTTGGACATCTTAATAGAGCATATTGCTAAGGACCATATTTTATCCCCAAGTATGATACCCGAGGTAAATCTAAGGATACGGTTGGATCAGAGGAGTTTAGTGACCCTACAACCGGCAGCCCAAAATGTTGTGCCAGCAGTGCAGCAGCCCTCACTGTTATCAAATGTGTTCCCGATCTTCCAAAAGAAAAAGGGACTACATTTCAAATGGTCCCTACTGGGAGGTTAGATTTGGTAACTGCATTCCAGGAAATTAAGAAAAAACTGCTTTTCAAATTGCCCAGATGGGAAGACTTGGTCCTTGGGCAACAACAGCTTGCAGGGAAATTAAAAGGGACTTCCGAGAGGGAGGAATGTTCCTGTATAACTCTTGAAAGAGCCTTTCCAGTTAGAGGTATTTTCTCTTTGAATAGACAGTATGTAATTACACTATTCAGGGAAATCTAATGGTTAAAATCACTCACTACGAAAGATTTAGCCCAGTTAGAGTTTATTGACAACGGCCAGTACATGTAGTAATATTAGGATTTTTCTCAGAACTTGTAAAACATTGTTTTGTCAGAAGCCCCAGTGTTCAATTAACCTGGCTTTGTAATGGCTGATGTAGTAGAGCCAGTAATGTTGGGTGAAAGTGCAGACATAATACCAAGCAATCAGGTACTAATGCCCATGGCACCTTAGTAATTCAAGTTAAAAACACAATGGATAATGTAAAGGGGGGGGGTAGATAGATCTGTAACGTATGATTGGGATTTTATTTTGAATTCACTTCATGGGAAAGGTATTGACACGCAAAAGGAATGTTGAAATGCCACTGTAAAACTTGCCCCTGTAAAACTTGCCTCATGGAACACACGTGGCTTTAAGCATCTTCGATCAAATTATAATCTATGGTCAACTTGGGATATGCCACTGTTTGATATGCCAGTGTTGAATGGTTTTGGAATCTGCTTTGAACACATGAGAAAAGGTCGTAGAGGACAATCGCATGGTGGCTTGTTGTGTGCCATGCAGGTGGATTCTGGTATCTTAAGAGACCTGCTGGAAGCAATATAAGTGATCCTAGAGGTATACTCACTAGAATTAGATGCAAGCATAATTCTTGTTGGTGACTTGAATAGAATATCTAGAAGGCACATGCTATAGCTTTGAAGGAAGATGTAAGGTATCACAGGGTTCAAGAGAGAGAGGGAGAGTAATTTAAATGGTTTTAGATGAATGGGAAATCACTGCACTAAATGGTAATCTGTTGGGAGATATCCCGCCCCATTATACATAGTCAAATGCATTAACGAGATCTACACTAGACTATGGGCCTCATTACAACGCCTGCAGTAGCCGTGCCAGTAAAAACGGCAGGCTGCCACCAGAGTTGTGTTTTCTTCCGGCACCTGGCTTTAGGGAATCACCAGGGCATTAAAGCCCCGGCGGTCCGTAAAGCCAGGCACCAGAAAATGTTACTCCCCATTCCCAATGAGTCCAATAGGACTCATTGGGAATGGGGAGGACGGAAGCACCGACACTGCGCGCAACAGTGCCGGTGCTTCCGTCAAAATCTGCTGCCCGGTGCCGTTCCGCCCGCCAGGGTCAGACCTGGTGGACGAAACGGCACCAACCAGCAGACTTGTAGTTTGCCGGTCCGGTAACAACAGTGCCAGTAAGCCTACCGGCAGGGTCGTAAGGGCCCTCTATGTCTGTGTCTCCAGTGAGCTGGTGCCATTCTGTAGGAGGCTCAAAGTAATTGGTCATAGGGGGAGTGATCATTGTCAAATGATCCTAACCTTTCATTGGTATTGTAAAAACGTCAATAAAGCCTCCAGACCTTAGTATTGAAGTAAGGCCAAGAGATCAGGCAGTTATGTGGCGCACACTAATGTTATCTAGGTTCAACTTGGAGCTGGAAGCTTTCACATTAGAGTGGGTTTTGAGGGTGGCACTCCTGTAGACTTTGCTCCATATATGCAACAGTTTCTAAGAGGCTTAACCTCAGAGAGGGCCTTGAATACAATCTCTGGGTATATTGCACACACTCATAAATTTGATAATCTCATGCAGGAGAAGAAAAAGCTGTGTAGGAGACAGGTCAGGGAGGCTCAGAAGGAAAGGAAGGTTGGTATCGCTAAAATTGAAAATATAAGACAAATATACAGAAGTTGGCTGAAGGGTCATAGATTTCCATTATACCAGATAGACTTGCTAGCTATGCTAAATTCGATATGGGTAAGTAATTGCACAGCCTCTTGGTCCCTTATAAAATCAAACACTTTTCAAAATTCTAGTCAGGCACAAATAATAGCAGGAAAGTTAGGCAATTGTTCTTCACAAAGCTTTACTCTAACAATTCAAGAATTAATATGGCACTGATCAATAAGGAGTTAATATCTAGCAGGAGCATAGCATGGGATGCTTTGGACATCAAATTGTTCGATGTGCAATGTGCAATTGAAAGGACGAAAGTATCCAATGCTCCTGGTCCTGATGGCCTTTCAAATCAAACATTATTATTATTATTATTATTATTATTATTATTATTATTATTATTATTATTATTATTATTATTATTATAATTATTATTATAATTATTATTACTATTAAGGTATTTATTGAGCACAGTCATAGCTTAAAGAAGCAATGGAGCGCTTTATAGAGGTATACACCAATTCAGATACATAATGGAGCGCTTTACAGAGATGTACAACATTACAAATGCATAACAGAGCTCTTTTCAGCGGTAACAACAGAACATATATACAGCAGGAGGTAGGATGCAGAGGGGGACAGAGGAGAGGTACAGCTGTACCAGGTGGTGGGAAGAGAGGGGCGGGCAGAATCTAGCAAGTCAGGAGGCGCGAGGGGTGACATGATGCCCTAGGTGTTGAGGAGAGACTTCTTGAAGAGGTGGGTCTTGAGTTATTTTCTGAATTGTAGGAGCGTGGGGTGAGTCTGATGCTGACAGGGAGGATGTTCTATAGTCTTATGGTGAAGACATAGAAGGCTTGTTTTCTGGTCCTTTCATTTTTGCAGTGGCAGATTTCAAGTCTGCATGTGTCCTGGCTTCTGGTGGTGCATTGTCCCACGAAGATGCAGAGTTTCTCTGCGAGGTAGCAGGGCGACTGCCTTATAGATGAAGTAGCAAGACCTGAAGGTGATTTGTCTGTGTGCTGGGAGCCAGTGAAGGTCGATGATGGCCGTGGTGATGTGGTCCTACCTGTGTAGACCTTTGATGAGGCATGTGGCCGCGTTTAGGACACTTCTCAGGGGTATAAGGGAGGATGACAGGAGGCCTTCGAGGAGTGCACTGCCCGCATCCAGTTGGGATAGGACCAGTGTTTGAACAGGGAATCTAAAGCTGTCCGGAGGGTGGAAAGGCTTGACCTTTTGCAGGAGGAAGAGGTGATACCAATCAGATCCAGTGTTATGGGAAAAAATCCTATTTGATCTGTTCCAGAATATTCAACATCTTGAATCCTTTCCCCCATCATGGAGGGATTTGACAGTCATATAAATTAGCAAAAGTGGAGACAGGTCAAGTCCATCTAATTACCACCTAATTTCATTGTTAGATGTTTCCTATAAAATATATTCCAAATTTATTCTAAGAAAGCTCAATAGCTTGTCTAATAGTATGAAGTACTCAGATTATTATCAATCTGGATTTAAAAGAGGCAATATTACCTCACTAAATTGTTTTGTAATTCATTTTTTATCAAAACAAGACACCTTTATTTGGCTTTCCTAGATATTATTAGTAAAGCCTTTGATTGTGTGATGAGAGCAAAGTTATGGGAGAAGATGAGGTTGCATGAGTGTCCTGAGGCTTTGCTAAAAATGTTGAAATTATTACACACAGCACAAGAATTAGGGATAGGTTGGACTCGCATGGAACAGTCTCGACCTGGATACCGACTGAACGTTCTTGTTTCATGCATATATTTCACACTTGAATTATTGTTTCTGTGAGGTAGAGGCAAATCCCCCAAGTTTGGGATCCCTTCCCGTTCATTATCTCTTCTATGTGGATGATGTGGTTTTGTGTGATGATATGTCAATCGGACTCCAGCGTTCGCTGACAGCAGTACACAAGTATTTCAAGAAATTACACCTGGAGTTGAATATTCCAAATTCAAAGATTATGATTGTGAACCCTATTGGTAAAGCAAAAGGGTAAAAAACATTTGTTTGGAAGATTGGAAATCTAAAATTAGAGTGCATCAAAAAATTGAAATATTTAGGGATTTGTTTGTCTGGTAAAGAAACAAGGGAGGTGTGAAGCAGTAGGCACAGACACAATGGATCCAAGTTTCGAATACCTTAATTTAATAATTTGGTTGGGATGATAGAATTCTTAACTGGCCCTAACTCTAGATTGGGAGTAATCTCGACCATTAAACAATAACAAATACATCCAAGTCAGTCTAGTCAAAAATAAAAAGGCCTATACTAAGCAAACCTAACCTTGCCCTCCTTCTCAAAATAACAAATCTGTTAAAGGAATACAACAAAGGGAAATAGTGTCTCAAAAAGAAATGTCAGAATGCCTCCAGCACCAACTCCCTTCCCCAGGTTCAACCCCACAGGGTCTGGAGAATCTCTCAAAAAACAAAATATAGGTGGATGGCACAGTTCTATCAGTCCTGCACACTTTGGCTTATTGGTACAATTCAACAGTTCAATCTTAGGCTGCCAACTTCTAGTAGTTCTATCACTTCCTTCCCACCTTGCTATCAGTACTCAGCTCATATGTTCTCAATTTCTCATAATTCTGCACAGGCTTCCCTCTGCTGGGCTTGAGCCTGTCTCATTTCCCTTTAATACACAGTTTCTCACAGTTCTGCAAAGGCTTCCTTCTTCCAGGCTCAAGTCTGCCTTGTTTCACTTTATCACACAGTTCTGCACAGGCTTCCCTCTGCCAGGCTTGAGTGTGTCTCACTTCTTCGTGGGGTTCCCTTCCCCATGTTTTATCTACGGTAGCTTTTCACTATCAAAGACTTTTAAAACTGCAAAGAATTTATATAGACCTCTGCATGACCACTTCGATCTCTCTTTCAATACTCCTTTAATTCACAATCATTGCTCCTCTTGTGGCACCAATACTTCTTGATACATATGATTCTCACTCTCTTTAGTCCGGTCTGTGATTAATACCAATACCTTTTGGTATTTATGTTCCCCCAATGCCACTTGGTACTTGTAGTTCTTATTGTCTTTTGTCTTTTCCAAAGTTCATATTTAACACCAATACTTCTTAGCTTTTTCCAAAGTTCTTATGTTTAACATTTTCCCTTTTGGCATATTTCACAGTTCACATATTTCACTTTCCTCATATTCTTTTTCTTTCCTTGATCTCAGTTCGAAAATCCATAACATTTCACAGAGACTTTGGAATGTGTGACTTCCTCTTGCAGGACTGCACTGCTACTTTGTATCCTTTTCTTTCAACAAAGGTTCTCTTCATTTGCGTTTTGTCGGCAACACGCACAACCTTCAACTTTCAAATGACAGTTCTTTTCCCTTTAACATCAACAAGACTTTTGTTGCTCTTGATAACTCACTGTTTGTGTTAATTGGATTTCTTTAATCTTTTTCTTGCAGCGCAAGGCCATTGCCGACGCCTCCTCTGCTCCTCCCCAACTCTGCCGTTCCTGGCAATTGAAGGTGTCTTTTCTCTGCTCACTTGGCTCTGCTCTTTGAACACTCACGGCTTCCCGAAAGCTTGAAAATCTTGCCTGGTTTTCTCTTGATCCTCATAGCTGTCGATCAGCCTGTTGGCTTTCCACAGCTTGGTCCCCAGCAGCCTAGGAAAAGCTGTTCCTTCTCATACCCAGCCTCCCTCAAAGTGTGCCTGTGCGTCCCACGTTTTATCTTCACAGGGAGTGTGAATAAAGGGCAGGTGTACATTGTTAGAGCTAGGTGCCTGACTCTGCCTGGCCTCATTACAGGGAAAGGGACAGTGCAAGTCAGGTGAGGTAATCCTTCTGACCTCATTCCACATCTTCCTTGGTGCAGTACTGTTGTCTAAACAAAGTGGGGAGGAATTATGGGAGTTGTAGTTTTGATGAGGTTGGGTTGTGGAAAAAGGGGGATACCATGTTTCACCATTGGGTGCTTCTCCCTCACTCCCTGAGGACCCCCTACCCAGGTGATCCTCACTCGCTTCTCCAACCCCAGGGTCAGGATCCAAAAGCGATGGGCTTTCCCTGGCCACCTGAGTACGGGATCCCCGGGGACTAAGTTGTGAAACACCATCTAGTTATTCACAGAGGCAAGAATGGTTGCACTGAACATTGCCGGAGCTCTTGTTACTGCACACCTTCGGTCATTGGACAAAAAATGTGGTCAATTTTACAATCAGAAGATAGGACCAAGAATCTTAGGAAGGCGAGGTGGAATGGGAAAAATATGAATCCAAGCTATGGAAAAGAGTGCTGTCACTTCCTCCAAAAATCCCGATGGTGGCAATCAAACATGAATTAGGGATTACCTCATTAAAGGCAGACATAGATTGGTGGCATATACAGCTGATGAGAAGTTTGCTAAATGCACGGGAAGGTACTCTGTTTGTTAATCTAAATGAACTACTGTATAATAGCTTATGCAAAACACTGTCGCTATGGATAGGCTCTGTCTTAATATTCTTGGGTCTGATGAAATCCTCAAAAGATGAACTGTTGTTTCCCACACATAAAGTGAAAAGGAAAATATTTTAGCAAGATTGGATAAATAACACACACATTTTATCTAGTTACAAGATATTTGACCATTTTAAATTTGAGATAAAATCATTTAATGCCTTACAACCATATTTATGGACACAACCTTCTAAGAAATATAGAAATCTGTTATTAAGGGTGAAACTGAATTTATTAACAACAATGGATGTTTTGGGCGCAAGATGTCAATTCCTAAAATCAAAAAACTATGTAGTTTTCTGTGGTAAAACTATAGATATATAGCATTTATATGTGGAATGTATGGGACTAGATGCTGCATGTGGACTTCTATTTGGTTAGTTCATGACTAAAACGGGGATGCCATCATGGGAATGGATGTGGTTCTCCATCTTATCTGTACCAATGGACGAACTGTGTCTAGCAGCAGGCGGTTTGAAAATCAAATATTCTGCGATGAAGTTTTAAAATGTTGATGAATTAGAGTTTTGGTGATTTTATTTGAATTGTATATGTGAATTTATATGACTTTTTTGCATGCATTGTTGCTAGTGGTGATCTTAGATATGTATTGTTTTGTATGAATAGATTCTTTTGTAGAATTGTCTAGTGTGAACAGTTTCCGAATTTGCTCTTAGAAACTAGAACACACAGTAAATCAATAAATAAATGAGTAAGTTAACAAATAAATACCACTTATTTGTAAAATACCACCTAATAATGAGTTTTGATCACACAGGATAATACCCGCACATAGAAAGACCTACCTAGGTAAATAACACACATTTACTGAACCCCATGTAATCCTATCTATTTTTGGTGGTATTTTATAATCAAGTGATATTTAAACTCCCCTGTGTTTTTGCACTTTTCACCATATTCATTCTGGGACCCTATCTGTGATGAGATATGCTAGAAACACACAACCACAGCACACCGTAGTTAAGATATGAAACCTTTTCAGGTTCAGGAAAAGAGGGAAAAACAAATAATACAAAGGTAATTGTCTTCAAAAGGAATAGATTGAAAAGCAAAATAAATTAAGAAATACTTAGGACGTTTATAGTAAATGTAAATGGTGCATGTGTTCTGTTGGTTTATAAAGTTGGGTACAGTAAGTCCAGGCAAGGGTTGAATACTTTGAGACATTCTTCTCTAAGTGTCTGGATCAGACTTGGGCCTTTGAAGCCATTGGTTTGAGTTAGGACACTGAGACTTGGCTTCTTGATGAGGTCCTACCACAGTCTCTGCTATTCAGCCCCAGCCTTCCTGTTCCAATACATCAATTTTTCTGATTCAAACCTGTGTCAGGTTTGCCAGATTTGCGTGGAGGGCATTTGGTTCCTCGGAAGTCGGGACGCTATGCTACCTCCTTCCGGATCAATAAGACCAACAGACTAATGAACAATCTGCATGACCCCAGGATCGGGGCAGGATTGTTACTTGACACACCCCTTTCAGTTTGGAACAAGGACTTCTGGAGCTGCAGAGGAGACACAGTGCACAATTTAAATATCTAAACAAACTGACAATAATCCATTCACATCCACTTTATTTTAGTAAGTTGCTTATCTCCACAAAGGAAGCTCCTAGTGTCTGTGGAATACCAATGAATGATCCAGGCCCTATTTAATTTCTAGAAGATGAAGGTAAGGTGAGCACCGATAGGTGGGGGTCCATCGCTACACTGGATCCTGACAACCTGACAACCTAACAACCTGATGACCAAAGTTTTTTGTCCCCACGTATCAGCAACATTGCTTCATATTTCTTTCATCAATACAGGGTACTTGGTCAGTGTGAGAAATTGCCATCTGGTGAGGTCGTGAAAGCCCTAGCTTTTTTGATGTTTATCTTCTCTTTATATATAAAAGGGAAATTTAAGGAAATGCTAGGCCATAAAGACCACATATATGGAAACTAAGGCACAATAACCATATACTCTAGTGACACATAGAGGCACGGTTCCATTTCCAAACAAGTCTGGTTTATTTCAAAGTATTCTGAGTCGGCCGACTGGGGCCTAATGTTTTGTAACGTGTGTTCCCAGAACTCGTGAGACGCAAGAGAGCGAGCAACGCTCAAGCAACAATATATATATACATAACATGTCATCTCTGAAGGCAATTAAAAACGCCCCTACATGTATCGTTCAGGCTAGGGTTCGATGATTGACAATCATGACAATTATGACACATTCTGACAAGTTCCTATTACGTCTAAATATAGTTATTCTAGCGACAGTAGCAGAGATAGCCTTTTGTTATGGAGAACATAAAGCTCTCAGTTCAGCAAGGACATCATGTTCGTAAGAGAGCACATTATCTACGTGTTTCTATTCATGAACCAAGGGTCAAACAGTTCTGAGGCAGAAATTTCCAGTCTCCTAGGAGGAGGACCGCTAAAAGAACATAATTCATGCGTTAACTGCCTTTTACTACAGTGTTTGCAAGACAGGCCGGCACCTGGTCTGCTGATTAGATGAGGCTTCTGCTCGCCTCCAAGGACTTTGTGAGGGAGGAAAACAATGTATTTCTGTATCGTTTGACATTCCTGTCTGTGTTAGCCTTTCAGCATGCAGGCCGTGTCCTCTCACCGTGCATGAGCTTCGAAACATAGAATACTTTTGCAAAAGCGTTTTGACAGAAAGGAAAAAAGCGAATGGCTGACATTTCACAAAATGGACGCCCTCTGGTTACATTGACCATCCTGCGATTGCAGTGTTTGCCACATGATGCGATTGGTTTCCGGCCAACATAATATACATATTATACATACTATAGGGTTGTTGCCGGTCTAACAGATATGTGTGTGTGTGTCTGAAATCTTCAGCATACTTCCCTACATGCCACAAACCTCACGTTTGGCATGTGGATTGGTTCCATGGTGTAGATAATGTAAAAAGTATTAAATATACATTTGTCTACTTTTTGTAACTTTTTTTTAAAGTGCTCTGTAATGCTTGGATATGTGTGTGTGCCTGTTCAAAATGTTCAGCACACTTTCCAACATGCTACAAACCTTAAATTTGGCATGTGGGTAGGTTCCATGGTGTAGACAATGTAACAAATATAAAATATAACTTTTTAGGATTTTTTGTTTTTAAGCAGTCTGCAATGCTTACCCCTGCCATATTGCTCGTTGCGCCATTGTTCTGCTGTAGCTCTATGTGCATTGTTCCTAAACTTCAGCAGTTCATGAAACCTTCAGCAGTTCATTGTTCCTAATCTTTCCACACTATCAGCATTCTACAGTGATTTTGTAGTAATGTGGGTAACAGGAAACGGTGCATGTCTTTTCAATAGTGTCCACAAGGACACTGTCCATCACATCGTGGCAAATCCCTCATGATAATACAGAAACTTAATTTTCCACAGAAGTTGTTGAACGTATGCCATCTCAACAATACGAAGCTTACACGATTCTGCCATACACGTACGGCACTTATGTTGAGTTAAATAATAAAATGATGCAGGTAATTCCATCTCAGAATGGTTGGTCTTCTAATCAGAGACCCCTTTCAGAAAACTGTGTAAAAAAATTATAATGTGCACCTGTGCCCTGCTGCATCAGTGTCCTGATCTGCATCTTCTGCTTTTCAGTGGCACGGAGTAGGTTCAAAGGTCACCAGTGCTCTGTTTAACAGCTGTTGTGACAATAAATTGCATGTAAATCTGCACCACTGATCCCAAACCAAAATAATTATGATGAACTAGCTGTCTGATGGAAGGGTAATCTCTAATAATAGGCCATACCTGGGTTTTGCTATGGTGACTGATAGTTCACACAATTATTAAAGCCACATCATATTTGTACCTTCATCATGTCAAGACTGCGAGGTCAACCAGCTATGAAAAGGTTATGTGGATTCTAGCCAGACTGTCTGTCTCTGAACAGCCAGCAGGGCAAGAGGCAGGATATCTGTGTCTCTTTTGATCTCTTAAAGGTTGGGTAACACGCCTCTATCTCAAGAAACTCCCAGCTGGAGAATGCTTGGGATCCAAGCTTCAACGAAGCACACCAACAACAAAAGGTCCATCCTAGCACCAGGGTGTGGCATAGCAAAGGGTCCTTTAAGCTGCATGTCCGGGAAGGGGGCAGAGTTAGGGAAGCCAGACAGAGCAGTAGATACTGGAGGAAGTATTCCTCTATCTTGGATTTCTGTGGACAACTCTTTCGTTCCTGACTCCCACACTTCCTGTAGAGCAAAAACACTTTGAGTATGATGCACAAAGGCAAATGTCATTTGTTACCTTGACAGGGATCTTGCCCCTTAAGGCAGGCTTGATCGCATCACATCTTCTGTGACCTTTTATCTCTATAAGGAATGTGTCTGCCACTCCCTCTTTGATTACTTTGGACACTTTCAAGAAGAACAGAAGAATTTGTTTATACCCTGTTGGGAGAGCAGTCCTAGGTGAAGGCATGTGTTCCAAGCAAGAGGATGATTGGGGTTAATGCTGTTAGACAAAGACCTGCACTCTTTGCCAGCTGCACTGGTACCCAGCCTCTTCACTGGAGGTGAAGGACTACTGCAGATGCCATTTAGCTTCCCCAGACTGGGAAGAGGAAAAAGACTGATATTGTCTGTGAGCCTTGTTGGGACTTCCAGCATCGGAAGAAGACAAGCAACTGGATTCTGGTATTCTGATGCTTTGACCATCCTGGAACCTGAGTTCACCATCAGGACCTGCAGTGCTGTATTTGGCTTTCTCTTTGAACCTCTAATCACTTTGTTGTTGCATCTTCCCAGTTTGCCGCTGTATCGCAACAACAGAATGCATCATCTTCTCCGACTCCACCAAGAAGCTCACTGCTGTGGAAGTCTTTGTAATGTTAACTGTTGAACAACACATCAGACCAACAGCATCTTTTACCTTGATCCAAGCTTCACCATAAAACCGACCATGTGGGACTAATCGAACTTAACTGCTCGAATGCTGCATTGAATTGCACAGAGATTTATCGCAAACCCGACTCACTACCAACTCACCTCCTGGATCATTGCGACTTGCTGCATGTGACCCTGGTTTAACCCTCACACACAGTGCGGAGAAGTCTGGTTTAACATTGTTGAAGCACCCAAGAAAATATTCAGGTACGTTTGTGAGATCCAGCCCCCACGGTACACTTTTGGGACCCTAGAGACTGAGAAGACAGCCATTTTTACCTCTTTCTACAAAGACATATCCTTTAAGTGACATTGTCGCTATTCATTTCCTTTCAACCCTGATACATTACCCAGACTGCTTGCTACATTTTCTGTTGTACTTGAATATTGGTTGGTTTAATTGAAGTATATATATTTTTAAAGAACCTTGATTAGACATTCCTTCGTTTGGACTCTTGTACTATTGCTGTGTGGGTTCCTACTGTTATCCTATTTACACCTCTTTTAAGAGTATAGGCCGCTCTCAGACTGCTATACCCCAACAGGTTAAGGAGGCATTAGTGTCAGGGCTGAGCAGGCAGTTTAGCCACTCCTCAAATTTGTAATCCCACAGACCAGTAGGCATTTTGTCACAGTCAGAACCTTAATTTCTTCACTACCTGTGCATTAACAACTGCCCTCAATGCAGTTGCGAAATTAGATAATTGCACAACTTTTTATCTTGGCCAGCCCCCTAAAAAATCCATTGTCTTCAACTAATCCATAATATAGCTGCTTGAATGATTACCAACAGCAGTAAAGATTACCACGTCATACCAATTCTTTGTTTCCGTCACTGGCTTTCCATCCTCTCTAGAATTCTTTTTAGACTGTTTTACAGTTTACAGATGAGTCTACCAAACTGGACCAACTTTCTTGACATCCCTTTTAAAAAAAACACACCTCATCCCGTCTCTCCGTCCCTCTTAGTTTCTGCTTTTTCAGGTGCCAAAATCCTGCTGCTCTTTCAGTGCCGGACAATCTTTTTCTGTGCTTGCTGTCCATGAATAGAACAATTTGTTCTCTTTATCATCTGTGTTGTCAGTGAGATCCAAAAATCGAACTCTTCTCCTGTGCTTTATTGCCTTTACCCCACTGCCTCTCTGTCAGTCGGACACAGTACCAACTCACTTAATTCAAGCTGAAGCTGGTTGAAAATGGCATGCATAATTAGTTCCACAGCCTCAGATGGACTGGGTGTAATACACCTGAAGGGTCGGATTTGCAAAGCGTTTTTCAGTGGGATTGCACATTTGTATAAGGATTTTGCAAATGTTACAGGTCGGAAAACACCCTACGAGCAGCCAACAAACAAAAAAAAAACTTTAATAAGCATTCAACTGTATTTTCTGTGTGATTTAAAAAATAACACTGTGCAACAATTCATCATGGGGATATGCTTTCTGATATGTATTACATTCTTTACATACAACCAATAGATCAAAGAATTGGGAACACATATTTGGAGAGTTCCAATCTTTAGAACAAGCTAGACAACTTCCCCACACATCAACCTTTTTTAGGTACACAAAATAGATTGGAACATAATCAATTGTTCCATCTCAAGTTGTAGTTATTTAATATTCACAAATGTCAATCGGTGGCGTCAACGTAAGCACTAAAGATCTGGCTGTATGGACCCTTAATTTAAGGCTCAGCCTTGCTCAGGATGCTGTTGAGCTATTCACCGTATTGCGCACACACAGTATTCCTCCCAAACATGGTGTACTCAGCTGGCCAGACATCAGCGGTATAGTTCTCCACCACCGAAAAAAGTTGATTCATGCAGCCTGTGCTACTAAGTGAAATAGCAAAATGGGACAAGAATGCCAGTTAAAACAGTCGTACGTCCGCAGCGCCACACAATAGAGGTTGGCTTTGCAGGTCATTAAGGTAAGAATACCTAGATGTTCCTCCGAAATGCATTATAAACCCTTATACTCGCAATCAAAAAAAAGTTTTAAAACAGCACCCCTTTTCCTCAGGTGTGCAAATTCAGTAAAAGCATGGGAACTTTAGGATAAAGAAAAATGCTAGTTAAACAGCTAGCAACTACAAACAAACATCACTCTCAGAGAAGTCAGATAACAATTTGGTTAAGATAACTGTTGTCGCCTGGTATTTTCTTAAAACTGGGCAAGTTGTCTGTGTAAATAAAACTTAAAATTATTACCATACAGACAGACTACAGCAAGCATCAATGTTACACTGGTTTCTTTGTTTACGGACACTCTATAATGAGGATACAGTGCTATCCTTGAAGACCGCCCCAAGTGCATCTATTTGGGGAACCACATGGGTAAAAAGATATGCCTAAACATCTGACACATATGGTTGTAGATGTTTAAATTAATTAAAAAACAGTACACAAGAAAGCTATAAATATGACTAGCTCAACAGTGTCCTGAGGAAGACAGAGCCTTAAATTATGGGTCCACCTAGCCGAAACATAAGTGCTTAAGTCGAGGCAGTCAGTAGACATTTGTGTATATTAAAAAAATATTACTTGGAAATTGAACACATTGTTATGTTCCCATCTAGATTGTGCACTTAAAAGCATTCGATGTGTATAGACTCAGACAATGGGAAGTTCTCTAGCCCATATGTCTAGACTGACCCTTGTCAAATTAAATGTGTACATATCTATGTGTTATTCTTATTTGTTATATTTTTTCATTCGCTTTTGTTTTAATATTTTATGTTTGTAATTAATGCACTTTATGCACTTCATGAGGATTTATCCAAAATGATTGGAACTCGCTAAATCATTTTTTCCAAATTGTTCTGCCTACAAAAGCCCTCGCAGCACAAGGCCGTGGTGTTGAGCGATGCAGGTTCACAGGAGATGCTGCCTGACTTTCCGTGTAACACGTTTGTTACATCCAAGCTACAGAGCCTATATAATCAGAGGTTCGGGACACTCTGCAGCAAAGTCCTCGCAGGCCAAGGCCGCAGTGTTGAACGACACAGGTTTGCAGGAAACGCTGCCTGACTTTCCACGTAACACGTTTGTTACGTCCACGCACCCGAGGCTATATAATATGAGGTTAGGGACTCTCTGCGGCAAAGTCCTCGCAGGACAAGGCTGTGGTGTTGAGCAATGCAGGTTCGCAGGAGATGCTGCCCAACTTTCCACGTAACATGTCTGTTACATCCATGCTACCAAGTCTATATAATCCAAGGTTCAGGACCCTCTGTGACAAAGTCCTCGCAGGACAGAGCTGCAATGTTGAGCAATGCTGGTTCGCAGGAGATGCTGCCCGACTTTCCACATAACCCGTTTGTTAAGTCCACGCTACTGAGCCTAGATACTCCGAGGTTTGGGACCCGCTGTGGCAAAGCCCTCGCAGGACAAGGCTGCGGTGTTGAGTGACGCAGGTGTTTGGTAATGAAGGGGTCTGCAGAGTAGACTGGGAGTGCAGACGTTTCATCCTCCTGTCTGGGGCCACCAGGTGAGAAGTTGGGAGTTTGCTTGATTGCTCTGCGCTTCCTTGCCCTCCTCCTGCACCCTCCACCTCGCTTTGCGCAAGCTCTCATTCCCTCACCTGCATGGCCCCTCGCACACTTCTCTTGCGCCGCCTGTTGCCTTCGCGCATGTGGTGTAGTCTGCCTTCCCTCGCAATCTTGATTGCGTGGCTCCTCACAACTCCCTGATCACGTGTCCTCGCATCCCCCCCATGATCCCCTGATTGCATGTCCTCGCAACCCCATGTTCATGAGTCCACGCTTCCTCCTTATGCCCCAGACCGCATGCTCTGCGCTTGCCTCACTCCCAGCTTCCTGACCGCTTGTCCTCGCATCCCCCTGTGATCCCCTGACCGCGTACTCCATGCTTGCCTTACGCCCTAGCCTGTGTGGTCCCCTCACAATCCTTGACTGCGTGGTTCCTTGGAAATCCCTTTTGCGTGCCCTCGCAACTTCCTCGCATTCCCTGCCTCGCGCTTGCCCGTGTGGTCTCTCGCAATCCTTGACTGCGTGGCTCTCGCAACTCCCTTACAGCGTTTCTCGCAAATTTCTTTGCATTACACTACCACGTGTTCCGCACTGCCACATGCCCCTCACCCCTCTGCTCCCACGCACCCTCTGTTCTGCCTGAACTGCCCTGATCACTGTTTGTCCCACTGTCCTGTTTTCTGCCATATCTTTGCCTACTTAAGTCATCACTCTTCATTGCTGTTGTTTTTTTTTCTCACTGACTGCCCTGTTCTGCTTACACTGTCTGTATTTCTCCTTATATTCCTTCTTCATCTAGGTCCACTTTCGTCGATATCTCCTGTGTTGCTTTTCTGTGGTTTTTGTATTTGCCTCACTGACTGCCCTGTCCTATATTGTACTGCTGTGTGTTCCTTTGCACTCTTCCTTCCTCCAGGTTTCTCATCTGCCAACTACATTGTCCTTGTTGTTCTTGGTTTTTGTCTTCTTAGCAAATCGTTCATTTAGCAATCTGTTCTAGTATTATCTTAGCATGTGTCATATTGGTCAATTGTCTACTATTGTCTCATCTTTCTTTGTCTTGTCTGCTTGCACCCCTCCCTGTGTCCATCCCCAGTGTCTCCCCGCCCACCTCCCACCCTCTTTCTTCTTCCCTCCTCTCCCTACCTACTCTATGGTGCTCTCTGTTTCTCCTTTCTTTTCTAACTGCTACTCTATTGACTATCATGCTCTCCTCACTAAATCTGGTAGGAAGAAGTTTGGAAAGGACATCCTGGCCTTCAACCCAGGCCTCCCTATCACTGACACCTATACCAGTGCCTCCTCCAGGCAAACCCTCACAGACATCCTTTTTGTCGTTCCCTCGCCAGACCTATGGATTCTTCATATGGTCTCTGTGCGTTCTCCTTTCTCTTCTTCTCCCATTAATGGTGGCACCCGATGAGAGGCCCCCCTGACCCCTTTACACTCCTCTAAGGTCATCATTAATGTTTACTTGAATGGTAACGTCTTAGTCCAAGACCCTCAGGCCAACGTTCTCCTCTTTGATAGACACTTACCACGCCTCATCATTTTCCTTTCTTCTCCTGCTGTCCCCTCTCTTGCCTCCACGGCTTCCCTGCCTCCCCCTCTGTCTCCTCCTTGGCTACCTTGCCCTCTCCTCATTCCTCTTCTGCCCCCCTCGAGCTTCTTCTACACTTCCACAGGGAGTACCTTTGATTTGTACCCCTCCCCAGAAGTCTTTGAAGGATGGCAACCTTCCCCATATTGACACTCTGAACTCTTGCTCAGCTGTGACACACTCCTCTGACATCTACCGCCTCCTTGAAGAACTTGACCTCAATGTGCTCGGTCTCACCGGGACATGGTTCACGGCCAGCTCTGTCACAAGCTTTTACACTCTCCTCTCTGATGGCTACAAGATCCTCTCCACGCCCAGATCCAACCGTTTTGGTGGGGATGTAGCCCTGATCTTCCCGGAGTGGATTCCTGCCTCTGTCATTTCCATGCAGGCCTACTCATCCTTTGAATGCCTCGTCTGCAGGTTCTCTCTCTCTCTCCTAGCCATTCCCTCACTGTGGCTACCATCTATGGGCCACCTGGTCAGATCTGCTCCTTCCGCTCTGAGTGGGTGGGCCACACATCCTCCCTCCTGGTCTCGACCACTCAACTCCTCCTTCTTGGAGACTTTAAAATCCACCTGGATGCTTCCTGTCCTTCTTCTGCACTCGTTCGCGACCTCTGCAACTCTCTCTCACTCTCTATCCACCCCCTGGCCCGACTCAATCTGCAGGGCACAATTATGATGTTCTGATCTCTTCAGACCTTCCCCTTTCTATCCCTCTCAACACTCCTCTCTCCTGGATTGATCACTTTCTCCTTTCCTCCCATCTCACCCTCTCTAACCCTCAGGTCAAGCCAACTCGAGTACTACCACCTAACTTCTCGGTCATCCGAGCCATGAAGTGTGTGTCAGTTGGGGCTTTCACTGCCACTTTCTCATCTCCCCTCCCCCTTCGGCTGATTCACACCCTGACACAGCCCTTTCCATGCTCCATTCTGCTATATCTGATACTCTTGATGTTCTTGCCCCTGTTATGAGGATCTGCTTGAAGCCCAAAGCCAAGTACACTCAGACCTTGTCACCCTTAAATGCAAGTGCATGATGGCTGAGAGGAAATGGCGTGCTTCCGGTGCATCCTCTGACAAAGTGGCCTACTGCCTGTTCCAAAGGCAATACCGGCTCTCTGTCCGCACCAAGAAGAGAGCCCACATTCAATGCCACGTCTCTGCGGCATCCAACACTCAGCCGAACTCTTTAAAATCTGCAAGGAGCTGGCCAATCCTGCTGCAGTCTCTACCTCTCCTGCCCCCTCCCAGGACCTCTACACGGCCCTGGCTTCTCATTTCATCTCTAAAACTCAGGACATCCTGTCCTCTCTCTCTTCCTCTCCCCCTCTGCCCTCTAATCCCCGCTCTTCCTCTGGCCCCTCTTTGGCCACCTCTCCTCCCTCCTTCCCTGCCTTTCCCCTGTTCTCCCCAGACGAGGTTTCTAGATAATTCTGATCTATGACAGTCTCGTCAAAACAGGTTCTCCCTTCTTCCTCCAAAACCATCAAGAACCACATTGAGACCCTGGCCCCAGCTCTGGCTGACTTCTGCAACCATTTCTTCTACACTGGAGTCTTTCCTTCCCCCCTGAGGTACTCCCTTGTGCACCCTCTTCTTAAGAAACCCTCAGTCAACCCCTCCTGTTTATATTTATGTTTATGTTTATGTGCTTATATCGCGCTGAAAGCTCACAGGCATCAGGGCGCGTGAAAACACACAACAGATACAGCCTTAACATCATACATACACAATTTCTGAAAAGGATTGATTTATACCATATGCTAGGATACAGTGATAATTATTTAAACAAGTGGGTTTTAAGATGACTCTTGAAAGTCTGGTAGTTGTTTTCCAGCCTAAAGGTCAGGGGCAGCTTGTACCAGCTTTGCACAGCTTGTACTGGGAAGGATTTTTCCATGCCTGTTATTTGACTGAAACGTGGCACGTTCAACCAACCCTGATCTTTTGATCTTTGAGACCTTGACGGAGTGTATCTAGAGAATTGTTTCTTCAGATACAGAGGGGCTGCGCCATATAAACATCTATGGACAATTGTCATGGATTTGAAAGTGATTCTTCCCTCTATTCTTAGCCAGTGTAATGATTTTCTTTCTTCCGTCATGGGCTCTCTATTTTCTATCTTTTTGAGGTAAGAACAGCATTATTTTCCATCACTTGGCATTTCTCAATTTTACCCTAGGTGCAATGCATTGACGTAATCCTATTGCAATAGAATAATGGCCCTAGCAATCGTTGCTGTATTTTCCTCATTTAAGAAAGGACGGATTGCTCTCAGAAGGTGCAGCTTCTAAGCATTATACTTGTGAAGGTATTTTACCTGCATCTCATACCCCACTGATGCCTCCACCATCATCCTCAGCGTTTTGACCTGCGTCATTACTGGGATGATTGCCTCCTTGATCACAAAGGATTTGTATTCTGCACCTAATTCTCTCTGGCCTGATGTGTTCCAAAGATCATTATTTCCGTCTTGGTATTATTTAGACACATCCAATTATGTATCATCCACTTATTTCAGTTATTTTGGCACTGTCACTAAGATGATCCCCTTCCAATTCAAAGACCAACTGGGTATTGTCGGCGTAGTTCGTAAAGAACACTCCAAAGCGTTCTTAAAGATTGCAGAGGCATCTCATGTACAGGTTAAATAAACAAGGGAGATAGCCTTGCCTCTTGGTGGACTCAAAAATCGATGTGGATGGATTCAGAAAACGTTTCCCCTCAGTGCACTCTGGCTTTCCGGTCTGCTACGAAGGATGTCAGCCATGCTAAGGCAGCCGGAGAGCATCCTGCCATTTTCTCCAATGTCTTTTGCAGAAATTGATGGTCCACCAAATCGAATGCTGCACTAAGGTCTAACAGCATCAGTATCCCTGCCTTTCCCTTGTCCAAGATCACAAGCATGCATGTCTGCAGGTCTAACATTGCAGTTTCGGTGCTGTGGGCATCGCGGAAATGTGATTGTTGCTCATGTAGAATCCCAATAGTTTCTATATGTTTTTTTAATTGGTTTGTTGCTACCTTATCCAGATATTTTAGGATAAAATTTGAGTTTGTGATGGGGGGTAAATTGGTAGGATCTTTAGGATCCAAGCCTGCTTTCTTGACTAAATGCATAATAGTTACCTCATTAATACACTTTGGTACTATGCCTTCCTGGAAAGATGCGTTCACAATTCTAGTAAGGACTGGTGTGAATAGATCTTTATTGTCCAGGATGACTTTAGACGGCAGAATATTTTCCGCGCATGATGTGGGTCTCACCTTGGTCAATACTGAAGACAGCTCTTCCTCTGAGACAGGGAGGAAGCTAAAACTGGGCGATTCGCACTGTCTAGATTTTACTATGTGTTGAGATGTTGCAGCTCCAGGTGCCTCTCTGGATAAGATTATGTTATGACTGGCCTTCTGTATTTTTGCTGAGAAGGCCTTCTGCACTATTTGGCAGTCTTCCTCCATTGGAATAAATGGAGGGGTAATAGCCTCAGGTTTGTCCATACTCTTAAGGATTTCGAAGATTTTCCTTGTGGCAATCGGGGCTGTTGATATCTCTTTATTATAGTAATTCCTCTTGCTTCTCTAATCTCTTTTCTATATTGTGAATGTATTTGTTTCCATCTCTCTTTATTGTCTGGCGTGGGATTTTGTATCCATTTCCTTTCCATGCTACATTTTTCAAGTTTGAGTTTATTCAGTTCTCTGTGAAACCATTCATGATTGTTATTGGTTTTCCTAACTAATTTGTGTTTTAACAGAGCGAACTGTTCCACCATTTTACAAATGTGTATAGTGAACTGCTGAAGGATATTTTTGCATGAATCATTGTCTTGTATACTGTATTGGATCTTTTTCAGACAGGGTTTCATTTGCTCAGGACCTGTGTTTTTAAAGTGACGACTATGCACCTTCGCATGTGGGTTGCATACAGCTATCGATGGGTTTTTTAACAGAACTTCAAAACAGACCGCAAAGTGGTCCGATCAAATACAGGTTTCTGTGATAACATTCTGCGTGTCCAAATTGTGGGTTATCACCCAGTCCAATTGGATACCCTTAGATGTAGTAGGTTCATTATTATCACTATATGATCAAAATTATTCAGGGTTTTTTCCAGTTGGATTGCTTCTTTATCTAAGCTGTTCCTTTCCATCTGTTAAAGTCTCCCACCAGTAGTGTTGCTGTGTTTGAAGACCTTTAGTTATCCAGTTGGGGAGTTAACTCATTACAGAAATCTGACACAAGTGCTGGTGGTCTGTACAGCACTATAATGTTGGTGCAGTCATTTGGAGTGTGCGTGTATTTAAGATATAATACTTCGCATCCATTGCATGATAGGTTTGCTTTAAATAGATTAATAAACTCTTTGCAATGACTGCCACACCTCCATCAACTCCACAGACTCTATTTTGGTTGTAGATTGTATAGCCTTCTGGCACTGCTATGTCATTTACTGGACCTACCGGGTCCTTTAGCCATGTTTCCGTAATACACATGATGTCCAGCTTTTTCTCCTGGATCAAATCATATATATGTGCTTGTTCAGGGATCAAGTATTAAGTAGGCAGACTTTCAAGATTTTGGGTGACCTCATTAGTAGATTGGCCCCTTCTCTTTCTAGGTCTTGAACCATGTCAGGCACAGGGGAATTCCCGCTGATATCTCTTTTACATTGGGTTTTGTTGCTACTTAGGGTTGCATGCGTAAACCTTAGCCCATATGAGGGTATATCATTGCTATTCTGAACGTTTTGTCCTTTGACATGAGTCATGAATAACAATATAACTGACGTGGCTGGCCGAAATGATGAACTGACCTCTCGCTTTAGTAATTTCTTCCAGCACTTCCTTTGTTCCTAGTGGTAGAGAGTATCTGGCCCCGCTTCCGCGTCCTTTCACGGACTGCCACAGACTGCCCGTCCGTGCCTGCGCATTCGCATAGGGTTTCTAGGGGATATGGGCTCTGGGGCTATGAGAATGCTGGGAATCGTAGTCTCTGACATCCAAAACCACTTGTGCACAGCAACTAGCTTGCTGCTTTTAATCACACAGGTTAAGTTAGACAGAAATCCCTAATCAAAAGCTTACGAAAACACTAGGGCTATCAGCACGCGATTTGTTAGCTGTTTAAAATATCACAAGTGGAAAGGCTAAAAAAGGAATTTTAAGCACCACAATAAGGTTAAAAAGAATCTAAAATACAACACTTATATATATGTATAAGTATAGAGGCCCCAGGTACCAGAAGGCCATTCTAACTACTGCCCAATCTCCATCACTCCTTTCCTGGGCAAACTCCTGGAAAAGCTGGCCATCTCCCAGCTTAATCTTCACACTGAATCTGTTGGTTGTCTCCAGCACGGAAACTGCTCTCCTGAACATCCGTGAAGACCTACTCTCAAATCTCGATTCCAATACCCCATCTGTCCTCATCTTACTTGATCTCTCTTCTGCCTTTAACACGGTCAACCATGCCATCCTGCTCAACCGTCTCTGTGATAACCTGGGTGTTAGGAAAGATTTCATATGTGTATGTAACTTTCTCTGCATGTGTCAACCCCCAAACTTTTTGCTGTTGTTTAGACACCACTGACTGACTTTGCCAGGGAAGCACAGCCTTCAGCTGTACTCCTCTCGGCTTTCGATCACTTTTTATGGGGAAACTGACATGTCCTTAAAACAGTCAGTACTGGGAGACTTTGTTTCCCTTAGTCCTTTTCTCATGTTCCAACTTTTCTGCAACATGTAACAAGTGTGCAATGTATCTTACCATACAGCACACTTGGGTCTACAGTCATTTCCAAAGGACCTAGATACTCTCGCTGGACTTTTTATGAACTGTGCAGATGTGTCATAGACAGGACTGGTGGCAGCTATCGTTTCACATTATTTTTAACCCTTTCCTGCCATGTTAATCGCGTTAACTGTTTTTGGCACGAATAGGTCGCCTGGCTCTAAAATGGCCATGCTACGAGGTTCTTTGTCCTGTCCTTTGGCCATCTTGCCCCTTCACCTTCCCCAGGTTGAGTCGACCCGGGCCAGTCCTTATTTGGTCATGCATTTTCCTGCGAATCCCAATGCATTCACAGGCTTCTGCATGCCTTGTGTGTGCACCTCCAGGATGTGGGCTGGGATGTCTAGTCCCAATAAACATCCTGGGTGCCATAGAGTCTGGAGTGTCCTGAATGCTTGAGACCACCGTGGTATGTGATTGGTCCACGTATGGAGTGAGTGTTTGTGAACAGATCGCCCATTGGATCCTCTCCGTTTTGGCGCGAAGGGAACTTTGGAAAGAGGAGGCTGGAAACACCACTACCATGTCGATCTCCTGAGTTCTCACTGAACAAAGGATAGGATCCAAGTATCCTGCAACTACAAAGCTGAGTGGAGGAACCGCTGGTGACCCGCTGGAAGGTTTGGCACCCTGAGCCCACTGTCGTCCCCTGGGTCCCCTCTGCATCTGGTCATCCTAGAAGGTCTGCGAAGATGCTTCGACCCATTGGAACAGTGGGACCAACTATTCTCGGCACCTTCACCAAAACCTGCAAGTAAGCTTTCTCGGAAGTGTCCCTGGGCTGACCAGTTTACACGGGACCTTTGCTCTGTCTCAACTGTCGTTTCGAGGAGGCCCTTGAAACTTGGTATACTGCTAGCTCTCTGTCCACGGCACCCTCACATCGAATTGCGTACACTTGGTATTCCCCGGTCTGAAGTGAGACGAGTGTGCCCAGACCGGAATAAATGCGGTTACTGTGTTGCCCTGCTGTGGCAACGTCTGTTGCTAGTTTGCTGCATTTGTGACCCTCTTGCCCGTGAAGCCTGCTGCAGTGAAACTGGGGCAATTCATCCACCTGGAGCGGAAAAATCGCTGCTGTCCCATTTGGGAATCCTCGCTAGATCTCAGGAACTAAAAGGTGGCGAGACGTCCTTTTTGCCGCATTCGATCCTGCAACCGAATTGGACTAACCTGTCGAAGTTTGAGTCTCCTTGCCTCAGGGACCAGTGAGTAATCTTTAAACCAACCGGTGGCCCCTAGTGCCAGAGCCCATCTTTACGCATGAGTGGCCCCTGGGGGCCCCTCTTCTGTCCACTGCTATTTCGAAATAGCAACTCCATCCCGAACTCTCAAACTGCCTCTGCCTTCAAGTAGAGGTCCTTCTTCAATAGTGGGAACTTATTCTTCATCGCCTTATCCACCTTCCCCAGCTGCAAGAGACCCCTGAAGAGACCCTGTTTTTCCCATTGGAACAAACGCATGCGTTTGCATTACATGTACTATTGAGCACAAGGCTCCCCTCTTCTTAGGGATTGGACTAACTCTTAGTTAGGTGAATAACTGATGTTGAATTGGGCCTAAATATTAACTGCACTACCTGTTTCCTTCCCCTCTAGGTTGTCAACTTATTTCGTGCAGTCATCCCTTTAGACCCCCCTGGTCTTGTATATATATTATATTGAGTGTGATGTATTGGTTTACTTAGTGTTACTGTGATTCTTTGCTATAGTCTATGTTACAAAGGCCTTGTAATAAATGTGTCTATATTTTTAATATATCACCTGTCTGGAGTAATTTGCAAGTGTCCTTGCTCTGTGTGCTCACTGAGGTCATTCAGTCACCCTCACCCCTCCTGAGACTTAGTCTTGACCGCCTGCCATAGCTACCCTGATTGGTCTGGCTTGTCCAGAGGTTACCCTGTTCCAAGAAACTAGGTTGGCCTTCTGAACCTCTGCCCCTCCGGGACACAGTTCAGAAATCCTTCTTAACAAATTGATGTACAGAGGTGGGATAGGACTGATGGTATGCAGTGTTGCATACTAGTGAAGGCATTTCAAGTTATTCCTACCAGGACACATAGTGAATTGTTGTAGTATAACTGAAAAGGGCCATAGTCATATCAAACAGTATGGAAACAAGTACCTTGTTGACTTTAAGTGCTTCTAAATCTGAAACCTTGAGAAAGATGTGTGCTGAGAGAGGTGTCTCTGCTCAAGGCACAAAAATGGAAATGATCCAAAGAATCATGGACTGGCAAGAAGCTCAGCTTAATGTCATAGCTCCTGTGGACAGAACAAAAGGAGGTGGGGCTGCTCCCACTGGCAGAACTGACAGGTGTGTCACTGCATTTGTTCATGGGACCCATGAGGATTTGAAGGATTTAATGTCTAGTGTTTCCTTTGCCAGTACTGAAGGTGAGGACATGCTTGCATTCAAGAAGCAAGAACTGCTGTTTAGGCAGATGGAGCTTGAATTTATCATGACCAAACTGAAAATAGACCAGGCAGAAAAACAAAAAGACAGGGATCACCAGTTGGAACTGGCCAAGCTTCAAGTTGCCAATGGATCCAAGGGTCCTGGACATGGGTCTGGGGCCTCCTCTAATCAAAGGTTTCCTAAGGATCTGCTCAGTGTGTTTGAGGAAAATAATGACATTATGGACTGGCTGAATGCATTTGAGCATGCCAGTGAAGTCCAACAAGTTGACAATGCTGATAAAATTGCCTGGTTACTTAGCAGAATGCCCCATTCTGGCTGCAGTGCCATTATGGAAATGTCAAAAGCTGAGAGAGCAGATTTTGCAATGTTGAAGCAAACTCCCATCGTAAAGTTTGGAAAGACTCCTGCCCATTACTTAAAAAGATTCAGAGAGTACAAAAAGAAAGAAGGTGGTATTTTGGTATCTTATATAACTGAATCCTTGAAAAACTTCACTGGCTGGGTTGAAGGTTATAAGGTCTCTACTTTTGAAGGTATATGATTTGTCATGCTTGAGCACATGTTTGCCTCTTCTTCCCCTGAGCTTGTGAAGGGGGATCCCAAATGTAAGGTCAAAACCTTGGGGGTCCCCTCTGCTAATCTGGCCTTCTCCTCCTATGAGGAAGAAGAGATTACAGGGGCATCCTTCTCCTCAGACTCCTTTCCCAGTGGGATAGAAGCTGAGGTAGTTTTAGTTTCCCTGGGTTCCTGGGAGCCTAAAGTCTCAGAGTCTTATGCTAGGATTCCAGATAATACCAAGCACTACTTTAAAGACAGTGTGCTGATCAATGGAGTAGATACTCCAGCTCTTAGGGATAGTGGGTGCAGTCGAACTGTAGTGGATTCTACCTTGGTAGACCCAGATGAAGTTGCCAGAGCTCCTCTGGCCCCCACTAAGCTGGCTGATGGCCCACCTCTCATGTTCCCAGTAATACCTGTTACTCTTACTATCAATGGTACAGCAGTCAGAATTCCAGTGAGCGTACAGAGGTATTTCCCAGGAAAGGTCTTGCTGGGAAATTATCTCAGAGCTTTAGGGCTTGTGGGAGATGCAGCTGAAAGACCCTGCACAAGGTCTCAAACCCGGGCAGCACTGGCCAAGACCAATGCCATGCCCCAGCCAAAGGGGAAACCCAAGGCTAAAGGAGTCAGAAAATCCAAAAGAGGGAAAGAAAACATTCCCCCTAACTCACCTACCACTGAGGTGGAGGTAGTTGGTCAATCACCAGGACCTGACGAGGAGGTGGGGATACCTGAAATAATTGACCCATATGACCATCCTGAACTAAATGATTTGTTAGTGGAAGGTGGTCCTGATAGGGAAGAATTTAGTAAGGGCCAACGTGAGTGCCCATCTCTGGAAGGCCTAAGCAAGGGCCTAGTTGAACGGTTTAACAGGACCTTGAAGAGCATGATTGGGGCTCTGGAAGAATCCCAAAGAAGAAAATGGGATCTTCTGTTACCATGCTTACTGTTTGCCTACAGCGAGGTACCACAAGTGGGTGTTGGCTTCAGCCCCTTTGAACTTCTGTTGGTCACCCTGTAAGGGGACGCTTAGCCATAGTCAAGGAGGGATGGGAGATGCCCACTTCCCTCATAACTACCAATGTAGTAGACTATGTGCTAGGGCTCAGAAAAAGGATGGTACTCCTGATGGGTCTGGCTAGTGAAAAGTTGAAGGCAGGGCAAGTTCTGGTGAAACATTGGTATGACCAGAAGGCTTCCCTCATCAATTTCACACCTGGTCAGCAAGTCCTGATCATGAATCCTATAAGGCAGTGAGAATGGGGTGAACAACGCGGGAGGTGGCCCGCTTGAGAGGCGGGTTGCGGGGACATACTGACAGCGAGTACGCCGGGCATGGCGAACTCAGGGCGAGGCGCCCTTTCGCCACGGCTGCTGCGGCTCCAGGAGAAAGGCCCATTGAGGGGGGGCAGAGCCAGGGAGACACCAGATGGAGGCGGGGAGGGGCTTTAGGCCGGAATCAACGCTCCCAGGCGGGGAACGGAAATGTGGGGAAGCGGCTGGGACCCCAGGGCCAGAATGAACAGGGGATTGGAGGGGGTGGTTCCCGCCTGCTAACTGGCACAGTTCGGGAGGAGGTGGAGATGGCAGCCCACCTTTAATGGTGGGATCCTCTAATCAACAGCCTATCAGGGTGGAGAAGCCAGGAAGCGCTTATGATTGGTGGGGACCTGAGCCTATCACAGGGTATACAAGGAGTAACGAGAATTCCCCTTTGTGTGTTGTTTTCAGACCTCAGGAGCAGAAGAGAGGAGGTGAATGGTGGGCCTATTCGGGCTCATGTGAATAGAAGGTGGCTACAGAGGAACAGACTAACCCAGAGGCTTTGAGAGTAGTGAAGAAACTAAAGTTATTGTTTGTTACGCAAGGAACAAGGACTCTTTTGTGCATAAAGGAAATAAAGTATTATTTGAGCATCCATACCATCTTCTGTCGTGCATCCTACAAGTGGCGTAGTCGGCAGGGTAGCACAACCTCGCAATGGAGACCCTTATAAAAATGCTAACTGAGGGCCAACAACAGTTGCAGCAGCTGCTGCAAATGCAATCACAACAGGCCGTTGCAGACCGGCAGGCCTTCCAACAGGTGATACAAATGCAGGGAACCCTGCAGACAGCCGCACAGGATAAACAACATGAGACGGCTCTTCGCCTAACTGATGCGGTAGCAAGTTCCCAAAATCAACCACTGTTCCCTCTGCTGTCCTACAAAAATTCAAAGAGGGAGAAGACCCCGCGTTCTTCTTCACCGGCTTTGAAAGGATAGCCCGGAACGCACAATGGCCAGTGAACCGATGCGGACAATATTTAGCTCCCCTCCTATCGGGGATAATGCAAGGGGCCTACCAGGCCGTGAACCCCAATGGCAACACCCCATATGCCGAGATAAAGAAAGCTGTGTTGGATAGACTGGTCCTAGACAAAGAGGCCTACCGCATGCAACTGAGGGACACGAAACTAAAACCCGAGGAGAGTCCCAGACAGCTGTTTTACAGAATCAAGGACCTTGTAGAAAAATGGCTTCATCCTCCCAGCCCAGCCATACAAGATATCCTGGATAAGGTTACACTGGAGCAGTTCGTTGAGGCCCTTCCTCCTCCCATGCAGAAGTGTGTGTGTCAGCATCACCGGCTCTCGCTGGTAGAGGCCGTAGACATCGCCTCGGTTTATCAGAAAGCTGGGGGAAATAGGCCGTTCGTAACAGGGCCCTCCATCAGAACCCTGTTAACCCTCAATGAACCCCACCAACCTAAAGGGACTTGAGTCCTAATGCCCAGATGCAGATCTTCTGAGGAACGAGCCCTTCGAACTGAAGAAGATAGAAGAACCAGTACAGAAGGAAAACCCCCTGGAGCTGCATCCGGGTTCCGCCAGCCTCAATGCTATCATTGTGGCACTTGGGGGCATATTGCCACATATTGCCCAAAAACGAGGGGAGTGGAACCCATGGAGATTGGGTATATGAAAGCAGACCCAAGACAACCGTTCTCAGGGCCATATACCATGGATATACGTGTGGATGGGATCCCCACCAGAGCACTACTTGACAGCGGGAGCACACAGACCGCCATTTCGCCAACTGTAAGTAACGCCCCTTACTTACCTGATGTACGTGTGCCTATTCGTTGTATACACAGGGATGTAAGAACATATCCTATGAAATAAATAAGAGTAGAAATAGGTCATGACACTGGTAATGTACGGGCTGCCATCCTACCCTCCTTACCAGCACCGGTTGTTATAGGGACAGACCTACCCCTCTTCAATCAAACCATGAAAACCATGGACCCGGCTTGGTGGTCTGAAGCCCCTTTTTCCCAAACCCATGTAGCAGCAGGTACAAAGGGACCAAGAAAAACAGAGGGGGAGAGAAGAGCGAACCACATAGGATACTGCAAATCCATGTATGCCACCCAACGACTAGAATGGAACCCAGAGGACCACGAAGAATCCATTCAGGGGGAAACCTTGGCCAACCCCACCCTTAGGATAGCCAGAGAACGGGCAGGGCTGGAACCAAACCCTGACCTAAATAAAGGCCCGGGCTTTATATCCCAAGAAGGCCTACTATACCGGGCTTATAAAGCAGAAGATGGGACCCAGAAGGAACAATTACTTCTACCAAAGACCCATAGGATGATCATACTGCAGTTAGCCCACAATCATCCCTGTGGAGGCCACATGGCCTCTCTAAAAACCCAGCAAAATATATTAAAAAGTTTTTATTGGCCAGGGATTTATGGGGATGTTGCCAAATTCAGCAAGGAATGTGTAACTTGTCAGCTGACAAGTGACGAGAAACCTGCCAAAGTACCCCCACAGTGCATGCCTTTGATCACCGTCCCTTTCCAGCACATCAGGATGGATCTAGTGGGACCATTGGAACCTGATTTCAGAGGGTATAAATACTTGTTAGTCATAGTGGACTATGCGACAAGATATCCGGAAGCCTTTCCATTGAAGGGGACATCAGCGAGGCAGATTTGTGACTAACTCATTCCATTCTTTTCTCGGGTAGGAAGTACCCTCGGAAGTCCTCACGGATCAAGGGACTAATTTCATATCCACAGTCATGCGCAAGGTGTGTGATCATCTACGGATAAAACAGCTCCGGACTTCGGTTTATCACCTGCAAACCGATGGATTGGCAGAGCGGTACAATGAGACCATTAAAAAGATGTTGAGAAGGGTAACAGGACCCGAGGGGAAGGACTGGGACAGGATTATACCCCTGATCGTAATGGTGCTAAGGGACCACACCAGTCCTCAATGGGGTTTTCTCCCTTTGAATTACTCTAAGGAAGGCAACTCCGAATTATTGTGGACGTAGTGAAGGAAGACTGTGAGAACACCCAGGACACCTCATTGACAGAATATAATGAAGAGCTAAGAACACATCTGATGGCACTCAGGGCACTGGCAGAAGCCAACCTAGGGCAAGCCCAAGCAAACCAAGAACGGGCATACAACAAAGGAAGCCGCATGAGGAGTCTCAAACCAGGGGAACAAGTGCTAGTGTTACTGCCAGCTAACACTAACAAACTGCTAGCACGATGGAGAGGCCCATATATAGTGAAGGAAGTCCTAGGACCCATTAACTATAAAATTCACCAACCTGACCGGAACCCACAGAGGAAGGTTTACCACATCAACCTCCTAAAGTCCTAAAATAAATGGATAGAACCCACTCCCATGGCAGTAATGAACAATGTTGAGCTAAGGGAGGACTCTAGGTACAGAGAATCACCATGCCTGCTGGAAGATGTACAATGGGGAGAAACATTAACAACTGAGATGAAGAGAGAGATATCCGAAACCCTTGATGAACACCGATTGACCTTCTCACCCTATCGGGGAAAAACACATTTAATGGAACACAACATCAAAACAACACCAGGACCGACGGTACGCCTGCACCCATACAGGATCTCAGAAGCCCGAAGACAGGTCAACAAGAAGGAGATATAGGAAATGCTACATTTAGACATCATCGAGCCCTCCACTAGCGCCTGGTGTTCCCCTATAGTACTGGTACCAAAATCGGACGGATCAGGGCAGTTTTGCATGGATTACAGGCAGCTGAACTCCATCTCTCAATATGAAGCCTACCGCATGCCTGGGATGGACGAACTTTTAGAAGGGCTTGGGTCAGCCCGGTACCTCAGCACACTGGACCTAACAGAAGGATACTGGCAGATCCCATTGAGAAATTCTGATAGAGAGAAGACAGCCTTTTCCACACCCCAGGGACTGTTCCACTTTAAGGTACTACCTTTCGGATTACATGGAGCTCCTGCCACATTCCAACGGTTGATGGATGTCCTTCTCCAACCCCACGGTGGCTACGCAGCAGCACACTTGGACCACATCGTGGTTTACAGTATCAACCCAAAGAAGACAGTGCTTGGAGCCCAGGAAACCAAATATTTGGGACACTTGGTGGGGAGGGGTTCTATACGTCCTCAGGTCTCCAAGCTTGAAGCTATACAGAACATACCCATACCATCCACAAGGAAACAGATAAGAGCCTTCTTGGGCTTCATTGGATATTACAGGCACTTCATCCCCGATTTCTCAACAATAGTGGCCCCTTTGACAGACGCCTTGAGGATAGGGGAATCGCCTGATCTATCTTCCAACGATGCGGCCCTAAGGGCCATTGAATCCCTCAAACAATGTATCGTCTCATACCCAGTACTGAAATGCCCGGACTTCAGTAGACACTTCTTTCTATTGACTGATGTGTCTGGCCAGGGTCTTGGGGTGGTCCTTTCTCATGAATATGCTGGGATACTCCGTCCAATCTGCTTCTTAAGCTGCAAACTCTTGTCTCACAAAGTCGTATATTCGACAATTGAGAAAGAATGCTTGGCGATCAAGTGGGCCATGGAGTCCCTGCGTTATTACTTGCTGGGGAGGAGATTCATGTTGTACACCGATCACGCGCCCCTACAGAGGCTGGCTAGACACAAGGACAACAACCAGAGGGTTCTACGTTGGTTTTTGTTCGTGCAACCCTTTTACTTTCTTACCTTACACCATCCGTCTGGATTCCAGTTGGTTGCGGACTACTTGTCCCGGTGCTCAACCCTGCCCGATCGGCCTGGGTCTGTGGTGGGGCTATACGAGAATGGGGTGAACAACGCGGAAGGTGGCCCGCTTGAAGAGGCGGGTTGTGGCGACATACTGGCAGCGAGTACGCCGGGCACAGAGAACTCAGGGCGAGGTGAAGCAAAGTGAATCATCCTCTGTCTTGGAGGGGGTCCAGCGACACGCAGGGAGGAGTAGTGACCCTTGCGCTGACCACCAGACCAGCACCAGGGGGAGAGAAGTCCCTCTGGCCCGCCTTCTGCCAACAACCGCATACTCCCTTCACTCACCTGATGATCCCGCGGCCACAGCCTCCATGGCTGCCGCAGCTCCAGGAGAAAGGCCCATTGAGGGAGGGTGCAGCCTGGGAGACACCAGATCGAAGTGGGGAGGGGCTGTAGGCCGGAAACAACACTCCCTGACAGGGAACAGAAACATGGGGAAGTGGCAGGGACCCCAGGACCAGAATGAACACGGGATTGGAGGAGGTGGTTCCCGCCTGCTAACTGGCACAATTGGGGAGAAGGTGGAGACGGCAGCCCACCTTTTAATGGTGGGATCCTCTAATCAACAGCCTATCAGGGTGGAGAAGCCAGGAATCGCTTATGATTGGTGGGGACCTGAGCCTATCAAAGGGTATATAAGGAGTAACGAGAATTCCCCTTTGTGTGTTGTTTTCAGACCTCAGGAGAGGAGAGAGGAGGTGAATGGTGGGCCTATCCGGGCTCATGTGAATAGAAGGAGGCTACAGAGGAACAGACTAACCGTGAGGCTTTGAGAGTGGTGAAGAAACTACCTCCAATCAAGTTATTGTTTTACGAAAGGAACAAGGACTCTTTTGTACATAAAGGATATAAAGTATTATTTGAGCATCCATACCATCTTCTGTCGTGCATCCTACAAAGGCCTAGAGCTTTACAGGACAAATGGCCAGGCCCTTACACAGTGGTAGAGTCACTGGGTGAGGTCAACTATTTAGTGGACCTTGCAAGGGCTGGTCAGGCTCCAAAAGTGTTCCATGTAAATAGAATGAAGGCTTTCATCCCAAGAGTTGAAATCGCAGTCCTGCTGTTGGTTTCAGATGTTGAAGAAGAGGAGTCTGAACCTCTTCCTGACCTGTTCCAAAGCAGTCATTCAGACAGCTCCATTTGGGGTGTCCAAGCAGCCCCTCACCTGACTTCTGATCAACAGGCTGAGGTGAAAAGTTTGCTTAGGCAATTTTCCCCCTTGTTCTCACAGTCCCCTGGTTTGACACCTTGGTGAAAACATAACATTGACACAGGAGACAGTGTACCTACCAAAAGTAGGGGATACAGAATGTCAGACAAAGTAAGGTGTTACATTAAGACAGAGGTCAACAAAATGTTGGATCTTGGGGTGATTGAACCCTCCAGTTGTCCTTGGTCCACCCCATTGGTGTTGGTTCCAAAAGCAGGTACTTCTGAATTGAGGTTCGGTGTGGATTACAGGGCTCTGAATGCTGTCACCAAGTCAGATGTACACCCCGTGCTTAGAACAGATGAGCTTGTGGATACTTTGGGTGCCTCCAAGTACCTCAGCACGTTTGACCTCACTGCAGGCTATTGGCAAATAGCCCTTGCAGAGCATGCCAAGGAGAAGACAGCTTTCTCAACACCAGAGGGTCTTTACGAGTTCAGGGTAATGCCTTTCGAGTTGAAGAATGCCCCTGCCACTTTCCAGAGGCTTGTGAATCATGTGTTCACTGGGTTGGATGAATTCTGTCTTGCATATCTGGATGATATAGCAGTTTTCAGTGCCACCTGGGAAGACCATGTGAAACACCTTAGGATGGTGTTACAGGCTCTTCAGAAAGCCCACTTGACCACAAAGGCCAGTAAGTGCCAGATTGGACAAGTATCAGTGGTCTACCTTGGCCATGAAGTAGGTGGAGGGAGGATACAGCCTCTACCCAGTAAAGTACAAGCAGTACAAGATTGTCCTACCCCCACTACACAGACCCAAGTGAGAGCCTTTTTGGGACTCACTGGGTACTACCGAAATTTCATGGCACACTATGGTACCATAGCTGCCCCTCTGACTCCTCTAACTACTTCAAAGAAACCCAAGAAGGTAACTTGGTCTGAAGAGTGTGAGAAGGCCTTCAATGGCTCTCAGGGGACCTGACTACCAAAGACCTTTTATTGCGCAGACAGATGCCTCTGACACTGGGATAGGAGCAGTACTATCACAATTAGATGAGAAGGGTAAGGAACACCCTATTGGCTTCATTAGTCGCCAGTTTAAGGACAAAGAGCCCAGATGGTCCACAGTAGAGAAAGAATGTTTCTCTGTTGTGTAGGCCCTAAGGAAGCTGAGGGCCTACCTCTATGGGACCCACTTCACTGTGCAAACTGACCATAAGCCTGTAAAGTGGCTAATGAACATGAAGGGAGAGAATCCAAAGTTGCTTAGGTGGGCAATAAATCTGCAAGGCTTTGACTTCACTATTGAGCAAAGGCCAGGTGTCCAACATAGCAATGCTGATGGGTTGTCCAGAATGTTTAACCGACCTGAACAAGAAACTGATCTTGGGGTGGGTTAGTTCCGCTTGTCCTTAGTTAGGGAGGGGCGAGTGTCAACCCTTCATGTGTCAACCCCCAAACTTTTTGCTGCTGTTTCAACACCACTGACTGACTTTGCCAGAGAAGCACAGCCTTCAGCTGTACCCCTCTGGGCTTTTGCTCACTTTTTATGGGGAATGTATCTTACCATACAGCACACTTTGGTCTATAGTCATTTCCAAAGGCCCTAGATTCTCTCGCTGGAGTTTTTATGAACTGTGCAGATGAGTCACGGACAGGACTGGTGGCAGTGATTGTTTCGCATTATTTTTAACCCTTTCCTGCCAGGTTAAACCCGTTTACTGCGTTTGGCACGAATAGGTGGCCTGGCTCTAAAATGGCCATGCCATGAGGTTCTTTGTCCTGTCCTTTCGCCATCTTGCCCGTTCCCCTTCCCCAGGTCGAGTCGACCCGGGCCAATCCTTATTTGGTCATGCATTTCCCCGCAAATCCCAATGCTTTTGCGGGCTTCTGCATGCCTTGTGTGTGCGCCTCCAGGATGTGGGCTGGGATGTCTGGTCCCAATACACATCCTGGGTGCCAGAAAGTCTGGAGTGTCCTGTATGCCTAAGACCAACGTGATCTGTGATTGGTCCACGTATGGAGTGTATGTTTGTGAGCAGATCTCCCATTGGGTCCTCTCTGTTTTGGCGCAAAGGGAACTTTGGATAAGAGGAGGCTGGAAACACCACTACCACGTCGATCTCCTAAGTTCTCACTGAACAAAGGATAGGATCCAAATGTCCTGCAACTACGAAGCTGAGTCGAGGAACCGCTGGTGACCCGCTGGAAGGGTTGGCACTCTGAGCCCGCTGTCATCCTGTGGGACCCCTCTGCATCTGATTGTCCTAGAAGGTCTGCGAAGACGCTTCAAACCATTGGAATAGTGGGACCAACTACTCTCGGCACCTTCACCAAAACCTGCAAGAAAGCTTTCTCGGAAGTGTCCCTGGGCCAACCAGTGGGCTGACCAGCTTAAACGAGACCTTTGCTCTGTCGTTTTGAGGAGGACTTCGAAACTTGGTATACTGCTAACTCTATGTCCACGGCACCCTCACACTGAATTTCGTACACTTGGCATTCCCAGGTCTGAATTGAGACGAGTGCGCCCAGACCGGAGTAAATGTGTTTACCGTGTTGCCCTGCTGCGGCAACAGCCTTTGCAAGTCTGCTGCATTTGTGACCCTCTTGCCCCTGAAGCCTGCTGCAGTGAAATTGGGGCGATTCATCCACACGGAGCAGAGAAATCACCACTGTCCCATTTGGGAACCCCCGCTGGATCTCAGGAACTAAAAGGTGCCGAGACGTCCTTTCTGCCACATTCGAACCTGCAACCGAATTGGACTAACCTGCCGAAGTTTGGGTCTTCTTGCCTCAGGGACCGGTGAGTAATCTTTACCCAACTGGTGGCCTCTAGCACCAGAGCCCATCTTTACGCATGAGTTGCCCCTGGGGGCCCCTCTTCTGTCCACTGCTATTGCAAAATAGCAACTTCAACTGGAGGTCCTTCTTGAATAGTGGGAACTTATTCTTCATCACCTTATCCACCTTCCCGAGCTGCTAGAGACACCTGAAGAGACCCTGTTTTGCCCATTGGAACAACCACATGCGTTTGCATTACATGCACTATTGAGCACAAGGCTCCCCTCTTCTTAGGGCTTGGACTACCTCTTTGTTAGGTGAATAGCTGATGTTGAATTGGGCCTAAAGATTAACTGCACTACCTGTTTCCTTCCTCTCTAGGTTGTCAACATATTTCGTGCAGTCATCCCTTTAGACCCCCTGGTCTTGTATATATATATTGTATTGAGTGTGATGTATTGGTTTACTTAGTGTTACTGTTATTCTTTGCTATAGTCTATGTTACAAAGGCCTTGTAATAAATGTGTCTATATTTTTAATATAACACCTGTTTGAAGTTTGAAGTTTAGTTTATTTGTAAAGCGCACCAGCCCCGTGGGCAACCGGGTGCATAATCTTAGGTAAAGGTTACAACAAGAGTGTACAAGAATAACACATTTACAAGTTATACACACATACAAATTTACAGGTTATATACAAGAACGAATTTACAGGATATGATTGATACAGTGTGCCATGTGTACACAGATGGGAAATATTACAGGTAGAGAGCTAGGCTAGTGTGAGGAACCTCATGCTATCTGGGTGAACAGCCAAGCTTTGGCGTTTTTCTTGAACGTTGGGAACGAAGGCTCAGTTCTTATGTGGGTTGGCAGAGTGTTCCACAGTTTCGAAGCGAGGACGGGGAATCTCACACCACCCGCTTTTTGTAGTTTAGATCTGGGGAGGGTTAGGCTGTGAGTTTGGGCTGATCTGGTAGGGCGGGAAGAGGAGTGAAGTGAGGGGCGCGAAGAGAGGTAAGGAGGGGCATTGTTGTTCAGGCATTGTTGTTCAGGCATTTGTGAGTCAGAGCTAATGTTTTCAGGGCAATTCTTTGTTTTACCGGGAGCCAGCGTAAGTCAGATCTGATTGTGGAGATATGGGACCTTCTAGGGATGTTGAGAGCAGCCCTTATGGCATTATTCTGAATAGTTTGAAGTTTATTGAGGTTTGACTGACTGGTCCCTAGGTAAAGGGTGCTGCAGTAATCTATTTTGGACATGATAAGTGTTCTAGCCAAAGTAGTGCAGTTGTGAGGGTTCAGGAATGGTCTGCAGGCGGTGATTAGTTTGCATGTATATGCTGAGGCCGACCTAACAGCATTTGTTTGTCTGTTCAGGGAGAGGGTCTAGTCCAGATAAACGCCCAAGGTTTTGGTATCTTTGGAGACCTTGATGACGTTGCCATCAATAGTGAAAGCCTTATAGGTTTGGTCAAGTTTGTTAAGGTGATAGGCGGATCCTAGTAATAGGTGCTCCGTCTTATCGCCATTGAGGCAAAGCTCGTGTTGCGCCATCCAGGCCTGGATGACCAAGTAGACATCATTCAAGGCTTTGGTATCGACTGTGTAATCACCAGTTATGGGAATGAGTATCTGGGTGTCATCCGCGTAGTTGGTATAGGATACACCCAGATAGTCAAGCACATCGAAAAGTGGCTTGGTGAATACATTGTACAATGTAGGCGATACACAAGAGCCTTGAGGGACGCCGCAGAGAATGGGAGAGGGGTCTGCCGATGCTGAGGGTGAGAAGACCCGCATAGATCTGATACTGAGGAACGAGTGGATCCAGGCATTGGCAGAGTCAGAGAAGTAGGCAGGGGATTTGAGATGTTGGCAAAGTATTTGGTGGTTGACCAAGTCGAATGCCGCAGAGAGTAATTTGTAAGAGTCTGGAGTAATATGTAAGTGTCCTTGCTCTGTGGGCTCACTGTCACCCTCACCCCTCCTGAGACTTAGTCTTGACCTTTCCTGCCATGTTAAACCTGTTTACTGCGTTTGGCACAAATAGGTGGCCTGGCTCTAAAATGGCCATGCCATGAGGTTCTTTGTCCTGTCTTTTCGCCATCTTGCCCCTTCCCCTTCCCCTCCCCAGGTCGAGTCGACCCGGGCCAGTCCTTATTTGGTCATGCATTTCCCCGCAACTCCCAATGCTTTCGCGGGCTTCTGCATGCCTTGTGTGTGCGCCTCCAGGATGTGGGCTGGGATGTCTGGTCCCAATACACATCCTGGGTGCCAGAGAGTCTGGAGTGTCCTGAATGCCTGAGACCAACGTGGTCTGTGATTGGTCCACGTATGGAGTGTATGTTTGTGAGCAGATCTCCCATTGGGTCCTCTCTGTTTTGGCGCAAAGGGAACTTTGGATAAGAGGAGGCTGGAAACACCACTACCACGTCGATCTCCTAAGTTCTCACTGAACAAAGGATAGGATCCAAGTATCCTGCAACTACGAAGCTGAGTCGAGGAACCGCTGGTTACCCGCTGGAAGGTTTGGCACCCTGAGCCCGCTGTCATCCTGTGGGACCCCTCTGCATCTGGTTGTCCTAGAAGGTCTGCGAAGACGCTTCAACCCATTGGAATAGTGGGACCAACTACTCTCGGCACCTTCACCAAAACCTGCAAGTAAGCTTTCTCGGAAGTGTCCCTGGGCCAACGAGTGGACTGGCCAGCTTAAACGAGACCTTGCTCTGTCGTTTTGAGGAGGCCTTCGAAACTTGGTATACTGCTAACTCTATGTCCAAGGCACCCTCACACTGAATTTTGTACACTTGGCATTCCCAGGTCTGAATTGAGACGAGTGCGCCCAGACCGGAGTAAATGCGTTTACCGTGTTGCCCTGCTGCGGCAACGTCCTTTGCAAGTCTGCTGCATTTGTGACCCTCTTGCCCCTGAAGCCTGCTGCAGTGAAATTGGGGCGATTCATCCACACGGAGCGGAGAAATCACCACTTTCCCATTTGGGAACCCCCGCTGGATCTCTGGAACTAAAAGGTGCCGAGACGTCCTTTTTGCCACATTCGAAACTGCAACCGAATTGGACTAACCTGCCGAAGTTTGGGTCTTCTTGCCTCAGGGACCGGTGAGTAATCTTTACCCAACTGGTGGCCTCTAGCACCAGAGCCCATCTTTACGCATGAGTTGCCCCTGAGGGCCCCTCTTCTGTCCACTGCTATTGCAAAATAGCAACTTCAAGTGGAGGTCCTTCTTGAATAGTGGGAACTTATTCTTCATCGCCTTATCCACCTTCCCGAGCTGCTAGAGACCCCTGAAGAGACCCTGTTTTGTCCATTGGAACAACCACATGCGTTTGCATTACATGTACTATTGAGCACAAGGCTCCCCTCTTCTTAGGGCTTGGACTACCTCTTTGTTAGGTGAATGACTGATGTTGAATTGGGCCTAAAGATTAACTGCACTACCTGTTTCCTTCCTCTCTAGGTTGTCAACATATTTTGTGCAGTCATCCCTTTAGACCCCCTGGTCTTGTATATATATATTGTATTGAGTGTGATGTATTGGTTTACTTAGTGTTACTGTTATTCTTTGCTATAGTCTATGTTACAAAGGCCTTGTAATAAATGTGTCTATATTTTTAATATAACACCTGTTTGAAGTTTGAAGTTTGAAGTTTAGTTAATTTGTAAAGCGCACCAGCCCATTGGGCAACCAGGTGCATAATCTTAGGTAAAGGTTACAACAAGAGTGTACAAGAATAACACATTTACAAGTTATACACAAATACAAATTTACAGGTTATATACAAGAACGAATTTCCAGGATATGATTGATACAGTGTGGCATGTGTACACAGATGGGAAATATTACAGGTAGAGAGCTAGGCTAGTGTGAGGAACCTCATGCTATCAGGGTGAACAGCCAAGCTTTGGCATTGTTCTTGAACGTTGGGAACGAAGGCTCAGTTCTTATGTGGGTTGGCAGAGCGTCTCACAGTTTGGAAGCGAGAACGGGGAAGCTCACACCACCCGCTTTTTGTAGTTTAGATCTGGAGAGGGTTAGGCTGTGAGTTTGGGCTGATCTGGTAGGGCGGGAAGAGGAGTGAAGTGAGAGGTGCGAAGAGAGGTAAGGAGGGGCATTGTTGTTCAGGCATTTGTGAGTCAGAGCTAATGTTTTCAGGGCAATTCTTTGTTTTACCGGGAGCCAGCGTATGTCAGATCTGATTGTGGAGATTTGGGACCTTCTAGGGATGTTGAGAGCAGCCCTTATGGCATTATTCTGAATAGTTTGAAGTTTATTGAGGTTTGACTGACTAGTCCCTAGGTAAAGGGCGCTGGAGTAATCTATTTTGGACATGATAAGTGTTCTAGCCAAAGTAGTGCAGTTGTGAGGGTTCAGGAATGGTCTGCAGGCGGTGATTAGTTTGCATGTATATGCTGAGGCCGACCTAACAGCATTTGTTTGTCTGTTCAGGGAGAGGGTGGAGTCCAGATAAACGGCCAAGGTTTTGGTATCTTTGGAGACCTTGATGACGTTGCCATCAATAGTGAAAGCCTTATAGGTTTGGTTAAGTTTGTTAAGGCGATAGGCGGATCCTAGTAATAGGAGCTCCGTCTTATCGTCGTTGAGGCAAAGCTCGTGTTGCGCCATCCAGGCCTGGATGACCAAGTAGACATCATTCAAGGCTTTGGTATCGACTGTGTAATCACCAGTTATGGGAATGAGTATCTGGGTGTCATCCGCGTAGTTGGTATAGGATACACCCAGATAGTCAAGCACATCGAAAAGTGGCTTGGTGAATACATTGTACAATGTAGGCGATACACAAGAGCCTTGAGGGACGCCGCAGAGAATGGGAGAGGGGTCTGCCGATTAGGGATGTAATGGTATTACGGTATACCGTTAAAGATACCGTGAACCACTTAATTGAACAATAATAACCGTCACATTGTTTATACCGGTATACCGTTCATACCGTTAAGTGTGCTTTTCAATCTGATTTGGAAAGGTTGCAGTAAGCAAGTGCTGTGCAGTCTTGGTCTTGCACTGTTGGATGTGCCGTCTGCCAAGTAGTTTCAGTTGGAGCAGTTTTTAATGCCATTCCGTAAACCACACATGCCTGACACAAAATCAATATGTTAGCAATAGGAAGAATAAATACAGTGCCAAGAAGGAAAAGGGTTTACTTTGGGTCGGCGGTTTGGGGTTTATATATTTATAATGGATAATGTTTTCTAAACATATGACAATGGGGGATTTCCCTGGTTCCATCATTGAATTTACATATAATAAGTCACAGTGCGAAATGTACTCATCTCTGTGGGTATTCCCTGCTGCCATACCAAAGTGTAACATGTCCGTGATTACTGAACACCTTTTGGCCCTCAAGTAAACTAAAGGCTGTAACGTAAAGAGAGTGCGTGTGTGCGTATGCGCACAAGCGTATATACCATCAGACTCCATTGATCTGTGGCATGCAGGTTATCAAGATGGCAACATGTTCATCTTCACCAGTAGCCAATGGGGGGGCTAAAAGCTGAAATGACCACTTAAGAAAAGCTATTCAGTTTGCTTTGCCAGGCGCAGCAGGGTTTCCCCCCGCCCCTCCTCCTCTCCACACGTGTGTTTGTTTGGTGGAAGCCAGGGGTGGCATTTCAGTGGAAAGTATGTTGAAAAGCCCAATTCTGGCCCTGGGTGCCTGGTTTTGTTTGTGATGATAAATCTGACAATTTATGACCTTTTAGAAAATATTTGTTAAGATTAGTTAACTCCACCTGCTATACCGCGATAACCATGATATACCGTCATTTGGCAAGAAGGTTATTGTACCGTCATAAAACTAATACCGTGACACCCCTACTGTCGATGCTGAGGGTGAGAAGACCCGCATAGATCTGTTAGATCTCTGAGGAACGAGTGGATCCAGGCATTGGCAGAGTCAGAGAAGTAGGCAGCGGATTTGAGATGTTGGCAAAGTATTTGGTGGTTGACCAAGTCGAATGCCGCAGAGAGTAATTTGTAAGATTCTGGAGTAATATGTAAGTGTCCTTGCTCTGTGTGCTCACTGTCACCCTCACCCCTCCTGAGACTTAGTCTTGACCGCCTGCCATAGCTACCCTGATTGGTCTGGCTTGTCCAGAGGTTTCCCTGTTCCAAGAAACTAGGTTGGCCTTTTGAACCTCTGCCCCTCCGGGACAGAGTTCAGAAATACTTCTTAATACTGGGTATCACCGATCAGGCACTGGCTTGGCTGACCTCTTTCCACTCCGATCGACCCTCCCAAGTCCAACTTGGGTCCTTTCTCTCCTCTGTCTCTCTCACTCTACCTGTGGTGTTCCCCAGGGGTCTAACCTCTCTCCCTGGCTGTTCAACCAATACCTGGCACTTCTCACCCACCACATTGCCGCTCTCTACCCCAACTTTCAGTGCTAGGTAGATGACACTCAGCTCACTTTCAGGCTCCCTTCTGCAACCTCTTCTCCTTTTCTCATTTCTGACTGTCTGCTTTCCAGGAGTGATGTGCTGGCAATGATCTCTGCCTTAATGCCAGTAAGACTGAGATTCTCCTCATCGGCATTCCTGCTCCCTCCTTTCCTGTCACTCTCTGGATGGCCTCTATTGGCCCTCTTCCTGCTCCCACCTGTGAGGCTAAAAACCTCGGGGTCATCTTTGACTCTACACTCTCCTTCTCTCCTCACTTCTCCGACGTCTCTAAGAAGACACAGTACCAGCTGCACCTCCTCAGAGGTATTCTTCCTTTCCTCTCCTTCCCCTAGAAGCTCACTGTCTCCAGAGTTCTAGTTCTCTCTAGGCTGGACTACTGCAACTGCCTCTTCCTAAATCTGCCTGCCTCTACTCCCCGCATTCTGGAACTCATCCAAAACAGGACTGCAAGATTTGTCCTTGACCTCAAGCCCAGGAATCCTAACGCTACATGACTGAAATCCCTGCACTGGCTCACAGTGGCTGCGAGGATTAAGTGAAAAACCTTCTGCATTGTCCACAAGGCCTTCTGGGGCCTGGGGCCTCTATACCTCCAATTCAATCTTTGTAAATATCTTCCTTCTCAAGCTCTTTGCTCATCTGCCTCCAACTCCCTCAGTGTCAGTCACTTCTCCAAGCAACGAGTTGGTGGTAGATCTCTTTCTTCGGCTGGGGCCTCCCACTGGAACAGCTTCCCCGCCTCTCTGAAACTTGAGGAGAACCATCTCCGGTTCAGGAAGCACCTCAGGACCTTCCACTTAGCTACTGCTTTCTCTCTTCCTCTCCCCTACTGAACTGTGGCTGAAACCAAAACTGCACTGGTCATCTGGCTACCCTCTGATCTCGGGCCAGGGCCCCTCCCCGCCAGTTGCACTCCTGCACTGCCCCCCTGGTACCCTTGCACTTGGGGGCTGTTTTCTGTATCCCTACAGCCCCCTACCAGCGCTGACACTTGATGTCTGCACTTACCCTTGCACTTGCCACTAGCTGGCCGTACTTTCTATTTATTGGTTTTATTTACATTACTGTTGATCCCATGTACCGAACTGCCCCCTCCCCCTTGCACTTTTCCATTCCGCCCTCCCCAGCACTTGCATGATCTCAATGTCACCTGACCTAGTAAGAGCATTGTCTCTGTCTTCCCTCTGTGCACCTCCCTTGCCTCATCGCACCTTGAAATACTTGTGTACAGGCGCGTTATAAATGCCATATCATATCACATCATATCATGTAGAGAATTGAATACATTTCAGAAAGCGTTTATCTCATGATGAATTTTTGCAAAGTGTTCTTTTTAAAATCACACAGTAAATACTGCTGAATGATTAGTAAAGGTTGTTTTCCTTTGTTTGTTGTCGTATTACTCTCGTGTCCCTTTTAGCACCATGTAATTAATTTTCGATTCAGTGTTTGTTGGCCATCGTTTGCTGTTCACGTATTGATCCCACGGGTAGCTAAATCGATTAACCTTGATTTCATTTCATGAGCACATCTGTCTAGATAAAAATGTTCTCAAGCATGATTAGGTCTATGGCATGATACGTAGAGAGTTATAGCTCAGCAGTTATTCTTGGTGAACAACTTTACAGCGATCTGCATAGGCAAGGAACATTTTGAGGGTCACAAATGGGGTCAGGAAAGCAATCATTTTTAAATAAGCAGAATGCATAGGGTATTCATACAATTTACAGGAGACACATTTCAGATTTTACTTTGTTGGGACTTTTACAAATGTAACTTCCCTTGAGTAAAGTATTTTGTATATTTTGAGGAATTGCAAATGAAACATTTTGAAAACTCTTCTATTGCACGCAATAAACCTATAACATAGTTACAGTGTGGCTTTCTAAATGTTAATAATCACGCTGTGATAATAATGTCCATGGTTAATACTGGTTTGGAGACCACAAGCATCATAAACATCTGGCAGTTGTAGAGAAATGTCAGCAAACCTAGGAGTGTTCTATCAAGAGAGGATGTGCTAATTCATGCACACTATCCTGAGTTATATTCTGACTTTAAACCCAATGGAAATTGAATCTGGAACACTCAATTATAATAACACAAGTCTGATCCAGAGCAGTGTCAAGAAAAGGGCTCCTGACTAGGCCCTGATTTACCCAGGTGGGTACACAATCATATAATATCACAGTAATCAGGGTGAGAGAAAAACACACACTTTCATCATTCTACCCTTGCGTACAAGAAAAACATTGTTCTCAAACAGTTGTGAGGGTCGCTAGAGTTTTTATCCCAAGCGTTTAATGCACATGTGTTAATCACGGTATAACAAAAAGGACACTATAAACTTTATACAAGTGAGTACAACATATATACAAGTACAATCAAGTCAAATTGACTGGAATTGATGAACAATAGGCATGTTATTTCCTTTCTAAAATTTACGGAATTCAATCAACAGATAACATGTAAGCACTACACAGGTTCACAGTGCACAGATAACAGTGTTGATGATGGGCACTGGTAACAAAAAAGAAGGTCGTCGAACCTGCTGTGTTTGGGCCAAAAATAAGCTGTTGAATGAAGCTTGCATGTGGTTGGCCTTCATCGATACAGCTGGATGGGGAAGGGAGTATCCTTTTGGTCTTTGTCAAAGAAATTACAAGAGAGAAGTGGTTCCGAAAGTGTGTGGTCTCTTAAAGGAATTCATTAATATAAGAGACTATTAATGCTGTTTTTAAGAAAAAAGACAGTGATGGTGTATGGATGCCACCTCATTTGGCTTACCGTGTGTGAAGCTGCGCTATGGTAGGAGGCTTGTGAGCTGATCCCCTGTTCCAACTATAGGAGATTGGTACCACATTTTGCTTAGTGGAATCTGGTATGCCCGGTGCCTTCAGAGAAAGACAAAAGGGAATACCCGAGAGACTGTTAGTCTGATTCTGGGTCTCTACGTCGGCATCTCAATTACGCTGGGAGGCAGTGCAAAAAAAATGTATATATAAAAATATATATATATGTCTTACCGGAATCCAGTTTTTAGTGCTGGAGGTCTGTGGCTCCAAAGTAAAAGTAGGCCGATATATCATGTCCAATGATCCAGAGCAGAAAGATCAGGATGAGATGAGGCAGTGAGCATTCATTCATATAGCTTCTTGCCCTAGTGCTACTACCAGTCCCTATTTGCACTGGGCCGGGTCAAATTTTGCTCTTGTGGAAAAATGCATCGAAAAATAAATTTCTTTTTGTCCCAGTGCTTAAACCAATTAAAATTGCACTATATCGGTATAAGGTTTCTGTAATGTGCCTCCTCTATAACAATTACATATTAGTAATGTGCTGTGTTCGGTTCATGAGGTTCTATTGATAAAAGTAAACTTCACCATCATCTCACATTTGGAAGTCGATCCAGGGATGTGCAGGCCAAAATATGTCTTGGGATTAAACATTTCAAATACTTGCAGGTGTTGCCCTAACCATATTGTAGAAGTTATCTCAACAGCAGTATTACGATTGCTTCTAGGTGATGAACCAGAAATGGGCGCAATACATCTTCTCAGCCCAATATGGAGAAAACTATTAAACGCTATATAGCTTGCAAAAATGCAGAAAATAAATAGGGAGGTGATGAGTGTTATCTGCTTGGTATCAGGTAACCCATCTTTTGGTATAGGTCTGTACTACACAGGTTGGTAGTGTGACTGAGCAGCCAGGCCTATCTCAAGAGGAGTACATGTGAGCTGTAGAGCTGTAGCAATGGAATTTGTCAATACTAGTAACCAGGTAACATTTACTCTCAAGCTTTCAGTTATAAATACTTATTTATTTAATTAACATCAAGTTTTAAATAGGTATTCTTTAAAAAGGCAATTCATGTAACAATGTACATATACTTTTCATCAACAAAACAAGTCAGTGGATAATCTTTGGATATGCTTCCTAAACAATTCCTACACCCTGAGGTGACTTCAATCACAAGGACAGTACTGGCATTTATATATCACGCTAGTAAACATTGCTGGTTGCAGAAAGTAAAGGTTTAGGGAATGAAAAAGGTTAAACAGGTTCTCAGCATGTGTGATGACACTTAAATCTTCCAATGAAATCTAGACAAGCCTTGCCAAGCAATAACACTCTAAAACAAGTTACCGCCTATGAGGGACAAACAATATCAAAGTCAATGATATGATATGATATGATATGGCATTTATAACGCGCCTATACACAAGTGTTTCAAGGTGCTAGAAGAGTCTGCAGGCAGCCACGATACCCAAAGTCAATTTGAAACAGTCTATGGAGCTGAGGCACTTCTCAGAATTAAAGACTTGCAGAAAGTTAGAGAGTTTGTTAGAAAACCACTTGTAGTGTCACAAGCTGTTAAGCCTGTGAAAGGAGAGTTGGAATGAACTCTAAAAGTAAGCTACTGCAATTCCCAACTGAAAAAACACAGCTAAAAGACAATGAGCTAAGTACCCCAAGTCTAAACAGTCCCTCTGGTTTGAAGAAGAGTGGTCCAGCTGCAAACTGTCCTTTTACAGCGATGCAGACTCTGTGTTCCTGAGCCTCAGTCATGGGAACAAGAGGGAGGACATCTGGAGGGCTCCTGCTGCAGTAGTTGGAAGGTTGTCGGCAGCTATGGGCTCTTTTCGGTTCAGTGGAACTTTGCAGTTTCAGTGCTTAGTAAACAGCAGCGTCGTGGATCTCGGATACCGGTTGGGCTTCCTTCCCTCCTTGGGTACTGAACTCTGGTGAGGGGACTCGAACTCTGGTCGTCCTGCTTCAGGAGGGTCCTTAGGAGACTCCTGGAGCTTCTGGACGGATTTCAGACGTTGTACTTGACTACAGATTATTCGACCCCTGGCACTCGGTTCTTGCAGCAGTGAAGAAGTACAGCCAGTCAGAGAAGATTATCCAGTGGAGTTCATTGTCGTTCTCTGTTGAATTGAAAAAAGAGTTTCAGCAAAGCAGCAAGGCTTCACTGGGCAATTCAAAGGTCCAGGAGGATGCAGCAAGCTTTGTTCATGGTTTCTTCATCAGGTATTTCTCCCAGTGGTCGACTCTGCCCCTAGTCCTAAAATCCTCGCCTTTTAAGAAAGGTTCTTCCAATCGTGCACAGCCTAGACTGTCAATCACAAAGCAGGGTGTCCACAGCCAGCAACCAATCAGGACTGGTTGCATTCAGGCACTCCTAGACACAAAGGACAGGGGAGTTTCAGGAACCTCCCACACATCCTGTCTTTCCAGACACACTGGAGCCAGAGGCGGGCTTCAGGCTGAAGCCATCCAAAGACAAAATGAACAAAGGGCTTAAACCTGGCTCAACGCACAGAGTTAAGCCCAAGAAAGACCTCGCAAACAGAAAATGGTGAAAAAAGAAGACCGGGTCATTTTGACAAAATGGTCACCAATGGGTGCTGCGCAGCTGAGGGTTCAGCCTGCGGTAGAAAAACACAATGGTAGGAAAATTAAACCACTGCCACCAGCCATTTAAATTAGGGAGGGTAACATAAACATTTTACATGGGAATGTATGATAAGGGGCTACTAGATTTACCCCCCAACACGCCACATAAAATGGGGTGTGCTGGACCTACAAAGAGAAGAGATAAGTGAAGTCAATTTAACTTTACTATTCTTGGGAACTGTAGTTCTCCCCCACACTATAAAACCTATTCACCAAGCCCCTTTGTGATGATCTGGACCATCTTGGTATCACCTACACTAACTATGCAGATGATACCCAGATTTTCCTCCCACTTTCTGGGGATACGTTAAGGATTTGGCCTTGGTGAATAGGGTGTATCTCATCATCCAGGCATGGATGGCTATCCATGGTCTATGCCTGAATGATGACAAAACAGAGCTCATCATCCTGGGTACCCACACTGACCTTAAGAAACTAGGATAAGATTACTCATATTTCATAATTGATGGGAACCTTATTAAGGTGGCCAAGATGCTGAAATGCACTTGCACACTAAATTGTTAATGACAATTAAAGACAGATCTTGATAAATAACTTCAGACAAGAATTTGAGGTGCAGGGGAGAAAGACTCAGCCTTGGTATCTAGGCTGGAATATACTAGAGAACAGAAGAAATCCAAATCTTGGAAAGCTGCGGCCCCTGCACACTGTCAATGAGGCAATAAACCTAAGGAGATGTAAAAACAGGTCTGACTGGTTTCAAGAAGACTTTTTGTATATTTTACACACATACAGTGTATACAATTTTTAGAATGACAGTGATATGTAGTTCAATACATCCAAAGAATGACATACAATGATTCTGTTAGTTTTTGGAGGAAAAGATGTCTTCTCCTTTTTTATTATTTTCAGGTTGGCCCAACGCGTTTTGAGATTCATATTCTCTTCATCAGGGGCATAAATCTTCAATAATTCTTTCAGTTTAATCTACAAATAATTAATCAAGCATTAATTACTTTTTACAGAAGGTCAAAAGAAGAATAATTAACCAAGTTAAATCACTTTTTATAAAAAACAGACAATTCTTAAAGAGGGGCATCCCCTTACAAGTTCCTCAATGAACCTGACCTTGCTAGGGTACAATTGTTAAGAGTGCAATGATTTGATTCATGTTGTACATTTGGTACCGAAATATTATGTCATGTGAGACCAAGATTGAGAATAATGTAGTTTTAACAAGATTTCTACACATTAAGAACCTTTAATTTACATGGATATGCTATCTTGAGACATAATAATGCCTAGAAAAAATTCAAATAAATAAATAGAGCCTGAATATAAAGTCGGGAAGAGATGGGGAGAAGGCGAACTCACCCTTCTTCCGGTAAGATAGTGGATAGAAGTCCATGGAGAGAGCAGTGGTTGCTGAAGGTAGTCTAGTCAGGAAGCTCTGTTCTCCTATGGGAGAATAAGAGCATAAGTGCCTACAGTCCGTCTAGGCTTAAGTAATAGCCCTATGATGTGAAAGAGAACTTACTTTCAATTAGATGATAGAAGAAGCAACAGTCTACGGCAGGATTGCGGTCAGGAAGCCCAGCTCTTAGACCGCATCTGCCATGGACTGTTTATTTATACTCAATGATGGAGCCGTGACGCCACTCGCGCATGCGCAAGCGGCGTCACAACAACCATGACGTCACTCGCGCGCGTGCGAGCGGCGTAATGTCAGGAATACGTGGGCGCGGGCGGCGTCAATGACACGTCACCCGACACCCTGTATTCAATATGAAGGTAAGTAGACGAGACGTGATAACATAACTGTTGTCACGCACTATTCAGGTCTGTGAAAGTAGAATGTTATAAAGGCTCACTATTTACTGTGTGTCTATGAAAAAAATGAAGAGAAGTAATCTAAAAGGTATTATGTTGCATGTCAAACTTCAACAGCCTACCGCCACAAACTAATGGTGTAAACGGCTAAAGTTGCATTAATGAAAAAGATAAGAACAATGGTTTGATCATTGCAATAAAAACAATCCAAGTACACTGGAGAGCATTGTTGTGATTCAATGTTGACTATCCAGAATATCCAACTTTTACATATCAACATTTCAAAGAAAAGGAAGAACAGACACCTGTACAAATTGTCTAACCCAAAAACGGAAGGGTGTACAATCTATTGTCAATACCATCCTAAAAGGTGTTATAATCAGGGAATCCTAGAAACACATTATCAGTTATTAAGGCAAGCATTGTGAGAATGTGAAAAATAGCCATGTTTACAGAAATGGACCTAAATAATAGTCCTCATTAAGGCCCAGTGGGGTCATTGCATCAAGTTTATTTATCCAGAACAGTTCTCTCTGGGCCAATAGTTTAGGTAGATTACCTCCCCGGCTGAGGGGATGTAGAACCTCCAGAATCACTAATCGCATTTGACAGACATTGGGCCTCATGACGACCCTTGCGGTCCGGAAATAACGGTGGCGGTAAACCCGCCGCCACCGTTGTTTCCGGACCGCCTGATCCCGACCCCTGCAGGCGGGAGGTGATGTTCCCGCCAGGTCTGACCTGGCGGGTTTAACACCGCCCGCCTGCAGGCGGACGAGGAAACACCGGCAGCATTACAAGATGCTGCCGGTGTTTCCATGATCCCGATTCCCATTGAGTCCCATAGGACTCAATGGGAATGGGGATTTACACCATTCCGCCTCCGTGATTCCCGGAAAGCCGGGGTTGTGATGCCCCGGTAATTCCGGGAATCACGGAGGTGGAATGGTAATACGAGTCCGGCGTTAACCAGGCGGTTTTACCGCCTCGGTTAACGCCGGACTCGTAATGAGGCCCATTGTGTCTTGAGTCACGGAAATGTCTGAAGACTGGTGATTTTATGTTCTGTGTCCTGATGCACGATTTGTGTTCCGTCCATCTATCCTTTGCCCTTCTGTTTGTCTTGCCGACTTAGTATTTCCCACAAGGGCAGCGAATTGCGTAGATGACATTTTTGGTGTCACATGTTGCGAAGTGCTTCAACATGATTTTTTTACCAGTATGCGGGTGACGGATGTGGTCTCCTTTACTTAGGTTATTACAATGCTGGTAATGTAGGCAAGCAAAAGAGCCAAATTTTGGTTTACTTAGGGTCTTCTGTGTTGTTGATTTGCTCCTTTCCGCTCTTATCAATTGATCTCTGAAGTTCTTTCCACGTTTATAGGCCATCATTGGGGGATCTGGAAATAAGTTGGATAAGGTTTCATCTGATTTAATCAAGTTCCAGTTTTTATGGATGATTCCCTTAATTTGGAAACTTTGGCTTGAATATTTGAGCGTATGTATCAGATTTTTTTCTTCTTTCTTTCGATTGGCCTGTAAGAGTACATTTCTGTCATGTGGCTCAGTGCGTATGATGGCTTTGTCGATAATCTCTGGAGGAAATCCTCTGTCTAAGAACCTTTTCTTCATGGTATTGTATTCTTCTTGTAGTGTGTCCGTTTCAGAGGTAATTCTTTTGAATCTTTACAACTGACTGTATGGTAAATTGTCTTTGAGATGTTTAGGGCGATGGCTTGCATGATGCAGACAACTGTTCACATCTGTGGGTTTACGGAAGATCTTAGTTTTCATATGCGTGCCAGTATATTCCACTGTGACATCGAGGAAATTAACCGTAGGTTTACCGATATCCATTGTAAAGCCAATTCTTTGGTTACAGGTAGTTCCAGAATTCAAGTAGTTCCGCTTCTGTACCTTTCCAAATTCCAAATATGTCGTCTATGTATCATAGCCAGGTTTGTATCTTATTCTGCCATCTGAGGTTGTCCAGTACGTGTGTTTTTTCAAAGTGAGTCAGTAGGAACCACTCCTGGCTTCTATACCTTCCGAAAGAGGGATGGAAGTGTATAAACTATTTACATCCATTGTAAACAGAAGTACAGTCTCATCCTCCAACTGTAGTGCTTGTAAGCTCCTCAGGAAGTGAGTGGTGTCTTTAAGATATGTGCTGATCGATTGAACTGCCGGTTGAAGAGCAGTATCTAAGTAGATGGCAAGCGGTTGGAAAATGCTGTCTGTCCCAGCGACAATAGGACGGAATGGTGGATCATTCAAATTTTTATGGATTTTGGGGAGTCCATAGAACACCGGCGTGACGGGATGTTTTTGAATAAGGTATTCTGCTGTTTTTTCGGAGATCCAATTCATAGTTTCAGCCTTGTCCACAGTTGTCTGTACAATAGAGATAATTCCCATGACTGGGTCGTTGTCTAGTGGTTTCTAAGTCCGCAAATCTTCCAGTAGTTTCCGACATCCTTTGTCATAGAGTAAGGTATCTATCAGAACGAGTGCTCCACCTTTGTCTGCCTGTTTTAGTGTCAACGTGGTATCTTCTGCTAGTTGTTTTATTAATTTCAGTTGGTGTTTCCTGATATTGCATTTCCTAGGCTGGGCGTATTTCAGACGTTTCAAGGAAGTAAAGACTCTCAGTTTCTACCTCGATTCCACCCTCTCCCTGGACAAACAAGTAAACGCAATGGCCTCCGCCACGGCCTACACTTGTAAGCTTATTAGAACTGGCAAACCCTTTCTATATGATAACAACTGCATTACCCTGGCTAGAGCCCTAGTCCTTTCTATACATAGGTGCCAACAAACCAATTAACCTGTTAATCAAGCTTTGCATTACCTTAACTGCTGCGCCCTGATACCCCTTTGTCTGGTGCGCATTATAAATGAATAAACAAACAAAACAAAACAAACACAAGAAAAGGTAGTTAAACCTTATGTGATATCTAAAGGATTTCTCTGTGACACTGCACTGAAGGTGCTGTGTGTCACCATACAAAAAGTAGATGCCTATGGAGTTTGTCAGACTCCAAAAACAGTCGAAACACATAATCCAAATAAGGTCAAAACACATGAGAGAGTGGGAAAAAGGTCTCACTCAATCCAGGGTTAAAATTAAAACGTCCTAAAACCCAGTAGAAGAGCAGGGGGCTCTAAGGTTGAAGGGAATTAGCACAGAAATTATAATTCTCCCTAACAATGATAGAAGTGTATAGACACCACGTGTGCGTAATGTTCATTCTGACTAGTACATACCACTCCAACAACTACCATCATTTAGACCTACTGCCAGCTCTAGGGGGCCAAGTATTTTAACTCACATTGCATACTGCAGTTTTAAATATTTCTTATGGTATCTGAGTGAGGGTTTGTTGTAAAAAATATATTATACCAGTGCATTCTCTTCTCTTGCTTTCTATTGCATCATCTAAGTTCAGTCGTTCGGGTCTTCACAATTTTAGAATTCTAGTGTTTTAGCCACAAAATGAAAAACCACAAGGGAATGTGAGACAATGGACCTCATTACACGGTAGGAGGTAACCATGGTGCAATTAGCGCCATGGCTATCCCTACCGCCTTCTGGGTCCGGGTAGGCGGTATGGGGACTTACCGGGTCATTCAGACCCTTGAGGACCCGGTAAGTCCCCATGCCAATTGTCATTCCCCATTCCCATTCGAGCCCCCATAGATCTCAATGGGAATAGGGAAAGAGCTAATAACGGTACCGCTACTAGTGGTACCGTTATTTGCTCTGAAGTCCCTCAGCGGGTCCCTTCCTTAATGTGTGGTCTGACCACACGTTAAGGACGGGACCCGCTGAGGGACCTCGTAGTAGGGCGGTAAGGGATTACCGGCACCAGTGCCCTTACCGGTGCCGGTAATCCCCTACCGCCTACCGTGTAATGAGGCCCAATATGTTTCCAACTCTGTATTTTTTTTTATTGAAATCCTTGATCTTAACATTTTGTTTTCGTTTCCATCTCACAATTCAAAGGAAATGCACTTGAAATACGGTTAGAAAATCCAAGCTTAAAATAAGATGCAAAAAAGACACTGTCAAACGTAACTCACTAATCAAAGAGCTGCCACTAATCATTCAAAACAAAGGCTCCTATTCAAATATACAGGTGAATTGATATTCTAAATAATACATTAGTACAATATCTAGATTGATAAAAGTGAAAATATGTGGGTTTGTGGCTTGGTTTGTGGCAAAGCATTGTTCCTTATATAATTCTACACAGTTTCATCAATATGCACCAAATTCTGCATGGGCACCTGTTCGGACCCTGCGGACAATACTGGCTACATGTCATTTGCACACCTCATCCCCTTCCCTGGATTTCAGCAGAATTCAAAATGTGTTTGTGGGTTTGTAGCTTTGCAAAACGTTGTTCTTTATACAATTCCACACTGTTTCACCAATCTGAACCAGATTTTGCATAGTTACATGTTAGGACCCTCCGGACATTACTGGCTACATGACTTGTTGACACCCCACCCCTTTCCCCAGATTTCAGCACAATTCAAAATTTGTTTGTGGGTTTGTGGCTTGGCGAAGCGTTGTTCCTTATACAATTCTATACCATTTCCCCAATCATCAACACATTTTGCATAGTTACATGTTAGGACCCTACGAACATTACTGGCTACATGACATTCGTACAACCCACCATTTTTCCCAGATTTCAGCACCTTTTTAACCATGAGACGGTTACCTGAAATCAGCGAAACATCAATGTGTTCATAAAAGGACCGGTCCGGACACGAGGAACACAACTCGAGGTCCCCTCTGATGCATGGTGAAGAAACCATGATGACACGCACGGTGAGTGGTTGTCTGGTCCTTTATTTCAACAGGCCTGCAGGGACACTCACACCAAGCAGTGCCATCCAGAAACCGTCCCTCATAGATCTCCTGAGTCTTCCAAATTCCATTTGGAAGTCTCGGATGCTAGAATGCAACACATCTCCTCCCCATAACAAACACCCATAATTAACGCTTAACCCCAAACAGGAAAGAGGAAATGGGACACAAGATGAAAAGTAACTTGGACAATAACAAGGTGATCAAAAACACGAAAGGCTAAATTACATTTAAGATAATACATGTGAAACTTCTAACTGTTGTTCTAAATACAGGTTCAAATACATGTGCTTAGATTACTCACAGACAACATTTTCCAACCATGTAGGTTCTCTTCTCATTCTATAACTCAACACCCTTATTATTCATGTTCCTTGACAAATCATCCTCAGAATTTGTGTTCACTGACATCCCATTCTGACCTTCCCCACATTTCGCTAACTTACGCATCGACCACACCTCCCCTCCTCCCACAATCACCACACCATTAGCAACAGCAGGTATTCTTTTCAGACAAATACATTTACTTTCAATGCACTTATGCGTGAACCTGGAATTCTGAATAATCACCCAATCTCCTGCCTTCCAGTTCTGCTTTTTCACTCCCTTTTTCACATCAAACATTTCCTTGGCATCCCTTTGACACCTCCTTATGCAATCCATTATTGCTTCTCTATCCACCTCTACTGATGTAGCCAAACCTAAGCACCCCGGGCACAATTTTGTGCCTGGCTCCCTCCCCTTTAATGACACAAACGGCAAAGTTTGTGTTACTGAATGTGGTGTGGTAAGGTAACCCCACATCATGTGATTTAGCACTTCTTTGCATGGCAAGCTTGATCTTAACGCTAACTGAATTCCTCCTTTAGTTAATCTATTGGCTGTTTCTGCCAATCCATTAGCCATTGGGTGGTACAGTGCCATGCGGGTATGCCTGATGGCGTAACTGTCCAAAAACGTGTTATTGAAATCCGAACAAAATTGTACACCATTTTCAGTGACACTTTCCGTAGGAAAATCTTCCCTCAAAAAATCTCTCTCCAGAAATGCTACCAACTCTCTTGCCGTCACTTCCCTAACTGCACTCCACTCTACCCATTTGGTATGAAAATCAACTAAGACAAACAAACATCTCATTCCTTCCTCTAATCCATGCACCGGACCCATTAAGTCAATCGCTACCTTACTCCAAGCCTGCTCGGGAAAAAATTAGGAATGAGCGGAGTTTCTCACACAACTTTGGTCTTGTCACTTAAGCAACAAGGCATACCATTTCTAACATATCTTTCCACCAAAGTGTCCATTCCAGCCCACCAAAAGCTCTGTCTTGGCCATTTTATTGTGCTACTCACCCCTAAATGGCCCTGGTGAGTTGTTTCCACTATTTGGGTTCTGAGCTTCTATGGCGGGACAATACACAACACTCTCCCAAGCTTCCCATCAATGACACTCAATTCTTCATTTACCTCCCACCAAACTTCAAATCTCCTATCTAAAATGTCTTTTTGTGGCCAACCCACATCAGTTCATTCTTTAATAATTTTCATGTCCTCATCCAGATTTTCACAATTCTCCCATTCCATTTGTGCTATAGTTGCTAGTTCCAATGGAGGATCTTCGTAGACATGTTATTTAACCATATGCCTATGGAAATGTGAAGATTGAGTTAATAGGGAAATTCTCAGCTGTCATCAAATATAAGGGCAGAAGCTTTGTGGCGGATGTATATGTCCCCAAGGAAGGGTCATCCCTGCTAGATTGGGAGCAGCAGTACAACCTCAGAATGTGTATTCATGTTAAGACCACAGGTCAGGGTTACTCATAAAGGATGCAATGGTTGGCCGCTGGTATTCTTCAGGTTACTTTAATCAAGCAACATAGGCAATCAGGTCACATCAGGAACATTAAGGAGCTAGGGAAGTACAGAGGGGAACCACTGGCTCCACCACCCAGGCTACATCTTCCATCTGCACTGGGTGGAATCATATTCAAACACAACATTCTAATGATTCTCCTAGCATTCCATTCATGACATCATACCTTGCATTCACACCTCATGCAACGAGGATTCAGGAACGAAGAAGGAAAGTGATTCAAACAACTCCTTCCGTTACCACAAACAAGCACATTTTCGCAATCAGACAACACTGCACTCAAAGTCACAACAAACCCCCTACCGTTACCACAGACAAGCACACAAGTAATCAGATAGCACCCATGCACCTGCATATCTGACACCAGCACAATAGTTTAACTAGGGTAATGGCTGACCAACCGGGTGTATCTAACATCCAGGTAACGGCACCACACCAACATTGCAACCAACCACTACCATCTCAGCAATTACTCAGACACCTTCCACCCACTGCTGTCACTGGTGGGTCACCAGCCTGCCACACTGCAGCGCTACCTGCCCCTCCTTGGGCCAACAAACATACAAACCAAACCATCATGGAAGAAACATTGACACCTCTCGTCCACCACTGCCACTGGGGAACCTCAGGGATGCCACCCCCAAGCACAAACTGCCCCTATATGGCTGGAACGTGGCCCGCTACACCACCTACAATAAAACAGTGCTAACCAACACAACAGACCGCTCTAACCATGCCAACCAACACAACAGACCATTCCAACCAAGTCTAAAGGGTCGGACGCATACTTTCCACAACATCCACGACAACATTCTCACCTGACATACGCTCATCACACACACACTCCAGCAACTGACTTTCACGGTGTAAATCAAGCCGGTCAACAAACTCCCAATAACCAAACCCCAGAGTGTTGGCCAGACACACTGAGCCTTCAAAACCAAAACCCAACTAGGAGGCTGCCCGCAACAGGACCAGCTGAACCCTGGCACAAAAAATGTTGGAAGTTGCCCAGGCTTCCAAAATCATCTGAAAATTAATCCTGGATCCACACAAACCCAACCTATGCAAACTCAATTGCTGAGAAGGCCTCCATCCAATGGTTAACTCCACCACTGGACGCCGGAACCGCACCCAGAGCCATTCTCGACTAAACATCAAACACCTGTAGCAGCATGCACACTATACATCACCACAAACTCTGCACCACAAACTCACACCATCCAAGCAAGCGCTGCTTTACACTGGATCCTTGAAACAACTCAACTCGGTGTGATACCATAACTCATCGTCACACGGGAACTACAGGGTTTGGGCAGGGCTCTACCCACCCCACATCTAAACATGTACACGACTGAACGCCATCCAACCCATGGCAACATCATCTCCCCATTATTCATAACAGTAAAGCATATTAAAGATGCTGTTCTAAAAGTCCATGTGGAGATTATCCCCACCTAAGCATTGCTGCAAAGCCTCAAAATGGGTTAATTCTAGCATGTACCAACAATACACGCCTATTTACTGTTGTAAACATCAAATATAAGAGTCCATGTTGCTTACTCACAGAATGCAATCTAAACATCCTGCAAATCCTCAAAATGTTAAACTAGCAGGTTAATCGCCAGAGAAGAAACCACGATGACACAGTGGGCCTCATCACGACCATGCCGGTCCGGTAATAACGGTGCTGGGAAGACTACCGGCACGGTTGTTACTGGACCGGCATAGTCCGAATTTGCGGGTGGGTGCTATCCAGCCCGCCAGGGTCAGACCTGGCAGGCGGAACGGCAGCACGCCCACAGGCAGAGTTTCACGGAAGCACCGGCACCGTTTTTAACGGTGCCGGTGCTTCCATGGTCTCCATTCCCATTGAGTCCTATTGGACTCAAATGGGAATGGGGATTAACATTTACCTGCGCCTGACTTCCCAGAATGCCGGGATTGTCATCCCCCAGTGTTTCCAGCAAGCCAGTCCCCGGTAAATATTGCAAGTTCGGTGGCAACCCACTGGTAGCACCGGCAGGGTTACCGCCAGACTAATAATGAGGCCCAGTGAGTGGTTGTCTACTCCTTTATTTCAATGGGCCTGCAGGGACACTCACACCAAGCAGCACCATCCAGCAACCATCCCTCATAGATCTCCCGAGTCTTCCAAATTCCATTCGAAAGTTCGGTAATACATATGAATGTGATGATCTTTGCCAGGTCCTTGGCAGAAATCCTTCTGAAACATATTCCTTTACTAGTCCACCCTTCTCTCAATCAAGCACTCAAGCTGGCTTTATGACTGCAACAACACGTATACAATAACGAATAGTCACGCAACACACATATATTCGAAAGATCAAGAGAGCATGCAACACACAGTTCTAAAATCATAAAGCATTACATTGCATTGAAATTATATGAAATTACATAAAACCTGCACTAAAATAGAATGCACCCAACAGAAGAGATGTATACCACATTATGTGCCAGCCTACTGTCTATATGATGCTTGTCATAGAAATAGGGCAACCATGTCTTGCAAATATTAGCTAAATAAGGATAGAATTGCCTCGGAAACTCATTGAACTGATCTAAGACTAGTCCACCTAAGTCTGGGGAGCAACCATATTTTCCTACGGATGGCATATTGGGGACACAAGAGAATAAAAAGAATGGTCGCTATTAGAGATATTTGATCACAGAGACAATGGCAGAGATTTGGTCAGAGTATGGAATTACTCCGACTCAGTTCTAGGCAATTTAGGTTTAATTAAAAAATAAACCCTGTGCTTCTAGTTGCCGTCTAGTCTTGGTCTCAAGAAACAAAGTCCCAAATCTGCCAGTTCTTTAAATGTCCAGGCAAACCACGTTCATTGCGCCACAAAACATGTTTAAAGATCACAGATCTCTTCTTCATATATCTGGGGAGCCTAAAATATAATTTAAATCAGACTTTTTAACCTGAGCTGTGATATACATATATCATAGTAGGTTCCATACCTCATTCATAAAGCTTAAATCCTGTATATGCTTGTGGAAAAAAACACTGCGAGGATTAATCCAGAGCTGAAGCCAAAACAGCAAGGGTTTAGGACTATTCGTTTGCTAATTGCATGTACGCCCAACTGACAATGCAGAACAAGCATTGGTGTTCCCTGTCCCACCTGCAACAAATGCCTCAAGAGGTGATTTTCCAGCACATACAGTTGGCAGCAATTTGTATGAATCCAGAGATCAGCTCCAAAAGCAAGCTCAAGACTGCCTTTGCCCGGAATACTCCCAGTGGGGATGTGGCGTATACATTGGCAAAGCGCTGGTTGAACCTTATTATTCCTCCCAACAACTGCAATAAAGAACTGGTATTATGGACAATGTGAGGATTCCATATAGAAAAATGTGAGAACCCTTCTCCCAAATAAACCACAGATTATCCATTTAGGCCATTCTCCCAGCCCTAGCTGCTCTTTCTGCATTATCTCTCGACTCATGTTGATAAAGCCAGTAGGGGGCTAGTATTGGGTGTTTATCACTAGATATTGATACTATTCTTTTATTCCTCAAAAACGGACAGACACGATTTGCCCACCACACAAGCAGTTGGTGAGTTTGAAACCTACTGGGGACTGCAAACAAACTGAGCTAAGTGTGAATTTTTACCTCATACTGAGTCCACTCTCTGACATGCTGAAATTCGTGAATATGGGTGGATGCCTTCGACCATAAGTTATGTGGTAGTAAGGGTTTGTAAGAGTGATATTAAAGTATTAAGAGTTAAACCATTTCACTTCGTAGATGCTCTGACCACAAAAGGTAAGACATGGGTGAATCTCCCCCTCTAAGTGAACGGGGTAGTTAAAGTATCCAAAATGATAATTTTACTCAAAATATTGTATTACTTTCATAATATCCTTGATTGGTTGACGTGCACACATTTAGTGAGACTGCAGCATCATGGGGCATCAAGGGACACTGATTAATTGGGTGGCTGCTCCAGAAATGGAAATGTATTTCCCAGGCTCTCAATCCCCATCTGCAGTATGGTGGCGGGATAAGGGATCTGGCTCAATGGATGTATCTATGGAACAGGTATTGTTCTGTTCACTCACACTCACTTCTCTTCTATCTGGCACTATTACTGATAACTGCAACTTTTATCCTGTTCACTGTACCATGCCTACTTACTGTTATTCCATATCAGCTGGATGTACTATTTTGGAACATAGTGAATCTGCCTCGTACCTGTAAGCTTTGTTGTGGAAATCCTGGGTGCTATTGGGGATACAAAAACTAAGAGGCATGTATCCAGGGAAGATGTTTGTCTCCCATGATCTATTCAATAAAGGCATGGGGGCAGGCTGAGGCTCCTCTACAGTATTATCCTATGCTAAGAGCGTTTAAAGCCTGTTGGTCTGAATTTCCTCAAAAGCCTATGAATGCCCCCCTTCTCCAGTATATTCTTCATGCTGCAGGTTGCAGGCATATTGTCTCTGTGTTTTCTTCGATGGTGCAGGATGTTGCGTTAACAGGGATCTCAAAGGTAAGAGGTAAATGGCAGCGGGACCTGAAGGTCACATTCACAGACAAACAGTGGGCACAGCTATGTGCATATTCTAAAACAGTGGGCCTCATTACGACCCAGGCGGTAAGGGGTTAACGGCGCCGTAAAAGGTGGCGGCACCATTAACCCCTTACCGCCTAATTACGAGGTCTTTGCGGGTTCCAACCTGAACGGCTGGTTTTTACCAGCCGTTAAGGATTGGACCCGCAAAGGGACCTTGGAGGTATTTACGGTACCGCAATTTGTGGTACCGTAACTACCGCCTTCCCCATTTCCATTGAGCCCTATGGGAAAATGGGAATGGGGAAGGGCCAATGGTGAATGGGGAATTACCGCCCCGCCAACCTTGGAATGGGGCAGTAATTCTGCCATTCACCATGGTGCAATCGGTAAAATACCGGCGGCAACCATGGCGCTACTAACGCCATGGTTACCGCCTGGGTCGTAATGACCCCCAGTATCTTCAATTAATGGCAGCGATGGAGTCAAGTCAAATAATCCAGTAGAGTGCAGATTACACCTGCTATGGTAGCACTATTTGCACAACATTATCCGAAAACTATTAAGCCTGGACTCGCACTATCCGTTTATTGGGCAGATTGCAGAAGTGGTCCAGTGAATTGGCTAATATGTCTAGCATTATTGATCACAAAGTGGGGTTTGTTAACATGGAAAGATGGTGAAGAGTTTACGGACTGTAAGTGGTGTTGTGACTTGATATAGAGTAGTTAACATGAAGAAAAATACAGTAATCTACTACATTTATTGCAAAGATCGTAGGATATTTGGGAACTGTTTCAAATATATTTATGTAAAATTTGCCTACAATCTAAGATGCCACAGATTATGACAGAGATGCATTGCTGTGTCTTTTTTATGTGCCCCATGAATTTTCCTCGCTCTGTATGATTAAGGCTTTTTACTTTACATTTTTAGTACTGGGATTTCTATTTAATTATTGCCACTTCATGTTGTGTGGACCATTCCAGTGCTGTAAATAGGTATGTCTAAATTACCTTAAGTGCCACATTTCAAACTGTCTTCATATTCTGTGATACATGAGATGATTTAAAAGGAAAGAGTTTAGAGTTTTACAGATTAGAGTTCAGAGTTAAAAGATGAGAGATTTAGGGCCTCATTAAGAGTTTCGCGTACAGTAAAAACGTGGCAGAAATTGCGGCACTGCCACTTTTAATTCAGCGCCAAATTCAAAGATTCAAAGCTGAAACTCACTAAAAACTGCCTGGTTTTGTTTGGAAGCAATTTCCTCCACCCAAGACAATTAAAGCATGTGCTAACAGCGCATTGGGCAATATGGAATGTGCCCAAGGAGCGGGGAATAACTGATGGGTCCGCATCACTCTGAATCATGCACACTTCCCATTACTGCCAGCTTACCATATGTGGTAATGATACAAGAGTTTGAAGGTATTACTGTAGGTAATGGTGCCAGGCTCTTAACGAGACCCTTACAGTTTAGAGTTATACGTTCAGAGGTTTGTGTTATTAGAAACTAGCAGTTTGGAATATTAGTGATTGCCATTTTTAAGGGTTAAGATTTTAAGGATTTTATCAGTTGAAGACTAGTAGAGTTTTAGTGCTGAAGAGTTTAGGAGTTGTAGAGTTGTAGAATTTGGTAGAATTAAATGTGCAACAGATTTTACATTTCACTTCCTCTCTGTTACTACCTCCTCCTGCTGCTGGTGCAGGCCTTGGTTTCACAGCCTCCCATACCAGTGTACCCAGGGTCACAAGCAGGACTGTCTCAGTCTGCAATGTGTCACCCAAGCCATGACAAACTAGTTAGGGAAGGCAGCCACCAGGTAAGAGCAGGAGTAGACATGCTGATCTCACACGTGCTTGTGTTGTGTGCATCTATGAACATCTGCTACCAGCTATGTCATGCACACTACGCCTGAATAGTCTTCTGCACATGTGGTAATGCTTCTTATGTTGTCCGCTCTATGTATTTTAGCCAGTGATATATCTTGTATTGTCTGTTAAATGTATTTTAGAAAATAATGAGCTTCTCAAATGGAGTGATGCGTCTCAGTTCTTCAGCACATCTGGATTTTTGTGAACTGCTTCATGCACTTACACGTGTGCAATGATCTTAAGCCACAAAGAGAACTGGGAGAACATGTCAACCACTAAATGAATGGTGCAGCAAAATACTTCTCCTTTGCCAAAAGCCAAAGAAAAGGAAAACATTGCTACTTTATGTACCTGTGAAATAGAGAACTTTGCAAAATCATACTAGCACAATACAATATTTGCCTTCCCCTAGCCTCAATGGAGAGTAAAAGCCCAGTAGTTACTTCTGGTGAAAAACGTTGCAAATATATGCATAGACAGAGGGTCAAAATAGGGGGATCGGAAAAGCAGCATGTTATAGATAGGCCAAATACAGATGGGATTCTTACAACATCACAGGAGACGATCTCTGTTTTTTTCTGCTCACTTATTTCTGGCACTTAGAAATTCAGCTTCTCTTGAGTCAAATATTTTGTATTTATGGAGTAATTACAGATGCACATTATTGACGACTCCTCTACTCAATCCGGTATTTCTGTTACTTGAATCCACTGTTGCTTTCTAAATGTTGCTACTGACAGTAAAAAGGACTACCAGAGATAGCTCTAGTATGGAGACTGTCAGCACCATTACCAACGTGCGGTTGAAATAATCACCAAAAATAGTAGTGCGTCCCCGGGAGAGGATGTGCTCATTCCTGCTCAATGTCTTGAGCCATGTTGTGACTTTATACCCTGTTGGTTGTAATTGAATGTGCCACATCTCGTAATCCCCAAGAACAATTACACAAGTCTGATTCTGAGCGTAAAGGTCAGGAAAAACTGAGGATTGATCTGGCTAATGCAGGCATGTGGGTACATGTAAAAGTGACAAAAGCGTGTATACTCTAGAAATGGAAGGTCATGTAATTCACAGATACAAACACAGTCTGTAGGTAGATCTACTTTCACAGCAGGCTGGGAGTAACAATCTCCAACCCCTTCCAAATTTCAGGCTGATAGACAAGCCTTAAAGCTTTTCAGGCTGAGTGTCATGTGTAATGCTTTGTAATAAGGACATAGAAGATGTACAATTGTACATACTCACTGTTCTTTATGTGAATGCATTTAATATCAAAGATTACATTATACATCTTCTTTACTTTGTGCAAAAACATATCACTACACCCACCAAACAAAGGGAATGGGAGGGCTGGCACACAGCGTTCATAAATATAACATGTTCTCTGTGGTGCAAATACCAGTCCCTATTAGTGCCAGGGCATACATTGCCTTGGTGCAAAAATGCATTGAAAGAATACATTTTTTGAAGTAGGCAAGTTTTTGCCATATTGCTAAAACCATGTAAAATTACACTTGTACTGGTGTACATTTTCTGCAATGCTGCTCCCGCTGTACATGTGTTATTACCTATTATGTTTGGTGCTGTACGTATTGAGGTAGTTCTATGGATACAAATACATTCCAATGCAGTCTCACATTTGAAGGCAGGTCAGGGGATTTGCATCCTTTTTTCAGGGAAAGGTGAAATATTCATTGGAAGCATGAAGTTCAAGTGCATGCAGTTGCACACCTTGTGTCCCTGATCTCTATTGTACATCGAATCCTAGATAAGAATCAATGGGGGTCATTCCGACCATGGCGGTAGGGGGTTAACGGCACCGGCAAGAATGCCGGTGCCATTAACCCCCTACCGCCCTATTACGAGGTCCCTTAGTGGGTCACGCCAGGACCGGCTGGTTTTACCAGGCTGTTTTAGCGGGACCCGTTAAGGGACCATGGAGCTAATAACGGGCCCGCAAATTGCGGGCCCGTTATTAGCTCCTTCCCCATTCCCATTGAGCCCTATGGTGGTGCAAATGGGAAAGGGGAATGGTTTTCTGAATGGGGACTTACCGGGTCCTCCAAGGTTGGAATGACCCGGTAAATGCCCTTTCAGTGAACCCAGACTTGGACACGGGTTTGGCGGCACACATGGTGCTATTTGCACCATGGCTGCCTTCGAACTCATAATGACCCCCAATGTCAGTATCTCTGAATCATAGTGTAGGTTTAATCTCAACTGCAGTACCCAGATTGTTTCTAGATGATGAACAAGAAATAGCTGCATAAAATATTCTCAGGCCAGGAAGGAGAAAATAATTATGAAATATAAAGCTTGAAAAAACTGTGAAAATTAAAAGAGCGATGAACAAAACAAATATGGGAAAGCGTGTTTGGGAACGTTGATATTCTCTAATTAATGTTATGCCATGTTATTTTGATGTGATTTATACCGTGCCCAGCCACCATTTAATGATATGAAAGATAAGGGTAGGTAGGTTTATTAGTGGGAATAGAGGGAGAGTGCAGGACTGTTTGCTGCTCTGTCTGGAAAAACTGGTCAGTGTGTGTGAGTTTGCATCTAGGTGGTATGGTTCCGTGTACGTTTAGTGCTTGAGTCCATATGGGAGCTCTTGTGTGCCTGTGGCAGAGGGTGAATTTATGACTCTGTTATGATTCTGCCAGTTATTGGTGGAGTTTTGCTGTTTCGTGTCAGTGTAATGTGCGGGTGTCGAATATTATTATTTATTTAGTTTCACAAAAATACTTTACAAAATATTCATTTAACACATCACATTACTTCATTGTATTTAAAACTCGAAATCTAAGATCTAAAAACACAAATATCAACATCTAATCATCAGAAATAAATTGATCAAAATTGGTGGAAATTGTATATGGCAAGCACATATCAGCATAAATCCTTTCATATGTCCTTTACAATCTCCATATATATAATAGTTCTGTAATGGACCATATTTAAAAGCAATATATACAAATATTTTAATACCTCATCTAAACGCGTCCTGATCCAATTTGGTACTGATAACTAATTGATAATTAGTTATTTCACCTGGTACCACAGTCAAATCGTTTTTTTAATTATTACCCACAACTGATACAAGGAAATATGCACTTTTTGGTTGTCTGTATTCAGACAATAAAGTCAGAAATCGTCACTCTTAATAGAATCAAATTTAAACACGAAGGGGCCTATTAAAGTCATACATGTATTGCCCATAGTTTCACATTCTGTCAAGATATGCTTGTCATCAATAGTGGGGCTCACCTGCGCTTTGGAGTCCGATTCGCAGGAGGACAGATCCGATCCGGAGAGTTCTGTAGCAGTCTTTCCAGGGGTCCCTTTTTTTGAGAAGAGGTAAGGTCTGTCCGAGTGTTCACCTCAATTGTTGTGCTGAAGAACAGGTAACAACAAGAATGACAAGCACCCTGCACAGCCCATGCAGGGGAAAAAGCCAGTGGCACAAAAAAACCCTATATTCTATCTTCATTGGAGATTGAGAAATGTTGGAGTCAATTCTTGGATTGCGGTGAATGAAGAGCAGGTAAGCTGGAAGTCTGATAACAACAGCTCTGGACACCAGAGGGAAATCCAGGAGGTGCAGCCTTCAATGGAACAGGAGGATGACTGGAGGAACAGTGTAAGAAACGGTTCCAGTAGTCTAAACACCGGAAAGAAAATACCAGCCAGGCAAGAGGGAGCTGCTAATACTAATATGGAAGAAAGGACTAACAGGACACGGAAGGAATGAGTTAAGTAAAAGAAGAAAGGAAAAAAGAGGAAAGCACCCATTAGATCTAGTGAAGGAAAACTGAGAACACTTACCGAAAGGTGACAGAAACGGAAAAGGAAGGCAGAGTGAAACAGCTGACTTCAGAAACGCCAGAGGGGACAATAGAGGTTCGAAAGGAAAAGGACAGAGCAGGAGACGGCGAAAGAAAGGAACAGAGCCGGAGGTAGCACAGGGAAAATGAAAGTAACCCGTGCCGGGAATAAACAGCAGAACACTGGAAAGTGCAAGTAAAAAAACCAAGAAAAGAAGGCAAGAAAAGGGATACGAGGAGAAAGCAAGCAGACCGAAACGTAGAAGAAAGGTCCGCACAGGCACAAATGTAAAACACTACCAAAGGGAGAACAAAGTGAGTAAATACGAAGGCGAGAATCAACAGAAGCTGGATCCACTAAGGAACCAGAGAGCGAGGAACAGGAAACAGTTGCAACGCGCTGAGGGGGCGTGGCTTCGGTAGCTTTAAAGGAAAAGGATGTAACATCTAGACTGCTGCAGGAAGGAACGTGATGGAACTAATGGGACCTCCAACGGTTCCATATCTTCCATTTACCGCTCTTCATGACAGTATGCCCACTTCTCATGGTTACGACTCCAGGTTTACCCGGGTGTAGGGCATAGAACTGTTGCAAACATTTGGGGGCTGCAATGTTGGTTACCGGTTCCCAAGAGTCCTCAGTCTGAGAATACCCTTTCCAATGCACCAAGTACTGTAGTCTACCCCTGTAGTAGCGGGAGTCCAAGATTCTTTCCACTTCGTAGACTTCTGGATCAGATTCTTTGCCTTTTAACCTGAAGGTTTTGTTTCCGATGGTGTGGATCAGGGATGTAAGATTTCAACAGTGAGGAATAAAAAACTGGGTGAACTCGGCTGGGTTGGGGAGGAAGTTTCAGTCGAAAAGCCACAGGATTAATGTTAGCAGTGATAGGAAAAGGACCCAGATACTTTGGGGACAACTTCAAAGGATGGGACCATCTAGGTAGGTACTTGGTCGAGAACCATACCTTGTCCCCTATTTGCAATGCTGGAATTTTCGATCGATGAGTATCAGCTTGGAGCTTGTATCGGACCCGACTCTCCTGTAAGTTAGTGAGCGAGGTCTTTTGCACATTGGTAATATCTTCTACGAGAGAGTCCACTGTTGGTATACAAGAGCTGGAGATATTACCCAAGGGAAAGGAACGGGGATTGCGACCATATATGTAGAAAAAGGGTGACATCCTGATGGCAGAATGTATTGTATTATTATAAGAAAAGGCTGCCAGGGGAAGCAGCACAACCCAATTGTCCTGTTGTTCATTAGTGAAGCAACGCAAATACTGCTCCGTAGTTGCGTTAAGTCGCTCCTTTTGTCCATTGGACCGGGGATGGTATCGAGAAGTTAGAGCACGTTCAATCCCCAGAAGTTCGCATAGAGTCTTCCAGAACGTGGAAGTAAATTGAGAACCTCTGTCTGAAGCAATGGTTTCCGGGATGCCATGGAGACGTAAAATGTCTTTCAGAAACACCCACGCCATTTCCGGAGCAGAGGGAACCCCTCTCAAAGGTGTAAAATTACCCATCTTACTGAAGCTGTCAACAGTGACCATGATTGCCGTGCATCCCTGTGACCTAGGGAGATCCACCACAAAATCAGTAGAGATATGCGACCAAGGGGTTGTGGGGAGTCTCAGCTGATGTAACAAACCCTCCGGTTTAGATGAATGCCCCTTACTTCTTGCACAGATGGGGCAAGAACTCACATACCCCTTGATGTCAGAAAGCATGGTAGGCCACCAAAACATACGACTGATGAGATTAGAGTTGGCCGTGGCACCCTTGTATCCTGAGATCCGTGACTCATGATCCCAATGCAGGACCTGTGTTCGTAACCTGGTCTCTGGAATGAATAGTCTCTCTTGATGAAACCATAACCCTTCCTTAGTGGTTAACCGGTCTTGCAAGCGACTGGGAAGAGGTTTCAGAGCTCTAGGAGAGGCATTCTTGACATCTCGAAGAAATTTAGAAACAATGGGCCTCATTACACGGTAGGCGGTAAGGGATTACCGGCACCGCTAAGGGCACTGGTGCCGGTAATCCCTTACTGCCCTACTACGAGGTCCCTTAGTGGGTCATGGAGGGGAAACGCTAAGGGACTTCAGAGCTAATAACGGTACCGCAAATTGTGGTACCGTTATTAGCTCCTTCCCCATTCCCATTGAGCCCTATGGGGGCTCAAATGGGAATGGGGAATGGTTCCCGGAATGGGGAGTTACCGGGTCCTCCAGGGTCGGAATGACCCGGTAAGTCCCTATTCCGGGAACATGGACCCGGAATGCGGTAAGAGGGTAGCCATGGCGCTAATAGCGCCATGGCTACCGCCTACCGTGTAATGAGGCCCAATGTGTAGAAATCGAACGTCAGGGAACTAAACCTATCCTTTAATGGGTGGATTGGTGAAGGAGTTAGGACTGTGAGATAAACTATCTGCAAGAATGTTCTTCCTGCCAGGGAGATACATTATGATGAAATCATATTGAGCGAAAAAGTATGCACATCGGGCTTGACGGGTGTTCCTGCACTCCATCTGCTGTAACACCTTGAGATTGCTGTTGTCGGTACGCATCTCAAACGGATGTCTTGACCCTTGGAGGAGATGTCGCCATTCAGAACTGGCCTGTTTGTTGGCCAGTAACTCGTTCTCGATTGCAGAGTAGTTATTCTCGCTAGGTGTTAAAGTGTGAGAGAGATAGGTGATCGGATGCTCTACTCCGTTATAATCTTGCTTGAGCACAGCCCCAAAGCCCGTGCGGAGGCATCAGTCTCGACAATGAAGGGCAGACTTTGATCACACTGTTTAAGGATGGGTGCCAAACAGAAGGCCTTCTTCAGACCCTGAAAAGCCTGTTCTGCCGCAGAATTCCAAACAAAAGGCACCTCCTTCTTTAACAAAGCAGTGATTGGCAGCACTTGCTCTGAGAAGTGGTCAATGAATCTTCTGTAAAAGTTAGACAGAACTAAGAAGGCTTGCATCTCTCTTACAGAAGAAGGAGCGGGCCATGCAAGGATTGCCAAGACTTTCTTGGGGTCCATCTCAACTCCGTGTTCAGACAGGATAAACCTCAAATAGGGTACAGAAGTGACTGCTATGAGACATTTCTCCGGTTTAGCAAAAAGCTGATGGTGTCTTAGACCAGGCATGACCTCGGTAAGATGAGCCTGATGTTGGTGAGGATCTCGAGAAAACACCACGATGTCATCCAAACAGATGATGACTAAGACAAACAGAAGGTCAGCAAAGAGATGGTCCATAAACCTCTGAAAGACGGCAGGGGCGTTGGCCAAACCGAATGGCATCACCCTGTATTCGAACAGCCCAAAAGGCGTACGAAACGCGGTCTTCGATTCGTCGCCTTGTTTGATCCTAAAGAGATGATAGGCACCCCTAAGGTCAAGTTTGCTAAACATGCGTGATCCCCCTACAGCCTCCAGAATGTCCTTTATTAAAGGCATCGGGTAGCGGTCCCTCACCGTGATCTTGTTCAGGCCCTGATAGTCTATACAAGGGCGTAATTCGCTAGAATCCTTCTTAGCAATAAAAAATAATGAAGCCCCTGCTGGGGACTTAGACGGTCGTATCAGGCCATTTTGTAGGTTTTGATCAAGGTACAATCTTAGTGCTTGCCTTTCAGGGATGGTTAAAGAAAACATACGCCCAAAAGGAACTGAAGACCCCAGAAGAATGTCTATAGTACAGTCTTCTGGTCGGTGTGGAGGAAGGACCTTGGGTATCTTATCTTCAAACACATCAGCAAAATCCTGAAAGATGGGATGGATATTGTGCACCGGGAGAGAGTACGACGAGAACAAAGGGAAGGTTACTGCAGCACTTTCCATCCTGTTGGAGGCACAACACTGTTGCATACAATACTCTGAGTCAAACTTCAGGGTGTTGAGAGACCAGTTGATAGCCGGATTGTGCAGGCGAAGCCAAGGAATACCCAATATTACAGGGAAATGAGCTGCTCTGATCACATCAAAGGTGAGGGTTTCTTGATGGTGAGAGATGCAAACCTGGATGTCGGCCGCAGTCTGTACAATGGGTCCAGAACTTAAAGGACGGCCATCCACACCTTTGACCTTCTGTTCCTCCATTTTGTCAACCAGATGAATACCTTCTTGTTTAGCCCAGTTTATATCAAGGAAGTTTCCAGCCGCTCCACTGTCAATGAGGGCTAATACCTTCTTTTTGGGTTGGTTCTTCCAGTGTATAGTGGCTTGAAAGACCATGAGATGAGAGTCTTCTCCTGATGTTTGTGCACAAGGTGAGCCTTCCACTGAACCCCGGTGAGCGGCTCCTCCTAAGACCGGGGTCCTTCGTTTCCCCGCCTCCGTGGAGGAACCTCAGGACAATCTCTCGAAAGATGAGAGTCAGAAGCACAGTACATACATAGCCCCTTGTCTCTGCGTCGGTTTCTTTCCATAGAAGAAAGAGGTCCCCTGGCAGTGCCGATTTGCATCGGTTCTTCTCCGGCTCGGTTTGAAGACTGGGGCAGAGATGAAGCAGGACACGAAAAAAGTGAGGTTGGATTTCGGCTCTCCTTTTTCTCAGATCTTCGTTCTGAGATTCTATAATCTATCTGAAGGACTAGAGTAAAAAGGTCAGACAAAGTAGTGGGTCTAGGAACCAGTGCCAACTCATCCTTCAGGTCTTCATGCAAGCCTCTTCTAAAGGCTGTTTATTGTACTGGTTCCGGCCATCCTGCCTCAGCTGCCAATCTTTTGAAGGCCGATATGTAAGACAAAAGATTTATTGAACCTTGTTTGATGTCAAACAAGGACTCACCTGCAGAATTTCCGATCTCCTGTCTTTCAAACGTCTGACAGACAAAGGTAGTGAATGCGTTGTAGTCTTGTAGGACAGGATTGTTGGAAGTGACCAGTGGGGTTGCCCAAGCCAGGGCATTTCCTATCATATTGGAGATGAGGAAGCTCACTCTAGTACGATCGGAAGCGTAGGTAGCTGTTCTAAAGGTGAAATACACCATACAAGCATCCAGGAACTCCTTAACTCTTTTGGGGGCTCCTTCGAACTTTCCAACAGCTAAAGACAGTGGTGGTAGATCTGACTGGTGGGCGTCTCGGGCGGCTGTCAGCTGACGGAGAACCACGTTTTCCGTCTTCACTCCCTGTACCTCCAGGGAGAAGCTTGGGACTGCATTTAACAACTCCTGCACTTGGTCTGCCATAGCCATGTTTTGGTGTTGCAATTTGTCATCAATACTAGGGCTCACCTGTGCTTCGGAGTCCGATTCGCAGGAGGACAGATCCAAATTGGAGAGTTCTGTAGCAGTCTTTCCAGGGGTCCCTTTTTTGAGAAGAGGTAAGGTCTGTCCGAGTGTTCGCCTCAATTGTTGTGCTGAAGAAGAGGTAACAACAAGAATGACAATCCCTCTGCGCAGCCCAAGGAGGGGAAAAAGCCAGTGGCACAAACAACCCTATATTTAATCTTAAATGGAGATTGAGGAATGTTGGAGTCAATTCTTGGATTGCGGTGAATGAAGAGCAGGTAAGCTGGAAGTCTGATAACAACAGCTATGGAGACCGGAGGGAAATCCAGGAGGTGCACCCTTCAATGGAAGAGGAGGATGACTGAAGGAACAGTATAAGAAACGGTTCCAGTAGTGTAAACACTGGAAAGAAAATACCAGCCAGGCAAGAGGGAACTGCTAATACTAATATGGAAGAAAGGACTAACAGGACACGGAAGGAATGCGTAAAGTAAAAGAATAAAGGAAAATAGAAGAAAGCACCCGTTAGATCTAGTGAAGGAAAACTGAGAACACTTACTCAAAGGTGACGGAAACGGAACAGGAAGGCAGAGTGAAACAGCTGACTTCAGAAATGCCAGAGGGGACAATAGAGGTTCAAAAGGAAAAGGACAGAGCTGGAGACGGCGAAAGAAAGGAACAGAGCCGGAGGTAGCACAGGGAAAATTAAAGTAACCCGTGCTGGGAATAAACAGCAGAACACTGGAAAGTGCAAGTAAACAAACCAAGAAAAGAAGCCAAGAAAAGGGATACGAGGAGGAAGCAAACGGACTGAAAAGTAGAAGAAATTCCACACAGGCACAAATGTAAAACACTACCAAAGGTTGTACAAAGTGAGGAAATACGAAGGCGAGAAACAACAGAGGCTGAATCTGCTAAGGAACCAGAGAGCGAGGAACAGGAAACAGATGCAAAGCACTGAGGGGTGTGGCTTCGGTAGCTTTAAAGGAAAAGGACGTAACATCTAGACTGCTGCAGGAAGGAACGTGATGGAACTAATGGGACCTCCAACGGTTCCAAATCTTCCATTTACCGCTCCTCATGACAATGCTACGCTGTTTCAGTATGTTCAAGAATCTTACACATACGTCAATATCTCTCACTTTGATGGAGCCCTAACTGAGGACCGATTAATGCCAGTATTTGTAAATGGTTTGTCCGCAGCCTCAGTCTAAAGGAATGAACGTTCAAACAAGGGCATTGTCTAAGATACAATTGCAGCTGTAGATATCTAGACGATACTCCCGCCATAAATGTATGACTGTGCAAAGCCTCAACATGAATATAATTGGCCACCTAGTCCCATTGCTTAATTTTTCTTCAAAAGACTTGTTGCATTGTTTCATAGGTGGTACCCCTTGTAAAATCAGGATACCATCCTATGAGGCCAAAAATACTATTGGCCAACATTTCAAAGCTATCTTGTGCACAGCATGGTGTCACCATAAACCCAAGTAATTGGCACTTAGGGCTCACGTGGATTTTCATATGTAGTAAACCACGTCTTCTCAGAAGCTCACCTCTAAGGGATATCTGACCCAATTCTAAGCTGATATATTGGATTGAGGCTGCAGCTTTAAGCCTCAACACCCGTTTCCAAAATCTACCTTCAACCATATCTACCCAAGATAGACCTGTCATGGCAAGGACCTCCAACCCGTAGAGCACCATAGGGAAGAAGCATTTTTTATATAGCATTATTATTCCCTCCAGGGAAAACCCAGCTGTATCCCTTGGAAATTTCAATATTGGTCTTCTCCGCTTCCACTATTTGCGTATATAGTTTGGTGCTACTTATCTCCAGGCCCAAGTATGGGTAGGAATCTACATATTTTAGGCTTCCCTGTGGCATGCTAAAGATACGCCTTTTTACTATTTTTGCTGACACCACCAGGACTTCCCCATGTTTATATTAAGTTTATTCTCAATCGTGTCACTACTTAATGCTGCGAACATAGCCTTTGCTCCAGAATAGGTATGATTTAGGAGGATGAGGTCGTCCGCGTAGAGTAAACATGGTATTAGACAACCCCCTAACCTCGGGCAGCACCATACCTCTGGATTTAACCATTCTGGCAAGTCCAACATATATAGAATGTACAATGTCGGGGCCAGGGTGCACCCGTTTCACCCCCTGCTGCATTTCTAACATGCGGTGACCATACCGTCATCCGTGAACCTACCTCCCACCTTAGTATATTGATGGAGGCCCTTCAAAACATTAATGAGCAAGGGTGGGGACCCCCTCTATTAAGCTTCTCCCAAAGTCTCTGCCGATCTACACTATCAAAACGCTGCCTTGAAATCCATGAATATTACATACAGCGTCTGACTCCCTGTCTCCAGAATGCTTCTAATTAATGCATCGAACACCCTAAGATTATGGCTCATACTCGAGCCAGCTCAAAAACCAGTTTGCGTAAAGTGTAGAATCTTTGATTCTTCTACCCACAGTTGCAAAGCTTCTAGCACAAAGGATGAGAATATCTTTTCAGTCACATCTAGCATTGATAATAATCTATAATTTTCTGGTAACATCCTATCACTCTCTTTGTAAACTGAGAGGAGCACTGCCTGTTGCCATGATTCGGGGAATATGCTGGGTGTTGCCGACCTTCTGAAATAACGCCCTTAATATGATAGACCACTGATCTGGATTCTTCTTAAGAACAACATTAGCTAGTCCATTGGATCTAGAATTTTTCAACTTAATAGTAAATGTGAGTGGCCAACCTCCCGTTACAAGGTGGGTTCGAATTTTGTATTTGCTCACCTGCCCTGTCCTCCAAATAGGCATTCCATGTTTTTCCCTGTATAGGGTTTACCGTTAATTCTTTAACCTCGCATTTTGCTTTTGACTGTTTTGCCCATGTAGTTCAAGTGCAATTGCTCCGTAAGGCTTTAATCATGAGCTGCCAGTCTGCATTTTGAATTGACACTTTCCACTGTCTAAGCCATAATTGATATTTACTTCTAATCTCCATACTTCGCATGGCCAGCTCCAAACACTTACCCCCCCCTTGCTGCAGAGTTTATGTATTTCTCTGCACATAACACGTTTTGCGTCCCGTATGGTCTTATCAAAGCCATAACTGGTTTTGTTACAGATAATTGTCCATGTGGTCTTAATACTCCCAGCCTTTCTAGTTAACTGATGGATCCACCTTTCAATCTCATCTTCGTTCATCCTTTCCATATTTCTTATGAATGCCCCGAGGACATCCCCTAACATAACATCTATCTTTGTAAAATTATTTTCTTTCTACCGGACTGCGTTTCCGGCATGGTTTACCCTAAAGTTCTTACACCTGCTAACCCTCCCCTCCTGGGTATGTATATTAATTTCCAATGCCAGCAGATCATGATCACTAAGTTCGGTGGGTATTACTGAAAAGTTTTTCACCAACTGCAGACAGGCATTATTGCCAAATAGGTAGTCCAGCGTGGCAACAATATTATTCCCCCTTCAGGTGTATGCTCCCAGAATGTCGCCCGCCGTTCTACCATTCAGCATCCACATATCCTACTGATTTAGGAAAGAGATCCATTTGGTTCCTTTGTTATTCCCTCTGTCTTGCCGCATCACACTTCTTGGTAATATGTTATTATAGGTTGCTCTAAGATTGATGTCGACACATCGAGAGCTCAGATCACTGCCCACTATTATCTGTTGTGTCTCACTGACACCCTCTGTTGTTAATAATGTGTCTTCTATGCTGTTTTGAATGTCGTCCAGGCCCTTTTTCCTTGGGGGTGTATATACATTTATAAGTAGCACCTCCCAATCAGTGGTCCCCTCTTGGTCCACCATTACCGCCATAAGGCTACCATTTACTGAGTCAACTGACACCCGTCTAGAACGGTATTTCTGGCCTACTGCTATTACAAAGCCACTGTAGGGTTTACCTCTTTCACCCTTAGTTGCCAGTTCTTGGTGAATGTGGTAGCCCTCTCCTGACAGGGGGCAGTCCAGCCATGTCTCTTGCAACATGAAGATGTCAAAAGATTTTAATTGCTGAGTTATTCAGCAGATGGCTATATCCTCATGTGTTCCAGCTTGCAAGGCACAGAGGTCAATATGCAGGAATATCCCTGCTTGGATATATAGCAATGTTCTTTTGAACTTCCCAGGTTAAGGCATCATAATTGTACGGTTTCCAATATTCTGTCTTACTTCTGATCTAGCATGTGTCAGCGTCGGCCATTCTCCCCGTGTCAAGACCCCCATCTCCATGCCTTTTTGGTCATATTCACTTATGTTATTGTGTCCCATACTCTGTGATCGTGCTTGACATGATGTTAACCTAAGGCCAGTTCTTAAAAATGCTTGGGCGTTTGCACATAATAATGAGACTGCAAATTTATTAGAAAAACTTATCAGTGACCAATTTGTTGAGCTTCCATTTTTGGGCAACTTAATCTGTCTTTAGTTCTTATTAATGTAACTATCTATTCAAAAAAGGGCTTGCACCTGAAGTGTTGATTTCATCCAGTCTGACCGACAAACCCAATTTATTTGGGTCATATGTTAGTAATGCCTGTGTCCTGTCCATATCACTAGCTTTGTAAGGATCTTGGATCATGCTCATCTGGTTTAATGGGTGTCCATGTTGGTTCTTTGATGTTATCTCCAGATGTCCAGCCCTGGATTGCATTTGAGTCTTTGAAATCCAACAGGAATGGTCCGCCAGTTCTTCTCGACTGTAACCCCTTTTTTGTTGGGTCGTTTTTAATGACCCCTCCGTGCTAGCCATATGGCCCACTCTCAGGGCTGCCACGGGCTGTTCCATTTTGCCGTGGCTCCCAGTATTTGACGTAGTTAGTTGAGCTTTATGTGGTTTCAAGGTTTGAAAGTTGACCCATTTATCTAAAGGGCCATTTAGTGGTACAGTTCTTTTGGATCCATCCTGCTGTATCCATGTTATTACCCATTGTCCTGTAACTCTAGCAGGTCCTGGGATATTTTGGCGTTTGTCACACTCACCATCTTCCTTATTAACACCGATCTCTGCTTGCAAGGAATAGTGCATGTCTCCATGTTTTAGAGCCTTTGCAACATTAGGAGAGCTGCTTCCATCATGGAGATCTCGGCACATAAGGCATCTATGGCATCTTCTTCTGATGATGCAAGTCTTGTGATCTCCATGTGGTGTTTAAGGTATCCAATACCGTAATGATGTTCGGATCTATTTCGAGCATATCTGATGGCCAGCTTCTAATTGTAGATTTTTTGTAGGGTAATGAGAAGAGGGCTTCCACCTTCTGCATCAGTGACTCAATCCTGGCCTGGGTGGAGTTGTCTGCATTAAAGGGCCATCTATCTCTGTTACTCCTTTCTGTTGCAGTACCCTCTTGTCGGGACTCCAAATTGGACCTTGGCTCAGTCAATAAGTCCAAATTTGGGTTTGCCGACAGGTTAGAAAATTGTGTCTCCCTACTGTTTGCTTGTATTCCTGATCCCAGTAGATGCCTTCTAACATTCGCATATAGAGCCAATAGTGACCCATTGTTGTCCATTGAGCACTCATTAAATAATGATATTTCACCCTCCATCACTATTTAGTTGTCCCCCTCTGGAGCTTGCATCTGCTCCTGTGGTGGCTCTTTTCCTTGTTCAATATTAATAGAGGGTTCTTTAATTACCTTTCCTAAACCAGAGAAGTCTCCAAGTATCCTTGTTTGCTGTGTCGTAGATTTCTGGAATCTGCATTATTTTCTTTCTTACCGTTTTTTCATCTTGGGCCATCGTGGGAATTTTTGGTGGCATATACAGGACTACGGACCCATTTACCCTGTCCTAGGGCCTCACTGCGTAGCCCGGGTCTCTTTATCTGTTTTAATTTCATAATAAATCTGGCCGGGATTTCCAAAAACATTTGTCTTTTAAGATCTTTTAAAAAAAAAATGTTTTAAAGTCTTGTAAAAACAACTATGACCAATACTGTCTCTGATGGGGTAAATTGTCACACTGCGCCACATACGCCCCCCAGGTCACAGCACATAATAAGAGTACAATTTCCTTCTTTGTACCTCACGACGAACGTTTGAATGTATACAATCTATCTTTTCCAAAGTTTTTCGATACCTCCACGCGATGAAAAGGTATTCCAGCAGGACCATACAAGTGAGGGGGGGGAGAGGAGCCCCTGCCCCTCCACCAAACACGAAACACTCCTGCACTCTTCGCTATGCTTTGCTTCACTGGTGGGTTTTAACCCTTTGCAGCTAGCGAGAGCAGCGGGCTGTTAGAAGTAGAAAGGGTTCTGCGAATCCAGTCGGAATAACATTCAGAAGCACAAGTCCACGGCAACACAAAACACTCCTGCACTTTTAGCTACGCTTTGCTTCACTGGAGGGTTTTAACCCTTTGAAGCTATCAAGAGCAGCAGGCTGTTAGAAGTAGAAAGGGGACTGTGAATCCAGTCCGAATAACGTTCAGAAGCACAAGTCCACCGCAACACGAAACACTACCACACTCTTCCGTGTCGTATATGGTCAGTGTGTGGTGTGTACATGAATATGGAGTGTTTTAGTAGGGTTAGGGGGAAGAAGGAGGTGATAGTTGTGCCATTCTTGTGTTGCTTGTTAAATTTTTAAGCTGAAACCCAGTGTGTGTTGGTCAACAATGTTAGGTCTCTCTTTCACTAGTGGACCAATCCGACTGGCTATCATTAGCTTCATTGCCGGTACTTCATTGGGTGCCTCTTTGAATTGAAGCTGAGTACTGCTCATAGACTATGGCTTGGCGTTTTAGGCCTGCAAATCAAAGCTCCAGGTCTTTAGTGATTTCGTGTTCCTCTATTGTGCGTATTTCCTTGGGTAATGAGTTCCAGAGTTTCGTTGAGATGTTTGAAAAGGCTCCTCTGCCTTTTTTCATTTTCGAATATATTGTTTCTGTTCTTGTCATACTTCATTGTCTGGTCTTAGGGGTTTTTTTTGGCTTATAGATGGAAATGTGTTTCTTGCAGGAATTCTGCACCTTGGCTGTGAATTGCTCTGTGGACAATGCAAAGTGTTTTGAAATAGATCCTTTTCTTTACTGGTATTCTATGTAGGGATATTAGCGCTGGTGTGCTGTGATCTCTTTTGCAGAGTCTAAGGAGGAGTCCTGATGCTGTTTTTTTTATTTGTTGCTGTATTTTGGTGAGATATTCTTGCATTCCAATGTAGATGCCTTTTTGGTATAGTCTATTCTTGACATGACGAGAGAGATGATGGTAAGTCTTCTGTGTGTGAAGGTGAGAAAGGGTAGCATCCACCTAATGGTGCATAGATGGAAGAATCATTTTTTCACTACTGTGTTGATTTGGGGTTCCAGTTTTAGGTTGTTGTCCATAAGAACTTTAACTACTTTGAATGTTTCGAGTCTGCTTCCCATTTCAGTGAGCCATGGTATATATTGTTATAAAGAGACATTCGGGCAATTATCATCATTCAGAGCCCTCAACCCAGTTTCAGGGCCCCTGCGTTTTGACCCAAAATACTTCTTACATTTTATATATGTCTCCTGGTATCTGCCCATAGGGTTGGGAGTCAAAAATGTTTATATCAGTTTAATATGTTCTCTGGCCTTTTTATTACATAGGGCCTCAATAAAGGTTTGGCGGTGTGTTAAAAGTGTCAGTAAAAATGCTGGTAAATCCGTTAACGTCACTGTTACTGCACCGCCAAACTACAGGTTTGCTAGTGGGGGTTACCTGATTCACCTCCAGAAAAGAGCTGGAGGTAAATCAGGCCACCACTGGCATGGATTCCTAAAGGACCCCTTGGAATGGGGAAAGACCGCCCTTTGTGCAACCTGCAATATCCCAGAAATTCCGGGATGCCAGGCGGGCGAAATGGTAGGTCAGTTTGACGGTATCCCGCTGTTGTTGCCGGCGGGATACAGGAAAACCTGAAATGAGGGCCATAGTGTGTTGAATCATTCCGGTCTTCAGATTTTTTGATTTCTAGTGGTCTGCTCAACATAAGGAAGACCACAGGCGAATGTAAGAAAACATAGTGCAAATTCTGTATAGTATTTGTTGAGTTGCCTCAAGTAAACATTGTGTTTTGTATTAATACAACAAGTTTTGTATTGGCCAGAAAATGACATTTCTTTTACATGTGTCACTTGTATATGGGAGGACTGTTAAAATAATGTGTAAGCTACACATTTATATGGCAAACGACATTCACTAAATGTGGATTACATGTTCTGAAAATCTAAGGAACGTTTTTATTTGAATTAAGTGATATGGTTACCTCTGATGAGTTGTAAGTACAGAACTTGCATATTGGAATCAGTGTTTCTTTGCATATTTTGGACTGGACGTATTCACCGCTGTGTGCTATCATGACATCTACATAGTTAATTAGCCAACTACTATGTGTCATGGTGTGCATCATGGGCGGTTGTATTACACTGAGTGAATCTAAACCAATCAAACTGCCTATCCCCACAGACCGCGATACAAACATGTGATGTTTGCCACGTTTTCATGAAGTTGGAATAATGTCCTTGCATGATACCATTTTCTTCATATGACTTCATTTAGTGAATCACATGTTGAGTGAAATACTGGTTCCTGCTGCTAAGCTTACACAGAATCACATGAAAAATGTGCACTGACAGTTTAATTTGGCAACACTTGTTCAGAGCAATTTAACAACACATCATATCACGAGATTCGCACAACTATTTAATCTATGTGCTTTTTATGTACATGGGAAACCATGGGCTAGTGGCTCCCACAAAGAGCAATCTCACAATCTGGGGCAAGATATTTCTTTTATTTAAAATACAGAATGATGAAATCTCTTGAGATTCCCATCCCACCAGGCAAGGGAAGTTCACCTGAATCCCTGCTTTCAAATCCATGATAACCATAAAATGGAAACAAAAGCAATAGGGTGTGCCTGGCATGTTTTGCTTCTCCAAGTGAATGAACAGTGTAGACTAGAACTTGCATCACTTTACTCAAAACAATCTGTTCTATTTAAATCATTCGATTAATGGATTTTTGGAATATTTCCAATTAATTTGTCCTATTTACAGCTTGGCTTTATTCAGAAGTCATATCAACCTTAAGGCTCGTGGGCAAGTTGGCAAACTGACTCTATATAAAAACCGATTAGATAGATAGATGGATAGATAGATAGATAGATAGATAGATAGATAGATAGATAGATAGATAGATAGATAGATAGATAGATAGATAGATAGATAGATAGATAGATATGTTCAGATGGTTTCTCCATTTGTTTAAGGTTGATCGGATAACCCAGCTTGTAAGCGTGTATGCACCCAGTGTTCTTCTGTTGTATCCCTTTCTATATAAAAATCGTTTACGGTGTACGAAATAATTGTGTCTAGAATTATATATGATATGATGTGGCATTTATAACACGCCTATTGTGAAGCATCCTCTTCAGGAAGGTTCTATATTCTGAATCTATACTCAGAATTGTTTTACTTAAAGTTATAGAGGTAGCACTTATCACCTACCTCGTGCTCTGTTTTTGCAGTCTTGAGTTCATATTAGGACCCAGGGCGGGGGAGCCAGGCAATCAGGCTGCTTGAACCGTGGGCTGAATCACAATATCCAAGCATGCATTCCAAGCAACCTGGAGGCTCCTCTCCAGCCAAATTTTCCCCACTCTACCCTCTGGCCTCGGGTGCCTTCCCTCTCTACTCCGTCCCCACTTATCTCATTCCTTCGGCGGCACTTCATCCCTGCTGGCCACCATGAGACTGGAAGAGAGGCTCTGCATGGAGCCTCACCTACCATCTCCCTGGTGGCCATCTTTGGTTATTATTTTGTTTGAATGAACCAGACACAGCGAGCATATCTCGTTCATTCAAGCAAAATGACTTTCCTGTCATCACTCTGGGGTCATGGATTGAAAACCCAGGGTGCTAACATCAGTAAAATCTGATGCAGTGTTAGAGCCGTAACTTGGGCCCGGGCTGCTACCACCCGATCCGGCCCAGGTTTTACTTCCAAACTTACATCAGACAAGATTTTGTTGGCCATATGGGAAAGCATGTGGCAAATGCTCCTGAATGTTTTTTGACATATTCACAGCTAGCCAATTATTGTTCTTAAGTATGGTATAACAAATGTTGGGGCATCACCCTTTTTCTTCCAGGCATTAGTTCAGTTGGGCACATCTGCGTAGTTGAAAAAGGGTTAGATCCCAGAGCCTTCAGAACTACTGGTAATCAGAATTCCACATCTTGGACAGATCTGTACCCCCACATTGAGTATTTTCCCCAATTTGCTGGGAGTGTAATAAAGTCTATTCAAAAGCTTGTATTGCATGAGCCTAAACTGGAGTTTAGGGAGACGTTACGAGTATGCTGACACATATTTTTCCATTGGGTATCCGATATTTCCTTCCCCAAACTCTCAGCCCATTTGGTCCTAGACCCCGAGGTAGTCGTAGACACTTTATTCAATATCATTTTATGTAGTGTAGGCAGGAGGCCCCAGCAGTTCATGGAATTTGCACTATACCTCAATTCAGTATTTTCGGGGGGCTCAGAGGGGTAATCTGGCCACCAGGTGGAGACGGCAGCCTGTAATATTGCATCACTTCTAGAATCGAGCCCCCATGTCCCTGCCACCAAGTCTGATGGTTGATAAAGGACCCGTCCGGGAAAAAGGTCAACGATTGCTCGGTATCCCAGACCCTCCCAGTGAGTGCTCAAGGTGTTGTCCCACGTAGGGCCCAGCCTGGGGAATTTCCATATCAGGACCCATTTGCAGTATGGATGTAGTGCCCCGGTTTTAGCAAAAATCGACCGCCACGCTGTTAATGATGTCTTTACTGGGTCAAATGGGCAGTCATCTGTTATTTCCCATCTAGGACTAGTGTCATGAGGTCAGAGTTGCCTGCTGCCAGACCTTCAAGCTTATCATGGGGGGTGGGGTAACATGGGGGCTGGGGGCCCTCCGCAAACCAATGGGATGCAAACTGGGCCTGGGCTGCCAACCAGTATATTTCAAGATGCGGGGCAGCAAATCCCTCTCCCTGCACAGGAGGGAGTCATGTCCACCCATTTTTTCCAGACCACACCCAAATACCACAGGAATTGTGCCAGTGTCCCATGCAATCTAGAATATAATGCCTTAATGGGCCAGAGGGGAACTTTAACAAATGTATAAAGAAGTTTAGGAAGAATGATCATTTTGACGAGAGCAAGCCTGCCCACAAGTGATATAGGCAGCGGCATCCACCTAGAAACCCTGTCCCTGATGTAACCCCTCGAGGGCCATGTTGTTGTCACGCAGAAGAGAGGCGCCCCCCCCGGACACCCAGGTATTTAATGCCGTTTGGGGCCCAGTGCAGTAGGTATTCCCTCTGTGGCTCCACAGTGCAGCCCGTCAGGTGGAAGATCTTGGATTTAGTATAATTTATCGTTAATCCCGAATATTCGCCGAAGTGAGTGATATCCTGAATGATTGGGTCAAGATTAACCCGTGGGTCCCAAACATAGAGCCGGACATCGTCCACGTAGAGCAAGATTATTTCCGGGGGTGCCCAGCGATGTAAGCCCCGATGTCTGTGCCGATCACGTGTGAAGTCCGGCATTGGCTCGATAGCCAATGCGAACAGGATGGGGGAGAGAGGACAGCCCTGCAGCGTACCTCTTTCCATGATAAATTGATCTGAGATAGAAGAGTTAACCAAAACTCGCACAAGGGGGCTTGAGTATAATCTGATAAACCGGAGCATCTCGGGGCCCAGACCCATTTTATCCAATACCACAAAGAGGTATTTCCACGAAACAATGTCAAATGCTTTCTGGGCATCAAGTGTTACTGCTACAGCCGCAGAGTTTGTGTCCATTCTAGGCAGGAAATGAAATGGCCAATGAATATTGAGGGACTTGGCTCTGCCGAGGACGAACCCCGCCTGATCCTGATGGTTAATGTGGGGCATTAGTGGGAGAATGCGATTCTACAGTGCTTTAGCAAAGATGACGATACGACCCATACTCATTGCTGGGTTTGCCAGGCTTTAACAATATGGTTACAGTGGTCTCTCGCATGGACTGTGGGAGAAGAGAGGTCTCCAGAGACTCCTCCCAGACCGATGAGGCTAGGGGCCAGCAGTGCACCATACTCTCGGTAAAACTCAGTGGTCAGCCCATCTGGGTGGGTGCTTTGCCCCCTGGGGATCTCTAATTTTATTACAGCCAGGAGTTTGTTAATGGTAAGCGGGATGTTCGCTGCTTGTCGGTTCAGCTTAGAGAAGATGACACCCTACAGCCAGGCGAGTATATCAGGGGGATCATGACTATGATCTGCCCTATACAACGACCCGTAGAAGTTCCAGAATACCTGAAGAATGTCCCGTTCCTTCCACTTGGCCATCCCTTGTTCGTCCAGAACACTATCCACGCGGGTACACTCCCAATCGGCCCTCACCGCCATGGCCAGCATCATTACAGGTCTCTCACCTTTCCCATATTTTCTGGCTGCCATTGGGTGAGTGTAGTAGGGAACCTCGCGCGTGGCGTGAGCCCTGAACGATTCCAATTCATTGCAAATCTGTGCTAGTATTTTCGGGTCTAACGATTGGGCATGCTCCACCTCGAGAGCCTTGAGTCGGGACTCATGCAGCTGTAGTACCCTCCGAATAGATTTGAGTGCCCCTGCCTCCCTGGAAATTGCCATTCCCCTCATAAAGACTTTGAATGTCTGCCATCTTGTACCCAGGGATGTGTCTCCCGCCTTGTTACAGGAAAAAAATGTTTCCATATCCAAACAAATATCAGCCTTGAAAACAATATGCTTTAATGCATCAGATTTAAATCTCCAAGCAGTGCCAGGAGAAACAGATCTATCTGTCCTCATGCTCAGGACTATGGGAGAGTGGTTGGAAAGTGTGCACAGAGGATACTAACCTCTAGGACCCTTCCCAGCAATGAGCCATGGGGAAAATATCAATGCGTGAGGCCATATTATGTGCCAAAGAATAGAAAGTACATTAATGAGACAGAGGGAGTGATATGCGCCATGTGTCTCTCACGGAGAGTGTGTCCATATGGACAAGCAACTGATGGGCTACCCTAGATAGCGGCCTGGACGCCTGGACCGTTCTGTCCAGTCCCAGATCCAGAATCAGGTACATATCTCCCCCCCCACTGTTTATGGAACCCAATATACAAGGAAAGTATCCCAGCGACGCCATCAAAATATTCAGGAGAGTCAACATTGGGGCAATTATGTGTTTACTAGCATGTGTTCAGTCCATTCCAATACACAATACACTATGACGTACCTCCTGACCGGGTCTATGTGTGTTTTCCAGGCTTTAAAACATAATGATTTGTGCACCAGTGTCATCACCCTGAATGACTGGTTCGAGTAGAAGGTGAAGTATTGCCCCCCCCAAGTAGGCACTACCCCACGACAAGTACCAGATCTGGCATGTGTTTCCTGTAATAGGAGAACCTTGACCCTAAGTCTGTTAGCAAGGGCCACAAACTTCCTGGACTTCATGTAATTCCCCAGGCCTCTCACATTCCAGCTCATCACTGTAACTCCCATCCTGTCACTCACCATTACCACCAATTTCTATGTAGCTGCTTCTCTATCTACCCTGTTGTCTATGTATTTGCGCTCACCTGCCAAGAGCTTTTTTAACTTTTTCAACCATCCCCGCCTGAACCACCTACCTTCTTGTGATCGTCCTGCCTGCAACCCCCTCCCCCACCCACACTTCCCCACCCCAACCTGTAGTCCAGTGCAGTTCAATTTAACCCCCCCCCACCCACAGCCCCACCTAATCCCCAGCCGGCCCACAAATAACCAGCAGGCAACCTTATGAACAAGAGAACAAACAGAAGCATTGATTGGGGGACGGCTGCCGCCGTATCCGCACAATCATCAGGATACCATGGATTTCCTTCCTTGCCAAAGCTAAATCCTTCCCATCAAGAATCACTGATGCCAACTCCAATACCAAATAAATCTTCTCCATCTTCAGAGAACTAGAGACCCCAACACCCTCTCCCTTAAACCTCAGCAAAGATAAGACATGGTGTGACGAAATCCAGACAGCTATGCGCAACAAATTTAGCACACTCCAAACCAAAATCCAGTCCTCCAAGCACTTGCTCCCCACCATAAACCACTGCTCCCACGCCCCCTTGACTCTACTCCCATCTTCTCATTCAAAGCCATACATGAACAAGACATGATCAACCTCATGAGGACCCTAGAACCATCCAACTGTAAGGGTGACTCCTGCCCTGCCTCTATTATTATAAAGACTGTGCCAAGACCCTCGCACCATTCCTGACTGGTTTCATCAACGCCTCATTTGCCACAGGGAAAGTCCCCTCCTGCCTCAAGGAAGCTTGGGTCTGCCCCCTCTTGAAGAAACACTTGCTCGACCCTACCTCCCCAATAATTACAGGCCCATCACCACCGTCCCGCTCAGGATACTGGACAAAGCAGCCTACCTGCAGGTGCAGCACTTCATTGATGAAAACAAGCTACTAGGGCTGTGCCAATCTGGTTTTCGCCCCAGGCACGGGGCAGAAACCACATTACTTGATCTAAAGAATCAGATGGATGATGCCAGAGAACTAGGCAAATCAGCTATACTCCTACTCCTTTACCTCTCTGCAGCTTTCAACCTCGTAGAACACCATGTCTATTGTCATCACCTTTCCACTACAGCCAGATTCTCCCCCGACAACAAGACCTGGATCACCTCCTTCCTACAAGACAGAACCATGCAAGTATTCTCTGACCTAGCCTCCGCCTCACCCACCATCATGCTCTGTGGAGTTCGTCAAGGCTCCTGCCTCTCCTCCACCCTCTAGAACATCTTTTCTCGCCCACTCTTTCTCATCCTCAACGCTATGGGTATCTCCTACACAAACTACGCAGATGATACCCATAACCTCCTCACCCTCACGGGCAACTATGAAAAGGACTCTGCTATGCTTAACGACATTTACAACACCATCCAGGCCTGGATGGCAGCAAACAGACTGTGCCTCAACTCTGACAAGAGAGAACTCCTCCACGTAGGTTCGCCCGACACATTAAAAAACCTCGACTCACAATTTAGCCACTTCACTATTGACGCCATCCAAATTCCTGTATCAGACTCAGTCAAAACCCTTGGAGTCTATTTAGATTCCAGTCTATCCATGAGTAAACAAGTTAGTGTTATCGCCTCTTCGGCAGCCTACCTCGCCAAACTAATCAACGCAGCTAGGCCCATTCTCTCCAAAGAGAACTGCACCAACATAGCCACAGCCATCACAGGCTCGAGGATAGACTACTGCAACGTCCTCTTCCTTGGAACCTCCAACAAAAACCTGGACAGGCTACAAATCATCCAGTACAACGCGCTCCGCGCAGCTCAAGGCATCGCGAAAAGAGAGCACATTACTGCTGCCAGGAAAGCAACCCACTGGCTAACAATAAAAGAGAGAATCTTATTCAAAATCCTGACACTGACCCACAAGTGCATCTACCACTCTGCACCAGAATACCTCTCACAAAGGATTCACCCCTGCTCCTCCACAAGGCAAATTAGGACACCCTACACCAACATGCTCTGTGTGCCGATGGTAAGAAGAATTAGAGCAGGTGGCTCTAGCTTCCCCTACCTAGCACCATCACATTGGAATGCCCAACCTCCCTCTATACGAGGCGAGGCCTCCCTCATGACCTTTCACAAAGCCATGAAAACAGTGCTCTTCACCTGAAACACGCCACTATCTACAGCCATTAACTACTTGTGCACCGCATATATGTGACTCCACATAGATGTTACTCACCTATGTTCATATGTATATTATATGTATCCTAATGTATACTTGCTCTTTTTGCTCAATGTACAACTGCTTCTCCCCATGTGCCCTCTCCCTGTAAGTAAGTTCCCCTCAAGTAACAGTGCCTTAATGCCCAAGGGCTGCTGTGCGCTATACAAATGTAATAAATTAATTAATTAATTAATTAATTAATTAATGCACTGAGGATGGATCTTGTGTGCTTTCTGTATACTCCCGGTTAAGGTTCTGGGGTGGATGTTGAATGAACTCAGCGGGAAGGCATTGGATTTTCTGTGGCAGTATGAAAGGTAAAAGATAGCGTATCAAACTCTCATATTGCCTAGGGACCATGGGGGGAGCTGGGCTGCATGATTATGAGAGGTACTAAAGGGTGGCACAGTTGAGGGTGGTGTTGCCTCATCTCTGGACTGACCCTCAAAAACAATGGGTCTCTCTGGAAAATCATACACTATGCCCGTTCACAGTCGGTGAATGATTCTGGGACCTGAGAGATCAGATTCCTTGAAGGATACAAGGCCACAGTGTTATGGGATATCTGGAGACCAGGGAAAGCAATGAAAGGTGTCACAACTTGGCACTCCCAAATCAACCACTTATGGCCCGATCCCGTGAGGGATGACATACACAAGCCGACACAGTTCCAATAATAGCATCAGGCGGGCTTAGAGAAGGCAGGCTAGATGTGGTTGAAGGGGAAGCTTATCACATTACAGGACCTGAATGCGGTATTGGGACTCACTAACCTTTCAGGTTTCCTTTACTTGCAACTGAGAGGTCTATTGACTTATGGAGGGATGCAATACAAAGGGAATTGTCTCCTGAAGAGGCAGTGTTTGATAGATTTGTGGAAATAGGGATGTTACCTCAGTGCTTTATTAAGCCTTAGGACTGGCAGGAGGAGGTAACACAGAGACGCTCCGGCTCCGATGGGAAAGAGGTATGAATGATAGCATCAGGGAAAAGCAGTGGGAGGCAATATGCGTAGCGGCAGAAAAAATAGCTGTCTCATGTCAATACAAGTTGCATGGCATTAAGTTCCTGCACAGGTGGCAATTGGATCCAATTAGGTTCTGTAAGAATTTCCCAGGTGTGGACCCGCACTGCTGGAGAGGATGTGGTCAGCAGGCCTCTTATTGGCATATGTGGTGGTCGTGTGAGGCAGTACAAGTTAATTGGAAGGAGGTGTTGGGTTAGATCCATGGGGTTATGGGGGATTGGGAGACACCTGGACCAAATGGTAGTATTATTTGGGTTTATAAAGGAGGGGGAGGCATGTCGGGTGCTCCCAAACATACCCCATTTTTTGTTGCTTGCCGCTACGACCTGCCTGGTGGTGGGTTGGAAAAGCAACAGGCTTCCCTCACAGAAGGAATGGGTCTCTAAAGCAAAGGACCTTTGCATGATGGAGAATATCACAGCATCTTTGTGCGATCTACGGGTGTCAAGGGAGGAAGAATGGTCAGCCTTACTGTGTAATGTTTTGTATAATCTGCAAGGTATGACTGATTTATTCTCGATAAATAAGCCAGCCTGTCTAATTTTGGTTGTTTGCATGCCGGGATGAGGTTTGGGGGGTGTTGGTCGGGTGTGGGTTGTTTTCTTTTCTGTGTTCTATATTCAGAATCGTGACCTGAGAAAGTACTGTTATATGGAACTCTGTTTAAAAACGTTCAAATATAAAGAATATAAAAAACGATATCTGGCTTGAAACAGTGCACCTGATTCAATATTATTAGCAACTGGATTCATTTGATTTCTACAGTTGGTGGAGCTTTTTGTGTATCACTCTCCGAGCTTGGAGGTTCACCAACAAAGGATTGGGCATATCTCTTGATGCCTTCTTTGCTATCTGCCTTGGAAGTCTTGACATCTTCCCCAGAGGGCAAGGCATGGCAACAGAATTTGGAGTAGAAGCAAGATACTTCAAAAGAGATCTCTGCCACACAATAGAAAAGACACACCAGGGGATAATGTCTGGAGTCTTTTTTTAATCTCAGGCAGACTGGGGCAGAGAGAAGTTTAAGGAAGCTCAGCAGAGGTGCTAAAACTAGGAGAGGTGTATTGGCATCTTGAAGATACCTACAGTGCTGCGCCCCTCTTTCCTGTCATATCACCTAACTCTCTGCCGGCAAAGCACTCTTGGAGCTGACATCAGGAGGCAGGATACCTGTTTCTGCAGCTAGGAGTGGCCTGTTACAGAAGGCTTAGAATAGACCAATCTTCTGCTTTTTGGGGTATCAGTATGCCCAAGGTCCACTGCCATTGTGGTGAAAATACCTATTTCCAAGGAAGACACAAGACCTTCCCACCACCCACTTCAGGGGCACGATTGGAATGACCTACTGCGAGAAAGCTTGCCTGCTATACAGGACTCTGCCTACTGGAAGTGGCACAATTACAAGTGTTCCCTGGCAATCTTCCTGGCTGAGAAAGACAGAAGAAGGACTTGCCTTTCCTCTGAGACCATGTACAGGGCCCCACAGCAGTCTAGAATCTAACGGTTCAGCCATGGACTCTGTTTCTCACTTCGGGTGACTTTCAAACCAACTCAAATACACTCAAGTTGTTTTTGGGTTGCTACAAGACCCAATGGAGCTGCCTTTGATATTCTACATTTTCATACTTCTTCAATCTGCTTTGAGCCTTTGACTCAATCAGGCCCGCCTGTTCTCAAGTGCCTTTGATCTGATCATCACTGTCGAACCGCAGTGTCCTTGGACCCAGTGAGACCAGCTCACTGCTACAGTTGAATCAACACGTGAAGACACCCTCAAGCCATCAAACCACAATGATCTACACACTGCCTGTTTCCAGGCATTCCTTGAGCCTCGGACCAATTGCCTCTTGTTGCACTCAGTCTGCCTCCAGTCGAACTGACCCTACCGTCTCCATATGACTCAACCCCAAGGAAATTACACAGATTCCCTCATTAGAAGATTTAATAGAATACCATAGTAGTTCTGTCACCAGGCCTGGTTTTAAGGGCTCTAATGACAACTAAAATGCTACTCCATACTTGTTTTAGCAACACACATTTGAACTTTAACTTCTTTACCAAGGCAATTGCCTACATACACCTGTATTCATTCCCAGAGTGCCTCTTTCATTCAAATGTCTGCATATCATGTGTAGGTTTTACATTGGTTGCATTATTCATGTTTTTAAATGTGTGTTTCCATTTTTAGTTTAATTAGAACCTTGATTGGACATTTCCTTTATTTTTGTACCACAGTGCTATTGTTGTTTGAGTGCTCCTTGCTGGCTTACACCCCTCTTATATTCTAGCCTCATCACACGCTACCTTAAAGAGTGGAAGTAGGTGTACCATTTATATTGTGGCTGTTTAATCTTATGATTGGTATCACTGCTGCTTTACTAGTAGTGTGAGGATGAGTAGGAGTTTAGAAGCCACTACCCATCCCTGTACTCCTGTAGAGCAGTAGTCACTTCATCACAGTAAGGAAGCCCATTGTGTGGTAGAACTTGGCTGGAATTTTGTATAAAGCAAACAACCCTGGAAGTAAGTTTCCAAATAATGGCCCATGTGTGGACATTAAGCTACCTTATTTAGGAAGGATATTCACTGTGGTTTTTAAATCCTCTCTGACTGGCGAGTGCTGCATCATAGGTGTGTTTAACAAACTAATTTTGATAGAGGAAGGTACCACCCATTGGTTATAACCAGACTGGGTTTTTCTTAACTAGAATTCCAAGTTGAATATCGAACATTTGTGAAATTTCATTCATACTTGCCAATCTTTGTTACACTGATAATCCATTAAGAAAAAGGTAATTTTACAGCATCTTGTTGATATAGATAATGTTTACCTTTAATGATATCTTCCTTTTGGGCAGTAATCGGATCAGCATCTGGAACAACACTACTCTACTGTGAAACATACAGTCCACCAACCACATGAGACTGCCGCCAAGCTCTTGTTTTGGCTAATATGTATGCCAAATAGTTTCCTGTTTTGTTCAGACCTTCTATTTCAGAATGACTCTTGATTTCTTTCAGTATATTTGCAGATTGTTTGAAATCAACACATCATCAAAGGTTAGCTTGCCATCATTCAAAGGTTTGTTGTTTGCACAAACATTAACTGTATCCTTCCAATTGAGTATATGGTCTATACATCAATTTCAGGCATAATCAAAGTCAATTATTTTGACCAGCTCCCAGAGTTGATGGTTTGCGCCAATGAGGACAGATTGACAAATGGTCAGCAGCACTGCCTTCTGACTTCACCATTCACTAGTTTTGTAACTGACAGAGGGTTTAGTAGTGTCATCCTACCAAGTAATTCAAATGGCAGCTACTAATACTTTCTCACGGTTTTCAGGAACACAGTAAGTACATCCATCCCCAAACTGTGGGTATTCCCTAACAAGTGTCTCTTCATATATCCAGAATTCTTTGCTATGCCTATACATTAGCAGCTGCTTTCAAATCGGCACTTTTTACTTATTGATCTTCTGTACATTCATGGAGATCCGCCATCATGAGCCATCAGTTTTTTTGGATTTACATGATCTTTCTATGGGGTAGTCTTGCATAGAAAGGATCTAAGATATAATTCTCAAATTAGTGAAGAAGAAACCAATGGTGTTCACATAAATAAATAAATAAATACATACATACATACATACATATATACATACATACATACATAAATGGATGCGTACAATTTTGACAAAATAGGTTTCAGATGAAGAATATGCATGCATGGAACAATGTCAGCCACACACCTATTACACCACAGCCGAATTCCCCTTTAGGGTTTCCTTTTTCTCTTTTTTTATTGAAATAATGTTTATTGCAATGTTTACTAACATACAATCTCTATATATAAAAGTAAAAATGTGTCCGTGGGTTTCTGGCTGGATTTATGGGTGTGTTGGATTGTGGCTTGGTGAAGCGTTGTTCCTTATTCAATTCCACACCGTTTCACCAATCTGCACTAAATTTTGCATAGTTACCTGTTAGGACCCTCTGGAAATTACTGGCTACATGACATTTGGACATCCCACCCTTTTCCCCGGATTTCAGCACAAGTTAAAATGTGTTTGAGGGTTTGTGGCTTGGCGAAGCATTGTTCCTTAAACAATTCCACACCGTTTCACCAATCTGTACCAAATGTTGCATAGTTACCTGTTAGGAACCTCTGGACATTACTGGCTACATGAACATTTGGACAAAAGGGTTGGGGTGTCCAATTGACATGTAGCCAGTAAAGTCTGGAGGGCCATAACAGGCAACTTTGCAAAATCTGGGGCAGATTGGTGGAACGTGTGGAATTGTATGAAGAACACTGCTTTGCCACAAATGCTGCCACAAACTAATTTTGACTTATATATATATATATTCAATGAAAAAACTTCAGTTGCAGGGACGTTAAGGTGAGAACTTAACACAACAAAACCCCTGAAATTCAGCTAAAGCCTTCTTTACTTCGTGCCCCTGTTGCCAGCCTATGATCACAATGCTGACATCACAGATCACATCACTGATGACATCACTAATTAGTTTACAACAGTAACCGGCATTAAGGATGGCCTTCAGCCATGGTGAGTGTTCATAGCCAAATATATTTTAATGCATAAATGGGTAGTAGGCATGGCCTTCCGTTATGGATAGTGGTCACAAGCTTCACCCACGTGCAATGTTCCCTGTAAGGTGCGCGCCTGTGCGGCCGCGCACCTTTTGATTGTGAGCCGCGCATAGTGCTTATTTTGCCACGCACTTGCTCCAATCATCATTTAGTGAATTATTTTTTGGGCGTTTTTTTTTACATTTTTCTTTTAAATAAAACCTCATTTAAGGCTGGCCACCAAATGTAAATATGGTGGGTTGGCGGCCAGCCTAGATGCAGACCTGGAGGGAGCAGCAACATTCGTGATTACTAGGTGACAGAAACTTTGCTGCGGCCTCCTGGGCTGCTACTCGTGCTGGTGACGGGCCTTGGCTCAGGGCTGCACTCTGCGCTTGCGCAGGGAGTCTAGCCACCGCCCTGTCACACGAATGCACGTGCCCTGCTGCTGGGTCTCTCCTTGCCTTGCGCAGTAGTCACTGCCAGTAGCAAGTTCGAGAGACCCCGTGCCTGCATGCAGAAGACACTGGCTGGTGACGGACGATGCCACACCACCTGCTGGAGCTTGTGTGACCCCTGTCGGCCGTCACCCCACCCCCGTGAAGGGAGCTGGGAGTCTGGGACTGTGAGTGTGCACTGCACTAAGGTAGGGAAAATTGGAAGGGAGTGGGAGACAGTATGGGCCAAAAGTCTGCAATCCACAAAACTGAGGGCCCCCGATTGGGGGGCCCTCCGTTTTGTGGATTACAGACTTTTGATATCGCCTCGCATTCGGCAATGGGAAACATGGCAGGCATTTCAGAAATATAACAGCTTCAAAAACATTATATTTCTGAAATATCAAAAGTCTGTAATCATAATAGTTTAACTTATTTTCTTAATTGATTGTAAAACAATTTATTTTGTTATGTGCTACCTGGCTGCTAGTGCACTGTACCAGTCCCAGAGTCCCCCATGAATCCGATCCCCCAGTTCCTTCATCTTTATATGTTTTGTTCATGTTGAATAAAATAGTAAACATAATATACTAAACCCTTCCTTTTTAGAGTGTTGCCTCTTGCTGGACCTCTGATTTGGTTGCAGTCCTCTTATGATGCTGTACTACCAGTCTTATAGTCACCCTTTTCTAGGCAGACTTTGGGACTGTCGGTTTAACTAGTTCCAGGACAATCCTCTGAGATTACATGATTACATGATTCAGTGCTTTTTATTTAACTGTCAGAGTCCAATGTCCATTCATACCCCACCTTCTATTAAGTCGCCTTTGTCATTAATCATGTTCACGTACTGTTTATTTAATTAAACCTATAGAAAGCATTTCCTTTATATTCCATACATTTAGTGAACTGAGAATGGATAAGCTAATGCTGTGCTAATATTAATTTGTGAGGCAGAATCTGTGTTCCACTGCAAGAACCCCTCTGTTCTTGTACTAACCCATCATAAAACGAAAGATCTTGCTAATGTTTAGAGATGTAAAAGGACACAATTTCAGATGAGCTAAGTCTTGGGAGGGGAATAGAGCACCCAAATGTCCCTTGAAGTAGAGCTTCTTGTGCCGCAAATTCACATTCCTCGCTTGCAACCTGTGGAATCTGATCACTAAGCCTTGCTCACTGGTGGGGCGCTGCACCGCCGCCGCTGACCACCCCAGGTCTGGCAGCGCATCACTCAGTTGCACACATGACTGAAAAACAGCCCGCACACAAGTGTTCTTTGGCGCACACAGCCCAAAAAAATTAGAGGCAACATTGCCCACGTGCACTGAGTATTTTAAAACACTATCAGGCTACCAACAATAGATCTTGGCCTTTATCAGTGGATACAGTTTCAACTATGTCCAATGTATATTATATACACTGATCAGGCACTAGCCACGGTCTTTACCACAATACTGGCCAATGGCCACAATCGTTGCCTGTGCCCACTATATATTCTAACATATATTATGTTATATTATATAATATAAGCAGCCCTTGGAATAGCAAGGAGAGATTACATCTCCGAGACCAGAAGACAAAACAACTGGTTATCTACCCACGATAAAATCCGGCTGAAAACTGCCTCACTCACCCACAAATGTCTGAACAATGCTGCGCCCTTCTACCTCAGAGAGTGATTCACCAGAAAAACCTCTATTAGGCCCACTAGAACAGCCAATAATAATTTCCTCACTGTCCCAAGATTAAAACTCCCCAAGGTAGGGGGCTGCAGCTTCACTGTTAAGGCAGCGCAGCTGTTGAACGCTCTACCTCCTTCATTGCGAGTGGATCAAACATACTTAAACTTCAGACAGAACCTCATCAACTGGCTTAAAGACAATGACCAGTAATGCCTCTGTTCTATACATTACTGCACTGTAAATAGTTCTTAGAATGTCGTGTTCAGTGATGCCCTTATCTGTATAGCCCCTTGTTGATTGACTGTAAATACCGGTACTATATATGCTGTACTTGTAACTCCTTCTATGCATGATGTATTTGCACTTTCTTGATTTGTATTTTCCTCCCATGTGTAACTAAGCTATAAGATTTCTGATTCCAATGCTCCCTGATACCATAGGGTCTGGCGCGCAATATAAATAAATAAACAAACAAACATACAAATATATTAATGGGCCACTAGCCATGGCCTTTGGCCATGAACAGTTTGGACATCTGTTGTCAATGTCCACATAATAAAATGCAATAAGCGATGGCCTTCGGCCATGCTGACTGTGTATTATATAACACTAAGCAGCCACTAGTCATGGGCTTCGGCCCTGCTCACTGTATATCATATACACAAACCAGCCACTAGCCATGGTCTTCAAAACAATACTAACCAGTGGCCACAGCCTTTGGCTATGCCAACTGTATATTTTAAAATATGAATGGGCACTAGCTATGCCCTTTAGCCATGCCCACTGTCTACATCTTCCAACGCTGCCCACTGTAGATTTTAAAACAGTAATGGCTACTAGCCATGGCTTTTAAGCATGGACATTGGTAATTATGTATTTACTATATAGATGCAACCGCATGGTTTTGTATATTTACGCAAGATGGTTGCCTCAAACCTTTGTAATTCACTGGGAAAATTGTGTCCCAGATCTCAACACCATACAATAATATTGGTTTAACACTTGCTGTATATAGAAGAATAATAGTCTTTACAGAGTAGCCCATGTTTGTCCTATGAAGCAATTTATGGTGTTTACTGCCTTTAGACATTTGCCTTTTAGTTCAAGCCAGTGTGACTTCCAATTGAGTCTATGGTCGACATAAAGTCCCAAATATGTTTATGACTCCACTTGTTCTAAAGGAACACCATCAAAGGTCCATATATATTTTTTCAGTCGTGCTTGATTTTTTGCAAACACCATCATTTTGCTGTTCTCTATATTTAGTTTGAGGTTATTCATACTAGCAAACTCACACAAATTGTTGAGAGAAATCTGTAGGCCGAGTGGGGTGTGGTCAAGTAGTAGAAGATCGTCTGCATATGCCAACCAGTTAAAAGACATGGTGCCTATTTTTGCCGGGCAAGTCTGGGAGCTTGACAGATTACATTGAAAATCAGCTAGGTATAGATTAAAAAGTGTGGCTGCCACTATGCATTCCTGCTTGACACCTTGGTAGGTCGGGAACGATTTTGATAGTTTCCCTCTACCATCCAAGAAAACTCTTACTGATGTATCTGAGTATAAAGCCAATAGTATAGATAGCCTTCCATTCTAATTTAGCCCATAATGTGTTCTGATGCACTGAATCAAAAGCTGCACTAAAATCGATGTAGGAGCAGTATTTATGAACGCTAACTGACCACCGGCTATGGCCTTTGCTGCTGGACATTGACCCCAGCCATTGCCGAGGCCAAGTCCATGGCCTAAATTGTTATTAAGGTAATCAAAGTTTTCATGAGCTAACTTATAAATGATGGTGTATCTAATTGCATTATTGATGTAATCAGTTATATACACTGTAATTAGCATTGTCACCAGTGATGGCATCAGTGATGTGATTTGTAATGTCATCAGTGTTCTCATACAACATGTAATTAGTGATGTCATCAGTGATGTGATCTGTGATGTCATCATTGTGGATGCAGAGGACTGTGTGCCACTCTGTATCGTTTTCATCTGTCCCACACAATATTACCATGTCCTTCCTCGCAATTGCTGCTTCCAAATGCATAGTGAGTGTTGTTCCTGGTACTATTTCTTTGTCTACTACTGGTCTGAACAAAACATCTGTGGCCAACCGAAATACCTCATCTTTCATTCTGGGCACCCACCCTAGCAATACTTGTACCCCATAAAGGAATACCTCTGGGTGGCATGGAGACCCGCAAAAAGTGCTATGTGTGCAAAATTCTTGTATGATGGCTGCAACTCGCTCACAAAAGATGCTGGGTGTTTTCTGAAAATGAAATTGTCATATTTAATTTACTCATTATATCTCTTCCAAAGATATTGATAGGAGAGTCTTTTGAATACAATAGGGGAGCTACAATTTGCTGTTTGACTATTGTGAAAGGTAACTCTTCTGTGATAGGAACCATTACAATGGCCCCAGAAAATCCCAGTGTGTCCATTACTTTGTCCAAGGGGGGGAAAGACACGCTCCATAATACAGGATTTGGTCGCTCCTGTGTCGGCCAAAAATGAGATCATTTTCTTGTCCAATCTTCAATGCTATCTTGGGTTCTTCATCGGGGTCTTCAGTTACTGAAAGGATTGAGCACACACATGTTCTCTGTGGGCTGGCCTATTGGGCATTTGATCTTTGTTCTGGAAATGGGTTACCTCCAAGAACAGTGTTTCCGTATAATGTGGCAATATATTCTGGGCTAGCAATGTGCTGTCTCCCTTTGTGTACATTTGTGCTTGAGCCTGTAAGGCGTTCTGTGGTACTGTTGTCTGCTGCTGTGGGTTTACCTGTGGTGTCAGGGCAACTGCAGGCCCTACAGGTTGCATTGTCTGTGTCAAGGGCACCTGCTGTGGTGGCATGTGTGCTTGAGGGGGCTGCATTTGTGCTTGGTTAGGCTGCTAGTATGGCTGTGTGGTTTGCACATATCCCCGTGCCCCCCTTTGGTCCTACTGCTGCTGTTGCCTGTATGGGCACATTTGTGCAAAGTGTCCCCTCTGCCCACATAAAATCATGGTCCTCCAAATCTGGGTCCCGCTTCACCATACCCAAACCCTCTCTGTCTCTGTGAGTATCCTCTGCCCTCTTGATAATATCCCATCTGTGGGTAATGCCCGACCTTGCTGATAGTATCCCTGTTGCTGATACACTCCCTGTTGGGGATACCCTTGCTGCTGCTGGAACCCTCTGGCTGTGGGTACACTCCTCCCTGTGGCATGCCCCCCACGGGGAACCCCCTTGCTGACCGTGAGCAACTTCGAGTTACCCTGGGACAATGTTGGTAAGTACAGCCGCTCAATGGATATTTTTGCTAGTTTCCTTTGCTTCAATTCTGCCTCTGCCTTAATGGTATTGTCTGCTGTGTCTTTCCCTCTTTCCTGTTTCCTTTTACAAAAGTGTACTATGGTGGTCTGTATTTCTGGCCATCCCTTCACCTCATTTCCAACCCTCTTCTCTAGGGATGTCTGTACATCTGAGGGGAGCACTCGGACCAGTATGTGACAAAATATTGGTACATTTACACCCCATTATTGTCACGTCTCTAGTGTCCACATCTCTTGTATCTGTTGTATGTATTCTGAGGGGTCCTCATCTGGTTTCATTTTGCATGCCAGAATGTCCTCCATGTCTGATGTATCTGGGCACATAGTCCTTAATACTTTCCACGTGTATGTTACTACTCAATTTTACTCCATTATATTCTGCCTGCTCCCATATTTTCTCCCCCACTTTTGCCCAATATGGCTGCAAATAAACTCTTCATGTGTCCAATCACCAGGGTAATTCCTGCTGTCTCTTTCTCAAGAGTGTGCATTGCAGTACTAGCTACCCCTATCATACCTATCCTGTTTTGGAGGGTCTGCGACCATTCCGCTCTGTTCCCCCAACCTTTCTTTCTTTCTTTCTTTCTTTCTTTCTTTCTTTCTTTCTTTCTTTCTTTCTTTCTTTCTTTCTTTCTTTCTTTCTTTCTTTCTTTTTTCCCAAAAAATCTGCTTGCTACCCAGACTAAAGAGACTTTGCGGTATGACACCTATTGCCATGGGAAGTGAAGATCGTGACCGACTGTGCAGAGAGAATACACCTTGCAGCATCCTGTGCCAAGTGAGAGAGAAAGAACAGTGAAAGATTGTGCAGCAGCAGAGGAGAAAGCAGAGAGAAATTTGAATTGCTTTGTGAGCAGCTTTTGTAATCTGCAGCAAGAAGAGAATCCATTTGGAATGCCTTTTGCACCAGACATGTTTGTGCCTGAGCAGAGAAAGAGAAAAATGCAGCAGTGAGCAGGAGTACACGCTCTGAAAGCATTTCTCACCATTACCATGTTGAAAGCAGTGAAGCTTTGTTCTCTTGAGTGATTTTGAAATTTGCACTTGTATTCAACGCTGGCTGTCCCTCATTTGAAGTGCATGGAACTGGAATGGCATGGCAATGGCATGGCAACAGCATGACCTGGCGAGGAAGGAGAGATTTTAAGCTGGAGATGGGCCTATGGAGAAGGGCCAATGTGCATGAAATTGCACTGGAGAGTCACCATCTGCATGTTTTGCAAACCCTCTGAATGAGTGCACCTGTGCTTAAGGCCTAGGGAAAAAGGGAGCGTATGCATCAATTGGCATCAATTGAAAGTCCTGCCACGCGGTTTTCCCTGTGCTACCTTTGGAAGTGAAGGGCATATGTTGATCACCCCATGGGGACAAATGGGGCACATATGGTACAGACACTTGTTTGCTCTAGTTTTTTTTGGAGCCCTGTGCGAAAATCTCATTTAGCTTGCTGCCATTTATCAAGCAGGCCAACCTGAATTGGCTTGTACATGATTCTGCTATCTGAACACTATTGGCTTGAACACTTTGCTGTTTTCACACTTTGTTGCTGTGGAGAACACTTTGCTACCTGAACTTTGACCTTTTGCTGAACACTGATATGCTTGTTGTGAACACATGATCCGATTTGTGAACACTTGCTTTGTTGACATTGCATCTTTGTTGACATTCCTTGGCTGAACCTTTTGCATTAGACTTGATTTGTACTGACATGGAAATGTGCACAGTTGTGAGGACACACATACCTCATGAGTGACTTGGAAATACCTTGGACTGGAATATAACTGAATATGACTGCATGTATACACTGATATGTATGCATTGATCTATGGAATGTTTGCCCTGTTTGGCTACTGACATCTGTACTGACCTTTGACACCTGTGAAAGTGATTGTCATATTTTGTGCTTGACACATTGAATTGGAAACACCTGCATCCACAGTACTTGTGCATTGATCCTATGCATTGCATTTTCGTTTTCTTCTTGTAGAGACACTTCACACCTTTGGCTTGTAGACACTTTTTGACTTGACTTTGGCTTGACTTTTGACCTTTGACATTTGGCTATGCTATTCTGATTTCTGACACATTTGCAGTTTTGTATTTGATATTTTAGCTTGCTACTGATAGAGTGAAATGCTTGCATTGTGAAGAAGGGTTTTTTCTGCATCATGAAATAATCTGCATCATGAAATTTATGCTTTTTCCCTTCAGTAATATTGCTTGGTATTAGAATACCACGATTGCTATGCTATGTTTTGTTATGTTATGATTTATTTAATGATAAAAGGGGAGAATTGTGGAATTGGTGAAAATGAGGAGCCTGGATTGTTATCATTAGAAGAATCACAAGACCCATTATTAGAGAATCATTAGAATCACCATTACCCAATCATTACTCTTTGCTATGGAATCATTCCATTATTGCATTCTGTTTAGTTATGATTAGTACATTGCTGAAGTAGACACTGTCCACATTATTAGACTGCCACTTTTGCCATTTGCAATAGAATGACACTTGCACGTATTTGAAGTGCCGTTGTAGTGTTTTAGAGACACAGTATATTTGCACCATGATTTGCTATGCATCTATGTTTCCATTAGAAATAGCGCTTAGGCTGAGAGAAACGTATTGCTTGCAGGAGAACAGAACGAACAAATTAGGCCTGGAATGACACAGAGTTTCATATTTGGAAATGCACATAGAGCCATTTAGAATGACACACATGTATGCTTTGTAGAGACACATTTAGAGACTGTCATATATGTATGTATGTATGTTGAGTATGCACTTAGAATGAGTTTGCATTATAGTGCTTGGATTTGCGTAAACGCTAGGAAGCATTTAACACGAGGCCTGAGCCATTTGCTGATGGAGAAAGACAGAGTTGTTTTACACTGGGCCCAGCACGAAGATGTTATGAATTAACAGTGTACCAGGAATTTGTAAACAGCTTGGTAGATAAGAAGTCACCCTTCTCCGAGAAGGAAGCTTATCAGCTTGGGCTCTGAGCTTCGCAGAGACTGCAACACGAGGGTGGGGGCATGAGCGACATAGAGAGATGGAGAAGGTGCCTTTTGCATGAGAGAGATGGGCCTAAAAGAGCATTTCGTAATGCAGAGAGTGCCTACAGTGGAGTGATTGCAGAAATAGATGGAAATAGATGGTATTTTTCACCGCACACAGAATGGCCATGAAAGAAAGATATGATGTTCAAATGTCACGCTGACAGCACACGAAGTGAAAGGACATGCCGTGAAAGCACACGCACGAGACAGGAACACGCAAACACACAGTCTGGCAGGCATTTTGCTATATGCTGACACAGAAGGAGACATTCTTAGCTTAGGGAATGTATGTAACCATGGAGAGATATGTGCGTCATTGGAGACTATGACCAGAAGGGCTGGAGAGAAAGGAGTTAGCTAGTTTGAGTGAGTTGGAGAGAGTTGCTGAGGAGTTGCTGAGGTTGCTGGCTGTTGGTTGGAGATGGTGAAAGATGGAGTACGAGATGCAATGAGAGAGAAGCAGCCTGATGACGCTCTGATGAGAGAGAGAGAGATCTTGGGAGTTCGAGTGACCAGATCTTGACAGGCAGACACTGACTGGCTGATTGCAGAGTCGTGCAGAGCTGGCAAAGACAGAGCTGGAAACACATGCAAATGGGAAGTATGGTTTTGTATGGACTGATTGATTGATTAGAACAGGCACTCACATAAGGGGAGAAGGGGAAACCAGACAGGGATTGTGTAGAGTGAAGATGTTGTGGATTGGTGTGGATTTGCCCATGAAGGAGCGCTTGCATTAGACTGCATTAGAACCACACACTTGCAGCACAGGCTTGCATCAGAAATCTGAAGGCCTTATAGTCATTACATGGTAGCTTTGCACCAGAGGTATAAAAGGTGCAAATTAGACATAGCATTAGAACTGCCTGCATTGTTATGCTTTATGCTTAGCTGTGTGATCATAAATAAATGTATCCCATTGTTATAAATTGAATCGATTCTTTGTGTTTTCTTTGTGTGGTGTTTTATGTTATTTGTTATTGTAGGAGAAACATAGTGCACATAGGGCCTGAGATATGAATGCAGCAAGTGGGGGTAGGGAGGGGGGGGGGGGTTTAGTGATCCATAACCCCCTAGGAGGTTGTCAAAGATTGTCTGAGACTGGAGCGTGTTTGCCCAGGGGGGGGATCAACACGATTGTTAGGGTTTTTGTTTTTTCAGACTGACACTCCAAGGTTGGAATGACCCAGTAAGTCCGCATTCAGAGATCCCGGACCTAATAGCACCATGGCTACCTCCAAACACGGAATGACCCCCATTCACTGAGTCGGACCAGTGGTGTGCCCTGTGGATATGAGCGAGAAAACTGTAAAATATTGCACTCTAGGAACACCGAAACCCTGCCCCGTTGATTGGCTCCTCGCCCCATGCCCCATAGCCCCTACCTCAGTGCTCTGACCCCCCCCAGCTCCATTCTCATGTCTTGCTGCCAAATGTAGTCTGAAAAAACGATACCGCGCCGTGGTTGGAATTTCATTAACAGTATTTCATTTCTATTTCTCTGCCAATTTACCTTGTGCACCCAGGTGCTTAGCTCATTGGCCTAGAAAGTAACTCTTAGACTAACTTCGCTGTGGCTATGTTCCCCTAGGAAACTTCAATCATGTGACATTTCAGCACACTGTTTCTGCTGAATGCTCAGAAAAGATATACTGCTTGTCACAGAAGGCCTGCAGCTTTGTGCTTCTGAGCTGTCTGCGAGAAATACTTTCTTAACATGGGCCTAAAAACAAAATGGCTTCTCTACTGTTCACATATTGCTAAAAAAGAACCTTATCATAAGCCCCCAAATGAAATCTTGGACCCCCACCCTGTGACTGCTCTATACAACTACTCTGTACTGCCCCCACAGCACCACACCCCTCACTGTGTTCCACCATGGGACTTCTCCTGCTGCGCGTGCTTTTGATGTCACTTTATGCAAGCAGTGCTGTGTTGAATGACGTCCCAACCCCTGATGTCACCCACCATGTCACTATTGACATCAGCATGTTACTTGCGCAACTGGTACGTGAGCCCCCCTTGGCAGCATTGGATCTGGACCTTTACAATACCCAAACCACCCATATATGTGTTGGCCCACTTTTGAAATCAGATATCATAATCCCATTTCAAAGGTTTAGCTCATTTTCGATTTACCACCCTCAATAAAAAAAAACAATCCCTTCTCCGCTTTAGGTAATATGATACACAGAAATATTTCTACAACTGTAGTAAGCACTTTAATTAAGTTGGTGGCCAGTTCTTGTGGGAACATTTTACTCTCAGTATATATTAGATATATTTATCTTTATTTCTTGGTAAGGTTAGTGTCTCTAACGGGGCTTGTGATAACTCTGATTATAGATTAAAAAAATAAGCTGTGTATCAATTAGTTGTCTATAAATAAATTTCACGGCTCCAAATGTTTGGAGCCAGGAAAGTACTGAATTGCTGAAATCTATACTAAGACCGTATGACCCTGAAGATTTCCTTTTTCTTAATGCTTTAAATGCTCACATAATTTCAGTCAATGTCATAGGGGATTCCTAATTAAATGGGTTACACTCATTTTTCCTGTCCTGGTGTACTGAACTTCACAAAGGAACCGATCAATTGGTTCATCATCAAGCATCCTCTGGATGGACAAACTAGTTTTGTCTAAGCTTGAACCACCTGAATTTTGTAATTTGAGTCCCGTCAACATTTTGAACTTTTTAAGAGATTCATCCAAAAGGGATAAATAAAAAAGTAGGACCATGAGAGGTAGGGCTGGTTGCTGCCATCCCCCACAGTGCCTTGCAGCATTCCCCACTATCCTACTGGCTCTTATGCTCAGAAGTGCAAAAAGGTGTAGATCACCCTTAGGAAGCTTTGGTTGCGGGAGGGCATTAAGGCAGTGTGGAAGGTGGAAGCAACTGCTGTGCACCCCAAAACAGAAGTGAGAAGTTTCACGGCTCCCTACACTTTTTCAGTGACTGCGAAATTGTCACATTTACATTTGCCATGTGTTCGCTCTTGCCTACTCTCTGACACACACAGGTTCTTGCAATAGTTTCAGAAAATGGTAGTTAAATCTGCATAAATAGTGGTCATTACTCCTTTATCCTTCAAGCTGCTAGCCATATTATTCCTTTGTTTCTTGTCCTCAAGGCAGCTTGCCTGAATCCAATCCACTTAAATGGCACCAACATCAGATTTGGACTATATATTAATCAAAGTTCAACTCAACTCTTGTGGTCACGGCATTGAAATATATCTTTGTATTAGAGAGACATATATTTATTTCCTATAATTAATTAGAGGTCCCTTTATATCCTTCAATATCTTGCCAGGCAAAATGTTCCCTCTCTCTCACTTTCCCTGCAACAATCTATATGACATGAACACTAATTGCCGCCCTTAAAGTATCCCAATCACAGTGCTTGGAATTATCATAAAGAGAATTTTATAAAAAGATATCCTTCAAGAACAGATCAGCTGGCCCGTGGTGTGGGTACCTGGGCATTTCACAGCTGTCCCTCATGATGGGTTAGGTACCTGGACATTTAGTGGTAGCTTTTGGCAATCAGGTGTGAACCTTTCCATTGTATGACAATGCCTACCAATGCATTGAGTGCCAGTGTATTTGATTGCAATACCTAGCAAAATGATAGGTATGTGGACATTTGATGGCAATTCCTAACAGTGGAGCTAATATCTGGGCATTTGATTGAAAATCTTGGCAAAAGTGAGAAGAACTGGCCTTTTGAAAGCAAACCCCGGTAATAGTACAAGCACAGTACATTGGCATTTGATGGATATCCTTGGAAATGAAAAAGGCACTTGAGTTTTAATGATGGCCCCTGGAAATGCAGTAGCTACTTACACATTTCCCACCATCCCCTCCCACAGGTGTGTGTAATTGGTAATCTAAAATGTCACAGGTTGAGCAGTGTGGCCCTGTCAAGAGGGGGATGGGCGGTGTCAGATTGGGATCCCTGACACCAAGACAGAGGTCAAACCCACACCCCAACAACACAGACATCCTGAATCAGCAGAGAGTCGTGCCAACACTGGAAGGGCCCACGTCAACCACCCTTTTTAGAGCTCAAACAAAGGGTACAAGGAAGTGGGGTAAAACTAGCCATGACCAGTGCAAAGAGAGCCCAACAGAGATCCCAAAGGGATCACATTTGAGCACAGCACACAGCACCAAGCTCGCCTAGTGGAGACACATAGATACTGAGGATGAAGAAGGAGAATTTACTTTCCCTACGGTTGTACTTCAGAGCAAATAGCCCCATCAATCGTGGATACAACAAAGATAGAGGAGTTGTTTCGGGCATTGGTAGAGGGGCAGCTGCATACCAGCTGGCAGCTCCAAGATACATTGGCTGCTTTACAGACTGTGATGAATGAAAGACGGGAACAACCTGCTATTCCCCCGAGCATTCTTCAGAAGAAGGGTTCAGGAGAAGCTCCAGCAGCCTTTTCTATTAATTTTGAGAGGGTTGCGGAGGCGGCCGAATGGCATTCGAACTGCTGGACTCGTTATATTGCTTGCCCTCTAATGGGAGAGGCCCAACAAGCTTTACAGGCATTGAACCCCGATTAGAGATCCCCCTATGATGACCTTAAGAGGGGACTATTTGAATGGTTCAGACAACACCAGGAACTTTACCAGATGGGATTACGTCACCTATGGTTACGACAGGGAGAGACGCCGAGACAGATGTCTTATCAAGTTCAAGACCTCATGGTTAAGTGGCTAGCCAATAAAAATGCTGGAAGAGGTGAAGGAAATGTTAATTCTAGAACAGTTCATCAATTCCCCCCCTCCATATCTACAGAAGGTTGTGTGGCAATTACACGAGCCAAGCCAGGAGGAAGTCATTCAAGCAGCTATGAGCAGCAAAAAGATATGTCCTTCCGGGATGCGGGAGTGGTCCCAAAGAGATCCCCAGAAACTCAACCCACCATTAAAACTCAAGAAGACAATCCCTTTCTGATGAGGTTGGCCCCAAACGTTCTAGGCACACCCAGTGTTGGGGAGAATTCTCATTTCTGTGCTAATTTCCTTCAACCTTAGAGACCCCCAGCTCCTTTGCTGGATTTTAGGACTTAGGAATTTTTACCCTGGAGTGAGTGAGACCTTTTTCTCACTCTCTCATGTATTTTGACCTGATGTGGATTATGTGTTTACACTGTTTTTGGAGTCTGACAAACTCCATAGGCATCTACTTTGTGTATGTTAAAACACAGCACCTTCAGTGCAGTGTCACAGAGAAATCCTTTTAGATTTCTCACAAGGTTTAAATACCTTTTCATGTGTGAACTACCGTTCCCAATAATAGTAAAGTGAAATTGACTTTACTTGCCTTTCTCTTTATAGGTCCAGCACACACCATCTTATGTGGAGTGCTGGGCTGTTACCTTGTTTCCCCTTATCCTACCTTCTCATATAACATGTTTATGTTACCCTCACTACTTTAAATGGCTGGTGGCAGTGGTTTATTTTTCCTACCATTGTGCTTTTCTACCGCAGGCTGAACTCTAAGCTGCAGTACAGCACTTATGGGTGCCATTTCGTCAAAATGGACCCTGACTTCTTTGTTCACAATTTTCTGTTTGTGAGGTCTTTCTTGGGTTTTACTCTGTGTGTGGAAACAGATTCAAGCAATTTGTTTGTCCTGGCTTTGGCGGGTTTCAGCCCTGAAGCCCACCTCTGGCTCCAGTATGCCTGGAAGGACAGAATGTGAAGGAGGATCCCGAAACTCCTCTGTCCTTTGTCTCTAGGAATGCCTACATGCAACCATTCCTGATTGGCTGCCTGGCTGTCCTTTCCAGACAGCCACCCTGCTGTGTAATTGACAGCCTAGGCGGTGCATGAATGGGAGAAACCTGCTTACAAAACAAGGGTTTGGGACTAGAGGCAGAGTCGACCACTGGGAGAAACACCTGACGAAGAAACCGTGAACAAATCTTGCTGCATCATTCTGGACCTTTGAATTGCCAGGTGAAGCTCTGCTTCTGTGCTGAAACTCCTTTTTCATTTCGAGAGAGAACTCCGGAAGGGATGACCTCTCCCCTTGGGTTAGTGGGACCAACTAACCCTGAGACGAACTCCACTAGACCATCTTCCCAGACTAGCTATACTTCTTCATTGCTTCATGTACCGAATGCCACGGGTCGAGTAATCCATAGTCAAGTGAAACTTCTGAAATCCGGCAAGAAGCTCCAGAAGTCTCCTAGGGACCCTCCAGAAGCAGGACGACCAGAGCTCGAGTCCCCTCACAAGAGTGAAGGACACAAAGAGTGAAAGAATTCCAACCGGTATCCCTGATCTGCGATGGTTCTGTTTGCTAAGCGCTGAAACCGCAAAGTGGCGATGAACCGAAAAGAGCCTATAGCTGCCGATGACCTCCCAAGTACCGCCGCAGGAGCCCTCCAGATGCCCTCCCTCTTGTCCCCACGACTGAGGCTCAGGAACACGGGGTCTGCACCGCTGTAGCAAGACAGAATCCAGCTGGACCACTCTTCTTCAAACCAGAGGTACTGTTTAGACTTGGGGTACTTACCCCATTGTCTTTAACTGTGCTTTTCTCAGTTGGGAATTGCAGTGGCTTACTTTTAGAGTTGATTGCAACTCTGTTTCTCACAGGCTTAAAAGCATGTGACCCTACAAGTGATTTTTCTACAAACTCTGTAACGTTGTGCAAGACTTTTATCTAAGAAGTTCCTCAGCTCCACAGACTGTGTTCCAATTGACTTTGGCTGTCCTGGCTCCCTGAAGGCTCTTCTGGACCATTGACTTTGATATTGTTTGTCCCTCATAAATGGTAACTTGTTGTAGACTGTTAGTGCTAGGAAAGGCTTGTTTAGATTTCATTGGAAGATTTAGTCATCCGCACATTTACTGAGAACTTGTTTAACCTTTTCCTTCCTTAAACCTTTCCTTACTACAACCCCAGAATCTGCAAAGAATAGTAGCAGGATACATAAATACCATAACTGTCCTTGTGATTAAAGTCACCTCAGGGTCACCTCAGGGTGTAGGAATTGTGTAAGAAGCATATCCAAAGATTATACACTCACTTTTTCTGATTCTGGAAAGTGATTTTAAAGCGTATTTACATTGTTAAATGAATTGCCTTTTTAAAGAATTCTAATTTAAAATGTGATGTTAATTAAATAAATAACTATTTATAACTGAAACCTTGAGTGTAAGTGTTACTTGGCTGCTTGTATGTATGGTTTTCATTTGTGCAGCTCTACATCTCACATTTACCCCTCTTGAGATAAGCCTGACTGCACAGTCACATTACCAACTTGTGTATTACAGAACTATACCAAAAGGTGGGTTATCTAATACCAAGCAGATAAGTGTTGTGTAGTCTCACACAGTGTTCGTCCCGCAGCACCAACTCGTACTGATAAACTATCTAAACCGCCTACCATCATGGGAGTCCGGCTGACTGAGTCCACTTTAAGACCTGAACCTATCAGGTGCTAAGAATGTGGCAGAATTGGACACACTGTGAGACTCGGTACCGAAAAGCCCAAGGAGGAACCCATGCAAATCAGACTTGTGCGAGAAACTGTGATCCCGAATAGCTGGCCGATCTATTTCAGGAAGAGAAAGATCCACCTGAGGCAGTCACGTGGGCTATATATAGCACCGGGGAGAGTATTTTGCAATTTCACCCATCTGTGAAGATCGATGGTCAACAAGTAACCCCCTTTTGGATTCCGGGAGTAATAGAAGTTAAATCTGACCTAATCCTACCTGAAGATTTATGACCAGATTATCTGACCTGAATCATCTGTGTTCATGGGGATACAGATCTCTATCCCAAGCCACAGTGAACATCAAGGTGTCAGGAAGGGATCTAACCGTATCAGCCATTGTCATGTCCGGCCTTCCCGAAGACATGCTAATTGGAATACATTTCCCCTTATTTTACCTATGCCTTCAGGAGAGCCAGAAACGACAAAATGCCCTGAAGGAAATACTACTCCATAGGAATAAAATAACCCCCCAAACCAAACTACAGCAGGACAGGTAGAAGAGAAACAGGAATAGGTGACCCCGGAAAACTACTGCAAAGCAAGGGTGAAGGTAAGTGACAGGGCCAGCAATGTGGCCCTGTGAAGCGGGGTGAGCTCGACCCCCAACAACCTTCCACAGTGCTTTCATGAGGGCGAGCCTCCTCCCAGGCTCTCATTACCATATCTGGTGGCAGCGATGCTGTGGAAAGCCCCCACATCAGAAAAGATGCAATCGGAGGGAAGGCGGCAGAGCTGTGGAGCAGCATCAGAAGTTATGGGTGCAGCGAGCATTACTACACAGGGTTGCGTAGGGACGTGGTCCAGAAAAAAAGAATCATGGGATGCAGCAGCCCTAACAATACCCCTGATTCCATTATTAGGTCAATGTGGCCTTTTTAGTGGTTGAGTCAAATACCTAATCAGATAGCAAGGATTTTGCTGAAATTTCACAGACTGCAATTTTTCAACAAATTGTTTGTTTTTCCGTCTTCTGCCTGACTGACATATCTTCTTTTTGTAAAGTTATATGTTTTGTTATGTCTATCTTCGGTTTTATTCATTCATTGGTCTATTTGTGTGAAGACATGTTATATTAATTGATTTATTTTTGCAAAATAAATTACTACAATATGCAAGGCATACAACAATTAGTTGCCTTACTGATTTGTACAAAGTTGAAATTTGCCTGCCTTTGAGTCATACTGTCAGGTTTGGGCCGAACTGCATTTAGCACTCTGCCCCCTCCTACACATAAGAGCTGAGAAGAATGTGTTTCTATATATAAATCATTTCCTGGTGGCACAATAATTTGTTTAGGCCCTAATAATACCGGCCGCTGCAGTACCCGGCTGCATGGAGTCCACTATCCCACCAGGGAGGCAAGTACAAGTACAAAGCTCGAAGGGTGGCCTTTATCTTCCTCTAAACCACCAGGGGCCTGCATGAGTAAAAGGCTCCAGAGAGGCCTGCAGGCATGTATGCCTCCTGGAAGCCATTACGGGCTCCAGGTCCAGAATGCAGCAAGAAGGGGACAGGGCTTACCAGCCTCTATAAAGCCTTCCCCGTCCATACAGCCGGAAACAGGTAGGTGATTTGCCAGGGTAAGTAACAAATCCTGGGAGGGAGTGGGGTATATAAGTAAGTGCTTGTAAAGGCTAGAGTGTGGGTTATTTGGGTGAGGACAGGAGTTGGAGGAGGACATCCGAGAGACCAGAGGAGGCGAGTGCAACCACAGTGCGGAAGCCATTGGAGAGAGCAAATTTGTGGAATATCTGTGAGTGAACAGTGTGAAAAGTAGAGGTAGAGTAAGAGTAGTAGGGCAGTAGTGGTAGCAGAGACAGTAGTAGCTGTGGGAGTGCTAGTTGGTAGTAGTGGACAGTAGTAGGTTTTGGTGAGTGGTAGTAGGAGTAGAGAGGGAATAGAGGAGGTGAAAGATAGTGGTGGTAGCAGATCAGTAGTAGTAGTGACAGGGAGTGGGAGAATAGGAGTGGTGGTAGGAGTAGTGGCAGGAAAGGAGAGGCAGTAATAGTAATGGCGGAGGAAGCCAGGAGGAAGGAGGGCGGAAGGTATAACAGTGGAGGTCTCGGGAGTCGTAGTTGGAGATCAAAGTGATAGTAAGAGCAGGAGTAAGAAAATAAGTAATATTAAAGTGTGGAGGTGGAAAGGCAGTCAGGTACGAGTGGGTGTGAGAGAAGTGAGAGTGACAGTGGGCGGAAGAAAGCACCATCCCAACCTCCGGGAGACTACTAAGCGGGCTAGGTCCGGGAAAGCCTAGAAAACCCCTAGGGAGTGAGACAGACATCGAATCAGGGAAGGCACTATGAGCCTAAATCAGAAGCAAACAGCCAGGTATTACTGTTGACTAATTCTAACATCTCGGTAAGGACGCCTGGGATAGGGTGGTGGGCAAGACCGGGGAAGTCGATATAGACAGGGACAGTTCTAACTCCAATTCCCAAAGGACCAGTTTAGCACTGAGAACTCCCCCAAGTCCTTGGCCCAAGTTGATTGTAAAGATCCAATAAATACCCTTGGACTTGACATTCGAATCAGAGTGATCCTTTGTGATGGGCTGCCTGTCACAGAAAGCAGTCCATGGAAAAGGAGTGAGTACTTCGCTATTTCATGGACTTTCCTGGAAGTGGTCTGAGTGGCAGTACCTTTGGTGGTTATGATGTGATCACTGGAGCATTTAAAAGCAATATCCTTACACACATGCAAATGTCTGGGCATTTAGTGAGAGCATCTGGCATGATGTGAGTACCTGGCAAATGGTGGCAACGCCTGCTGTAAGATGTGATCACCTAGACATATCCACACTGGGGCATATGGATATGGAACATCAATTTGCCTTTACAAGTAATCAATGCAATGTTTAGCTCATTTGATGAGACCATGAGATCTTATACAGCATGCCACTGAACTCCTCAATAAACACCTTTCGACATACACCACATATTTCCCTCGCATGTCCTTTTTTGTAATCACAGCATTTTTTGCATCAGGCTGGATCACAGCCCTGTTGTGTTTAATTCTCTAGAAAGCACAACTTGGAAAGTATAATGGTATTTCCGCGCATGTATGCGCTATAGAGCCATACATCAAACACAGTCAAGACATTGGAATAATGAGCAACAAACCCATATTTAATTTTGTAATGCAGGAAGCAAAGAATTGGGGCTAATGCTTTTTAAACCAATGTGTGTGCAACTTGAAAATACAAATCAGCATAGGCTTCCAAATATAGATTTTAACTACATAAAGCAATATATATCCAATGACATTTTAATGAGAGGACGAACAAGGCCCTTTCCTTTCAAGGATAACAAACGACCAGAGAGTCACGATCTTGAGCTGTTGTCAAAAGATCCGACGATGAAGTGCTGTTCATGCCGAGCCATGTCTGGGCTCTCGTAAAGTACTGCTCAGCCCTTTCTTTATAACGCTGGGCTCCTGGGCAAGGGTGAATGTCGGTAAATATTAGATTTAGGGTTTCTGCTAAATAGCCACTGGCGCTCCTCAAAATGGATAAAGCCTTGTTGCATGTTTCTCTGTGAATTCATTAAAATAATGATGCTACAGAAAGAAAAGCAATCGAGTGAATACCTCTTCAATAATAGTCCTCAGCCCGAAGACAAAAAAAAACATTCTCCAGCATCGTCAATGCAAATCCCCAATATGTGTGTGGGTATGGGTGTGAGTGCACGCGCACTAGGGCAAAATATGCTTTATAGCGAAAAACAAAGTCTTTGAATGCATTTTTCCAGTAGAGTAAAAGACTACAACTGATGCAAACATGCATTGAAATAATATTTTGTTTGCACTACAGCAATATCTGCCCTGGCGCTAATTGCACCGGTGAACAGTTGCTGTAAACCGCAGTTTTTAAAATACAAACATGGCTCAATTGCTTAACTTTTAAATGTGTTTCATTTAACAGGTTATAAAAGATCATAGTGCATGTGGATGGATAATGCAGGAGGGACTACGACAGGCTAGAACATTAAAATAACCTGCTCTAAGTTTTAAAGGCCCAATTTACAAAGAAAATAAAATTGGGGCAAAATGTGCATTTGCTCATAACATAGGCTTGTTATCCAGACCTATTGCCACAGAGCAAGGTTTGAAGCAGGGGTGTATGTACAATGTTACAAAGTAAATATGCATCCGGCTATTAGGCTATGGCAAATGTGTGCACCATCCTGCAGGTATTTTATCAGATCAATTTTGGAGCACATTACAGGAGGAGAATCACTTAACATAACAACTGTCGCTTATTACAGCTGGAAGGAGGTGACTAAAGGCAGCATGATCAATTGAATATAATTTAAATTTTGTTGTGACTTGACTTATTTTATGAATTGAATGCATGAAGTGTTTCGTGTATGATATAGATGTTGATTGTATGTGATATTTATGAAATGTGTATGTTATTTCTTATGATGTATGAAGTGGTGAGGCTTTTTGTACATAAACCATAAAGCACTAAATACAAATAAAGAAAATACAAAATTCCTCATAACTATCATGCGCAAAAAATGTTATGCACAAATATTGAAGATGTCCATTGTGATGTGTCTAATATGTGCACCTACTTTGTTCAGAAGGGGCATGAGTGAAATCCCCCTGGGAAAATTGTTTGAGTACCATAGTACCACGTCATGGCATGTGGACCTCTGTTGCTGCATAACTGCAACCCACTCATACTAGCAGCCTGTAAGAGTGAGAGATGAATGGAATATAGAGGACCGAATGACGGGGGTTGTCATTATTAATATTATATTAGTTTGAACCCTGCAATATCTGTATAAAAGCATGAACATAATGTTGTTATTAAAAGCTCCCTGCGTGGCTGCTTTCACACACATCCCTATTCCTTCTTTTGTTAGTTTGGGCTATTAGATGCCACTTTAACGCCACCTAAAAGCCAAAACTATTGCATTACAGTACAGATAGGGAGAAATGGCATATGAGGAGGGACACAAACCATGCAGGTGTTGTTTAGTTATTTGTCCACCCATTGACTGCCCATGGCCATGCTAATCCCTATCGCCATTCACACCCACTTCCTGTCTCTTCCCGCCCAAAAAAAGTCCTCATGGAAACTCTTTGACCTCGCTTTAGTTAAGCCTTACCATCAAACTTGCCATTCAAATTGCTGGCCAGTGTTTTTTCAAAGCAGTCCTCTGAGAGTTAATGATTTAATTGGATTTGTAAACACGCTAATGGTGTAATAAACATTTCCTAATGAGGTTTGCCCTCAGCCGTTCGATTTATAAGCACTAGGTGTGTTCTTCACTGAATTCTTTTTATTGGCAAAGCCAACAGTTTTTGCATTATTATTATTATTATTATTTAATGATTTATTAAGCGCCTTACGCCAAGGCGCTGTACAAGGAACAACATGATACATGAAACATGAACTATAAAACTGATGTAGCAATTAAAATATGAATCAATCAAACAATAAAACAGTGAGAAGAGAAATTAACTGAAGGGGAAAGGGAGGAAAGGGAGGTGGGACAGGTTAGAGGGGTTGGAGGAGGAGGGCAGGAAGAGGAAGGGAGGGTAGAAGAGGGGAGGTAGGAGATGGGAGGGGAGACAGAGGGGGAAAAGAGTCGGGAAGGGGGAAGTAGAAGGGGTAGGGGATTCAAGGAGGAGAATGAAGAAGGAGAGATTTAAGGGAAGTGCGGAACGAAGTGAAGGTAGGGGAAGAACAGATAGCAAGAGGAAGGGAGTGCCAGTGTAGAGGAGCTAAGAGTTGGAAGGAGCGAAATCGGGAAGAGGCACAGGGGGGTGGGGGTGAAATGAGAAGGAAATGGTCAGCGGATCGAAGCGAACGGGAGGGGGAGTAGAAGGAGAGGAGGGAGGAGAGATAAGGGGGGCAAGACCATGGAGAGATTTCAAGACAAGGCAGAGAAAGCAAAATTTAAGTTGGGAGTGAAAAGGAAGCCAACCAAGGAAGGAAAGAGAGGAAGAGATGGAATCACGGGAGGTAAGGAGACAGAGGGTGCGGACAGCAGAGTGGTAGACGGATTTAAGAGGGGCAAGGTGAGAAGAAGGAAGTCCAAAGAGTAAAGAGGAGCAGTAGAAGAGACGGGAGAAGATGAGGGAGGAGATTAAGAGTGTAGTGGCGTGGAAAGTGAGAGAGGGACGGATTTTGCGGATGTTGAAGAGGTGGAAGTGACAGGAACGAGAAGTGAGGGAGATGTGCTGGAGAAGGAGAGAGAGGAGTCAAAGAGAACACCTAAGTTACGAAGGGAAGTGAATGAAAGGGGGAGGAGAGGGAGGTGGAAGAGAGTTAGAGCGAAAGAATAGGACTTCTGTCTTGTCAGTGTTGAGAGAGAGAACTCGGGAAGACATCCAGTCCTTGATGGCAGTAAGGCAGGAAGAGAGTTGTAGGTGGAGGTCCGTAGATAAGGAGGAGAAGGAGAGGAAGAGTTGAGTGTCGTCGGCATAGAAGTGGTGGGAGATGCCAAACAAGAAGATGACAGGAGCATTTGCCAGGCACTGCTATTAGTTGCCCAGGTACTTGCAACTTGCACCTGCTACCCTCAATAGCCAGTTAATACCACTATAGCAGTGCCTGACAAGTGCCTTTCCCATGCCTACACAAAAGCCTAAACGTGTGGCATTGACAATGTTGCTTTCACTTGCTTCCACAATGCTAACCAGTAGCATCTCATTCTATGCCTATCCCAGCAGTGCTGCTCTCCTGTTCCATCTCAGGCCCCCACTGTGAATGCCCCCCACACTCAGCTCGAAACCACCTCCTTTCCATGATGGGCATCCAACCTTCCCTGGCCTTCTAGTGGCAACCATGGTAGCTGCCAGGCCTACTGCCAAACGCGTGTGATGATCAGCTTCCATTCCATACTAGATTGGACTTCGGCACTGCCGTTCTGGCTCGATCACACCGTTCAAACTTGAAGTTCTCATACACAACTCGTAGTTTTACAGGGCACATGTTCAAATAGCATTACAGCCCTTTGCAATAGGCATGCAATGTGTGGCAGGTGAACTTTGCTCTAGATAGAGTCCCTCCTCTTCGGCTTGGAACCACTAACTTGAGTTGTAGTAAACTACCACAGGTTAGTGCTCGCTTGCAGGTGTTGTTTGGTTATTTGTCCACCCATTGACTGCCCATGGCCATGCTAATCCCCATCGCCATTCACACCCACTTCCTTCCCCTTCCTGGCCAAAAAACATCCTCATGGAAACTCTTTGACCCCGCTTTAGTTAAGCCTTATCATCAAACTGGCATTCAAATTGCATGCCAGTGTTTCTGCATGGGACCTAGCGCTTCATTAAAACGCATAACAAAAAGTTGATTTTCAGATTCCTTTCCTTTGATCTAATTTTCTTTGTTAAGCTTTCACTGGCACACTAGGGTGGTGATGGGTGCTGTACAAAAGCTTACTAACATCAGTGGAATAGCACAAAATGGGGGGGCTCCCTGTGAAAGCCATACTGAGGCTCGGCAACAAATCATGGGTGGCGCCACACTCCAGGCCGCCCTAGACAACCACGCTTGCCCACTGCACACTATGATCACTCTGCACACTGCACTAGGAGAAGGATATAAACATGTATTTTAATGCATTGTACAGCACACTTTCTGAGAAAAAGTGGCTAAAAAGCCAGAGCATTTTCAATTGTTTTATAGGGTAACCCCAATTCAAAAATCCAATACATGCAAGTCACCAACAGGATTTACCCGAAATGCGTTGAGCCTTTTTTTATGTATTAAAACATGAATATGCACTAAACGTTTGTAGCATACATTAGCTCTAAGTGAAGATGAGAAAACACTTAAAGTTGTATTACATGTTGTCTTCTCGTGATCAGAACTTATGGTTTGCAGGGGATGGGAGTGTCCACTACTTTAAGTCACTTTTTTTGTCTTGGTTATAGCAGCAGAGTTTTGTGCCAGAGTTGCATTTTCCTCGACTGCACCCTAAATTAATTTACATAGCTGCAATATAAATTATCCCAGATAAAGAAAGGCGTGCACACTACAGTATTATTGTAAGTCACCAACTGTGAACAGGAACATTAATGCTTTAATGAATGTAATGCTTTGCTAATAAAAATGCCATGTCACAACGAAAACATGTCATCCAAGTGGTTGCACAATGTAGACCAGTCTAGACACGTAATAAACATATTACAGTAAAACAGGCTGTGCCACATTAAGGCATACCTAGACTGGTCGCACCAAAATGCCAGTCGAAGCAATAACACTTATCATGGTTAGTTTATCAAAGATTCCCAGAAAAATATACAATGCCACAGTAGGAAAAGGCTAGACTGGCTGCATCCAAATGCCATTCTAGCCAGGTAATTACACTTAGCAGGACTGCTTTATCAGAGATGGCCAGTAAAAAAAAGTCAAGACACAGTAAGAGATGACTAGACTGCCTGCACCAAAATGCCAGTCGAGCCACTAAAAACACATATAATGCCTGGATCTTTCGAGGGGCAATGGTGGGGAAGAAACTAATTTTGAGACATTGGAAAGCATCTAACCCTATTACTATTGAGGAATGGATGTCAGTGATGCACTCTTTAGCGGATATGGAGAAGGTGCTGTATTGGAGAGATAAGAAAAGTGCATTATTTTACAAGATTTGGGGTAAATTTCTTTTACTATATTAGACCAGTTTATTGATTGTTTTGTGACTCCTGGGGGGAGGGGGGTTTTCTGGTGTATATAGTTATGTAGGCTCTGTTATGATTATCACATGATGTTATATTATGTACATAATGTTTCTCTGTTATGAGCATTTTGAAAATAAATTTTATAAAACATTTTTTTTTAAAAAAACATACAATGCCTGCTTAGCCTGGACATGGATGACCATTACGATTTAGCACACACATCCCCTTTGCCTCCCAACTCACCTCCCAAAATTAGATTCTTGTCCCAGAATTACCGCCATGTCCCTCTTCCTCCTTCCAGCACTTATGTGTGAGCCACCTTGCCTCATAGGTAAGTACTGGGATGAGGAAGAGTGGGACTAGGAGTAATGAAGATTACATGTAACTAAGCCAGGTATTACCTTCACATCCCTCTACCTCATCTCAGTACTTGTGCATGAGGCAAAGTGCCTCATACACAAGTACTGGGAATTGGAAGAGTAGGGCTAGGAGTAATGAAGATTACTGTTAGGGAGAATTCTCCAGAATGGCTAATTTCCCTCATCTACTGAGTCCCTCAGCAGCTTTGCTGGATTTCTAGGATTTTATTTTTTCACCTGGTAAGAGTGTGAGCCTTTTTTCCAACTCTTACATGTGTTTTTGGCTATGTGTTGTACATTTTGTGCTCATGGACTATGGCGTCTCACCTACTCCATAGACATCGGGCCTCATTACGAGTCCGGCGGTAACCGAGGCGGTAAAACCGCCTGGTTACCGCCGGACTCGTATTACCATTCCGCCTCTGTGATTCCCGGAAATACCAGGGCATTACAACCCCGGTTTTCCGGGAATCACGGAGGCAGAATGGTGTTAATGCCCATTCCCATTGAGTCCTCTGGGACTCAATGGAAATGGGGATCATGGAAACACCGGCAGCATCTAGTAATGCTGCCGGTGTTTCCTTGTCCGCCTGCAGGCGGGCGGTGTTAAACCAGCCAGGTCAGACCTGGCGGGAACATCACCTCCCGCCTGCAGGAGTCGGGATCAGGCGGTCCGGAAACAACGGTGGCGGCTGTTTTACTGCCACCGTTATTTCCGGACCGCCTGAGTTATAATGAGGCCCATCATCTTTTTACTATGTGTTACACAGCACCTAAGTGCAGTGACGCAGGGTTATCTTTTAGACTTCCCATTGCTAAACTCAATTTTTTGGGACTGACTACTGTCTCCCAAAACATGTAAAGTTGCCATTGACTTTACTAGTCTTTTTAAATTTACAGTCCCAGTACAAACTATCTTCCATAGAGTACTGGAAAGGGTTAATAGTTATCCCTTTGTGTCTGTTTCTCATAGAACATTATTTCGTTTCCCTTTCTCTAAGATTTTGCTGGTGGCAGTGGCATCTACCATTTTTATTTTACTGCGAGCTATGGAAATAGCCTCGGTACTGTTAGAGGCTATGATGGTAGCCTCGAACTTAAATCCGCTGAACCCCTTTTAATTGTATTTTGTTCCGGCTGGGTTTATTCACCATTTCTTTATGTAAAGGTCTTTCTCGTGTTTTACTCTGCACGCCAAACCAGGTTTGGTTCCTTTGTTCGCTGTCCTTTGGCAGGCTTCTGCACAGAAGCCCTCCTTAGGCGCCTGAGTGTCTGGGTGGACAGGATATGAGGGAGGGTTTTTAGGCCGCCTGCACTGGGTCTCCTTGGAGACCCAAGTCGCACTCTTGTTTGATTGGCTAGGTGACTGGCTTTCCAGGACAGCCACCCTGCTGTGTGATTGACAGCCAGACTGTGTGAATGGGGGAAAACTGCTTAAAAACAGGTCTCTGGGACTTGGAAGGCAGAGTCACCACTGGGTCGAGAGAACCAACGAGAAGCTGAAGGAAGATGACTGCTGCAACTACTGGACATCCCGGTGACGCCCTGCTGCAGGTCCCAATCGCCTGAACTTCTTCGACAGAGGAGATCCACAAGGAGTCTTCTCCCCTTGAGCCTGATGGGACCAACCAGCTCATAAAGCCCCTGGACCTCTCTCTTCAACCTGGTCGAATTTTCTGTGCCACAGGTAACCGGATAGCCAGCTTGAGAGAGTCCCTTTGTGCTTTTAAGGAGCGCACCTTTTATTCGTCACTTTGCTCTGTTGCTGGCTTCTTCCCTGGGCAGCGCAGGACCCTCCAGTTTACCTCCTTCTTGTCAGTCCAACAGTCGCTTCAGGAACCGTGAGCCTGCAGGAACTGCCAGGAATTACCACCGCAGCTACAGCATTCTTCTTCGTCTAAGGTACTGTTCAAATCTGGTTGTTCGTTCCGTCCGAGTGCGGTGAAAGTGTTTTAAATCTTTCATCTTTCCGAAGGCTTTTCCTTCTCTACTCTTTTGAATAACTTTCCCTCCGACCAACTTCGTTTTGAACTCTTGGCAAAGACTTAACCCTGAACTACTCTGAACTGTGTGATCCTCTGCAAAGACTCTGAACCATTAACATTGGCCAAGGCCTATTGATTTGAATCCTAGTTGTAGTGAGCCTTTTCTAGATTGCCCTGCCTATCACTTGTTGGTGTTGTTGATTTTTGATAACCTTGTCCTTTCCCTCCCTTTTTAAATTGCTGGAGTGCCATTTTGCTCACACTTTAGAGCTTAACTTCTCCAGAATTGATTGGGTGGTGTGTAGTGTATTAAGATTGTGGTTTTCTTCTCCTTTATATGAGTGAGCTGTTTTATAACTGATTGGGTGGTGTGTAGTGTATTAAGATTGTGGTTTTCTTCTCCTTTATATGAGTGAGCTGTTTTATAACTGATGGTGTAAATAAATGTATATTCTTTTACTCAGAAACCTTGAGTCAGTGTTTGTTTGAACCATAGTAATTACTGTCCTTTGTGTAACTTCTGATACTGCTCATTTTACTCTTGAGATAAGTCTGGCTGCTCAGCCATCTCTACCACTTTACTGTGTAGCACAGGCTTGTACCAAAGGTGAATTTGTACTTGCACTTGTAGTCTTAATTGTGTGTGGTGTTCCGAAAGGGTACTGCATATGATTCTGCCTAACAATTACCAGTAAGTAATCCAAACATTAAACACAATCACACACACAATCACACACACATTCACACACAATTCACCATACACTCACACACACATGTACCCAGCCACCCATACATTTACATGTGCACCCTTTCACCATACACGCACACCTAGGCAGCTGCAAATCCATCATGCACTCACTCATTCACACACATTATATGATATATATACACACACACACTTAAATGAACACACACACATTTACACAAAACACATTGGGCCTCATTACGACCCAGGCGGAGGACCATGGTGCTAATAGCACCATGGTCCATGCCGGTAACTTACCGACTCCGCCATGGAGAAAGGGGGAATTACCATCCCATTACAAGGTTGGCGGGGCGGTAATTCCCCCTTCCTCCATGGCCCTTCCCTATTCCCATTTTTGCCCCAAAGGGCTCAGTGGGAATGGGGAAGACGCTAAGTACGGTACCGCAAGGTCCCTTTGCGGGTCCCTACATTAACGGCTGGTAAAACCAGCCGTTAAGGTCGGGTCCCGCAAAGGGACCTCGTAATCTGGCGCTAAGTGTTTAACGGCGCCGCAGCCTTTAACGGCGCCGTTAAACACTTAGCGCCAGGGTCGTAATGAGGCCCATTGTCCGTTGGTCTGAAAAAAAGGCCTCTATCTCCCTGCAGCAGGAACGCTTGATCCTGTCATGCGCAGAGAAGCTGGAGGCCTCCATGTCATGAGCTGGAGGGTAGCCCTATGACTTAAAAAAAATAATTGTTTCTCTGACATCATAAAGACATTATTTCCGTTACAGGACCAAGCCATAACAGAAATAATTTCTTTATGAAGTCCGAGTGATGTAAAAATGAAACCATTTTTTTTTTTAATCCGAGGGTCCCCCCTCCCCAACATCACAGGGGCTGTCGGTGGGTGAGGAGGATTACTACGCCAATCATTAACATAATATAACATAACATAGCATAAAAGGATTAACACTTAAATTAATATGTTTTTAAGTGCACTTCAGTCATTAGTACAAGAGAGCAGCAATCAATTTGTAAGTTATAACTTATTGTAAACTACAATGCTAGTAAAATGTAATTTCATTGAACTGCTTCAAATGTTTGCAAGCTGTATATCAGTGTTTTTTTCCCAACCAAATAGATTCTGTATTCATTCCACGTTAAAACAACAACAAGATCTGTTTGATCAAAGTAAGCAGGAGATCAAGCATTATTTTGTATTATTTATTTATTTATTTCCTCCCTTTCCTCACTTTGCCCCAGAAGCTCAGTGTCACCAGAGCTCTGGTATTTTTCAGGCTTGACTACTGCAACACCCTCTTCCTTCATCGTCACTCTGAGAACTCATTCCCTAGGTACTCAAAACCTGTAATGTGTCAGGCTTGAGACTCTTTGCACTCTATACATCCAGTCTGAACCCCTTTGCTTGTGTTCATGTTTCCCAGTGGCACACTGCAGGGATAGGAGTGTATCAGTGGTCCTCCAAACACTCAAAATAAATAAATACCAAGGTTAGTCCAAAAAGGAGCACACGCCTAGGCAAGATGTAAACGCTGTTTATTACAGCTGGGCGAGCACAAATCAAACAGAACAGTGGATCGGAACTGATTGATGAGAGCTGACATCTGAGCATGCAGCAAACATTAATTTTATATTTCAAATAAAATGGTCAAGGCATTAGAAACAGTTGCAGCTCGAATTTTCATATTTTGCGGCATTCCCATGGAACTCATTAGCCAAACGACATCATATCCATATTGCTAAGCGTATGTTAGTGGAACATGATTTGCAATTAGTAAAATAGCATTTCTGCTGACCGCTGAGACTTTTATATTCTGCCATTGGTCAGCACCATTGCAGAAGAGACATGAGACACCCTGTTTCTGGTGGAAGTGAGAGAAACCAGAAGGTTTCTCACCCACCTACACTAGTCCCTGGGAATCTGTCATCCAGTTGGCCAGGACACGGCCATCACTTTTGGATCCATTTTCTGGTGGTGGACCCACACGGGAGGATCACCTGGGTGAGGGATCTCCGGGGAGTGGGACACGGGATGGTGAGATGCCGTATCCCCTTCCCTGTAACACCTTTACCCCATCCTACCCGGTAGGATATCTAGGAACTATAACCCCCTCTGTTAAAACATGAACACTTTCTCAATGACAGCCCGCTCTAAGGAAAAGCAGAATGACAGCAAAGCTGTTTGCCTGACATGACCCAATACTATGGCGAGTATACTGTACAACTAATACAGGCGGGTCAGGCAATTATCAACAATCACTCATACCTGACTTCCATTACACTTTCCCACATGAATAAAAGGCAGAGCACGATGGGACACTCTGAGCGAGGCAAAGCATGCGAGGAAACAGAAGTTTCGAGGCGGCAGCTGAGCAAGAGAGGAAAGGCGGCAAAAGAAAAGAGGATTGCAAGGAGGGAAATTCCCTTGCCCTTTTCGAGAAGGAACCGTTACTTTCCCGAAACCTCGAGAGAAAGCTTAAGACCAGGAAACCAGGTTGAAGAATCCTGCATTGTGTGTCAGAGATACCCGAGGCCCTCCTACGTCAATAATCATGGTGGGGAGAATCACCAGCTACTGTGGTACCATCCTTGGTCCAAGAAAAAAGCTAAATCAGATTAAGCAACACAGCTTACCAGTCTGTGTTGAATCCAAGGTTTCAAGCAGAATCATTGTATGGCCAGTGCTGGAACAAACATTGTTAAAATGCGTGTAATAAGAAATGCAAGTGTAGTGAACTGCTGATAAGTAATTGAGCTTTAAAGCAAACTACAACACCTTTGACACAGTGGTCCAACACTGTGTGGGTGCTCAATCAAAGGTCTCTGTAAGGTATGTAGCTGAGGAGTGACAAAAGTAGATACATTTGATCTGAGCCCGGTGGAGGGAGATCATTTGGAAGTGAACAAATAAATGTGAATCGAAGTGGTCCTGCGACTCGTAAAGCAAAATCCTGTGCAGTCTTCAATTTTGTTAAAATAGAGAAAGTTTGTAAAAGTATGTGAAGTTGGTCTGAGTCCGGCAGAGGGAGACCAATCGAAGATGTTGTGATAAAGTGGGTCTGAGCCTGGCGGAGGGTAAGGCGGACTGAATAATAAATCACCTGCAAAGTTGTATAAGTGAAAATCCTGAGAAGAAAGGAACTTTAATGTGTGTTTGTCACATCATGGCACTCTGAAGTAAGAGACTTTGAATGGCAAATAGACTTTGGCACAGAAGGCCCTGACACTGAGATTTTGAACTGCATCCTTGTGCTAGAGAAGCCAGAATCTGTGCTAAGTCCGAGTGTGCCACCTTGTGCCGTGCTGAAAACATGGGGAAGGGAAGTCAACAGTTTAAATATCCTGACATATAATTCCGTGAACACTTTTCTTTTGCATAACATTGTTTCCACACTATTTGTATTTAGAAGTAAGGATTGCCAATAGGTTTATTAGTGTAGGAACTTTTATTTTGACAAAACATCACTAGGACTGCAATATTATTATTTGATGTTCGTAGCTTGCTCCCATCTTTAGATATAGGATTAGATAGGCATTTTTCAAACCCAATTGAAGTTCAATAACCACCCTTGAACTGTGATCACTTGTGTCTGTCTTACTGTTTGATACCATGCCTTCCTTACAGAAGGGGAGACATTCACATGGCACCTGAAGGATAACAGCCTTCACAGATCTTGTGCTGGATACACTTAAGGCTTGCCATCTCTCAGGGACATAGAAACTTACTGTCTGATTGGTCCTCTCAGGCACGCCGCTCTGTGCAGTGTTCCCATTTCCATCTCCACCTGCCAAAAGGCATTCAAGGCTCTGTGAACTGTTCTCTGGCTCAGGTCCACTTCCCCCCTACCATAGAGTGCCCATGGGATTGTCTTGCTGCCTCGTCATTACATTACCCAGTGCTGTCCCACATGCTTGTGATGCGCCTCCTGACCTTCATCTACCTCCTCCCTAATCCGTAGTGTATTTATCATGTGCTCGGGGCAGGTTTCCAAGGTGAGGCCCCACTTGGGGGCATCCCTGCTAAGTGTGTTTACTTGGGATTTATTTCAATATTGCGTAGTATGTTGCACAGGCTCTTAGGACAACATCATCCATGTATTCCCCATGTGGCCTTCATTCACTGTGGTACTACAGTTTGTTTGCATGTCCATGTCCTTCCCCCCAGGAGATGCCCCATCTCCTCTTCCCTATTCCCAAAGGATAGGTATGACCCCCTATCTGGTGCTGAATTATCACCTTTAATACATTCCCCCCTTCGATCGATCTTTCAAATGACATCTCTTTATCATTCATTTCCTCACCCTTTTCCTTGCTCACCCACACTTGTGTCACCCTGTTCATGTCCCCTTCTTCTTTATACCCTTCCAGGTATTTACTGAATACTAGTATTTTTGTCCCATCAGGTGAGCATTCGGTCGATGACCCAACCGTCCGACACAGATGGCAACAAGCATAATGACGAGCACATGGACAGCCACTGGAACGTTGCTGCTAGCCATTCTGAAACACAAGGGAATAGTGACTCAAGCCAGCTGTTTGAAGTAGTATCTTGCATCTCCTTTATCATTCTTTCATGTATTGTTTGCATCTCCTCAACAGTTTCCGTGAGTGTTCCATTAGCAGCATCGTTATCTGGAATTGCTGTGCAACATGTGCTCCTGATCTTGTGGCAAACGCCGCCCTCCATTGCAACCATAAGGTCTAATATGAAACGGTAATGCCGGGCAATCAAATGCAAAGCTCAGAGCACTTCATGCATTGTGTTCAGTTCTTTTTCGGTAGCATTAGCCAATTGGAGCAGCTTGTAACATGTTATCTGAATCAATTTCCTGTTAGCTGCTGTTTGCATTCTGGGGAGCAGGAGTGAGCTGAAAAACACAGACGCCTTGATGAAGAGTCTCAAATGGGATGGGATCTACCCCTGAGTGCCCATGGGATTGGCTTGCTGCCTCGTCATTACATCACCCAGTGCTGTCTCAGCTGCTCGTGACACACAACTTGAGCTTCATCTACCTCTTCCCTAATCCATGGTGTGTTGATCATGTGCTCATTGCAGGTTCCCTGGGTGAGGCCCAACCTGGGGTCATCCTTGCTAAGTATGTTTACTTGTGATTTTTTTCCCTATCGCGTAATTAGTTGCATACGCTCTTTAGGCGATGATGTACACAGTACAACTCCATCCCTGTATTTCCCTGTGTGGCCTTCATTCACTGTGTTATTACAGTTCATTTAAGTGTCTGTGTACTTCACCCCCCCGGAAGTTCCCCATCCCCACTTCCCTATTCCTAAAGGTGGAAGGTGCACCCCCCTAGCTGGTACTGAATTGGCACCTTTATAACAGGAGTCACACACTTTACCAATGTCCAGCTCTTGGGCTGCCTAGCTTGGCACGCAGACTACTCAAGCTACGTACCCATCAGAGGAATTAGGGAGAAGGACCCCCGCCCCAAAAAAGTGAAGCCTACCCAACCCATCCTTACTGGATTTGTTTACAGTTTTATCCTCGGCAGTCACATTCTTTGAGATGTCGCCATCCTCCAGATATGGATTTTATCAGGGTGCTTCTGCTGTGATTTACTAGACAAGTGCTGTCTCCTATTCTGAAATTCTATTCTTTTAAAACTCTCAGGTACCACAGAGGTCTCATCATGAACAGTATATGGTCAAAGTCCTTGCATGTCTCTATAAACGGTTTTGTGTACTGCGCCCACTTCTCCTTGTTAACGTCAATGATCATGGGTCAAAGCCTGGAACATGATAGAAAACAAACCATTACTGCACACATTGTATGACTGTTTTTATGCTGATCAAATCCCCACCACCCAGGTTACAATTTGTACCGTCATAAAACTAGAACTCTAAGTTCTAGAATGCAAAGCAAAATTGAGGACTGGATATGCGGCTACAGATTGAAATAAATCATGTTAGCATGGATCATGTGTGCAATTAAAGTACTTTATATTCACTATAAAAACTATTTAAAAAAAACTCCACATGAACAGAGCTCAAACCAATCCCCATCAGCCCTCTCAGCCCAGGGCGAATGTAATATGTAACTTATGTCATAGTACATAATTTCCAACCAAGAGCTTGTTGCGCAATAGAAGATGATTTTCTCTGTAACTGCGATCCTGTGGTGGGAGGCAGCAGAGATTTCAGGTGTGTCACAGTTTGCTAGTCATTTTTCATAATCATGGTGTCAATGATCTCACATGGGCTCATAAAGGCATAGGAAAATGTAATGAGTGTTAGTGTTCAGAAGCACGCAAACATTTTTATTTTTTTTATTTTGGGAGAGAAGCTAGGAGAACCAAATGTGTCCATTGACTTGCATTGGGTGGCAAGATATTTCTGAGGGAGAAAGAAAGTAGATGGCATAATTCAGATGTCTGTCCTCAGCACATTCACAAGTCGCTCATCGTACTGTATGTAGGGATGATTGGCATGTATGAGCACCCCTCTCAGCACCCATCTCCATTAGTTTTTTTTTCCAGTGATAGACACAGGAGGTCTGTCCATTATTTAGTTTTGTGTTTGTCTTGTCAAAGCGCCCTGATGCCTGCAGGCTGCCGGCGCTATATAAGATGATATACATTAATACATACATACCCCACCTTTACAATATTCAGTTAAACAGCCACAGTGCAATCACCTACCACAGTATACAGTGCAACAAGTACTCATCATGATGTCTAATTATGCTCTTCTGTGCGTGTGCTTTTCCACAGGTGTGTTAGTAGATGGGGGACTGTCTAAGCGGAGCTTGACTAGCCATTGCTGGATTTCTCTAATAGAATACACAGCAGAAAAAAGCTTTCCGAGCATGGCCCTCCTCTCTTGCAATTGATTTTAGGCACTGCAAGTACATCTGATGAAGTGGATAATATGGGAAAGTATGGGCGGGGGAGGAATACACACAGTACATGCAAGTTAACAGTTTACATTTTTCATAGATTGCTGCCTTACAGCCATCAACACTTGGTACCGTAATCGTGGCATACTAGAATTTTCCATCCCTGGTAGACAGAAAACACCAATGTGAGAAGAAGCAAAAATCTTGCAAGAGGCCAGAGGCTTTATGGGGCACACTGCAGGAGGTTAAAATCTCTGTATGACTGGGGCTCCATCATCCCACATCAATCCGACCCAAAAGCGAAACTAAGTGAATTAAAAAGAAAAATCCAAACAGTAGAGTGCACTGCAAAAAAGAGACAACATTACAATATTCAGAGCTGCACTGTACCAAATAAGTAGAACGGGAGTTGCAGTGAAAGAAACCGGCAACGCAAAATTCCAAAAGAAGAAATGAAAAACGGCGGACAAAAACAATAAATATATTTTTTTATTCTCTAAAATTTAAATTTTATATTATTGACACTTTATACTGAAATACATTGGAAATAAACGACTTCAAAATTCAAGCACTGCCATATGTGGAATGGGGGAACAAGTGCATGCGTTATAGTGATCACGACTTTCTCACAGTTGGTCTGCAGGATCATTGTGCATAACATGAAACAAAGGACAGGAAAACAAAACTACTGCAGGTAGGTTTGTGTGATATCATGGGTGGATATCAGGTCTAGTGCCAGATAAATGAAGCAGCCTACTTCGGGTATTGGGTTTTGACCAGCATCCTTGATTTAAGGCCTCTTTTGAATCTCTTGAGGTTTTCTTGTTTTCTTAGGCATGAATAGAGATTTTCCAGAGTTCCGGGACTTCAGATGTAAGTCTCTTAATTTTGAAGCATGCTTGCTTGAATCCACCACCACATTTTACCAACAAATGGCTCCTACGAACTCCGACAGGGGAGTCGATTTTTAAACAGTGCATTCTGGTAATATGAACAATTGTCATGTAGGTAAGTCATACGATTTTGTGGGAGATATCTACTTGTAGTACATTCAGGGATTGCAGAACATGTAGAATGTCACCTTGGATTTTTCAACTTGCATATCAATTTTGAGGCGTGGTGCTGAACAAGTTTCAGTTTCTTTGTCCAGCCTGTAGGTGCTCAAGTTAAAAGGCTGTCACAATAATTCTGATGAGAAAGAGATAGAAACAAAGTCCCTTATTTGGGCACACTCCAATAGTAGACAGATATTATTTAGGAGGTGAAGTATGAAATTTGCCTTTTTGTTGACAATGTTCACTTTGGCTTAAAAGGAAAAGGCAGTCTCACATTTTACTCCTAAATCTTTAGCCACTTGGGTACTTTCCAGGGTTGGACCTAAGTCTTGAGTCTAAAGCCAAAGGAAGAGCCAAGTGTTTTTTTAGGTCAAATGTGGATAACTCCTGTTTTATCAATGTTGAGGTGGTGACAATTCTCCCTCTTAAGTTGAAGACTATTCTCTGTCACCAAGTTGAAAATTGCATGTATGAAGAACACTGAAGAAAATATGAGTCACTTTATAACTGTACATATGCTGCAACGGAAGTAGACTTAGTAATCATGAAGGCTGGCTATACGCAGTGAATAGACTGCAGGCGATGCCGCCAATATATTACATGGCCTGCGGTAGCGGCCCTGTAGTTATGGTTAAGTTGCTCAATTCATAGGAAGACCACTTTTTGGGCAGCTTATAACTTTGCTCCCCCTAGATGAATCCTCACCAAACAGTGCAAAAAAAATGTATGGGCCACTCTCAATTTCTTTTGGTAAGTTTGGTGAGGTTTTGTGAAGGAGGGGCAAAGTTATAAGAGGGTCCCAACAATTTTTTTTTCCTTATACTGAATGGAAAAGAACTTTGCTCACGCCTACAGGCCAAACCGCTGGACAGATTTTCACTAAATTTGCAGCAGGCGGGGCGGCTTGGTCCCGAAAGCAGGCTTTTGTAAATTTGGTGAAAATCCGTCCAGTATTTTTTTTAAAAAATAGGCAAAATGTAGGTGCCAGAAAAATAGTGATATCTGGCTCTGCTCCGCGGAGCCATTTCCTGGTTCGCTCTGCAGATAGGACTCTGGTTGGCCCGGAGGGGCGCATGATGTCTGCCGACATAGGTCGTGGCCGTTGATTGGCTGGTCGGAAGTGTGATGTGCGTCATATTTTTCCAAAACACCTGCCATGTTGTATCTGCATAGCGCGGCGCCGAGCATGACTGGAAAACATGTTTTGGTTATCTGATGTTGTGGTGTTGGGAAGAAGGGCTGGAAAGGGTGCGGGAGGGAAAGATGGTTCATATGATGTATTAGTTTAGGTGCAAGAAGACTGTGTAGTGTGGTCGCCGTGGTCGTGGACACTGCAGCAGTTCTCGGGTAGGTCCTGAGGCGAGTGGGTTATGTAGTGACTGCAGGGAGGCTTCATTATGGTAGGATGTTTGTGTTGGCTGTATTATGCTGTGGTGGTTGTGGCAAGATGCTGGACTCTTGGGTGCATGACCAGAGGCCATGCACCCAAGAGTCTGCCCACTGGCAGGAAGTAGTGTAATAGTATATGCACAGAAGTGGACAGGGCCTCTGGCGGTTGGCTTATGTGTGTGGGTTGTGGTCATTGTTCAGATTGTTTGGTGCATCGCTGTACAGTTTCCGTGATGAAAAGGATGCCTGGGTTTTCGTTGGAGATAAGGTAATAAAAACATTTGTTTCTGGTGACTGATTTTACATTGACGAGGATGCGAGCGATGGGAAGGGGGGCAATGTCCTGAGCTAGGTTGGGGATAAGGAGGGAGATGCCGCAGGAGCATGGGGCGGTAAGGAGAGGGGGTGATGAAAGAGGGGAGAGGACAAGCAGATGGAAGGGGTTGGGCAAGGGAGGAGGGAGTTGGTGTGTAGCAGAGAGGGGAGGAAAAGGGTCGCAGGGACAGGGGGGGAGTGCAGCTGGCAATGGCTGAGGGTGCAAGGCCTTCTGCAGTTGGGCCGATGGGTGGGCAGCCACTGGCAAAGTGGGTGAGGATGGAAGGTCTACAATCTGGAGTTTTGGCCAAGGCAGAGCAGGTGTGGATTCATGAAGCGAAGTTAGAGTGCCTAGGCAGGGGCAATTGGGCTGGAAGGGAGTGGGGTGATGGTGCAGGGGGTGGTGAGTGAGAAAGGATGGACAGGGTTGGATAGTGGCGGAGGGGGTAGAGTTGTAGGAGGGGGGTGGAGTCGCGGTGGGAGGGAGGGGAAGATAGCGGAGGAGGGTGAAAGCAGCTGTGGATGAAAGGTCTTGTGGTCCTGGACCAGCATGCAGGTGCCAGGGGAGTGTGTGTGAGGGTGGAGAGGGTCAGCTGAAGGGGAAGCTTTGGCCCAGGCTATGCTGAGGAAAGGGAATGTTGGGTGTAGGACAGCAGGGGTTTGGGCAGGACGACAGAAGAGGGAGGTGGGCAGGTGCGGGCATAGTGGGGAGAGGGTGATGGCTTGGCCTGAGGAGGACTAGAGAGTAGGTGGGGGGTTGGGCAGGATTGGGATGGTGCTGAGAGAAGAAGGGGAGTGCTGGGAAAGGGCAGAGGGTGAAAGTGAAGGAGTTCATTCAAGATGAATGGGATGGTCTGTCTGTGCAAATCATAGAGGGTGAAGAGTTGCACACTGCTGAGCAGTCAGAGCAACGCCTCATTCTCCTCCTCTTCTGGGGCACCTGTCTCCTCTCCCGTCTCCACAAAAACATTTGACCCTCATATGCAATCAACATATTTTTTAAGTGGCTTTTGGAGGTTAGGTCTTGCACTTATTCCATGTTGGACTAATCTACCTGTAATTACCTCCACCTCGTAGCTGTAGTAAAATTAAGGAGACATTTTCAGTATGTTAGGTGGTTTTCCAAATCATAAGCAGGGGATAAAGACTTCATGCAGATTTTTGTAAATACTGCACGAGGTATTTAAACGTATGCAGTATACGCCAAATAGCAAGCAGAGATCTTTTGAACCTCTGCATGCTGTAATTTATATACAAAACTCATAATCAGTTTGACGGTAAAAAAAATCACCAGCATTGGAAATATTCAATGCTTTACTCTCAACCTTACATTGAAGGCCAAGGTGTGCACACGCACATTGCAACTCAATAATGAAACATATTTTTTATAATAATTGCTAATAGTGTTTTGTACAGCAGAATTCAGGCTACATACCAGCAATAAAAGGACAGCACAAATGTAGTACATTAAGCAATTGAAAGGAGTTCCATTAAATTGGGTAATAATAACAGCAATAATAATAGAGCTTATAAGAGGAAGGAATTCGGCATGAAGCGCTGAGGAAAATCTGTTAATAATAATAAGATTAATCAACATCTGAAAAAGCAACTGCGAGCGTAGAATACTATTCTGGGACCACTCAATAGAGGATTCAAAACACGTTTGCACCAAAAGCACATTACTAGATTTTGGGCCAATGTATTATTCCATTTGTTCTTGCTTCCCTTAGGCACTATTCCACATTATGTCCTCTGCTTTGTTTCAACCAGGTGCGTAGACTTTTGGTTTTCATGGTGAGGGACGGTGGTACAAAAAGAAAAAAAAGTCCCAGTATAACGTATAGGGACTTTCACATAATTTGACTTTCCTTAGGGTAGGGGACGTCAGGGGCGGCCCACGGAGCACCTACGTACTCGGCGCCCCTGCGTTCAACTACAACCATGAATGTGCGCCTGTAATTGGGTGCCTTCCAAAAAAGCAATTCACTGCCTTCTCCAGAAGAGTGAATAATTGGTTCCTTCAGCAACTGCCATGAATGATGGAAGAACATATTTATAAAGCAAGGCCACCTCATCTGGGAACAACAAATCATCTCAACTGTGACACGCCGACCTCAACCCCACGAGTTTCAAGGACGGTGCGCATGCATAAGGCGTCTGTTTAGAACACGTGTTATCCTTGCGGCAGTATATGTCAGTTGCGTACTTCAGACACGGGTGTGTTTTTCGAGACAGAGATTTGAAGTTAAAGCAGCGGCATCGCACATATTTCTTTTGTGTCAATCTGGATTTCTGAACTTAGATTTTATTTTGACGTTTAAATATTGTAGTGGGCTTCCTTGATCTGTGCAAAAGACAGTAGTGACTACTCTATGTGGGTCTGTGTGACTGGCAATGTGTTGCCAAACAGGTTGCAGTCTTCTCAAGGGAGATCAGGGAACGGTGGCGGGAAGAATGAATCACGCATTTGCATTTTTCTGTCACCTTTCTGTAGCACAAGCTAAAACATAATCTTCCTGCATTCAAATCAGTTCACTCGATTCTAATGAACTGCCATGTTTTCGATATATTCTGGAAGGAATTCGCCATGGGTGTCTCTCTCTCCACTACGTGTCATTGCTTACAGCGGATGCTTCGTGGGGCTGGTGAAAAACAAAACGGGCTTTGCATCTCTTATGTATGGCAATGACACCCAGATCCTACTTGACCTGGGCAGTAGGTCCGGGATGACACCAAAATTGGAAAGTGTTTGCTGGGTGTTCTGGTCTGGATGCTTGTGTATATATAGATGTTTAAGATTTATAAAGTTCAAACCAATGTGCAAAGGCAAGGAGTGCTGTACAAAGGGGGGGGGCGTACCCATGGGGCTGGACGTATGGTGTACTGGTAGCAGCAGAGGAGCTGGCATTGGTAGGGGGAGACGGGAGGAGAGAAACTCCAGAGATAAATAGGGTTCAGCTGAGTCATCATTAACTTTTCCCAGAAACAGTGTGCATAGGACTAAAAGTCACGTTTCCTGTTATTCTCCCTCTCAGTTTTATTCTCAGACTGGCTTTGTTTTGTCTTCTGCTGTTGTTCCGGTCCTGGGAGATCTTTCCCAGCCAAGTAGAGCGGTGGTTTGGTTGTTGCTGCTTTGTAGGTGACGCAGGCAGTCTTGAACAAGATGCATGGTTGAAAGGCTACCCTTGAGAGCGAATCAACCCTTCATGACCTTTAGGAAAAACAACAAAAGTTGTCTGTTCACAAAGAATTCATGACGATTTGAACCTTATCCTGCCTTACTTAAGAATTCCCACCTGAACGCACTAGCAATAGTCATCTAAACTGTATCCTGTATTTTGCCTATGTTCTATAGCCCTTTGTTTCATGTGTATACATTGTAATATTGTCCTTGAATCTTTTGTAAACTTTGTACTTTTTCTGATCTGTACCTTGCAACTTGAAATGTACATTCAAAGCACCCAGATACCTCTGGGTTTGGAGCGCTATACAAATAAACAAACAAACAATGCTGCTCCTTGAGGATGGGGCTGATGGGGCAGAATTTTCTTGGTCTTGTGATGAAGCATGCTGCTGTTTGTTGGATGACTTTTTGCTGGGTCAAGGTGGCATCTGGGGTCCTGCGAGTAAGACGTTGCCACCATACAGGTGGAAGAGGACCAGGGCTTGGACAACTGTTCTGAAACTGAGTAGGGATGAAAGGTTTGCCATTGTGAAGGGGCTCAAGATGGCACCATGCTGCTTGGGGTTTCTTTGTGATGTTTGTTTTGAATGAGAGGTCAGCATCGATAGTTAAGTAGAGAGATTTTTCCACTGGATGTATGACAAATGGCTTTCCCTTAATGGCACCAATTCAGAGATCCTAATTCTGGCTGGAAACCTAACTTCAGACAAATTCCATTCACCTGGTCAGTTAAACTAGGGCAAGCGTTGACACAGTCCAGGCAGTAAAACATCTGTGTGCCCTATTCAACCCCTCCTCATCTTTTTAAGTTCAGGTCAAAGCATATTTAGCCACTCTGCCAAACTCATAATGAGACCCATTGAATGCAACACACTGTACCTTGAATTCAGTTCCTAATATGCAGGAGTGGATGAGATAAATGGCTGATGATTTTAGAAAATGATGCTTTGTAAAAATATGAATTGCCACAGATGGCCTCAAGAAAACACCTACTCACAGAGACAGTTTAAGGGTATTTCTTGTAATTTTCAAGGGGGTCCAACTAAGTTCCACTCTTCTACATCTCGCCTTGATGTGGGCTTCCTCAACTCTAGCGCAGAATTCTGTAATCACCAGGATGGTCAATGGAGATCAATTTCATTGTGGTCAGGAAGGGTCCCCATGATTATGAAGAGTTCATGTTGTGTGCAGCATATGGATGACTGTGGGGGTGGCAAATTGGGTGTAATGTTGCAGTATTATATGTATCGAGCGTAGTTAATTAGGGATGGGATATGTTACTTTTAGTGTCACTGTTATTCAGAATTAATACATATTAGATCTGCACGCACGTAGAAAGATACAATGTTAAAAACCACAAATGCAACATGAACACAATCTACACATTGGGTGGTTTTTTAATACGTGGAAACTAAGAGATGGGGAAGGACTGGGAATAGAGAACAGGTATTAAACATACGTTGCACAATGATACAAATACATGGGGAACCCGTGAATCTAAAATATAGTGGGCTCTTTACGAATGAATCAAAACACAGTAGTTGGGGCTCTTTTGCAAAATGCACTTTGACTTTTAAGAAAATGACTTTGTGAGGTTTACAGAGGGCAGGGAATGGGTGAGTAAGTAACTTCACAACCTTTGTGGTCAGCAGCTGCAGAAACTAGCCATGAGTGTTATGGTCTGATAAGTATCGCAGAGAGCAGAAGGTACTCTCCTAATGAATGGGAGTGTGACAGAATGGTTTTCATTATTTGTTTTTGCTAGCAGTAAAACACAGGGTGAGCCAATGCCCAAGGCTAACTAATGAGAAAGCAGGAGTTGCAATTTAATTGTCAGATGTGCTATGTGTGATAAAGCAGCAAGTATTTAGATGCACATTTTCCAATGAAACTAACAGTTGGGCGATGAGGTAACATCACTAACTCAAACAGAAATTATTTACATAGCCTTCTTCATATCGCTTGAAATATTTATGTGAACCATGTGCAAATCAAAAGTTAAGGCTAAAGAGCTTAGGCCAGTTATTGCTAGAAATTAGTTATTTTTCAATACCAATGTTTAACCATGTGCTGATGTCATGACCCACCACAAACGAATCCTAAGAGGTGTGTTATGAATTTGATTTGAAGATGATTGTTAAGATAAAACTGGCAATTGAAAACATAAGAATTGGGAAAAGATGGAATTTCTTTGAAGAGGTTTTTGTCCAATCACGTTTGGGGGGTTGATTGTAATAAAGTATCTGGGAGTGTTTTAACCATTGCAAAAATGTATAAAAAATGTCAACTGATGTGGTTTGTTGAGACTTGGGTTTGGTTGGTCCTACAACACCATATAAATGCTCCCAGGATAACTGTGCAATAAACTATGTACAAACATGCACTCATTCTTCAAATGATGAGCCCACTTGGGTTGAGGTGATTAAGGGGCCTGCCTTACATTGGTAACCCCTACTGTATAAAACCATCCTAGCGGTGAGGGCGTGCAGGAAACAGCCTTATCTATCTCACTTCCTATAGGTTCTAGGTGGATCCTAGGCTGGAGTTCCACAAAAATGATGATGTCTTCCAAACAGGAAATATTGTCTTCTAACTGCCCAGGTCTCACTCACTCTTACCCCTCTCAAAATCTAATCTACCCAACCCTGACGTTCTTTCCTCCCATTCCCTTCCTTCTACTCCTCCTTTTCCTCCCCTACTCTCATTAATCTCACCCTCTCCCTCTTTCTCGTCTGTCCTTCTGATGTTATTCTGTCTCACATCTACTACGTCCTCCTACCCTCCAATCCCCACTATTCTCCACTCCTCTGTACTCTAACCTGCTTTCCACTCCCCTCTACTTTCCACTACTCTCACTCCGGCTGTTGGCCACTATACTCCACTGTACAGTCTACACCACCCCTCCTTCTCCTGCACTTGCCCTCTTTCACTCTCTAGGTCACCTTTCTCACTCACTCTCATTTGCTTCCTTGCTCTCTCAGTTAGCCTCACTTACCCACTCACCTTACTCACCATTCATGAATTTTCATTGTGAAGGGTTTTGACCCATGCTGAATCAATAGACTGGGTAGATGTGGGGATGAGCTGCTGCAGCCCCCCATCATTCCATCCCAGAGTCAAGGAGAACTGCGCAGTTGTGCGCATACCAAAAGTGCCAAGGGTGAAAGGTGGTGCCAAAGGAAAAATAGCAGCACCTGTCAGAGCAAAAGCGCTTTTAAATCACCTCTGTTTCTTTGAGGGCAAGCTCCAAATGTCAAGTTCAAACATTGCAAGATAGCTAATACCGGAGACCTTTGTTCAAAAATCTGTTTTACTGATGTCAAAAAGTTGCTGAAATCATGATCACAAGACCACTCTAAAGATTCAACCTTCTTGTGGGGGGTTCCACATAACCACTCAAATGTAAGGATGCCTATCAAAACAATAGCAAAAATCTCCTGTCAAATTCAAGACAACTCCTAAATGGATGCAGTACTGACAAATTCCACAAGGCGGCGCTAGCAGTCTAAACTCTGACAGGAGAACTGGCTGACTAAGGGACCTGAGTCAACTGGATTTCAAAGCCTGTTGGTTAATTAAAAAAAATCTTAGCCACCTGCTGTTCCCAGAGACCAAGAGGCTGGCCAACATTCTCACCTCAGAGATTCCCACACCAGGAGGCAGGAATTCACATGGCCCTTCTGAGTGAGAAGGAGGGGTTTTCCTTCAGCTTGCTGGAGCTCACACAAAAGACTCTTTCCCTTGAATGGGGTATGTTAATTTTGAGTGTTTCCTGTCAACAGCCCTCTGCCAGCAAGGAGAGACATGTGATCACTGACCCACCCAGACTTCTGGAGGCGGACCCAAACACTTTGGGGAGTTGAATTGAAGGCAAATATATGTTTCATAAAAACACTGATAACTCTTTGTAACCAGATGACAGAAATGTGAAATTTGGGGATCCTTAAAATGAAAACTCTGCCCACAATTCAAGACCAAACTCCAATTTGTGTGATGTTCTGGGGCAAAACCCCGCTAATTATGAATATTGTAGACACTGTATTTAAGCTAGAGACCTAGAAATTTACTGGGATATTTGGAGAAGAGGGGTGTACCTTTGTATAATTTTTGATGAAAAACCAATGTTGCAAAACCCACTAAAATCGAAAATAAGTTGCCATTTTTTAATGCAAGCTCCTAGAAACGCCAGAGTCGGAACAAAGACTACCTTAAGCAATGTGTAATATGTACATGTAATGTCAACCACTTGTGTACCTGGGAAATATGTCTTTGGATCAGAAATAGATTTGTGTGCACATTGACCAGGGGAGTGTCATTTCTGCAGGTCATAAAAATGACATCACTCTGACACACTATCCCTTCCCAAATCAGGGACCAAAGAATCTATTGATCTATCAAATTAAGAGAGGGGCAGGCTTAGTGAAGCTAGCCTCTCCACCCACTTTCTAAACACATAAAAGCAGACAGTGCAGGACAGGTAGGGACATTCAATTCCATTTTCTGCGGGACGCTCTGCCGGGAGACTCCAGACTTCACATCCATCAATCTCCAGAGACCAGAACTTTACTTCAGAACTTAAAGCAAGGGCCTAAACCCACAAACTGACAACTCTTGTCAGCAGGCCTCAGCATCCTTAAAATCATTTGCAAACTATTCCACAGCCGGGCGAGCTGTCTGAATTCTTTGCCAAGAACTTTTGCCAGTACCCAGAAAGCAGTGTTACATCCAGAACCCACTTGATCTGGACCGGAAAGCAGAGCAGTATCCAGAACCAGAGGCCGCTGTATCCAGAGAGGCTAGACCAGCAGATTAGAGCTGACCCAGACGCTGTGAGCAGAACCGCCCGAAGTCCAGTCCAGTTGACCAGATCTGTGATGAGGCCCATTCATTTCAAAATTAGGAGTGAGTATCCGCCAGAACTGTGCAGAACCCAATCTCTTAGTTAAAATAATCTAATCCAAACTATTTTAACCTAAGTAGAACTGCCTCCTAGAAATCGTGTCATCTGTCATTCTACAGCTGCAGGCTGTCATCTGTCATTCTAAAGCGGCAAGCTGTCACCTGTCATTCTGAGTTTTACTTTAAATCCGAAAAACTACCTTTACTACATTGTCCGTATCTTCAGAACCATTTGTCCTAGGAACGTGGTTTAACTTTCATTTTAAAGCTGAGATTCTAGGCTTTCCAACGAACCTAGAACCTTGCTACTCCTTATACTTCCTCTGTAATCAGGATTCACACACTCGCGAAATTTTACCGCGATTTGCGATTTGGCCTGATTTCTTCACCTGTAAAAGTCAGCAGCTCCTTGCTTTCCTTGGCTAAAATCTGTTTAACCTGCTAGTTACTCATAGAGCATTGCTAAAGTGAGCCTGAACTAATATAAAGTATCTCTCCCTCACCCTGAACCTCCTGCAGGGAATTAAGATCAATTTTAGCATCTTTTCACTTCATTGCCACCACATTTCAAAGTAATTCGCCTGTGTTTAAAACTCATACCTGTTTTCTCTAAGCTTGCTGGGGGAACTGGAACTGTGTATTGCATTATAAAGTGTGATTTGTTGGGATTCTTGAAGACTGTGTGCTCTCCTTTCCATCTCCTTACATTGTATAAAGGGGGGGGAGTGAGTTGCCAGAGAAAGGTGATTACATTGTTGTTGGTTGAAATCATATCAGGTTTATTTGCTGTACTGCATTTTATTCCACCTTGCATTTCCTTGAAACCATCAAGCATTTTCAGCTACCTCACCCTCTATACTACTCCTAAGTAATCAAGTGTACCACTGTAACATTACCCATTGTGGATCCACATCGTATGTCTAAGTGTACTATCAGTTATTAGTTTGTTATAAAAGTGTGATATATATATATATATATATATATATAGATTGTTCAATTTTTCAAATAAAACCTTTTAAATTTGCAAAACACACCTACTTCTTGTCTCAGTGGGGTCAGGGGGATTCTCAGAGAGGGGTGTTATACAAGGGTTCATCATCCAGATTATAACTTGCCATAAAAATATATGAATAAGGGCTTCCCTTGGGCATCCCAGACAAGGCACTGCCTTAGTGGGATTGCTTGATTGGAGTCACTTACATCGTGTACCAGCTTCTCTCACTGTAGGAAAATGTACACCAGAGAAAAGTATGCAAAGAAAGAAAAGCACCAGTTTAAAAAAGAAAACCTGTGAGCAGCAGCCGTGCACAGCATTTTAAAAAATGACACGTTTGCGGCACTGTGTTAGGCTAGCATCCCACCTATAACAAGAGCATATGGCCAACATTATTTGACAAGGCACAAAAATGAATTGTTGTGTTACATGCAAGAATCCAGCAAACTTGTACTAAAATGAAGATCTGCCAGTCTGAGATGAAATGCACAGCACGTCACAGGATAGGCAAAAACCGAATTCGGCCTTTCGTAGTACATATAGTCCTTTACAGGATTGGGAATCATCTTTGTAGATGGAAACCTACAGAAATATTAAAATATGAATCTTTGGCAGGAGTCTGATTACAAAGGAAAATGTATAATGCTGCTCTGTTTTATGTGACAATTGCAACATAGAAATAAATGTGACTTTAAAAGCTGCAATTGTGAAGGAAACCAACCTGAATGAAACCAGGCATGGATAGCCAAACAGAATTCATTCCGCAACAAGCTACATGAAAGGGGGTGGTTTGCTTTCCCAAGAGAAAAGTGCGAACACTGGCCTCAGCAGCTCACCATGAACTCTTATGACTTTGCTTGGATCCTGGTTCACAGAAATGTTACTAAATAATAAAAACAAAGGCTTCATATTTACAACTTCCATATGCCAAAGCGGCTGTGCAAAAAATATAATAAACATACAACAGGTAGGGAGGGGGCGTGGCTAAGCGGCCATGCGGTAAGACGCGTTACTGGGGAGCTCCGCTGCGATCCTGACTAAGATCTGTATAAACTGACCAAAATCAGCTCAAATTTGACTGAAAGGCGTCGGAACACCTGTGGACCACTCGTCCTGATCCTGGAACAGAACCGCACCGGGGATCGAGGGGAAACGGCCCGAAGAAGAAGCAGCTCGCGAGAAACAAGATGGCGGCCGGCTGGGGTGATCTCCTCAGCGTGGAGATTTGAAGTGAAGCCGCGCCCCAGCAGGACGCAGAACAGGAGGTGCGAAAGCGAATTTAGGGCCAGGAAGACCTCCGCAGAAGCCACGGCAGAGACCCGGTCACCCTGAAGGAGAGGAGAGGCGACCGAGGCGAAGCGCCGCCGGCCAACACAGCAGACGGGGAGCCGGGGACAAGGGCCTGCTCCGCCTCCGGGACGAGAATAAGGGCGCCCGGGGCGAAGCACATGAGAAGGTGAGCCGAGACGGGGGCCCGCCCCGCTCCTCTCCTGCCCCCAGTACCAGCGCGACCCCGCACATGGGGCAGGGCATCCCCGCTACAGACGGGAGACATTTTACAAAATCGGTGGGCGGTGCGGCCCCAAAGAAGATAGCGGGAGGAGGGGAGGCCGAGGAGGAGCCTGAGAGGCGCCCAACACACCCTGGTAGACACGGACATGCCGGAATAATAAGACATATAAACCCCCAGGGTCAAGGAAGGCAGAAACGAACTGCAGCCGGACACATACCCCTCACGACAGCCCACACGCAAGCACGTACGAACAGTATAATACGCACAGAGACCATGTCTAACAAGAGAACAGAGGGGAAATCCAAACAAAGCAGCATGGACACTTTTACCAAAACACTGGGGGACAAACAGCAGAACCCACCGGACGCAGAAATGGCGGGGATGAGCACCCCTCACCAGCCAGACCATGGGAAGGATGGCCATATCCTCGAGGCGATCGCCTCTCTAAAGACATCCTTGGAAAACAAAGTGGACGCCGCTATAGGAGCCCTGAAGGCATCCCTAGAACAGAAACTAGATACGGTCATGGTGGATGTCGGCCTCCTTTGCCAGGACGCAAGGAATCTGACAGACAGAGTAACGGCAATGGAGCAGCAGGTGCAACAAAACACCACAGACGCTACCGTTGCACGAACCCAAATGTCGGAAGTGATGCAGAGAGTCAAGATCCTAGAGCGAAGAGCTGAAGATGCGGAAGGCAGGGCAAGGAGGAACAACGTTCGCATAATAGGGGTTTCGGAGGGGGAGGAAGGAAACGACCCCACAGAATATGTCGAAAACATGCTCCTCCAGGAGGTCGGAGCTGGAACACTGTCCCAAAATTTTGTGGTGGAAAGGGCACACAGAGCCCTAACTAGGAGACCCAGGCCCGGCGCCCCCCGAGGGCGATGATCGCCAAGATCATGAACTTTAAGGACAGAGAAAAGATACTAACATTCTCCAGGGGGGGAGGAGAGATCATCAGAGGCTCCTCCAGGGTCACCATATATCCGGACTATACAGCCATGGTCCAAAAACAAAGAGCGCAGTTTGGGGCTACAAAAGAACGCCTCAGAAGAGCGGATATTCGATATATGCTCCTGTTTCCGGCTAAGCTGAAGGTGCTGTATAAGGGCAAGACATCCTTCTTTGAGTCCACAGAAGAGGCCCACGAGTGGATGGACGCGCAGGGGATCCCCCAACTGAAGCGGAGAAATGGCAACAACGAGGCAAATCAGCCCCGGTGAAGAGCCCCTCGGGCTGTAAGAACCAATGACGTCAAGCACCTGAGAAATGCACGAGTCAGGATGAATGGGAATGCAAAGGAGCCATCAACCCTGCCCAGTCGCGTCAAGCCGAGAGCAACCTACCCCGAGAAGAAGCGTAAGCTAGTTCGGATGTCAGTTCCAAGGCATCACGCTGCGGCGAGTATGCCCCATTCAAAGGAGCAAGACAAGAGAAGCGGCGAGGCCCGAGCAGGAGGAGGGTGGCTGGGCGTTAGTTCTTTAGTTACAGTTCTAGTTCGAGTTATGGACTTGTTTAAATGGCATATGAAAGGCATTCGCAGCAAGGTCGGGGGGATAAAATATGAAGGGGGAATTTCAGAAACACCAGGTGCGGGCGCAGGAGGCAGTGGACAAGCAAGAGGCTATGGGACTATGGAGCCGTACCGAATAATCACACATGGGTCCAGATGAGCTGGTAATCGCGACCTGGAATGTGAGAGGGCTGAACGCATATGTTAAGAGGTTGCAAGTCTATGCCTGGCTGAACAAGATGAAGGTAAAGATAGCCATGCTTCAGGAGACACATCTGACACCAGAAAAACAGACTAAGGTTGATCAGAAATGGGGAGGACAAGTATATAGTGCAACATATTCAAACTATGCGCGAGGAGTGCTAATATGGATCGCTCCAGGGGTCCCATTCCAGCTTATAAAACAAGAGACTTGATTCAGACGGCAGGCTGGTGCTGGTACACGGCGTGTTGGAGAACAAGGAGGTGTGTCTAGTTAACACCTATGCCCCAAACCACGACGCAACCGAATTCTTCAGGAAGCTGGCACCCAAGCTAGCCCAATACAGAGAAGCCACGTTTGTTTGGGCGGGAGATTTCAACTGCACCCTGGACCCGCTCCTGGACAGGTCGGACGACAAGCACAAGAAACCAGCGCCCCCTGCCAGGGAACTGCACAGGGCCCTTGACCGTCTGGAGCTGGAGGACGTATGGAGACAGGTACATGAGGGGAAAAGAGGGTACACACACTACAGCGCACCCCATGGAATATTTACATGAATAGACTATATATTCACGGGCATTGAGACACTGCAGGAATTTACAACGATTGACATTAAAGCCCTAACACTTTCAGACCATGCCCCGGTGCTAGCAACATGGGCACATACACCGGAGAGCCCCGATACCAACATGGCGGCTCTGGGCAGAGGCGTTGGGAGAGGGTGAGTTTGAGGAACACCTTCGAGAGGTGATCGAAGACTACTTCGAAAATAATGAGGGAAGTGTGGGAAGCAGCGCTACACTCTGGGACGCATTCAAAGTGGTGACACAGGGGGCGGCTATTGGCAGGATGGGGGGACTGAAAGGCGCAGCCTTGGAAGAACTCAACAAACTGGAGAGGCAGATAGAAACAGAGGAGCGCAGAGCGGAGGCGGTGGGGGTAGAGCCTAGGGAACTGATGGAGTTGAGGATGAGAGGTATATAACTGTGGGAGAAACTGGGAAAGTTGAATTATGCGAGATATCTACAATGATTGCACGCAGAAGGGGATAAGCCGGGTAGGCTCCTAGCATGGCTCACCAAGCAAGAGACCAAAAGAGACCCCATAATAGTCCTAGAAGACGAAACGGGGAGAGAGGTCAGGGACCAGCAGCATATCAATCAATCATTCGCCCGCTTTTACGAGCAACTGTACGCCCCTAACCCAGAAATTGACCCAGAGGACATCACAGATGCGCTGGCAGAGATAAGGCTGCCAAAGCTAGCAGAAGAGCAAGCGCAAATGCTTGATGCCCCACTCACGGAGGAGGAGATAGAGAGCGTAATCGCTGAACTCCCCACTGGCAAATCCCCAGGCCCAGACGGACTCCCGGGAATGCGCCTTGTACAGGCCGATCTCCCTCATCAACCAGGATGCCAAGATACTCACGACTGTCCTGGCCAACCGCCTGAAGCAGGCAATCCCCGCCTTAATACACTCTGACCAGACGGGTTACGTCCCAGGGAGGAACACGTCGTGGAACCTCCGTAGATTACATCATGTGATAGATAGGACAAACCAGAAACAGGGGGAATGCGCGATAGTGTCCCTGGACCACGTTAAGGCATTCGATTCAGTGAATTGGGGGTGGCTGCTGAGGGTCCTCGCTCATTTCGGCATTGGTGAAGGGTTTCTAAGATGGATTGGGTTATTGTACAGGGACCCCAGAGCGAGGGTAAAGGCAGGGCGTAATATTTCGGGAGAATGGAGAATACACAGGGGAACCAAGCAGGGGTGCCCACTGTCACCAATGCTGTATATTCTGGCCCTGGAACCGCTGGCGGTCTTTCTCAGGGCGGAATATGGAGACACAGGCATAGACATAGATGGAGTACTGCATCAAATCTCGTTATATGCAGACTACATGCTGATTTATGTGGGAAATCCGCGTGCCAACCTGCCCTGCCTCCTGGAAGCAATCGGGGCATACACCAGACTCTCCGGCATAGCAATCAATAAAGAAAAATCCCTGATCTTTCCCCTCGCTGGCCTGCAGCGGGTTCCCCTTGCAGAGCTCTCAGACCTGGGCCTAACCTGGGCACCACGCTCCTTCCGATACTTAGGAATAGTGATACATCATGACACCGCAGTCTCCCACCAACATAACACGCAGGCAGCCCTGGAAAGGACACAGAGGTCTATGAAATTCTGGGGAACGCTACCACTGGGGATGATGGGTAGAGCGGCCCTCTTGAAAATGGTGGTACCTCCACGCCTACTGTATTACCTTACGAACATCCCACATAGGATCCCCAAGACCTTCTTCAGCAAGTTAAACTCAATAGCAGGGTGCTTCTTGTGGGCTGGGGGCAGACGTAGAATCGTGCTGAAAACCCTACAGAGAGATTACGAAGAAGGGGGCATTAGACTGCCCGACTTTGAGATGTATTATCTAGCAGGGCAGCTCCGGTTCGCAGTCAAGTGGCTAGGGGAGGATGAGACGATCGACACAATTATTTTGCAGCCAACACTAAAAATATATTATTTGAGAGAAATACTATGGCTGGACAAATCCCTACTTAAGACCCTGCCACGCCTGCTTGGTCTCGCAGTGGGGTTGTGGAACAGAGCGTGGAAGCTACAGGGGGTACAGGACCCCCAGTCGGCGCAGATCCCTCTCGCGGGACTGGTGGGCACGGACACAAACACATTAGCAATCTACCGAACTGAGTGGGAAGGAAAAGATGTGGCACAAATAGGGGATCTGCGGAAAGAAGGGAGGTGGGCGGACTTCCAAGAAATGGCAGAGGAATTTGATATACATGAAGGCCAATTCATCCTCCATAACAGTATGATCCTCAAAATCAAGAAAAGATAGCAGGGATGGGAGGACCAGGAGGACACCATAAGGGAGCTAGGCACGTGGTATGATATATCTGAGGGAACGCACACGACCTCCAGGTTATATGACCAGATGCTAAAAGCCGGTAACAAGAAAGAACTTCAAATAAGACAGAGCTGGGAAGCGGAACTCCACAGGCCCTTTAGCGACCAGGAATGGAGCAGAGCGTTAAAATATCCAAAGAAAGTGTCCAGGAACGCAAGATTCAGACAAGCACAGCTGTACGTGACTCACAGGGCGTACCTCACACCCAAGAGGATGAATAAAATGTATGAGGGAGATCAGAACAAATGCCCCCGATGCTCGGCTGACGAAGCAGACATGCTCCACATGTTCTGGGCCTGCCCAACCATACAAACCTTATGGGAGGGCATTAGAGCCAGAATAATAGACAGTGGATTCCAGATACAGATGGAGCACCCAGAGAGGTACTTGCTGGGCCTCTTCCCAAGAGGGGGCAGACACGGAACACATCTAGCTAAGATGAAAGACTTGATATGCATATTGGCCAAAAGAAGGATAGCAATGGCCTGGAAAACAAAGGAAGGTCCGACTGTAGAGTCATGGTGGTCAGATCTCCGCAAGTGGACTTTGGCGGAAACCGCGGTGTGGATAAGAGCAGTGCAAAGAGGGGAAGGGGAAGTAGCAGAGAAAATAGCAGCATGGAACTCTCTGGTTCAGGATTTATTTGGCCAAGAGGAGGAGGGTGGGGGAGATGAAGGCCTGGGGGAGGCGCGAGAACAATGATGGAGTTAAGACAGTCAAGCACGGGCACTTAACAAATGGACAGCATAAATGGGGGGTAGTACCTGCCCACACAGACAGCCGGCGACAAGATAGCAAGGCTGCCAGCAAGCGCCGAAGAAATGAACCCACTAAAAGAAATTCGTAGAAATGCCAACATGCCAGTTATGTTATGTGTTTTTATGTTGTATTTGTGTTTTTTTTTCCCCTTCTATTTTCTTTCTGTCTTTCTTGAAAAACAATAAAGATAAAAAACATACAACAGGTAGGCTCTCTGCAGTGGACCCTTCTCAAGAAATCAAAACCCCCACATTTTAGGGGAAGGACCTTAACACTTTTAGCGACTGGATGTCTGACAAAAGGAGTAGCCAGATCCTGGGATGACTCAAAGAGTTGAGAAAGACATGAATGGCATTCCCGGCAGCCTAACTTCAAAGAACATGCATCATGACAAAAGCATTCACAGGAGTCATAAACGCCCCAGTCTTCAGATCCAAAAGGAACTAATACCAGATGTCCTGGTATCAGGGAAGAGAAACTGGAGATGACATGTAATAATTTGTAAATAAGAACAAAAAATGCCTTTTGACTTTTGCAATGGGAATCACCTTATCGTTGGTGTGATGCTGGAAATGCATCAGAGGGACAGGGCCTCTGAATCCTTGTCCTTTACTGCTCTTTATCGTGTGTTCTGTCATGTTTTCTGCCCAGGAGTCCATGTGGGACTCCTGGCAGTACAGATCTCTCTTTTGGTATGGTGAACAGACCCATGGGATACCCTTATGGCACCCATGGGTAGGGGTACAACCCTGTACCCCTAGTGTATGTTTTTGGGCACCTGTGGGTGGCCCACAGAGCAGGGTATGGGCTGGTGGCAGCTCCATGCTGAATTTGACAGGTGCTCTGGGTGTCCTCCATTTTGGGCTACCCAGGCCCTGCCATTGCGATCAGTTGATTCCTGATAGAAAACAAGATGGCCCCTGTGGCCTCTTGCTTTCTATTGCCTGTTATCTTGTTTTCCCAAAGTCCTGGGAAGCCCTGACTCTGTCCCTTCCCCCTGACTGGCTGTTGGGTGGAAGTTCCATATATGGTGTTGTTGTGAAGGCCCAGCTAGACTGACTGGAGCCTTCCCAGTGACTGTATGTTGTGGGTACCTCCTGTGGGTGGGACCTGGGTGAATGGAGTGTGTGACCAATATACACTCCTTGTTGTGGTTGTCTGGTTTCTGACATGAGAGACAAAGACTGAGACAGCCCTGCCCGAAACTGGCCTGAATGCAGTGTGTAGTGTTGAATGGCTGGGTACTTGTCCCAATCCACATTCCTTGTTGTGAGTGTCTGAAAGGGAGGAGTGTGGCCTGAATGCACTGTGTGCCTGATTGGCTGACTGACTGCATGAATGACCTTCTGTATGATTGGCTGCTGAGTGTGTGCCAGCAGTGTGGATGAGAGACAGAATAGTATATCTGGGGACCTCTCGCCACTGGTAGTTGTTCAGAAGCTGAGTCTTCACTCTAAGAGTAACTGGAACTGCTGATCCTCGACGTCCAGCTGGAAGAAGAAGACTTGCTGTTGCATTTGCTTCGACCGATCCGAAGGCTGCCGAAATCATCGAAGACTGACCCGAGAGAGGACCTGGTAAGGCGCCCTCTTCCCGTGCTCCGAGGGACCATCGAGCACCGCTCCATCTTCGCCGAAGCGCCCTGGAAGACAGACCCTCGAAAGGCTGCCGACCCGAGACGGGGCCGCCGAGGAGATCGAAGTGAAGCACCCGGACATCGCCGCCGTCGAAGTCCATCGCCGTCGACCAGGGTTCGCAGGTTTGTGTAACCGCTGGAGGCCCGTCGAAGTTGTGTTGCCCAGCCGTGGGAACCACTCGACGCCGAGCCGTCCGCTCCTTGCCTAAGAACATTTGAACCGAAGGACTCCCTCGTCCTGCCGGAGAAAGTCGAGGACGACCAACGCGCCGAGGAGAAACCTGCCGGTGGGTTTTCCGCCACCTGAAGACCACAAAGACTCGAACGACTCGACGCCCTTGCTGGGCCTACGTCTCCACAATCTTTGCGGTCCAGAACTATTGTCACCGAGGTGCCCCGCATGCCTCTGCCTTGCAGGACGCCGACGCTCCGACGCCGACGAGCACCGCTCGGACGAAGCTGCCGCCTCATCGACGCCGTTCTACCCTGTTTGTCGACGGACGTTCTATGCCCCGTGTCTCCCGCTTGAAAGGGAAGGCATTCAAGAAGGGCCGTCGATTCCCCGCCACCGAATGCCGAGTTCCTCGACGTTTCTCGGCGCCTCTCGACGATCCGTGACTCCCGCTTGAAAGGGGGTCGCTCAAGAAGGATCTGTCGACGCCTCTTCGAAGAACTCGACTCCACCAGGTACATTGGGGGGGTAAAAACATTATAGGAGGGAATAAGACTTGCAGAACAATATATGGACTGGGCTTGTGCTATACCTTTATTTTACAGGTTGCCCAGGTGGGGGGATCTCCACACAGAACTGTGTCTAGTGATAAGGGCCAGTATTCTGCCTATTGCTCAACCATCTTATTTTCTCTCTTCTCTCTATTGCTGGTTTCACTCTATTGATCTGTGTGACATTGTTACAGCCTTGTTGATGCACTTTAATGAGATCTAATACAAAGGGTGGTACCACTTTAGAATTGTTTATATTTGCCATTATTGATTTGCCTAAGTATTGATTATATAAAGACTGTGTTCTAACCAATACAGTGTGTGGACATTCCTTTGTGGGGGCTTGGGGACTACACTGTACTTAAGAACCAGCCTGTATCACCTCCTGAGAAGCTAGGCCTTGATTGCTCGTCCATTGCTACCGTAATAGAGAATCTTGGCTGGGGTCCTCTGTGCCTCTCTTCTACCATATTGAGAGCAGAAGTACAGACACCCCCACCGGTCTTTGACAGTTGGTAACTTTTGAACGGAGGCTCTAGAGAGTTGATGTTTCTTTCTAAAAATGGTCAGGAGGCAAAGCTCTATCTGCTGAATGTAAAACAATATTTTTGTGACATTGGGCCTCATTACACGGTAGGCGGTAAGGGTTTACCGGTACCGGTAAGGGCACCGGTACCGGTAAACCCTTAGCACCTTACTACGAGGTCCCTTTGCAGGTCCTCCCTTAACGCCTGGTTTTTCCAGGCGTTAAGAACGGGACCCGCAGAGGGACCTCGGAGCTAATTACGGTACCGCAATTTGCGGTACCGTAATTAGCACCTTCCCCATTCCCATGATGCCCTATGGGGCAAAAATGGGAATGGGGAAGGGCCTTGGTGAATGGGGAATTACCACCCCTGCTAACCTTGGAGTAGGGCGGTAATTCCGCCATCCACCAAGGCGGACTCGGTACGGTACCGGCGGCAACCATGGCGCTAACAGCGCCATGGTTACCGCCTACCGTATAATGAGGCCCATTATGTTCATTATGTAAACTAGGTGAATGCAGAAATATTTGCGCAGAAAGGGCACGTGCCAGTAATTCATATATCCTAGCATTCATGCCGGTGAGCCTGTTATAATAAGATGGACAATTCATTTTTGAATAAAAGTACCGGCATGTAAAAATACAACATTTGTAACTCATCCACCATAAGTCCTGCCAACATGAAAATAACATCATTTGACTCACCTGAGTGAGAGAAACCTGATTAACAGATTAGTAATATGATCACATTTGTAGAATGCGTGTGTGCGAGTGCTGTGTTAGAAAGTTACAATTGTTTGTAGACATTTTCAAGATGATATCATATCAAATGGGAGTCACACTGGGTGTAGGAGTCACTGCCATAAGACTACCCTCTTCAATAATATCCCCAATGAGAACAGAGGGATTGGTTTAATATGATGTCACTTTTAGAGCACTGGCAAATCACATGCATTGCCCAATTAGATTCAAGAAATCACACACACCTTTAAAGGGAGTGGTTTCTCCTCTACAAAAGTTTAAACCCATAGATTCTAGGGAGACTCACTCAGTTGCTCACAAACTGACTGACTGAAGGAGGAGAGAAAGGAGAAGTGATAACAACAGAAAGGAGAATGGAATAGATTGTTTTTCTTTGGACCCATTTTGGAGTAATATCAGAGCACTGTAAGTGAGACTGACCTGGAGGTAAAGACCAAGGCCTTCTTCAGTGGTAAAGATAGCACACAGGCCCCGATAGAGAAAGAGGGAGACCAGACAGTGGAGGGAAGCTAACACCACCTTGCTGACTGATGCTACCCTGTTTGAGAGGGGGAGCATTCAACCAGTCTGCAAGAGGGTGCCAAACTGTCTGTGAGGCAGACAAAATAAATTCCTAAGTATAATGTCAAGTCAACAGATTAAATCCCTACCCCTTTCATTTGTAAGTACTGAGGGGTGGGGTGTATAAAGTGACAGTAAATCCTATGACGGTATGCACCTCTGGTCTTATATATGTGATAGAAAAGGTTGCATAGTGTGTATCCTGGGAGAACGCCTGACTCCTTCACTGTGCAAAGATCAAACAGAAAAGGACATCATTTTCTGCATACCTAGAAGAATAATGTAATTGAATTCATTTCTGGGTTACATCACCAAGCATGGTGCCGTTACTGGTACTGATCCATTTAAGAAAAAGTGGAAAGGGTGTTTGAGCTCTACTCATTTTCGCACCTATTAGTTGCCCACTTAAAATTAGAAATGTACACGTTTACACATTAATGCAATAGAAAAACAACTGAAGAGAGTTTAGCAAGCACACATTTTGATTTTGTAAGTGATTGACATTTGGGAATGTTAAGTAGCTTGTCTTGCCATTGAGTTTCCTAGAATGCTGTTTGGAATGTTCACATGGCCATTGGGGGGATGTTTGTTTGCAATTAATAAGAAGGAGAAACATTCAGATATGCAGGGATACTCTAATTTAATTTACTTTTCTATAAAATGGCAATTTTATGACAGGCCCTTATACACTGTTCAACACATGGTGAATGTATCCTCAAGATAAATCAAATGTACATATGATTGTGCTTTTATAGTGTACCATTAATGTTAATGCTGTTTTGACCATCGATGCAGGAATATCATTGATGCATAATTTGCTTATATTTAAATTGATTGCATTTTTTTCTATTCTATTAATAAATAAACATTCTGTGCAACTCCACGTGTTTCCTGTTGCAAAAGGGGAAGGAGGCTGGTGGGAATCAATATTATTAAAGTGTGGGTACCAAGTTCATAATGTACAAATGGTGATGTTTACTTTCATGTTAATGCCGTTTTGAGCATTGTAGCTGGAACTTCATAGATGCATAATTTGTTATTTAAATTGATTTAATTATTTCTATTTTGTTAAATAATGGACCTTCTGTGCAACCTGACGTATTTCTTATTGTGAAATGAGAGGAAGGCTTTTGGGAATCAATATTATCAAATTTGGGGTTACAGGTTCATAAAAATAACTTTATCCAATAAATACAAATTGAGTGTACCTGGTTTAGGGTGGGCAGGACAGTGCCCTGAGTTGAATGTCGCCAGATTAAAACATCCTACATAACTCGTAGTCCCACCGATGTATGATTTCTGGGATTACTAGTGTCATGCAACATAGACCTTTTTAACCCAAATTGTGCAGCACTCACAAATGTGCGTAAATGCTTTGTGTTGCATTCCATTGCATGGTGTTGATATCACAGCCTCATAAGGATATATTAAGGTGTGCACAGAACTAAAGTTACATAGGAAAGAATAAGTGGTTTAAATTAAGAATTATAAGTGACGTAGTGATATTGGTAAAATACGATCAAGAAAGGTTTGCAAGTGAGAATTGAGGAAGTAGAATATTCATTTGAAATGGAGAGATGTCTGACCTAGCAATGAAGGTGGTTAAAGCCCATGCTCTTTAAAAGGTATATTTTAAAGGGGATTTCACAGCCACATATATTGACATATGGAAGACTGAAATGATGGAAAGATATGCATCTGTGGATTCCTATATTTGAATGAAAAAGGCCATTAAATCACTCCCATAGATACTATACATGACTTCAACAGTCAAAGAAGAACACTTTCAACTAATATGCCTGTCTGCAGGCTTGTATTTTCACCTTCACTTGGTGGAGGTCAGGTTAGCAGAAAGTGATGTGCAGATTAAACAATCAGGGACGTCATTTCACCAAAAATGCCAGGCGTAGCAGAATTGGCATCACATGACCTTTGGCCTCCCTGATGACATCACAGAAAGGGATCCCATGTAGATTGCCGCCCCCACCACCAAGTGACATGACAGGAGGTTATGTGACATGACATTTGTCCTCAATAACATCACTGGAAGTGGCATTACATAGGACTGGGTCAGAAGCAGCCATGCTGATTGTCCTCTTGAGTTAAATGTAATTAAAGTCTATTAAAAAATTATCAATTGCTCCTTTGTTTTGTGCTCTCTGCCCTTGGTAAACATCATACATAAGCTATATCTCGGTTACCAACTGGCCTGAAAAAATCAGGGGGGAAAAGCAAAACACACCTTCAGTACTGATAATCTACTTGTGTTGGAAATTAAAGTGAGCACCTTCTTGAGGTGACTCTAGGCTCCCAGCATAGCATGAACATCTATTTCATTATCTGAACAGCAAATGAATGCATTGCCCAGTGGTTAAACATAGATATCTGTGGTAGGTGCATTTACCCATGGCTCTGTCTACCCCCCTTTCTCAGATATCAGGAAACTGAATTAGTCCCTAATTTTGATTGGTACTTCATTTAGTATGTGGGAAGAATGAAAGGCTGCTGGCCTGTTGCTACCGGATTTGAACTTGCAAAGTGTGGCCTGTCTTCGTGTTAGAGGCCAACGGTTTACATTTGTAGCCATCAACCCTCGGATTTTTAGAAAAAACATGTCCCAATTATAGACAAATGTCACAAACACACTTTGTAGGCGAAGGCAGATCGACACTCTCCCCCGAACCACAGAAGCCAAATGAATTCGACCCTCCTGCAATGGTTGGCACAGGCACCTGATAGTTATAATACAGGTAACCACGTGGCAGCCAATGGGGGGAAGAGGGATTAGGGAGAGGTTGTGGATGGGGTGGGGGAGATAAGGAACACATGGAAAAGGGTAAGGAAACCCCTAGGTTGGATAGGAAAAGGGAAGCACTGGGAAAAAACCCTAACCTATCTAAGCATATTCATACCTCAAATACTGGAATGCATGTAACATTAGATAGACTTCACAATATTCCTGTTCCCTGCATGTACCTGATTAAGCACACCTTAATACGTGTACTAGACCATTACCACACATATGCTGAACTCATTGCAATAAGCGTAATGAAACAAACAATGGGAATCTTCCCAAGATGATAGGACAAAAAACGCATGGCTCCTTGGGCAGGCATAAGCAACATACAATGAACATAAATTGCATTCATAAGCCAATATTAGTTTACAGCACTAGTTGTACTTGACTCAGTGCCCACATGCTTTTCTTAACACACATGCTCCCCTCCGGTGCGGATTGCTTGTCTATCCGCGTGTTAAACCAAATGCCTCAGCACATTACAGTTCGTAAGTTTCCTTTTTGCAAAAATGTTCCAATCACATAACGCACAAAAGAAGCAGGGCCCGATCCTCGGACTGATGCATAATCACTCCCATGGATGGTTCGTCAGGAATGCTAAGCCCACACATGTAAGCCCAGCCCCTCCTTGTATTTATCTGAAGTCCGGGAGCCCCTCGGGACTTCCCGAAGAGTGCACTGCCAATAGTCAGCCGGCAGCGTCCTTGGCCCTCAGACCTGCGTATTCAATCAGGAATGTCAGCAACCCTTCCTGCCATCACGTGAGCAGAAATCTCCTTCTTCCTCCGAAGCCAAACGCTCCATAATCAGAATAAGCCGCACCTGGCTCGCGCCGTTGCCGGCTGATAAACTGTCCTCAATCAGAGTCAGCTGGCAATGCGCACGTAACAAGAAAACTACAAAGCACCCTAAGACTGCTGGGAAACTTAGTCTTTGTCCTCCCACAGATCCCTATGCTTCAATGAGTGAATTTTAGCACTCCCCGTCTGCTCCAGCCCTTATTCCTGACAACAAAGATGTATACTTCAGAAGTGTATGGCGCAGATCTGGTGTAATTAAATAGGCCACTGTAAACTGGTTTTAAATTAGTGTAGAGAAACATAACGTTTCCCAAAAAATAGGGAACTCCCGTCCCCTATACTCTATCACAGGCTGATAAAAAGCCAAGAAGTTAGAAGTCAATTAAGAAGGCTTATGGTAACATAAAATCTCTTAAGTTTGTGCTAGTTTGTGCTAGGTTTGGAATCATTATTTAGTGAAATTTCCTTATATACATATAAAATATATACATAAATGTCTCCATGGAAATCGACATGTTTCATAAACATAAATCTTTATTCAAATAGTGACCCAACATGTTTCGATAAATCTTCTCTTCATCGGGGGTATTGAAGAAATTGTTTATCTAAAAATGATCAAAAACATAAATCAATCTTCTATCCATATCTTCATAACTTCCTTTTTTCTAACATGCATCGTTAACAGAATAAAGATCAATCCCATAAATTGATAATAAGAGGGATGTACAATCTTGATGGACTCTATTTTCTACCAAGTGCCAAGCAACGTCAGTATTCTATGTCACATTTTATCCACCGATAGGGATGATATCAGTGTTAATGAGTGTGGATACCCTTAATATAGCATTGTTCTGACTTCCCATTGGTAAATAGAACAGAGCAAAACTCTCTATAATCACCTCTCCTCATGGAGGTGAGAATGTGCAATTGTCAAACTTGGGTGATCCTTATGCTAGTCAATCTAAAGGTGACTCTTGGAGAATAGGAGAATAGATCTTCTCTCTGCAATTAAGAGAGCACATATGCCAATAAAACCTATCGTTCAGGGCTAGGTTAAAAAATAAGATTTTAAGTATTAAATAATGAGAATCACTTATCCCCAAAATTGAAGAGGTGTGCATAAAATTCAGTAAAAGGGATGAAAGCAAGATCTTAAGGGGGTTTGTGTTCCTCATGCTGGACCTAAGCAGCAGAATACAGGTATTTAGTATAGTGTCTATCCTGAGACCTATAGTCCCAGAGTGGCTAATAAGACAGAACCATACAGGCAACTGTTATTATATGTAGTCCATATCTTACCCACCTTTTACCATCTTAGAAGCCCTCACTGGCAAATCAGCCTTCCAGTTAGGGCCAGGTCAAAGGTCTTAAAACCACATCCAAGACTCTCTTGGAGTCAGTCCTGGCACCTTTGGCACCAGGCTCATAACCATCATGAAGACCAACATTAGAATGGGACTATTTACTTGGGACTATTTAACTTGGGGGGGGGGTTCAGCCAACATGGAGGCACACACATAGCTCAGTTACAACAAACTGAGCTATGCGGTCTAGTCTTTTGGGTGTGGCAGACCTGGGACTAATTTGCCTGGACTACTTTTGGTGTGGCAGGCCTGGGACGATTTTACCTGGACTACTTTACCAGAGACTATTTAAACAGCAGAACATGCTTTGCTTTATTCTGCTGTGGGCACCGTAACGCTCACCGTGTCCAGTTCTTTGATGCCAGCTTAACTGAAACCAAGGACCTCCAGAGAGAGAAAGAACACTACAAAACTTACCTGGAGCAGTACCCTGTCTTCAATACATCGCCAACTTCATTTCCACTCACCTGAAGGTACGAACTCCATCATCCGGCACCGCATGCATCCTGGAATACCATAACCTGGAAAGAGGAGAAAAAGAAAGACAGCATTAGTAAGCGTTTACACACGTTTCCTCCCGAATGAAGAAAGCCACACAATTCTTATCTGGGTATCATTGCTGGAACATTACGGCGCTCAGTGAGGAACATCGCAACCTGCAAGGAGAGAAAAGACACAGGTTAGCAATATAAAAGGCGAAACAGCGCCGCGCATCACGCATTACTCACCGGACAGCATCACGCTCACCATGCTTTCGCCTACTTCAAACTGCATGACAACACCAAAATACTTTTCCATACCTAAAAGGAAAGAAGCAAGACATTATTATTCAAACTAAGAGGAACATAAGAACTGCATATAAAGACTGTAAAGCAGCAAACCTATGGAGTCGCAGCAGGCCTGGATTCAGACCCCATTGCCTGGTAACATTCCGCCGGCACCTGTACCAACTTCTTCCACCAATCCAGTACAAATAACCCTTCCTGGGGCAGTTCCTTTAGCTCCATCTGAACGATTTACAGGGGACCCCAAGAAGTATGCAACGTTCATGAACCAGTGTCGTCTTCATTTCCTTTGCAGACCTGGGGCTTTTCCTAACGACCAAGCACGGGTTGCTTTTGTCTTGTCAAATCTGACTGGCAGTGCTATGGATTGGTCGGTACCATTAGTAAGTCAGGATAACCCGTTGTTACATGACTTTGGGGGTTTCCAGATGGAAATGGAAAAACTCTTTGCTCGTCATACCCAAGGCCAAGCATTAGACAACAAACATTTGTCACTCCGTCAAGGAAGTCAAGACTTGCTTACATATATAGCAACATTTAACAGACTAGTTGTTGAAGCAGAGTGGCCTAAGGAAAAAAGGACCACACTATTTCATCGGGGTCTACGAGGGGAACTAAACGATGTCCTTGCTCAAGTGGTTAACCCAGCTAAAGACTGTGGAGAATTCATCAACCTTGTGGTGCAATTAGATCCCAGATTACAAGACCAAAAAGCGGACCGGATAAGGTTAGACACTCGAGCTGTGTATGTCCGGTCAAAGGATAATGTTCCATGTACATTGGAAAACACGGTAGAACCCATGCAAATCGGAGGTGTACGGCCACCTTTAACTAAAACTGAAAGAGACAAGAGAAGGCAAGAGCAATTATGCTTATATTGCGGAAAATCAGGCCACTTCCTCAAAGAAAGTCCAGTAAAACCACCAAGGAGAACTGTTGGAGCCACAGAGAAGGAAGATAATAAAAAGGAGTTGGAAAACTACCAAGCCCGGCAAGCGTAGAGGTCCGCTTGTCAAGCGAGAAGGATGAGCCACAGACCTCACACTTTGCATTACCAGTGATCAATCACCAACAACCGTCTCGGATGCATGCTGTCGAAGTATACATAGACAGCGGAGCAGTTGGGAATTATGTAGACCAAGATCTGGCGGCAGAGATGGGCTTCCCTTATGCTCTAAGTCGACTACTGAAAAAGTTATACAGTTGATGGGACAGAAATAGCTTCCGGACCAGTAACCCAATGCACAGCAGCACTAACCCTACTGTGCCGGGATGGACACCGAGAATCTATTGCATTCGACCTCATTAAAGCTCCTCAGTTTTGACTAATCTTAGGGATGCCATGGTTGGTAGCTCACAACCCTTTAATAGATTGGCGTGCCAAGAAGTTGGCCTTTTCCGATGATTGTGCTTGCACCTGTTATTACCATGAAAAGGGGAAAACAGACTTATGTACATCTGCTACTCCCAGTACGGCGGCGATTGTACTAGGTGTGACTAGTACTCTACCAAATGAATACCAACATTTTCAAGACGTGTTCCAGAAAGAACAAGCCAATACTCTACCACCGCACAGGCCCTACGATTGTCAGATCGACCTCATACCTGGTGCACAAATTTCTTGTGGTCGAATCTATCCACTTACTGAACCAGAAAACCTCCATTTGAAATCTTATCTTGATCAGTACCTGTCAAATGGATTTATCCGCCCATCTAAATCACCAGCAGCCAGTCCCTTATTCTTCGTACCAAAGAACAAAGGCGATTTGAGGACTTGCATCGACTATCGCGCATTAAACCAGATCACAGTAAAAAACCGTTATCCATTGCCCCTTATTCCTGAATTATTGGCCAAGTCAAAGACGCCCAAATCTATACCAAACTGGACCTTGGGGGGGCGTACCATCTTGTTTGAGTGAAGAAAGGAGGTAAATGGAAAACCGCCTTTCGTACCAAATACGGCTTGTATGAATACCAGTTAATGCCTTTTGGACTTTGCAACGCTCCTGCTGCACTCCAGTACTTTATGAATGATGTTTTGCGGGAGTTAATCAACGTGTGCACCCTGGTTTACATTGATGACATCTTAGTGTATTCTGCTACAAAAGAAGACGACCATGTCAGGCATGTCTGCTCCGTCCTTACTAAACTCTGCCAACATAAACTGTATGCTAAACTTGAAAAATGCTCTTTTCATGTCACTGAAGTGGAATTCCTCAGTTTTATCCTCACACCAAAAAGGATCAGAATGGATAGGCACAAGGTAGATGCCATTCTTAACTGGCCGTCACCAACTTCATTTAAAGGAATCCAGAGTACGTTGGGCTTTGCAAACTTTTACCGCCGATTTATCCCAGATTTGTCCCAAATAGTGCATCCAATTACATCACTATTGAGAAAAAATAATAAAAAGTTCCATTGGACCGAAGAAGCAGAGAAGGCCTTTCAAGAACTTAAGAAAAAATTCACTTCTGCTCCAGTTCTACGGCATCCTCGCCCAGACCTCCCTTATATAGTTGAAACAGATGCCTCTAGCATGGCTATGGGAGCTGTTCTCTCACAAAGGGACCCAGGAACTGGCCATTTACACCGTGTGGGCTTCTGGTCACGAGAATTCTCACCTCCCGAACTCAACTATGCTATCACAGACAAAGAACTCTTGGCTATAAATTCAGCTTTCAAGGCATGGTGACACTATTGTCATGATCTCTGCTTCCAAAAGGTCAGGGTTTTCCCAACTCCCTTGGAAGCAGATCCATAACCCAGGTTCCGAGTGCCAACCAGTCCCAATTGGGACCTTTTGGACCCAGTCCTGGCGCCAGTGGCACCAGGCTCATAAATATGCCCAGTCCCAGCGCTGGAAGCGCCGGGCTCATAATGCTTGGGTGGACTTACCTGCAGCAGACCATGCTGCTTACTTGCCTGCCAGTTGAGTCTCTGATCCTCTTCTGTTTGGAACTACTTTTCCTGTTGGGTGGGGCAGGAGCCACTCCCTAGATTCAGAACACTGGAACGCTTCTGGAAAGCAGGAACTCTTATCTTAGGCGTGGCTGTGGAAGGAGACACCTAAGCACTACAGGAGGCTATTTAAACCACACCCGATGGATGAATCTTGCTTTGCATTATTCTGCATCCTCAGCAGCAGAACGCTCATCGTGTCTTCTGCATCTGATCCTGGGCCTAAGGAAAAAGGCTTACCATTCTGAATCCAGTCTTCAGCAACGCCTATAAAGACAAGAAAGAACAGGTTAGCATTACGGTCTTCAGTGACAGCTCTTCACTTACCTGGTCCATCGGCTGTCACCAACGCCTCGCGCTGCATTCCGGCATCTGAAAGACAAAGGCTTACCTACTCTTCGTGCGCTCCGGAGGTCTTCACACTGCATTCCGGCATCTGAAAGACAAAAGCTTACCAACTCTTCGCACGCTCTGGAGGCCTTCGGCGCTGCATCCCGCATCTGAAAGACAAAACAAGGTGCGTTTAAAGACATTGGGGAACTTTAATACTCATGTGCCATTACTCCTTTCCACATCTAACCCAGTGGGTATTCCGGCACCCTGCAGCCGCCCCGAACTTGTACCTGCAAAATAAAAAGACAGTTAGAGCGCATCGTGAAGCAGGCAACAAGCGCTTACTTACGTGCTTCCAGGCGCTTCTATTCATCACACGGGCTCCATCTTCAACTCACTTCAGCCCGCCATCCGCCATCGCCGGAACCCTGCAAAACAAGAGACATCATTACTAAAGACTTTAAAGACATTAGAATTACTCGAAACTTACCGTTCGTGCAGTAAACGACGGACAGCAGTCCTCTGAAGTCAAGAGGCCTGCTCCCCTTATCCAGTGAAGAAACTGGTTACAGCACCCTGCCTCGAGGCAGATGGAGAGCACGGCGTTCACTTACCTAAGGTGAGAGCGTTAACCTTTGGGGTTCTACAGGAGAAGAGAAAGGGAAGAAGAGAGAGACATTCAATAACCCAGTTCATTAATCCCACATTTTCTATCTGCAGACATCTTACCCTTCGAACCAGACATACAGTGCACAGAGGTCCAGCCCAAAGAGCCAGCCGTGTGTTACACATCACCTTTGAAGATACGGTATACGCCCAGTCAAGACCGGCGCCTCTACGGGAATCAGGTGAGCGTTACAGAATGCAAAGCCAGCCACAAAACTCCCGTCCAGGCGCTATGGAAACCTCGGATACCGACCAGCTAGCCCAGTTACTTGGGGAACTAAGGGCAGAAGTGCATGCAGCCCGTCAGGAAACGAACGCTCTAAGAAGGGAACTGATTATTTCCAAGGAGCGAACAGATGATCTCGCTAGACAATTGCTACAGTCACAAGCCGGACAGACCCCGTTACCCGCATCTGGGGGAAATCTTCCTTCTACATCCTCTATGAATCCAGTGCAGATCAACCTACCTGGGAATGTACCTCTGGCTCCGCCCGAACGATTTTCTGGTGACCCAAAGAGGTTTGCAGTATTTATCAATCAGTGCCGGTTGCATTTCTTATGCCGGCCAGCAGCCTTTCCAACTGATCAAGCTAAAGTAGCTTTCATGCTTTCGTACCTTAGTGGCAATGCGGCAGACTGGTCGATCCCTCTAGTAAATCAAGATGATCCGGTCCTCCATGATTTTCAAGCTTTTCCGCTCAGTATGGAAAAACTGTTCGCAAGACATTCACAGGGGCAGGCCTTGGACAATGAGCTTCTTTCGTTGCGACAAGGTAATCAAGACCGTTTGGCTTATATTGCGTCTTTCAACAGACTGATAGTGGAAACCCACTGGCCTGAGGACAAAAGGATTACGCTGTTTTATAGAGGTCTACGCGGAGAGCTCAAAGATGTGTTAGCCCAAGTAGTGAATCCCCCACAAGATTGTTCGGACTATATAGACTTAGTCGTTCAAATAGATCACAGACTGCAGAACAGGAAGGCCGATCGTTCCAAGTTTGATGCTCGAGTATTTTCCAAACCGCCAACTCCTTCCAAAGGAGTAGACTCCGGGGAACCCATGCAAAAAGGGGGTCTGAAAGGTCCTCTAACACAAAAGGAGCGGGAAAGGAGAAAACAGTTGCAATTATGCCTCTATTGCGGAAACTCAGGGCACTTTCTTCGAGACTGTCCGGTGAAGCCTGCCAAGAAGGCAGTAGGAGCTGCAGTTACCAAAGTTACAAACTCTGAGCAGGGAAACGACCTCGCCCGACAAGAATAGAGGTCCTCTTGCCGAGCGTGAAAACCAGTTCCGTGACCTCGCATTTCGTGATACCTATGGTCCTCATTAGCCCTGATAATCCGGATCGATTACATGCAATTGAAGCTTACGTCGACAGCGGTGCCATCGGCAATTATGTGGATCATGAAATGGTTTGGAGGATGAATCTAACTCTTTGTCCCAAGGCTGTAAAGGACGTCATTACTACGGTGGATGGTACGGAGATAGCCTCCGGGCCAGTAACGCATACCACTGAAGAAGTGACGCTAGTAAGTCAAGATGGACACCATGAGAAGATCGTGTTCGATGTGATCAAGGCCCCTCAGTTTCAGATTATTCTAGGAATACCTTGGTTAGAGAAACACAATCCTCTGATCGATTGGCGAGCAAGAACGGTCCAGTTTCCAGAATGTGTCTCTACTTGTCACCCTCCACCTGGTGTTGCACTGGCAGCAATTTCTTCAGAGACTCCCCAGTTACCTCCCGAATACCTAGAATACCAAGATGTTTTCCGGAAGGATCAGGCTAACTCTCTACCTCCTCATAGGTCTTATGACTGCCAGATCGACCTGATACCTGGATCTACTCCTCCTTGTAGTAGAATTTATGCCCTCACCGAGCCTGAGAACCTTCACCTTCGACAATACCTGGATCAATACCTGGCAAATGGGTTTATTCGTCCTTCCAAGTCCCCTGCTTCTTCAGCTTTGTTCTTCGTTCCAAAAAAGGAAGGAGACCTTAGAACTTGTATAGATTATCGCTCCCTGAACCAGATCACCGTTAAGAATAGATATCCGTTACCTTTGATCCCTGAACTCCTGGACCAAGTCAGAAAAGCATGCATATATACAAAGCTGGATCTTAGAGGAGCTTACCACTTGGTACGAGTAAAAGAGGGCGATGAATGGAAGACGGCCTTCCGCACCAAGTATGGGCTATTTGACTATCAGGTCATGCCCTTCGGACTTTGTAATGCCCCGGCCGCCTTTCAATATTTTATGAACAATGTCCTCAGAGAGCTCATAGATGTGTGTGTTGTTGTTTACATTGACGACATCCTCGTTTATTCTTCATCGGAATCTGAACATCGGAAACACGTGAAAATGGTCCTCGAAAGATTGCGTCAACACAAACTTTTCGCTAAGTTGGAAAAATGTGTTTTCAACGTGACTAAAGTTGAATTCTTGGGATTCATATTATCACCTGGCGGAGTGCGTATGGATTCAAAGAAGGTCGATGCAGTTCTCAAATGGCCATCACCATCCTCCGTAAAAGGTGTGCAAAGCATGTTAGGCTTCGCTAACTTTTACCGCAGGTTTATCCCCGAATTCTCTCGAATAGTCCAGCCCATCACTGCCTTGTTAAAGAAAAACAAACGTTTTGAATGGTCTGCCGAGGCGGAACAAGCTTTCCAGGATTTGAAGACTAAATTTATCTCTGCACCAATCTTAAAACACCCTCGCCCCGAACTCCCCTACATCGTGGAAACTGATGCTTCAAGCCTTGCCATGGGGGCAGTTCTATCACAAAAGGACCCGGTAACCAATCAGTTGCATCCCGTGGCATTTTGGTCCCGCAAATTCTCGCCTCCTGAAATCAATTACACGATTACTGACAAGGAACTTCTGGCTATCAAGTCTGCCTTTAAGGCTTGGCGGCATTATCTGCTGGGGGCCCGACACACCGTTACTGTGATTACGGATCACCGAAACCTGCAATATTTGAAAACCGCAAAAGCCCAATCCTCTAGACAACTCCGTTGGGCATTATTCTTTGCCGAGTTTGACTTCATAATTACCTATCGACCTGGTACAAAAAACGGTAAAGCTGATGCCCTTTCTCGGATGGGAGTGGAAGAACACTTGATCAACCCTAAACCTGTACCAATCATTCCCGAACAAAGAATTCTGGGTGTAATCACCACAGAATCCGTAGAGGAAGTTAAGGATAAAGCCAGGCAACTTGTAACTCCAGCAGACATACAGAATTGGCATCTGCAGGGAAAGGACTTTGCAGTAAAGGACAACTTATTGTATTTCCAAGAACGATTATACCTACCCAGTACAGATTTACAGAAAAAAGTAATCTCTTGTTATCACGATTCTTTAATGGAAGGACATCCCGGTATAGCCAAGACCTCAGAAAAGATCAAGCGCTACTTCTGGTGGCCGTCATGGAAAAAAGATATCAGAGACTTTATAATGTCCTGTGGAGTATGCGCCCAAAACAAGAGGAAAAAGGAAAGACCAGCAGGCCTCTTACGCCCTATTGACATCCCACCTCGCCCTTGGCATACGCTTTCTATGGACTTCATCACTGATCTACCTCCATGCTCCGGATACAATACGATTCTAGTAATCGTGGACTTATTCTCCAAGATGGCGCATTTCATTCCGCTCAAAGGCTTGCCAACAGCAGCAACTCTGGCCCGAGAATTTCTCGAAAACATCGTCCGACTGCACGGTTTTCCTTCAGTTCTAATTTTGGATCGAGGTAGTCAATTTATTTCTCATTTTTGGCGAAGTTGCTGTCGGTCGGCTCAAATTGATGTGAGACTATCGACCAGTCACCACCCTCAGACCGACGGACAAACCGAGAGGACCAATCAAACTCTGGAACAGTATTTACGCTGCATGCTGCAACAAACTGAAAAAACTTGGAAAGACATCCTTTGGATAGCCGAATATGACTACAATAACTCTGTCCATTCGGGAACTGGGAAAACCCCGTTTTTTCTTTTGTACGGCAGTCACCCTCGAACCTCGGAGTTGGATCCCCTCCAAGATCTTGAAACACCAGCAGTAGACTACCTGCATTCTACAATCACCCAAGCCTTTAAGGAAGCTGTTTCTCACCTTCAAAGGGCTAAAGAACAATACAAGAAAGGAGCAGATCAACATCGGAAGGAAGCCCCTCAATATCAAGTAGGGGATCAAGTCTGGTTATCCACCAAATATCTACCTCTAAAAGGGCCACGCACATTCAACCCAAGATACCTTGGTCCCTATTCCATCACTACCATAGTAAACCCAGTAGCGGTCAAGTTGGACTTGCCCCCGCACATGAAGATACATCCGGTCTTCCACGTCTCTCTATTAAAACCCGTGCAACCTCAAACCCGACTAACCAAATCTCCAAAACCTATCCTAGTTGATGGAGAACTCGAGTTTGAAGTCAAAAGCATTCTGGACTCCAAGATCTCCAAATCTAAACTATTCTACCTAATTGACTGGAAAGGCTACGGCCCCCAAGAGAGATCCTGGGAACCTGCTGAATATGTCCACGCTCCTCGCCTAATCAAAAGATTTCACCGAACATTTCCTGACAAGCCAAACCCCCCGGAGAAGCCCGGTTTGGGAGGGGCCTTGAGGGGGGTACTGTCATGATCTCTGCTTCCAAAAGGTCAGGGTTTTCCCAACTCCCTTGGAAGCAGATCCATAACCCAGGTTCCGAGTGCCAACCAGTCCCAATTGGGACCTTTTGGACCCAGTCCTGGTGCCATTGGCACCAGGCTCATAAATATGCCCAGTCCCAGCGCTGGAAGCGCCGGGCTCATAATGCTTGGGTGGACTTACCTGCAGCAGACCATGCTGCTTACTTGCCTGCCAGTTGAGTCTCTGATCCTCTTCTGTTTGGAACTACTTTTCCTGTTGGGTGGGGCAGGAGCCACTCCCTAGATTCAGAACACTGGAACTCTTCTGGAAAGCAGGAACTCTTATCTTAGGCGTGGCTGTGGAAGGAGACACCTAAGCACTACAGGAGGCTATTTAAACCACACCCGATGGATGAATCTTGCTTTGCATTATTCTGCATTCTCAGCAGCAGAACGCTCATCGTGTCTTCTGCATCTGATCCTGGGCCTAAGGAAAAAGGCTTACCATTCTGAATCCAGTCTTCAGCAACGCCTATAAAGACAAGAAAGAACAGGTTAGCATTACGGTCTTCAGTGACAGCTCTTCACTTACCTGGTCCATCGGCTGTCACCAACGCCTTGCGCTGCATTCCGGCATCTGAAAGACAAAGGCTTACCTACTCTTCGTGCGCTCCGGAGGTCTTCACACTGCATTCCGGCATCTGAAAGACAAAAGCTTACCAACTCTTCGCACGCTCCGGAGGCCTTCGGCGCTGCATCCCGCATCTGAAAGACAAAACAAGGTGCGTTTAAAGACATTGGGGAACTTTAATACTCATGTGCCATTACTCCTTTCCACATCTAACCCAGTGGGTATTCCGGCACCCTGCAGCCGCCCCGAACTTGTACCTGCAAAATAAAAAGACAGTTAGAGCGCATCGTGAAGCAGGCAACAAGCGCTTACTTACGTGCTTCCAGGCGCTTCTATTCATCACACGGGCTCCATCTTCAACTCACTTCAGCCCGCCATCCGCCATCGCCGGAACCCTGCAAAACAAGAGACATCATTACTAAAGACTTTAAAGACATTAGAATTACTCGAAACTTACCGTTCGTGCAGTAAACGACGGACAGCAGTCCTCTGAAGTCAAGGGGCCTGCTCCCCTTATCCAGTGAAGAAACTGGTTACAGCACCCTGCCTCGAGGCAGATGGAGAGCACGGCGTTCACTTACCTAAGGTGAGAGCGTTAACCTTTGGGGTTCTACAGGAGAAGAGAAAGGGAAGAAGAGAGAGACATTCAATAACCCAGTTCATTAATCCCACATTTTCTATCTGCAGACATTTTACCCTTCGAACCAGACATACAGTGCACAGAGGTCCAGCCCAAAGAGCCAGCCGTGTGTTACACATCACCTTTGAAGATACGGTATACGCCCAGTCAAGACCGGCGACTCTACGAGAATCAGGTGAGCGTTACAACTATCTCTTTGGTGCTAGACATACTGTCATGGTCATAACTGATCATTGAAACCTGCAATACCTAAAAACAGCAAAGGCTCAATCATCCTGTCAACTGCGGTGGGCTCTTTTCTTTGCTGAATATGACTATGTGATCACCTACCCGTCAGGAGTCCGAAACGGAAAGGCCGACGCCTTGTCCCGCATGGGTGTTGATGAAAAGGTATATATAACTCCAGATCCAGTAGCCATCATTCCAGAAGACAAACTCCCGGGTCTTACGACAACATTGACACAGGGTGAACTCCAAAACAAGATCCAACTCTTAATGGATCCCACTTTCTCACAAGAGTGGTGTACTCAAGGAGAACATTACACCATTAAAGACCAGTTACCATATTTTAGGAACCGTCTATACTTGCCAAGTAAAGATTTACAAGAGCAGGTTATTTCGGGTTATCATGACTCCCTGATTGAAGGTCATCCTGGAATTGCCAAAACTCTAGCTAAAGGAAAACGAAACTATTGGTGGCCCACATGGCGTAAATACATCATACAATTTATCCAATCTTGCGGTGTGTGTGCACAAAACAAGCCCCAAAAGCAGAAACCAGCTGGTCTTCTCCAACCATTGGAAATTCCTCCCGCACCATGGCACACAATGTCCCTTGATTTCATTACAGATCTACCTCCCAGTCAAGGATTCAACACCATCTTAGTAGTTGTAGACTTGTTCTCTAAAATGGCACACTTTATTCCTTTTAAGGGTCTTCCAAATGCATCAAATTTCGCAAAAGTATTCCTGGAGGAAATCGTATGGCTACATGGCTTTCCATCGGTCTTGATCTCCGATCGAGGTAGTCAGTTCGTATCCAACTTCTGGAGGAAATTCTGTTCAATGGCCCAAATTGACATTCGAATATCCACAAGTCACCATCTTCAAACAGATGGCGAAACAGAAAGAAGAAACCAAACCCTCTGTCAGAAAAACAGTTGTTTGGGGCAAGAAACAGCACGTTACAGCCAGAAAATAGGCTGTTCTGGGATTAAACTACGTTTCCCAGCATGTCTAGGGAATTCAGTAGTCCGGGGTTTTCGCGCGATGCAGCAGCTGGCAATTAGGAAGGAATAAATCTCCAACCGCCGTTGCCTCGGTGCAGATAATTAATGATTATGTGCACGGGCTGCAGTGTGGAGAGTTTGTGAACCAGGTTATTTCTCGGACGCCGGAGGACTGTTGGGCGTCAGCACGGATTCCAGGATCAAGATAAGCATGCATCCCGGGCCGTGGTGGTGATTTACAATTGGCTTGGACGTGCTTTGGAAGCAACAGTCTTCAGGGCTCGGGTGTCCTCGTGAGGCGCCCGGGCCATCAGCTAAGTGCATTTTCCATGGTGTTCTATTTTATGGCTACGAAACTTTTGAAGTCATTAGTTATGTGTGCGTGTGAGGAAACACGGGAACACTTTGATACAAAGCAGGCTGAATTACTTTGTTCAGGAAGATCAAGTGTTTCACTAAAACCAGGAATTAATGTCTAAGCATATGAAAATAAGGACACTGTGTTTTGTTTGTTGCATGTATTTCCTGTGCAGCATTTGTTTGTTGCTTCGTTGTGATAATGGGGCCATGAGTCCAATGTGCTTCATCCCAGTGTGTGCTACCATGCTTTATGTGCTAAAGTCTGTTTGGGGCATAAATGTTCCTAAATGTTGTGTTCATTACGTTTGAGTTTCTAACACCATTTACGTTGTGTTTAAAGTCAGGTTATGTTATGTATTCTTGCTTATGAAAAGATACTAGGAATATGCATATACAGTTTGAAGGACAGGTCAGGTGCAGGATTTATTATACAGCTTTCAACGTACTTATTTAGAGCTATTGTTATAAGTTGTATGTTGTGTTTCCCCCTCCTTTCTTTTGTCATTCCACCCCCTTTCCCTAACTCCTTCTTCCCCCCATTGGCTGCCACGTGGCTCCTTGTGTTACTAGTTCAAGCGCCCGTGCTAACCAAGGTGGGAGGGTCGAATCTATTCGGCTTCTGTGGTTCGGGAGAGAGGGTCGAGACCCTTATCCCTTTGCTTGCATTGACAGAATTATCTGCCCCCGATTTCGGAATAATAGAACCACCCAGGCCAAATGGAGACGAATCCTCCTTCGTTAGCAGATGTGCTAAAAGCACTACAAGATATTCAAGTGGAGTTAGTACAAGCCAGACAAGAATCAAACACATTAAAGGTTCAAGTGCAGGGTCTGGTCGCGCAGAATATCCCGTTGGATGGGACAGGACCATCTACAAATGCTCCTACAAATAGAGTCCCTGCCACGGTGATAGTGCAACCACCCAGTAGTGTGCCCTTAGCGGCACCCGCAAGATTCACAGGGGACCCCAGGAAATATATGACCTTTTTAACCCAGTGCCGCTTACATTTTTTATGTAAACCTACAGCCTTTGAGACCATACAGGCTAGAACAGCATTCGTCATTTCATATCTAACTGGAGATGCGGCAGCGTGGGCAATGCCTCTAGTACAGAAGGATGATCCTTTATTATACAATTGGGATGGTTTCTTGGGAGAATTTGGAAGGTTGTTTGACCGCCGAGAAGTTTCTCTGGCACAAGATAAAGAGTTGTTGGCTTTAAGACAGGGACCGCGCGACTTAGTGTCATATGTTACTCAATTTAATAGATTAGTTATTGAAACAGATTGGCCCGAGAATAAGCAGACTGTGTTATTTTATCAAGGGTTAAAGGAAGAATTGAAGGATGCCATTGCGCAAGTGGAACCTCAACCGACTACTTGTACGGCCATGATTGATTTAGCTTTAAGACTAGATCATCGTATCAATGAGCGCAAAGGAGACAAGAAAAAACCCGAAGTAACACCCTTCGCCCGACTGGATCGGGGAAGAGGCAATAGGAGTATAGAAGAACCCATGCAGATTGGTGGAGTGAGAGGGCCCTTGTCAACAGCAGAAAAGGAAGAACGCAAGGTGAATAATTTGTGTTTGTATTGTGGGCAACCAGGACACTATATTAGGACATGCCCGAACACTCCCAAGAAATGAGTAAGTGGTGAACAAGGTAAAGGGGAGACGGGAAAAGGATTGGGCCGGCCTTAGGGGGAACTAAGGTGACAGGCCCGAAGGAGACTAGGTTCCCCAATTGGATAGCTAACACGACAGGAAACAGGAAGTCTCATGTGTATATTCTAGTGACTTTATTTTTTGCCTGTAACAAACAGATAGTATCAGCCATGGTTGACTCAGGAGCCACGGGTAATTTCATTGAAATTGGGTTGGCCAAGAGGTTACGTTTACCCTTTAGGGAAAAATCACAGGTGGAGGGGGTGCAATCGGTGGATGGGTCACCCTTAATTTCTGGACCTATTTGTCAGCAACTCAGCCTATTACCATGAAGTGTGGTCGGGGCATTCTGAGACAATCGTGTTTGATTTGATAGCGGCACCTCAGTTTGGACTCATTTTGGGCATGCCTTGGTTAATGAAACACAATCCTAGGATTGATTGGGTTAAACACAAGGTGAATTTTGAAGATTCAGGGTGTGCGAGTCACATGGAGGAGGAGATGGGCCCTGCATTGTTGCTGGCGGAACAAGTGGCTGAACCACACAAGGTGGGAGCTGTGGTGAACAATATTCCAGCACAGTACCAAGATTTGTCTAAGGTATTTGATAAAGGGGGAGCAGACAGGTTACCACCCCATAGATCATATGATTGTGTAATTGAATTGGAGCCGGGGGCCAAGTTACCTTGTAGCAGAATCTATGCTTTGACGGAAACAGAAAACCAATATTTAAGGGAATATTTGGATGAAATGTTAAAGAAGGGGTTTATTAGACACTCTACTTCACCTGTCTCGTCTCCTTTATTCTTTGTCCCCAAGAAAGAGGGAACTCTAAGGACATGTATTGATTACCGAGCATTGAATAAGGTAACAGTAAAGAACAGATATCCTTTACCTTTGATTTCTGTGTTGTTAGATCAGGTAAAAACAGCAGTGGTATACACTAAACTAGATTTGAGAGGAGCTTAACATTTGATCCGGGTGAAGGAGGGAGATGAGTGGAAAACGGCCTTCAGAACTAAGTTTGGTTTGTTCGAGTACCTTGTCATGCCCTTCTGCCTATGTAATGCCCCTGCAGCGTTTCAATACTTTATGCAGGAGGTGTTGAGTGAGTTCCTGGATGTGTTTGTCATTGTATATATAGATGACATTCTAATTTACTCAACTACTGAAGAGTTACACATTGGTCATGTTAGAGCAGTGTTGGAACGGTTACAAGATTATCAGTTTATGTCAAACTAGAAAAATGTGCCTTTCATACCATGCAAGTAGAATTCCTTGGTTTCATTTTGACCCCTTCTGGTATAGTGATGGACAAGAAAAAAGTTCAAGCAGTTACTGAATGGCCAGCACCTCAATGTATCAAAGACATTCAGTCTTTTTTGGGTTTTGCTAACTTTTACAGAAGATTTATTTCTAATTTTTCACAAATTGTTACACCCATCACGAAATTATTAAAGAAGGCCACTAGGTTTTGTTGGAATTCTGAGGCAGAAATAGCCTTTCAAGAACTGAAAAAGGCGTTTACCTCAGCTCCGGTACTGAGACATCCGAATCCGGAGAATCCTTTTCAGGTGGTCACAATACTTTAATGAATTTGACTTCTTGGTAACTTTTAGACCAGGAACAAAGAATGGGAAAGCGGATGCTTTGTCTAGGCAGCAAAATCTAGAAAATACTATAACTGAAACTAAAACCATCATTCCAGTGGAAAGAGTGGTGGGAGCGGTTATGACACAGTTATTGAGACAAGTGAAACAGGAAATGCGGAAACCCGAAAAAGTGCAATGGGGAAAGGAGAATCCATTAGAAACTTTTCGCAATGGTCTTCCGTATTATGCTGGTTGATTGTATTTACCCACACTTACTTTACAAAAGAAAGCGTTGCATTGGTGTCACGATTCTCCTTTGGCAGGACATTCAGGAAGTAAAAAGACACAGAGTATGCTAGAAAAGTACTTTTGGTGGCCAGGATTGAGACAGGATACTATGAAATATATCCAAGAGTGTGAAACATGTGTACGTAGTAAGGCAGACCATACAAAGAAAGCAGGGCTGCTCCAACCTTTACAAACTCCAGAGACAGTGTGGACACATATATCCATGGATTTCATTACTGATTTACCTCCAGATGATCAGTATGATACCATATGGGTGGTGGTGGACTATTTATCAAAACAAGCTCATAGCTCATTTTGTGCCTTGTAAAGGTATTCCAGGAGCGGGAAGATTGGCTGAATTGTTCTTGCAGCATGTGGTTCGGTTACATGGGTTACCTCAGAAGATTGTATCGGACCGAGGTCCTCAATTCACTTCTAAATTTTGGCGTGCATTCTGTCTGATGCTAGGAATTGATTGTGCCTTGTCCACCAGCTATCACCCACAGACGGATGGACAAACTGAGAGGGTCAATCAGACGCTGGAGCAATATCTGCGCTGTTATTTACATGATGGTCCTGATTCTTGGGTACAATCATTATGGTTGGCGGAATTCACGTATAATAATACCGAACACGCATCATTGGGTATGGCTCCGAATGAATGTTTGTATGGCCAAGTGCAAAATATGATACCTGAATATTTACCTGATGTTGAGACTATTCCCACGCTACAGGAAAGAAAACAGTTACTTCTGAACATCAGACAGACAGCAAAAGCCAATTTAGAACAGGCAAAGGAAGAGTATAAAAAACATGCAGACAAGAAAAGGAGAGAGGCTCCTCAATACAAGGTGGGGGATAGAGTATGGTTGTCTACTCACAATCTGATTTTAAGAGGACCTCGAAAATTTGCACCTAAGTTTATTGGACCATATGAGGTGATTAAATGTATATCTAAGGTGGCGGTTAAACTACAATTGCCGCAATCATTGAAGATCCATCCAGTATTCCATGTGTCTTTGCTTAAACCCGCAGCTCCCGGGACGCAAGCACAGAAACCCCCAGCAATCATCAAGGATGGGCAATCGGAATACGAGGTGCAGAAAATACTGGACTCCAGGCACAGACAGAAGAAATTATGGTATCCTGTCCAATGGGTGGGATATGGACCTCAGGATTGTTCATGGGAACCAGCTACTGCGGTTCACGCACCTCGTTTGGTGCGTCAATTTCATCTGCGTCATCCGGAGAAAGCAAGACTTGGAAAGGGCCCTGAGAGAGGGGGTACTGTCAGAAAAACAGTTGTTTGGGGCAAGAAACAGCGCGTTACAGCCAGAAAATAGGCTGTTCTGGGATTAAAATACGTTTCCCAGCATGTCTAGGAAATTCAGTAGTCCGGGGTTTTCGCGCGATGCAGCAGCTGGCAATTAGGAAGGAATAAATCTCCAACCGCCGTTGCCTCGGTGCAGATAATTAATGATTATGTGCACGGGCGGCAGTGTGGAGAGTTTGTGAACCAGGTTATTTCTCGGACGCCGGAGGACTGTTGGGCGTCAGCACGGATTCCAGGATCAAGATAAGCATGCATCCCGGGCCGCTGTGGTGATTTACGAGCGGCTTGGACGTGCTTTGGAAGCAACAGTCTTCAGGGCTCGGGTGTCCTCGTGAGGCGCCCGGGCCATCAGCGAAGTGCATTTTCCATGGTGTTCTATTTTATGGCTACGAAATTTTTGAAGTCATTAGTTATGTGTGCGTGTGAGGAAACACGGGAACACTTTGATACAAAGCAGGCTGAATTACTTTGTTCAGGAAGATCAAGTGTTTCATCAAAACCAGGAATTAATGTCTAAGCATGTGAAAATAAGGACACTGTGTTTTGTTTGTTGCATGTATTTCCTGTGCAGCATTTGTTCGTTGCTTCGTTGTGATAATGGGGCCATGAGTCCAATGTGCTTCATCCCAGTGTGTGCTACCATGCTTTATGTGCTAAAGTCTGTTTAGAGCATAAATGTTCCTAAATGTTGTGTTCATCACGTTTGAGTTTCTAACACCATTTACGTTGTGTTTAAAGTCAGGTTATGTGTTCTTGCTTATGAAAAGATACTATGAATATGCATATACAGTTTGAAGGACAGGTCAGGTGCAGGATTTATTATACAGCTTTCAACGTACTTATTTAGAGCTATTGTTATAAGTTGTATGTTGTGTTTCCCCCTCCTTTCCTTTGTCATTCCACCCCCTTTCCCTAACTCCTTCTTCCCCCCATTGGCTGCCACGTGGCTCCTTGGGTTACTAGTTCAAGCGCCCGTGCTAACCAAGGTGGGAGGGTCAAATCTATTCGGCTTCTGTGGTTCGGGAGAGAGGGTCGAGACCCTTATCCCTTTGCTTGCATTGACACCCTCGAGCAATACTTACATTGCATGTTACATCAAGTGGAAAGAAATTGGAAGGACTTGTTATGGATAGCTGAATATGCCTATAATAATTCATTACGCACTAGCACTGGACAAACCCCTTTCTACAATATATATGGTAGACATCCACGTACTTCAGAATTGGATCTCCCAACCCTTTTGGAAATGCCAGCGGTTAAAACCCTACATACGACTATTTCCCAGGCCTTCAAAGAAGCAGCAGAACATTTCCTCCAAGCCAAGAACAGACAAAAGAAATTTGCTGACCAACATCCTAGTAAAGCCCCCGACTATCAAATTGGAGACAAGGTCTGGTTAGCATCAAAATATGTGCCCATAAACGGGACTCAGACCTTTTGTCCCCGATATCTGGGTGTCACGACCCTCAGCCCTGATCCCCACTGGAAAGCCCATTGGCCAGGTGGAATCAGGGCTTGGATCACTAATAAGGCCTGGCATCCACTTCTCAGGCCCTCTTGGGGCCAGCCTGGCGCCAGGCTCATCAGTAAGGAAAGACATATGCTTGAGGAATTACTTTATTACAGATTTCTCATGAGCCCGGTGAATTCGGGACCTGCAGAAAAACCAAGAACATTGTTAGCAGAAGAATCTTACCTGCATTCATCATCCTTCACTGCTCGCAGCTCCTAGGCAGTTCTGTTGGTGGAGTTCACCGCCCAGATCGAAGGACCTGCGAAAAGGAGAAAGACATCATTAAAGGAGGTAGTGGAGACATTACAACCACAAAGCACTTAAAGACTTACCTGGTTGGTTGCTTTTCGGCCAGCATAGCTCCAGAACTCCATCTGCGCTGGGAACTCATCGCGACCTACGAAAAGAGAAAAGCACAGGTCAGTGAGGACAAGACATCGATGCGCTACTCAAAGCGCCTCCTTACCGCATCATAGCACTATAGCGCGCCATCATTTCCTGGAGAGAATCCGCATATCCAGTTCTCCAAGCGGACACTCCGCGCTCCTAGGGAGATAAAAAAGAGACATTTAGAACAGAGAAAAGGCATGCAAGAATTACGACGCCATCAATTGCAATAAGACCTACCTGAAAGACACTACAAGGGCAGCAGTCAGTGAAGTAACTGGACCGCCCGCACGCACAAAAGACAACACGCCCCTCCCCAGAGAGCAGGACGGAGAGCCCACCGATTCCGACAACCAGGTGAGAAGAGAACCTGGAGGGGCTGGAACCACAAGGGAGGTGGGGGAAAACTTATCTTGGTCGCCCAGTCCTAATATAGTCTTCATTTCCAGGCGGAATCCCATCGACACCGAGACCACACCAGGGAATCATTGGGAAGGGCACCAATGACCAACTGGCTGGGTGGCGTCCCCGTGGATACCAGGTGAGCGTAACAGAACGCAAAGCCTCACATAAATAATCCACCTGGGCACCATGGAAACATCAGAAATCGACCAATTGGCCCAATTGTTGGGGGACCTTCGTGCTGAGGTTCATTCAGCCCGACAAGATACTAATGCACTCCGGAGAGACCTAATAGTGACCAAGGAGCGCACCGACGAAATCAGCAGACAATTCTTGCAATCGCAGGCAGGGCAGACTCCTCTGCCTGGAGGAAATCCACTGATGCAAAATCCTATCTCACCATCTTATACCCTCACATCAGTACAGATCACGCTGCCTGGAACAGTTCCCCTGGCACCACCAGAAAGGTTTTCGGCCGACCCACGGAAGTATGCAGCATTCATAAATCAGTGTCGCCTTCACTTCCTTTGTCGCCTTGGGGCATTTCCAAATGACCAAGCTCGGGTAGCTTTCATCCTATCATACTTGAGTGGAAGTGCAGCGGATTGGTCAGTGCCGTTGGTGACCCATAATGATCCGTTGTTACAGGACTATGGGGGGTTCCAGAGAGAAATGGAAAAACTGTTTGCTTGCCATACCCAGTAACAAGCAGTGGATAACAAACTTTTATCCCTCCGGCAGGGGAACCAAGACTTGTTACCATACATTGCGACTTTCAATAGACTGGTTGCTGAAGCCAGGTGGCCAGAAAACAAAAGAACTGCGTTATTCCATCGAGGCTTATGAGGCGAATTAAAGGACGTCTTGGCCCAGGTAGTTGATCCCCCCAGAGACTGTACCGAATTCATAAATCTAGTCGTGCAGCTAGACCATCGGTTGCAGGACCGAAAAGCAGACCAGTCCAAAGCAGACTCTCGAGTAGTTTATGTTCGGTCTAAAGACAATGCGCCACGGGTGCCAGACAACACCGTAGAACCCATGCAGATCGGAGGGATATGACCTCCATTAACAAAATAAGAGCGGGATAAAAGAAGACAACAGCAACTTTGTTTGTATTGTGGAAAACCAGGACATTTTATGAAAGACTGCCCAATAAAAACCCCAAGGAGGACAGTCAGGCCACAGAAAAGGATGAAGGTAAGGAATCGGAAAACTACCAAGCTCGGCAACCGTAGAGGTCAGTTTGTCGAGTGATGAGAAAGAGCCACTGACCTCACACTTTGCGATACCCGTGATCTTAATAAGTCACCAACAATCGTCAAAGATGCATGCCGTAGAAGCGTACATCGACAGCGGAGCAGTTGGGAACTATATAGATCAAGAGTTGGCAGCAGAGATGGGGCTCTCTTTGTGTTCTAAGTCTACCAGGGACAAGGTGACTACCGTGGATGGGACAGAAATCGCCTCCGGACCAGTAACCCAGTGCACAGCAGTAGTAACCTTGCTGTGCCAGGATGGACATCGGGATTGTATTTCGTTCAATCTTATAAAGGCACCTCAGTTCCGGTTGATACTAGGGATGCCATGGTTGGTTGCTCACAACCCTTTGATAGACTGGCGGGCACGGAAATTAACCTTCTCCACCAACTGCTCCCTGACTTGCTACTCTCCTGACCCGGAACCTGACTCCTGTGTCTCCAAGACTTCCAATACTAGAGCCTCTACTCTGGGAGTAACTAATACTTGGCCAGATGAATATCGTGACTTTCAGGACATATTCCAAAAAGACCAGTCTAACACATTGCCACCGCATAGGCCTTATGATTGTCAAATTGACTTTATTCCTGGGGCACAAATCCCTTGCGGCAGGATCTATGATCTTCCCGAACCAGAAAACCTTCACCTGAAATCCTATTTGGACCAGTACCTTGCAAAAGGATTTATCCACCCATCTTAAGTCCCCAGCAGCCAGTCCTTTGTTCTTCGTACCGAAAAAGGAAGGGGACTTGAGGACCTGTATTGATTACCGTGCAATAAACCAGATAACCGTGAAGAACCGCTACCCCTTGCCTCTTATCCCAGAAATGCTAGACCAAGTCAAAGATGCCCAGATCTATACCAAATTAGACTTTCGGGGAGCATACCACCTGGTCTGATTCAGAAGCGGAGATGAGTGGAAAACCGCTTTCCGTATCAAATATGGCTTGTTTGAATATCAAGTCATGCCTTTTGGCTCATGTAACGCTCCCGCAGCGTTTCAATATTTCATGAATTATGTCTTGAGAGAACTGATTGACGTTTGCGCCTTAGTGTACATTGATGACATCTTGGTCTACTCAGCCTCAAAACAAGATCATATCAGGCATGTTAGTTCAGTCCTCACCAAGCTCCGCCAACATCGTTTGTATGCAAAATTGGAGAAATGTTTTTTTCACGTCACCGAAGTAGAATTCCTTGGTTTCATCCTTTCGCCGAAAGGCATCAGAATGGACGTACATAAGGTTGACGCTATTCTAAAATGGCCATCACCAACATCTCTGAAGGGAATACAGAACATGCTAGGCTTTGCAAACTTTTACTGCCGGTTTATCCCAGAGTTCTCTCAGGTTGTGCATCCGATCACAGTACTGCTACGAAAAAGCAATAAAAAGTTTGCTTGGACTGAGGAAGCAGAAAGAGCCTTTCAGGAACTGAAACAAAGGTTCACCTCCGCTCCAATCCTGCGGCACCCGCGTCCAGACCTCCCTTGTGTCGTAGAAACTGATCCTTCCAGTATGGCAATGGGAGTGGTCCTTTCGCAAAGGGGGACCCAGAAACTTTGCAGCTGCATCCTGTGGCCTTCTGGTCAAAAAAAATCTCACCCCCGGAAATTAATTACGCTATCACGGACAAAGAAATCCTAGCCATCAAGTCCGCTTTCAAGGCGTGGCGACACTATCTTCTGGGAGCTAGACACACCATTACAGTGATCACAGACCACCAGAACCTGCAATATCTCAAAACAGCAAAGCCCAGTCTTCACGCCAGTTACGGTGGGCCCTCTTCTTCGCTGAATATGACTACGTGATCACCTTTCGACCAGGGGTCAAGAATGGGAAAGCTGACGCCTTATCTCGAATGGGCATCGATGAAACGGTGTATACAACTCCAGACCCGGTATCCATCATACCTGAAGACAAACTCTTTGGTATCACAACAGCGTTATCACAAGCCAAATTACGAAACAAAATTCGACCGTCAATGAACCTGGATGCTTTCCTCGCAGGGCAAACTCAAGGGGAACAATATTGCATCAAGGATCAGTTACCTTATTTTAGGGACCAGCTATATGTACTCGAGAAGGAGTTACAACAGTATATCATTTCAGGTTATCATGACTCTCTGATCGAAGGACACCCTGGAATCGCTAAAACTTTAGCCAAGGTAAAAAAGAACTTTTGGTGATCTACCCGGCGTAAGGACATTGTCCAGTATGTTCTGTCCTGCGGCGTCTGTGCACAAAATAAATCACAGAAACAGAAACCATCGGGTCTCCAACAACCACTAGACATCCCTCCCGCTCCATGGCACACTCTTTCCCTCGACTTTATCACTGATCTGCCACCGAGTCAAGGCTTTAACACTATTCTTGTAATCGTGGATTTGTTCTCAAAGATGACACATTTTATTCCTCTCAAGGGCCTCCCGGACGCATCCACCCTAGCAGAAGTATTTCTGGAAAACATTGTCAAGCTGCATGGCTTTCATTCAGTTCTGGTCTCCGATTGAGGCAGCCAAATTTGTATCCAATTTTTGGAGAAAATGTTGCAAAATGGCACAGATTGACGTCTGGCTATCCACCAGTCACCACCCCCAGACAGACAGCCAAACCGAGAGGACCAACCAGACCCTCGAGCAGTCGTTATGGTGCATGCTGCACCATGAATTGAGAGATTGGAAGGACTTACTGTGGATAGCCGAGTACGCATATAACAACTCTGTACATTCTGGCACGGGCCAAACACCTTTTTACACCTTGTATGGCAGAGATCCACGTACATCAGAACTTGACCTTCCTGCCAGCTTAGAAATGCCTGCAGTAAAGACTCTTCATACAACCGTCACTCAGGCATTCAGAAAGGCGAAGGAACATCTTATTCATGCTAAAGAAAAACAAAAGCACTTCGCCAACCAGCATCGGAAAAAAGCCCCAGACTATCAAGTAGGAGACCAGGTTTGGTTAGCCGCCAAATACGTACCCATCAAAAGGACCCGGACCTTCCATCCTCGATATTTGGGACCCTATACCATCAAGGCAATTATCAACCCAGCAGCCGTCAAATTGGATTTACCAGCTAATCTATAAATCCATCCGGTATTCCATGTGTCCCTCTTAAAACCAATGCATCCCCGTACACAAATCAAGACACCACCTCAACCTATACTAATAGATGGAGAACCAGAATTCGAAGTCAAGGGCATCCTGGACTTTAAGTTCTCTAGAGCCAAGTTGTACTATCTCGTCGACTGGAAGGGGTTTGGGCCTCAAGATAGATCCTGGTAACCCAGTGAGAACATCCATGCACCACGTCTGATCAAGAAGTTTCATCAGAACTTCCCAACTAAACCTGGACCAGGCAGGAGACACACCTTGGGAGTGCTGTCACGACCATCAGCCCTGATCCCCACTGGCAAGCCCATTGGCCAGGTGGAATCAGGGCTCAGATCACTAATAAGGCCTGGCATCCACTTCTCAGGCCCTCTTGGAGCCCGTCCTGGCGCCTTTGGCGCCAGGCTCATCAGTAAGGGAAAGCATCTGCTTGAGGAACTACTTTATTTAGGCTTTCAGCCAACATGGAGGCATCCACATAGCTTGGTTCCTAGAACCAAGCTATGCGGTCTAGTGTTTTGGGTGTGGTGGCCCAGGGACTACTTTACCTGGACTACTTTACAGTGGCTATTTAAACCACACCCGAACAAGACAACACGCTTCGCGTTACTATGCTTCTAGCAACGTGATGCTCACCGTGTCCAGCTTTCTCACGAGCCTGTTGAATTTGGGACCTGCAGAAAAACCAAGAACATCGTTAGCAGCAGAATCTTACCTGCATTCATCATCCTTCACTGCTCGCAGCTCCTAGGCAGCTCTGTTGGTGGAGTTCACCGCCCAGATCGAAGGACCTGAGAAAAGGAGAAAGACATCATTAATGGAGGTAGTGGAGACATTACAACCACAAAGCGCTTAAAGACTTACCTGGTTGGTTGCTTTTCGGACGGCATAGCTCTGGAACTCCATCTGCGCTGGGACCTCAACGCGACCTACGAAAAGAGAAAAGCACAGGTCAGTGAGGACAACACATCGCTGCGCTACGCAAAGCGCCTCCTTACCGCATCATAGCGCTATAGCGCGCCATCATCTCCCGGAGAGAACCAGCATATCCAGTTCTCCAAGCGGACACTCCGCGGTCCTAGGGAGATAAAAAAGAGACATTTATAAGAGAGAAAAGGCATGCAAGAATTACGCCATCAATCGCAATAAGACCTACCTGAAAGACACTACAAGGACAGCAGTCAGTGAAGTAACTGGACCGCCCACACCCACAAAAGACAACACGCTCCTGACCAGAGAGCAGGATGGAGAGCCCACCGATTCCGACAACCAGGTGAGAAGAGAACCTGGAGGGGCTGGAAACACAAGGGAGGTGGGGGAAAACTTACCTTGGTCGCCCAGTCCTAATATAGTCTTAATTTCCAGGCGGAATCCCATCGACACCGAGACCACATGTTAGGGAGAAGTCTCTGTTTAGGCTGAATTTCCTAACCTAGTGAGTCCCCCAGCAGCTTTGCTGGATTTCTGGAGTTTTTTTTTCCATCCTGCCAAGAGTGGGACTCTTTTCTCCCGCTCTTGGACATGTATGTTTGTAATTCCTTTTAATGTCTATGTGTTCTATGGGCTATGGGGTCTTTTACTCCATAGGGTCTCATATGTTTTTCTATGTGTGTTACACCGCACCCTACGTGCCGTAGCACTGGGGCGTCCTAGCGAACACCCACCATAGACTCCATACCCGGGGACTGACTACTGTCTCCCCAGACATGTAAAGTCACCATTGGCTTTACTAGACCTAAATTTACTAACAGAACTAGTACAAACCATCTTATTGTGGACGTACTAGTAGGGGTAATTCGATTACTCCTGGATCTGTTACTCGAGGGGGCACTGTCCCGTCCCCCCTCGTCGAGTTTTGGCTGGTGGCAGTGGAAACTACTTGTTATGTTCGACCCTGAGCATAACCCTATGGGATTCGTCCCATTGTTGGAGATTGATACTTTTCCTCGTTAATCTCTAACGTACCACCGGTCTACTTATCGTAAATAAGTTTATCGGATGGTATTTTCTGCCAGAACTCGGTTTTTAAAATGGCGTCTGTGTTCGTCTCTGTGACTCCTAAACCAAAGGTTGAGCCCTTTGTTCCACTTTTGGCGGGCTCTGTACAGAGACCCTCCAAAGTGGTGCCATTCTGTCTGGGTTACCACAGGGGGTTTAGGCACCCTGGACCGAGTTGCCTTGCCAACTCCGGTCGCACTCTGGAGTGATTGGCCCAAGTGGTGAGCCTCCCTGCTCACCACTTAGCATGTGTTGATTGACAGCTAGGCTGAATGAATGGGGGTTTTCTGCATAAAAGCAGGGCTTTTGGGACTGGATCTTCAGAAGTCGCCACAGGACCTAAGAATCCGACGAGGGTAACGCTGAGCCGACCCTCACGGCGACACCTCCGGTGGAGCCCTGCAGAACCGACTCACCACTTCCCGACGACAGAGGAGATCTCCCTGCCGGAGAGTCTCTTCCCCTGACTGGTGGGAACAACCAGTCCCCTTTGCTTTTTATTCGCCTCAGGACGCAGTGGTCGAATTGCCCGTGCAGAGCACCTCGGCAACCGGATAGCCACTACCCCCGTACCGTGACCAAAAGGTGGTGCCTTGTGACGGAGCACTCCGCGGCTGGTCTCTTCCCTGGTGGTGCACCGGACTTCACTTTTCTTCGACGACGAGAACATCTCTACTCTTGGCAAAGACCCGACGTGCATCCACCACCAGGAACAACTGCCCCCGCCGGAGCTGCCCTCCACAACAAGGTACCGTGTCCACCTGGCTTCCCTTTCGATCGGTTCGAGTGAGGTGTCTTAATCCTCTCCTTTCCGTTGGGTCGCCTCCAAGCTTTCTCCCGTATTGTTCTGAACTGGTTCAATCTGCCGATAACAATTTGCCACAAAGACTCGAACGCATTTGCACTAGAGACTTTTGGGACATATCGCCTTGCCTCTCTCCGAGTGGGCCTGGCCTCTGAACTTTATGATCTATTGTGATTCTTGCCTTCTTGCCTTGCATTTTTCCCGTGAAGTATTGAACTGTGTTGCTTTCATAGCCTGCCTATTTTTCTCTCCCGTCCTAACTAATATTAGAGTGCCATCTAGGTTGAGGCATACACCTCTGTCTGTAAATAAGTGGTGCCGGTAAAACCTAGACTTGTCGAAATATTGCTAGGGGGATTGATCGTTTCTTCTTCGTAGAGTAATTGTGTTTGATTTGTTTGCCGTGATAGTGCCATAGTGTTTTTGATAGATGTTTCGTTATAAATAAATACCTTAATATCTTTCCACTGAGCCTCGTTGCGTGTTTGCTTGTCTTACTGTGAAGAATTGCCCTATCTTGTATACTCCACATACTGCTTAACTCTTCTTGAGAGAAGTCTGACTGCTCAGCCACAGCTACCAACAGTGAATCTGTGTGGTGCAGACTGCTACCAAGTGGGTTTACTGCCAAACACCTGTAGTCCTAAATCTTTTGCAGTGGTCCCAGAGGGAACTGCACAGGTTTCTGCCTAACACTTGTGTACAGTGGTGGGATTTGTATCGAGTATACAGTTTAGAGTGCTTTTCGACACTATAGGATAAATAACCACAAAACTTAGCACAAAAAGCAACTTTAAAAAAAAAGAAAAACATGTCTACGATGGAAACTTACAGTCAAGAGTCCTTGTTAGGTGAAAATACTGAGAGTTTGCGAGCTCTCTGTAGGCAAGAGAATCTTCCTGTAAGAGGCAAGAAGTTAGAACTAATAGAGAGATTGCTGGTGAACCAAAGTCTGGGTACTGGTTCAGAGGAATCAATTACGCCAGCAAATGTAGATAACAGTGATGGTGTTGATCTAAATCGTAATTCTGATGATAGCGATGAAGAGGCTGAAGAGGAAGGAGAGGCTAACAAAACTGTCTCCCCTGCTCCTCTACCTGCCTTACCAGCTGTGCCTACGGGGCCCATGCCAGGTCCCACAAGTAACCCTGCTTATTTTGAACTTGAAAAAATGAAGCTCGAATTAGAATACAAACGGTTCTTGGCTCAATCTGAACGAAACCAAGAGCTCGAGTTCAGACGGATGAATGCCCAGGCTGAGCAGAAGCAAGCTGAGTTAAGACTCAGGGAAATAGAACTTAATCACGAGTTAGAGATCAAAAAGTTGTCTATGGAAAATGCTTCTCTCTCCTCTGGTTCCTCTAGGAGCAACAGTCCCAAAAGACCCCGGATGCCGAAGGAATTAGTGGGTATGTATGAACCGAGATTGGATGTGTTGGATTGGTTGAAACTGTTAGAGTACAATCATGGGCTCCAGGACATCACCGGGAATGATTTACTTCCCTGGTTATTCTCTAGGCTCCCTCCTGTTGCAACTAATGTGGTAATGGAGTTGGGGGAGGCGGATAAGACGGATTACGAAAGTGTGAAACTGGCTTTGATAGCTAGATTCGGGAAGACCCCTTCCCAGTATCTTAAGAGGTTTAGAACCCTCAAAAAGCATGATGGTACCCCTTGGGCTACCTGGGTGAGTGAAGGGTTGAAAAACTTAGAGGGGTGGATTAAGGGTTACAAAGTGAACACTTATGAGGGTATGAGGAATCTTTTTATGTTGGAGTCTATTTATGATGCCTGTTCTCCTGAGCTCAGACAGCACTTGGCTGGTTCGAAGGAATTGGATTCCCGGAAGCTAGCTAGGGCTGCTGACTTATGGGTTGCCAACCGGGCTACTCATAAGGATTCTGGGGCAACTCAGAAAAAGGATGAGGGAAAACAGCCTAAAAAAGACTCAAAAGAGAATTCTAATAACTCAAATTCCCCAGAGGGCCCCAAACAAAATAACCAGGGTAAACCCCAGGGAAAACCACAACCAAATAGTGTACCTTCTGGCCACAAACCAGAAGGAGGTCAGAACAAGCCACCATTCCAGAGAGCATTTGGAACATGCTATCTCTGTGGGGCAACTGACCATATCAAAGGAGATCCAAAATGTAAGGGTAAACCTACTGGGATCAGCACAGTCTCCTTAGCCTTCACTCCTGAGGAGGAAGTCCAAATGACTAGTGCTCACTTTGAAGTCTTTGCTGAAGAACCTTGGGTTCTTCAAGCAAGTGTATCAGTAGAGTCAATGGATCAGGTTAGTAATCAGAATAGGAGTGTGTATAACTCTACATCAGAAAACTCTAAATGTTATTATGTGGACAGTGTTCTTGTCAATGGCCAGGATACTCCTGCCAGGTGAGAATCTGGGGCCAGCAGAACAGTAGTGGACGAAAGCTTTTTCAGGCCTGAGGATGTTGCTAAGGCGCCCAAAGGTCCCACTAAGATGTCTGGAGGCCCTGTCCAAATGGTTCCAATTCTACCAGCCCTCATTCAGTGTAATGACATGACAATGTTGATTCCTGTCAGTGTTCAGACTGAGGTGCCTGGGAGAGTACTGTTGGGGAATGATCTAAAAACTCTAGGAGTAGTATCCAGTACCCCCAGGCCTCCCAGGATGGAGACCCAGAACCAAACCAAATTGGCTAGAGAGGCCACCTTAAGGAACCACTCTAAGCCTGTGGGAACCTCTACTGAGAACCCCACTACAAGCCCTGGTGTCGGTAAATTGACCCCTGACCCAGGCAAATTTCAGGCTAACATGTTAGGGAAATGGGAGCCCCAACCAAGCTCCATCATTGTTCCCCAGTTACAGAGTCTGTGACTCCCCCTGCTTCTGAGGAAGAGGTGGATAGACCTACTGGAACCCTAACTAGGCCTAAGAGAACTGGTAATTCTCAGTGCTGGTGGAAAACCAGAAAAGAAAAGTCTAAGGCCAAAAACCTTCAGACTGTTGGACCTTCCACAGAAGACTCCAACCCAATTCCTAGACTTAAGGGGGAAACTCCTAAAGTAGGTAAGGTAAGATCTCAGAGGAAGGAGAAGCATGTACCTTGCTTATCTCCATCCCCTCCAACCAAGAGGCCTAAAACCCAACCTTCCCTCAACAGAGAGATAGAGAAGACCTCTGGAGGTCCCTCTAGATCTAAGGAGTTTCTTTATAAGGACTCCTTGAAAAAGCTATCATAGGTTCAGTCGTTGTATCAACTTCTGAGGGACTGGTCAACCAGATCCCCTATAAACTTAAAAAGACTGATGTTCCTCAAAGGGTTTGTAGGTCATATAGCTTACAAAGGAAAACCTTTGATTTCACCATTGAGCACAGGTCAGGATGTCACCACCAAAATGCTGATGGTCTCTCTAGGATGTATGTCATCGACTAGAGGTATGAGATTCATCCAGGAGTGGATTAAATCCTCCTGTCCCTTAGTCTGGGGGGGGCGAGTGTTAGGGAGAATTCTCTGTTAAGGATGAATTTCCTAACCTAGTGAGTCCCCCAGCAGCTTTGCTGGATTTCTGGAGTTTGTTTTTTTCCATCCTGCCAAGAGTGGGACTCTTTTCTCCCGCTCTTGGACATGTATGTGTGTAATTCCTTTGAATGTCCATGGGCTATGGGGTCTTTTACTCCATAGGGTCTCATATGTTTTTCTATGTGTGTTACACCGCACCCTACGTGCCGTAGCACTGGGGCGTCCTAGCGGACACCCACCATAGACTCCATACCCGGGGACTGACTACTGTCTCCCCGGGCATGTAAAGTCACCATTGGCTTTACTAGACCTAAATTTACTAACAGAACTAGTACAAACCATCTTATTGTGGACGTACTAGTAGGGGTAATTCGATTACTCCTGGATCTGTTACTCGAAGGGGCACTGTCCCGTCCCCCGTCGTCGAGTTTTGGCTGGTGGCAGTGGAAACTACTTGTTATGTTCAACCCCGAACATAACCCTATGGGATTCGTCCCATTGTTGGAGATTGATACTTTTCCTCGTTAATCTCTAACGTACCACCGGTCTACTTATCGTAAATAAGTTTATCGGATGGTATTTTCTGTCAGAACTCGGTTTTTAAAATGGCGTCTGTGTTCGTCTCTGTGACTCCTAAACCAAAGGTTGAGCCCTTTGTTCCACTTTTGGCGGGCTCTGTACAGAGACCCTCCAAAGTGGTGCCATTCTGTCTGGGTTACCACAGGGGTGTGGGAGGGGCTTTAGGCACCCTGGACCGAGTTGCCTTGCCAACTCCGGTCGCACTCTGGAGTGATTGGCCCAAGTGGTGAGCCTCCCCGCTCACCACTTAGCATGTGTTGATTGACAGCTAGGCTGAATGAATGGGGGTTTTCTGCATAAAAGCAGGGCTTTTGGGACTGGATTTTCAGAAGTCGCCACAGGACCTAAGAATCCGACGAGGGTAACGCTGAGCCGACCTGCACGACGACACCTCCGGTGGAGCCCTGCGGAACCGACTCACCACTTCCCGACGACAGAGGAGATCTCCCTACCGGGGAGTCTCTTCCCCTGACTGGTGGGAACAACCAGTCCCCTTTGCTTTTTATTCGCCTCAGGACGCAGTGGTCGAATTGCCCGTGCAGAGCACCTCGGCAACCGCATAGCCACTACCCCTGTACTGTGACCAAAAGGTGGTGCCTTGTGACGGAGCACTCTGCGGCTGGTCTCTTCCCTGGTGGTGCACCGGACTTCACTTTTCTTCGACGACGAGAACATCTCTACTCTTGGCAAAGACCCGACGTGCATCCACCACCAGGAACAACTGCCCCCGCCGTAGCTGCCCTCCACAACAAGGTACTGTGTCCGCCTGGCTTCCCTTTCGATCGGTTCGAGTGAGGTGTCTTAATCCTCTCCTTTCCGTTGGGTTGCCTCCAAGCTTTCTCCCTTATTGTTCTGAACGGTGTGCAGTCATAATGTCGACATCAATAATGTCGACAGTCAAAATGTCGACAAATTAATGTCGAAAAACAATAATGTCGACAAACAAAAATGTCGACATTATTCGATATTTTTTCGACATTAATTTAGTGTATGCATAAATAAATAAATAAATATATATATGATGTGTTGAGTATGAGGGGTGGTTGGGGGGGTGTGGGGGGGTGGCAGGGGGGTGTTGGGTGAGGGGGGGTTGGGGGGGGGACCCCCCCATAGTAAATACAATTTTTATTTATTTAATTATTGAATAAATAAATAAATAAATAATTGGTATGTGTTGAGTATGAGGGGTGAAAGGGTGGTTGGGGGGGTGTGGGGGGCCGGCAGGGGGGTGTTGGGTGAGGGGGGGTTGGGGGGGGGACCCCCCCATAGTAAATACAATTTTTATTTATTTAATTATTAAATAAATAAATAAATAAATAAATAAATAATTGGTATGTGTTGAGTATGAGGGGTGAAAGGGTGGTTGGGGGGTGTGGGGGGGGGGGTGGCAGGGGGGTGTTGGGTGAGGTGTTGATAGTTTTAAGGGTTTATAGTCATAATGTCAAAAAAAAAAATGTCGACATTTTTTTTTCGACATTATGACTTTTTACATTAAAAGTATAGAATGTCGACATTATTATTTTCGACATTATTTTTTCGACATTTTTGTCTGTCGACATTTTTTTGTCGACATTATGACTATAAACCGTTCTGAACTGGTTCAATCTGCCGATAACAATTTGCCACAAAGACTCGAACGCATTTCCACTAGAGACTTTTGGGACATATCGCCTTGCCTCTCTCCGAGTGGGCCTGGCCTCTGAACTTTATGATCTATTGTGATTCTTGCCTTCTTGCCTTGCATTTTTCCCGTGAAGTATTGAACTGTGTTGCTTTCATAACCTGCCTATTTTTCTCTCCCGTTCTAACTAATATTAGAGTGCCATCTAGGTTGAGGCATACACCTCTGTCTGTAAATAAGTGGTGCCGGTAAAACCTAGACTTGTCGAAATATTGCTAGGGGGATTGATCGTTTCTTCTTCGTAGAGTAATTGTGTTTGATTTGTTTGCCGTGATAGTGCCATAGTGTTTTTGATAGATGTTTCGTTATAAATAAATACCTTAATATCTTTCCACTGAGCCTCGTTGCGTGTTTGCTTGTCTTACTGTGAAGAATTGCCCTATCTTGTATACTCCACATACTGCTTAACTCTTCTTGAGAGAAGTCTGACTGCTCAGCCACAGCTACCAACAGTGAATCTGTGTGGTGCAGACTGCTACCAAGTGGGTTTACTGCCAAACACCTGTAGTCCTAAATCTTTTGCAGTGGTCCCAGAGGGAACTGCATAGGTTTCCGCCTAACACCACACCAGGGAATCATTGGGAAGGGCACCAACGACCAACTGGCTGGGTGGCGTCCCCGTGGATACCAAGTGAGCGTAATACTGGGACCTTATTCTATTGAATCCATAATAAATCCAGTGGCAGTTAAATTAGCCCTACTACCCACTATGCAGATTCATACTGTGTTTCACGTATCACTCCTGAAACCGGTACAACCTGGTACTCGGGTTACACCACCACCAAAACCAGTATTAGTTGACGGAGAACCAGAGTTTGAAGTAAAGGATATGCTAGACTCAAAATACACCAGATCCAAACTATACTACTTAGTTGATTGGAAGGGATACGGCCCTCAAGACAGATCATGGGAACCTAGTGAATACATCCATGCACCTCGCTTAATTAAAAAGTTCCATCAGAATTACCCAGCCAAATCAGGACCAGGCAGAAGTGCCACCGTGAGAGGGGCCTTGGGGGGGGGTGCTGTCATGACCCTTGCCCCTGGCCCTCACTGGCAAGTCAGCCTTCAGTTGGTGCCAGGTCAAAGGCCTGGGACTATTTTATCAGGACTACTACCTGAGACTATTTAACATGCTTTGCGTTATTCTGCTGTGGGCAGTGTAACGCTCACCATGTCCAGTTCTTTGATGCCAGTTTACCTGAAACCAAGGACCTGCAGAGAGAGAAAGAACACTACGAAACTTACCTGGAACAGTATCCTGTCTTCAATCTATCACCAACTTCTTTTCCACTCACCGGAATGTACGAGCTCCATCATCCAGCACTGCATGCATCCTGCAATACCATAACCTGGAAAGAGGAGAAAGAAAGACAGCATTAGTAAGCGTTTACTCACGTTTCCTCCCGAATGAAGAAAGCCACACAATTCTTATCTGGGTAGTCATGTCCTGGTCAGTATCATTGCTGGAACATTACAGTGCTCGGCGAGGAACATCGCAACCTGAAAGGAGAGAAAAGACACAGGTTAGCAATATAAAAGGCGAAACAGCGCCACACATCGCGCATTACTCACCGGACAGCATCGCGCACACTGTGCTTTCGCCTACCGGCCCATGCTCATCTTCAAACTGCATGACAACACCAAAAATCTTTTCCATACCTAAAAGGAAAGAAGCAAGACATTATTATTCGAACTAAAAGGAACATAAGAACTGCATATAAAGGCTGTAAAGCAGCAAACCTACGGAGTTGCAGCAGGCCTGGATTCCCACTGGGGGGCTTGCACCAGTGAAGTAAGCCACGAGTAGCAGGACGGAGAATCTACCTTTTACAATATTAATGTGAGGAGAGGGACCAAGGGGGAGGAAGGAGTTGAGGCCAAGGTAAGTGGGAAAACATAAAGACAATCTGGTATTGAACCCAGCTCTCCTATATTGCAGACCCATCTTTAACCAGAGGTCTTACCAAGGGACCAGGAGAGGGTTTGAGAGTGCAAATCATCCAACCAAGGCTGGGTGGCGTCCCTGTGGATACCAGGTGAGCATAACACCCTTTGTGGAGAGCTCTGTGTGTTTACTGCAGAGTTTGCGGTAGAAATGTTTCCAAAATGGCTGCTTAATGTATCAGCATGAAATTAATATGTGATGATGTCATGCCGTTATGACGGCCATGACGTCATGGAAGTAAACAACATCGCAGTCACAGCTTGCAGACCCACAAATCTTACTGGATGTTGATAAAATGTCCCAACTCCCATAATAATACCCTATGCAAAATAGTAGGTCATAGGTCTACCCATTTAATGAAGTAGGCTATATAATGAAACGTGTGGATGGAGATCATCCGGCTCATTGCATATTGGATAAAAATGAGGGGCTTAGTATTCCTTATAAATTCCCCTATCCCCGTCCATCGCGGATGATGTGCTTGATTATTTATTGGATGGAAGTAAAGAGCTTGGAAACCCTAGTACATTTTCTCTAACTCAGTAACTCTCCCACAGTTGTAATGTTTTCTTTTTTACCCCCTGTGAAAATATAGTGGAGAGATTTTCTAGACAATCTGTATAACAATTAGAAGTCCAAGACCAGCCCGCTAAAGTGGTCACAATCCTCATACTAAGAGGTGGGTGAAAACCATGCAACCATTCAAACACAGTATTTCCAATGTGTCAATCTAACCCATACGAGTGTACAATCTATTTAAATCTACTGTTAGCAATCTACAAACCAGTAATCCCTGGATGTCACCATCTATCATAGTCCTCACCAATAAATATCTTCTGGTATTAGTTTACTACCTCAGACGAGTGTACAATCTTGAGCTGTCTACAATCTAGATGTATTGGTTAAAAATAATCAGGCGTTTTCCCCAAAAAATGTATTTTATGCCAATAGACGTCTACCTCTGAAGAGTGTACAATCTACTAAGTATCAAAGTATGGTAATGGCCAGTTTGGAATCCCTTCATTGTTGCTTCCATGTGCCAAGGCCCTAGTTACTAGCTCAGCCCACTCACTGTACAACAATGTCTACAAATATGGACACAGATAACATTCTCCATTTATACCAAGTGGAGCCATTACAGCCAGATGGTAAATCCAATGCAGTTCCCATTGTGCCAGTAGGTAGGGGTGCACTAATTCCAGTACAACCCAACTAATTTGTGCAATAGTATTGTGGTTGTCACGGAAATGCCTATAAATGGGTGATTTTTCATTAGACGGTCTTAGGTTAGATTTGTGTTCTGTGTATTTGTCTTTCGCTTTTCGTATTGTCTGTCCTACATCGTACTTGCCACATGGGCATTGTAGCGCATAAACGACATTTACTATTGCAGGCTGCTAAATCGTGAAGTTTAATCTTTTTGACCATATTGGGGTTGTCTGATATAATCTCCCTTGATGATAGCAATGTTGATAATTTAAACAGGGGTATGTACCGGATTTCTGTTTCTGCAATACCCTTTGAACTGATTGTTTGGGTCGCTCTGCAGTAACAAAGGAGTCTTTCAAATTTCTTTTCCCTTGTATACACCATCATGGGTGGTTCTGGAAATAATCGGTTTAGTTTGGGATCAAGTTGGATCAGATTCCAATTTTTTAAAATAATTTTACTGAGTTGGTGGCTTTGTGTCGAGAATCTTAAGATGTGTATCAACCGTGTTTTCTCTTCTCTATGTCTTGGTGTTAGAAGGTCCTCCCTTTTATGCAATTCTGTTCTTACAATAGCCTTCTCAAGAATGTCTGTGGGATAACCCCGGTCTTTGAACATATCCACCATTGTATCGTATTCTCTTTGTAGGGTTTTTGTATTGGAGCCTATTCTTTTTAGTCTCAGGCAGGGGTGTTGCTAGGTCTGGAAAAGATCAGGGGCTAAGCTAATGTTGGGACAGGCGGGATTCGGGGCTAGCTATAGCCTTTTGGTTGTAGTCCCTGAGCTTTTATCCGGGGCTACAACCAAAAGACCCGGGTCTATAGCCCCCTCAACCTCCTCCTAGCAATGCCTCTGGTCTCAGGAACTGACTTAAGGGGAGGCTCTCTTTCAAGTGTTTGGGATGGAAACCCCTAAAATGCAATGTGTTGTTCACATCCGTTGGTTTTCTTTATATTCTGGTCAAAAGTTCTCCTTCAGTATAAGTAAGCAGTATGTCTAAGAAGTGTAAGCTTGGATCCCCTATTTCCAGTTTGAATTTGATATGATCATGACAATCATTCAAATACTGAAATAAATCTTCCAATTCTACCCTGGTGCCTTTCAAAATAGCGAACACATGGTCTATATATCTTTTCCAGAACACTATTTTACATGCCCACGGTTCCTTTGCCAAGATGTAATATTTTTCTAAATGAAACATGAAAATGTTAGCGTAGGTTGGTGCCACAGAGGACCCCATTGAGGTACCCGATATCTGTAGATAACATTTCCCATCATATCTGAAATAGTTGTTGTACAATATCAAGTTAATTAGTTCTATAGCAAAGATTGTATGAATCTGAATGCACTCGTGTTCTAATAGAAAGCATTCCATAGCTTCTATTCCCTCTCCATTTGGGATTGAGGTGTAAAGGCTGCTAGTAAAAATAGGGCTCCTGGCTAAGCCCTGATCTACCCAGGTAGGTTAGTAATAAAAAAACAGAGAAAATGATCAGGATAACTGCACATAATGTGCACACCTCACACCATTTTTACAAAGTGAATAACAATGTTTCAGATTAGGAGAAAACAAGAACAAGTGGTTGTCTGGAAAACACCGTTTTCATTTTTACCACATGATTTAATGCATAAAAGGTTTGATAAAAAGTACAGGGCATTTTTAAATTCAGAAGCAATATATCTGAGTAATACATTAATATTTGTCCAAGCCAGTTTACCTTGATCACGGTACAAGAAAACATGCAAACACTCTTGTAACAATCAAAGTGGAACATCTAAGCACGTGGAGTCCCCCCCAGTGTTAATACTCACACTGTAAATGGTTGTAATCTGATACATGTTGTCTACATGGAGGCGGGGTGACTCAGAGGGACATACATATGCCCAAGCGTGGCAGGAAATAGCATTGTTTGACTGACACTTGTTGGACATGTTGGCATTTTTCGGTCTGTGGCCTGGGAGGTAGATGGGTACGTTTGGGAGGGGGGGTCCATAGTTGGCATAGGTATTTGGGGCCTGGGATCTGGTTGGCTACATTTGGGAGGTTAGTGGGGTCCATAGTTGGGATAGGTAGTTGGGGCCTGGGAGGTCGGTGGCTACGTTTGGGTGTGTATTGTTGTAGCACCTGTTTATTTTTGTCATCATAATACACTGGGTTGTTAATCTGAATAACGAGTGGACAATCTTCTTCTGTGTGTGAATGAATTATTTAATGCAAGTGTTCCAAATCACCTATGGGATAATGTGCTCAATGTGCTTGTGATGATTGTTCAGAAAACATTGTGAATAAGGGCTTCCCGTGCATGTTGTCCATCCATGGCACCCCGCCCTGGTTGCACACCCATTCCATCATCATCGTCGTCATCCTGTTCCGCCTCATCTGTGGGGTCCATGTCCACGGCAGTGCAATGTTCCGGCGTATACACATATTGTGCAGCATGGCACATGCCAGCACAATTTTGCCAACCTTTACAGGGCTATACATCAATGCCCCACCGGATCTGCTGAGGCAGCGGAACCCGGCCTTCAGCAGTCAAAAAGTCTGCTCTATGATGCCCCATGTACATAAGTGTGACTGGTTGTAGGCCTCCTCATGCCTGTTCCCTGGTTGTCTGATGGGTCATGAGCATTGGCGTGATGGGGTATCCGGCATCACCTGCATGGGAGTGACAGAAAGGTGATCGGATGTTTATGGGGGGAATTTGGTGTTGGCGATGATAGCATGCATGCAGTCTCAGTATTTTGTTAGCACACAACATAGTACATGCCACAGATTTCAGAATGCAACCTGCTAAATTGTCTTGGAAGTACTTTTCAATGTAACACACTTGGCTCACTCATTCCTACTGAGACTGTTTGGCGTGCTCAATGTCTGCATTTATGATACCTTCTAGGCAACGACATGTCTTATTCCTTACAATTTGCACAATGCTGTTTTTCTACAAACTAGGTGCCTCATGTCTTGTAAGGTGTAGTCAAAATCAGCATCATGCACCCGCAGCACACAGGAGTGTAGACACTGCTGCGTGGAGTGGGAGAAATAGGCATTGTGCACATGGGAGCACCTGCTACTTTCTCGCCGGTGCTGATACTCCCATTCACATGTCACCATTGCATGGTGTGCCACTCCATGGTTAGGGGGTATTTCCATTAGCCAGTATATGGATTCCCGTAACATGGCAAACTGTCATTTACCTATTGCAGCGGTAAACTGGGTGAACTCTGGTGAGTGTCTATTTGCCCCCCCCCCCACTACACAGAGGTCCTGCATTGGTCATTCTACTCACCGATCAGCCATGAGTACTCTGGTGAGTGTCTATTTGCCCCCCCCCCGCCACTACACAGAACACAGAGTTCCTGCATTGGTCATTCTATTCACCCATCAGCCATGAGCACTCTGGTGCGTGCCTATTTGCCCCCCCCCACTACACAAAGGTCCTGATTGGTCATTCTACTCACCCAACAGCCAGGTGTTCTCTACGATGTAACGTGCCATGTAACCTGGCAACATGGAGTTACGCAAAACCGTGTATTGATCCCGGGAAACGTGCACAGCAATGGGTGATGAGTTGTTCTGCATCACAGATCATCTGCACCTTCAGCGAGTGGAATTGTTTCCGATTTCTATACACCGTCTCAATGGCATGTCTGGCAGTCAACTCTACATGGGTGCAATCTAACGCACCAATGCAATTGGGCATGCCGGCAATGGCATGGAAAGCCACTTTGGTGTCATTGACCTGTGCAGGGGTTCGGGTTAGGGCAATGTGGTCTGGCACATGGCGCAGCAGCGCATCTAGTACCTGCAACATTATCCTTGACAGCCCGTGCAGTTCACCAACAGTGTGCTGGTATGTTCCGGTTGCAAGGAAGTGCAGTACCAACACTACCTTCAGCAAGGGTGGGAATGCAGTCCGGATGTTTATGATGCTTCAGAGGTCCTCATTGATGAGGGTGACTATTGATATAATGGAGTCCCTGTCAAGCGTGTGAATTTGGCTTGGGGTCAAGTTCCAGGGCGAGGCCCTGATGCAGGGTATTAGTGGCTGCTTGCAGGGTTGTACCTGAAGCAGAATGATGTTTGGGATGGCCACCTGGCCACCTGGTTCTTCATTTGCCTCCTGCGCCTACGCCTCCTCCTCTGCCTGAGTGCTGCTTCTAACTCAATAGCTGCTTGCAGGGTCCCCAGCCCAATTTCTGCTAGAGCAACAGCATGGTTGTTTTGGGAGGTGGGGTGGGTTTGGGTGTGGTCCATTTGTATGTTGCCAGTGGCCAATGGTGTGCAGCAGGGCTAATTTTGGCCACCTGTGGCCTGATTAACAGCATGGTTGTGTTGGTAGGTGGCTTGGGTGTGGTCTGTTTGGAAGTACCCTAAGCTTTTTCGCTACGGAACTCAGCTACACCTTATCACAGGTACTGAATTACCTGTACTAATAAAACAACAATATAAAAAATAATTTCCTCTTTTTTTACACACAAATAATTTCGTTTTGGCTTCATAACTTGAAAACAAACTGCCCTTCAATTTGGGTTTTGTTTCCCTCTCTGTCTGTCTAGGTTGGCTTTTTTCAACAGACCTCATATACATCTGGTGATATACTCTCCCTTGGGAGGCAACTGCCGACTCGATTGTCACCATACAGGATTCAGCCAGTGTCCAACAAGCAACAATGGGCTCACCTCTTTAGTTGAGCGTAGCATAGGATCACGCTCAAGGTAACAATATTCTCATGCTTATATTATTCACTTATGCCCCATTGGGGTTTTAATTTCAATTTTATTGCACTCTCTTTTTGCCTCAATTCCCCCCCCCCGGGGTAGGCGGGTCACGAGTGGTGTGTTCTAAGTCCCCAGCGTTGTTGTTCACAGAAAGGGGTTTTCTGGCCAGGTCCTTTTATTTTCCTATGGGGGGGTCACACTAGCATGTTACCAGGTGATCCCAACAGTTTAGGAAATTTAGACTTTGGCATGAAGTGAGTTGCAAACATGACCAAGATCATGCATTTTGCAAGTTTTTGACTTTAGCGATTCATCTACACAATTTTGTTCCACATAAATCATTCTCTGCATCATCTTTTGGACATGTTTTCTCTCTTTCATTCAGTTCTTTTCTTACTAAAACATTCCTTTCTCTCTATTTCTCTCTCTTGTTTCCCACAGGGTCTTGCTATTTCTGCCCTGATGAAGGCGGAGCTGGTACCGCCGAAACGCAATATTGCCTAGAGGGGATTGAAGGTCCCTCAGAATAACATCTGACCCATATTGGACCTCTTGTTTACAACAATTTATGTTTTGTTGTTTTTTTCAGTTAGCCAGGATCTACAGTAACACTTGTTCAGTATCCCAGTTGGTTTTCGTAGATCACTGTCTATTGAATCAGCCTTATTCGTTGTTTGGGAATAGCAGCATTTTTCTTACTTCCCTTTCTTCCCCCTCATGCATTCTTTTTTATCTAACATTCATGATTTCTGTTTAGCAATTTTGCATTCTGATTCATACTAAGAAGGATTGTTTTTCATATGTATGTAACCTTGTAAATGTTTTATTGATTGTATTTGTACGGATGTTTGCACATAAAGTTTTGTCTTTAACTTACAATAATTTGCATGACTATCCTTGATGTGTTGTACTATGATGGAAACTAATTATATGTAGATGCTATTACCCCAAAGGGGTACTTAGGTTTGGACTAGGGGTAGGACCTTAATTCATTCACACCTTCCTATAGGCCAACCTACATACGTACTAGTACCTTGTGTTAATATTGGAAGTACCCAGTGGCCAATGGTGTGCAACTGGGCTATTTTTGGCCCCCTGTGGTCTCATTAGCAGCGTCCACGAACACTCCTGTGGACCCTGGTGACACGGATTGTTTTCTTGGCTTCAAGATGTCCAGGCACTCCTCTTCTGGACCCATGAATGTCCCTTCTCCAGACAGCAGGCACACTGGACTGGCTTCCAGGACACTCTGGGTTAAGAGCAGCAGTTGCACAATGTTCCCTCTTAGCTACAGGAAGAGGTTGCCTATCTAGGTCCTCTCTGGTTCAGTCCTTCAGTCAGCACAGCAGCTTTTGGATTGCTTGAAGATTTGAAGTCGCAGACTTCTTCCCCCAGCTGCAGGATGCAAGCTTAAGATGACATCAGCTTCTGATTCAGGTTTCTTGTTTTAGCTTCTGACAAGGAGGTGAGTGTGAGGCCCCCAGCCATACAAAACACTCTCCATTCACTCAGGCTGAGCCAGGCTCAGCCAGCCAATCACACACAACTGCATTCACGCAGTCAGCACCCAATCAGGCTCACAGGCATTCAGGCTATTCACCAGAAACCAGACACCCACAACACCAGATGTGGATTGGGGGCTACTCCCCAGTCTTTCAGTGCACTACACTGCATTAATTCCAGTTTCAATCAGGGCACGCTCAGGCATTGTGTCACACAACCAAACCAGGCACCCACAATACATAATACATATTGACTACTCACTCCATTCCAGCAGGCTCCACCCAAGGGTGTACCCACAACAAGCAGCCCCTGGAGCAGCCCCCAGAACCATATATGGTCCTTCCAACTAACAGTCATTCAGGGGAGGGGAACAGAAACAGGGCTTCTCAGGACTTTGCGAAACAAGGTAGTAACATGCCACCAGTGGCCATCTTGCCTTTGTGTAGGAATCCATGGATTCCTATGGCAGGACCTGGTATCCCAAAAATGGAGTATAACCAGAACCACTGTCAAGCCAGCATGCAGCTGCCACACGCCCATAACCTGCTCTGTGGGCAACACACATGCCCAAAAGCAAACACTAGGGGTACAAGGATGTAGTCCAACTGATGGGTTCCCTAAGGGTATCCCATGGGTACCGTTCACCACAAGGTAAGAATGAAGAGTTGCACTGGTAGGGGTCCAAACCGGACTCCTGTGCAGATAGACACACAGAAAACACCAACAGAGAATTGACAGGACAAGGATGAGGAGGCCCTGTCCCCCCAAAAGCATTTCCGGCATCACAATCACAATGCCACTGGTGTGTCAGTCTCCCCCTTCTGCACCCTTACTATTGACACATGAATTTGTGATAGATAAGTCCCTGGGCAGTATTCTTTTACAGCACTATTGCACTTTCAATATTGTGGTATCTTCTGTTGAATTAACCATATGAATTGTATGAATTGGAATTAAATGGAATTAAATGGTTGTGATGTGATGTTTTATATTTGCATTGCACTTGGTCACTTTCCTTGTGACCCTGTGTGTGATGTGTTTTATAGGCTTTGTAAATAAGTAGACAAGTATAGCTTGAGTAACATAATTATCTTTCCATATTGTTCTTTTGGTTTGGCATTCTTGTCACTGACAGGTTTCTTTGAAGCCTCTCTGTGCATATCTTCTCTGGAACATTCACCAACACAAGAACATTACCTACATCAGAAAGAAACCGTTACTTTCAAGAAACCTTCGAGTCAGAAAGCATAAGGCCAGGAAACCAGACTGAAGAATCCTGCATTGTGTGTCAGAGATAACCGAGGCCCTCCCATGTAACCGACCAAGGCGGGGAGGAGCAGCAGCCACCATGGTATCGTCCTTGACTCCAAGAATGAAGAAGCGCCATAGAGATCAACACAGCTGGTGATTTGGGAAGACTAATGTAAGACCGGTCTGTGTTGAAGTCAAGGTTGCAAGCGGCAACATTGTATAAGGAGCACTGGAACAAACATTGCTAAATGCGTGTGAAGAAAGACACGAGTAAAGCTAAACTGCTGATGAATGTTTGAACTTTAGAAGAAAAGATACAATACCATTGACAGAGTGGTCCGGCACCGTGAATGTGCTCAATCGAAGGTCTCTGTAAGGTATCCCATCAAGAAAAGCAAGAAGATTGAGAAGAACATTGTGTGAAATGAATCAAAGTGGTCCTGTGACGGTTTAAGCGAAACCCATCGCACATTCGAAAGTGTTTGCTTTTGCTATCAAGAGGATCCAAGCCAGAACGAAGGAGATCCATGGTCCGAGCCCATACGAGGGAGACCAAGTATAAACATTGTGGTAAAAAGGGGGTCCAAGCCTGAAGGAGGGAGACACATGATGAACACTGGAAGCGAAAACCTGTGCATGTGAAGATCCTCATAGGATTGGAACTTTGATATTTGTTTGTTATGACAGGCCCTCTGAAGAAGGAGACTATTATTGGAAAAGAGGCTTTGGCATAAGGCCCTGATATCTATGATTTGAACTGTATCTTCGTGGAAGAGAAGCTAGAGTGTGTGCGAAACTCAAATGTGCTGCCTTGCCCTGTGCTTACCCTCATCATCTACCATTGTTCCTTCCCTATCCTGTCTGTCTCGTCCTGAGCGCTTGCTTCCTCCTTGCCTACTTCCTCCCACGTATCTCAACTGCTCTGCCTGGTTAAGTGTACCACACTCTGTGCCCCTCACTATGGCACTTTCTATCTTCCCCATATAGTCTAACTGCTTCTCGATCTCCTATCCTTCACCTCTCACTAAATCTGGCAGGAAGAAAATCAAGAACGACATCCTGGCCTCCACCCCAGGCCTTTCTATCGCTGACACCTACGTCAGTGTTCAGCCAGAGAAACTCTCACGACATCCTCTTTGTCATTCCTCCTCCCGACCTATGGACCCTCCATATGGCATCTTTGCTCTCTCCTTCCTCTTCCTCACACATCAATGGTGGCACCCTCTAGGAGGCCCTTCTGGCCTCCTTTTTCACCTTCAGGGCCAATGTAAATGTCTATCGAAATGGTACCATTCTGGAACAAGGGCCTCAACCCATCCTCTTACTATTTGATAGGCTCCTTTCTCGCCTTATCAACTTTCCTCTCTCCTCCTCACCGGCTCCCTTGCCACCTACTTCTACAGCCATCCATGCTCCCCTGACAACTATGTCCACCTTGGCTTGCTTGCCTCCTACTATCCTCAACACATCCCACCCCAAACTTCCCCCTTGTTACTTTCAACTGCACAGGCTCCCTTGCCTACTCTCACTACACTGGCCACCTTGTCAGCCTCTCCCACACTGCTGCCAATTACTGCCACCACATCTGGAGCCCTCCTGCGGCCCGTTCCATACTGGCTCCCTTGCCATCTTCCACTATCCTGGCTCCCTTGACTGCACCCCCCCTTATAGAAAACCTTGTAATCCGTGCCTCTTCTGCCTCCTCCTACCTCTATCTCTCAGGCACGCTTACTGCTTACAGGGGGACCTCTATCCCTTGCACCCCCCGTAAGTCTTTCAAAATTGGCAACCTGCTCCATGTTTCCACACTAAACTCTGGCTCTGCTGAACATAAAGGCTGCCAAAATGCCAGATTGGTGGAGTTCAGTGACCTACCCTGGGCATGAGGTTAGTGAGGGCTAGATTTAGCGTCTTCAGCAAAGTACAGAATGCATAAGACTGTGTAACCCCCACAACACAGACCCAGATTTGCACTTTTCTAGGCCTCACTGAGTATTACAGAAACTCCATGGAGGACTATGGTACCACAGCTGCCCCTCTGACTGCCCTCACAACTCATGTTAAGGATTCTAATTGTGCATCACACACCAGACCAGGAATCTTGCCACTAGCCTAAGATGCAGCGCACAATTAAAATACTTTTACTTTATTTCCTAAGAATTCAGATTGAGCTGGCACCCAACCCGTTTCACGCCCCCTGTTACAAATACCCTGGGCCACAATGGACCATGAACCAGGCCGGTGGGTTTTAATACAATATTTATTTAATTTGAAAATCCAAATGAAATCACACAAATTTAATATTGTGCAGCAATCACCAATGGGCTGATAGTCGCACTATAGAATGATGGAATACACTTAGTTTGACCTCCTAATATCACAGACACAAAGCACAAATGAATATGAGCAACATTACTTTTTGTGAAGATAGCACCCAGTTAAGAATTCCCTCTGCAATACTCCCTCAAACTCCCATTAACCGAATTATGAGTGGATATAAAGGAGCAGCAAGAAGTCCAGTATACTAGGCAGCAAACAGAATTAAAATCTGACCTTCTCCCACGAAATGGGCGGATTTAAAAACCTTTGCAATTGCACAAAATAGCACTCGGAATTAGTAAATATGAGTATAGCGCTATCATAGATGTAAGAACACTAGCAGACTACAAGCAATGTCCTAACTACGGGCATACAATTCAGAAAATCAACTTGAAAATGAAAAACACAGTGCAGCCAAATAACGCATAGAAATTGCATTTGCTAATTTACACAGGTTTAAATGTCAAAACGGTTTAAAAAACCGGTGAAATAGACAAAATCGGAATGCAGTTTTTATGCTGAGTGACAGATGCACATCACAGGGATAATATGAAAGTGAAAGAGTGACTCTAAATTACTGACAGGATGAGATTCTCAATGGGAAAGGAAATTCGGTTTTAAAAATAACAGCAGATGACAGAGAAAATCGGTTTAGAAAGGAAAGGACAAGTTTCACTTAAACTAGATTTTAGTGGCTAGAAAAGAGAAACGCCACCCGTGAATAGAAAGATTAAGCTGCAGTCGTAACGCCTTTCACACTGTGTGCCTCTTTTAGGGAGAATTAATTGATTTAATCAAAATAGTACTAAGGACTTACACAAGGACAGAAATCAGTTGAAAGAATGGCGCTACCACTTGGAGATCAAGGACAGGATGGACAGCGGATTCTGACAGTTTTAAGGATTTCTGCTAAAGCAGTTATGGGATTTCTATTGGATTGGGCCTAATACAATGTAACAGAGCAAAGGATGCAGTTTGTGGTTGTTGGGGAAGGGAAATACACACAATAAGCACTTGAATGGGGTATTTTGGACAGTGGACCGAGTTTCTGGACAGCGAGGCACTATCTGGTCACTGTTCACTGCAGCGTGCACTCCTAGCAGAAAACAGCTGCGCAAAGATCCGACCGCGGCACCTCAGCTCGATAACACAGGCAAGCAGGTAGTACTGGATAATCCCAATGAGGATTCAGCCACATTTCCCCTTTCTCCCTAAGTTATTGGGAGTTTTAGTGGGGTTTTTCTTCTGCATCAGGGGTCCTGTCTGGATAGGGTCAGCTATGCTCTGGCCTGGCAGTGGAATCTGGAATCTTGCGGGATGAATATGGAATGTCTGGATATACAGGAGCTGGAAAATTCAGAAGAGAGTGTGTCCTTTGTCTCTGTGAGCCTCTACCTTTTTTACGGCAGGTGACATCACAGGATTTACTCTGGGGGCAGACCTAAGCTAGATCTACCTCTAAGAATCGGATAGGTCAGCCTATGTGTGTCACCTGCTCCCTAGAAGCAGATTGGACTGAAGGAGGGGACTCAGTTTTATGGGGTGTGTTTTTATGAGATATAGAGCCATCCCACAGTCACTTTTGCCAACATCAGTTATGACACAAAAATGCACCTTTTTACAGTTGTGGCACATTTGAAAATCACATAGGCAGATTACATATTTCACACAGAGCATGGCATTCCAACTCTCAAGTTTGTATGACATTGGTTAGCCCTTCTAATAATCTTTCACAATTTTTGGTGGGAAATATTTCACTTAAAAGTCTACAATTTTATATATGTGTACCTATTATCTCAGAGCATGTTTGTATTAAATTTCAAAGTTATACCATATACACGTTTCCCATGAATTACATTTTTCGGCCATTTGCGTCCCATACATGCAAGGGAAAGCCACAATTTCTTGTTTTAATGCGACAAAAAATACATTTAAACTGTTAAACTTTTGCATTCCTGCGTTTTCCGGTTGCAGAAATAAAAGTCTTAAAGTTTATTAATTCAGAACAGTCTTTTGACCCAAATGGGCCAGCATTGTCTTCCAAATAAGGGCATTTTTTCAACCCATAGTCAACTGTCGGGCACTATCCGTGTGTTGCCATGGATTTGTCTTTGAAGCTCCTCAGTTTGAGTGGAGGGGAGGTGCTGCTAAAAAGTCACACCTATGTGTCTCAGAAATCCATTGTACCCGGCTGGAGCACTGCCACAAAGGCTGATGAGGTTGTGAGATGTTTCACCCTTGCCTATTCATATGCCCCAGATGCTGGTACACTTGGGGAGGTAGATCCTGTAGTCAGTCCTTTGAACCCAGGGCCTAAAAACCAGTCCAGCTGGATTCACAGTAAAGTAAGTATTTATTTATTTATTTATTTATTTATTTATTTATTTCCTGAACCAGACAGCAAGACTGTTGGAATTAAATATCCTACATATGTTTTAAAACAACCCCCCTCGCCTTTCTATGCAAGGACAGGGCCTTAATCCAACATTTCACTTTTAAACAGATATGTTCTTGTTTGTAAAAACACCATTGTACACGTGGTTAATTTTCCTTGGCTGTCACTTAACAATGCGGCTTTTCCTGGTATCTTTATTCTGAGCCTTTCTATGGCCATAGTCAATTTTTACTACACAGGAATCTGTTCAAAGCAAGGGTCCAATGAAACTGACATGAGCAAGGAGAGAGAGAGCTTCTTATGAAGGGCTTATCTGAGTGATTTTGTTGCAAAAGGGAAAGCGTTTTGGTACGGCTGAAGTGAAGTTCTTTGTTATTTCACAGATCTTGCCTGACACTGTTAAGAAAGAAAGAAGGCAATGAATATGGCAAGAGAAATGTGCACGGAATCGCACAGTGAACAACTTTGAATCTAACAACGTGCATACAATACCCAAGACTCGTATATACTAAAACCCAGGAGTGCAAATAGAGTGAAACAATAATACCAATATATGAAAAGGGATGTGGGGTAAGCACTTAGAACCTCCTTATGACTGAAAGGAAAGTCGGCAAACTCCTTACCCACTATGCTATTACAGATACTGACAGTGCTAAGCCCACATAGAGGGCAAGCAAGGACAGGATCTGTGAGCTGACACTCTGAATGATACTGAATAAGGAACTTAGAAACAGTACTCACAAGGACCGGAAAGACCACTTGAATGTCAGTAAACCCACGAACCCAGTTGATCAAACAGGGACCCAGAAGGTTATAACAGCAATGGGTGGAGGATAACTAAATACATAAGACCCAAGTCAAGGGGCAAGTAGGAATTGTGATTATAGAATAGTGAGGAAAACAAAAGGCATTCACACAGGGACTAGTTACAACAGCACCCCACACCTAAATAATCAATGGGAAATAAATGCAGAAGTGCAATGGAAAACATGGAATGGATCCCAATAGAAAGTAAGGATCATGAGCAGGGCAAATGATATCACAAAAGGAAACCTTTCCCACCCATCCAAGGAGAAAAGGCAGGAAGCTAAATCTAGAAGGGGAAAGACTAATGCATCAAGTTTTTCAGTAGCAAAGGACAGCATCAAAGAAACAGAGAACACAGGCAAATTGGGCTGCGTCAAAGGGTAAAGCACAGAGAAAGGCTGCCTGCAGACAGAGGAAGACAGAAAGGGAAATCCAGAAAGCAGAAACCAATTAAGCACATGAATCCGAAATCCAGGGCAGAGGAACAAGAAACAGGAACTAGGAACTAGGCACAAAAGCTAGGAACAAGGAACAAGGGACCAGTCTCAACAGGAACACTGCAACAATGACCAGCGCTGGACTGAAGCAAACTGAGGCTTTTAAAGCTGCTTAACGAGCACACCCCTCAGGTGTGCCGCCTGCTGCACCTGCAGCCACAGGTGTTGCCTTTCCTCCACCCAACCTTGTCCTGCAAGGGAGGAGGTGAAGCAGTGAGCCAGGCATTCTGGGAAGCATAGTCATTAGATTAAAGTAGCATGCTGGCTGCCAAAAACCTGGAATGGATCCGGAAGGGAAGTAACTTGGAAAATAAGGTTTTAGCGCTCCCAATTCATCACAGCACTGTAGCATAAGGTTCGGAGGAAATGTCCAGTAGGGAATAAACCCCAAAACATGCCCCCAAGTGGCGGGAACAGGAGCGAAGGGAGCGAGCCGTGACAGTATACCCCCTCCCACGGCCGACTCCAGGCGATCGTCACCCGCACAAAACATCTTCCCTCCATGACAGGAGCGATTTGTCTTCGGAGGTGGCACTGACGGAAACGATGACCCGCGGGCAAAAGCAGAAGGACTGGAATTAATAGAATCAGGCCGCAGTCTAGAAGAGCCATAGGCAGGTTTTCGGTGGGGAAGAGACTCATGGGTCGAAGAAAGGCATGAAGGATTTGCAGGACCCGAAGCAGAGTTGGGAGGTCCAGGAAGCTCAGACACTGGGAGCGAACACTCATACATCATTGAGGAGGGAGGCAGGTTGGTGTAACATGCTTTAGACAATGGTAGATGCTCTGGTAGCCTCCCTGCCGAGAGCAGACACACAGGAGGTGAGAAAATAGCAGGTTTCAGGAAATGTTCATGTTCAGAAAAAGAAGGTGACGGCCGAGGTAGAGGTTCGGTTCTTCTCCCGTCATCCATCTGGGTAAAGGCCTGTGGTTGAGGGTGACCAAGGTTCGACTGCATCTGTTCCACGCCTTGGGGGCCTGGAAGTCCAATGGGTTGTACGAGGCTGGCACTCCTGGTGTGGCACTCCTGGTGTCAGTCATGTAGCCACCTTGTTGCACGTGGGATGCAACCGCAGGGACGTTTGGCATACCGATAGGAGTGATAGACGCAGTACTTGGTACATCAGGCACACTCGCAGCAGGAGCAATAACAGGCACATCTTGAACTGCAGCAGTCATACCCTTCCTTTGGCTACTTGCACCCGACTGGTGCTGCAGCTGGGGGGCCATGCCCGTCCCCTCCCTCAAGCTCATGTGGGATCCGGCAACAAGAAAGCTGTCAGGCGGCTGATCCAAACCGGCCCCCAAATGCGAACCGCCCAGCCCGCTATCCTGGTCGGCTACTTGTTCGGTGACTGGGCCATGGCGGATGGTATCCGTCTCCCTGTTGTAACACTCCAGGCTAGTCCAACGGCCTCGCATGTAAGGCCCTCCCGAGTCGTGATCCAGCTTGATATTTCTGAAGAGAGAGCTGGCAGAAGTCTCAGACTCAGATGTTGCATATTCGGGAGGCGCTGATGCTACAGTCAAGCAGTTGGTAGAATCAACTTGTGTAAAAGGCAGGCATTCTGGTGATCCCCCTGAAGCATAAGAAGGGCAGGCTGGACGTTCATCCGTAATAAATGGTTGGGATTCAGGAGGTAACTCTGAAGTAGAAGAATATGCAACATGATCAGACAGAGTAGACAGGTGCACATCCGATATTGGCAGCGAGGCTGAGCAGGATACAGGTCTCTCATGAACTGAAGCCAAACTAGCAGTAGGCTCTGGGACTGAAGACATGCACTCAGGATGTGCTACCGGAGGCTCCATGGCTGAAGGATAATCCGCTGGATGAGTCACTGTAGCCGAAAACAGGCATGCCTAAGGAAATTCTGAGGCTGAGGGCATGCAAGCTGGAGCCGTCTCGCTAGCTGAAGACAAACTTGTCAAGGTCTTTGGCTCTGACCACGTACATGGTGAAGGCTCTTGAGTGACTGGCAGACATAGCAATTGTTCATTGATTTAAGACACGTGTGTCAACGATGGCTGCAGAGCCGTGGACTGGATAATCGAAGAGTCAATGGTTGTAGGAGGACAGACTGAAGTCCCAGAAGTCGACAGACACATTTGTGGCTCAGGAATGGAAAGCACCTTTAGGGCGGTTGACTCCTTGGCACCAGTAACCAAAGACTGAGCTGTACCCATGCCGTCCCTCTCCTTAGTGGATGACACATAGTCTCTTCCTTTGTAGAAGTCAAAATCAACCAGAGGAATCACCATAGTAAAGTCTCTGTTGATCAGGATTTCGTCAAATGTCCATTCCTCTGTCTTAGCTTCTGAAAGTGGCATATTAACAATCAACAGTTCAGGAATTGCCTGCCGGATCTTTGGTTCAGTATACTGTGGAATGAGTCCATCAAAATAAGAATTCTGTACTGTCTTTGACTGTTCGTTGTGACAAAAATTGGCAGAAGGAGGAGCGAACACAGAGGTAGCATCATTTTCCACATCAGCTTGAATGTCTACTTCAGTCTCAGCAGCTAGATCAAGGGCAGAACCTAAGCCTACTGTAGTGACTGATTCTGTGTATGCCACCATTGTGGATTGTGTTTGGAAATCAGAAGCATGTATGTGTTCAAGCTCAGAATTATGACAAACTGCTACACAGGAAATCTTAGGTAAAGGAGTGGCTTGTAAATCTTCAGCTAAGAGCAATTCCTGACAAACGGTAGAACAATTGTCAGAACCTGTGCCCTGAATAAGTGCTGTGCTAGAAAAAAGACTTTCACTCCCAATAGATTTTACATATTGACAAGTATCATGACCTACAAAATTCTCCGCACTCAGGGACTGAACAGTATTCACTTCATCAACGGATAAAGTTTGAGGTGTATTCAGAAAAGACTGTAAGGTTTTATTCTCCTCTAGTAAAGTAATGTATTCTTGTTTTAACTCCTCAAGTTCAGCTTTTAGCATGCCCCGCCTTAACTGTACATCCCTATCAGTAGGCACAGGGGAAGGCATGGTGGCATCAGGGCTGAATCCTGCCCCTGCCATCCGGATGTGCACTGATTGTACAAGGTCATTTACTGCTTGCAGGTTTTGTGATCTATACTCTCTCTTACCGACTTGGTCTGTGTTTCCCTTAAGCAGACTATTGACATCAGACCTCTTGGCATTAGGGACTACAGTAAATACTTGTGCAGAGGAGTAAGCTGTAGACTGAGGGCTGAAAACAGAAAATATGCAAGGAACCCCTCCATTCTTTATGTTTGAATCATGAAACTGTTCAATCTGAGATAAAGCACAACCAGAGTCATGGGGTTCAACAACAAAGGTACTCGTATGTAATAAATCTAGCAGTGTGTTGTTTTCCGCTGCTAAGGCTTGTGCGGACATAGAATCTGGATCAAAATTAAAGACAGAACTAGGATCAGGCAATGTACGATGGGCCATCCTGTGGGAAAAATACTTTGCACGTAAATACCCATTCGTGACAAGGAGTTCATTTAAGTCAGGATCAGTGATTTGATTGCCACAGGTAAACGTAAGGGAAGCTTTCTGTACAAACTTGTTAGTGGCCTTGCTGCCTTTCTTTCTTAAACTGGCCATATTCAAACGGGAATAACGGCTGGTCATTCTGTTAAGAAAGGAAGAAGGCAATGAATATGGCACGGGAAATGTGCACGGAATCGCACAGTGAACAACTTTGAATCTAACAACGTGCATACAATACCCAAGACTCGTATATACTAAAACCCAGGAGTGCAAATAGAGTGAAACAATAATACCAATATATGAAAAGGGATGTGGGGTAAGCACTTAGAACCTCCTTATGACTGAAAGGAAAATCGGCAAACTCCTTACCCACTATGCTATTACAGATACTGACAGTGCTAAGGCCACTTAGAGGGCAAGCAAGGACAGGATCTGTGAGCTGACACTATGGATGATACTGAATAAGGAACTTAGAAACAGTACTCACGAGGACCGGAAAGACCACTTGAATGTCAGTAAGCCCACAAACCCAGTTGATCAAACAGGGACCCAGAAGGCTATAGCAGCAATGGGTGGAGGATAACTAAATACATAAGACCCAAGTCAAGGGGCAAGTAGGAATTGTGATTATAGAATAGTGAGGAAAACAAAAGGCATTCACACAGGGACTAGTTACAACAGCACCCCACATCTAAATAATCAATGGGAAATAAATGCAGAAGTGCAATGGAAAATATGGAATGGATCCCAATAGAAAGTAAGGATCAGGAGCAGGGAAAATGATATCACAAAAGGAAACCTTTCCCACCCATCCAAGGAGAAAAGGCAGGAAGCTAAATCTAAAAGGGGAAAGACTAATGCATCAAGTTTTTCAGTAGCAAAGGACAGCATCAAAGAAACAGAGAACACAGGCAAATTGGGCTGCATCAAAGGGTAAAGCACAGAGAAAGGCTGCCTGCAGACAGAGGAAGACAGAAAGGGAAATCCAGAAAGCAGAAACCAATTAAGCACATGAATCCGAAATCCAGGGCAGAGGAACAAGAAACAGGAACTAGGAACTAGGCACAAAAGCTAGGAACAAGGAACAAGGGACCAGTCTCAACAGGAACACTGCAACAATGACCAGCGCTGGACTGAAGCAAACAGAGGCTTTTAAAGCTGCTTAACGAGCACACCCCTCAGGTGTGCCACCTGCTGCACCTGCAGCCACAGGTGTTGCCTATCCTCCACCCAACCTTGTCCTGCAAGGGAGGAGGTGAAGCAGTGAGCCAGGCATTCTGGGAAGCATAGTCATTAGATTAAAGTAGCATGCTGGCTGCCAAAAACCTGGAATGGATCCAGAAGGGAAGTAACTTGGAAAATAAGGTTTTAGCTCTCCCAATTCATCACAGCACTGTAGCATAAGGTTCGGAGGAAATGTCCAGTAGGGAATAAACCCCAAAACATGCCCCCAAGTGGCGGGAACGGGAGCGAAGGGAGCGAGCCGTGACAGACACAGCCTGTCATTCAATCAGAAATGCCCCCTTTTTGCTGGAGCACAACCTGAATATGGAGGGACCTAGCTGGGTATCACTGGATCAGAGCTGTGTACTGTTGAACGAATGAAAAAGAGCATCAGGGTGCAGTCCTTTTAAAAGGCAGAATATTTTCTTTCTCAGTGAAAAAGTTTTGTGTTGGCAGCATAGCAGTGCTGCCTTTGAATTATTTTCTTTGGTGCAACTGAAAAAAATACTAGCAGCAATTCTCCTCAGGGTGTTCTGTGTTTCATCTTGCCCAATGTGTGGCTTTTAAGATTGTGCAGCCATCATTTTGGAGACTGCAAAGTGCAGTTTTAATGCAAGACGTTAGTGCTCAAAAGAGCCAGCGCAGCCATTCTGCTGGTGACTGCTGAGATGTAGTTTGGTGAGGTAGGGGAGTTCGGCTGTGCAGGTCTATGTACCCCACAGATCCCCCCTTCTTCCCTGAGACTTCTTGTTGAGGGAAAGTAGGTCAAAGTGGGGTTGATCGGGCAGAGTTCTTTTTTTCCATCAGGGAGCGGTATGCCACGACCCTCCCTTTTCGGGTCCCTTTGTCTTTCATTGGAGTGTGGAGTGACACCCCCTTTACCAGGTCCTCAGGGAAGTCCTCCTTTGTCTACAAAGGATGGAATTGGTACTAACTAGTTGATAGATAAAGACAGATTACAACACTTTCCGACTGACTGTCTTCCCGGAAGGTTGACATCAGGGGGACAAACAGACATTACATTCATTAAAGTACTTGCACCATATCAGCAGTAATTCCTTAACAAGCTAAGATAACTATCAACATGTACACGACATTTTGTGATCACTTTTTTCAGTGGTAGAGACAAAAAGTACTCCCTGTTAGATAGATATACCCATGTACCTACCTATCCCCTTCTGCTTTGTCCTTCTCTGGCTTCTTATTCTCCTGGGGTCTCCTCTATTTGACCTTCCGTGGGCTCCTCAATCAGCTGCACAGGGTGCCTGGGGTGACAACGTTTTAACTGATTAATGTGGATCAATTTTTCTTCTGACAGCTCTCATTTGGGGATGCAGTTTCTGTAGGCGACAGGTGAAATTTTATCTACAATTTCAAAAGGACCGCGCCAGGAGGGGAGACATTTTCTCTCCTTGGTCTGGTTCCTTTGAAAATTGTACAAGTAGACCCTGTCTCCTACTTGGTATTCCTTTTTGGTTGTTTCTAAGTCATATTGAGTCTTCATCTCCTCTGCTGATTTTTCCAGATTCTGCTGAGCGTACGCAAAAGCATGCTGAAGGTGTTTTCAGAAATTCTCAACATATTCATGAGCTGTGGAGGCGTTTATCAGTGTCTGCTCTTGTGTTCTATGGAGCAGATGCTGAGGTAAAACCATCCTTCATTCAGTCATTAGCTCAAATAGAGACATTTTGGTCGTAGAAGATAGTGTAGATCTAATGGCCATCAGGACAAGCGGTAATCGGATGTCCCAACTTGGCCCAGAATCTGCCGCAAACTTTTTTAGAATGCTCACAATTGTTTTATTGTACCTCTCAACTCCCCCACAAGAGGACTTGCGGTATGCAATATGAAGTTTCCTTTTTATCCAAAGTATCTCCCACATCTTTGTCATCACTTCGCTGGTGAAGTGACTTCCTCGGTCTGACTCAATCCTTTGGGGTAGGCCAAAACATGATAAAATGTGGTTGATCATCAGGGCAGCGGCTGTTTCTGCCTTTCAATGTGGGGCTTGGAGACATTCCACCCATTTGGTAAACAAACATACTACTGTTAACATGTACTTGTTCCCCCTAAAGGAGCGAATCACGGGCCCGATGAAATTTACTTGTAAATCTGACCAAGGCAGTGTCATCCCCCTCTTCTGGAGGGGAGCTCGGTGTGTGAGTGAACTTGGCTGAAATTGTCGAGGTCCTGTCTCAGTATGCAACCTCCCGCAAGATTTCTGGAATAGTGTGAAACCCCCGATGACTGGCTGTGGCCGCATCATGGGCGTGACTTAGCATCAGGCTCCGGAATGAGGTAGGTACCAGCCACTGGTCGCATCCAGAGATGGATCTCCTTACCAACAAACCGTCTTAGATTCGGATCATTTTGGGACACTTCATCAACACCCTGAGGTCCTCTTTCCCAATGTAATCGGTATCCATCAGAGGGAGTCCTCAGGGTCCTCAATGTGTGATAACATTTCCCAATAATCGGATCCCCTTTTTGTAAATCAGCATCTGGGGTCTCCTTACTCCATTGGGCAGTTGAGAGTTCATTGTGAGCATTTGTCTGGGACCTAGGGACAGCAGTGACCTGGATTTCCCCCAACAGGGACTCGATCTCAAGGACATCCACCTGCATGGCTCTGGTTTTGGCCAACTGATCGGCTAGGTCATTTCCAGTTTTGTCTGGCCCCCTCTATTCTGTAATGACCCTTAATCTTTTTACAATAGATGATCATCCCAGTAGAGGTGACCAGATCATCAATATGTTGTATTAGCTTGCCATGTTTGAGTGGTTTGTCATTAGCAAACAGCATGCCTCTGTATTTGTATTTTGTTTATTTGTATAGCGCATCAAGAGTCTGAGGCAACTGAGCGCTTCACTTACATGGTATATAATCTTATGTTTTACAGACAGGATATGTACAAGTAGGGAACATTTCACAGTAGTATACAAGTATACAGGAGAGTACATAGACAGTAGCAGCGAGTATACAGTTACAGTGCCTATATACAGTAGAGACCTTACTTATATAGGACATATCTTATGGCGGGTTCAATTATGGTCCTGATCCACGAGCCATGCTTTAGCCTTTTTCCAGAATATCAAGAATGAGGGCTCTGCTCTAATGGTAATCGGGAGCGCGTTCCACTTTTTGGCAGCCAAGACTGGGAAACAGACTCCTCCAGCCCATTGTAGGTTAAAACGAGGTATGACAACACAATGTGTTTGTGCTGTTCTGGTGGTCGTGACGGTATGTGATGTGAAAACGTGGCACAAATGTAAATAGGTGTCTGATTGTATGAGCATTTATGTGTTAGTGAGAGGGATTTGAGTTCAATTCTTTGCTTAATATTCAGCCATTTTAGATTCTGCCTAGCTGTAATAATATGGTGTTTTCTTGGAATGTTGCATGGAGATCTATCTGCGTTACTTTGCATGACTTGCATTTTGTTTATATTCTGTTGGGACATTCCTAGGTATAGCACGTTACAGTAGTCTAGCTTAGATAGCACTAGAGCTCTTGCTACAGATGGTTGTAGAAAGGTATGGTCGGCAAGCTGTGATAAGCTTACATGTGTATGCCATGGCTGATGCTAAGGCATTGATTTGTCTCGTGAGAGATAGTGTTGAGTCAATGTAAATACCTAAGATTTTCACATCATTAGCTACATTAATCATATTAGCATCAATAATGAAGGATTTAAAGGATGCTTCTAGTTTATTCAATTTTGATGGGGAGTCATGTAGGAGTAGTTCAGTTTTATCGTCGTTTAGACATAAACCGTTCTTGGCCATCCATATTTGGATGATGCTATAAATGTCATTTAAGGTTTTGCTGTCTACCACGTGATCACCAGTGATAGGGATGAGTATCTGTGTGTCATCCGCATAGCTCGTATACGTGACACCCAGATAGTCAAGTATATCAAACAGAGGCTTGGTAAAAACGTTGTAGAGTGTTCGGGACACACTGGATCCTTGTGGGACTCCACAGGGGACTGGCGATGGTGGGGCTGAGGCAGATGGTGCAAAGACCCTAATAGATCTATTGCTAAGGAACTATTTGATCCAGGTATTAGCTTGTTCCGAGAAATGTGCAGCAGATGACAAATGCTTGCATAGTATATCATGGATCACTAGGTCAAATGCCGTGGATAGGTCAAGTAATAAGAGAAGGGCAGATTTACCTTTATCTTTTAGTGTCTGGATATGGGTCCTTAGATCGATGAGTGCTGTCTCAGTTCCATGTCTAGGTCTAAAGCCTGACTGTCTTAGACCCAACAATTTGTTTGTTTCCAGGTATTGCTGAATCTGGAGATAGGCTGCTTGATACAATATTTTCAACAGGAATGGGGCGGTGGTGATGGGACGGTAGTTAGAAGGGTTATTAGGGTTCAACGTTGTTTTTTAGGAGTGGGACCCATGCATCCTTCAAGTTAGTGGGTACAGTACTAGAGTTAAATGAGGCATTAATAAACATGGTGATAAAAGGAGCGAGTGCCGTTGCAGCTTCTTTGATTAGAGTAGCTGGACAGACATCACCCTTACAGTTGGATGGTTTAAGTTTGAGTATAATCAACTCTACTTCTTTGATAGATAAAGGTTTGAAATTGAATTGTGGTAACGTAGAGGTAGGGGAAGAAGGAAGATTCTGCGGTATGGAATTATTGATGAGTTTCTTTTCATGTTTATTTTGTTTAGTAACAGAGTAATTTTGTCTTGCAACGCATTTTGTATATTGGAGCACCATTGGATGTCCTTAATACAAAGATCAGGTATAGGGGCAGGCGATCCTTAGTGGTTGAGTTGGCTTTTACTATGCGTTAATTGAAGTTATCATTTTTAGCCTGAACAATGGCTGTTTTATAGTTAAATGAAGCCGCAATGTAGATATCTTTTTTTTGTAGGGAGGGAGAGTTTTTCCAGATGGTTTCTGCTGTACGTTTCTCTCTGCTGAGAGACTTTAAGTGTGGCGTGTACCATTTGTTGATATGGGTGCGCGGTTTGGCCTTCTGTAGTTTGAGCGGGGCTATCGTATTGATAGCTTTAAGGATAGTCTCATTATATAGATTCACTAGATTTGAAGGATCCGTAAGAGTGGTATTAGGATGTGTTATAGCGTGTAGTAAAGGTAGCAAGTTTTCTAAGCTAAGGTTACGTTTGCTCCTTGTCATTAAGGCCGGGCTATAGTAGGAATGGTGAGAGGTGCAGCCTTGTCAATGGTGAATGTAATTAAGTGGTGGTCAGTCCAGGCACAAGGTGTGTTGGCCAGTACCTTGATGGTACAGTTAAAATATGCTAGCCAATCGTGAGTACAGCCTTTATTGTGCGTTAGGCTGGTTATGCAGTATGTAAACCCAAGCTCAGACATGGTATCCTTAAGGGAAGATGCTTTGGCATCTTTAGGGTCATCGAGGCCTAGGTTAAAATCTCCTAGGATTATAACTTTGTAATTACATTTCGTGTTGTTAGATAGTATGTGAGATATGTCATTTTCGAATGTGGTAGTGCTACCAGGAGGGCGGTAGATCAAGTGCATGGTAATTGTAGCTGTAGCGGATGTGGATAGTTGGATAGAAAGTGTTTCAGCAGATGGTAGATGATGTTTGTCAAACATTCTTAATTCTAGCATCGCTTTGTAGATGAACGCGACACCACCCCCTTTAGCAGAGTTAGAATCTCTGTCTGCATGTAGGATGAAATAATTGTCAGGTAAGGGTAGTGCTAGTGCAGGGCCTGAAGTGGGATTCAGCCACGTTTCTGTGATGGCAATAATGTCGAGGTCATGGACAGTCAAGATATCCAGTATGTCCAGAGCATGAGCTTGGATAGACCTGTCATTGATAAGCCCTATTTTAATGGTATTGGAAGCATTGTTAAGAGAGGGTGTTTAGGTTTTACATTTATTTATGGTTTTTGACGGTTTAGTTGTAACAGAATGTTTAGTTGTATCTGTTTTATTTTTTGCATTCCCTTTTGGTCTCAGATATCGTTGAGATCTGGAGCCAAGTCTCACGTTTCTTTGTAAGGTAGGGCATGCTCTTGTGACAATATTTATTGAAGTGCTAGGCCCTGAAGACCCTTGCATATGGAAACCAAGGCACACTCACCATATACTAGTGATACGACAGACACAAGGTTCGATTTCCCAAATAGTGTGGTTTATTGCAAAAAGTATGCTCAGTTTCCCTACTGGGGTCTAAAGTCTCCCAACGTATGTCACCCAGACCTTGTGAGACGCAAGAGTGCGAACATCATATGAACAGTTACATATATACAAAATAACAGCCTTCAAGACACATCAGAACTGCCCATAATGCATCTTCTTGAGCTAGGGTTCGGTGATTGACAATTATGACAATTATGACACATTATGACAAGTTTCTTATAGTTGCAACAGTTGCAGACATAGTTCTTATTATTGAGAACACAAAGCACCTGTTCTTTTAAGATATCATGTTCGCAAGAGAGACACATTCCAAAACACGTTATCTACCAGTTTCTATATGTGAAATAAAGGTCAGCCTGTTCTAAGGAAGATCCACCAAGGAGGACCACTAGAAAAGTCTAAATCATGTTTTAACTGCCTGTTTCTACAGCTGTAGTGAGACAGGCCGGCACCTGAGCTGTTGATTAAATGCCGTTTCTGCTTGCTTTCAAGGACTCCGTGAGGGAGGAAAACAATGTATTTCTCTACTGTTTGGCATTCCAGTCTGGGCTGTTCTTTCAACATGCAAGCTGCCGCCTCGTACCGTGTATGAGCTTATGAGGTTTCGGAATATAATACGTTTTGCAAAGCATTTTAACAGAAAGGGAAAAAGCAAATGGTGGAATGTTACACAAGATGGACGCCCTATGGTTATACTGAGGAGTCTGTGTTTGCGATGTTGGTTATGTATGTGATGCGATTGGTTTACGGCCAACATAATATGCCTTGTATGTTTGGTTAGGGTCGTTTTATAGATTTACAAACCCTCCTTTTGGCCATAAGCAAGCCAAGAGCATCATCCATATATCTCATCTTCATCTGACCATGTATATAATTCTGAACTACACATGCTACTGTAATCGTCATCTTCAATATTAATTGACATTAATTCTTTCATTGTTTCCATTTCATTGTTTATATTGTTATTCAATCTGGGAGTTATTTTTTCCGCTATCATGTGTACACAGTCATTTGTTATTTCAGAGCAAAAGATTGGCAGGCAGTGTATGCAACAACAGCAGACCATGAGTATTCCAAGTAATGTTACTAAGATTGCAATTAGTTTCCATCCCCATGAGCGCAGTAACTCCCAAAACCATGAACTTATATTCAGCTCCCAACCGCCTGTCAGTGTATGAATGTCAGAACTCAGAATGTGCAATTTTTTGATTGCTTCAAAAATCGTAGGGGAGGAGTCACTTACAAATACACAGCACGCTGACCCCACGATTTTACACACACCTCCACGATCGGCCAAAATTATATCAAGAGCCATTCTATTTTGAAGTGTCATTAATCTAACTGCCTTTTCTTCTAATGTCATGTTATATAATATATCGGTTGTTCCATTTATCATTTTCTCTAACACTCTGGACAGTTTTCTTATATTCCAAGAGTTTATGGCATGCCCCCAGAATGGGATAAATTATTTCGCTATGTCCTCTGCAATTAATCCTGTGTCATCGCACTGTGGCCTAGATCTGGATAATTTGGATATGTCTGACGTTTTGGAAAGGAATACACCAGGGAAAAGGATCCCTAAGTAACAGGTCCCTCCCCAATTTCTAGGAAACCAGGGATAAGCTTGTTCTCCACATATTAAATAAACAGGATCACCTACATATATTGATTCTTCTTCTTTCTCAAGTACTGCAATATTCATGCATCTAGTGAATAGCCCTACTGAGTAAGAACCCTTTTTTCATAAACAAAATGGGACAGTACGCGGGCTGTAATTAATAGTATATGAGGGGGGCACAACGTTCTTGTTCCCTACTGGATTCATGTGAAAAGTGATTACAGATGATTTATAAGGCACATAGAGTCTATCTACTTGTCATACTACCGGTTTAATTATCCTTGCCCTGTTAAATATGGAACAACCCATGGTTCCATTACCACTCTTTCAAACTCATCTATGTTTGTTCCATCTAATTGACCCGTATCACTCTTATTCCATTTCCCATAAAATAATGCACTCAATGATGCATAACATGCCGTATTAAGGGGTAATGGATGTACATAACAACCCATTGCTTTCCCGCCATGCTGGGGTAAATGGGAGCAGAGCCAACAATTTGTTCTATTCAGGATACTGTGAGTCATATTCATGATCAAAAGCAATGTGTTATTATCATACCCTCTTCTGTGTCTTTCTTCTAATGGAGGGAGAGTATAAGAGAGCACATGGACCGTACTGTCTGTGGCAGGAATATTGGTAGTAGGCAAAAGAGAGTTTAACGGATGCACAGTTTCCAGATACCCTAATATTGGGACCAGTGCAATCAGAATTCAAAATAGTGTTATAATTATTATCATATATTTCTTACAGCAAATCCTTCTATGTATCCTTTTACTCTCTATCTCTATAATATCATCAGCGTTGGTGCAGGAGGGAACAGGAGTAAGTACAGGCATTGTCTGCAATCCTTATCTCGGAAATGTTCATCGCGAATAATTTCTTCACAGTCGCACTCGTTTAAGTAGCAAAGCATCCAAATAAACAGCAAAGCGTCTATACCAGTTCTCATTAGCCTGCTTAATATAGGAGTAGCAAGCTTATTGGGAATCTACACAGTGTTCCAAAGCATTGGAGCAAGCATCAGTTGTGTTGGTACCATATGCGCCCCGCTTGTCCCCACAGGGCGATCACACTGGTCTTTCACTTTTCAAAAGGTAGCACCGGGAAGCCGCGTTCCAGAGCTTTCAATTTGATGCAGATTGATACAGCTCCCACGCTCCACTTCCCTAGGCCTCCGATGCCCAATTCATCCGTATTGGGAATAGAGGCAAAAACAAACATGCAGATCAGATCACTTCCGACTTTGAGATTGTAGGTTGTACCTTATTGCTCCAGGTACTGTGTGATCAATGAATAATGCATTTCCAGTTCCACTAACAGGCTTTGTGTCAGCCTGCGATGCAATGGGCGATGATGCAACAGTGGTCTGGCAAGGCTGAAGCACCTTTGGCCCTTTGATCCTTGTTCCAATCTCCCCAGGCCCGTCCTCGGGCTAAGGAAGCACTTCTGGCAGAGAACTGGCGATCGTGTCTCTCCGATCGAGTGCAGCTGTTTCCTTCTCGGCGTTTGGATCAGGCAGCTCTTTCAAAGGGAATGGAATTCTTTTCGTGTGCGAGACATGGATCCACGCCTTGCGACCATCCACTTGGACTGCAGTCTGTGTTGCCAGGAGGACCTGGTAGGGGCCCTCCCACCTCGGTGCAAGTGAAGATTTTCGCTCGAAATTCTTCATCAGCCCCCAGTCTTCCGGCTGCAGACAATGCCCAGGGCCGGTGTATTTAACAGGAAGAGCCTCCAGCACCTGCTGATGAATCAAACACAATTTCTGAGTTAACAGTTTACAATAAGTGCTGAGCAAAGGGTATTCAATTTCATTTAAACGTTTAGGCTGGGGAGCACTCCAAACATTCGCGGGTCTCCCCATTACGATTTCGTATGGGGAGAGTTCAGTCCTTGCCTGTACAGACATTCGCATGCACAGCAAAGCTAATGGCAGCGTGTCAGGCCACTTCAGCTGACTCCCTGAACATATTTTGCTAATTTTGTTTTTCAAAATACTATTCTGGCGTTCCACAAGACCGGCACTCATCGGGTGTCTTGCCGAGTGGAATCTCTTGTCAATCTTGAGGCCTGCACAAATCTGTAGTATTACGTCGGCAACAAAATGAGAGCCATTTTCCGACCATATCACTCGTGGCAGGCCAAATCGGGAGAAGTACTCTTTTAGAATCACTTTTGCTGTGCTCATCGCTGTGCAATCCTTGAGTGGATAGGCCTCCACCTATTTGCTAAACGCACAGACCACTACAAGGATGTACTTGAGATTCTGACACTTTGCCATTTATATGAAATCAAAATGGATGACTTCAAATGGCATAGAGGGGGGGCCAAAAGTACCTACTGGTGTAGTTGTTCCTTTTCCAATATTACGTTGCAAACAGGTCATGCAATTCTGGACTAGTCTGTTGGCAGTTTTTCTAATGTCTGGATTCTGCCATACTGTGTCTAGATGTTGAATCATTTTCCTAGCACATATGTGCGTGGGGCCGTGGGCCATAATGACCATCGCTGTTACATAGGCATTTGGCAACATCCATTTTTTACTTCTTTTGTCCACCCAACAACCCTCTATGTCTAGTTCTGCTGTACCCTCAGACCAAGCTTTTATTTCGTCAGCAGTTGCTTCTGTTTGCATCTCTTTAACTGTTGATATTCTATTCTCTACCATGCAGGGTACCTCATTTGATCTCTCCATACACATTTTCGTATGTAAATCGGTGGCAGTTTGTTTTGCAATTTTATCTGCAAATGCGTTTCCTTTTCCAACGTTACATGTTATTTTTTTAACGTTTCGCATTTCATTAATGCTATTCGTTTCGGAGGTGCAAGGGCAGACAACAATCTTACTATCAAAGTGCTATGTTGGATCTTGGTTCCATGTGATGTCAGGAAACCCCTCTCAGTCCATAGTCGACCAAAATTGTGTACCACCCCAAATGCATACTGACTGTCAGTATATATGTTTACATTTAGATTTTCAGAAATGTTGCATGCTCTTGTTAATGCTATTATCTCTGCAGCCTGTGCTGAATTGTATGGGATTCTTTTGCTCTCACCAATACTCTTTAGTGTCGTGATGGCATATGCAGCAGTTGATGTACCATCAGGTAATTTAAAACAAGAACCGTCACAAAACAGTTCTCCATCTGGCTCTTTCTGTGGGATATCTGCTAGGTCAATTCTCCCTTTCGTTTCTTGCTCAGTAACCATTAAACAATCACAGGGGAGTTCTTTTTCACCAATGTTTTCATTGGGAGGGGGCATTAACTGGGTCATCTCCTTTTTGAAGGATAGACAAAGTAGAGTGGTTAGTGACGTTGCCGAGGCAAAACCGACCACGCTTACGTATGGTGTCCCACAAGGAGTCTGTGTGTCGCCCTGCTTCTATAATATATTCATGATCCCCTTCTTCCAGATGTTGGAGAAAGAGGGGATCACTTTTTCAAATTACGCGGACGACACACAATGTGTCATCCCTATATCAGGTTCCTATGGGGAAGACGAACATAGGATTAACGAAGTATATAACAAAAATTCAGGACAGGATGGTGGCGAATGGCTTAGCCATTAATAGCTCAAAAACAGAGCTTCTACTTATTGGCCCAGAGCCCAAATTAGAGAGGTTAGGACCCAAGTACGAGTCTTTTTCCATAGATAGCTGTCACATAGAGGTCATGAGCAAGGTCAAAACACTGGGCATTTATCTTGATAAAAACCTGAATATGAATGCTCAAGTGAATAACCTTGTTTCATCGGCCTCATATTTCCTCAAGTTGTTTCGATGCCTTAGACCTTTTATTTCAGAAACAAATTCGGAAACTCTGGCAAGGGCTATAATCGGATCTAAGATCGATTATTGCTGCAGCCTTCTTGTTGGGTTGCCGCTATCTGACATCCATTGCTTACAAGTCATACAGAACAGAGCAGTTAGAGTCGTAAAACGCCTATCTAGAAGAGACCATATATCAGAGGCCCGTCGTAGCCTACACTGGTTACCTTTGCAGGCTAGGGTTGAATTTAGGCTTCTCCTTATTACACATAAATGCGTACATGGAGTCATGCCCCTCTACCTGAAAGAAATAAATATGGTAAAAAAAAAATCAGATCCCTTCGAGCGGACGAAACAAATATATTGATCATGCCACGTCCGAAAACTAAAAAATCTAGGGATTCCGCATTTACATTGGCAGCTCCCCTTACGTGGAACTCTCTGTCATCTATTTTGAGGACCACCTCTTCCACAGAGATTTTTAAGAAGGGGCTGAAAACCGTACTCGTCTCATAACATGCTTCCATTTTATTTCTGACCTTTTTTTGGTATGACCCTCACTGGTGAGTTAGGTCTTGGATTCCGCTATATGTATTTGCCCTGCTCTGTTTGTATGTTTTGCGTTTGACAGCGCCCTTAAGCCCTAGGGTACCTGGTGCGCTATATAAATGTAAACATAAACATGAACATAAACATAAACATAAACATTAACTCAGCCGGATTCAAAGCGCAACACCTCATAATTTGAATATGCGGTGTGAATAGGACAATTTCATATTGTGTCAATCTGGCTGATGTAAGGTGTTGCTTCTGCTTTCTATTTAAAAGAACGTCTACTGCATGAGGCACCATTATGGTTAAGGCGTGACCCAAAACCATTCCCTCAGTTTGTTTTACTGACGCGGCAGCCACAGCAACAGCTCGCAAACAGCGCGGCAAAGCGCATGCAACAGGATCCAGCGCGGAAGAAAAATAACTGCATGGTCTATTTCTCTCTCCTTGTTCCTGAGTCAAAACAGCCAAAGCACATCCATTCTTTTCATGCACAAATAACTTGAAATTCTTTTCATAATTTGGTGTGCCCAAAACTGGAGCTGAGCACAATGCAGCTTTGAGCAAATCAAATGCTTCTTGACATTCCATACTCCATGGCAAGGGCAAAGCAACATCCTTCTTTGTTAATGCCACCATTGGTTTCACAATCATGGCGAAATTCGCAATCCACTGCCTACAATATGAAGCCATGCCTATTATAGCTCTGACTTCCTTCTGCATTCTTGGAAAAGGCATACCAGAGATGCTTTCTATCCTTTCGGGTGTCAGCCTTCTTCCCTCCTTTGAAAGTAGGTAGCCCAAATAGGGCACCTCCTTTCGACAATACTGGAATTTTTTTAATGATGGTGTGTGTCCATGTGCTGCTAAATGTCTCAGCAATGCAGCAGTGCTCTTCTTGCAAATGTCCTCTGTGTCTGCTGCAATTAATAGGTCATCTATGTATTGCAATAGTACACACCCTGTTGGTAGCTCTAGCATGGCTAGTTGTTCCTTCAATGCTCTACTATAACTACTCGGGCTTTCAGTGTAACCTTGTGGAATCTGTGTGAATGTGAATGAACGTCCTCCTAGAGTAAAAGCAAATAAATATCTGCTGTCTGGATGTACCGGAATGCTAAAAAATGCATTCTTCAAATCTACAACACTAAAATACGATGCAGATGCTGGAATCATAGTCAAAATGGCAGTCACTTCTGGGACCAATGGAAATTGGGGATCAACTGCTTTGTTCAATCCGCGCAAATCAATTATAAAACAATATGGTATTTCATTACCCCCTTTCTTGTAAACTGGAAGAATTGGACTATTGCAAGTGCTACCAGTAATCTCTTCAATCACTTCACGTTTGATCAAATCAAACACAATGCATTTCAATGCCTTCTCTACTTCCACTGAAATTTTATACTGTGGAATGCAGGGCAATGTAATTCCTTCCTTTAAAAATGTTTTACCGGCTCTATCTTCAGACAGCCAATATCATTATCATTCATCGCCCATAAGCAAGTTGATACACTACTTAAATCAGTCGGTAATGGTCTGGACAAAAATTGTGATACTGGAGCTTTTTGTGGTGATATAGTTAAATACACTCCATCAGGAGAACAATGAATAACCGCACTCAATTTTTTCAACAAGTTCAAACCCAATATATTTTCGCCGCAATTTTGTGTCAAAAGAAATGCGCAAGACTCAGTGAATGGACCTAGTGTTATGGGTACTGACTGTGACACAGGACTTAATACTGGTGTACCTGCGAACCCTACTGAAATGTTATTTTGCCCTGACAGGGGTATATCTGGAACCAGGTGATGGTCAATAGAACATTTCTGTGCACCTGTGTCCACTAGAAAAGTGTGCTCCCTATTCCCGACCTTCATTTCTACGTAGGGCCCATTCTGGTCTATGGGAATAGACGCTGGTTCCAACCCCTGTCTTGGGCTGTCCTAGTAAAATAATACATCAGATGTAAAGTCACCAGAATAGTATGCATTGGCATGGTTATCGAAAACATTTCCATCTCCCGTACTATTCTGCTGCTGTTGGTTCTGGTTCTGATTCTGGTTATTTTGGCTTTGTGGTGCTCTCATGTTTCTATTCTGTCCTTGTGTTCCTGGGCGACCTCTATTCTGTCTTCTCGGGAAACCGCCACCCCTATTTTGTATCTGCGGGCACTGTGCTCGCCAACGGCCTTCTTGTCTACAATAGGCACATTGATTAAGTCCAATCGGACCCCCATGCATGTTGGAAAAGTTTTCTCTTGTTTGTGCATTCCTGCCACCTCTGTTATTGTTTGCTACTTGTTGCATCAATACCCTTGTTTTCAAATTCCCTTTGTCCCTTATTTCTTTCTCCTTCTCTGCATTCACTCTGGTCTCATAATATTGGGCCATGTGTAGCACTTCACTCTGTGATTTTGCCTGCCATGCACTCTCAGATGTCATTATTAAATTTTGAATCTTCGGTAACAACCCTTGTACATATTTATCAACAAACAATCTCTTCCCAGGTTCAGTACTCAAATCTTGGCCACTAAAATCTGCAAATACTTATTCAAATCGATTGAAATAGTCAGTAGCCGGTTCATCTTTACACTGTACGCAAGCTGTTAATTTATCCCAGATAATGCGTTTTTCAGGTATTCAAATAATTTCTGTACTATTCGTGCTGGTAAGGCTAACATGACTGGGGGTGGCTTCTCGACAGTTTTTCTGTCTGCATCATCTTTAATCAAATGCTCCCATATATCACCCAAAATACTAATGTCATCTACATTTCTAATTTGTTTACATATGTCTATCGGGAGAATCACTGGAAATAAGAGATCAATATCACTCATGCGAAAACAGACAAATTTAAAACGGACTCAATTTCCTTGTAAAATCCCGCCGGATTCCTTCTAAGATCAGGGATCGTTTGTTTAATATTGTTTACCTCCTGTCTAGATAAAGGGACATGCACGAACTGTGCAGTGTAATGGGCTTCTATAACCTGTGCTTCATATCCATCTGTAGCAGCAATCTCTACTTTCGGAACAAATGTGGGGGGCACTTCTCTCATGGGCAATTTTAATCTAGGTGCTTCCTCAGTCGTTCGCTTGCCAAGCAATAAAGCCAAATCGAGAGAGAGAGCTGCCTTCATAGTTTCAGACAAAAATGCTCATTTGTATATTGTCATTAAATCAGGGGAGCAACAAGAATTCTTTTTTAAACACTCATCTTGCAAATATTCAACCATCACCTGCAATACCTTTCTCTGCATCTCTAGGGTATACTGACTAAAAGTATCGTGTACTTCCATCGAGTTTATGCTAACATCTGTAATCCATCTAAGGGCCTCTCGCGTATAAAATTTCATCTCTTCACTAACGGGTTTCAACGGCGGCAATAATCGCTGCTAGACATCTGACACCTCTTGTTTTTTCCCTCTTCTCATCTCTTCATTCAATTGGTCAAGCTCACTTTTAAAAACAAATAGCCGGCCTACGTGTTCTTGTATTTCTGATGCAACATCCCGCATTCGAGAAAAAACATTTAAATCTCGCAACTCCTGCTGTGCCAATGTACCAGTCAATTTTTTCCATTCTTCTACAAGATACTCCCCCATGCATTCTAACAATAGCTGTTGTTTGCCAAGCTTCTTATAGTGATACATGGAGCTCTGCACGGATCCCTCCTCGTTGCCTTCAATAAACATCTCTGCCCATTCTTTCAGCTGTTCTTTCCTCTCCCTACAGGCCCCACCTCTGCAGAACTGCCTCCTTTGACAACCGCTAACTCACGCTCTGTTGGCAATGGAGGGAATTGTGTCACATGTACATGGGGAGCTGGTGCAGACGGAACAACAGGAATGGGGGTGGTAGCGGAGGTGGAGGAACAATGGGTAGAGGTACAATAGGGTCAGTAGTGCTACCTTGAGGACGTTCATTTCTCCGTTCATTCAGAATTTTGTTGAGCAATTCATCTGATGTATTTAAATCTTGTTGTGGATAGATTTTTTGTATGCCTAATTGAAAGCTCCTGTCTTGCCTTCTGATATCCTCTGTCACTTTAAGATCATCTAGTTCTAGTGCTTTCTCTGTGTTTGATTCATGTCTTTGTGCATGTTTCTCCCTACTTCTTAATCGGAGATTAGCTTCCTTCTTCCAGTCTCTCATGACATCGAATGCCGCTGGACATGCCTTCTTGCGTAACAATACTGTTTCTAAGTGGTCTATACGTGCTAATTCAAAAGTCCCCTCGTTCGGCTGTTGCAAGTGTGCTACATGTCTGGTCTGTTTATGCCAAATTGCGTTAAACATTATTGCCCCTATGCCATATTTCACATACATTTCAAACGCTGGCAACCATACGGGTGGCGCAACCTGGCCATTTTCCAAAGATTGTCTACCGCAGTGGAAAAATCCCACTAGACAGGAAGACAATTTCCCAGGCATAATTGATTTTAGCTTGTTTCCTTACCCTGGGCGTTTGATCTTGCAAGAGCAACACTCAATCAATATCAGGGTTGTTAAGAATCAGGGCACGACTTAACTGATCAATCAGTTTGTCACTCAAGATGCAATTCGTCCGTATACAGACGCAACCAAGAATCGTCGTGACTGCGTATCTGGCTCAATCTGCTGCGTTTCCTAAGACCCTCGCCTCGATGCTCTCTGGCCGCTGCTCGTTGATTAGCGACTGGCTGTAGACAGATCTGCAAAGGAGTTTCTCATCACTTTCACAGGGATGCCCCGAACAGCTCTCGATCCCGGCTTGACAGCCTTGTCCTCGATTCGCTTTCGTCTTCTTCATCCTTAACGTATATGATGGAGCAAAAGGGGGAGGGTCCCTATTCGGGCACCATTTTTTGCTAGGCCCTGAAGACCCTTGCATATGGAAACCAAGGCACAATCACCATTTACTAGAGATACGACAGACATGCGGTTCGATTTCCCAAATAGTATGGTTTATTGCAAAAAGTATGCTCAGTCGGCCGACTGGGGTCTAACGTCTCACAACGTGTGTCACCCAAACCTTGTGAGATGCAAGAGCGCGAACATCATATGAACAGTTACATATATACAAAATAACAGCCTTCAAGGCACATCAGAACCTCCCATAATGCATTTTCTTGAGCTAGGGTTTGGTGATTGACAATTATGACAATTATGACACATTATGACAAGTTTCTTATAATGGCAACAGTTGCAGACATAGTTCTTGTTATTGAGAACACAAAGCACTTGTTCATTTAAGATATCATGTTCGCGAGAGAGACACATTCCAAAGCACGTTATCTACCAGTTTCTATTTGTGAACTAAAGGTCAGCCTGTTCTAAGCAAGATCCGTGAAGGAGGACCGCTAGAAAAGTCTAAATCATGTTTTAACTGCCTGTATCTACAGCTGTAGGGAGACAGCCCGACACCTGGGCCGTTGATTAAATGCCGTTTCTGCTTGCTTTCAAGGGCTCAGTGAGGGAGTGAATTGGTATAAAATGACAAATATTTCCTTCCAGTGTGGAATGCCACATAAAACTGGAAGGAAGGCTGATTTTCAGGAATGAAGAGGGGTTCTCATCACCAGTTTGCTGTCCTAGAGCAATCACTGTAACATCAGGTGTTTGATTATTTTGGAAAGTAAACTCAATATGATCTGATTTTTGTTCAACCATGTGGCATGTGCCATTTAAACTAACTTGGTTTACACTTTGTTTTAATTTTATTGGCCGGTTAGTCTGAGTCCAGAGGACTTTGTTCACACAGTCTATTAGGGGAGACAATCTGCAAAGGATGTCATTCCGTAATAGACATGGGGTTCCCTCTGGAGTCATGACTATGACCGGGTGCGTCACCTTATGCCGCCCAATTTTTATTTCCAGATCCGCAGTCCCCTCAACAGGAATTTCATCACCCGTCGAAGTTCTGGAGTTGTCCAGGAAGAGTGGTGAGAGGGATCTGGTGTCTCTCCCCCCTTCCTGAATTTAGCTGCTCAAAGGCCCTTTTAGACAGAAGAGTGGCTTGGGATCCAGTGTCCACCAGGGCTGAAAATGCTTATAGCCCTTGCACTCGAACGGGGGCATAGAATCTCCCCTTCTTCTCCTCAAGCGGGCAAAGGCAATGGGCATTCTGGGCAAGATGGATGGTCAATTTCTTTATTTTAGACTCCGACACAGTGGAGTTTTGGACAATTTTCAGTGCCATAGTCTGGGAATCTAACAAAAATGTTGCATCCTGAAATAGATGGGATTTCGGAATTCCCTTTTTCCCTTAGCTCTGTGATGCCCCCTCTAACTTGGTGGCAGTCCCTAGAACCAGTTTTTGGGGAGTAACCCTCCATTCATATTTTTTTCTCAGGATGAGAATTCTGGGGTTCAGGGATGGGTGACTCTGAATCAGTCCCCATACCCACCCAGTCTTCAGATCTCTAGGGACCCATTTTTCTTTGGGAGGAATTCACCCGTCCCGGAAGGAGAGGATTCTCTTCACAGAATCCTCTAAGGATTCTTCCCCTTCAAACTGGAGGACACTAACTTCCTCCACAAAATGAGCGTTTTTACATTTCTTTATTTCTCCTACACACCCTCTGTTCCCCGGGTTGCAGATTTCGGCGGCGGCATGAGACTTTAGTTCCAGTTCTGGGGTGTCCAGGGGCTTTGCATGGGTGAGGAAGGAAGCCTCCTCTAGGGCTTTACACCCCCCTTCCTCCTGTGCCTCCTTCTCTAGAACCAGTGATTTGTCAGGGATCTCGCCCAGTCATTGTTCTGTGATGCCAGACCCTTGGTTTGAGGTTTTCTGAGCTGTCATGTTCATCTGAGGGTTCTGCTGAGCCCTCAACATGCGAATCAGATCCTGCATAAGGTTCTGGACCTGGCGCTCCGGTTGGTACAGGGGTCTTTGTTCATACCTGGGTGGTTCGCGGTAAGGGTAACTATCCCTTCTCCTGGAGTACCCTGGGTATTGGTGATTTTGGTAACCCTCCACCCTTGGCCTCCCCTCTCCCGGATTGGGTGGTCTGGACTCCTGAAACCGGAGAAAAAAGGGAGGGTTGTCCTGCAGGTTGGGGTTTGGTAGATCCTGGGGAAAGAAACTTAACCCAGGATTTGGGGGATTACTGCCCTCGCAGGGGAAGTTAGGAGGGAAGTTTCCTGGGACAGTACTTACCTGGTTGAACCCCCCCTTGGGCTGGGGGAGTCCATGCATACCCCAAGATAGGTTGGTTGCCCTTATATCTGGGACTGATATAATCAGGGAGTTAGGGGTCCCATTGGTGGGGTTACCTACCTGACTGCCACCTGTTGCTGATTGATCAGATGGCCTTCATTGCCTCTGATTAGGCTGATTTTGGGACAGTTTGTTTTTAGGCCCCCCATTTCTAGGTCTAAAATGGGGGAAACCTTCACCTCTGCCACCTTAGCAGCAGCAGGGGTGTTGGTTGGTTTGGTTTTTTGTATCCGGTTTTTATTTTCTGCAGGTTTTCGGACCTCAGATCTGGGTAGCCTGCTCTAACACCCAGTCCAGGGACCTGTTGTCATGAAAATCCCTCACCAGCTGGGTCATTATGTATTTTGGGAGCACATGAAAATAAGTGGTTATGAATTCTCTGGAATTAGTGCGCATCCACCTTGTCGTTTGTGCAAAGGCGTGTTTTAGCTCCTGCACAAATTCTCTTGGGGCATGATTTCTCCACATTGCAAATTGTAGGCCGCTTTGCAAGCATCCTGGGGGTTTCTGTGGGAGGAAAAGTGCTTCAAGAGGGCAGCCTTGAAGGTTGACCACCTTGAATGGTTTTGATCTTCCAGCCCAGCAAAGAATCTGGAGTTCTCCGGAGGAAACGCCCATTTGGCATAATCTATGCAGTTCTGGCTATCTTTGATGTGAAAAGTGTCCGTCATCTGTTCATAGAGTTCCAGATGCTCCCAGACAGAATATTTTGCATTTTTGTGGTATAATATTATGAAATTCCTAATAGCCTTGATCTGCCTAATGGGTCTTTCACCAGAACTCTCCTCTGTTTATTTACCTTCTTTTGCCGCGTCACGTGAGTCCACTCGCCCTCAGACTCAGAGCCACTACTGTTTGAGGTCCTCTCATGATCTTTTAGGCGCTCTCTGATTCTGTGAGCTTGTGAGGGGTTTGCAGAATGGGGCCTAGTTTCTTCTCCCTTGTGGCGCACAGGAGAGTAGTCTTCTGACTACTTCCTGCTTCCAGGGTTGGCGGAGGACCCCCCCCAATGCCCCAATTGGGTGGAGGTCTTCAGAATGCTCTTTTGGGGCCTCAATTCCTGCTGTTTTCTGCAAATCAAACCAAATGGTCCCTTTGCAGTTAGTGCTTCTGCAGATCTAATTGCCTGACTTTCTCCTCATAGGAGGCTTCCTGGTCAGAGACATCAGCCATAATATATTGGTATCTATACAGAGACGCCCGTCCATCAATTTCTGAGGGACGCTGACCTGTGTGCTCCATCATGCTAGGCCTATTTAATTCTGACGGCTTCATGGTTTCTGGCTCATGTGAACCAGTAGACATGAAGTCAGCAGCGCACAAAGTATTAAATGGGTTTGAGTCCCTTAGTACAGAGGGCATCACACTGTGATCAGGGGTAGCTCTGCCCCTCCCTACTTGTTCGGGGTCCCTCAAGTTTGGATTTAGCCTAGCATACTCTTTCTCCAACCTCCCTAATTTCTTCTTCTCAGCCCCTATCTGTTGGTAGTAGGCAAAGGTCTGAGCTTTTTGCTCTGCTATCAGGATTTGACTGGCCGCTATGACCCGCTCTTGACCTGCCACCTGCTTGTGGAGTCCATTGTTCTCCTCACAGAGGGCCTCATTGTCTCTTTGTGCTGCCTGTATGGTTTGTGAACACTGAGACAATTTCTGTTGCAGAAGATTCATCTCCTGAGTTTGCACATTTTTTAGCATGGGTGTACTCTTCCCGAGCACCTTCTTCTCGTCTGGTGTACCCCAATAACTTTTTGTATTCTACTGTTAGTTCATTTACTTTCTGGAGTCCTAACTCTCTTTTCTGTAGTTCTGTTTTTAGGCTGCACACTTCCTGCATATTTCTCCTGATTTAGGGTGCCCCTCTGTTCAGCTAGGTCATCCCTTTGTTGCTTGACAGCATTTAATTTCTGGCGTTCTTGACCAAATTCTGCTTGTGAGTGGACTTCTTTAATAATTAATCTATTACTTTCCTCTTCCACTTTCTCAATCTGCTTTTGTAACATGGTTATTTGTTCTGAACAAACTTTATCATATTTTAGTTGTTGCCTTAGTTTCTAGAGAGTCAACCTTTTCCTGACACTCCTCTTTTAGTGCATCTAATTGGGTCTCTTGTTGTGAATTATTTTGTTGTTGTAGGGCCAAGTCCTCTTTTCGCTGTTAAATGTAGTTTCCAAATTCTACCTCAGAATTTTGGCTCTTTTTCAATTTCTCTTCCACAAATGTTCATTCCGTCTGGATTTGTTTTAAGAGCCCGGACAGTTTTACGCAAGGGTTCTGTTGTCTTCATATTTTTCCTCCATAACTCCCATATGGAAATATAGGTAGGCTGTGATTCTGACCATTTTAATCTGCTCCTCTTTCATTTTTGGAGTCATATATAACTCGCTCAAGGCTTCATGTAATAGGCCACCGTGTTGTGCCACACATCCATGTTCATCGCAGTAACCTTTTTCATCATTTCTTCAAGCCAGACCTCCTCATCTTGTTGTACCCATTCCCCTCTGACAAATAATTTGTGCAGAAGGTGCTGCCTCGCCATATTTATCTCTACTGTGGTCATTATGTAAAGTGTTGTTTCTTTATTAATTTATTTATATAATGTAACCTGTATTCTGTTGCTTTTTGGCTAGTTCGGGTTGATTTTGCTTTAATTTGACACACAGGCCTGATACTTAGGGTCTATGTTTTGGGGGGGCACTTTTTACAGTATAACACAGCTTTCCAACCACACAGAGTATTACTACCTTTATGGTTAGCCTGCTGTGTTAATCTGTCATGGGTGGAAACACTTTCTCAATCCCCAGCACAAGCCCCCAATCTGTTAAGGATTCTAATCAGGCGTCACACACCAGACCAGGACTCTTGCCACTTGCCCAAGATTCTGAGTGCTATTTTTGGCTTCACTTCCTGTCTGGAACTTCACTTTCAGCAGCCATATTGGATTGGTGACATCACTTCCAGCTGTCATCTTGGATTGGTGACATCACTTTCGGTGGCCATATTAGATTGGTGGCATCACTTCCAGTGGCCATCTTGGATTGGTGACATCACTGCCTGTGGCCATCTTTGATCAGCCCCATCTCCAGGTGAAGGCTAAAAGAGGCCCCTCTGGGAAAACCAATCCAGAAGAATTTGTCTCATCCAGCAACACCAGGGACAATATCAGAGAGACCAACCACTGATGGACTAGGCGATCAGGTGATGAGAGCGTGTGTCATTCCTTCTGAACTCCCTAGGGGCGTTCAGCCAGGGGCGTCCCTGTTAAGGGTGGAACAGTGAAGGGTGAAGACCAGCCTCTTTGCATGTGAGCCTTTGCTTTGCTGTGTCCTGTACTTGTTTGTAAATATCTATTATTGCTTCTTCTCAGCTTCACCCTCACCATGCACATCTCATGCTATCTCTTCCTTTCCCTTCTACTTCTCTCTTCACTCTCCTCCACTCAGAATCATCTCAACTCTCTCCTCATCCCTATCATCTCTTCCCCTCAATGCCACCTCTCTTCTCGCTCCACTACTCTTCATATTCACAAAACATACTCCAACCCTAACTATCATTATGCATCCTCTTCTTGCATCTACCCCCAGTTCTACTCTCTCTCAGATTCAACGTTGCTATGCTTCTGCATCTCACTCTCTTTCTATAGTTCTTTGGAATGCACAGTCTGTCAGCAATACAACATCCTTTTTCCAGCAGCAACTGCAGCAGTCGAAGGAGCAGGAGTTCCCTACACACTGCAGAAGCAGTGCCCCGACCCGTGATGGATCGTCCATCATCACGGTAAGCCCGTGGGCTACCGTCTACATTCTCCAGCTACATTGGAAAGGTGTCGGAAATTAGATTTCCACACAGCTAAATTCCATCTGTAGAATTCTGCTTCATTTCTATTGCACCCAGCGCAGCAATTCGTGCTGCTTCACGTCCTTTGGCCATATTCTGCACGATTTGTGCTCGTACAACCACGAGGGCAACCACTCCAAAATGGCCGCCCAGCCGGGGTAAAGTGCCCCTCACCTGTGTCTGAAGCCTGCCCCTGCAATACCACTCCAGATTGGCAAGGCCGCCTACATCACCGCCTGCAGATTTGCCGGTTGGCGAGGAGCCAGCCCGCCTACTAAGGCACAATGACCAAGGCTCCACCTGCCCTGAGCCTGCCCAGAACTGCCAGACGCCTACGCCAGAAACTCTGCTGGCTTCTCATTGCACCGCCTGTATCAGCGTTGCTTCCCGTTACCTCGCACAACAAAGTTGGACACTTGGCCTTCTGTGGTCATTGCAGACTGAACATTGCTGGAGGTAAGCTCCACCCTACTGTATGCCTGCCACCTCCCTCAGCATAACCAGTTCTGTTTTGCCTTAATACAATTTATACCATATGCACCTGCTGACTGCATTGTCTTAATATGCACTGTGCCTGTATGCAACCCTAAAGTGCACATGTCCAAACCTCCCACTACATGCCAGAACTATAGCCCCACATTTCTAACCGCTCTGAGCACCTACCTGTGCATGTCTCACTACGCATTGCCTGTATGATCACTGCTGCAGTACCACCCTCTAACGTACATTATACCGTAGGTTAGGTATTCCCTCAATGTGGACTATTACCTAATTGCTTTGCAGGCCCTCGCAACCCTGTGCACTCAACCACATCAACTGCCCGATGCCTCTCACACCTTTAGGTCCATCCTAAGCATCCTGCCCACATGCGCATACTATTCATTAGCCACCTGTCTCATGTTGAGCCAATTCTTTATAAACTAAACTACCTGCTTGATAATACTCTGTAGAATGATACCACTTTACCACTGCATATTGTTCTGTCCGTATGCCCATATGTTCTTGCATGCATGCTTAACTCATGTGTTTCATCAGACATAACGCACTTTTTTACTAGTTACCATGAGTTCTACCCCTATACTCTGTATACTGTCATATGTTCACCTCCTAATAGCCTAAAGTACTCACCTAGCATGTGGAAGCACACTGTTTTCTGTTTACCCTGTTTAACTTAATATGACTTTCTTCTAAACGATGAAAGTAGCATCTCACCGTTGCCTTAACCTGACTACATGCTAACTCAAATGTGCCTGATTCTATTAGGCTGATGTCAAACCTTGACTATTCTATATAGGTATCCAACCTACCGATCAGCATCTACATTTACCTGCTCGAACATATTGCCTTGCATAGCAAGATTAGTACATGTCTAAACCTGCTCTGCCACTGTAACTGGCTTGATGTTAAATCAACCGTATGTCTAGCCACGGTAACGCTTTATGCGCCTAGCCCCACAGTACTCACCCCTCCTAATCCTCAGTCAAGGACTTTTTCACTAACATTAATATCACTATGTATCTACCAGCTATTTACACAATCCTACTATGGATAATCCTCCACCTACTCCACCTTAGTAGCCTTACTGACCCCCTCGCACACTCACCACAATGTCCACCAAAGGACTTCCCAGCACCTTCACACCTCCTCATATTATCGTGTCAAACCAGCCTACTATAACCTACCCCTGCTACCCCACCACCAGAAATCTTAGACTACGCGCTAGACTCCCTAAGTTATATGAACCACCCGCCCGTTCCCTGAGAGAACCTAATTCCAGATCTACCAAACTCCCCACGCCTACCATGAGACCTACTAAGATTCCTGACCATGCTAGCATGAATAACCTGCACACAACTCTCCCCAATCATGCCCCAATCCCCACCCACCCCACTACTGCAACCCCCAAGGCCGCACCATCACAGATCAGAGGCGCCCTCATCAATGCCTGATCTATCAAAGCCCATGCCACCGAGATAGCGGACATCATCCACTCCGAGAAACTGGACTTCTTGGCCATTACGGAATCCTGGCTCCACACAGCCGCAGGCCTGGCCCTCACAGTAGCTGTCTCAGATAACTTTACCATCCTCAGAGCGGATAGAACTGAGTTTCGTGGCAGTGGCCTTGCCATCATTGCCAAAACTGATCTTCACCTAAGCCTCACTTCGTCCGATAAACAAGACTCCTGTGAATCCCACACAGCTAAAATGCCCACTGCCAATGCCCAAACCCTCTCCATCCATCTTCTATATTGTCCTCCGGGTCCCTTAGCATCCTTTGAAGAAGATCTCACAACCATTCTCACCGATAAACTAAAAGACACCACCCAAAGTATCCTCCTAGGTGACTTGAACCTGGGGTTCAAAGACCCCAAAGATCAACATGCCACAATCATAGCAGACACCTTGGCTGAACTAGGATTCACTGAAAAAAATCACCCTTCCAACACATAATAAAGGCAGGACACTTGACTGGGTTGCAGACCACAATTGCTCTGTCTTTAACAACGACATCTCCCCTCAAACATGGTCAGACCATCACCTCATCACCTTTGGTATAGAAGCCCTTACACCCACCTCCCACAATAACCCACTAGTCCCCTCCATACCTACCACAAACAAGAAAAACATCACAGCCGAAAAGCTTACACCACTCATCCTCCCTACCCTCAATTCTCTCGCTGACCCCGACGACCCCAGTGACCCCTTCACTCTAGTCAATGAATACAATAAAATAACGACCTCTGCGCTTGACACTATATTGCACATCTGCAATTTAGGAAAAGTAAACCTAAAAAACACCTGATCACATGGTTCTTGCCACACCTCAAATCCCTCCGACTTGAGAAACGCAAGCGTGAACAAATTTGGAAACACTCACCGACAGAGTCCAACAAAACCAATCTCACTAAAATATCCTTCACCTACAAGAAAGAAATAATACAGGCCAAACAAGACTCATACAACCAAAGAATAGCCCAGTCCAACTACAACATAAAGGACAAGGACAAACCCTGGTGTACCAGCGTACAAAATGCACTCTCTAACAAAGTGGCCACCCTACAAGACAAGATAGCCAACAAAAAAGAAAACCTACCCACCACTACTAACCCCCGACTATACCCGAGGCTACTCCCAAACCTCCCCACCGTTTCAGCTTCTCCAAAGTTACCATACTTGAAGCCAAAAAAGTTATCCTCACCCTGAAACCATCCAACTGCCAGGGAGATCCCTGCCCTTCGCAAATTATAAAAGACGCAGCCAGACATCTCTCACACTTCATCACCAAACTCATTAACTCCTCCTTCTCCAAAAGCATAATTCCTAACAACCTCAAAGAGTCCTGGGTTGTCCCACTACTTAAAAAAAAAACTCTAGACCCCTCCATACCCACCAACTACAGACCCATCACCACTGTCCTATTCCTGCTCAAAATTCTAGACAAGGTAGCCTACCTCCAAATACAGCAATACCTGGAACAAAATCCACCTCCCGGGAGTCCTTCAGTCCGGCTTCAGACCCCAACATGGAACCGAAACAGCCCTGATTGATCTCAAAGCTCAAATCAATACCCTCAGAGACAATAGTAAGGCAGCCCTACTCCTCCTTCTGGACTTATCAGCTGTGTTTGAATTAGTCGATCACTCCATCCTCTGCACCCACCTTAACACTGCATCCCACTTCTCACAGGAAGCTATAGGATGGATACAATCATTCCTCAGCAACAGGACTATGCGCGTAGTCTCCACATCCGCAACGGCTGACCCCATCTCAATTACCTGTGGCATGCCCCAAGCATCCTGTGTCTCCCCCACTCTGTAAAATTTTCGACGATCTTGATGATCTGGGTATCACCTACACTAATTATGCGAATGATACCCAGATCCTCATACCGCTGAAGGGAGATTACGATAAGGATTTGGCCTTGGTGAACAGGGTGTACCTCATCATTCAGGCATGGATGCCTTGCATGGCCTATGCCTGAATGATTAGTATTCGGAAGGGTACCTGGTTACTGCCTTGCTCTGCCCAGGTCGGTACAATAATATCAACAAACGAATGAGCAAGGTCAGGTCGATCTGTGCTGAAGAGTAACCACTGCTACACCCTGAGTGTGTAACCCCTTGTGTGGGTGGTCACAGAATTCTCATGAAACTGTTCTTCTGCACAAAAGGCTTTTATTCTGAAGTGCAGTGGTGTAGTAATACCCTGGTAGTTTTCAAAAACATAGGACATTCACATTTGAGGACATACAAAGTGTAGTACCTAAGTACGAATTATCAAGTAGTCAATATTTGAGACATCTATTTGTACAGTTTGTTTATTCTCTATAGGTTCCTTGGGAAGGAAGCTTAGAGATTTCAGTGGAATCATAGACAGGTAGAGGGCCCATAGAGTGTGGGCACAATCAAGAGTTGAACAACAACATATAATACATGTCAACATGACAGTGTTTCGGCCATTTTGCGTGGAGCTAGGTGAGCTCTAATGGTGTAGGCCTTCATCAGGACAAGAGTGTCTTTACGAGTGGAGGGTCCTATGTGGTCTGTAGGAGTGAAACAGACAAAGAACGTGTCAGAATGTACGTGGTCAGCAAAAGATCTAGCAGAGAGAAGTTATGAATACTATGTAAGGCGGATGCCGGTGCTTACTGAATCCGAGGAGCTTAGTGGCTCAGATTAAGAGGTGGAAGGATCCACTTCTTTAGGATGCAGTCGTCATCTTGTCAACAGACGCGGTCACGTAGAGTAGAGGTCTACTCTCACCAAATCTGCTAAGACCTACACCACCACCTCCCTAGTCACACACCAACTATGGGCTAGAGAGGAACCGCACCGTTGGGGCGCCATTTAGTAATCCTACCTCCTTATCCCCTGACAGGCATGACCTGTCTTCTGTATATTGTTCCCTCTATATTGTATACTCTTTATTGTATATTACTGTACAGCAATGTAACCAAGCTGAACATATTCTTTCTGCCTCTCTGCGCCCTGATACCTTCAGGTCCGGCGCGCAATACAAATATTAAAACAAACAAACAAATAAACAATCCTTTACCTCCAACTTCTTCCGTTCCCATTCTCCTTCTCTTGTACTCCTTACCAGGATTTCTCCCTTTGACTCTGCAACCCTTGCTGTTCTTCATGACCCTGCCGATACCTTTACTCACCCCGCCCCATTGGCAGGGATGGTGGTGTAGGACTCTTTTTATCTTCCAAACTTTCTATCTCTCCTTCTCCCCTATCACCAGCTAATTCTCCCCTCATTCCAATAGACTATTTCACAATCACTGACCCCTATTGTCATGACACGTTACCCTCCTTTGTCATTATGGGACTGGTGGAGAAAAAGAGGAATAAGACTAATTAGTCCCACAACCAAGATGGCATTGGATTGCCCCTCTATTGAGATGTGTTAAGTGCAGTCTGATGCATTTCATAATGGCCATCAGAAAAACTGCCAGTCACTCAGAAACACTCATGAGGCAGTATGAACATCATCCCCTCAAGTGGCTCTGTGCGTTGCTTCTTCCTTGACCCGATGCTACTGTGAGTTTTCCTCTACTATGACTATCCTGTTATTCTCTGTGCCTTTCCCTTTCTCCATACCCACCTCGTTATCTGCCTGATTTCTTCCCTTTCTCTACTCTCTTTGTTCCACCGGCTATATTCCTTCATGTGACGTCAGGACCATTCATCCGAGTTCCAGCGCGCAACTCGTTCACCACTGTCATTCAGGATAGCCCTTTTTGCAAAAACGTTCCCCACTTCCTGAAGATACACTGCCTAGTTCTCTTCAAGCAAGGTCCAGCAAACTCTGCCTGTAGTGCCTTTTCATTTAATACCCCTACCGGCAACACATCATCCTTTTCCGTGTTATTCCGCGATATCCCTCACTTTGCTCCCATTACCTCCAACGCAATTGTGTATAGCAGCTGGCACGTGTTGCTTGTGATTGGCACTTGCCATTTAGCCCTACAGCTCTCTCTCTCTGTAATCTTAGAGCCTGTCAGTTAGGACACTCTCTTGTGCCACTACTCATTTAACATGGAATCTAATAACCAGTGCCTTATTTCGATTCCTTTTCCATACAAAACTATCCCTCTGAACATTCATCTTCCTGGACGACCCTGTTGTATCACATTCTGGACTACAGAGAGAACACCCATCTGGAATCTACTCAAGGAGCTTCGCATTGGATTTTATTCCCCGGGAGGGTTTCCCAGGCCTTCCACCTGGTTCAGGTTCCATCATTCAGGAACCACCGATGGGTTTGGAAGACTTCCCACTCTCATCCTAAACAGCATTTCGACATCCATGTATGGTCCATTTATTTCTGTATTATCATTTATCACGTGATCATAACACCTACGGCATACATATTATCTCTCTCTCTACTGGCCGCCTTGTCCGGTAGGTCAATTCTTTGACCACATCTCCCAACTAATTCACTCTGTCCCTCATTGTCATTAGTGACTTCAACCTCCCCCTCTCTCTGCTGCTCTATCCACTGACTTGAACTCTCTTTTACTTAACTACTCACTCTCATCTGTCCACTCTCTACACACCCATTCAAATGGAAACTCCCTTGACCTTATTCTGATCTCCTCTCAACTGTCTGCCTCTAATACCTCCACTGTGCCTTCTCCTTCCGATCACTCTATCGGCTTTGCCTCAATCTCCACTCCTGCTTCTTCCCCACTCTCTCCTTATACTACAACTATTAATAAGCACAAGATTTCCTCTTCTAAACTTCCTCACTACCTCTCTGGCCTATAACACTTCTCTTCTCCTATGCTGAACTCACCTTTTCATCCACTGAAGAAGCCTTCACTAACTGTAACACTGCTCTTTATGCTCCTTTTTCCCCCTCACTACCCTCTTGCTATGCTCACTCCTAAATCCTCCCCTCCATGCTCCTGGATTACACCTCTCATCCACATCCTAAAAACAGCAATGCAGAAAAAGCTTTGCAATCGGCAAAGATCAAGCGACTTCTCTGAACTCCAACTCTATCTCACTGGTCTTCAAAACTATTCCTCTACTCTTGACTCTGCCAAACGTGACTTCTATTTTTGTGTCATATTGGGCCTCATTATAAGTTTGCCGGTCCGGAAACAAGGGTGCCAGTAAGTTCACCGACACCCTTGTTCCCAGACCAGCAAACTAAGTGTCTGCCTGCTTGTGCGCTGATCTGACCCTGCCGGGCGCAGCAGCCACTGTAGGCAAGCCGGTCACGGAAACACTGGCACTGTTAGTAACTGTCGCTGCACACTGTGAAGCACATAGCTACCAATGATGCTCCCCATCTTACATCCCTCTTAAACGCTTTCTTGACAATGCCACTTTTCCCCCATCCGATACGACAGTTATTCACATCCCTCTCATTAAGAAACCTGAATTTTGAATTATTTACATAGTGCACACAACAAACTTAATTGAATCCTGGCGCAGGTGGTACCATAATATGAGGAAACAGAATCAGGTTATTACATAGTAAATGCCGCTGGAATTCACCAAGGGAACATAAAAAGAACCATATCCACTGAACAGGGGAGTCTTTAAGCTCGCTCTAAAAATCGATAGGGAATTTGCCCTTCTTAGATTCAATGGAAGACTATTCTACAGTCTTGGTCCAGCAACTGAAAAGCTACGATCTCCTCTTGAGACACAGTTGGTCCCGGGAATAGTGAGTAAGCATTGATCTTCAGGTCTAAGAGCCCGGGTGGGTTGATAATGCTTCAATTTGTTTATTAGATAGGTTGGTGCCAGCCCGTGCATACATTTATACACCAAACACCTTATTTTGAATTGTATCCCGTCTTCCACCGCAAACCAATGCAACGACCGACAGAGGCCAGAGATTGGGGTGTTCTTAGCCCAATTAGTCCTATAAGACAGTTACTGTCATCCCTCTCCTTTAAGAAACCCGGTCTACATCCTAACTGCACTGGCAATACTGCTCGGTCTAGGATTTTGGAATAGTGTGGTAGAAGTGAGCTTCTACCACACTATTCCAAAATCCTAGGGCAAGAAGTATTCAATTGAATGCTTCTTTTCGATTAATTTCCAAATCTGCCACTCCAACCAGACTCAACCTCCTCAACAGCAGAAAAAATATGTCATCTTCTTCCTTGCAATACTGCTAGTCTCCTATATGGCCTACCCAAATATGCTTTTTCACCTCTGGACAAAGTCCATAACTTCGCAGTCCACACACTTTTCAACCTTTCTTACATTACCTCTACCTTCTCTTCCCGTTGCCAGATTGGCTGCCTATCTATGAAAAGAAGGTCTAAGTACAAACTTCTTCTCATCATATTCAAACATATCCATGTACTCACCCCACCCAACCTATCTGCTCACCCCTAACTGTACTAACCTCCTCACTCATTAAGATCATCCTCAGCTCACCTCGTTGCCACCAATTGAGCCCCTTGTGCTCCCTCTTGTTTCTGCTCTCTCCCTCTCTTTCCTCATTTCCCTATTCTGGTATGCTCTCCTTCTCTGTACTACTCCAACTCTACCACTACTTAATCAGGTTGTATGTGATATGACTGTTTTTAAAACATTGGGCCTCATTACAAGGTCAGCGGTAACCCACCAGTGCGAACAATGGGTTGCCGCCGACCCTGTAACACTGAATCCAGCCCCTGACTTCCCAGTGCCAACGGGACATTACAAGTCTTGATCACGCTGGAAGCAGGCGCAGGATTCTGTAAGTCCCCATTCCCATGAAGTCCATTAGGACTCCATGGGAGTGGTGACTCGGAAGCACTGTTGCTAGGTAGGATGGGGTAAAGGTGTTACAGGGAAGGGGATACCGCATCTCACCATCCGGTTTCCCACTCCCCAAAGACCTGGCACACAATGCATGATTCCTCAGCCTGGTTTCCTAGTCTTATGCTTTCTATTCTCGAGGCTTTGTGAAAGTAACGGTTCCTTGTCAAAAAGGTCAAGGGAACTTCCCTCCTTGCGATCCCCTTCTGTTTCACCGTCTTTCTCCTCATGTTAAACTACCATCTTGGAACAGCTTTTTCCTCGTGTGCTTTGCCTCGCTCAGAGTGTGCTCTTGTGGTCTGCCTTTTATCTGTGTGGGGAAGTATAATGGAAGTGTGTGTGATGGTCAGTAATTGTCTGACCTTGCCTGACCATTGTATTGGGAAACGTCAGGTATACAGCTCGGGTCCGTTTTCTCTCATAGCGGGCTGTCTGTGAGAAAGTGCTCATGTTGTAAATAGGGGGGCTGAGTTCCTAAATATCCTACCTGGTAAGATGGGGTCAAGGTGTTAGAGGGAAGGGCATACCACGTCTCAACATCCGGTGTCCCACTCCCTGGAGACCCCTCATCCAGGTGATCTTCCTGCACTTGTCCGGCCCCCAGGTACTGGATCCAAAAGCAATGGCCGTGTCCTAGCCCCCTGGATGACAGATCCCGGGGACCAGTGGGTGAGACACCTTTTGGTTTCTGAGATGACCCATCAAACGTTTCCCTGGTGGCTTTTAGGTGTTGGAAGATCTTCCCTGTTTAATTCTTTAGTGAAAGAGAGGTGAAGTTGTCCTGTTCCAGAACTTCCACTTTAAAGCCCCTCCGTGTTTGCTGACTAGTGGTTGCATTGACTTATATTTTGTGCTGCTCCCTTAATTCTGCTGCTTTCATCATTTTAATTACGTAGCACACTTGTATGTTTTCATGAATTGGGGTTTGACAATTTATTGAGTACGGACTACCGCGTTGTGGCCAGTCCACTTTTTATGATCATTAGGCGTTCCTGCGCCTCGTTCTAGCCTTCTTCACCTGCATTTATGTGCCGGCTGCTTCGACCGCTCAGCGGATGGGCACAGCGGGCCCAAAGTCAGTGCGCCAAAGGCACGCTTAACGCAAGCCTGTCTGTGCCCAGAATGGGCCCTGGAGGCGCCCTTGAACTCATTTACCTTCTGAAGCTCCCTGCTTTTTGCGAGAAGAGCTTCTTGCACTTGCTCCAGCTACCACCATATTATCGAATAATTTTGGCTCCTGTCCCGGCTCGACTCCCTTGGTGTTTGGTCTTCTATTAAAGGCTCGTTCTTTGGCAGCTCATGCCCAGAGCTGCCGGGATTTGTTGTAGGACCTTCAACCTGATTTGGTGTTTATATCTGAAACTTGGTTGGGGCCTCATTCAGACCCTTGTATTATCCAACTTCTTCCCTTTAATTATTATATACTCAGATGTGATCGCTCGCCTCCTCGTATGGTTGGGGGTGTTGATGTTGTTTTTAATTCAAATTTCCAAATCCACACTATGCCATTGGTGCATGACCTTAATTTGGTTAGCATTCCTATGTCTGCCTCTAGTACTCTGTATGTACTATTGATATACCGCACCCCAGGCTATGATTGGAGGTTCTGCGAGAAGTTCCCGGAGCTGATCACCTTGCTTCTCCAGAAATACTCCAATTTGGTTACTATGGGCGATTATAATCTTCCTACAAATGAAACCTGCAGTTCACTGGCCAAACAATGTACATTTTCAATGGCTAATCTGTTTTCTTTTTGTCCCAGCTAATCGACTATCCTATGCATCGGCTTGGGAACACCCTTGATTTTATTTTTGCTTCGCCCGCATCTCTGTCAGTTGCCCCGGAACTGCCTATTATTTGGTCTGAACGTGTAGTGGTTCCCTTTTCCATGCCAATAATGTCTCGCCCTATGTCTGGCCCTCAACAGTTTGCGCTGAAGTGAGGATGGCATAAAATGTCTCTTTTTGATCTCACAACCGTAATTCTTAAAGATCTTACCAAGGCTACCAGTTGTACTTTGGCTACTATATCGCAGATCCTTACTTCTGCTGCTGATAACCTGACTCCTCGCAAACGCTGCCTTGTAAGGGCCCGGCGTTCTGTGCCGTGGTTTACCGCAGAGTTAAACACCCTCAAACTCTGCTGGAGACAGGCGGAAAGGACATGGAGATATGTTTATCTGGCTGAGAGCCGTCTCCTTTATTGTCTTGTGACCCTTGAATATCAAAAAGCTATTAGGGTGGCAAAACAATTCTACTTTAGTAATAAAATTGAGCAGGCTATCAACCAACCTAGGGCTCCGTTTATGGTTGTTCAATCTCTTGCTGTGCAGGTGAAGTCCCAGCCGGGTATTCTAGCTTCTTAGGAATTGCGTGACTCACTCTCTCGCTTCTTTGAAGAGAAGATAGTTAACATTTGAGAAGGCACTGCTGTTTCCTGCCCCTCTGATTCGCAGAGCCCTCCTCTCATGGGCTCTATTACCACCACCATAGCGGTTCCTCAGTGTTCCTCATTTCCAGAGTAAAAAGAGAATGAAGTGCTGGCTGCGCTTAATCACCTTAATCTTCCCAGGACTCTGTCCCACTATACATACTTAAAAATATCTCTAAGGACATTGTCACACGTTTTAATGAGGCCGTTAATGATTCCTTTTCTTCTGGGATAGGTCCTAACAATTTAAAACATGCTTCTCTCATTCCTCTGCTGAAAATGCCTGGCCTTGATCCGGCAGTACTGTCTAATTTTCGCCCTATCTCTTTGCTCCCCTGTCTGATGAAGCTTTTGGAATCTCTGGTATCTCTGCTTCTTAGTACTTTCCTGGAATCCTCCAATTTCTTTGATCCATTTCAATCTGGGTTCCGTCCTGGCAGGGGCATGGAGTCGGTCTTGGTTTCTGTTCTGGATGACCTGACTCACCTGGTTGATGAAGGCGGGGTGGGTGCTTTGATTCTGCTTGATTTATCAGCAGCTTTTGATAACATCAACCACCCTACCCTGATCTCCTGGTTTTCCAACGCTAGTCTTTCTGGCCAAGTACTGGCTTGGTTCTCCTCCTTTTTGTTTGGATGTACTCAGTCTGTCTCCCTTCCACCTTTCTGTTCTCGGGTTATCTCTCTTCTTTGTGGTGTTCCTCAGGGCTCCTCTCTGTCCCCCATTCTATTTAATCTCTATATTCAACCTCTTCTGGCTATAATTCACACTTTTGGCCTGAGTTATTACTTCTATGCCAATGATACCCAAATCATTGTAAGGCTGGATCTCACTAAATCTGAATCGGTAATCCAATTGAAAATCTGCTTGCTAGCTATTGGTGAGTGGATGGTGAGAAACTGGCTTAAGCTCAATTGTGGCAAAACGGAGGTGTTGTTTGTGGGTTCCGTTACTCCCTCTTTGTTTTGGACCCCAGAGTTTTGGCCACAGAGTCTTGGACTTTTCCATCAGCCTGTCTCATCGGTAAAAGACCTTGGCGTTAAAATCTCAGCTTCTTTGTCTATGGACGACCAGGTCTTGCTTGCATGTCAAAAAGCACACTTGAAATTACGGACTCTCTGTAAAGTTCTACCTTGTATCCCCGCCAAGATCCATGTTACCGTTGTTTCCTCATTAGTCATTAGCAACATCGACTAATGCAATGCCCTTTATCTGGCACTCCCCAAACATCTTCTGTGCCGCCTTCAGCTGCTACAAAATGCAGCAGCTAGGGCAGTCCTCAGCCATACTGGGGGTATCCATATGACCCCGCTGCTACGGCAACTTCACTGGCTCCCTGTTGAGCATCTTATTAGGTTTAAAGCACTGTGTATTGTGCACAAGGCCGTCTATGGAATTGGTGCTGAATTTCTTCAGAACAAATTTGTTCTGTATATTCCTTCTAGGCCTCTCCATTCTCAGGATCTCAGGACTTTAAAACTACTGAGGTTCAGGCTTGCTCGTAGGAGTGTGCGTGCGTTTTAGGTGGCTGTGGCAAAAGACTGGGACCAGCTTCCCCTCGCTTTGCGCAGCACTGAATTTCACTTCTTGTTTAGTCGTGCACTAAAGACCTTTCTGTTTTAACTTCTGTGGATTGGACCAACCTCTTCTTGTTAGCGCCAAGATGCCTTTGGGCTTATGTTGCGCTCTACAAATCTCATTAAGATAAGATAAAATAAGAACCATTTCCTTCTGGCCTAGTGGATTCTGAGAATGCCTGGTGGTTTAGTGGAGGTTTCTCTGGGTTGCATGGGTTCCAGCAGCTCCCTGCTGCTGGAGCCGAACTCTTTTCCCTCTGCTGCGGCTAGTGTTGTGCTGCCGCATCCCTGGACCGCGGTCATGTTTGTAGCTTGTTTTGCGTGGTCCGTTGCTCTGTGGCTCCAACGTCTTCCTCCTGCTGCTCCCCATGACTGTCTGCAGCGTTCATCTGCATTCCTCAGCGGCGAGGACGCCGCCATCTCTCAAGGTAAGTAGGAGCTGGGAAGGGGTCTGCGATCCACTCTGGCACCGGACAAGGTGTTTGGGTGGGGCATGCACCCCCCTGCTGCCCCAGACAGGGCCTGAAAGCATGTCTTGTCACACAGTGCTGGAAATGGAAATGATTTACCATGGGATCCCAGGCTTTGACATTGATGGGAGCTGGGAGATATTTAGCACCTGCTTGTGAGAGAAAGTCCTTAGAGCAATGATAAAGAAACTGATATCTAAAAGGATATATACCCTCCAGAGGCCAGAACCTGTGAATCTTATAAAAGAGAAAGAAACCTACCTTGGGAAAAGGGAAGAATACATATTGAAAATAGAATTAAAGAAGAAATTAAGCAACAAATAAGAGACACTGACAAGAGAAAAGCTATCAGTAACAAACCAAGGAATTCACCTGTTGAGAAGAACAAAAAGAGTAATGAAGTACTAAAAGAACTGTGTGAGCTAATTAAAGAAGTCACAAATAACTATTTGAAACGAGCAAGAATCCAGGACTAGGGAGCCATTCTCATGTCCTTAGTTGTTAAAATAGTGGTAGGGTCATTTAGGTTTAGTTTGGGACAGCGAACAGATTATTTTAAGACATTCACTGATAACTGACAAGCACCTTAGTTAGCTTGTTAGGTAGGAAATACCCCACAGAAGTATGGAAAGATAGGTGTTAACCTTTTTCTTTAATAAATAAACATACTGTTAGATCCAAAGAGTAAAATGTCACAGGAAAGACAAAATCCCCCACCACTGATTCTAGGTGAACAATTACAGTATGCCAAAAAAGTAAAAAATCTAGGCTACTGGTGGCAGGAGAATCTGGGGTGTGAGAGTCAGGTGGGAGCGAAGGTAAAAACAGTCCATTTTGCACTGCACTCACTACAAAGTATATTACCCTATAGTCCAATGGAATACAGGGCGGCTGTGGTGGGGGCATTGACCAATCTCCACTTAGACTACTGCAACAGTCTGTTAGCAGGAATCCCCAAAAAACAAATGGACCGATTGCAGAGAGCACAGAATGCAGCAATCAGAGTAATTGGGAACCTCAGGAAACAGGATCATGTTTCATCAATCCGGAGATCCATCAACTGGTTGAGGGTGGAGGATAGAATTAAATTCAAGACGGAATGTCGAGTTTTCAAATGCTTGAAGGGGCTGGCACCCATGTATTTGGCTGATAAGATTACACCATATCATCCCAAAAGGAAATTACGTTCAGAGGATAAACTCCTCATCTGTAGTCTATGAACTAAATTTGTATCAAGAAGAGACAGAAGCTTTGGAGCCTTTGGCCCCAAAGTTTGGAATGAACTCCCATTGGAAATTAGAACTTGTGAAACTCTTGACATCTTTAGGAAGAAATTGAAAACTTTCATATTTAAATAAAGGAGGAAATTGACTGAATTAGAACTTCAATGTTAGTTCGTTCTTCCGGCTGTTAAAATTCTAATTTTAGTTGTCATCTGCGCCCGAATATGGTCCACTCTGTCTGCTGGGCGTTAAAAATGTATCAAAATCAAAATCAAACATTAAGAAATGTCTAACAAGAGTCTGTGTCCTTCTGACCTGCCACATATGCTATGTTACTGAGTCTTCTACAGAACATAGTCTACCATTTTTGCACAGTTTCATGGGGTTTTAGGATCTGCAATAGGAGGGGTATGGGACTAACTTAGGAGCAGGGCAAGGTTTCTTTGATGCAATGTTGATGTGTGCAGATCTCAAAGGTTAGCCCTCTCTGTGGTATTTAGGTTTTAGATATTTTATGAGTTGTGTGAAACAGTATTTCATACAAATTGATTCCGCCAGATTACCAATTCTACCCATCACCTGTGGAATCTCGCAAGGATCCATCCTCTCTCCCTTGATCTTCAATCTTGACATGGAAATGCTCGTTACCCTCTTCGCTCCACACAACTTCCACCAATCTGCATATGATACACAGATCCACCTCAAGATATCCTCCATTGAACATCCACAAGGTCAAGGTGTGACTCACTGTCCACCAGACCGAAACACGTGTCTGGGGTTGCAGTTGGTACTCTTGTTAAGAGGGGAATTGCCTAGCATTTCGGTGCGGGACTGCCCCAGGGCAGGACAAAGGCTGATATGTGTTGGATATTTATCCTCTGTGAAAGATAGTGAGCTAAAGAATCTGGGCAAGGCACTCGTAACCAGGACTAATGTCTGGCAGAGAGACTCCCAGGACTCCCCTTGTTAATTTGCATAATTTAAGTAACTTTGGGTCTCACCCTAACTTACAAGGGGAATCCAGACATGGACCCCTTGCTCACTATTCTTAGAGAGGCACAGCTCCACCCTACTGACGAGGTCTAACCAGACCGAAACACGTGTCTGGGGATGCTGTTGGTACTCTTGTTCAGGGGAGAATTGCCTAGCATTTCGGTGCTGGACTGCCCCAGGGCAGGACAAAGACAGATATGTTTTTGATATTTCTCTTCTGTGAAAGTGTCACGACCCTCAGCCCTGATCCCCACTGGCAAGCCCTTTGGCCAGGTGGAATCAGACTTTGGATCGCAAATAAGGCCTGGCATCCGCTTCACAGACCCTCTTGGTGCCAGTCCTGGGGCCTTTGGCACCAGGCTCATAAACAGGGAAAGACATCAGCTAAAGGAACTACTTTATTCAGGCTTTCAGCCAACATGGAGGCATCCACATAGCTTGATTTCTAGAACCAAGCTATGCGGTATAGTGTTTTGGGTGTGGTGGCCTAGGGACTACTTTACCTGGACTACTTTGCAGAGACTATTTAAACCACACCCGAACAAGACAGCACGCTTCGCGTTACTTTGCTACTAGCAACGTGACGCTCACCGTATCCAGCTTCTCACGAGCCTGGGAAGATCCAGACCTGCAGAAAACAACAAAGAAAATCGTTAGCAGCAGAATCTTACCTGCAATCTCCATCCTTCACTGTTCACAGCTCCTGGGCAGCCCCGTGTGGATGGTTCGCCACACGGATCAAAGGACCTGAGAAAGGAAGAAAGACATCATTAAAGAAGGTAGTAGAGACATTTCAACCACAAATTGCTTAGAGACTTACCTGGCTGGTAGTTGTTCGACCGGTATAGCTCCGGAACTCCATCCGCACTGGGGGCACACCGTGACCTACAAAAAGAGAAAACACAGGTCAGTGAAGAAAAGACATCACCGCGCTGTGCAAAGCGCCTACTTACCGCATCATAGCCCTATTGTGCACCATCATTTACCGGCAAGAACCAGCCTACCCAGTTCGCCAAGCAGACGCTCCACGCACGTAAGGGAGATAAAAAAAAGAGACATTATCGAACAGAGAAAAGGCATGCAAGAATAACAACTCCATAAACCTCAATAAGACCTACCTGAAAGACATTACTTGGGCCGCTGTCAGTGAAGTAACTGGACCGCACGCGCCCACGAAAGACAACGCGCCCCTGCCCAGAAAGCAGGACGGAGAGCCCACCAACTTCGATAACATGGTGAGAAGAGAACCCGGGGGGACTGAAATCACAAGGGAGGTGGGAAGGCTTACCTTGGCTGTCCAGTCCTCAACATAGTCTTCATTTCCAGGCGGAATTCCACTGAGAACCGCACCAGGAAATCTTCGAAAGGGCACCAACGACCAACTGGCTTGGTGGCGTCCCCGTGGATACCAGGTGAGCGTAACAGAAAGATAGTGAGCTAAAGAATCTGGGCAAGACTCTCATAACCAGGACTAATGTCTGGCAGAGAGACTCCAAGGACCCCCTTGTTAATTTTGGTGACTCACATTAAGCCAGTTATGGAGTCCAGTGGTTACCTGAAGCTCAACCCCTCCAAGTGTGAATTCCTACAGCTGACCAATAACACTGAACACCCTGTCATCCAGACCTGGTTTGGCTATGAACATTGAAGGCTTCACAGCCCCCGCCCGCCACCTGCGCCGAATCTCTTGGGTTAGTCATTAACACGGCAAACACTTCTCCTTCAAACAGGACATAGGAAGAAAGACACAAAAGGTTTGGTTTCAACATCCGCTTCCACAGAAATTGAAGCCCTTCAACCCACAAAACAAATTTAGATCGGCTTTCCAAACCTTGGTCCTCTTCCACCTGGATGGAAGCAATGCCCTTTTGAAAGGCCTTCCGGCAACTAACCTGGTACCCCTGAGATGTGTCCTGCATGCTGCAGCACGACTCATCAAAGAACTTCACAAATCTGACCACATCAGCCTGACCCTCCTCAAACTGCACAGGCTCTCGATGCAATCTTCAAATCCTGCTACATCATCTACAAGGCTGTCACCTTTAAGTCCCTAAGCTACCTCTTCATGATCTCTCTCCCCCCTACCTTTCCTCTCTCCTTTCTTTCTACACTCCTTCTCGCTCCCTCCGATCCGCTGATCTCTTCTTACTCACTGTTCCTCTGACCCTTGTTCCTCTTCTCGTTTCCGATCCTTTCAGCTCCTTGTGCCCCTACACTGGAACTCTCTGCCGCTCTCTATTCGTTCCATTTCCTCTTACTCCTCCTTCCGCGCCTCCTCGAAATCTTTTTTTCTTCACCCCCCCCTTCTGACATCCCTCCTTACTTTCCCTACTTCCCTCCTACATCCCTCATTTGTTCCCTCCGTCCTACATCTCCCTATCTTCCCCATTCTCTCTCATCCCTCTTTCCCTCCTCCTGAAATCTGGTCCTCTTCCCCCGCCCTGACTTGCCTTACTACTTCCCTCTTATTCTTCCTCGGCTCTATTCTTCTTTTTGACCTTGGTAAATTGTTCTACATACTGTTTTTGATGGTTTGTTTCATGTTTTTGTAATTTTATGCTTCTAGTTTATTCTTGTTGTAATGTAAAGCGCTTTGGTGTAAAGCGATATATATAAACTTAATAAATACAAATACAAATACCTCACTGAGAACTCAGCATCTCAGGAGGCATATAATCCACCAGAAGTAAGGACATGTCCAGAATTGAACTATGCCGGTGCAGGTAGGAAAGAACCAGGAAACGGGAGCAAGATGAAAACACCCCTTTACTTCTTGCTCTCCTGGATTCCACTGCCCTTGTCATGTCACTTCCTTTCCCGGCCCACTCCCAGGTCCTGCCCTCATCGAAGACTAGACTGCATGCCCCAATGCCACAGAGTTGTGTCATGCTTTTAGGTAGAGCAGTGACTAATGGTCAATGTTCTTCTCAAGGTTGTTGGGAAAAGGGGATCGTTCTCTTTGAATTTCAGCACTGAACCACACACCTGTGTGGTGTCTGTATTTCTGTTCTCAGTGATTTGTATCGCATTTTGACACTAAACAACGAGCATGCACCTGTGTGGTGTCAGCACATCTGGCCTCAGTGAATTGCCCTTGATTTTTAGTGCTGGAACATGTGCACGCAGTTGCGTGAATTCAACACATCTACTCTAAGTGATTTCCATTCTAACTTGACTGGCCTACGTGCGTGTATGGCCAAGTATGGCATGTTTGGATTGCAGAGAGGGTTTGTTTCTTGCATTTATTGCTCGTTCTGAGTTGTTTTGGTGTTCTTGGCTGTGGGTTTTCCCTGTTTGTTACTTTGAGTCTGGGTGATACAAGCTAGTGGATATTCATAGCTGATTGATGAGTTCCAATCTTTAGCTACTTGGGACCCTGCAAGTGAGACCCATCATCAATGAAGCTGTGGTTTAGTTTTTGATGCTTGGAGGCTGTTTTATTTGGTTGTCAATCCAGAGTATTTTTAGACCCTGGATTGGTACTTGTCATCAATTAAGCTATGAGTGTCTCTAATTTTTGATGTTTGTGTGCCGTTTCATATGGTTGCCAATCCATAGCTCATTGAGACCCTCCAAATGTACTTGCCAGCAATCAAGTTGTGGGTGTCTCCAATTGTTGTTTGTTTACTAGTTGTTTTGGGGGTCATCGTTCCTTCTGGTCACTTCTATTATCTTAGGAGCAACTCGTTTCGATGCTGGAGACACTGCCTTTTGGGCCTTTTCAATGGTGTTGGTACCTTCTGAAGCCTTAACCTATTGAATGATATGCTTGGTGTATTTTCCTCATTTCACTCCTTCCTAATTTCAAGTTGCAGCTGTGGATTAGTAGAGTTTTGCCTGACAACCCCTAAGGGGGTGGTGGAGGCGGGGGCATGTGAAGGTCCGGGATGACTGCGGATTTCTGTTATAGTGTGACTGTGAATGTGTCAGTGGCGTGAGTTTTATGGTATGGTTGAGCGTGTGTTGTTCCCATGGTGCTTGCGATACGAGTATTCTGCCCTTCTTTCCGTCCTGTATTTTGTGTGACTTTCCTAAATATATTTATTTATTTATTTAGTTTGTTGTTGTTTGGTTACATAAAGAAACCTTACACAATTAAATACAATTAGAGCCCTCAATTGAACACATACAATCATTAATAAAACAATAAAAAACAATATTTAAAAATAAATTCCTCGCCTAAATACTTCTGAAAACCCATTACATCACAATAAACATACTAATTCTTTTCTTAAAACAGATACAACATTTCCCATACGATCAGTAATATGTTATGTTAAAGAGAATTTATACCACGTACTATCACCACCGCAGTGGTCACCTGGTGCTCTGGCAGATCTGAAAGGCAAGATGCAGGAGTGGGTTAGTAGGGCATAGTGGGAGTAGGCTCAGAGAGAGCTGTCATGTGCTGATGTGCGGGTCTATTTGTGGCTTGTTTTGTTGTTGCAGTGCAGTGAAGTATGTGCGGTATGCTGTGCAATAGATGTGGTTGTGTTTTGTTTAGAGATTGAGAGGTGTATGCAGAGTGTTCAGATTTTCAGAGGTTGGGTCAGTGGGTTGCACCATCGTACCTCTTTGCTTTGAACATCTGTGTTACGAGTCCTTGCATTCGCCTCGAATCGTGGCGTTTCATGGAGGCTCACTCTCCAAATTCTGTAAGGTATGTGCTCGTCTTCAGAGTTTCTGTTGCTCTGTGTGGCTAGATGGTAGTGATGCCTCCTCCCCACATTGGTTACGTACTAGTAGATATCTATAAAACTTGACTCTTGGAATATGGGGTGAGCTCGACATTGCTTCCCAGGTCCCCTAGAGCGGGATCCCTTCCCTCTGATCTAGGTGAACTCTCTAGGTTCAGGGGAAAGAGTGTTTGGTCATAGCTCCTTATACTGCCTTTAGTTCCCCTAGTATGTGATGCACTCTAGGGCACTTCCATCCCATCCATGGAAGCCTTAGGTGGGAGCCTGCATGGGAGGTGGTGTACCCTAGGTTCCCATTCACCCAGCGTTTGGGCTGGGGTCTATTCATGTGATGATGGTTCTCATTGGTTTCCATCTATTTCTGTGGTGAAGAGAAAGGTTTTTGGAAGACTTCAAAATTTTAGGTGATCCTTCATGTGCATATTTATTTCGGAGGGTGTTTTTTGCTGCCAGGTCCGAGAGTGAAGATCCACCAACATTTTTCTTTAAGTATGGTTTCGGTTCCATGCGGATGTTGTTGCTGGATCTGAGTGTTCTTGTCGGTTGGTGAATGGTGATTTTCTTTTGTAGGAATTTTGCTCCTTGGTCATGGATTGCTCTGTCGGTTGTGCACATTGTTTTTAAAGTGATTCGTTGTTTTGATAGGTAGCCAGTGTAGCATCTTTAGCACTGGAAAGATGATGGCCCCTTCGTGATAGTTTGAGGAGAAGTCTGGCCGCTGCATTCTGGATACGTTGCAGTTTGCTGGCTGTACATTTGCTGTTGTTTCAGCATTAGGAATATATTTCCAGAACATGGGTGATTGTTTGAACCTATGATTCTCTACCTTTAGACATTCACTTTTAGAGGAACACTCACCTCAAGATTTCGAAGTTAAGAGACAGAGTAATTGCCTTCTTTTGTGTTTTTTCTCTCATACGTTGCAGTTTCTCCAAAAGATATTTTGGCATTCCAAGGTATAGGCTGTTGGCGTAGTCTATTCTGGACACAATGAGGGAGATGATGGTTAATGTTTTGTGGGTAAAGGAAAGGAGTGGTAGTATCCCTTTGATCATGTGTAGGAGGAAGAAACATTTTTGATTATTGGGTTTACTTGTGGTTCTAGAGTTGGCTCGTTCTTCAACAATCCTACAAAACAATCGATCTGGAAAGTGAATTAGCATTCATCAGGTATTCCAAAATGTGGCAGATGGAACAATCTTCTTTCTAAAAGTGCCTTGTAGAGTAACACACCAATTGAATCTAAATTGGATTATTCAATTTCTAAATGATCTAGAAGGGGCCTTTACTATATATGGCCAAACTCTAATCAGAGGTTGTGACGCTTCAGACCATTCGTCCAAATGGGTAAAAAGGGGTAATGTTCGTGAGTGTTCTATGCACTCGCTCCTATCAATGGCCCAAAGACGCTTCTTAATAGATAATGGAGTTATAGCCCCCAGCCATTCTAGTTCCCTTAAATAAAGATTACATTCATTTTAAAAAAACGACAAAGCCAAACAGGCTCTATTCTGTGATGCCCATGAAGCCTACCCAAAATATTAGTTTGTTCATCCTTGTGGAGTTTAAAAAATAGATTTATTTTACACAATTTATAAGCCAACCAAAATCGCAGGCCAGGTTTGAGCCTAATGGCATAGAAATTAATGGGCGTTGGTAGTCTCAATACCTTGTGCCCGATCTTTCCTTCTATAACATAACATTTTGTTTTTTAAAGATTTAGGGATTAATTCACAACCATTCATCATAGCCGGAGTCACTTTTGCCTTATAACATTCTAATAATAGTAGAAGTGTATACAATCAAAACCTTCCTTGTATAACTAACATTTGCTTTATAAAAATATTCATGTTTTTTAGGTGACAACAAATACCCCAAATAATTAAAAGGGGGGGGTGCTTTATAATGTCATCAGCCACCATCCACAAACCTGCAAGTCTCTTTGATGCATTATAACAGAAAAGGAAGGTTTTAGCTGGGTTCAACAGTTGTTGTGCAAGTAGTTATAAGTCAGATCCAATCGCCTTTGCAATCCAATGGGAGTCACATCTAACAGAAGGATGTCATCCTCGTATGTTAACCATTCGAGTTCCAACAAGCTTAGTCTTGGTGGATAAAGAGGAGCATCAGCAAAAATCAAAGTTAAATTAAAAGTATATAAATTGGGGCAAATACACAGCCTTGATGCAAGCCAATGTCGACAGGGACCTCATTAGAAAGTAGTCCCTCAGCATTAAGGCGCACCATCAAAGAATTGTTGAAATTAAATAGAACATCGACAACAATCCCTTAGGGATCCCCCATTTGTTAAGCTTAGCCACATCTTACCCCTGTAGACTATCGAATGCCGACGTGAGATCCAAACTAGCCACATAGACTTTAAATTGTTTATTCGTCTTAGCAGATTGTTGTAAAAGTGTTAGCAAAAAGCCATTAGTGTAAGTACCCGCCAATCTCCTAAAACCATTCTGATAAACATTGAGAAGATGGTTCTGCTCCACCCAAGCATTCAAATCCCTCAGTACAAACCTAGCTGGAACCTTAGAAGCCGAATCCAGAAGTGAAAATGGGCGATAATTCCCAGAAACTGCCCTATTCCCTTTTTTATGAATAGGAACTACTATTGCAGTAGCTCAAGAGAAGGCAAGTTCCATAGTCAGTGCAACCTGCGAGAAAAGAGAAAATTATGTTTGCTCAACACTAATGTCACTTTTGAAAACATAATTCAAAAACCTGTAAGGGCCATTGGCTCTGGAGGATTTCAATGTGTTAAGAACTCCCTCATCAAAGTTGAGACTCCACTGGGTTTTGGGTTAAATCTGAAAATAGTTTGTACTATCTTGCAGTGGGGACTGAATTTACTGCCATAAAAAGAGAGCTATTCCAGTTCAGACATGTATTAGTTTGCAACTTTATTTGGTGGTCCTCTAAAGTATTCAGAACCCACCATAAAACTTGTGAGTCCCATTTATCAATGTACTTATCATCCACTGGTTTTGAATATAATACTGATGGACTCTATATGTATTTAACCAATTTTTAAATAGTTGGTTCAGCCTATCAGACTTTCGCTTTATCCAGAGGTGGTCATTACCACCCTCTAACTTAACCATTCGCAAATGTCTTCTCAAATCACACTTACAGGTTTTAATCTGCTAATCATAGGGCTTGATAGCATGGCACAGTAAAGGTTTAATAACCCATTGAGGGTGAACACATTTTGTGCCCTTCCATCGCTGAATGGTACTCTCAAACCTTCCAGGGCAACAACATCGAGTTTGTTCCACACAAGTCAATGTTCCCAGTCACCCTGCACTGCATTCATAAAAATGATGAGAGCATTAGCCCACAACCGTAAGGTGTTGCCTACTGCATTAGCTATCAAATGAGCACTCCCATAACCAGGTTTCAAAATCTGCCTATTCATACAGCAGAAACTCATCAATAAGTAGGCATGGTCACTTGGGTTGTCAAAGGATATGTCCAACGACAACATCCTTTTCCTTCGCGCACATGAAACATAAATGAAATCAATAGTTGATTCAGAAATCGGACCCGACCATGTATGGTAAATAGGACAAATGGCCTTGGATGTTGCCACTAACACTAAACAGACTCCATCTCTACATAAAGACAGCCCACCCAACAACCTAGGTTTGGACCATCATTAAGGCTTTTCTTACCCAAATGTAAGCAATGTTCCCGGGTTAAATTTGCAGAGTTGATCAGGTCCTCCTCCACAAAGTAACATTTAAAATCCCCAGCAGAAATTACATAATGGGGTTCAGACTTAGTGGACCTGTAAATCAAAACTGAGCCCAACTCATCCCAAATAACTTGATCCTTTACCACAGATGGTCTACAGTAAAGACTGATTAACAGAAAATGCCTGAACTGACTTTTAAACTGACCTGCACGATCAAGACCGGTCACATTCGGTTTTGAGCACTTCACAATTGCCACACAGTTTGGTCTTCATAGCAATAAATAGGCCAGCAGATTGCTGCCAGAAAAAACCCTTCTTGGCATTACGAGGGAACACCAAATATCCATCAATTGTGATCGAGTCCGTCAGTCAGGTCTCTTGAAAAATATAAAATCATCTTGTTTAATTTTAGAAAAGATCTCACCCTTCATAAAATTATTGGAACCCTTGGTAGTCCAATTAAAAAGAGTAAGGGAAGAGGGACTAAAAGACATTTCTATCGCCTTTCAAGTTGGACAGTGTGGCTGGTAACCAGATTCACGTCCCCTCTGCCTCAGGATTCTCCTCATCAATAGAGGGTTCCATGTGTTAATATCCCCTCAAAAATATCGCCATACAAAAATATTGCCATATTTTTGCGGCGATATTAAGGCATGCAACCTGCGGGCGACACCCCCAGAACCCCTGTATTATTTTAAAAGGAGCGGGGGGCACCCCCGCAACCCTTGCTCCCAAAAAACCCTAATATTATCCCCACTAAAAATATCGCCTATGGCCGTTCCCAACGACCATATATACAGCAATATTTTTGGTGGGGATAATATTACCTGATACCCAATAGAGATCCTCCTATGCCCATTGCTTCCCACAATGCAGCAAACATTCAAAATGTTTTTATCAGACCCTGAAAGATGAAATCCCTGGGGTATTTGTGAATGCCTTACAGAATGCGGCTACAACCGGGCGGTATCATAGACATGCTTCATATTTTTTCATAAACTTTCATGTTAGTCCTTCTAATGATGGGATATTGCCCAGTCGTCCCTTTATCCTACTTCTGTTCAATGGTGACCGAACTTTGTCTCTGAAAATGGTTGAAAACTTCACTCTTAAGGTAACACCTAAGTGATCATCCGAACCGCAGAGGCCACGCTCTGCTGTCTCAGATGACCCCGATCCAGTGCTTAGCGATCAAGTCCCACTATTCTCTCCGTGGGGGAAACGTGTTCGGCATTAGTGGATGGATAACACTCTTCTAAACTGTGTGTCATACCCAAACCACCATCTGTTCCAACTTGTACAGAGGAAAGCTTATAATACACCCTCAAACTTGAAACCCTCTGAGAAAGATTAACCTCTTGGGCCTTCATGTCGTCTAACACCCCAGACATCTCAACGACTGCTTTGTGAGCGATAGCAGAATCAGCTTCAATATTAGCTGAGAAAAGGCACCTAATATCCTTGTGTTTCTTCTGAAACTTTTTCTGCTTCCTACCTTTACAACTTAGGTTTGTTCCCTGTAAGGGTCGAGCAATCAGGAGCATTGTTTTTACCACTGTGAGGAACCTGAGGGCATCCTCACTTATACTCCCAATGGATCCTCCTCTGAGGTGGCCAGGGAAAGGCTATCGCTGTTGGATCCCGACCATGGGGTAAATATGTGAAGAAGCATCACCTGGGTGGAGGAACCTTGGGGAGTGGGGAGAGGACGCCTTTGGTGAGACATGGGATCCCTCTTTCCCTTGTCAGTATGAACCCTACCTCCCCTCTGCCTTTGTAGATTATTGTCAGTCATTACCTCGTTCTCAAACACAAAATGTCCCACAACCATTTCATTTTAAAACTGGGATGAGGACGAGGCGACTGGGAGCTATGCAAACTTCCATTCATTCACACTACTTTGGTACGGACACGAGGAAGAGCAGAACCACTGCAATAGCCAGGCATGTCCAGCTAATAGGTTTAACTATGTTCAGGAAACTGAAGACAAGGGCATGCACCTGCAACCATTTAAGCAGAACACGGCTGGCAGACGTGGAGCAGGCTGGAGACGGGCTGGCAGGAAGGAGGCTGTGTGCAGCAGAAGGGTGAAAGAAATGGTGGGGCTTGAGTCGGCCATGGGAGGGTCGAGACACCTGCAGTACCCCTTGCCTTGTGTCCACAGCCGGAGCTGTGGAAACTGAAGTCTCCCGGGCACTGCAGGCCGCTTGTAGCTTCTGCGAAGGAAGAGCGTAGCTACGTGCAACAAGCAACAAGGTTCAAAGATGTCAAGAAGCACAAGAGGAGCAAAAGAGAGCCGGAAAGGAGAAAGAAGACGCCTGGAGGAGCGCCCACATACTGGTTAGGGTAAAGAAGGGAACACTCATACCCGGGGCGTTCCAGGGGCTGCGAGCAGACATATGTTAATGCCGAAGCAACTGAAAACTATGAATGCCGAACAAGCTGCAAAGTGTTATTAGTACTTTTAAGAGTGCAACAAGTAATACTGAATATCGAACTAAAGGAAAGATATGATGAGCAAATGAACTTTACAGAACAAGTGATGAAAACATGATGATCATCTATGAACAAAGTGAAAAGCAAGTGATGAGCACTTATGAATAACCTGTGTCATTGGTTTACAACCATTTCTGATTATCCTTGTCAGTCTCTTAGTTTTGCCGCAACTTGTTTTCCACACAACTCACTCTGTGCTGTTTACCCTTTTTCACCACCTTGCTTTCACAGTATTCGTAAGGGATCATCACTTGCTTTGCACTTTGTTCATAAATGTTCATTGCATGCTTTTAAGTGCTCATCACTTGCTTTTTCACGTGGTTCAAAAATGCTCATTACTTGTTTTTTCTTTGTTGATATGTTCATCATAACTTTCCTTTAGTTCGGCACTCAATATCACTTGTTTCAACTTTATACACATTCATAACAACTCTTGCAGCTTCCTTGGCATTCAAAACCCATCAATCTGGGTTCCAAGACCAGTATCACAGATTACCATATGCCCGTATTCAGCCCCAAGAGCGCCCCGGTATGAGTGATACCTTTATTCTACTCACCGGTATGTGGCCGCTCCTCTGGGTGTCTTCTCTCTTCTTTCTGGCTTCCTTTTGCTCCGTGCATCCTTTTCTGGAACCTGGCGAGCAGCGCTCGCCTTCTTCGAACCTCGTTGCTTTTTGTAGGTAGCTCTGCTCTTCCTTCACAGATGCTACCAGTGGCCTGTATTGCTTGGGAGGCTTCAGTGTACCACAGCTCCGGCTGTGGGCACAAGGCAAAGGAGGCTGCAGGTGTCTCCACCCTCTAACGACCCGCTCAGGCCCCAGCATCACTTTCACTCATCTGCAGCACTCTAACTCCTTCCTGCCAACCCCTCTCCAACCTGCTCTGTCAGCCGTGTCCTGACCTCCAAGCAGGTTACCCTCCTTCAGCTGGTGGTCTCCCCTTTTAGTCACCTGTTGCCGGTTAACTGCTTGCAGGTGCTAATCCTTGTCTTCAAATACATGACCATAATTAATCCTATTTGCGGGAACTGCTTGACTCTTGCAATGGCACTCCTCTGCAGTCCTCTTCCTTGTCTGAATACCAAAGTGTTGTGAATGAATGTGAGTGTACTCAACTCATAGTCGCCTCTTCCTTGTCCTAGATTTCAAGGGAAATAGTTCTCCTCGTCCTAGATTTCAAGGGAAATAGTTGTCTGTAAGAAAGAGGAAATGACTGGCAATAACCTATGAAGTCAGGGGGAGAGTAGGGTTTATTCTTACAAGGGAACAGGGGATATCATGTCTCACCCAAAGAGATCCTCTCCCCACTCCCGAAGGTCCCTCCACCAGGTGATCCTCCCTCGCATCTCCAACCACAGGGTCGGGATCCAAGAGTGATGGCCTTTCCCTGGCCACCCGAGAAGAGGATCCAGGGGGAGTAGAAGTGAGGATGCCCTCACGTTCCTCAAATGCCCTTCTCCTATGCGGGTTGGACCTGAATGTTTAACATGGAAACCGGGAGGGAAAGTCGATGTTGCCTTGCTCTCAAACCTTTCAGTGTTCCATTGTGAAACTAGATGGTTGAAGGTCCAGGAGCCACTTCATAACTTTTGGATTGGATTCTTTTCTCTGACTAATCCACACTAAAGGGGAGTGGTCCGTGATTAGTCGAAGTTTGTGGCCGAATAGTATTTGAGATGGAGTACAGCCCAATTAATTGCCAGTGCCTCAAGCTCAATAACTGAGTAGTTCTTCTCCCTGAGGAACAGCTTCCTGCTGATGTATAATATTTGGTGTTCTAGTCCATCATGATTTTGAGAATGAATGGCTCCTAGTCCCATTAAAGAAGCATCAGTCTGTAAGATGAACTCCTTGGAGAAATCCATTACTTTCAAAATGGGGCTCTGGCACAGGGTCTGTTTTAAGGTGGTGTAACAAATCTCATCCTCCTGATCCCATCTAATCTTTTGGGGCTCAGCATTTTTCATTTTGTCAGTAGGTCAGGAGGTTTTGCTTGAAATGTTTTGGATAAGTCTGCAATAGCAGCCCATTAACCCCACAAAGGCTCTCAGATTGTTCTTTGTTTTCGGTGTGAGGGTTTCAAGAACAACCGTAACCTTTTCCTGCTGGGGTTGGACTGTGTCATTACCCACGAAAAAACCCTAGGTATTTCACTGAAGATTGAGCAAGTTTGCATTTTCTGGGGTTAGCGGTTAGGCCTGCTTTTCTTAATACTCGCATGACTGTGTAAAGGTGGTACAGATGATCTTCCCAAGTTTTACTGTTTATTACAATATCACCTATATAGGGTCCGCAAATGTTTGAGTAGGGTTGTATCCCTTAATCTGAAATGTTGCGCGAGCCCCATGTAGACCGAATGGTAATACCTTAAATTGAAATAAACAGATTGGAGTAGCAAAGGCAGTTTTCTCTTTGTCAGGACCATACAGTGGAACCTGTCAATAGCCGTTCATGAGGGCTATAGTAAAAAGGTAGACAGCATCCCAGCCAGTCAATAAGATCAATACCTAGCAATGGGTAAGAGTCAAAGGAAGAGATGGCATTTATCTTTCTAATGCTGATACAAAACCTCTAACTCCCATCAGGCTTTGCCACCAACCTATAGCGGATGACCAGGGGTTGTGGATGGTTCAATAATATTAGCCTTAAACATTTGCTTGACTTCCTGTATGATGGTTTTTTTTCAGGACTTGGGTAATCGGTAAGGTTTTAAATGTACCACTTTTTCTTCTGGAGTGCGGATAACATGATAAATATCCTTCACTCTTCCTGGCTCTTCTATAAATATATCAGTAAATTGTCTTATAAGATCATACAGATCTTGCTTTTGGTTGTTACTAAGTTCAGGGGAAATTAGGGCAGTGTTATCCAAATCCTCTAGTAACAAACAGGACAAAATGGTGGCATTAGGCTCAGAAGGATTTTCCCTCCACTCCTTTAATAGATTTATGTGGTAGACTTGTGTTTTTAGGCAGCGATCAGGGTATGAAATTTTATAGGTACAAGGTCCCATTTGTTCTAATGCCTCATATACTCTGCGCCGCTTGGAACTTAGTTTGTTTTCAGAAGTGGGCAACAACACTAATACTTTTTGACCTATTGAAAAAGTTCTCCAAGATACCTTTTTGTCATAAGAGGTGTTCTCTTGATCTTGTGCCTTGGCCATATGGGTTTGTACCAAAGAGCTAACAGCTGTCATGTGTTCTTTAAGCCTAGTGGATGTTCGGGAGAGTAGTCTTGGGGCTTCTCTTTCATCTCAGGTTTCCCTCAACATGTCTAGGACATCCCGATGTTCCTGTTTATAGAGTAATTAGAAAGGGGAAAATCCTGTGGAAGCCTCAGGGATCTTCCTAACTGCAAATAACCAAAAGTGGTCAGGGCACCCCTCTGCAAGAAAGAACACAGCATGATAGCCTGTTCTATGGGAATCTACCCACTCAGAGTCCACAGCCACATGTTTTAGCTCACTGTACCTTTCACAAAGGAAGAAAATCCATTTGCAAATCAGTCTTTCTCCTGCCCACTTGAGCAGTCCAGCACTGAAATTCTATGGCAATCCTCCTTTGAACAAGAGTACCAACAGCAACCCCAGAGAAGTGTTTCGGCCTAGTTGGGCCTCATCAGTGAGGTGGAGCTGTGCCTGTCACTGTGAGAAAGGGGTCCATGTCTGGATAACCATAGGTAACTTAGGGTGACCAACTGCAAATAAAGCCCATGGAATCATCTGATCCCAATTTCTGCCATCCTGTTCCACTAACTTTTGCAGTATTTATTTATTTATTGGTAATTTGTAAGGCACCTATATTCAAGTGTTTCCAGGCACTGCAAGACAAAAATGGGGGCGGGGGTGAACAGAGGATAATCACCAACAATAAATGGGTCTACTAGGCCTTGTTACATTCGGAGCATGCAAGTGCAGTGACAATAAGAGCAGGGAGAGGGGGACAGGTCAGGGAGGAAGGGACAGGAGAAGGGAGAGGCAGGGGAAAAGTGCAAGAAGGCTGGGGCCCAGGGTTTGGAACTGTGCTGAGGGGAGCCCAGGAGGGCATGTACCAGGGGAACCGGGCGTAAAGGTCAGCTAGTGTGAGGACAGGGTGGACTAAATTCAGGCTAGTCAAGGAGCGGTGCCCGAGGGCAGGTGCCGGTTAAGGGGTGCTGGGGAAGTCTGGATGCGGAGGGTCGGGCCCCTGTTAGGCACAAAAGGGAACAGGCACCAGTCACAGAGGCAGGGGGACCTTAGCTGGGGAAGGAGGAGGAGAAAAGTAAAGTCTGGGGATGTTTCTGGAACTTAAGGAGATCCGGCTCAAGTCTGAGACGGGCAGGAAGGCCGTTCCAGCGCAAAGCTCCTGCCAAGGAAATAGATCTTCCCCCATTCTCTGCTTGGAGAAATGTCTGCTTTGCAGAGAGTTGGAGCCAGAGGACCAAATGACTCTGGCAGGGGCGTATTTAGGAAGAGAACGTTGGATGTAGCGCGGAACCAGGCCCCAGAAAGCCTTGTGGATGATGCAGAGGGTCTTGAATTTGATCCTTGCAGCCACTGGGAGCCAATGGAGAGATTTTAAGGCTTGAGAGATGCGGTCCCTGGGCTTGAGGCCAAGGATAATACTTGCAGCTCTATTCTGGATTCTGGAGAGGAGCGCCAGCTACCTTTTTTGAACTATTCTGGATTAGTTGAAGAGGGCGGAGGGAGGAAAGAGGCAGATTGAGGAAGAGGCTGTTGCAGTAGTCCAGCCTAGAGAGAGTCAGGGCTCTGGAGACATTGAGCTTATGGGGAAAGGTGACAAAAGGAAGAATGCCTCTGAGGAAGGGGAGCTGAAATTTGGATTTCTTGCCAAGGTCTGTGATGTGAGGGGAAAAGGAGAGGAGTCAAAGATGACCCAAGGTTTTTTGTCTCACGGGAGGGTGAGCGGAGCGGGCCCAAGGAGGGCGGCCAGAGAGAGAGACATGTTTCCCTAACATGGAGCAGGCGTCCCAATGAGAAGGCATTAAGGCAGAGATCATTAGCAGAGCACCGTTCAGGAATGGCAGTCAGGCAGTCAGGTATGAGAGAGGAGGTAGAGGAGGGAAGTTTAAAGGAGAGCTGTGTCATCAGCATAACACTGGAAGTGAGGAGAGAAGATGGAGATCAAGTGGGCGAGGTAGATATTGAAAAGCCATGGCGATAGGATAGAGCCCTGAGGGTCACCGCAGGTAGAAAGTAAGGTGGCAGAGAGGAAAGGGCCCAGGTAAACTTGGGAGAGTGGGTTAGAAAGGAAGGAGGTCAGCCAGGTCAGTACTCGGTCCGTGATGCCAAGGGTATCACAGAGACGAGTTATGAGGATGGCATGGTTGACCATGTCAAAGGCAGAGGAAAGAGCGAGAAGGATCAGAACGGAGTGAGAGTTGGATCAAGATTTGAGAGCAGGCCTTCACGGGTGTTCAGGGCAGCGGTTGCTGTGCCTCTGGATGCTCTGAAGCCAGATTGGTGGTAATGGAGACAGCCAGCAGAGTCAGTGTGGAGGGTCAGTTGGCGGATGATCAACTTCTCCAGGAGTTTGCCCAGGAAAGGAGTGGAAACCCCACTCGTGAAAAGAAAGGGAGCAGGTGTTTCAAAATTTGCTGGGTGTTCATTTGCTCGCAGGGGAAAGGCTTCAGGTTATCGCATTGCATAAGCCACGATTACCAAAATGTACTTGTTTCCTAATTTTTAAGTTCTAGGGGCTCCACAATGTCCATACCAATTCTTGAGAATGGAATTTCAATGATTGGCAACAGATTTAGGGAAACTGGTGGTGGCATATGAGTACTAGTCTTTTGGAAAATCTCACAGGCCTGGATGAATTTTTAATTCAGCATGTATTCCTGGCCAGTAGAACTTATTAGTGATTTGAGCTTGCTTCTTTGTCTGTCCCCGCCAGATGTGAATTGGCTATATCTAGGATCCCTTGCTTGTGACTCTTAGGGACAACCAATTGTATTTTTACCAAGCCTTCTGAAGTGGTGTCTCCCCGGTAAATAAGCCTGTGTCTCAAAAAGAGAAAATGCCATCATTTCTCACAGTCCACTTGTTCAGACATGACTTGTAAAAAGGCTTCAGCCAACAATGGGTCGTTCCTTTGGGCAAAAGCTAGATCGGGAAGAGTTTTGGTTTCTTCTTCTCTAACCTTTCTGGGCTCATGTTCGGGACGGGTATCAGGTGTATCCACTGCCTCTCCAAACCCCTCTGTACCTCGATCTGTTCTCTCTTTCATGGCCTCTTCCTTGACCCTAAGGAACATTGCCCTCTCAAGCACCCCTTGGATGACATGTTATCCCCTTGCTGTATTTGGAAGGGATCCTTTCTGTGATTCTGTAACAACACTTAAACATCACCTCTAAAGTCTGGATCTATAACCCCAGCTATTCTAAATAAAATGATTTCTTTTCTTAAATATCATGATGGAGTAAGGCCTAACTTGCCCTATTCTAAGGTGAGATTTGAGTACCTAAAGAAACTAATGATAGTATGTGTCAGTAAGTCTGACTGTGTGCAAAACCTACACTTCCCCTAACAACTAAAGATAAACAATGTGTAGGGATTTTAGCAATAAAAGAAACTGTGTTCCATATAAAGTTCTGAGCTTCTTCCAGCGCCTGGCTTACCTTCCAGCTTCCCCTTTCCCAAGTTCAAAATAGTTCCAAAAGGCCTCAAGGTTTGCTTCCCCAAGAGGTCAGCAAATTTCACAAAGTCTTGGGGTTCTCCTCCCCAAGAAGTCAGCTCTTCCAGCTTCAAAACCTACAATTCCAGGTCAACTTGGTAATTCGTCAGGCTTTTCAATAGTTCATACAGATTGCTCTCTTTCTCATTCATTTCAGCAATTCAGTTTCTTTATCTTTACTTTCCTTGGCTCTTTTCAAGCAGGGGTCACTCGGTCTTGGCACAGCTGTCAGACTACACGGTCCACCTATCACAGGTCACGTAACCGATAACCCGTAGCACTCTGTTATACTTCTGTATTCTTTGATTTTTCTAGCTAACACAGGTTTCCTCTTTCTGCACCTGTGTCATGGGTTAACATTCATTTCTGATTCTCCTTGGCAGTCTCTTGGCTTTGCCACAACAAGTTTTCCACACAACTCACTTTGTTGTGTTTACCCTTTTTCACCACCTTGTTTTCACAGTAGTCATAAGTGCTCATCACTTTCTTTTCACTTTTTACATAAATGTCCGTCACTTGCTTTTAGGTGGTCACCACTTGCCTTTTCACATGGTTCATAAATGCTCATTACTTGTTTATCACTTTGTTCATCATAACTTTCATTATGTTCGTAATTCAGTATCACTTGTTTCACCTTTAAACACATGCATAACAACTTGCAGCTTGCTCTGCATTCAAAAGCCCTCAATGTGGGCTCCAAGACCAATTGTCACAGGTTTCAGTTTGTTCGGCATTACCATATGCTCCTATGCAGCCAGCAGAGAGCCCCGGTATGAGAGTTCCCTTTATTCCACTCACTGGTATGCGGCCGCCCCTAGCGGGTGTCTTCACTCTTTTTTCCAGCTTCCTTTTGCTCTGCGTTTCCTTCTCGGGAGCCCGTTGAGCAGCGCTCGCCTTCTTCGAACCCGCTGCTTGTTGTAGGTAACTCTGCTCTTTCCTCGTGGAGGCTACCGGCGGCCTGTATTATTTAGGAGCCTTCAGTGTCCCACAGCTCCAGCACGGGGCACAAGACAAAGGAGGCTGCAGGTCTCTCGATCCTCTCACGGCCTGCTCGGACCCCATCGCCACCTGCACTCTTCTGCAGCACCCTGCGTCCTTCCCGCCGGCCCTGCTCCAGCCTGCTCCACCGTCAGCCGTGTCCTGTCCTCCAGACAGGTTTCTCTCTTCCTGCTGATGATCACACCTTTCATGCACCTGTGGCCTGTTAACTGGTTGCAGGTGAAAGTCTGTGTCATCAATTACCTGACCATAATTAATCCTATTTGCTGGACATGCCTGACTCTTGAAATGGTACTCCTCTGCAGTCTTCTTCCTTGTCTCAGTACCAAAGTGGTGGGAATGAATGGGAGTGTATACAACTCTTAATCGCCTCTTCCTCGTCCCAGTTTTAAAGGGAAATGGTTGTATGTAAGAAAGAGGAAATTACTGGCAATAACCTATGAAGGTAGGGGGAAGGGTAGGATTTATTCTTACAAGGAAAAGGGGGGATACCATGTCTCACCCAAAAACATTCTCTCCCCACTCCTCAAAGTCCCTCCACCCAGGTGATCCTCCCTCGCATCTCCACCCCCAGGGTTGGGATCCAAGAGCGATGGCCTTTCCGCGGCCACCTAAGAAGAGGATCTAGGGGGAGTAGAAGTGATGATGCCTTCAGGTTCCTCACATAGGCCAAAAGGTATTCATATTGTTGCCCACTTCTAAAAACACACTAATATCCAAGTGGCATGGATCATATGAGGTATTAGAACAAAAGGGACCTTGTAACTATAACATTTCCCAACCTGATCGCTGCCTAAAAATACAAGTCTACCACATTAATCTTTCAAAAGAGTTGAAGGAAATCCTTCAGTCTAATGCCACCATTTTGTCTAGTTTGTTACCGGAGGATTAGATTAACACTGCTTTAATTCCCCTTCAACTTAGTAACAACCAAAAGCAAGTTCTGCATGATCTTATAAGACAATTTACTGACGTATTTAGAGAAGAGCCAGGAGAAGTGAAGGATATTTATCATCCCATCAGCACTCTAGAAGGCAAAGGGTCCATTCAAACCCTTAACGATTACCTGAGTCCTGAAAAGAAATCATCATCTAGGAAGTCAAGCATATGCTTGAGGCTAATATTATTGAACCATCTACTAGCCCCTGGTCCTCCCCTATCGTGTTGGTGGCAAAGCATGATGGGAGTTGGAGGTTTTGTATCGACTTTAGAAAGGTATCTGCCTTTGACGCTTACCCAATGCCACGTATTGACTTATCTTATTGGCTGGTTGGGAAATTCTGTCTATCTCTGTTCCATAGACCTCACTAAAGGCAATTGGCAGGTTCCACTATAAGAGCCTAACAAAGAGACATCTGCCTTTGCTACTCCAATAGGTCTTTTTCAATTTAAGTATTAAAGTACATGGGGCTAGCGCAACATTTTAGACCTTAATGGATACAATTCTACAACCCACTCAAACTTTTGTATAGCATGGCATAGACGATTTGTGATACACAGTAAAACCTGGGAAGAGCATCTGTATCACCTGAACACAGTAATGCAAGTATTAAGAAAAGCAGAACTAACCGCTAGCCCCAGAAAATGCAAACTAGCTCATTCTGCAGTCAAATACCTAGGTTTCTTTATGGGTAATGTCCAACCCCAGCAGGAAAATGTTACGGCTGTCCTTGATACCCCCACACCAAAAACAAAAATAGACCGGAGAGCATTTTTGGGGTTAATCGGCTACTACTGCCGATTTATCCTAAACGTTTCAAGCACAACCTCCCGACTCACAGACAAACTGAAAAATGCTAAGCCCCAAAATATCAGGTAGTATGAGGAGGATGCTATTTGTTACACCACCTTAAAACAGAACCTGTGCAAGAGCCCTATTTTGAAAGTAGCAGATTTCTCCAAGGAGTTCATCTTACAGACCGATGCTTCCTTAATGGGAATAGGAAGCGTTATCTTTCAAAATCATGATGGACTAGAACACCCGATATTACATATCAGTAGGAAGCTATTTTTTGGGAGAACTACTCAGTTATCAAGCTTTAGGCACTGGCAAATAAGTCGGCTGTACTCCATCTCAAATACTGCCTATTAGGCAACAGATTTCTACTAATCCCATTTAGTGTGGATTCATCAAAGAAAAGAGTCCAATCCAAGAGCTATGCGATGTGTCTGGCCCTTCAGCCAAACTGTTTCACAGTGGAACACCAAAAGGGTCGAGAACAAGGCATAGTTGACTTTCTCTCCTGATTTCCATGTGAAACATCCAGGTGCAACACACATAGGGGAAGGGTATGTGAGGGAACGGCGGGCATCCTTAGATTCTGCTCTCAGGTGGCCAGGGAAAGGCCATCGCCGACCCTGTGGGTGGATATACAAGGGAGGATCACCTGGGTGGAGGGACCTTGGGTAGTGGGGAGAGGATGGGCCTCATTACAAATCTCCCGGTATGGAAACAACGGTGGCGGTAAACCCGCCGCCACTGTTGTTTCCATGCCAGGCGATCACAACTCCTGTAGGCGGGAGGTGATGTTCCCGCCAGGACTGACCTGGCGGGTTTAACACCGCCCGCCTGTAGGCTGACGAGGAAATACCGGCAGCATTACGAGATGCTGCCGGTGTTTCCATGATCCCCATTCCCATTGAGTCCTATAGTACTCAATGGGAATGGGGATTAACACCATTCCGCCTCCGTGATTCCCGGAAAACCGGAGTTGTAATGCCCCGGTAATTCTGGGAATCACAGAGGCGGAATGGTAATACGAGTCTGGCAGTAACAAGGCCGTTTTACTGCCTCGGTTACCGCTGGACTCGTAATGAGGCCCGATGTCTTTGGGTGAGACATGGTATCCCCATTTCCATTGTCAGAATTAACCCTACCCTCCCCCTGGCATTGTAGGTTATTTTCAGTCATTACCTCTTTCTTACAACACAAAATGTTCCACAACCATTTCACTTTAAGACTGGGACGAGGAGGAGGCATAGCCAGGCAAGTCCAGCTAATAGGTGTAAATATGGTCAGGCAACTAAAGACAAGGACTTGCACCTGTAACCATTTAACAGGCCCCAGGTGCATAAAAGGGTAGGCCACCAGGGAAACAGAGGGAGAAACATGTCTGGAGAGCATTACGTGGCTGGTAGACGTGGAGCAGGCTAGAGAGGGGCCGGCAGGAAGGACGCAGTGAGCAGAAAAATGGTGAAAGAGAAGCCGGGGCTCGACCGGGGGTTGAGAGATCTGCAGTACCCCTTGTCTTGTGTACACAGCCAGAGCTGTTGGACACTGAAAGCTCCCGAGCACTGCAGGCCTGTCACACTCACCTGTGTCTCTGCAGGAGCAATGGATGAGCCTCCTTTGACCCCGAGTTCTCACTTCCCCTGTTTCACCTGGTGGAACACCTGTCAAATATAAGATGCACACTCAGACCTGGGTTCACCTGATTCCCCTTGGCCCCTTCCCTTCTCTCTACTATGTGCTGTGATGTCTCCTAAGGGCTTACCTTGGTTTTTAGTGGGGTGTGCACTCCATCCTGCATTCGCAGGGGCGCGATTCTATGGGAGGTTCACAGCCCTACACTCGTAGGGATGATGCCAATGTCTGTTTGCCAGTTCTGATGCCACACGCTGTTATGTTTTCACAGCAAGGCAGAGTGTTCCATGTGCTAGTTCCTTCACTAGCAAGAAAGTCCTTTCCACACGGCGAACGTTGCGCGATGGATTTTGAGAGTCCGGTATTGTCTGAATTGTCTTTATTTTGCCAAAGGTATCTTGGGTGAGTAGCGATGCATGTAGAACTCAGAACCACCAGAAGATGTGCGCTGCATTATAGGTTCAAGCGCACCATGTAATGTCTCTCCTTTCCTTTGAAGGAGTGGATTATGGAGTGCTTGTGCCACGAGTCTGTGTTCATCTCTACTGGTGAGCCTTGGAGGTCTGGTAAGTATGCACAGAGGCTTCGGTAAGTAAGCACAGCGTTACTGGAGCGAGCGCAGTAAGTAATGTCTCTCCTTTCTTTTGCAGGAATTTGGGCGCTCAGGCTACGAACCTGGATTCCAGCGTAGCAGGAAGATTCGGTGAGTATGCGCAGCGTTACTGGAGCGAGCGCACTAATGAAAGTTCTTCTTTGTGCTTACAGGTGCTGGTGTAGGTTTCACCTCGTGTCCGGGGAAAGCTGCGGCGTGGAAAAAGCACGGAGGATGATCCGGAGCAGGCAAGCAGAAGCAGGATGATCCAGAGCAGGTAAGCAGAAGCAGGATGATCCGGAGCAGGTAAGCAGAAGCAGGATGATCCAGAGCAGGTAAGCTGAAGCAGGATGATCCGGAGCAGGTAAGCAGAGGCAGGATGATCCAGAGCAGGTAAGCTGAAGCAGGATGATCCAGAGCAGGTAAGCAGGAGCACAGTGAGTGTGTTGCTGATGCAGCTTACAGAAAGCAACACGAAGCACTGGAAGAATCTAGGGTGTGGCTTATATAGCCAGCCACACCCAAACACTAGAGAGCTCATGGACTTTCATGCACTTCCTGTTTGGCAACAGGATGTGGTAACCAGGAAGTTACTACAAACACCAGGAAAGAATTAAAAGAAGGTATCTGCTATGGGTTTTTTGTGTGCCTATGCCAGGCCTGCCAAGCCCCCACCCAGCTTGCCCCGACTACATGCCTGGTACCCATGACAGTCTTCCCCCTCAACAACCCTCCCAATGGTGTGAGTGTGGGTTTTGGCTTATCAGGATTGTCCCGATGGAATTTTCGCACCAATCAGGGGGGCAGGCACGTGTGGGCTGGGTTCCCATGATCTTTCCTGCAGTCCGTACCCCTTCCAGTCAACCAAGTAATACAGAGTCTTTTGTACTAGTTTGGAATCTAATAAGTTCTTTACCTCATATTCGGGTGCTTCTTCACCCACTTGTATGGGTGCGGGAGGTGTGGAGGTTCGGGTTCCTGGCTGTACTGGCTTTTAATAGCGACACATGACATACGGGATGTATACGCATATGTTGAGATAACGCCAGTCTCATGGCTGCTGGATTAATCACTGTCTCTATCGTATATGGGCCGATGTAGCTAAGCTGACATTTCTTTTGACCTTTTAAAGCAATGTGTTCAGATGCCAGCCAGACCGAGTCTCCTGCTTGATAACCTGGGGCTTTTCGTCGATGGCGATCAGCGTTTCTTTTTTGTGTTTCTTTGGCTTGCTGTAGGTGTTTGCTGGCCTCCCTGGCTGTTTTAATGATGGTGGTGTGCAGATTCTTTACCGTGGGCATCTCTATGTTTTCTGGCGGGTCATAGACAGATGTTCTGGGGTTTCGACCATATATAGTAAAAAAAAAGGTATTGCTTGGGTTGGTGAGTGTGTTGAATTGTTGTAGGCATACTCTGCCATCCATTGTATTTCTGTCCTGCTTTGACTTGTTTGGTGTAATAGACAGTGCAAATACTGTTACATTGTCTAGTTCGTGCGCTCGGTTTGACCGTCCATTTGAGGATGGTGTGGTGTTCGAGCTAAAAAACATGGCGCTGGTGCGCAGTGTATTCTGGGGGAACTCAGAGCCATAATGGATATTTATCCATGCCTCAGTGGAAAGCTGCACTTGCTTTGCGAAACAACATGTTTTCAACGTTATTCGCTGATGGGTTTGGAATGCAGGCATTCTCAGCCAAGGACACGGTGCTGGGAAAGCTAAGATCCGCAGGTGCCGGCTGGTACCTGATAACAAGGTTTGTTTTGGTTTGCTATGCTTGCGCCAAGGTTTTGAGATGAGTTATGGATTTGTTTTCCGGGGCGTTTAGGAGAGGGAAGCGCTTTGGTCCTTGAGGTTACTGTCGGTTGACCCAGCTGGCAACCAACGGTCACCCATCAATGTGCAAGCGCATTGCCAGAAGGTTCGAGAAGTTGCCACCCCTTGTTGAGGAGGGCATATATGCGGAAACCCTCAATGGTCAGACGGGATAAGCACAAAGACCTCAGTCGGAGGGGGGACGCCCTGGTCCGATATACCTGTGGGCTGTTGTGCTCTTGGCCTGGCTGTTATCGGGGTCTTTCAGCCGCTTCTGGCGAGATGAGGTTTCGTCAAGTTACGCCCATGGTGATGTATTCTTGCTAATTTACTGTCTTTCCTATGATGTATCTGACCTATGCGTGTATTGTATATATGCCTAACTATGAATAAATAGCCGTATAAGTGCTACTTACTCTCTAAGCATGCGTGTGGTTGTAAGTCATTGTGTTGTCTACCTGCGTTCAAAGTATTGGCTCTGCGGCTATACTGGTGATAAATTACTGTCAGGGCACTATTGGCGAGCAATACAGATGGTGACTAGAGGACATCTACTCTCGTCAGGGCCTAACATTTCTTCCAAAAAAGAGATACAAATTGGCTGCCTCTGTCGGAGATGATTATGGTGGGGAATCCGTGTAACTTGACGATTCGGTCTCGAAAAACCTGCGCCAGAGTCAGAGCTGAAGGAATACCTTTCAGAGCTATGAAATGGGCCATTTTGGAGAAGAGGTCCACTACTACAAAGATGGTATTATAACCTGAGCTGGGAGGTAAGTCAGTGACAAAGTCCATTGATACTGTGTGCCAGGGCGCTGGTGGGATGGTGATTGGCTGAAGGAGGCTGGCTGGTTTTTGCCTGGATGTCTTGTATTGTGCACACACCTCACAGGTGCCTATGTAGGTAGCAATATCCTCTCACCAAGGTGACCACCAATAGGATTTGCATACTTTCTTCATGGTTTTAGCTATACCTGGATGGGCTTCCAACAGCGAGTCGTGGTAGTCAGACATAATTGCTTGTTGCAGATCCTTAGTTGGAACGTAGAGACGTTTTTGGTAATATGGTAGTTTGTCTTGAATGGTGAACTGTTCTCCCTTCTTGTCCCAATCCATTAGGTCTCTTTCAGACATACTTTTTTTTATAGCTTCCTGCAGTGTGTTTAACAGAGATGGGCCAATGCAGAACCCGAGAATTGTGTGGCTAGGTATGCTCTCCACCGGGTTAGGGGCATTATAGACATCCTCTCCTGTGCCAATGCGGGATAACGCATCCGCTTTCCCGTTCTTAACTCCGGGGCGGTAGGTGATCACAAAGCCATATTCCATTAAGGATAGGGCCCAACAAAGCTGTCTTGAAGACTGAGCTTTCGATGAGCGTACATATTGCAAGTTCCGATGATCTGTTATTATCGCGATGGTGTGTTTTTCTCCAAGTAAGTAATGTCGCCATTCGCACAGTGCACTCTTGATTGCTAGAAGTTCTTTCTCAGAAATCGCATAGTTCAATTCTGCTGGGGAAAATGTTCTCAAACAAAAGGCAATGGGATGAAGGCATCTGGTTTTGGGATTCTGTTGGGACAACACAGCCCCCATGGCAATGCTTGAAGGGTCCATTTCCACGATGTAAGGTAAATCGGGCTGCGGGTGTTGTCGTTTTGGGGCTGAGGTGAATTTTTCCTTCAGGGCTCGAAAGGCTTCTTCCACCGCTGGTGTCCATTCGAATTTTCGGTGTTTAGGCAGTAAGGACGTAATTGGGTGTACTAAATGTGAGAATCCTGGTATGAAGGGTCAATAGAAATTCGCAAAACCTAAGAAACTCTGTACTCCCTTTACAGACATGGGTGAGGACCAAGTGAGGATTGCCTCCACTTTCCTATTGTCCATCTTGATTCCCTGCGGTGTCAGTACATATCCCAGAGACTCCACCTCGGTGACGTGGAAGGAACATTTTTCAAGTTTTGCATGCAGTTGGTTTTCACGCAGTTTGCGGAGCACTGCTCGCACATGGGTTACATGTTCTTGGGGAGTGGTGGAGTAAATCAGAATGTCATCGATGTAGACGACTGCGCAGACATCGAGGAGTTCCCATAACATATTGTTCATAAAATGCTGGAACGCAGCTGGGGCATTGTAAAGCCCAAAAGGCATGACCTGATATTCGTAGAGACCATAGCGGGTACCGAACGCAGTCTTTTACTTGTCCCCTTTCTTCATGCATACCAGGTGATATGCACCATGTAAGTCTGGTTTTGTGAAAATCTTTGCTTGTCTCACCTGGTCTATGAGTACTGGTACTTGTTCTTTATGGTGACATGATTTAGGACCTGGTAATCGATACACGTTCTTAAGTCCCCCCTCTTTCTTAGGTACGAAGAAGAGTGGGGAGGCGGCTGGTGACTTAGATGGTCTAATGAAACCGTTGGCCAGGTATTGATCTAAATAAATCCGTAGATGAGTGTTTTCTTCCTAGGTTAACGCATACATGCGGCTGCACAGTACTTATGCCCCTAGTAGCAGATCGATCTGGCAGTCATAAACTCGATGTGGTGGTAACATGTTAGCTTGCTCCTTTGCGAACACGTCCTGGAACTCCTGGTATTCCGCTGGTAAGGTCCCCATCAAACCTAAACCTGCTATCTTTTCCTGTGAAGCTAACAATGTGCTTCTCTGGGTCCCTTTGTTGTCATAGCAAGAGACACATTCCGTGGGAAAGAGTAAGGTTCGCGCTCACCAATCTATCCTTGGGTTGTGCGTCTCTAGCCACAGTATCCCAAGAATCAGCTGGAATTGTGGTGCTGCGATAAGGTCGAATCTAATACCTTCCCTATGACCATCTTGGCCCCTGGGCCTCTTCCCTTCTCTCTACTATGTGCTGTGATGTCTCCTAAGGGCTTACCTTGGTTTTTCGTGGGGGTGTGCACTCCATCATGCATTTGCATTCGCAGGGGCGCAATTCTATGGGAGGTTCACAGCCCTACACTCATAGGGATGATGCCAATGTCTGTTTGTCGAGTTCTGATGCCACACGCTGTTATATGTCTTCGCAGCGAGGCAGAGTGTTCCATGTGCTAGTTCCTTCACTAGCAAGAAAGCCCTTTCCACACGGCGAACGTTGCTCGGTGGATTTTGAGAGTCCGGTATTGTCCAAATTGTATTTATTTTGCCAAAGGTATCTTGGGTGAGTAGCGCTGCGTGTAGAACTCAGAACCGCCAGTAGATGTGGGCAGCGTTATAGGTTCGGGCGCACCATGTAATGTCTCTCCTTTCCTTGGCAGAAGTGGATTATGGAGAGCTTGCAGAAGTCCAATGTACAGGTGGGCACCACGGTAATAAGATACTTTAATATAGGTAATGTTTGTTTAGATAAATTGTTTAAATCAATGTTTTGACCTGGAGCTACCAGTCTGTAAGTGATCCTATGGCATCCGGATCGCACTAAACAGATTTGAAGAAAAAGTAAGGTAATAATACCGTACTTAAGACTGGTGCTCTCAGTTGACCTTAAATAAGGTTGCACAATTAATTATAACTCTTGCGTGAAGTACTTATAATGTCATACAAATGTATCACCAGACGGTACATGGTTTCCCAAAAGAAATGTTTAATTCACATTTCTTGGCTTTATGTTTCTTAGTTAGTTCAAATATTGCGAGGCAACTCGAAATAGATAGGTCAATTATTCAAAAAAGCACATATGCCAATGCATTTCGGTCTATGACCATCTTCAGGGCTGTACTGAAGTGAATATAAAATCTAAACAGTGTTAACATAATTCATTTATCGAAAGGCACATAAATGCAATTCATGGTTCAAAAAAAAGTAAAGCACATACCCCAGGTAGATCCAAATCAATGTTGAAAATGCGGGAGGAAGGTAAAGGAAAGTGTGTCAGAATCGCCATATTACTAAGTATTTACAATTATTTACCATCTTTGTATACAGCAACCTGTACCTGCTAAATGCAAGTTGTCCTCTCCTATGAATGCGTTCGAAGAAGGTCTCCAAAGTTCCTATTAATTACCAGAGGGGAAGTATGTATTACTATTTCTATCGCTATATCCAGATGTGTAACTCAGCCGATAAGATCAGTGAGCTCTTACCTGCACACGTATGTCTCGCGCGCAGAACCGATCGCGCTCGAAGAGGAAGCGAAAGTAAACCGCGCACGAGCATTAATGCTTTTAAGGGTTGTCATGGGAACGTGGGCGAGGCGTCGAGCAGCAGCGAGAATGCCGCTGTACGTATGCCTCGGGACCCACCGCCCTGCGGGAGCGCAGGGGGGCGGGACTGTTGCCATGGCCCTCAGGTGTATGCGTGTTGTGCGTTGCTATTGGAAGCTCTAACTGGTATGTATAGGTGTGGACATGTCCTCGGTAATTAGTTGTGGTTAGTAAGGTTTCAAGTGCAATTAACACATACGTGTTCTATTAAAGTCAACAAATATTATATTGGTGTTAGACTTGGTCGGAAATCTGATTATGTGGAGTAAATCGCGTGACTAACAAAAACTATTCAAAATATTTCATAATGTACAATCAGTGCATGTCCATAAAAGTACAAGAATACAAAGATACACAATCAAGTTCAATCACACGTTTACAATGTGTCATCAATAATATCGGAATATGGTCCATAACGCCTCACCACCGAAGCCAACACATTGAAGAAAAGCCATATTGCTGAACAATCTGTAAACTTGGCCTTATTAGAGGAAACACATATAGTTGATCTCTTCGTTGATTCCCTTAGGTGTAAGGGAACTTAGTCCGTCTATCCAAAATGTTTCCCGTTGATCAATTCTTTTTTGTAGATCCTCATGTTTCTCTCTTCTTTGGACTCTTTCCAGGACTACAAATTTGATCTGTGCCAAATTATGTTGTTTGCTCTGCCAGTGTCTCGCTACTGCGGAGCTTGCAGTCATGTTCCTGATGCAGGATCTATGTTCATTCCAGCTGATCTTTGCTGTGCGTTGTGTTTGTCCGACGTAGTACAAACCACAAGGACATTTGATTCCATATATAATTCAAGCTGTATCGCATGTGGCATAGCCTTTAAGCTTTATTTTTTCTCCAGTGTAGGGATGGTTTATGGTTTGTCCTTTCATGATGTACCCACAGTTGCTACAGTTCAGGCATGGGAATGTGCCTATGCGGTCTGTACTTTTCTTCTTCTGTGGGGGTCTGGTATGGACTAATCTATCTTTCAAGTTGGAACTTCTCTGATAAGCAAATGTGGGAGTTTCTTTAAATAGGTGTTCTACCCTTTTGTCGCATGTCACAGTGTTCCAATTCTTTTTTATGATTGACTTGATCCGATTGCTTTGACGTGAATACTTGGATACGAACACTAGTGGGGGAGAGGTATCTTTTTTGCTTATTCTTGGTTTGAGTAGTTCTTCTCTATCCTGTGCAACAGTGCGTATTTCTGCCGATGTAATTTCCTCTTCTGAATAACCCCGTGCAAGAAATTTTGTACCCATTTCTCTGACAGCTGTTTTATATTCACTCTGGTTGCTGACAATCCTTTTTACTCGGAGCAATTGACTGTAGGGTAGATTCTTGATGAGACTGGGTTGATGGAAACTCAGTCTCTGTAACAAACTATTTCTATCTGTGCTTTTCCGATAGATTGTTGTTTGGTATTCTGTTTCTGTGACAGTGATCTCAACATCAAGAAAATGGATGGATTTGCGTGAATATTCATATGTGAACTGTATCCGTGGGTCTATGTTGTTAATGTAGCCAAAGAATTCTAGCAGGTGTGATTCTGTGCTCTTCCAGATGCCAAAAATGTCATCTATATACCGGATCCAAATGACGAGGTCTTGATTCCATAGATTATTCGTCAGGACATGTTCTGTTTCAAATTTATGCATAAATGAGTTCGCATATGAAGGGGCCATGGTTGCCCCCATGGCAGTGCCTGCAACCTGTAAATAAAATGAGTCTTTGAACTGGAAGTATGAGTTGTTACTGATAAATTCCAAAAGTCCCATGATAAATTCTTTTTGTGCAGCTATTTCTCCTTCTCTCAGGAGCATCCACTCTACTGCTTCTCTGCCCAGGTCATGAGGAATCGATGTATATAGGCTTTTAACATCTACCGTGAAGCAGATGTTGTTGTTGCTGAATGGGATGGTTCTGAGGTGTTGCAAAAAATGAGTAGAATCTTTAATGTAAGTACTTGTTTTTTGAATCAATGGCTGTAAAAAATAGTCAATGTATTTACCGAGTGGTTCAAGGATACTGTTGATCCCTGCTACTATAGGTCTTCCCAGAGGTTTCTGTATGTCCTTATGTATCTTTGGAAGAGTATAGAAATGTGGTATTTTCAGATGTGTATTGGTCAGAAATTTCTTTGTGTTATGGTTAATCCATTTCAGTTCCTCTGCTCTTTCTAGAAGTTTCTCTAGATTGCACCGGATCTCTTCTGTAGGCTCTGAATCAAGTGTTGCATAAGTATTGATGTCACTGAGCTGTCTATGACATTCTTCTTCATAATCGTTCGTATTGAGTAGAACTAGGCCTCCTCCTTTATCAGCAGACCGTATTGTTATCGTGTCATCTCCATAAAGGTTTTTTATGAGTTTAAGCTCATGGGGTTTCATGTTCTGATTCCTTGGATGTCTGAATTTGATCTTCTCGAGGTCTCTTGTGACCTGTTTCTGGAAGATATCCATCGAAGGGACTGAGATCGGAGGGATGAAGTTGCTCTTACCTCTGAATTCTTTGAAATCTGAGTCCTCTATATTTCTGGATTTTCTTCTTCTAGCTCGCTGAAGAAAACCTTCAATTTCATTTTACGAACCAGTTTGTATAGTTCAATTTTGGAATCAAATAAGGTGCTATCGTACGTGGGAACAAAGCTGAGTCCTTTTTGTAATGTTTTGATTTCACTTAAAGTTAGATTTCTAGAGGACAAATTAATCACTATGTTTTCTTCTGTTGTTGTCTCGTATTTGGTTTTGCCTTTTGCTTTTCCCCCTTTGTGTTCTCTTCTTCCTATTCCTAAAAAAGGCTCTTTTCCTCTGTTGGGGGTTTCTGTTGTGTCTGCTGTGCTCGATGATCCTGGTGTAGCTTCTTCCTCTTGGTTTGGTGTTTCTCTCTTGGTATCGGTTCCGGAGCTGGATGTCTCACTTGTGAAGTTTTGTTTAGGTTTCCTTAATGGAGGACCATATTTCTCCATCCATGTATAAACTTCGTCCTTCAGATAATCATACGTATCGCGTTTAAATTTTCAGATTTGTTTAGCTTCTAGTTCCGCTTTATATCCAGATAATTTATTATTGATATCCTCCAGAATAGAGTCTACTTCTTCTCTGTTTAATGTTGCAACTAAAGCCTTCTCGATTTCTTGGATCTCCTCTCCCAGATCTTTAAGATCTTTGGCCAATTCTTGTATGGTAAATAAAATCAGGTCTAGGGAACACTTGTTTAGTATGGCTTCCCATTTCTTTACGAAAGCTTTACTCTCCTTGCATAAGGTAGGTCTCAGTTGTAGGCGTCTTGGTATTCTTTGGCTTTTATAGTATCTCCCCAATGTTATCGCATTAAGTTTACGATTGATCTCCTTTCTTATCAGATATTCCAACTGTTTTATTTGGCTGGTTGGATCTTGTTTTTTGTTGCTTGTTGCACTGAATCCACTGTCGGTGATGAGACCAAGGATTTAGTTCGCCTCTTCGGCTGTGAAGCCTAACATGTCTGCTCTATTCGTCGTTAAGCCTTCAATGTCGGCAAATGACATTATTCTTGATAATTATAATTCTGCAGAAAAAATTGTTTTAGTTCAGAAAGTGTGTGCCTCCACCTTGGGTATGCCTAGGCCAAGTTACAGAAGTCCAATGTACAGGTGGGCACCACGGTAATAAGATACTTTAATATAGGTAATGTTTGTTTAGATAAATTGTTTAAATCAATGTTTTGACCTGGAGCTACCAGTCTGTAAGAGATCCTATGGCATCCGGATCGCACTAAACAGATTTGAAGAAAAAGTAAGGTAATAATACCGTACTTAAGACTGGTGCTCTCAGTTGACCTTAAATAAGGTTGCACAATTATTTACAACTCTTGCGTGAAGTACTTATAATGTCAAACAAATGTATCACCAGACGGTACATGGTTTTCCAAAAGAAATGTTTAATTCACATTTCTTGGTTTTATGTTTCTTAGTTAGTTCGAATATTGCGAGGCAACTCGAAATAGATAGGTCAATTATTCAAAAAAGCACATATGCCAATGCATTTCGGTCTATGACCATCTTCAGGGCTGTACTGAAGTGAATATAAAATCTAAACAGTGTTAACATAATTCATTTATCGAAAGGCACATAAATGCAATTCATGGTTCGAAAAAAAATAAAGCACATACCCCAGGCATCCGGTATATAGATGACATTTTTGGCATCTGGAAGAGCACCGAATCACACCTGCTAGAATTCTTTGGCTACATTAACAACATAGACCCACGGATACAGTTCACATATGAATATTCACGCAAATCCATCCATTTTCTTGATGTTGAGATCATTGTCACAGAAACAGAATACCAAACAACAATCTATCGGAAAAGCACAGATAGAAATAGTTTGTTACAGAGACTGAGTTTCCATCAACCCAGTCTCATCAAGAATCTAGCCTACAGTCAATTGCTCCGAGTAAAAAGGATTGTCAGCAACCAGAGTGAATATGAAACAGCTGTCAGAGAAATGGGTAAAAAATGTCTTGCACGGGGTTATTCAGAAGAGGAAATTACATCGGCAGAAATACGCAATGTTGCACAGGATAGAGAAGAACTACTCAAACCAAGAATAAGCAAACAAGATACCTCACCCCCACTAATGTTTGTATCCAAGTATTCACGTCAAAGCAATCGGATCAAGTCAATCATAAAAAAGAATTGGAACACTGTGACATGCGACAAAAGGGTAGAACACCTATTTAAAGAAACTCCCACATTTGCTTACCAGAGAAGTTCCAACTTGAAAGATAAATTAGTCCATACCAGACCCCCACAGAAGAAGAAAAGTACAGACCGCATAGGCACATTCCCATGCCTGAACTGTAGCAACTGTGGGTACATCATGAAGGACAAACCATAAACCATCCCTACACTGTGAGAAAAAATAAAGCTTAAATGCTATGCCACATGCGATACAGCAGGAATTATATATGGAATCAAATGTCCTTGTGGTTTGTACTACGTCGTACAAACACAACGCACAGCAAAGATCAGGTGGAATGAACATAGATCCTGGATCAGGAACAAGACTGCAAGCTCCGCAGTAGCGAGACACTGGCAGAGCAAACAACATAATTTGGCACAGATCAAATTTGTAGTCCAAAGAAGAGAGAAACATGAAGATCTACAAAAAAGAATTGATCAAGGGGAAACATTTTGGATAGACAGACTAAGTTCCCTTACACCTAAGGGAATCAACGAAGGGATCAGCTATATGTGTTTCCTCTAATAAGGCCAAGTTTACAGATTGTTCAGCAATATGGCTTTTCTTCAATGTGTTGGCTTCGGTGGTGAGGCGTTATGGACCATATTCCGATATTATTGATGACACATTGTAAACGTGTGATTGAACTTGATTTTGTATCTTTGTATTCTTGTACTTTAATGGACATGCACTGATTGTACATTATGAAATATTTTGAATAGTTTTTGTTAGTCACGCGATTTACTCCACATAATCAGATTTCCGACCAAGGCTAGCACCAATATAATATTTGTTGACTTTAACAGAACACGTATGTGTTAATTGCACTTGAAACCTTACTAACCACAACTAATTACCGAGGACATGTCCACACCTATACATACCAGTTAGAGCTTCCAATAGCAACGCACAACACGCATACACCTGAGGGCCATGGCAACAGTCCCGCCCCCCTGCGCTCCCGCAGGGTGGTGGGTCCCGAGGCGTACGTGCAGCGGCATTCTCGCTGCTGCTCGACGCCCCGCCCACGTTCCCATGACAACCCTTAAAAGCATTACTGCTCGCGCGCGGTTTACTTTCGCTTCCTCAGCGAGCGCGAATGGTTCTGCGCGCGAGACATACGTGTGCAGGTAAGAGCTCACTGATCTTATCGGCTGAGTTACACATCTGGATATAGCGATAGAAATAGTAATACATACTTCCCCTTTGGTAATTAATAGGAACTTTGGAGACATTCTTCGAACGCATTCATAGGAGAGGACAACTTGCATTTAGCAGGTACAGGTTGCTGTATACAAAGATGGTAAATAATTGTAAATACTTAGTAATATGGCGATTCTGACACACTTTCCTTTACCTTCCTCCCGCATTTTCAACATTGATTTGGATCTACCTGGGGTATGTGCTTTACTTTCTTTCGAACCATGAATTGCATTTATGTGCCTTTCGATAAATTAATTATGTTAACACTGTTTAGATTTTATATTCACTTCAGTACAGCCCTGAAGATGGTCATAGACCGAAATGCATTGGCATATGTGCTTTTTTGAATAATTGACCTATCTATTTCGAGTTGCCTTGCAATATTTGAACTAACTAAGAAACATAAAACCAAGAAATGTGAATTAAATATTTCTTTTGGAAAACCATGTACCGTCTGGTGATACATTTGTTTGACATTATAAGTACTTCACGCAAGAGTTATAAATAATTGTGCAACCTTATTTAAGGTCAACTGAGAGCACCAGTCTTAAGTACTGTATTATTACCTTACTTTTTCTTCAAATCTATTTATGGAGAGCTTGCGCCACAAGCCTGTGTTCAGCGCTACTGGAGAGCCTCAGAGGTCTGGTAAGTATGCACAGAGGCTTCGGTAAGTATGTACAGTGTTACTAGAGCGAGCGCAGTAAGTAATGGCTCTCCTTTCTTTTGCAGGAGTTTGGGCGCTCGGGCTACGAACCTGGATTCCAGCGTAGCGGGAAGATTCGGTGAGTATGCACAGTGTTACTGGAGCAAGCACACTAATGAAAGTTCTTCTTTGTGCTTACAGGTGCTGGTGTAGGTTTCACCTTGGGTCCGGGGAAAGCTGCAGCGTGGAGAAAGCACGGAGGATGATCCGGAGCAGCTAAGCAGAAGCAGGATGATCCGGGGCAGGTAAGCAGAAGCAGGATGATCCGGAGCAGGTAAGCTGAAGCAGGATGATCCAGAGCAGGTAAGCATGAGCACTGTGAGTGTGTTGCTGATGCAGCATACAGAAAGCAACACGAAGCACTGGAAGAATCTAGGGTGTGGCTTATATAGCCAGCCACACCCAAACACTGGAGAGCTCATGGCAGCAGGAAGTGGTAACCAGGAAGTTACTACACACACCAGGAAAAAATTAAAGAAGGTATCTGCTATGGGGTTTTTGTGTGCCTATGCCAGGCCTGCTAAGCCTCCACCCAGCTTGCCCTGACTACATGCCTGGTACCCATGACAAGGCCGCTGGTAGCTTCCGAGAAGGAAGAGCAGAGCTATGTGCAATAAGCAGCAATGTTCAAAGATGGCTCCCAAGAATCTCAAGAGGAGCGAAAGAGAGCCGGAAAGGAGAAAGAAGACGTCTGGAGGAGCGGCCGCATAACGATGAGTGCAAATTAGGAAACACACCCACACCGGGGGACTCCAGGGGCTGCGTGCAGGCATATGTTAATGCTGAACGAACAGAAAACTATGACAGTTGGTTTTTTAAACCAAATTGAGGGTATTTTTTAATGCTGGACAAGCTGCAAAGTGTTATTAGTACTTTTAAGAGACCAACAAGTAAAATTGAATACTACACTAAAGGAAATATATAAGTATATGAACTTTACAGAACAAGTGATGAAAACAATTGATGAGCATCCATGAACAAAGTGAAAAGAAAGTGATGAGCACTTATGAATAATGTGAAAGCAAGGGGATGGAAAAGGGTGAACACCACGGAGTGAGTTATGTGGAAAACACGTTGTGGCAAAGCCAAGAGACTGCCAAGGAGAATCAGAAATGCATGGTACCAATGACACAGGTTCAGAGGAAGAAACCTGTGTTGGCAAGATAGCCACAAGAATATAGAAGTATAACAAAGTGCCAAGGATTATTGGTTGCATGCCCTGTATTGGGTGGACTGTGTGGTCCGACAACTGCACCTAGACTGAGTGACCCCTGCTTGGAAAGAGCCAAGAAAAGCAAAGATAAAGAAGTTGCATTTTACAACAGGTTGCTGAAGAGAATGAGAAAGAGAGCAATCTGTGTGAACTATTTGGAAAGCCTGGATGATTAGGAAATTGAACTGGAACTGTTTTTGAAAGCCAAGAGATTTGAACTGATTGCACTTTTGAAGCTGGAAGAGCTGGATTTATGGTGAAAGGAACCCAGAGACTTTGTGAACTGTGTTGACCTCTTGGGAAAGGAAACCCCAAGGCCTTTTTGAAAATGTTTTGAACTTGTTGAAGGGGAAGCTGGAAAGGAAGCCAAAAGCTGGAAGAAGCTCAGAACTTTATTTGGGACACTGTTTCTGTTGTTGCTGACATCCCTACACATTGTTTATCTTTAGTCGTGAGGACAAGTATAGGGTTTGGGCAAAGACAGACTTTTGAGTTGAACTTACTGACCAAGACTATCCTTAGTTTCTTTAGGTATGGTAATCCCACCTAGCATAGGGCATGCTAGGCTTTGCACCATCCTGACATTGAAGAAGAACTAACCATTTTATTTAGAAAATGTAATCTGTTGTCTGTGTCTTATTTCTTGATGCCTTCACACCACCCAATTTACTCCTTATACTCTAATCCACAGGGTCAGCTGAGCCCGACCCAGAGGGGGCTATTATAACACCATCTTCATTATCCACTGGGTTTTTTGTAATATTAACCACTTCTAGAGGATCCTAAGTAACAGTTGACAGTATAGAAACCAAAAGGTTCCATTAATGGCCCCCTACACTGCAAGACCTCTGTGTTGAAGTGAGTACCAGATTGAAACTCTCTTTGTGCATCCAGTAGGTTTTCTAGAAAATGATTATTATTTCTTGACAACCTATCAAATTCATCATCGGGTGAATTGCATAGTCACCTAGAATGATGTAGGATCGACCTCAATCATTTTCTAGAACCTGACTGACTTGCGGCAGGCAGATTCTATACAGTGCTTGACTTTTTCTGTTTTACAGAATCCCTGCTAGAATGTTTGCCCCAAGGTTGGGTAGGTATATCATCACTTGTAAAAACTATAGTATCCCCACTGAAATCTTGTTGATCCTTAGTTACTGGCTGCATGGGCAACTGAATATTCAATGTAGAAGATAGCGCATCCAGTAACAGAATCAACAGTCCTTTAATATCCAATCAAGTCAATGAGTGAGACTTAACCACGTAGTTTATGTTGTTATAAATTCTGCTAAGTCCCTGTAAAACCAAATTTTAATGCCACAATAGACTGCCCCCCCTTCGGTGAGTCAAAACCTGGGTCCAAGGTTGAGAATTCATAATTAAATCGCTGATTCTCAAAGGAGAAGAAAAATATGATTTAGATCGACTGTTAATTGCAGTTGTAGAGTTAGCAAACAAACATGGTGAAGCACTCAAATAAGTGTCCGACAACTCTAATCCCGCGCCTCTTCTTCCAAACCTATACAAACTTTCATTAATGCAGCAGAGGCGTCTACCTCTGCACCTGCTTGTATTAGGACCAATCTTTGTTGAGCAGCAACCTGTAGCCTTAACTATTTTACCATTGGCCATTCCATCCATTAGTTAAATCTAAATTCAAAGCAAGATTCACCAATTGGGTCAGTCATTGGAGGTCCCACCTGAGGTAAATGTAAATTAGAAGCGGGTCCCGTTGCCGTCTCAAAGCCATCACAAACTGACGGCACCATTAAAGTATTGAGTTGTGTTACTGGGGCCGGAATAGCTTAAACAGCCTGACTATAGGACGTAGCGACTGTAACAGGGAAAAATGTTGTGATTTTTCCACAAGCTTTGGTACCAGCCAACTCAGTAATCGAGGCAACAGCTAGCAACATTAGTAACAGCAGTTTCAAGGGGGTCAGGGTTTGTATTTCTCAGGTTGTAGTGTCTCTCTTTAAGACCCATCTTTCCTTTTGGGGAATTTCCTACAACATCAACATACCCATTCAAGCACAATGTGCAAGCAAATATACCTGCGTAAACCACTGCACTGCTTACATTTGTATCACAGCGATTCAAGATAAATTTGGTCCAAGCTGTGGATACTGCACACTGCCATCAGAATGCCAGAGACTGCACTTGCCACCAGTACTTTGCCCTGAATTGATAGGTTGTTTTCTCCTGCACAAACCATCTGTGAGACAGAGAAAACTTTGCTTCTGGCCCTGGCATCACCAAAGCCTTTCCAGCTCTCCTCACAATTTAGTTTGAACGTTTGAGTACAGGGCAGCAGAGAGGCTCTCCCAGGATCTGTGAAGCATCTTAGCACATTGCTCTATGTCAATAAAGTATTACATTAGGAGCTATTAGACATTAATGGGAGGAAGCAGGACTATTAGCTGGAACTTGTGTCCCTTTAAGATATGTGAATGGTGGGTTATGAGAAATGGGAAGATTGCATAATGCTGTGTAGATTTGTTTAGGTTCACATTACTTTGAATGCTGCACTGTGTCCTTCAATACAGAATAGGGAAAATAATGCTAAAGCCATAGTAGTTTTGACCAACATGTTTCTATGAGTTTCTTTTGAAATGCTAGTTTATAATGTAATGTGTGTTCTTTACAAGGCGTTGCTATAAACAAAGAAGTATTTTAGCACATGAAACTCAAACCAAAAACCTTAATATTTATATAATCGAAACCTGTGAAGATATGTTCTCAAGTGTTTAAATTGGTGACTTGCCGGTTTCACCACTTATCCAAAGTGTGTGACCCTGCACCAATCATTTAATTTCACTGGGTCTTATCTGAGTCCTTGTATGTGATTCAGTTCATAGCTTATGTTAATTATCAAAATAAAAGCCTCATTGTGTAATGGATATAAATGTGCCATATATATATATATATCAGTAAAACAAACTTTGTTAAAGGGACGTTATGGTTAAGTTGCACTACTAAAAACCTGTGAAATTTAGTAAAAAAGAAATTTGTTAAATGGACGTTATGGTTCCAAGTAAAACCAAAAAACCCCTTAAATTCGCTAGTTATCGTAAGATAAGCAACCATAACTCGCGCCACCACCGTGCACTGCTAAGACTAACACCCAGGACATCAACGATGACATCACAAATGTCATTGATGACATCACTGATGACATCACATGTCTAGCTACCTCTTTTTTTGGTCACTGACATATCTAAGTGGCTTTCTTCACTGTCAGTCAGGAATTAAAAAAATAAAAAGTACTAGATTTGTAGACCTTACCCTTCTCATATGTTCTTACAATACTTCCTTGGGGTACAGTTACAACATATGATACATATACATAGGAGAAAAAGGAATCCTGAAACACAAGAATCTTTTCTGTGCATGAAGTTAAATAGTTTGGTTATGAACACTTTCTGGTAATACTGCAGTTTATTTTGCTTACTTTACATTCCCTGCATATACTTCTATTTGGATGCATTGTGGTCTCTTTATATTTTGTGTGTAATAGGACAATTATGCAGTAAAGGAAGCATTTGTAGGTACTTATGTTTCACAGTATGCAAAATTCTGTAATGGAAGCATTTATCATTTTACTATTCAACATGGCAAGATTTGGAATATTGCACCTCTATGGTGCATGCTGCAGACAATGCCTACGTTTCTTCATGAGGTCGTTCATGTACTGAAAGTACTCATTAATGCAATCGCATTCAAATCAATGCATTGCTTAATGAACTATTTGGCATATACTTTTCTGCCAATATTATAATGACAATCCCTTGTGGAGGCTGTGCATGAAAACTAAATCCACATGTGATGTCATCAGTGATGTCATCAATGACATTTGTGATGTCATCTTTGATGTCCTAGGTGTTAGTCTTAGCAGTGCATGGTGGTGGCGCGAGTTATGGTTGCTTAGATTACCATAACTGGCGAATTTCAGGGGTTTTTCGGTTTTACTTGGAACCATAACGTCCATTTAACAAAGTTTTTTTTACTGAATTTCACAGGTTTTTAGTAGGGCAACTTAACCATACCGTCCCTTTAACAAAGTTTTTTTCTAAAGGTCATTGTTTTGTAGTAGTGGCACGTAACCATAATGTAAAGTAACTTCTGACTTAATTGCACACTTTGCGGAGAATGCCACATGACCATATGCTGGCGTACAGGACGGTGACGTGTCCGAGAATCCGTACACACTTAACAATAAGATGTATGCCTCGTGGACAGTGTGGAAATACATTTTATATTGATGTAGGAACGTCCACCTTCAACATTTCCCTTGCAGAGCTCCAACACTTATTCGTAGTCAGCCATTAGCAATGTAGTACACATTCCATACTTTTAGCAAAAGTTCTAGTTATATGAAAACGACATGAGCTAAACCCATCCCTCCTCCCCAAAAAACAGCACCTCTGCTGTAATGAAGGAGCATGAGAAACACTGCCCCTACCTTACAAATAACAAACACACTACATTTCCCCCCCTCCATCTACCCCCCATATTACTGTTTGGTGCCTCTTTCCTCATTTCAGTTTGCAAATTTGCTTATTAGCTGTTCTTAAAAAAAAAAAAAATCCGTAAACAAAGTAAACTTTCCTGTAAGTACCACCTTTCACAGTGTAAACATATATGTTTTTTAAAGTCCCATACGCTCCATTTACTTTATATTTCTCAGTAAAGGACATAGACGCAATAAGATTGTAATTCACAATCTAGATTTGCAAAGCAGTAACGTGTGCTACTCTACTAATAAATAGGATTGCGCGTTATAATTCGGGAAGCCTGTGGCGTCCCGTATTACAAAACAAAATCCTTTCCAAGATGGCCACCATAGAAAGGGAAGGCGGCTGTTCCATACATGGCCCCTCTTCGATTTCCATGGCAGCCTGCAAAAAGCAGAACTATGTGCCGTGACGCAGAAACTGAAAATGAACACACAGCAACGTACAACGTAGCACGTTACATTTTGAAATAATAAACTGCTTTGTAAAAGAAAACATTAACATTTTAGATTTTGTAAAGTACTTTAATTTCACAATAAACTGTTCTACACGATCTGACTATTCCCATTTTCAATTAATTAACTTTGTTTCTTGGGTTTCTTCGAATATGTTAATCGTGATGCACACGTTGTTCTTTTCGCATACGCAACGATTTTGCTTTCCATAAAGCAACTGCTTCTGTTGCATAGTGATTTCCAAGACATCGGCATGCACTTCGCCCTACACCACCATAAAACATGTTATGTTACTCCTAATGGCCACTCCAGTGTATGGACATATGGGTCCGGGCCGGTCGTCTGACAAAACCGTAACAGTTAGGCAGCCGGTCACGAGTACGTGCATCTGGCGTGGAAAGAAACCATCAGTTGGCATTTGGAATCCATGGCAATCACAGTACAGCAGAATGTAGCTGGCTGGAAAACGTAACAGAAAATGCGCATCAATACCCAACCTTCATCATACAAGTGAAAAAAAGACAAAAATAACATGGAAACTGCTACACAAATTGATGTGGTCATACATGATATTTTAAAGAAATAATAGCGGTGAACATGGGTTAACTTATTGATAGTCTACAAAGGGTGGGAATCTGCACTCTCCATAAGTAACAAATAAAAATGCCAACTACAAAGAAATATAGTACCTCTGTTACAATGCCAAATTATTGTTGTGGTAATAAAAAATGTAAACTCGCTGCGGTGTAGAGTCGTCAAAAATAAACGTACACAATATTCACCGTCTCCATTGTCTTTGTTAAACCCAGACAGCAATGTACGTGCACCAAAGAATCTTTTTAGAACTGATATTACATGAGTCTTACAAACATCTTCAATACGTAAGCTTATCAAACGGTATTTTTTCCAAACTTTCACTCCCTGCATTCTTACTGAATTTTCCCTCTGGCTCAAGGTCAAAAAACAATTGACCCTTATGGGTTCAGTCGCATGTGTGGGCCTACTGAGCTCGCAACCAAAAAAGCAAACCAAGTGACCTTCACTCAGAATGAAAATACATTCTGCTTTTGCAACAACATATCTGAATGCATGCATGACAACTGGTACTCCCATACACTTGCAGACTCGCTGTTTCCATCAAACAGTGCATGTGGCTGCCTCAGATTTCAAACTCTAGGACGCCAGTCTGTCTGCAATATTATTTTAAATACATTGTAACATAGATGCAGTAATCCTTCGCCTGTACTCAGTGGACACTATATGAAGCAGCAACTTTCAATTTACAGTATGACATTGGTGACAATAAACCCCACTTTTTGACTTCCTGCTGCCACACCCCATCCCAGCCTCATTAATCCTCACCTTCTGAAACAGTATTTCCTAAGGTTAACAAGTGGAATGGTGTGTTGTTTTATATGTGTTAGTGGTGATGTCCGCATACACCAAGACACAAATGAAAGATGGCGGGCGTAGCAAAAGAATCTGACGCACTTCACGCCGTTCAACATCCAATCAGTGAAGGCGCCACATGTCCGCGGACAGGACGCTACGGATTAGCCAATCAGTATCTTGTCCGCGGAGCGAACAGGGAAGTGTGTCCGCGGAGCGGACATAGATATCACTAATTTTTTGAGACACAGTTTCTGGTAGACGGATTGGCACCAAATTTACAAAAGCACGCTTTTGGGACCAACCGCTGCTCCTGCTGCAAATGTGGTGAAAATCCGTCCAGCGGTTTGGGCTGTTGGCGTGCGCAAAGTTTTTCCCCCATTCAGTCTATGAGAAAAAAATATGTTTTGGGACCCCCCCCTATAGGTTTCCCCCACCCCGGACCAAACATCACCAAACTTTGCGAAAAAATTCACAGTGGGCCATATACAGCTGCCCAAAAAGTGCTCTTCCTATGGAAACAGCAACTTAACCATAACTACACAGCCACTACTGTGGCTCACAGCTCATTTCCTAAGGTTAACAAGTGGAATGGTGTGTTGTTTTATATGTGTTAGCGGCGATGTCCGCATACACCAAGACACAAACTAAAGATGGCAGTCGTAGTGAAAGAATCTGATGCACTTCACGCCGTTCAACATCCAATCAGTGAAGGCGCAACATGTCCGCGGACATGACGCTACGGATTAGCCAATCGGTATCTTGTCCGCGGAACGAACAGGGAAGTGTGTCCGCGAAGCGGACATAGATATCACTAATTTTTTAACCATAACTATACAGCCACTAACGTGGCTGAGAGCCACGGTAATGGCTGTGTAGTTATGGTTAAGTTGCTGTTTCCATAGGAAGAGCACTTTTTGGGCGGTTTATAACTCTGCCGGCCCTGGTCGAATCCACACCAAACTTTGCAAGTATATGGCCCACTGTGAATTTTTTTGCAAAGTTTGATGATGTTTGGTCCAGGGGGAAAAAGTTATAGGGGGGTCCCAAAACATCTTTTTTCCCATAGACTGACTGGGGGAAAATCTTTGCGCACGCCTACAAGCCAAACCGCTAGATAGGTTTTCACCAAATTTGCGGCAGGGGCTTGGTCCCGGAAGCGTGCTTTTGTAAATTTGGTGACAATCCGTCCAGTAGTTTTCTTTAAAACGACCAAAAAGTAGGTCTCAAAAAATGAGTGATATCTTTGTCCACTTCGCGGTCACACTTCCCTGTTTGCTCCGCGGACAAGATACCGATTGGCTAAGGGGCTACCGTCATGACCGCGGACACACGACGTCTCCGCCGATTGGCTGCAGTGAGCCGTGTTCTGCGTCAGATTGTTTGGATGCGCCCGACATCTTGGATCCACCGACAGCGCGGCGGCGACCAGCGGCGAAATGCTATTTCGGAAACTGTTTTGGTGTGTCAGAGTGCTTGGGGAGGTTCAGAGAGTAAGAGATGGGGGAAATACTGTATTTGTTTAGGCGGTAGGTGGTAATGATGTATTCCGTATGCCCGCCTTGTTCGGGATGTTTGTAAGTACAGAAAATGTGGGGGTCTCATAAGGATAGTACTTCAGTCTGTGCTGTGCGCAGGCAACTTGAAACTGTTCTAAGGACACGCGTGGTGTTAGCGAACATTGAAATTGAGTACATGCCGTAGTTACATTTTTTGTTTCTATGGGTGTGCTATTGATTTATACGCCGCCATGGGTATGACATGCTGCGGTGGTTGTGGCCAGGGCCTAGAGTCTTGGGTGCATGGCCGTAGGCTGTAGGCCATACTCCCAAGACGCTAGGCCCTGGCCACAACCACTGCAGCATATCACAGCTATAGATACACCCGTAGTATTGCATATCGATCAGGTGGTTGTTGGGAGGGTCTAGAGTCCAAGAACAAAGTTATAAGCACTGGAGTTATAAGCCACTGAACACCCATACATTCAAATATCTATGGCCTTACACCCAAGACTCTAGTCTCTGGCCACAACCAATGGAGCATATCACAGCTATAGGTATACCCGTAGTATCAAACATCAATCAAGTGGTTGTGGGGAGGGAAAACCAAATTTATACGTAGTGAAGTTACAAGCCACAATCGGTGCAATACGGTGTGGTGGTTCTGGCCAGGAGCTAGAGTCTTGGGTGCATGGCCGAACCCAACAACAATTATAAGCACTGAAGTTATAAGCCAACGTGGGTTTTATATAGTGCGATGGTTGTGGGCAGGACGTAGGCTTTTGGGTGCATGGCTGCTGGCCGTAGGCCATACACCCAAGAGTGTAGACCCTGCCCACAACCACTGCAGCATATGACATTCATACAGCACACCCATACAATCGATTATGTATCTGGTAGGTGTGGGCAGGGCCTAGAGTCCTGGGTGCAAATTGAGTACATGCTACAGTTAAAATGTTTCATTCTATGGGTGTGCTAATGATTTATAATCGACCATGGGTGCAATATGCTGCGGTGGTTGTGGCCAGGGCCTAGGGTCTTGGCTGCATGGCCGTATGCCATACTTCCAAGAATCTAGGCCCTGGCCACAACCACTGCAGCATATCACAGCAATGGATACACCTGTAGTATTGCTTATCGATCAGATGGTTGTGGGGAGTGTGTAGAGCCTTGGGTGCATGGCCGAAGGCCGTGCACCCAAGAACAAAGTTATAAGCAGTGGAGTTATAAGCCACTGCACACCCATACATTGAAAGATCTATGGACATACACCTAAGACTCTAGGCCCTGGCCACAACCACTGCAGCATATCACAGCTCTAGATACACCTGTAGTATCGAACATCACTCAGATGGTTGTGGGGAGGGCCTGCAGTCCCAAGACCACATTTATAAGTAGTGTAGCTACAAGCCACAATGGGTGTGATATGCTGTGGTCGTTGCGGCCAGGAGGTAAAGTCTTTGGTGCATGGCCGAAGGCCATGCACCCAAGAACAAAGTTATAAGCACTGGAGTTATAAGCCACTATGGGTGTTATATACTGCACACACATACATTCAAATATCTGTGGCCTTACACCCAAGACTCTAGCCTCTGGCCACAAATACTGCAGCATATTACAGCTATAGGTACACCCGTAGTATCAAACATCATTCAGGTGCCGAAGGCCATGCACCTGAAACCAAATTTATACGTAGAGAAGTTAGAAGCCACAATGGGTGCAATATGCTGTGGTGGTTCTGGCCAGGACCGAGAGTCTTGGATGCATGGTCAAGGGCCATGCACCCAAGACTGAAGTCATAAGGAGTGAGGTTATAAGTCAGCATGGGTGTGCTGTGGTGCGGTGGTTGTGTGCACGACCTACAGTCTTAGGTGCATGGCTGCAGACCATGCACCCAAGAGTAAACTTCTAAGTAGTGAAATTATAAGCACCATGGTTTTGATATGCTGCGATGGTTGTGGGTAGGATGTATAGTCTTGGTTGCTTGGCCGCAGGTTGTAGGTGGTAGGTTATACATCCAAGAGGCTAGGCCCTGCCTACAGCCACTGCACCATATTACTGCCATGGATTAGACGTATAGATTCGAATATGTATGACATGTGTGAAATTATACTTACTGTTTACTTTGTTGAGAATCCATTTATTTCTTACATGACTTTAGTACTTGGCGGAAAAATCCTGTTTTAATTTCTGTGATAAAAGAAAAGAGCATGTTAGTGTTTGTATTTTATAAAGACTTATTACATTGTACTGTAGACATTTTAGCTTTTTTTTAACCCTCATATTTAGTTTACAAACCAGTGTACTGTGCATTTTGCTCAGTTTCTGTGTTTGTTTCTCAAATCCTTGGATCTGAAGAACCCTTTCTTTGCTATGCTACAAACTATTCCTTTGTTTTCTTTGAGTGTTTACTTGTTGTTTCTGATTAATGTTATGTCTGTTGGCTTGTTGCAGATATTTGAAAACAGTTAGATACCTGTTGGTGTATTCTAACTGTGCATTTTCTGTTACGGATCTGTGGTATTCATTTATCTGTGTGGTTGTTGTACACTCTTGGGCAGTTAGATACCTGTTGGCGTATTCTAACTGTTTATAGTCTTTTACTTGAATTTTTGTTCATGTTGAAGTACACACTAGTTATAAAATTGTGTCTTTAAGAAGAGTACATATGCATTTGTAAGATTAGCTGGCAATCTCTGCTTTAGAGTAATGGTGCTATCATTACATTCGAACCATCCACATTTCTTCTTAATGTATGCAGTGTAGTGACCTGCATTGGTTGTAGCTCCTGCGTGGTAGATTATACCCATTGTTGTAAAGGTTTTCTTCCCAAGTGACACTTGACCGTGTGTGAATCCTGTCAGCTTGCAGTTGTTTTTGGTACCATCTGCATTGTAACATAGAAGCATAAGTTTTATGTAGTTACTATGTGTTTGTATCAGTAAGGTTGAGCGAATATCTGAATTGCACATAGTACATAATCTGTAATGGTTTGTATTCTGTACAAGTTGCTGAAATGGAATGGATTCACAATTAGGTATGGATACATACACAAATCGCTCATTTGGGATTTGTTCCTGTATCACATTGTTACAGAGAGTGCACGTATGTTTCCACATGTATGAAATCTGGAAGATTTCATTTATAGGTATGTTTTTGTTTTCCAGTACTTGTAGTAAGTACATTAGAAATTCTTGTGGATCTTCTTGTGAGTTTATAGTGAATCTCACCATTCCAGCACAGTAGTCCAATTCTTGTCTTATTCCGTGAACACTGTACGTGTTGTTACAATGAAGGACTAACATTTGCAAACACAACTGGTCTGTACTGTGTAAGTAAATATTGTTAACAATTGGTGGCAATTGAAATAGAATATTCATCGTTACATTTGCATAGCAACTTACACCAGTTTCATTTGAAAATTTGAATGGACCAGCTAGTTCTGTCTCTGAGTGCTTTTTTCGGAGTTTCTGTTCCTTCTTTGAAGAAGTACCTGATTTACTTTTCCTAATAGGTTCTTCTTTGCTTGTGGTAATTGATGAAGTTTTAGCTTCTTTTGTTTTCTTTGAAGGATTTGCCGTCAGATTCCGTTGCATTTCTGTTTGAATTAGTTTTCTTTTACCACGTTTTACTTTTTCTGGAACAGGATATGATTTCAGATGTGGGGTGTACAGTGAACGCAGTCTATTGTATTCTAAAATGCAAGGAATATCAGCGTTCAGTTTACTTGCATCAAAGTTGATTAGAAATAGACCGTCAAGTGTACGTAAGCGTGATAGTGCTATGTAGCTCATGCCTTCTTTAAAGACTGTGTTTCCTATATCTATCTATGCTTTGTCTAGGGTAAGACCTTGGGATTTATGAATGGTGACTGCATATGCAAGAGTTAGAGAAAATTGTTCTCTACGTACATACATGTATTTGAAGAGAAGGGATCGAGCAGTTGATCACCCTATCCTTCTCACTTCTGAAAGTTTGTCAAAGCGAATATTGACAAACTGAATGTTGTTGCCAATATGAGTATGTTTGGAAGCCAACAACTGTACCCAGTGCACCATTAACTAGCCCTTGCTCCACGTCAAGGTTACGTTTAAGCATTACTCTACAATTTAAGGATAATTTTAATATTTTTTCCAACCCAGCTGTGTTGGAGATTGAATTTTCTAAGGTATTTAGTCTTGTTGTGGCTTGCTCACACATGGGTAGTGTCATTCCATGTACGTCTAGTTTGTCTGTGGCGCAAATTTCCATTATTGGTTGCATTTCTTTTTTTAACATTGTTTCATTGTATTTGAAACAGCTTGCAAGTGTTGGCATTAAGGCCATATAATTGACATTTTTGTGCGCTAATTGTTCCATAACATCAGTAGCACATGCGTTATCGCCATAAAGTGCATGAATGTGCCGGTTTTTCAATATTGCTTGTGATTCTTGAGATACTACACCAACTCTAAAAGAATTAAAAATGTTGGCATAAGTGAGATCTGCAGATTGCCCCATGTTTTCTGTTAATTCTCTGTATTGGAAATGCTGCCAACAGTTTTACGGCAGAGTTTGTGTCCTAAGGTTTTAAAAATAGGTTCACCTTTCACTGGTGTCAATTGTAGAAGATCTCTGAAAACGATGTGTTTCCCTGCAAAGAGTTCTTCATAGTTTGTTTTAAGTACTTCTTGCAATCTGAGGTGAATCAAAGCCAACATTAGGTTGGAGACCATGCTCACTTCATCTATTAGTAGCATTTTCATTTCTTTTAATACTCTGTGTAGTTCCATTGCAGCTTCTGCAGAAAAGTTGTAATAGTCTAATTTGTTTTGGTGTTCTACTGGAAGGAGTAGTAATCAGTGTAAAGTGACACCGCCTACGTTGTAGGCAGCTAAACCTGTGGGGGCAGTTACAACAGCTGACAGTTTGTTGTTTGTCAATTGTTGATGGAACTTGCTGATGATTTTGATTAAGAATGTTTTTTCCTGACCCAGCTTCACCACTGACGTACAGCAGTATAGGTTTGTAATTTTGGCAGGTACATTCTTTATTTTCGTGTTGTACACCATGTGCAATTTGTTTTGTTACTTCTTCAAAAATGGTGCACTGATCTTTGTTAAGTTTTGCTTGTAGTACACTTAAGTCTTCTATATCTTCTTCATAGTGACACATGGTGTTTTCCACTTCTGTCATGGCTAATTTTGCCTCATTTGCTATTAGTGGCTGCCCTAGGGGTTCTTAGCTTCCTGTTACAGAAGGTTGACTACTGTCGGAAGTGTCCTTATCTAGTTGGGCCTGAAGTTCTTGTTCGTGTTGCTGTTCATTGTGCAACATTGTTTTGTACTGCGTAAAGTTCACATCGGTGATATCGCTTTCATTTGCTTTGAAAGCATCTTCATAGCAGTCATAGTTATCTAGTATCTCTTCCTCTTTTCTCCATGGTTTAAAATGTTGTAGCAGAGACATGTAATATAGTTATTTCTGTTGAGGAGATTTTAATGACAATTTGACATGATTAATTAAGCTTCGTTTGGTAAGTTTCACTAAGCTGCCTTCACAATCTGTCACTCTTTACCCACCTTTGCTTTCATCAGGTTTTATATTATTTTTGTATGCAAAGCTTTGAGCTATGTGGTATAGACACATGCTTTCCAAAGTCCTACTCCTGTTCTGATAGTATGCGTCCAGTAAATTGTTTTCTAAAATGTCGTGGAAGTTGGGATCATTTCTGGCAATTGTTTCTATGTCCTCATATGATTTCAGAACTCTTTTTCTAGATTTAGCAGGATCAAGACTTAGCCATAGTATGTTTTCTGATTTTCCATACAAAGCAGTACCGGTTAAACGATCTGCCTCTTCATAGGCGCCACATTCTCTATGAGAGAGCATTTTTATGCCTAGGCTGTACAATTTCTGAAATAGTGTTTTGTCTGATGATAGGTCATTCCAGAGGTCTTGAAGCTCTGTTTTTTCTCCTTTTGTTAAGTAGGCTTTAACATATCGTGCAACTGCAGTGGAATTGTCTGCAATGTACTGCACATCTATGTTTGCATTCCATAAGAGGGCAATGAGTGCATTGTAATCATTGATATATTTTGATTCTTCTGTTCTTTTTATGTAATACGTGTTCTTAGGTGATTTACCTTTAATACTATGTTGAACTGAAGACATGAAGTTGTTCACTGCACCTGTTTCTGTAACTGGTCTAGGGAAACCAAAGCGGCATTTGGTGTAGTATTTCCCTTTGCTTTTGCCACATTTGTGTCTTTGAAATTGTAAAATCTGTCCATGCAGGTCACTATGTGTCCCTTGTGAAGGGATTTCACAAGTGACATATTTTTGGATGAACTGCAAAACAGTGGCATCACTGTCGTGACCAAATTTAGGTGCACCTTTGATCCATAAAAGCATATGAATCTGTGGTGCTCCTCTTGCTTGGTATTCTTTTCTCCAAAAGAAGTGTTGCACTTCTCCGAGGGGAGGAACATTTTTATTACAAATAAAGTATAGCATAGCAATGAAACGATGATGGAAATATCTTGACACATCAACTGGATCTAAAGAGCAAAGTTCTCCAGGTGTTACTATATCTATGTTGGTTTTGTTGTTGTTTGATATGCGTAGGAACTCATGTAAATCTTCCCATGCATACTCTGCACAACTTAGTGTAACAAACAAAGTGGTGGTCCAAGGTTTCTGATCAGACAACGTACATCTCCGTGCCTTCGGAACCAGTATTCTTTTGTACCACGCATGTTTGCAAACAGATTTGTTATACTTGATTGTAAAACCTCATCTTTTTCTTGTACTTTTTGTATTCATTGTGTAGCTGACATATTTTGAAAGTGCGTTCCAGATTTCAAAATATGTGCAACTCCGTAACATAGGGTTGCTAGTTCACTTTCAAAGAGTAGGTGGAATATGCATTCCACATTTTGTCTAAATCTGGGATCTTGAGAATACATTTGTAATGAGCGGTATTCTGACTCCGTAATCTTAGTGGGTCTATCATTGTATCTTCCGCCTTTGCCAGTAGGAAATAGCAGTGGAAAAGCATGTGCTTCTATACTTTTTTCCCATATGCTCATTGGTGACCCTTTGGTTTGTCGCATTTGTTAAATTTCTAGTGCATCATCTATGCTTTCATTGGAATGCAATGGAATAATTGTGTAATGATCCAAAAGAGTCGATACTGCAGCAGGATCCAGAAGTTCAAATTGACCAGTTTCTGATCACTCGAATTATTTCAGTTGTTTCCCTTAAGCTTTCTTCAATATTTATTTCTTTGTAGTATTTGTTATTATCTTTCAGATATTGCAAGGCTTGTCTAACTTTATGTAAATCCACCAGTTGTTGCCATTTTTTTTTGTCTTTTGTTGGTACACCATTTACCAAGACAATTAAAGAATGCTCTATTGGACGTTGAACTCCTAGAGTGTGTACATTTTCTGTCAGATCTAATGGCAAATAAACTACTTTGCCACGAATGCCTTTCACCAATTCAGAGGGAGGTAATTTTGCCGTATTTGGTTGAAGGCGTATTATTGCTTGAAATGGGTGCACTGTTTGAATTATGATGCTCTCATACAAATTGAGTTGTTGCAGGGGTTTTGGTAGTGGGAACAATTCCAAATTATTTCTGATAGCACGTGAAGGAGTTTGGTTGTTGTCCAGTTTTGTAGTGCAGTAACTGCAACGTATTAGGGTTTCACTTATTTGGTATTTGTTTTCTGCTAAAAGCTAGAGAGCTAATTCAAACCATTTGGAATCTTCATTGTCTTTTATTTTGTATGTTACGTCTATAGTTTTTGTGTTTCTTTTGTAAAACGTTATGCGGCAACACATACATACATGGTTTGGTACTTCAGCCGATGCAATTTTAAATTTTAGTATTTCTTTTTTGTATGTTTGTAATAGAAGGTTGCTATGTGCAGAATTGTTGCTAGTCTTTTCTAAAACTATTGCATTTTGTAAGTGGCTTTCACCTCCAAAATATTTTCTCTGGATACAGTCGGTTTCTTCTTGTAGGTATTTGGGTGTACCATGTAGAAGAGTGTTATTTAAATTGGCTAATTCTAAAGCTGGACTTTTAGCATAGTACAGTTTATACACTAGATTTCTTACATTTGAATGATGTATTGATATCCTTTTGATATCATGGAAGGTGCTTTTGCAAATAGGTCCTGAAATGCAGGCTAATGAATGTCCTTGTAGTCCTGTGTATTTGCGCACTGTCTTTACCCTTCACATACTACTTGAGGAACTGACGTAAAGATTTTAAAGATTTGTTAGGAATGTCAAACATTGACATGCACGGCCATTTGTATACTGGACGGTCTGGTTCAGTCGAATGGAGAGGTAATCCTGAGTTTTCAGGGGATACTTTTGTAAGCAGTGTTTCTTGTTCCATGATGGTATTATTGATTTTTTCATACCCTCGTCCACTGCTATGGATGGCAATTGTGTTTGTTTGATTTTGTTTGTATGCTTCTTCATTCAAATATGGTTCTGTGGTTGTTGTGTGACTCCATTCACCTCCACAAATATTTAAGAAGTTATTTTTGTTGACATTCCGTTTATTGATAAGTTTCTTTTGTAGTTTAGTACTTAGTTTTGCTAGTGGTTTCACCCTATTTAACACTAAAATAAATAACTTCCTTTTGAGATGGATTGCACTGTTTACGAGAGCTTGTAGGATGAATTTTCTACGGTAGGTTTTAAGAGTTGAGGATGATTTCAGTCCTTTTCTTATTAGATTCTGAAGGACTCCGTGGTGAAACATTTTTGCTAAAATACTTTTTTTACTATGGGTTCTTGTTACTATATCAGGATTAATAGGAGCATTGTTAGCAGTATTGGTAGCTGATTTTTTAAAGCGTTTTCTGTTTCATGCCACATTTTGATAGAGCAGCCACAGTTTCGGTAGTTGAAGCTTCCTTTGTTTCGCTAAATGACTGTATTAGCTGTTTTGTTCCAACGTTCTATACAAACTCTGCTACAGATGGATGCTTACTTTGGACAGTTTTATTTCAATTTGCTCTATTTCTGCGTTCTTTTCTGCGAACTTGCTTTTTGGTAGGCATTCTTTGGGGTCGGTTGAAAAAAAGAAGGCATGGTTTGGTCTGTTGTACAATGTATGTGTGCTGTGTGCATGCGTGCATGAGTTTGATGGGCAAGCTCTTTGTGTTAGTGTGTGAATGTGCATTGGGCAGTTAGAATGAGTTGGGAAGGCTATTTTTCTGTTTGTATACTACTACACTGTGCTTCAGATGAGAGTACAAAGTGAGCTAGTGGTGAGGAGAAGCATTAATAGTAAACGTAATGGTATAAAATTGAAACAGCTATTTGTTTTCTAGTACTAACATTCTAAGGCTTGTGTATGTCATTTGAGTTCCAAAAACACAGGGATTTGTGAGCCATTCTGCCTGTTATTCTTTCTTTAATAAATGGGGATTTGTGGGTAGAATGGTTCAGAAATCAATGTTTGTTTTGGTGCGCAAATTAAATAAATAACCCACACAGTCTCTTTGAGGAACAGTAAGAATATAAAGGTAGTACTGTACTTACTTTTTTTGCAGAATGACCAGGTTTCTTTGGATATGTCATTTGCAGTGTAGATGCTGTTGATTTTTAGGAGAGTAGTCTTCACTGCAATTGCAAAAAGAAGAAGTTAGTAACTTTGTGTGTTTAAAGCAGTGATGTTACTGTAGACGTTAATTTTGCATCTTTCATCAGAGAATTCTCCTTTGATATCTAAACACAGTGCATGTGTGCATTTCACTTCACTATGTGCTGCCTTTGTATGTTATTTGCAGTATGTTAGATGAACCTGATTTGCAAATTAGTACAAATTTTAGTTTATGAAAATGCCTTGTTTTTTTAAGCTGTGTTGTCCATAGCAGAGAGGTTTGTAAGTGATAGGTCATTATAGCAGATGGGAAACATGTCACTATTTTCATATTATAAGTACGAATCCGAAAAATCGGGAGACCCTCAGAGGGAGATGTCACCACAGCAATCGGGAGCGTTTATTTTTCTCATACGATCGCATTGGAAGTAGCATTAATGTAGTCGGTACACAGTAAAAAATTGTGACATTTCTAATGGAAAATCGCGTTTCGCACTAAATAGGGAGGGTTGTTACGTATGTATAGGTTATGCGGGAGACAGTAAGAAATAGTGCGGTTTGTCAAAGAAAAATCGGAAGTCTTGCACTTAAAGGGGGAGCGTTGGTATATATTGGCTATGCAGATTTAGTGGAATTAATTTGTTTAAATGAAATCATAAGGGTTGACCATGTTCTCTGATTAAAATATGCATACCTGTACGTTATACTCATGAATGTGTGAATGCATGGAGCTGTACGTAGAAATCCGCAACACTTGCACAGTAGTTTTTGAAGTAGGTGCTTTGCAATGATATGCGACGTGCATTCAGAGTGATCAATAGTACATTTGAAGTGCAAAATTTTGATGACGGAGTTACATGTAGAGATGTTGAATGTGATTGGTGGATGGTTGTGTGACTGCTTAGCTGTGTCCAATGAGGGAATGGATTCGCAAGTGATGTGGAAAGGGTAGAAGGACTGGCTAAGAGTTAAGTGCCGCACGTAGACAGCGCTTGTCCGTGGGTAGAGCGTGCCACATACGGGGTTCTACAGCAAATCCAGCATGGAAAGGGGACTGTAGGCATCAGCCAATCAGATGTTCACATTGTTCTTTTGTGTCGAAAGATGGTGCGTGTACTGAAGATGGCAGAGGTGGAGAGAGTCAGGGTTTTGGTGCTTTGAGATATTTTTGTCCATGGTTTACAGCACTATTGCAAATGTAGGCATGTGGCACACAATTTCGATATGAGAGTAGTGGAGGTGGTGTGGAGCGCCGAGACTAATCGAAATGTTGTGGCAATTCTCCAAGTTTGCAGAGACATGCGTTGGATGACCAGTCCCCATGTGGTACTTTTGCACTACGGTGCTTGCCATGTGGGCTACGTGAGTTCACATACTTTGTTGGAAGATTTGGAACACTTGGTGCAAGCAGTCATTAAAATCTTTCCAACTGCGTATTGGGAGGTGTAACATCAATCGCAGCATGCATGCTTTCATGTTACCAGCTGGTATGTTTTTCTGCAGCCACGAGAAAATTGTTCCCAGTAATGCGGTTTATTTTGAAACAGATGGTGTTGCGTTATCTTCTTTGGGAAATGCCATGTTCTGCCCAAAAAACAAAAAAACGGCTCTTTTCAGAGCCCACCTTAAAGGGGAAAAGGGTAATAATATTTAAATGTACAGTCGTCACGCTCTGATCCTCTGTGTCCGCAGACATGGCGGTAGTCTGCAGGCAGCGCGTATTACCAACCTGGATTCTGGGGTGGAGAGGCATGCAAATGAGAATGTGCGAAGGTAGGGATTGGTCAGTAAAGTTCAGTGGGTGTGTTCTGAACGGAGAAATTTAGTGAGAACGTCTTTTCCCTGACAGGAGACAAGATAGCCATGGCTCTGTGTGCTCGAAAGCAGATTTATCTGGATTTTGGGAGACTCATGGGTATATTGGTTGAAGGTGCATGCAGAAGGTTGCGGTCTATCTGCAGATCTTGGATTTCCTCATGTGGAAGTGCACTGGTATAGCGTGCGTGGAATGAGGTGGCTGGACTTGGTACCTCTCTGTGCTACTTTACAGACAGAGCTTCATCCTGATATGATTATCATTAATTGTGGAGGAAACAGTTTAGGCCATGTCTCTGGAATTTCTTTGCCATTTGCTATGAAGGAAGGACTTGCGAAGGTCATGGACATGTTTCCAAATTGCCAAATAGTTTTTTCCCGTATTGCACAAAGACAAATATGGCTGCGTTCTTCTGCATTTGGTCCACAAATGGAGAAAGCGAGGCGCAATGTCTTTCTAAGAGATGTTGGCATGTCCTCATTCCACAATGAAAACATTTTGTTTCGCAGCACTTTTATTTTTCGCAGAGATGGAGTCCATCTCACATATGCTGGCAATCAGATTTTTCTTCGCAATGTACAAAATGCATTGCAACCTTTTTTGGATTCAAAGTCACCTCTTTGGCAATCTGTTTTTTCGAATCCACAGTTTTTGAAACACACAAAACACCACCGAAAGGCTCTTTTCAGAGCCACCACTTACTCTCAGCAAAAGTGCATTGGTTTGCTCCGCTTGCACCCTACATTTTTGTGCGTCCTACGACTGTCTGCTGACTTTTTGAAAAATGCATGTGGGCCTACACCGGTCACTTGATAGTTCTATTGTTAAACTGAGAAAGGTGGTTCTGAAAAGAGCCTTTTTTGTAATTTTTGTTGTTTTCCAGTTTATTGCTTTTCAGCACACAACACACTAGGAGAGGAGGGCAAAGGAGGGTAAGGAAGGGACACCAACCACGGGGATAAGAAAGGGCAGGTGGAGAGAGAAAAATGTAGGGTGGACCTTAGGTAGGGGGCAGTTCTTCTGGTGCTCCGTGACCATAGTCTCAAAAGCACTTCGAAGACTCTCCCCCCTGCAGAGTACTGCGCCGCAGTACATACACAATATTGTGACCCTCGAAAGGTAAGGGTCAACAGCATCACAAATGGCCTGTGAGGCAGCTGGAGGGATGCGCTCCCCCACAGGAGTGTCTCTTGTGGTGAGAGGATCGGACACGGAGGATGCTGTGGAGGAACTCAATCTACTAGGTTCTTCGCATTACACCACCTTGCGAATGTCCGCACTGTGGAACGAAGTTAGGTGTCACTTCATTGTTGTCGTACCATAGCTGTACGCACCAGGTCTCCCGCGACTCAGCACCAAATTGCACTGCTTACACATAACCTGGTTCGCACGTGCTTTTGGTACGTTCCCAAAAACGGTAAACAACCGCCACACCCACGACTCCCGGCGAGTGCTTATAGTGCGGAGTTCCTCCACCTCATTCTCTTCTTCCTCCTCTTCCTCGCTCTCTACATCCTCACCCATATTTCCCTCTGCAGACCCTTGGGGAGGTGGTGGTGGTGGAGGGTTTGGGGGTGGTGCTGAGGCTAATGAAGCAACAGCAGCCATGGATGCCATAAGGATTAGTCGGCTAATGTTCGCTACAGCAGTAAAGGCAGCACAACTCAATCTGCTATAGCCAGAAGCACAATGAATATGAGCTCGGGGGTGTGGCCATTTATAGGGGTGGAGGGGTGCGGCTTGTGACCATATCAATCACTCAAAAGCGTTGCAAAAATTCTAAACAATACTGTGAAAGGTTGGGCCATTGTGTGGTACATGTGAAATGGTGATTTTATACTGTAAAATAATTTCCCATGTTTGTATAAATTCTTTTGAAATGTTGCGGAAGCAGACAAACTGTGCAAATTAGTCCACACACTCAGGGTGGGTGCGGTCACATGATGACATTGTGAACACATCCGCAAAGGAAATGGCTACCCGTTGGACACCAAATGCAGAGTAACGGACGTGCGCATGCGCGCGGGAGTTCTACGGACAATGTTCGGGTCCTGAAACTAATTAAAAGTACGACACAAGTGAGACGGACAGTTAAGGACAGGCGCGATGTTCGCAGTACTTATGGGTGTGGTGCGCATGTGCGTAGATGTTCTGCTGACACCTCCATTTTGTTTGACTACGGACATGCCGGACACCACGCTTGTTCTACGGACAGTTCCATCTTGGCTGCGGACTGTACAGATAGGTATACTGTCCTTAGGACACTCCCATTTTGTTCATTTACAGACATCCTGGACACCTGGTGTGTTCTAAGAACATGTTTTATGTTGGTTGTCACCAGTATGGAGAGGTCTAATGTCCTTACGACACCCCCATTCTGTCCAATTACGGACAACTTGGACACCTGGTGCGTTATAACATTAGTTCCAAATTGGTTGCGATTGGTACGGGTAGGTGTATTGCCCCTAGAACATCCATATTATATTGATTACGGCCAGCCCGGACAGGTGCGCTGTCCGTGGACATTTTAACTCTTTTTTTTAAAAAAATGTTTGCCTCAAACCATTCCACTACAACTAACATAAAAAAAAAAATTCTATACACACACACACACACATCAATCAAGAGAAATAGAGGGGGAAGCCGATACTGAAACAACTATAGGGGAATTATGGTTTAACATGGGCTGGTTGTGAGGGGATGAAAAGTGAGGGGATGAAGGGATGGATGTTTCATCAAAACGTTTATTTTCCTCTTGAAGGTTTGGGGATGGTTCACTAGGATATGGAGAAGGGGGCAGGTACAGGTGGGACAGTGATATCGTATGTTTCCTCTCACATATTCCTCCACAAATTACCTTAAACTGTTAAAATTGTCATTTAGTATGTCCATTTTCACTTCTATCCCTTTCAGCCTGTCATGCTCTGTGCCCTTTGTTGAAGTTTATTCTTTTTTTACCTGGTCTGTTAAAAATAAATATATATATATGTTAAATGCCTATAAAATACTGACCATTAATTTGCTTATGCAGAGTAGTGTGTACCATTATTATCGCTATCTTCCGACATTTCCCCAATCGGAAAATTCTCCTCCAGCCAGGGGAGTTGCTAGGTCTGGAAAAGACCCGGGGCTACGCTGATGTCGGAACTGTTGGGACTGGGGGCTAGCTAGTCTTTTGGCTGTAGCTCCTGAGATTCTATCCGGGGCTACAACCAAAAGATCAGGGGCTATAGCCCCCTAAGCCCCCCCCCCTAGCAACGCCCCTGCCTCCAGCCACTCCAAAGTACTGCACATTTCTGTGTCAGAACAACAGAAATACATTATTCTTTCTGCAAATGAATGTCACTTACTATTTTGTTGTAATTTGACATGTGATGTCATCAGTGATGTCATCAATGACATTTGTGATGTCATCTTTGATGTCCTGGGTGTTAGTCTTAGCAATGCACATAGGTGGCGTGAGTTATGGTTGCTTAGCCTACCATAACTGGCGAATTTTAGGGTTTTTCGGTTTTACTTTGAACCATAATGTCACGTTTGTAAAGTTTTTTTAGTGAATTTCACAGGTTTTTAGTAGCGCAACTTAACCATAACATCCCCTTAACAAAGTTTTATTTAGTATATATATATATATATATATATATTAGTGCCATTCGTGTCTATGAGTTACAGTTTGTCAGCTTACTCTTGTAATGTCACTGCCCATGGTGCCTCTAAGTATCAAAGACTGATAATGATCATACAATTTTATTTTTTGTGCTGTGTAGATTCAGTGCTGGCCAATGTGCTGGCATTTGCCGGGTCTGAAATCCGGCAACAGATGTCTGGACCAGATCTCGGGACCCGGCCTGCCTCAGCCCCGGCCTGGCGGCTCATTGATCAAATCTTCTATGTGCACGCACATGTAGAGCAGATTACACTACCGAGTACCCAGCTTCATTGAGGGAACACACGCAAAGCTTGGGGGTCTGTGGAATATGCCTGCAAGGATTCTGGTATTTGCAGTCTCAGTCAAGATGCAGGGATGTCACGATTGTACACTCTTGTGTCATGGTACCTTCAGTGTGTTTGTGTTCCTCTGTGGTACGTTAAAGGAAGGGAGGTGTGTGTGATGTCATGAGAGAAGGTTCTGGGAGTACATGGAATGTTTGTGGTTGAGTGAGTGTTCCCCGGGCAGTTGGAGTTATGCAACCTGGGGACATCATACCATCCATGCAGGAAGGGAGACAGGATATAACATACATGTTTTGCCTACCATATTTCACCTTCTGTTTACAAAAGATGGCTTGAAAAGTAAACAAACCAGGGTAAGGTAAGCACACAAATATATAAACCCTTAAATATATTTGAGTGCGTACCTTACTATCTATCCATCTATACATGTTTTTTTATAGGGCCATAGACCCAAAGGCCTCAGGGCGCTCACAAGACAAAAACATTAAGATAAAGAAATGGTCAGCAATCGAAGAGATCAATCTACACCTTTATCAAAAAGGTATGGTTTTAAACTTTTTTTGAAACGCGCTATTGAAGGCAATGTTCTGAGCGTGAAAGAAAGGGCATTCCAGTGAGCAGGAGTCCATGCATCAAAACTGGAGCCGCCAATTTTCTTTAAGGCAACCTTTGGTTAAGACAAAACGACCTCTTTATTTGAACGTAAGGTACATCTAATAGGCACCTTCTTAAGTTCAGAGCAAATATATGTGGGAGCATCAGCAGTCTCACATTTAAACTCCAGAGTGGATGCCTTGAGTTGTAATCGCAGGTTTAAGGGAAGCCAGTGCAATTATCAATGAGCTTCTGATATGTGCGACTGACGTCCCAAACCGCAGACAGCACATATCGCTGCTGATACCTACAAGGGAGAATGTTCCACAACAGATGAATCATATAAGAACAAGAGGAACTTAATTGGGATACATGTTTCTTAAACGTTTGTTGGGAGTCAAAATAGACACCCAATGTTTTTACCCATTCAGAGACTTGAATAAGGCTGCCTGAGATCATAAAGTTACTATATTAGGAGTCCAGTTTATTTACCAAGAATAAGGAACTGTTTTCATAGCATTAAGAGCGAGTGGATTCAATGTCATCCACGATTCTATAGCAGAGACAACTTTGTTTACTCTCTCTGAGTCTTTGGTATAAGATCCAGACAACTCCAGTATGATTTGGGTGTCATCCGCATAGTTAGCAAACTGAACACCCAGGCCATCTAGGAGGTCACATAATGGTCTGGAGTAAACATTAAATAAAAGAGGCGAGCGGCACGAGCCCTGTGGTACGCTTCAAGTTAAAGGCATAGTTTGAGACTGTGCATCATCTTTGACTACTTTTGCCATCCTTGGAACAAGAAAAGATTTAAACCAGCAGCGCTGCTTGAACATTTACCAATCGTTATTAATATATCCGCCAGAAGATCATGATCTACCAAATCAAAAACAGCAGAGAGGTCAAGTAACAAAAGCATTGCTAAACCACCTCTGTCAATGTTTTTTGCTAAATTCGATTTCAGATCCTAGAGGGCCGTCTCGGTGCCATGATTTTTACGGAAACCAGATTGCCCAGGTGCAAGAATTTCATGTATTTCCACAAAAGATTGATATTGGCAACATGCCATTTTATCAAGAACTTTGTTAAAAAATAAAAACTATGGTTTGGGTACTTTTCAGGCCATCTTTTATAAAGAAGAACATTGTTGAAAGTTGAAATCCAAACAGGGTGGTCAGGAGGGGGGATGAGAGTGCAAGTGAGTCTTGAATATTTGCCCAGGAAGTCATGCGACAAGAGAGTTTACAATCCAGGAGACTGGAGCATTTATTTTCCATGATTGTGGAACTTTGCTGCTTTTCAGGGCACAGGGAAAGGATACATGTGGGAGGACAGTGTCGCTTTTTTTCAGAGGGCAGACACACCACCCGATGGGTGTTTATGAGGCCGGAAATCTTGAGTGTTTCACTACCAGGATTTCACCTAGGTTGCATATTCCCAGTGCTTACCCACAAGACCAAAATAAATTGTCATCAAAGCACAACTCATATTTGGATATTTTGTTTCCCAGGGAATATTGCATTATAGATTGCTGGGTTTAAAAGGTGAGGACGTTATATTGCCAGCGTCGTTATTGGAAAGAAGCAGCATGAAGAAATTTCACCATTTTTAAACTATTATTTTGAATATTTCCTTTTTCAGCGGAGTTCAAATACTAGCTCTGCTGTCTCTGAACTCTACCTCCTTGGAACCCAGCCCCTCCACCAACCTCTGTGGGATCCTCCCACCCCTTTTAAAAAAAATGTAATTCCACCACTGTTATAGTAAAACACCATCTTCCACTGTTACCAAAACATTGGAAGGGGAAGGGTGTGAACGCATACATGCCAACCCTCTGGTTTTATGCGGGAGACTCCCGAGTCTTCGGGGGAAAATATTGCTATTTTTCACATTCTATTCACTGACGAACTCTGCCTACCAGGTGACACGGAATGTTAGCACCATGTATGTGAACAAAGCGAATGAATGCAAATGACAACATATGTAACCTCTCACACCGCAGGATGCTTCTGATGGGCTACCACGTCTAACATGACCAGCGAAGTGTAAAGTATAGGCCATATATACAGGAGGGTCACTAATCGCTCCTGTTTAAGCAATCACGAGAAGTTAGTAAGGGAGAGACTGTCAGTCGGCGTAGACTAGAGCCTGAACGTAACGTCCCACTCACGTGATGAGGAGAGGGCGGGACGTTTCCTGGGTCCGTTTCTCGAAAGGGAAGAAACCGCTAGTGGCCACACGGGACAAGCATGGAGTGTGTCTCGGTTGTTTATTACCGGTCCACAGTTACTACTAAAACATAAGTTCAGGTACGTAATGTTTCCATCTGTGTACGTTGCATTTTATTAGATCGCGGGAGATGGTTTTGGAGCAGGGTGGTTCCTTTCTCTCAAGTGGTAATAATTGTGAACTTTATACTGGAAATCTTACTGCTAGAATGCCTTATTTCGCCTTCTAACTACTGCTCTGTTCTACAACTATGCTATCAGATGACGGTGCGCATGAGATTTCTTGTTTTAAACCGTTGCAATCTGGAACGTCCGTATACTTTGCCTAAAGCGATCCTCGGCTACATGTACCAGAATGCATCGAACAGCTGAAGAATATTTGTGTCCCAGGTAGTATGAACTTTTACCTAGTGACACTGAAAACAATATCCAGCAATGCCATTGTCCTCGCTAAATCGTGCATGTATGTGAAAAGACACATTTGATGTTTGACCCACGTGTTTACCTTCAACCTTAGTTTGAATTGTATATGGTACTATGACTAAAAACCTTCATAGGCTCGAGTGCATTTAGTTTACTTTGCATGGTTATGTTCCTGCATAAAGAGGGCATTTTTGGTAGTACTGTAATTGCACAAACACGGGCCGGACCTCTAAAATTAGTTATTTCCATCAAGTAATGCTTGTTTCAAGGACAATTCGTGTTTTATTTATGAATTGCAAGCTATTGTCTTTGGTGCTAGCAAGTGTCTGCTTTCCATGTAAAAACCCAGTTGGCAGTCCTGGTTTTTCACTTTGCATTTTGGGAGTTGTAGTTTCATACTTTAATGGGAAGTTAAAAGATCAAGTCCCGACATGCAACAGGGAAAGGCGGTACTGGCTCAAGGTGTTCCGCATGATGATAGGGGTCTGCAACTATGACAAATCAACTTCTGGGGCACCAGTGGTCCTGGGATGAATATTGGTTTCTAAACCATCAATCAGCCCCACACCTCTAGTACGCCAGAAGGGATCCGAACGGATTGTAAACACAATAAACCTCCTTGTCCTATTTTGGTAATGGCGGAACGGCAGGCTGATCTCTGCAAGGTCGTGGATTGGTGGTTAGTTGCAACACAGCGAAAATACAATTATTACCCAATGATAAAAGGGACTGTCCAGTCGAGGTTGTATTAAAAAAAAAAAAATCTACTTTTTTGTATTATTCAGCAGACAGTTCTAGCACACTTCAACCCTGTAAATTAATGGAGAGGACAGATAGTTTCAAGAAGGAAAAGGGATGCACTCTGGATACTGACAGGAGGGTAGTTGGTAAAGTAATCTCAATAGTTGAAGGATATTGGTTTCAGTATAAAGGGAGCAATGCGTTGTAAAATGTCACTAGGGGCCTCCGGGGAAGGACCAGGGGGGCAGAACCACAATGTACCTTGTGCTTGTAGAGGTTCTTGATGCTCGACCGCTTCAAGTCCATTTCAGAGCACTTTGCAGCTCCTGCGACAGAGTTCAAGATGGGAGACAGCTGCGTGTACCAGGCGGCAGGCAGTTTGGTGAGCAAGGCTGGACGGTATGCTGCAGGCTGGCCTACACGGCGGATCAGGAACGTTATCTCAGTGCTAGTTGGTGGGTCTGAAGCACTGGTCGAGACGTCTCGGACTTGTGAGCGACTGCAGCGGGACAACAGTCAGCGGTGCAGCCGGTTGCATTTTGAGGGGCTTAACTGCCTCAAACATTGCATTAAAAGTAGACGCTGGTTTATGCTTGTTGGTGCACTCCTAGCTTCTTAGCTGGGCTCATGTTGTCCTTTAAGGCGGGCAGCCCAAAGCTAAGGAGTGTGTTGCAGGCAATGGCCTTGTCCTTGGTTTGGTTGAGTGACTCTTTGGCACTTCCCACCTAGGAAGTTTGCTTGCAGGGCACGCTGTGTACTGGCTGGGTACTGTTCTGGAGCTGCTGGAGGGTCCTCTGGGTTCAGTATCTCCTTCTGTTCCCTGGGAGACGTTTAGGGGAGGGATCTTGCTTCCCTCTTGGATTTCCTGGCCTTCCTTCACCAGTGGAAGTTGTAAGGCAGACTGTACCTTCAGCCAGGGTCCCAATGAGTTCTTACTACTCCTTGCAAAGCCTTCAGATGATCTGTTAAGAGGGGGGATCAGCCCTCTTTTAAAGGCAAATGGGCCCCAGTGATTGGTGCACTCTAACCCTACTTTAATGAACCAATCCTGGGTCCCCACCAACAATCTTCTGTTATGCGTGAGGTCATAACCAGAGCGCTTTGCAACAGGAAAGGTAAAGGGGTGAAAACATGTACTAATAAGTCCCACAAATCGTCCAGTCTCTTGTGGATCTACGTGTTTCCCTGGTTATTTGATCTCTCTGTATCAAAGCGCAGGTCTCCCTTGAAATTGTGGCGAGAACAGATGTCCTGTCTCCATCAAATCACTTCCTTCCACCCTCTAAAAGGGGATCCCCTTGTGGGGGGTTGCCTACTGTAAACAGTTGTCCCAGACAGTTCACTGCCCTTGTTACTAAGGGCCCGAGAGCTGACTTCAGATTGACACAGATGCATATCAAAAAGGTGTTGGGTTTACTGCCCCCTTTGTCAGCTCTGTTACCAGGCCTGCTTCAATTAACTCTCATCAGTATGCACTGCCACTGGCAGAACTGACAATGGGCAGGGCGGGTCCATGGAGCCTTTGATATTTAATTAGGCTGGCCATGGCAGGAGGAAGATGTTGCCCTCCTCCTTTTGAGATGCCTTCATGTGCTTTTGGGTGTCACATTACAACTAAATGTGACAGGGGGAACTGCACCTGTAGGCTGTCTCTGCCACCCCCCCCCAAGAGTACACAGGTCTATGGGTTTGTCATGCACTGAGCATAGGAAAATGTTTGCGGGTTAGCCCCAGAAATGGAATGCTGGATGATTCAGAGGTTGATCATCCAGCATTCCATTTCTTAAAAAAACAACAAAAAGGACCAGTTGAGTGCACACCCACCATGCGGAATGGTCGAATTCCTCACAGTAACCTTTGGCTCTCCAGATGTGCTGGACTGCAACTCCCATAGCCACATAGTCAAGGGTGTGGGGTCAGGAGCATCTTAGTCTAAAACATCTGGAGATCCGCAGGTCGTTGAGACATTTGGAATAATATTCTGCCTCACAAGATACTAGGTACACACAGTATGTAAGTGGGAGTTGGTTGTAAATCAGGTTTATCTGCTAGTTTTGGCTACAAAAAAAAGACACTGGTATCATGGGGAATTCTAGTGGGGGCTCTTTCCACTGATCAGCCCAATTTATTTCACTTCAGGATGCTTTCAGGAAAGCTCTCAAAACCTGGCTCTTGCCCCCTAAACCCTCATACACACAGTCCCGAATTCATGCCCATCTCGACTTCTAATCCCCGCCTGGCCTCCCTCGTTGGTGAATTGGACGCACAAGAGTAGTAAGTTAGATGGAACATAGCACTCCTGCTGATGCATTTATGACTCGCGCCACAAGACTGAAACTAATATGCTTTAGACGTACTTCACTCAACCCTCGTGCACTACTTCACATAGAATACAGCTGAGTCCCACAAAAAATTCAGCCCAGCTGTTGACATAGACGCACACCCCTTGCCTTTTGAGATATGCTATATTTGACTAATACTTTGCTCTAGACAGACATTTCCCTAAACCCCCACATGCTATGACCCATAAAATACAGTCGAGTCTCACGTAAACTTGGTCCAACTGTTTACATAGCCTTGGACATTTTGACACTTTGACACAGCACCCGTCCTTTCGCCTTTGCAATATGGGCTGCTGTTAGAGACCTAGCCGTTCTCTACCATTTTCTACCTACCTTCGACTAGGCAAAAATGCAGACCTTTTCATTACAGTTCAACAGCCTACGGTCTTCCAAAGGGTGTTCATCCACCACAGCGCTTCATGGCCATACCAATGGCAGCAAGCTCAATAAAAATACCACCTAACATAACATGCACATAATAGCACTTTTAAAATGGTAAGCACTTCATGCCATATTCCTCCTGATTATAAGCCCTATAATAATAGTTCTTATTCTTACCCAATTTGGTGCTACTCAATATAATGACCCCTGAAGCATAAAAGGCTGTCTGCTCTGCAGTGATTCAAACCCATTACCTTCACAGAGGGAAGAGATGTTTGAGACATTTTGCTGAGCAACCTAAATCACAAGTTAATATGCACATAAGGCCTGCCCATAGAACACCAGCCCATCAGTTGCAATGCTCCGTGTTTGCCCAAGAGTTATTATGCATGCAGTGCCCGTTACAGTGCCACAGGAGGCCTGGCTATTGGTTCTATTTCCTCTGCAATAGGATTGCAGCTGTCCTAGACATGTTCTTCCGCCTCAACCTTCATTTCCTCTGTCTAACCGAAACCTGTATGCCTCCTCGCAATTCTACTGTCGCTGCCTCTCTCACCACTCCTTCCTCCTCCTTCGCCTCATGTTTCTCGCTCCGCTGGTCGTAGCGGAGGTGTTGGTCTCCTCTTCCACCCTAAATACCTTTCATCTACCTCTTCTTTTGTCCCTTCCTACTTTACCTTCCCTCAGCCCATTTCCTTCCTTATTATCTGTAGTCCTCCTGGCCGACTCTCCTCTTTTTATGATGACCTTGACTACCTCATTTCTCTTATCTCCCTTCCCCCCCCCTTTCCCTTCACCTTCCCACTCTTCCCCAACCCTCACCTATTCTCTCCATTCTCGACTCTAACCTTCTCTCACTCTTCTCCTACTCACTCATTGGGTTCCACTCTCTCATCTTTAACGCAACCTACTCCTCCTCACCTGTCTCCTCTTTACCCAACTATCTATCTGACCATACTCTGCTTTCCTTCTCTCTTACGCCCTCCTACCACTCCCCCTCCAAATCTTTCACTTGATGTGACCTCCGTAACGTTAGCCCTTCTCTCTTCCTTGACACCTGCTTCTCTTCTCTTCCACCTCTCTGATTTCTCCTCTCTTCAGGCTGACCTTGCCCTTTCTCCTCTATCCTCCTCTCTCTCTACAAGTCTCAATCAAATTTATCCCCTCTCATCTTTCCGTCCTACCCGTAGACCTTCCCAACCCTGGCTCTCCCCTCACCTCTTATCCATGCGTCGTCTTCTCTGTCGCCTTGAGCGTTGCTGGCTTAAATCCCCACAATCTTTCTAACATAAACCTCCTACTTTTCTTATCACTGTCTTTATGACTCCTGCCTCAAATCTGCTAGGTGCTCCTACTTCTCTAACCTCCTTCACTACCAAGCCTCTCATCCTTGTCATATCTTTAAAACCCTTTCTCGTCTCCTCCCTCCCCACTCCTGATCTCTCTTCTGCATCTCCTCTCTCTCCTTCTGACTTTGCTGACTTCTTCTTAGCTAACATCCTTTCTCTTCGCCAAACAACTGTTCTCCTTCCTATTTCCCTCCCTCCTTCGACCTACACGTCTGAATTCTCCCCAATCACTCCCTCCGATGTCTCTCTCCTCCTAACCAAATCACACCCTACTGCCGCCCCTTCTGATCCCATACCAGCCCTTCTTATTCCTAAGGTTTACCCCCCTCTCATTCCCTACCTTACCTCCTTCTTTATTACTTGTCTCTCCTCTGCCACCCTCCCTTCGGCCTTCAAGCACGCCACTATTATTCCTATCCCGAAGAAGCCTTCTGCCAATCCCCTCCTTGCTTCTACCTTTTCTCTCAAATTCTTGAATGATTAGTCTATTCTCAATTCTCGACCTTTGTCGCTAATCTCTCCCTCCTTCCCCCTTCTCAATCTGGTTTCCGTCCTAAACACTGACCGCTCTCACTTATGTTCTTAACTCCCTCCTTACTGCTAGCTACGCAATCCTAAATTCTCATCCTCCTTGACCTCTCAGCTGCCTTTGATACTGTTGATCACCCTTTACTTCTTAATACTCTTTCTTCCTTTGGTTTTATAGGTTCTGTCCTCAACTGGCTTTCCTCTTACCTCTCCCACCGTTCTTTTGCTGTTTCTTGGGGTGGTCGAACCTCCCCTACTCTCCCTCTGGACTACGGCGATCCCCAAGGCTCTGTCCTTGTGTCCTTCCTGTTCTCTCTCTACACTTCACTCCTCGCCTCCATCATCTCCTTCTTTGGGATTTCTCATCATTTCTATGCTAATGACACACAACTGTTCCTCTCCTTTTCTTCCTTCTCCCCTGACTTGCATCTAAATCTCTCTGCCTGTCTTATTGCCATTAAAAGAAAACTGGATGTCATCTCACTATCTCTCTCTCTCAATACTTACAAGACTGAAGTCTTCTTTCCTTCTTACACACTTCGTCCTCCCTCTCCCCCTCCTTCTATTCATTTCCCACCTTTTAATCTTCCCTTCTCCACCCATGCTCGTAATCTAGACATTCACTTTGACTTTTCCCTCTCCTTTACCCATAATATTTCCCTTACCTCTCGTGCATGTCGCTACCATCTCTTCTATATCTGTAAAGTCTCCTCTTATCTTCCTTGCCACCACACTTTCAATCTCCTCCCTCACCTTTTCTCGCCTTTTTTATTGTTCTTCACTCTTCTTCGGTCTCCCTGCTTCCCATCTCGCCCCCCTCAAATCCATCTACCACTCTGCCATCAGCACCCTTTTTCTTCTCTCTCTCTCTCTGTCTGTCACTCTCTCTCTTTCCACTTCTCTCCATCTACTGACTCACTTTTCTTCTTCATCCTCATTTGTAAATTGTCCTACTTAGTGCTTTATGGGTTTGATTCATACATATTGTTGTTTGCTTCTACAGTTTTTTGTTCGATGTATTCTTGTTGTTTATCTTTAAAGTGATTTGGATTGAAACGCTGTATAAATAAATACAAACACCATGCCCATAATGCCTCCATATTTATACTGTGCCGCAGATTGCCTGTTAGGTACTGTGCACTTGGTCTACCTATAAAGAGTATGTTTTTCTGAAGAAAGCATAGTCACTTGGAATCAAATGACTTTGTGGATGAGTAACAATAAGAATCATAATTGTCAGCTATTTAGCAGCATAACATGCGTCTTTGCCTTGCTAGCCTCTCTCAAAATCACGTTTCCTCGTTTTCACTCCATATCTCTTCCTTGCATGAATGCTCCATAGTTTGCACTGGTGTGTGTGCGCATTTTACACATGAGATCACAATGTCACTCTTTTAATGCTAGTGTACCATTGGCTGTGCAAGTACAATGAAATTCTGCCATGTTTGAAACTTTTATTTGACCTTTACTGTAAACCAACTTTGTAATAAGAGTCAAATAGTGTCCCTGTCCATCACTCGTCGCTGGGTGGCAGTGCTGCACCAAACACAAAGTGGGTTTATGGCGATTTGCACCATTTTACAGAATGCGAGGTTAAATATCTTGTCACCTGTCGCAATGTGTGGAGTGCGTTTTTCTTAAGTAGAGTATTTAAACTAAGTTACTCAACCTGAAGCTCTAACAGGATTTTATAGAATTTGTGATTCGTGTGGTGAATATGCCTCCATTTGTTGCTGAATACATATGGATGAGAGGGTGAATATGGCTGTATGACGGGGCACAATCGCAATTTGCATGCTACTAGCCAGACATAGTCATTCCCCTTGCAATTCTCCTGTCACTTTTTTATTTCTTTTTAATATTGGTTGTACTTGTCCTTTTCTATCTTTTCAGGCTACGAACCTTCTCCATCATAGCCCTCATTTTCTCTCGCATGGATTATTGTTGTTCTCTTTTTAGGTCTCCTTGCTTCTCATCTCGACCCCTTCCTTCAGTCTATAACTCTGCTTGTCATCTTGCCGCCTTCCTTCAGTCTATCTGCCTTCTTTTCTCACTTTACTCACATTCTTCTATGACCTCTTCCCTGCTTTCTATTTCTTTTTTACTGTTTCACTCCCGCTTTCTTTTTCACTTCCTCGCCAATGTTTACAGGAGCATCCATGTCTCGCCCCACTGTCTCGCCTCACTCATCTCCTTCTATTCTCTCTCGGTGCCTTTCATCCCCATCCAAGCATGCCCTTATTGTTCCACAACGCCTGTGCCTCATCTAGCTTCTGTTCTCTCTTTTAGCCCCTAAGCTCTGGCATTTTCTTGTCTATTCATTCATCACCTTCACTCCATATATTTAATTCTCTACTAAAAACCCATCTTCTTTCTGCCTTCTGCAACAATTGATTCATCTTCTCTTATACTTTGCTATTCTTCATCAATTTTGCCTGATGACTGTTAGTTTAATTAGAATGTACAGCGCTTTGGCAAAAGCGCTGTATAAATACGAATTACAAATACCCCAAAGGTGATACTTAATCCCCTACTAGAAGCCTGACATTTCTTAAAGATATTCTGAAAGTGCCCAAACTGGTTGACCCATGGAGTCTGCACCATTGAGAAAGAAAGAGGCATTGCATTTCTTTCCCTATACCTTTTTTTTGATTTGAGGACCTCATCCCATAACTCGTTTAACAAGATTTCCGGCGCTGCGATTGATCAGACTGCAATCTTTTATATATTTTGCTATCCTTGTGAATGTGAAATTGCCCTTGAAAAGGTGGCAGCTGCACAAAACGACCAGAAAAATAGACCTTTATAGAAAACATCAGGAACAAACCAGAAGACATTTCTGCCATAATCAACCAGTAAAGATTTAAACAAGTGTTCTGTTTCTCCATCTCCTCTGTGGCTAATCACCACAAGCAAGTTAATCTAATGGCAAATTTACTGTAAAAACATGAGGCTTAAAAATCAACTGCTCATAGTCTCAAGGCAAGCAATTTGAGTATACGGAATGAAAAAATAAAACATGTTTTATCCAACATTAAGATGGGAAGAAAGATGGCAAGTTGCAAGCTACTTACCAGTCATAAAATGCACTCGCTGCCTCAATGCCTAAGATTGACACAGCAGACTACTTCATTTCGGCAAGAGTCTATTCTCACTAGCCAATGTCTAGTAGAGGGGGAAATGTTGTGGGCTGATGTTAAACACCTAAAAAAAAAAAAAAAGAAGAATCATATCCTACGTTTAGAAGGAAACATGAAGAACTGAAAACCACAGCAGAGGCGACTGTCAAAAAATAAAAAGTATGCAATAATTTACTCTGAACCCGTTCCCTGAACTAAAGCCTATTAATGTCTTTCTAAGATTGATAAAACTAGGCAAAATACCATCACAAGTCCATTATACATTTTTGGAAATGGTAAAATCAGTAGAATCAGTAATGCTGTGAGGGTCTCCGGCTGGGACTTATTTTGGTTTCATGTGTAGATTTCACCCTTACCATTGCTCTTGTCTTTAATTGCTAGATCTGCTGGTGCGGTCCAAAGGTCTCTTTAAAGAAGCTGAAATGGTGGTTTTCCCTAAACCTGCAGTCAACAATATCACCTGACCCGCCAGCTACCATCTAATAGGGTAGTCCCCCTGATCAGGCCTTGTAAATTCTTTAAAAATCCCACTAGACTTGCAGGGCAAGGGCAAATTCCTTAATTTACATACTCAACATAAGAGAAAAGCACTTGGCCCATGGTGACTGGTGACAAAATATTTACCACTGCTTTTTGTAAAATGGTGCATGTTGCCATAAACACAATACATATTTGGTGCAATGATTTCAAGCATGCACAGTGAAACATGTATTTGCCTTTACTGCAAACAGTGTGTTTGCAGAAAATGCAAAATATGTTTCTAACATCCCCATACTGACCAGCACGGTTGAGTATCGTGCAAATGGTACTTGCCCTTCATAAAAACTACTCAACAATGCTAGCGGGCTAGTAGATTTTGTGAGCTCTGCTGATCCTTTGATTTAGTGCTCCCATTCGGAGCAGGCCAGTTTTTCTAAGAGAGAGGGAAAAGGATCTCCCTGAACAACAAAAGACTGGTTTGTCCAGCCATGCCCAATGCCTCAGCAGCAATCCCCACTCAAGTCTTATGTTAGATAATTGCTATTACAAGACCTTTACAAGATGGCTAATGGCACTTTATGAAGCCCAGGCATCTTGCTAGGATATAGGTGAACTCTCGCCTCTCACGGTCATTCTCTTTATATAGGGGAGAATGTGCGCTTAAATGCCTGGTACCTCCATTATTTCTTATTTCACTTGAACCCCCTGCATCTCTCATTCAGATAACTCTAGGTTTTCAAGTGTTTGTTTTGCAGGGATTTAGGTGAATTGATGTGGGTAGAGGAGGCTATGTTCTGTGCATCCAACTACGACTTCTATCCCTGCAATGTTGCATGTCATCGGTTCCTATGTTCCTACTCTAAAGCCTTTTAGGTGGCTTTTGAGGGTGGGGAGGGGAAGATGGGGGGGGGTGCGGGGGGCTCCATTAAAAAGGTTTTCATCAGATAATCTATTGGTCTCTCCAGATGTTAGGCAGCTAGGGTATACAATGGGTTGGATGGTCAGTGAAACGCATCAGAGTACGCTTAACAAACCTACAAATACAATGAATACGGATAACAGGGGCACACATTTCAAGTTGCAAGCTACTAGCCAGCCATACAAAATAATAAATGACTCGCCCTCTCAATTCTACATAGCACTCCATTTTTACTAGCCATAACTCAATTATCACTAGCCACTGGCTAGTGCTCAGTGCACATTTTGAGCCCTGCTTGTAAGAACTGTAAATAAAACTGAAGCAGCCGTTTCAAATTAATTTCCTGGTTGGGTAGGATATATTCTGTCAAAGTTACGATTGCATCGTGGTTCGGGAAGCATGTTAGAATAAACATACCAACTATAGGAGTGCATAAAAAGCAAAAAGTAGTAATAAGCTTAGCATACTTAAAGAAAGGAGTTTGAATCTCACCAACATTAACGTTCCCACCAGACCCTCCTACTGAGGCAGGACTGTAAGTGGTATCGGAGAAAGAACGATCTACCTTCCCCTCCAAGATGGCTTGAATTAGAAATATGGTCCACCTATTATTTCACTTCAGTATATAATTTATGAACAAACTGACGCATTGCAGCATCACTTGTCATCCCATCAATTGGAAAGGTTCTAATTAAACTACACTCCACCAATAATATAAAAATCTAACACACAGTTTGCTTGTTTTTATGGTATAAGGTAAACCTAACTTTACTATGTTTTGCATTTGGCCTAATTGTGTAAGGTAGCCATACACGGCATTTGGCAACTGCAAGCACTAACCACGTGTTAGGCAAGATTGTATGCAGTAACGCTCAGGGAGACTACACCAGTCTTGTCCTCTTGGTATTAGCTAACCCAACTATTGGTATAGGTCTGTACTACACAAGCTGGTAGAGTGACTGAGCAGCCAGACTGAGCAGCCAAACTTGTCTCAAGAGAGGTACATGTGAGCTGTAGCATCGAAATCCATACATACAAGTATCCAAATAACACTTATACTCAAGGGTTTCTAGTAAAATAATTATTTAACAGTTAGTTTTAAATAAGCCTTGTGCAGCGATAAAATATATATTTCAAAACGGGTTCTCGGAATCAAGATAAGCAAGTAGATACTTGTTAGAGATGATTCATACACACTTCCTACACCCTGAGGTGTCTTCAATTACTAGGACAGTATTGTTATTTTATATATCACTTTTGTACTTGGTGAAATTCTGAGGCTGTGAAAAGGTTAATGGATGGAAAAAGGATAATATGTTCTCAGAGCATGTGAGCACTTTTAAAATCCAGCCCCCTCCCAATGAAGTCTAGATAAAAACATTGTCCAGCAATAACAGTTTCAAACAAGTTACCACCTATGAGGGACCGTTGGAATCAAAGTCAATGGGACAGAAGAGTCTGCAGGGAGCCAGCACAGCCAAAGTCAATTTGAACAATGTCTATGTAGCCGAGACACTTCGTAGATAGCACAAACGTCTTGCACAAAGTTTGAGAGTTTGTTGTAGGAAATCACTGCTGGGCCACAAGCTGTTGCACTTGTGAAAAGTTAGAGCTAGAATAACTCTGTAAGGGCAGTTACTGCAAAAGCTCAACTGAGACAAGCAAGCTACAGACCACGAGGTAAGTACCCCTTAGCCAGAACAGTACCTAAGATTAGAAGAAGATCCAGCTGCCTTCTTTCTTGGTTGCAGACTTGCAGATCCTATGTTCTTGGGCCTCAGTCATGGGGACAAGAGAGAGGACGCCTGGAGGACTCCTGCACAGCAGTTTCGGAGTTCGGTTGCATCTACGTTCTCTTTTCATTTCAGCTGCATTGTGTGGTTTCAGCTGCCAGTCAATAGAACCACAGTGGATCCTGGACACTTGATGGATTTTCTTCGCTCCTTGAGTCCAGTCCAGAGGTGAGGTAACTCGAGCTTGGGTAGTCCTGCTTCGGGAGGGTCCTCGGGATCTTCCTGGAACTCTGGTCCGGCTTAAAGACGATGCACTCGACTATGAATTTCTTGACCCCAGGCACTCGATTCCAGCAGCAACAAAGAAGTACAGCCAGTTGGGAAATATGGTTGTCACGGCATTGGTTTTATGGCAGTATGATAACCTTCTTGCCAAATGACGGTATATCATGGTTATCACAGTATAGTGGAGTCAACTAATCTTAAATGTCATGAATTGTCAGCATTTTGAAACTTCTCTGCACATTTAAAGCTGATCCTCCAGGAATCTAAGGCGGCTGCAGATTTGGTCTTTCATGGCGCTCACTCATTGATCGCCTTGAATGAAAGAGTGACTAATGGAAGTGTTTAAAATGCACATTTTGAGCAATGAGCTTGCTGCTGAGTCACGGGTTATCGCTTTGAAAATTGGCCTTGACCTGCATTATTTTGGAACCACATGGCATAGGCATCATGACCCCTCGCTGCGATGATCAGTCAGAAAAGTTTGTTTTGATAACGCTTTATCCCATGAAAGGGAGAAAAGTCACTCATGTGAGGGCTGAAAGCCCATGTCATTGTGTTTCTTTTGTCAAAATATAGCCAACACACACTCATCGAAAGGTTGCATATTGATCAAATTACTATAGCTTGTTTACCATCTGCCATTATAAAGGTCTGATGTTGGAGCCACCACTGACCATGTAATCCTAACAGGACAGCATTCAGTGGGCGCTGTTAATTTCTTTCTTGGTTCTTGCAATACATGTTCATTTACCTTCTTAAAGATAGTGGCAAAAAAACCTTTGAAAATGACAGCTAAAATACATATCGGCACAAATACCACAGCCCCCTCATTACCATTTTCCCCAGGTCTGAGCGCATTAGGACCCTGGTCATGTGAGTTGAGACGGAGGAATCCTTTCATGGGTGGTGTCACAAATTGAGGCTAGACCTGAGAAATATCTCACCCCCATTGATCTTGATACTTAATATTGAATGTAGAATCTGTCCTGCCTGCTTGAGTCCAGTGCCATATGCAGAAGGCAGGTGAAGGATCAAGCGAAGCAACAACTCTACTGCCAATGTGTAAATCTACACGGAGGACACTAGGGAGGGGGGCCGTTTATATATTAGCAAAAAGCCCCGATAGGCCCAGTGTTCATACACTCTACAGAGCTGACTGTTTTTGTGGACATGCATCAGAAGGGCATCCAGTTCATTCGCCCCTTTGAATTCTGGGATGTGTAGTTCCCCATCTTCCAAATTGGTGGGAAACTACAAATCAGCTGTCCTTTAACCTGACTACTGATCACAGAGAAAGAGCGGTCCCATCATCTTAGCTGCATATACTAATGTGGCCTCACTTTCCCTATGCTCTTGTCTGCCAAACACCACATCCCACAGTGCAAGATCCAGAATGTGCAGCACTTGCTTACTGCAGCCTTTCCAAATCAGATTGAAAAGCTCACTTAATAGCTGCAGGCCCTAAAACGGTATACCGGTATAAACAAAGTGACGGTTATTATAGTTCAATTAAGCTGTTCACAGTATCTATAACGGTATACCGTTACACCCCTATTGGGGAAGGTCTTCCCGAAAAGTTTGTCTTGGGGTTAGTTGGTCCCACTAACCCAAGGGAAGAAGTCGTCCTCTCTGGAGCTTCTCTAGTTGATTCGGAAAAGCAGTTTCAGCTCTGCAGCAGAGCTTCACCGGGGCACTTCAAGGCACCAGGAGGATGCACCAAGCGTCTCTTCACGATTCCTTTGTCAGCTGTTTCATTCCGTGGTTGACTGTCTTCTGTTCAAATAGCCTCGCCTTTTATGCAGTTTTCTCCCATTCATGCACAGCCTAGCTGTCACTCACACAGCAGGGTGACTGTCCTGCAAGGACAGCCCGCCAGCCACTCAGCACTGGGTGCCTTCAAGTTACCAAGGAGACTAAGGACCGGGAGTTTAGGACACCTTCCTCGCTTCCTGCCCTGCCAGACACACTGGAGCCAGAGGCAGGTTTCGGCACGGAATCCCGCCAAATGCAAAACGAACACAAGGGTTAAATCTGTTTTTTCGCACAGAGCAAACCCCAAGAAAGACTTCACCAACAAGAAATGACACTTTTGACAAAATGGTGACCCATGGGTGCTTACACTGCAGCTGAGGGTTCAGCCTGCGGTAGAAAAGCACAATGGTAGGAAAATTAGACCACTGCCACAAGCCATTAAAAGTTGTGAAGGTAACAACATTTTTTTACATCAGTAAGTAGAAAAAGGAGCTACTAAGTAACCCCCCAGCACTCCACATAATATGGTGTGTGCCCGGCTCTTCAAAGGTAAAGGTTAAGTAATAATTTCACTTTACTACTCTTGGGAACTGTAGTACACCCAAGAAAATGTATTTAAACCTTAAGAGAAATCTAAAGGATTTCTCTAGGGCACTGCACTGACGGTGCTGTGAGTCACCATACAAAAAGTAGATGCATATGGAGTTTGCCACATTCCAAAAACAGAGAGAATAAAGAATCCAAATTGGGTCAAAAAAACATGAGAGATTGAGAAAACGGTCTCACTCACTCAAGGATAAAAATAAAAAAATCCTAAATTCCAGCAAAAGGGCTGGGGTTCTCTAAGGTTGAAGGGGAATTAGCACAGACATGAGAATTCTCCCTAACACTCGCCCCCCGCACCCTCCCTCCCTGCCCCAGTCTAAGGGACAGGAGGATTTAATCCACTCCTGGATGAATCTCCTAATCCAGTCGGTCGTACTTTCTGGAGAGACCATCAGCATTTTGGTGATTACACCCTGACCTGTTTTCTATGGTGAATTGAAACCCTTGAAGGCTGATCACCTTAACGATTTAGGATACTCCGCATTCATCTGCATTAACCATCTCAGGGGTTGGTGGTCTGTCTGAATAACAAAAGTAGAACCATGCAAATAGGGCCTAACCTCCTTCAGAGACCACACAATGGTAAAACACTCAAGTTCAATAGTTGCCCACCTTGTCTCGCTGTCCTTCAGTTTCCTACTGATGAAGCAGATAGGGTGTTCCCTGGCTTTCTCATACAGTTGACTCAAAACTGCACCTATCCCTATATTAGAAGCATCTGTCTGTACAATGAAGGATTGGTTGTAGTCGGGAGCTCTCAAGACTGGAGCTTGACAAAGGGCTTTCTTTGGTCCTTCAAACGCCTTAGTGCACTCCTCATTCGACTTGACCTTCTTGGGGAATTTGGGTGACAAGATAAGCTATGGTCCCATAGTTCTATATGAAGTTCCTGTAGTAACCAGTGAGACCTAGAAAAGCTCTCACTTGGATCTGAGAAGTAGGTGTGGCCCAGTCTTGTATAGCTTGTACTTTGCTAGACAATGGCCTTATTTCACCTCCTCGCACCTCATGTCCAAGGTAGACCACTTTACTCTGACCATTTTCGGCAATCGCTACCCTTTATGGTCATGTGGGCCTGTTCAAGAGCCTGCAAAACATATCCAAGGTGGTGAAGATGTTCTTCCCAAGTGGGGCGGAAGACTGCAATGTCATCCAAGTATGCCATGCAGAAGTCCTTAATCCCTTTCAGAACTTGATTCGCCATCCCCTGGAATGTAGAAGGTGCATTTCCGAGTCCAAAAGGCATAATCTAAAACTGGTAGAGGCCTCCTGGGGTAGAAAAAGCAGTTTTGTCCTTGGCATGGTTTGTCAGAGCTATTTGCCAATAGCCTGAGGTCAGGTCAAATGTACTGAGGAACTTGGCTGAACCAAGTTTGTGCACCAGCTCATATGTCCTGGGTAATGGATGGGCATCAGTCGTTGTGAGTGCATTAAGAGCTCTATAGTCGATGTAGAATATCATCTCAATTCCTTGGTTCCTGCTTTTGGCACTAGTATAATTGGACTAGTCCATATACTTGTATAGGGCTCTATAACCCCAATATTCAGCATCTTCCTAACCTCTTCCTTTATGTGGGATCTTACATCTGACATTCTGTAACCCCTGCTTTTGACAGGGGGACTATCACCCGTGAGAATATCATGCTGGCCCAAAGGGGTCAAGCCTGGTGTTAGTGAGAACAGGGAGGCAGACTGATTTGACAAGACGTGCACTCATCCTGTTGTTGCAGAGTCAGATCTGAAGAGAGTTGTACTCTTTCAATTGTCTCATGAGGGTTGTCCCCCAAGGAGATCTGGGAGAGGCTTGCTCTCCTCCTCTTGATCAGAGACTAGAAACAAAGCTCCTGGTTCTGGTCTGGAAACGTATGCCTTCAGACAGTTAGTGTGATAGACCCTGGGGCCTCCTTGGGATTGCCCAAGTCAAATAAGTAATTGACCTCTCCAAGTTCACCCACAACTTTGACGGGTCCAATCCATTTGTCATGTAAGGCCCTCTGCCTTGTAGGTACCATAACTAGTACAAGCTGGTCTGGAGTGTAAACCACCATGTTAGCCTTCTGGTCATGCCAATGTTTGACCAGAGCCTGACCTGCTTTCTAGTTATCAGAAGCTTCTGTCTTCATGAGTGCTATTCTCGAGGACATAGCAACTCTCACTGGCTTGACGGAGGGAGCCCTCTCCAACCCTTCCTTGATCAGGACCAAAGGGTCTCTAACTGGATGACCATATAGCAGTTCCAAGGGGCTCAACCCAACCCCTGCTTGAGGGACATCTCTATAAGCAAAGAGAACGCATGGCAGTAGAAGGTCCCACTTTCTTCTCATGCTCTTCATAGTTTTGCTAAACCTCTCCACCAACCCATTGGTTTGGTGATGGTAGGCTGTTGAGAACGTGTAGGTTACTCCACAGTTTTTCCACATGGTATGCATGTAGTGGGATAAAAGATTTAACCCCCTGCCACAGATCACCTCCTTAGGAAAACCTACCCTGGTAAAGATACCAAGGAGGGCCTTAGCCACTGCCTGAACAGTAACAGTTCTCATAGGTATGGCTTCAGGATACCTGGTAGCGTGGTCTACCACATCCAATATACATTGGTTGTCTGAAGAAGTTGGAGGGTCTAGGGGACCAGCATTGGCAATCCCCACCTTCTCAAAAGGGACTCCCACCACTGGGAGGGGCACTAAACGTGCCACATTCCTGGCTCCACTCTTATCAAAAGTCTGACAAGTGTGGCAGCTCTAACAGAACTTTTCTACATCAGCCCCCATCTTGGGCCAGTAGACATACAGAGATAGCCTCTTTGGTCCTCTTGAAACTCTAGTGGCCAGCCAGGGGGTTCTCACAGGCTAACTGTAAGAACTGTGCTCTCACTTCCTGGGTCACTACAGGTCTCCTGGGATAGACTCAGTAGGTTCACTGTAGAGGAGACCATCCTCGCAGTAAAGCCTATGCTTCCCTGGTTCTTCCTCTTCCAGCTGGGAAGCTGTCTGTTGGTGAAGACCCTCTAGAGAGGGACACTTTTTGACCTCTGCTGAAGTCTGCCCTTGAGGGTCCACCTTTTGCAAGCTAAAGTCTGCAGCTCAGGATAGTCTTTAGGATCCAGATCCCCAACACAGGGAAGGTTTTCTTCGAGCTGTGTTTCAACAGTAGCTGACTCTTCTGAGTTTGGGTGATCTACTCCGCCTCAGCTGGCCAAGGGGCCACTAGAGTGACCTGAGACTTTCCTTTTGGGGGATGTCCTTGTCCTGAGAACCAGTTTAGGTCTAATACCTTTCATTCTCCCAGAGATCTTGGGTTTCCCCTATGTCTTTTTCTTTGGCTTGGAAATAGAAGGGTGGCCTTCCTGTGGGCTGGGGGTAAGAGGAATTTCCTCAACCTTCCACCGAGAGTCTTCCAAGGTTTCCTCTCTGGCCAATCTTGTTTGCTCCTGCTCCCTTTTACTGGGAGACATGGAGTACTACATGCAACTCCAAGAGTTTTCAAATCATTCCCCAACAGGACTCTCCCAGGCACCTGATTTTGTACACTGACAGGTATTCTAACAGTCATATTATTGCAATGGGTAAGAGCTGGCAGTATTGGAACCATTTGGATTGGGCCTCCTGCAAGTTGAGTGGGTCTTTTGGTGCCTTAGCCACATCCTCTGGTTTGAACAAACTTTCATCAACCACTGTAATGCTTGCCCCAGTGTCTCCAATGGCAGTGGTCTCCTGACCATTCACAAGTACACTGTCCTTTTAATATCTGTTTGTGTTATCTAGTATGGAGTTGTACACATCCGCATCCTGTTGTTCCCACAGACCCAGGGACAATAAAGAAACACTGGCTTGAAATCCAATGGGGTCTTCAGCCAGTAATTGAAAGTTACCACTTGCCATATGAACTTCTCCCTCAGGGATGAAGGCTAAGGAGGCAGTGTGGACCCCTGACATCTGGGATACCCATTCACATGATCAGTAGACCCACATACACAACATTTTCCAAATGTTCTTTGGAATGTGGGTTTCTGCTGTGCTCCCTCTGGTTTATCACAAGAGGTTTCACTAGACCCACCGGGTTTCCCATGGGACGTACCCTTACTATGTTTGTGGCCCTCTTTTGGATGGTTGGAATAAGCATTCTCTTTTGCCTCTTTCTTGTGCTGCTTCCCCTCTTCCTTTTTGTGAGTTGATCCAGAGTCCTTGTGAGTGGCCCTGTTGGCTACCCACATGTTAGCAGCCTGTGCTCACTTTTTGGGATAAAGCGCTTTTGAATCAGCCAAGTGCTGCCTCAGCACAGGAGAGCAGGCATCAAAAATAGATTCTAACAAAAACGGATTTATCATTCCTTCAAAGGTGTTCACTCTGTAACCCTTAACCCAACCATCTACATTCTTTAAACACTCGCATACCCACGTAGCCCAAGGGGTAACATCAGTCTTTTTGAAGGTCCTAAACCTCTTAAGGTACTGGGACAGAGTTTTCCCAAATCTGGCTATTAATGCCAGCTTCACAGATTCATAACGCTTTCTCTCAATGGCACCCAACTCCATTACAGCATCACAGCTATTCAGAGGGAGCCTAGACATGAGCCAAGGGATTAAATCATTCCCACGGATTACTTGAAGACCATAGGTGTATTTAAACATACCCAGCCAATCCAATACATCAACTTTTGATTCCTATATACTCACTGCTTCTTTGGGCAGGCAAGGCCTCTTGGTACTTGCAGACCTAGAGGACCCTGGGTAACATGGCTATTTTAGCCTTGATAAAGACCTTGACGGTCGAAACACATGTCGGCACCACTTGAAAACAATGTTAAACACACCTTTTTTTCTGTACTAAGAACAGTGAACTCAACAAAAAAGTGATTTAACCAATTAAAAGCAAACAAGAATAAATGAAATTTGTGGAGTCTACCTGCCTTGTGGAGTCTACCTGGGAAAAGAAGTCTCTCTGTATGAATTCCAGCACAAGCGCCAATTGAGTAGAAACTAAAACCAAGCTTCCAGGACAGACATATTAGGCACCACGTGCACAGGCCTTCCAGTTTCTACCTACCAGCTGCCAGTGAACTTGAGATTTGAAATAAAAGGCGCAGCAACCCACAGTTCCTAGTGCTCAACAAACCCTGTATTGATCACGTACTGAAGGTGCAATGTGTCACCATACCAAAAGTAAGATGCCCATGGAGTTTGTCAGACTCCAAAAACAGAAAGAGAATACAGTATCCAAATCGGGTCAAAAAATACATGAGAGAGTGAGAAAAAGGTCTTACTTACTCCAGGATAAAAAATAAAAGTCCTCCAGCCCAGCAAAAGAGCTCGGGGTCTTTTAAGGTGGAAGAGAATTAGCACAGAAATTAGAATTCTCCCTAACACCACACATCCCACTAGGTAGACTTTTGAAGACTAGCCAAGTGCCACTTTTAGATAGAATTGCTACGCGTCACACTTAGATCTGTGAAGATTAGTTTCATGATCCCAGTAAGTGAGCACATTTCCCATTCAGGCATGCAGGAGAAGCGAGGTACATCAGTCAGCAGGTCAAAAGTGGGTACAAGTCTGGCAAACATGGCATTTGTACCTTTCATAGCATATGCTCCCATACCCTCTCATAGTGCTTACAGTGGTCCCGTACACTAAACATGGCTGCCGCCAGATCCATTGCTAACTTATATCATGCTCTATACTTATTACAGAGGGAGCTACTCAAGCCCTGCCTCCGCCAGAGCACTCGCTTTGCGTCTTCCCTGCTGACAGTGGGTAGCGCTAACGGCGTCTCTCCTCACAGAACCTGTCAGGAAAAATCGGAGACATTAGTTTTCACAGAAAAACCAACAGAATTCCATAGTTATTGAAAAGATTTACCGAAACCGGTTATCTTCTAAGTAGTTTTTCAGTCTGCTGTGTTCGTTCTTAGCCTCAGCATCTTATGTCAGACGTTCTCTCACAGCCTCGACATCTTCAAGCAGCATTCATTGTTCACAGTCACAGTACATTCAGCAGCCATCGCATCTTCCGAAGGTATTTTTCCTCAGCTTTCCGAAAACCTGCGGACAAATAAAGTATTTAATTAACGAACGAACTTGATATAAAATAAGAAAGAAGTTTAAATAAGTTTACGTACCTGAAGTTTCTTCAAGTTTTCACCGCTCAGTTATTGCCACACTCTTCCGCAAAAGGCTGCAGTTACTCCGCATAGACGAACTTACTCTAGTTGAACATTTCCCCATCCCGAGTAACGTCAGTCATCCCGCAGCCATTAGACTCTGAATTCCGAGAACCTGCAAGAAAAAGGGAAAATATTTGAAAGAGAGATCTCTCCAATGTAGGGACTATTCCAAATCTAAAAGGCTATAGTATTTTCTGCAGATACTTACCCAAGACAAATTCTGCAAAAGCAAAGACATTATAAAGGCAAGAGTCTATTAAACACCTCAGCCTTACAAAGTTAAAGTTTCTTCATTCCAACGTGCCCCTGTATAATAACAGGATGGAGAGCTCAACAAACATAAACACAGGTGAGAAGGGAGGGATTACCAAAAGCACACAGTTATACAGTAACCTCTCAGAATCAGGTATTCTAGCAGTTCTATTGTTGTATTTGTTGTTTATACAGAAAAGGAATCTTAAAAGTGTCCAAGTAACGGGTTCACAGGCTGAGAAGGCATTACGCTCTCGAGGAGTCCAGGTAATCATTACAATTAGCCACAAGTCACACTCTGATTTGTGTAGTTTAGATTAGCTACGAGTCAGTTAGATTTTGAAATTAACCAATGCATATCACTAGATGGGACTGTGAAGATTAGCCATGCGTCACATTACATAGAATTGTGCAGATTAGCCACCTAGAAGAACTGAGAGAGTAGTTAATGTACTAACCACCCACTCCTGCTCCGCTGCAGCATGCTGCCCAAGCACTGTACATGCCCAATGGGCTAGCCAAATTATACACAAACGCACAAGCAACATGAGCAAAAAAAAATCCCTGACACTGGACAGTACCCATATGGATACAACAAGCCAGTGCGCACAACCTAAATACCAGACAATCTACACGTAAAGCACACAGACACACTCCAACATAACAAACATTCACATAGAAAACAATCCAGGCATTGTGCCTTTCCCGTACGGATACAACAAGCCAGTGAATGCCATCAACCATCTGCAAAACATAAACATATGTAGATGTACCCTTGCTCGTGAACAATACTTAAGGTAAGAGTTGGGGTGGGCCAGTTCAAATATTAAAGCTTGTCCAAAAACTCGCTTTAGCAAAGCGGTTGGTTGCTAAATAGCAGATCCAATCGGTCAAAGACATGCACAAACCATTCACTGTGTTCAGAAATAGATAAATGCAAAAAACAGAGATTTATGTTCTCATACGAACTAAGATATAGTGCATAGATTTAAAAAAACAGTGCTGTGGAGTACAGCATACATGTGCAAAAACAATATTGATTCATCATGACATTACTTAACAAAAGAAAAGTGTAATATATACAACAACCAAAAAGCAAAAACAAATAAACAAAAAAACCAAAAAAGCATAAAAAACTGTATGGTTAGTATACAGATAGGTTTCAATAATTTCATTATTGTTTGACAATATACATGTTCATATAAGTGAAGAAGTGTTATTCTAAATACATCCAGAATAAACAACTAGAAAGAGATAGGAGGGACTAAACAGTTTCCCAAATCTCATTAAATTTCCTAATTTTTGGGTAATTCCTTTTTATGGTTGATATTTCTTCCAATTATAACAATGAAATGTTCCAGGGTCTTGGGGAAAACAAGATATATTTTAGGCCAACGTGGCAGAAACTGTAGGTACAGAATCTGGTGCAAAGAGGAAACAAACTAACAAGTGTTCCCAGTTCGAGTCACGTTTCGGCGGATTTGCATCAAATTGCGTCCGCCTTCATCAGGGCTCCGCAGGGGCGACCCTGTAATGTATGTAGAGAAAACTCCAGTGAGTATAGTAATGAGGAGCCAATCCTCAGTAGAGCATAGTGAAACACAATACAGATTCTCAAAGCACCCTGCTGGCAGCTTACCTGCAGGTGCTTTAGATCCCAAGTACTCTTTTCTGAATCACAGAGGGGCCAGGGGCTGAGCATTAGATTATCCTCCGATGTACTCCTGCTGGGAAGTGTGGACCCTTGCAGTCGAGGATAAACTCTACATCACGATGCTGTGTACAGAGTAAAGAGCAAAGAAACGGGATAGTGCGTGAGGAACCAGTGCCTAAATCCACACTGCTAGTGGTGGAAAGACTTTAAGGCAATGTATAAACAGGGAATTAGATTCCACAATGATGTTGCAGGAGTATATTAAAAAAAATGCAAAAACTGGGTACCTGCTGATCACGTCAGGGTGATTCACTGCATGGAGAAAAGGTTGGAGGTGCTATTGGTATTCTCCCTCTTAACTCCGGAGCAGCCAATAGGTTGCTTAGGTCCGATCCTGGAGTGGTCAGGATAACTGGGCAGTGGAAAATGAGAAACAGCGGAGAGGACATGAAAGAACTGGGCAGTTAATGTGAGCCAGTGGTAATCTGGCTGTAAAGCATTCATCTATGGGGTTAGGGAGCGTGACCATTCAAAAAATAATGCAGGAGAAAAGTATATGTGAAAGTGCACTGTCAAGAGATTAGTGTGGCTATATGGAGATGGCACAGATAGCATTAGTAGTGCATCGGAAGTAAGAAAGCAGTCCTCCAAGTAGGTAGACACTGTCTGTGCGGTGCCGTGATAGAGTTCGAGGCAAGAAAAATTATTTAATGGATGCATGTTGAGGTGACCACCGGTGTACATTAGAATACATCTGCAGATTTATCGCGGGGACAGATAAGTTACCTTTCGTGGTGCAAGCACTCACGTGCGTCTCCACATCAGGTGCTGGCTGGCTGCGGTGGACTGCTGCTGAGTGTGCTCAGGACGAACGCGGGCGCTGGGAGCCAAGGTCTAAATTAACGCGTCCCTAGTAACCACGCGTGCGTTGAGTGAGTAGCTCCAAAATCGCCAGCCAATCCCGTGGAATCAGGAAGTACTGTGTGGTTGGAGTGTGGACGCGTGCTTTTTTGGTCTGCTGGTTTATTCAGTTGCCATGGCGACCCACGGGTCTGCAGACTGGGAGGCTCCACATACGTGGACGGTCCAGTGCTCGTCTCACGTACCTGGTGAGTAGGATCAGCAAAAAGAATTCTTGTGCACATATATTTGTGACTGGATGTGACCTGGGTCGTAGGGTGCGTACGTTGTGCCCAAACAAAGAGCAATGCGTTGGTGGGGCAACCGGGGCTGTTGTCAAAATGTGACTTATGATAGCGGCATATGATGGACCGCGTGCTGATTGCTAGGGCACATATCTCATGGTGCCACATTGCCAAGGAGGTATTGTCGGTGGTGCGGGTTGGAGAGCCTCATTTGTTCAAAACTTTAGATCAGAGGCTGAAAAATCTCATTTAGACCATGGTGGTATGTGTTCAAGCGATGGATCCACCTGGATTCTTTTATCAAAAGGCTGTGTTGAATATCAGGCCCACCCTTAACTCTTTCCACCACCCACCACAGGATGTCATTGGGGGTGTGGTGCATGGTAAGGCAATGTTCCACTAGGGGGGCTGTCAGTGTTTTGCATCCGATTTTCGAACGGTGTTCTGAGATGCGGGTACTGACTGTCCGGGTGGTCTGGCCTATGTATCTAAGTCCACATGGGCACTCAATACAGTAAATGACATTCTGACTTTTACAGTTGGAGAGATCTCTAAGGGTCCATTGTCGTCCACCAATCGGAAAGGTGTTCATCTTCTTGGTGAATTTACAAGCGACACAATTGCCGCATGGATGACCCTGCAGGGGACGGAGCGTGCGGGAGCTACCGCCCACTGACTCATGTTGGTAAAGGGAGTGAACCAGGTGTTCTTTTATATTCTTTGCGCGTTTGTAAGCGAACCTCGGGGACTGCTCACCCGGTAGGTTCAGGCGTGCAATATGCCAATGTTTATTGACAATTTTCTTTAGTTGTACAGTGTGTTTACCAAAGGTTACCACACATGTCAAGCGATCCTCAATGAGCGGGGAATCTTCCTGCTCCGGATGGATGAGGTTGTCACGATTAGAATTACGTGCCCGTTTCCTGGCCTGTGCGAGTTGTCTTTTGGGATAGCCTCTGGCTTGTAAGCGCTTGGAGAGAGCTGCCGAGTGTTGTTTGTAGTCCACCACCGAGGTACAATTCCTCCGGATGCGGAGGAATTGTCCATAAGGCAAATTGTCCTTGGTGTGGGCTGGGTGGTTGCTAGTATAGTGCAGGAGTGTATTCCTGTCTGTAGGTTTACGGTAGAGGTCACACTGTAGGGAGCCCTCTTTGTGTCTGATTATTAAGTCCAAATAATTAATCTCTGCGTTGCTATGATCCATGGTAAATTGTATGTCCCGATTGCAAGTATTGAGCCATGTCCAAAATGTTTTAAGCTCAATTTCGGTACCGGTCCAAGTGAAAATCACATCATCAATATATCGGTGCCAATTGCTGATCTGAGTCTGCCATAGGTTAAGGTCAGAGAAGATATAATCATTCTCAAATTTGGCCATGTACAATATTTCCAGGCTGGGGGCAAATGCTGCACCCATGGCGGTACCTTTGGTCTGTAGATACATAACATTATCAAAGGTAAAAATGTTTTTGCATAATGCAATCAACCATCTGCAAGCCAACGCACACAGACGCCAGTTTCTCCTGGTTCTCAACCTTTCATATTATTCTTACCCCCCCGCACCCCAAAATCCTCTTTCTAGCAGAGCCACGAAAGCGCCTGGAGACTGCAACTGGGCGGTAGCTGTGCCTAGTATAAATCAACATAACGTAACAAGTCTTAGTTCCCAAGGGGAATGTATTCTCTGGCTGACACGCCGGGGTGAGAAAATAATCCAATGACCTGAATGGTAAACTAGGTTTGATTTTAAAACCAGGTTTCTTTCCCAAGAACCACCAAATCCAAGCCAGAGTCAGCAATGCTCTTATGCAAACAAGAATCCGATAGATCATTTCTGAACAAAGAAAATGTGCAAGTTCAATTATGGAGTCCATGTTGTCTCAAAAGCACATAGATATAGAGAGATGTAATTTATCTGGTGCTAAGGGCTTAGCTCATGGTTGGTTCATGACCCCTCACCCGAACACTGAAGATTGCAACTATTGTCACTGCCTGTAATTGAGGACCTCCTAGCTGCCGTGAAGTCCAATTTCTTTAGAAAGCACAATGCATTGTGCACACTAGTGTAATTGTTCAAGGTCAAACATCTTTGATTCCCCTTCTAGCACACATTTTAGGAATGTAAGAGTATTCTGGACCTAGGATTGGCCTTGGAGTGCTTTGGGACAATCCCTCCTTGGTAACGCTGGCTGACACTGTGGTAGTTGCAGATGCATTCCAGTTTTCTAATACTTTGGCATGTATAACTCCCCCACCGCCCTTCAATGAAAGTTTCACTGATTCATCTGACCGCCAAAGTCCCAATGTGTCGGGAGAATTATCTGGCAAATGTATTGTGACCTTGGGAACAAGGACTCCTCACAAAGTTGAGGTCTAATTTGCTTCCTCTGAAAAAAGTATTTCCAGGCGGTGAAGAGGCTATAGGGCCAGTTATGAAATTTGCTTGGCAAACAGCTGATCATGTCCTTTCATTAGGTCTTTGCTGGTAAGGATACCTTGTTTTATAAAAATAAAAGGGGGTGGGGTAAAGGAAAGCAGCATAGTGTTTTTCTTTGCTTACAGATGGAAGCTTTTTTCTTTTCCAGAATGAAGTTCCTGTTTTTCATCAGTATGGTTTCCAAAGTTCTTGTGATGAGCCTTGAGAGGACGTGCTTGACTGTTATGTATTTTTAGTCGTAGCCATGCTTCGGGCATTTTGTCTGAGCGATAAGTCGTGTAGTCTCAAAGGCAAACAGTGAAATGCATTTGAAATGTATTCAGGTGATATGAAATAATTCACAATGTAAGATCTGTTTTTGTTTGGATATCTGGGCTTTGCGCCAATCTTATCTTTGTTATGGAACATTCAGCGAATTACGTAAACAATATTTCTGGGATGCACTCGAAACAGTCTGGGAAGTGTTCCAATTGCCTGGATTTGTTATAATTAACTGAACTAAATGTTCTAGCTAATAACAATTATTTAAGGAACTACAATGTTTCCAGCAAAGCTCTATAAGAGGAATAGCTGTAGCGCGATAAGGAAGTAACTCTGTGAAAGGTTGAGGCACTTCACTGCCAACCTTGCTTTAGACCTAAACAAGCAAATTGCTCCTGCTAAACGCTCATGGTGACACATAATCTAAGCAGCGATACATAATCTAAGCAGCATCATACTGTTAGACGCTGAACACTGATAGTGAGGCAGGCATGACTTAAGGGAAGAATTTTGCTAGACTCTGATAATGCATTGGGTTGCTACTGACGGGATGAGTGAGCACATTGCTATAAAAAAAAGGATGGTTTCAGCAGGTGTAGATGGGAGATGAGGTGCATGCGGACCTGATGGAGCGAATGAGGCAGAATGGACAGACCTGAGGCAGAATGACCAGGAGCTGGCTGGCCACATAATCGTTCCCCAGGCCCATGTGAGGGGAGGGGGAAATCCCTCCTTTTTTCTTGCCTGAATCTTTGAAGACACTAAATTGTTTTTTTTTTGCCATTTGAGTGTCCAAGAGATTCTGGGCACTCACGTTTGAGAAGAACTTCTATTTTTAATGACGATGTATGCGGTCTAAGGTAATCAATGCACCACCTATTCACATTTGAATATTTGTGACACCATGGTCAAATCCAATTTGACACTGAAACCTTTTACAACATTCTTTCCTATTGTTGCTGATTTTTGCTATCCATGGTGATTCGGATAGGTGGTTTTTGGATTCAATTGAGTTTTTGGGATCATGTAGACCTTCCTTCCGGGCATCCCGCCTTCACCTCTCAAATCCCTGCTTTCTAATTATAGTAGGGAGTATGAGAATCTGTTTTACCCATCTTTAATATCACATTGGGCAAAAAGGAGAGGTATTGCGAGGGTAGGTCATTCTATGAGGTACAGGGCTAATAAAGTCCATCAAGCCTGAGCCAGCCAGGCATGCCCACAAAGCAGTATTTGTTCTGATTAGCGTTGCAAACCGCCATCTCTGGTGCTGATACTTTTGTTTGCTTTTTAAGGGTACCAGACTTTGCACAATTCAAGCCACCCTTAAACTGACATTAAACATAAGTCTGCTGGACGTGGGCCAGAAGGTATGCAGGGGGGCTGATTAGGGATTTGGTGAGGCACTTCAGTGGGAACTTGCCTAGGGCATCACCTCCAAAAGTCAAGGTGAAGTCTTGGCAGAGGCCCAGTGGGCCGGCATGAAATGCGGGTGACTCTTTGTGAATTCTCCTTGCTTTCCCCGCCTCTTAATTGGCCAGCACTTTTCCATTGGTGCTAATATAATCATAATCGTAGAGCAAAGCGAGCTCTGGAGGTTAACTACAGTGCTTGATATTGAAGTAGGTCTGTAGATCTACATATTGGAGCTTTGTGTATTTGTTATGTAAGAGGAAAGAATGTAAGAGACAAGAGTGAATGGCATAGCAGTCAGAGAACTGGGCACACTAGGTGGAATATTGTAGCAGTGTTTGAAGTTGAGATTCGATGAGCAGGAGCTAAAACCAGCTCCTGGTTGTCGGGCATCACCCTGTAGGCAGGACATACCAATGGGGAACCAGGAGCTACCAGAGATGCTCCTTTGATTTTGTGTCCATTTTGTATGAACCATTGTGTTTGAATGTGTATTAGATGTGTTCTAATTCTTCTTTATTAACATGCTAACATACTCAAAGTTAATGTCACATTTATATGTTTGGAAGGCACCAGTTGGCCGTAGGAGCCAAAAGTAGCTCCTGGGAGCGCTTTGTTTCAAGATAGCCAGGCTGTACTATGCTAAGAGCAGGAGCTAAATAGCTCCCATCTCCCCTCAATGTTGAACCCTATTGCAGTTTGCAGACCTCTCACTTTCAGGGTAGCTGGTTTAAAGCAGAAGGGTGATCAGATAGAATGTCAAGGAGTTTGGGATCAGCTCATGGGTTGAACACCGGTTTCACAGATGAATCCGACTAGCAGGTCACAGAACTAAGTGTTTCATCAAAAGCATTTGGCTGTGCGATCATGTATATTTTTTAAAAGTCTTCACTCATCAATATAATGCCCCCTTTTCCTACATTATTACATCTAAGTCCCTCTAAGATGTAGATTCACTAAACTGAACTTTCATTATGTAACAACTTGTATTTTTAGGAAAGGAATTTCAGGACTGTCGTTTAAAAAAACAAAACAGAAACAAACATACTGGTATCATCCTGATTTTACTTCTGGTTTGAAATTATTTGAAAAAAAAATAACATTTCTTGGCTAGCAATCCCTCAGTGGCCTTTTGCACTTTTATGAGCAGAGGAGATGATTAGTGCTGTACTCTCTCTCGATTAGCCCCTTTGATCTTACAGTTAACAGACAAAAGATGGTAGGGAGAGCCCTGACGGCAAGAGAGGAATGCAGGTTGGCTGTCCTTACATTGAACAGGGTATTTTAAATTGCCACCTTGGCTACACAGTTTGTTTAGCAAACCTACAGAATTACATAGCAAATTGCTATGCAACACCACTTAATTTATGGCTTGCACAAAAAGAGCCCTCCGCGCTCACACCATTCTTGTTGGGACAGACTTGCTTCAATGTTGTTAAAGAGATTTCCCAATAAGTCAGTTTCTCCAAAAGGCCCATATGAGTTTGGACTGCCTGATATATACATTATTTATTCCCAGCTCAATTGATTTAGAAGAGACATTTTGGTAAATCTTCAGATTTCCAAACCTCCTTCTAATTTCCCCAACAAAGTATAGCTCTCTGACGATGACCCATGCAAACCCAGTCCTTGCACCTATCTCTTTGCACTGCACCTGGCAACTGGCACACAGGAAAACTGGGGAGATTTCCCAAAATGAAGTTCTTCCGAGTGGCTTTGGGTGAGGGCATGTTACCCTACATCACACTTAACTGATTACCCCAGCTCTAATGATCTCCACTACCTTCCCCTACGACTTGTAAAGTGCTCTGTTGCTTCCCACACGTAGGTTCATGAGCAATAAATACCTGTTGTTGTGAATTATTTCCCCATTGCAACACCTTGTGCGGCCTCCCAATCATACTCCCCATGGCTCCTCTCAAAAATGTAAGTAATCTAATCTAGTAACATGATGGAGCATTTTGAAATTGTGCTACAAACCTAAAGCACACACTTGCACACCACGATAATTCATTCAACTTGGCCAACATTCCTTGTAATTGCATCCAAAGTAGCCTATCCTAGTGTAATGCTGACATTTTTCCAAACTCTGACATGCCTCTCTGATCAGACACACCTTATTCTGACTTGTATTTATTGGTGTTTCCCAAATGCTCATCGTATTTTAGTTATTTTACCATTTCTCTCAGATATGTAATATCTAAGGTAGGGAAGAACTTCCAACGATATTCAAAACATCCATTAACCCATCATTATACCTACTCCGATTTGGGTTCAGCTAGACTCTTGGCAAGTACGAAATGTTGTACTGTATAGAGTTGAGGTGGCAAGTGACTTTTTATGACTGTCTAGCAGCTTGCAATTTAAAATGTTTACCCCGGCAATAGATTTAACAAATTTATTTCCAAAGGGTTTAGAAAATCTGAATGTGCAAAGCTTTAGCGGGCCAAACTTGGCTTACTTTTCGCAATTGGGTCCCTCAAGCAGCCATCCCAACCACAACAGAGGCCTAAATAATAAAGATGAACTACTGCCTTTATCATCTCACCTTTTAGGCTTGTCCTTCCTTTTCAACGCCTCAATCTTAGTCTGGTGTAGACTGTAGGCTTTTTGCAGTTAATTTCCACCCCCTTTTTGGGTACGTAGTTTAAAGAATGTACATCATTGTTTCTTCTTGACCACAGCTATACTGCGATAGAAAGTACACCACCAGCGCGCACCTCTCAAACTGAAAGTGCGTTTTTATAATTTGAGTATTAGATTAAATGCTGCATTCAAAGACGATTCAAAGTAAGTAAACTGTATGAAAAAAATGTTTTAATGACAACATAAATATATTAGAGCTCAACGCGTTTCGGGTTTTCCCTTTGTCAGGAGCAAAGTTATATCGTTGGTCATTATTTTCCTGAACAGTTCAATCTTCCTGTTCTACAAAGTAAGTGAAAGTGTATTTAGTAAATAAATCTCATGAGTGTCTGTGAACCAGTTATATTACAGGACTAATTCTTTTACAATCTTCCATGAGAGTAGGTCATTATTCACCTGGATTATTGGAGAGTTATTCACTCGTTTTCATTCTCATCCTTATTAGAGCTGGTCAAGTCTCAATCAGACCTTCTCTGTAAATTGTCGCATTAAGTGTAGGTGTAACACTGTAAACAGAATATATAGAGAACATTCCAAGAACCAAAATAATACTATCCATTAGGTAAAAAAAATTTTTTTTTTAAAAAAAACACGTGGCAACCTTACCCATGGAAAAGGTGTAAAACGAATATCCCTCTAGTGGATCACCGACCTCTTTATATCTAATCTATGCTTATATCACCCTGTAATTGGTAGAAGAACAATTTAAAGCAAAAAATCAACATCACCCTAGCGGTGAAAATTATGAGAAAAGGGCTTACCTCCACTGTTATCCAGAATTGAGTGTAGTTGGTAAAGTTGCATTAAGTTTGCTTGGAATTATAGTTCACGTAAGTAGCCCAAACTGAAAGAAAACAAATGATTAACTCTCCAATAAGCCAGGTGAATAATTACCTACTATCATGGGAGATTGTAAAATAATTTGTCTTGTAATATAACTTTTTTTCAGCCACTTGTGAGATTTGTTTACTAAATACACTTTCACTTGCTTTGTAGAACAGAAAGATTGAACTGTTGAGGAAAACAATGACAAATGATGTAACTTTGCTCCTGACAAAGGGAAAATTTGAAACGTGTTGAGCTGTAGTATATTTTTTGTAATTAAAAAAAGTTCATAACGTTTTCTTACTTTGAAATGTCTTTGAATATAGCATTTGATCTAATACTCGAATTATGTAAACTTTCTTACATATCTGAATATTGACTGAATGTCAGTTAAAGAGGTGTGCAGGGGACGCAAGGGTCCTTGGGTATTAGGACTCTTCTCTTCTTCCTCTTTACAGGAGGACAGCATCATTTGCATAATGGAGCATGCCTGTAGTATCTTCATGTAGACTTGAGGTTTGTGGTAGTGCTGCGATCTGCTGTGCAAATTGTTGATAAACAATTGATCCAATCTGAATCAAAGCATTGGTCTGGTATGGAGGGAAGTGCACCATTTCCATTTTGTATCTCTTCATATATTGCACGCTGGGCAAAAGCCATGTATTTGTAATTTGATTACAAATAATACTCACAACAAAAACAATGTGAACCTGTGCTAAAAGCTACTGAAGCAGCAATATCACCGATACAATATTAGTTTGAAACCTCAAAATAGATTATAAACTAGTCGAACAAAAAACATGTTAAAAATTATTTGATATAAACGCAGTGGTGGATAAAAGACAATGACATATAATGTGGACATTTTACAGGAAACTTATCTTTATTTCAAATGCATGTGGTAGGCATTTAGATATGATTGAATTGGCAATGAATGAAGTGTGTGCTGCTTTAAACATATTGCAGAATTACATTGGCATATTGTCTGAAGGCAAATGAGTGTTTGAAAAGGAGATAAGTTATATGCCTGTACTCTAATGTAACAGAGCATACTGTGCTGGCTCCTGTCTGAATGAGTAACTCCAAAGTAAGCAGACCAGTGCTGGGGGAGAAGGATGAAAGAAAGAAGCTGCACAATTTAATTTTACCGTGGCGAGGAATCCTTTGCCAGCCACCTACTTTTCCTTCCTTCATGGTAGCTTTGTAGGTGCTTATTTAGAATACTAGAACGCACATTAGAGTGGGATATAAAAAACAAATATGTTCACTATAAACAATAGATAATTTAAGACTTCGTTTATAGGGCTGTGAGCTGTATACATGACACCAATAATGTTATTCTGTAAACAATTTCACATTTCCATTTTGAATATTTTTCAGATAATGGAAGAATGTGTGATGGAAGAGAACCCGGGTCCATATATTCCAAAAGAAGATCAACAGGATGGACATGTACAAAATAAGGAATTCATGGTGTTTGAACAGCATGTGTCCTACATGAGTGATCCCGCTGCTGTGGACGACATAACTTACGACATTAACTCAAATGCACAACCTCATTTAAATGTTGAAACGTTCATGTCCTGTACCAAAGAACTGCATGGAAATGTAGACTCTGAAAAAGCAAAAGGAGAGGTTAATATAATGGGCTACAAAGACTGGATTCAAGATACCCAAGTGACAGCAGAAGAGAACGTTTTGCCATGCTGTTGGAGGAGCCTGGGTTCAAAACCTGAATCACTGTTTGGCCAAGATGTAGAACATGAAAATACGTTATCCTCTTCTATAAATTGTGCTTTTGTTCCTATACAAATTAAAGCTGAACCTTTATCATCTGAAGATTCGTCTTATGACAGGTTGGTTGACCCTTGTTTTGTATGTAGATTCTAGTATTTTTGCAATTACCATTTTCTTTTTTCTTTGTATGCACTTTACTGCTACATTCTCTCTTCCTAACTAAATAGCCATCCTTCTGGACCTGTGATGGATGCTATGATTGCAGAGAATGTTCATCTTCAATGTACCCATTGTCTTTAATCGCTGACCCTGTAAACCTGGGTTGTAATCCCACCTTTTGGCATTTGATACAACGCATTGTGTGATTCTGGGCAAATTAATACATCGTTCTGTCTCATATTGTAAATGTGAGTGATGTAGTGTAAATCTTAAAAGAAAACCACTTTTTTACCATATGAGATATTTTAATATACACCACCTTGTGTTTGCGATGCCCCTGTTAAAATAAATGTTCCTTAAAGTGGACAAATGTTCCTTGATTTTAGGTTCATATAATAATCAAGCATATATACATATCAAATCAATGACAGTGCCAATAGGTGTTGCTTTTAGTGTTTGGAGAATGAAGATGGACATGGTTTGCTATGTATAGAAGCGTGCAAGTGCAATACACCTCGAATGCCTTGTGGCATTTACCTTGTTTCAAAACCGATGGGATGGTTTAACCATTACGCTTTTTTTTTTTAAAACATATTTTATTGTTTTCATAGGTAATACAGAAAGTGAATATTCCCCAACTTTCCCATGCCACCCCCCCTCCCCCCCCCCCCACCCCACCCCTCCCGTCCGGATGAGAAGTTCATGGTCAATTGTTCTCGGTGTCGATCAAGAAGTGAAAAAATCTGTTATTTTTATGTGGTGCGGGCACCACTGTGCCATATAGTCTGATTGAAGATATTCTAGTGCTCCTCCCCATTCTTTTGTGAAGGTGCCTTGTGTTCCTTGGATATTGTGTTATCTTTTCCATGGTCATTTGGGACCAGACTTTATATATCCACGTGTATAGTAGTGGTGGATCTTTCTTCTTCCATCCCTGTGCGATCGTGGCCCAGGCCACTATGACCAGGCCCATAAGACTCCTCCATTGTGCTTTAGTGAATGTATTGGCGTGTTGCCCTTTTAGTCCGCAGAGCCACAGTTTTTCAGGAAAGTGTTCCGCTTCTGGAAATATTTTCTTCAGTTCTGATATTACTTCTGTCCAGAAGCTTTTGACCTTTGGGCAGTCCCACCATATGTGCCTCCATGTGCCTGTTTCTGAGCAGCCCCTCCAGCATTGGTTAGAGGACTGTGGGAACATGCTGTGTAGCCTCTCTGGGGTGTAGTGCCATTGTGTAATGATTTTTGTCCACATTTCTCTGGTTTGGGCAGCCCGGGTTAGTCTGGGGACATCGGCCCACAGCAATTGCCACTGCTGTGGTGTGATGTCTTCACCCAGAGTTTTTTCCCATTTTTTGATATACGCCCATTTTATGTTTTCCTCCTGTGAGTTTATGAATTTATAGAGAGTGGAGACTAGCTTTTTGTCTCCTGAGTTGGTGAGGAGAAATTTTTCAAAGGTGGTAAGCTCCCTCGTCGCTGCTTGTGTTATTTCGGGTGTGGATAGCCAGTGTCTGAGTTGTTCATATTTGTATCTGTCCGCATTTGTGAGGTTCCATTGTGTTTTGCAGTCGGCAAAGGATCTCAGTTCCTTGTCTACGAACATTTCCCCAATTTTTCTGCAGCCTGCTTCCTCGCAGTTCTCATAGGCGCCGTGTTCCGTTCCTGGGGGGAACTGCGGATTCCTGCAGATTGGTGTGAACGGAGCGGGAGCAGTGGTAATGTGCCCTTTCCTTGTCTGCTCGTCCCAGGCATTCAATGTGGCCTTCATGACCTCGCTGATACGCAGGTTCGGGTGTCTGTGCTGTTTTGATTTCCACAATAGGTCCTCCAGAGGTGTTCTTGCGACCGCCCTGTCCAGGGTCACCCAGATCGTTCGCTGGTTGTCTCCCAGCCATTCTTTCATGATCCATAGTTTTGCCGCTCGATAATAGTTTTTGAAGTGTGGGAGCGCCAGGCCCCCTTCCTTAGTGTGGGACGTGAGAACTGATCTGGCTACTCTAGGGGGTTTTCTATTCCAAATAAAAAAGGAGACTGCTTTGGTCAGTGTCTTGAAGAATGAATCGGGGACTGCGATCGGGAGGGATTGGAAGTGGTACAGTAGTTTCGGGAGGATGTTCATTTTGATCGATTGGATTCTTCCCCACCAGGAGATATTTAGGGGGCACCACCGTTCTAGGTCTCTTTGTATTCTTGCCAGGAGATAGGGGTAGTTGCTTTTATATAGTGCCTCTGCCTTCCGTGTGAGCGTTATACCCAGATATTTTATGCCTTCCTCTGCGACTTTTAGTCCAAACTGCCCTGCAATTCTATTGTGTGTTTCCATGTTCCCGGCTAGGGGTAGGATTTCTGATTTGTTTTTGTTTATTTTTAGACCGGATATGTCCCCGAATGTTTCTATTAAGTGGTGTGCCGCAGGGATGGATTGGGCTGGGCATTCGAGAGCCAGTAACATGTCATCCGCGTAGGCTATTACCTTATGTTGTTTCCCCGCCATCTTGATTCCCATGATTTGGTCCAATTCCCTAATTTTAATTAGTAATGGTTCTAGGAACAACGCATAGAGGAGCGGTGATAGAGGGCAGCCTTGCTTCGTTCCTCTAGAGATTCCCACCCTCTCCGTGACCACCCCGTTTACCGCTATTCTAGCTGATGGGGAGGAGTAGTTGGCCTTTATCATTTTTATATATTGGGTCCCGAATCCCATGTGTGCCATAGTTTTGAAGAGCATTGACCATTCAACCCGGTCGAATGCTTTTTCTGCGTTTAAAGATAGGAGGACAGCAGGGGTGCGGGTTATGTTGGTTTTTTCTATTAGATGGGCTAGCCTTCGTGTGTTGTCGTGCGTCTGTCTCCCTGGTATGAATCCCGATTGATCTGGGTTTATTAGGGGGGGGGCAGTGGGGATAGTCTGGCGGCCAGGATTTTTGTGTATATTTTTGAATCTAAGTTGATCAGGGCTATCGGTCTGTATGAGCCGGGGAGGGAGGGATCTTTCCCTTGTTTGTGGAATACCAGTATTTTAGCTTCATTCATGGAGGGGGTAATGTTCCCACTATCTCTGAAGGTGTTTAGTAGTCTGGTGAGGAAGGGGGTGAGGAGGTCTTGATACTTTTTATAGAATGGGGCAGTAAAGCCATCCGGGCCTGGCGCCTTGTTGAGTGGGAGATCTTTTATTGCTTTCTTCACTTCGCTTTCCGTAATTTGGGCCTCCAGGTCCGTTCTATCTTTTTCTGATAGTTTTTGAAAGGGGACCGAAGTCAGGAATCCGTTTTGGTCTGCCTCGTCTGGGTGTTTAGTTTCATATAGGTCCTGGTAGAACTTCCTGAATGTGTCTCCTATATCTTCGGTGCGTGTCTGCTGTTCTCCTTGTGTATTTTTAATGGACCGAATGGTCATTGTTTTCCGCTTTGCAGGGAGTAACCGGGCTAGGTATCGGTCAGCCTTGTTAGCTTTTATATAGTATCTCTGTTTGAGGTATAGGAGGGATCTTTGGGCCCTCCTACTGCGGAGGAGGTCCAGTTGCCCCTCTGTGTGTTTGAGTGATCTTTTTAAGCTCCTGGTGGGGTTCGCCAGTAGTTCTCCGCGGATTTTTGACAGCTTCTCTTCCAGATCTGTTTCCCACCGTTGTGCTTGTTTATCCTTCGCTGATTTGAGGGCTATTAAGTGGCCCCTGATCACCGCCTTGAACGCCTCCCAAACCGTGCTGAGGGCTGTCTCCCCTGTATCGTTAATTTCAAAGAACTCTGTGATTTTGTCCCTAATGGCTTCACCCATCACTGGGTCCGAGAGTATCTCCCTAGGAAGCTGCCACCTCCAGATTCCTTTCTCTTTCTTTGGGGTCGAGAGGTCCATCCAAAGGGGTGCGTGGACTGACAGGGAGATGGGACCCAGTTCCATGTTTTGAATTTTGCCCAATTTCCCCACTGACACCCAGAAGTAGTCGATTCTTGACATTGTGTTGTGGACGTGTGAGTAATATGTGTATCCCTTGGTTTGGCCTTTATGTTCTCTCCATGCATCGCACAACGCCATACCCTCCATCCGTCGTTTAAGTCGAACCGACGGGGCGCCTTGGTGGTGGGGCCCACCCGTGCTTCTGTCGGTCTGAGGATGCCAGGCCATATTAAAGTCCCCTCCTATGATTATTTCACCCTTCGCGTACACCTCCAGCCTCCCCATCGTGTCTCTCAGGAAGCCGCCTTGACCTGTGTTTGGGGCATATATTGAGGCCAGTGTCAGTGTGGCGTTGTGGAGCTTGATATTGGCAAAGGCGAACCGGCCATCTTTGTCGGAAAGTTTGTCAATCAGGCTTGCTTCCAGACCCTCCTTAATTGCTATCATCACTCCCGCTCTCTTCTCCGCTGCGTTGGATTGTGCCAGTATATCGTAGCCTCTGAGGCGAATTTTCCCCCTATCCTGTACTTTGATATGTGTCTCCTGGAGTAGTAGCACTTCGGCCTTTTCCTTCCGTAACATGTTCTCCACTTTTTTCCGTTTCACTGGAGAGTTCAGACCCCTTACATTTAAGGTCACAAATCTTATCTTCCCCATTTTATATGCCCTTTGTGGGTGCTCCTTTCGCCCGAGTTGACCATTCCCCTCCCTCTTCCGGAACGGGTACGTCCCTCCCACCCCAAACTGTTAACCTGTCCCCAAACTTTAACTGTAGTCCAACTTGTGCTCCCGAGGAGGGCCCGGGTACCTAAGGTAGCTCTGGCGTTCCACCTGTCGCTCCCTGCCCTCAGTTGGCTCGGGGCGAACCGTGCGGGGAGTCCTAAACCCCTTGTCATCCCTTGGCCTTGATGTTAGTCGTTCCGGTACCGCACCGGGCCTTTTTTAATTGCTCTGTCCATGTTCCTTCATCGGGTGTTGTTCCGCCTTGAGTGTTCCGCCGTTGGGCACCGAGTATCTTTGGCTATGGATTCACATCTACTCGGTTGTTTTGTTTGGTGCTTCTTTTCCTCCTCCTTGTCGTTTCCTTTTCTGGCGGACCCTTTCCCATCCCCCTGGTCTGTTCTGCCGTTCCCCCCCCCCTTTTATTTTCGTGGCTGGTCGGTGGTTCGTCTATCTGGTGGTTCAGGATGCTCAGCCCCTCTTCCATGGTAGTCGCCCTCCTTAGCTTACCCTCCCAGTCGAACAGAAGGCCAAAGGGGAAAGTCCATTTATATTTTCTCTTTCTTGACCAATTCACGAGTGAGTGGGTTCATTTCTCTTCTTTTCTGGAGTGTTGTGGCAGATAAGTCTTGAAACAGCTGGATTTCCACCCCGTTCATCCGAATTTGCTCGAGCTGCCTCGCTCTCCGTAGTATAAGTTCTTTTTGCGTGTAGGAGGATATAGCTGCCAGCACGTCTCTGGGTCTCTCCCCGGGTGCTCCAGTGCGCCTTGGGCCCACTCTATGAATGCGGTCTATCCCCACTGTCTCTGAGCCTTGTGCATCTATGACGTCTCTGAAGACTTCCTGCACCGCTTTCCGTAGATCCTTGTCTGAGACCGATTCAGGCATATTTTTTATGCGAATATTCGACCTGCGGGACCTGTTTTCGAGGTCCTCGCACTGTATTTCCAGGTTGTGGGTCAAGCGGACAAGGTGTTCCTGGGTTTCGCTGTTTTGCAGTGCCTCCTCTTCTGCGTTCTGCAATATTTTTTCCAAGGTATCTGTTCTTTCCTCCAGGTTCGCAATGTCTTGTTTAATATCATGGATAGCCTGCTGCATATCGTGTTTGATTGCAGCGAATTGGTCCTGGACTGTCGACATGAGCTTGTCTTGCAATTCTTTAAACCAGGAGTGCATATCTTCTTTAGTCGGGGGTAGACCGCTGGAGGCGTTGTGGGCCGCTTCCGTCGCGGGCAATGACGGGGTGGCCTCCGGAGGCCTGCTTCTCGTCGAAACCGGGGTATCCACTGCCCACATCTGCACCAGGTTGGAGTCCTGCCTAGCGGTTTGCTGGTTCAGTTGAGATCCCCCTCCCTTCACTTTAGCTCTGGACATAGTACCCGCAAAGCTGTCCGTGACTGTCCTTCTTCGAAGGGTGGTGCCCGGCGTTAAAATGGGCCTGCTGCGTGCGTCGAGTTGAGCCGATGGTGATCCGGGGGGGGGGGGATTTCGTCTCCCTTTTGCACTGCGTGGGCTGGGTGCCCTATAGTTCCCTCCCGATCTTGCCGTGTGAGGAGGGGGAATGCGGGGGTCCCCCTAGCGGGTACGGGGTCCGAGCGGGGGGGAGAGCTGAGCGTTGGGGGGGGGGGGGGGGCCCTCACCTTCCAGTCCACCGGTCCGGAGGACTATTGCTGGCGTCCCTCGGCTCTTGGCTTCGGGTTGAGTTGTTCGTTGCTCCCCCACTCCCTGCGCGATCCCTTCGGTGTCTGGTGGCGTCGATTCTGTTATGTTGGGGTTCTCTCCCCCCGGGCTGTCCGTATCACCAGCTTCCACTGTGCTGCGCGGCACACCACTTCAGTCCGTTCCCTCGTTGCGCTCCGGGCCTACCCCAGCCGCATTGGATGGTTCGTAGGCGCGGTGGGGGAGGGGTGGATCCCGCTCCGTGTCGTCCCTGGAAGACGGGGATCGGGGCGACTTCCACCGTATGCGTCCTGTGTCTATGGACGGTGGTCGGTGCCGGGTATGGGGTCGGCCACCCTCCGGAACGTAGCTATTTACGGTGCTGCTGAAAGGCCCGGCGGGAGCGAGTCTCACACACGTCTCGCTGTGCCGGCGGCCATCTTGGAAGTCCCATTACGCTTTTAATGACTAGTTTTGTTTTAGTGCTATCATATCAAAATATGAATCAATATATATTAAAGAGGAACACGTTGAAAAGTGGAAAAACATCCTATGCATCAGCAATCTCTCAGTACTTCTAATACATGCAAAGTATTAAAATCGAGAACACTGGTGGGCTGGTAGCATTAGATTGTTTTGTACAAGAATTTAAGACTTGCGAAAAGCTTTCATTATCAGGACTGTGAAACAAAGGTTTTCCACTAATACCCATTTGGGGAATTGGCAGCTGTAAATTGATGACCCAAGGGTTTCACATTTCTCATTATGTGAGCTGTCATTTTCTGAGGCTTCCCATCTTATTTCGGAGGGCCCACATGAATTTCATTGAAGTAATCCAGATCTCTGAGCAATTCTGTTTGAGGAATATTTGGGGTGGGGGGTGTGCGTGTGTAGTATATATTCAAGGAAAAAAACTTTAGTTGCAGGGATGTTAAGGTGAGAACTTGATGCAACAAAACCCCTGACATTCAGCTAAATCCACCTTAACTTCGCTCCCCCTGCTGCGCAGCCCTTGACCACAATGATAACATCCCAGATCACATTACTGATGACATTGCTAATTACATTACAACAGTAACTGACATTAAGCATGGCCTTCAGCCATGGTCAGTGTACATGGCCAAATATATTTGAACACATGAATGGGTACTAGTTATGTGCAGCTGTCACAACCTTCACCCATGCGCACTAAATGTTAAAACAGTAACCGGTTACTAACCATAGATTTTGGCCTTTACCATCGGATACAGATCTCAGGCACTAGCCATGGACTTTAGCACAATACTGGCCAGTGATCACAATTTTTGGCTATGCCCACTATACTACCATATAAATGGGCCACTAGCCATGGCCTTTTACCTTGTGCAGTTTGTACATCTTTTGGCCATGTCACTGTATATTTTATATTTTAAAATAATAAAGTGCAAAAAGTGATGGCCTTCGGCCGTGCCCACTGTGTAATATATATACACTAACCAGCCACTAGTCATGGTCTTCAACACAATACAGGCCAGTGGCCACGGCCTTTGGCTGTGCCGACTGTATATTCAAACATATATTAATGGGCACTAGCTATGGCCTTTAGCCATGGCCACTGACTACAGCTTTCAACGTGCCCACTGTATATTATAAAACGATGATGGGCGAGTTGGCATGTCTTTTAACCATGCACATTGGCATTTTTGAACACTAATCGACAACTACCTATAGCCTTTGGTGCCGGCCAATGACCCCAGCTTTTGTCATGGCCAAGTCCACGGCCTAAATTGTTATTAAGGTAATCACATTTTTCATAGCTAACTTATAAATGTTATGTCTAATTCCATTATTGATGTAATCAGTTATATACAATGTATTTAGTGTTGTCATCAGTGATGTGATCCGTGATCTCATCATTGTGGTCATAGGCTGCGCAACAGGCGCGAAGTTAAGGTGGCTTTAGCTGAATTTCAGGGGTTTTGTTGCATTAATTTCTCACCTGAACGTCCCTGCAACACGATTTCTTTTTTCTTTCTTACATTTCAAGGGTTTTGTTATTCCATAGATTTTTAGAATACTTCCAGACCACTAGCATGGTCTTGGGGCAATGTGCAATTATTTGCTAAGGATCACCCACTTTGGTTAAGCGGCGTTCTACAAGCCCCTTGTTTTATGGCTAGTTTCTTGGTGACTTTGTGGGCGATTGTTTTGGTATATCACATGACCCCAACTAACCGCATTTAAGCAGCACGGAAAAGATAAAAAAAATGATTAGCTGCAAGAATAACATATGCCTAGGTACTTTTGCTCCACAGCGAACATCAAAAGCTGGCACCCATGAATATACACAAAGTAAGTGACCATATATTTTAAAGTGAAATATAAAAATGTAGTTCAATTGACCGCCTTGGAAGAAAATGTGCAAGGCAAAATAGCATTACTTAAAAAAAAAAAAAAGAAAGGAATGAACACCAGAAAAATAGCCTGCGAGAGGAAATCTTCCAGTACATATGCTGGCAAAGTATAAAAGGGGCTCGCCTTAAAAAACCCAGCAATCTGTATTGAAATATTCCATGGCAAAAAAAAAATCCCAATGCGAAACCAGTGCTTGTGGTCTTGTGGGTTAGCGTCTGCAATGGGAACATGAGAACCTGAGTCAAATCCTGGTATCCAAATACTTGAACAAGCTCGCCACCCTAAAAACAAACCAAGGGGTTGCATCCGCTCTCTGGAAAAGTGTTATGCTGTCCACCCACATGCATTCTGTACTGGTGCCCTGAAAAGCAGCTGCAATCGGGGGAAAATAACTGCACCAGTGGCCAGGATTGCAAACGCTCTTACCACATCATGGGCAAATACATATGACTTACTCATCATTTTCCCCTTTCCCCCCCCGCACCCTGATGTCTGGCTTTCAACAATACTCTGCTTTATAAAGCGAACTTGAAAAGTACACATACCATAAAGTCACTCAAATATATAAATCTTTATAGAACTATGTTAGGCAAAAAGTGTACAATTACAAATTCAGGATTACCTTGAAACTAACCGATTACTAGGTACTCGCCAATCTGGCTTTCGTCCCCAACATGGGACGGAAACGGCCCTTGTTGATCTCAAGAGCCAGATAGACGAAATCAAAGATAAAGGGAGAGCTGCTATCCTGCTTCTCCTCGACCTTTCCGCTGCCTTTGACCTGGTTGACCACAAAATCCTGTGCAACCACCTATCATCGGCAGCACCCTTCTCCCACTCGGCGGTCACATGGATCCAATCCTTCCTGGACAATAGGACCATGCGAGTCTTCTCACCCATTGCAGCAGCCGACCCTATTCCCATTACCTGCGGTGTCCCACAAGGATCGTGTGTTTCACCCACCTTGTATAATATATTCACAAAGCCCCTATTCGATAAACTGGGCCATCTGGGTGTCACCTACACTAACTACGCAGATGACACCCAGATACTCCTCACTTTATCAGGCAACCACAACACGGATGCCAACAGGATCGGCGAAGTCTTCTCCATCGTTCAGGCATGGATGGCCACTCATGGCCTCTGCCTGAACGATGACAAGACCGAACTGCTCCTTGTCGGCTCACCCAACACCATCCGGAATCTCAGCCCGAGCTACTCTAGCTTCATCATTGACGGCAACACCATTCCCACTGCCAAAAGTGTAAAAACTCTTGGTTTCTATCTCGACACTAACACCAACCTCGCCAAACAAATTAATATGACCGCCTCAGCCACTGCTTACACTGGGAAACTAATCGGAGCCTGCAGACCTCTGATATCCCCCAACAATTGCCTTACTCTAGCCAGAGCACTTATACAATCCAAACTGGATTATTGCAACAGCCTGTATGTAGGTGCCAATAAAACGGTTGTTAACAAACTACAAGTTCTACAAAATAATGCACTCCGCGCCGCCCTTAATATTCCCAGAAGAAAACACATCTCAGCCACAAGAATCACATGCAAATGGCTCTCCATCCAACAAAAAATAGACCTAAAAACTATCTGCCTCACCTACAAAGCTCTTAACCACCTGGCCCCACCTTATTTAACCGATAAATTCATCTTAAGACAGAATATTAGAACCACCAGATCCTCTAATACACTACAACTGACAGTGCCCAAATACTCCCTCAAAAGAGCCGGCGGATCCAGTTTCCCAGTTCTAGCTTCACAATTATGGAACACTATCCCATCGGACATCAAATCTACCCCTACATTTCAACCTTTCAGAACTAAGATCATCACCTAGTTACTTAACAATTAACTAGCACTGTATGTATGTATGTCACTCAGTCAACTATAACTGCTTTCATAACCGATGTTGTAACTATACTTACATTGCACAATTGTACAAATGTTCCTACCTATGCCTGTAACTTGATGCTCAAGCGCCCATATACCTCTGGGTCAGGTGCGCTATACAAATAAATAAACAAACAAACAATTGTGGCATTATTCCCCCATCTTGACTGGGACAACAAATGCCAGAATGCAATCCTGCAAAAGGCAAAGAAATGGTCTCCGAGTGCAAAACTTTCAAGGACTGACAGTAGCACGGTTTGAAAATAAATAATATGGATGCTGTGTCTTATTAGATATTTAAAACTGAGAAAACACATGGCATTTGGGACTGTGGACTGTCTGCCATCCATGCAGTAACCGGGACCGACCCTGCTTAGTTTCAAAGCGGGGAAGCATCCAGCTTCTTAGGCCTTGTTTCTCTCGGTGGTCTTGTAAGAAGGGCTGAATTATTATGCAACATTGCCTTAGGCGGCTGACCCCCTACCTCGTTTTGAAGCTAAGCAGGGTGCCTCCCAGTTAATGCAGGAATGGAAAACTCCCTGTTGCTTTAAAAATATCTTTTTTTTAAAATTATTATTGACTGGCAGACTACATATACCAGAAGGCAATGCGCAAAATTCAAAGAAATTGTCAGAGTGCAAAACATTCAAGGACTGACAGTAGCACGGTTTAAAAAAAAAAGTTTTAAAAATGATTTGGATGCCCATTCGATCATCCATCCATGCAGTAACCGGGAATGACCCTGCTTAGCTTGAAAGCATGGAAAGGAGCGGCCCATTTCTCTAAGTGGTCTTGTAACTTTGGCTCGTTTATCTGGCAACATTGCCTGAGGAGGCTTACCCCTTCTTTACTTTGAAGCTAAGCAGGGTCTGTCCTGTTTACTGCATGAGGTTAGACTTGGATGGCAATCGTGTCACTCAACATGGCTGAATGGGCAGTAATTTTTCAGCCCCGACGGCCCTATAGCTGTAAAAATATATTTAAAAAAAAAAACCTGTAACCGCAGGTAGTGATCTACACATACCCTCGGCTGTCTGTAGTCATTTATAGCCTTGATTTTCGGAAAAACTGATGAAAATAAATGCTTTCCAGCCCTTCCAGGCCCTCACCAAGTGCCCCCCTCATCTGTCCCAGCTACCCCATTCCCCAGATGGTCTCCTCACCTACCCTGCCCTCTTTCCCTCCCTCCCCCCAACAACACAAGCTGTTTCTGTGACACAGTTTGCTTCGAGATATCGGCTATTTGCAGCCGAGGCTACAGAATGCTTTGTGTTGCAAACTCAGTCCCTAGACCCCCTCCAACTCCCAAATATTCACTTTGTGCCCTCTGGCCACCCCCCATATCTAGCCTGATGGCATTGCATATTTTTTTACTTGCAAATAGCTTTTTCCCCTGTTTCGTTTTCCCATATCCTAGTCTATTGCTGCAGTTATCTCTTGCATCGACAGAAATACAAGTTGGCAGCTTTTTCATTTCTGAAAACCATGATCCTGCAATGCACCATGGGAGATATAACTATCCGTTTTTGAGAAGGGGGCAACCCCTTCTCTGTAAAATATTTAAATAACTACTGCATGGAATAACCCTAAACCAGACATGGGTGGCGAGTCCATGCTTCATGCCCAAGTTGTTTCGGACCTGGTCCAAATCCGTCCAGCGGTTTGGACTGTGCGCTTTGGCATAAAATTACCTTGTTTGTCTATGGGAAAATTAATGGGAAGTAGGCAACAATTTTTTTTGTCTTAACTTTATTTTTTAATGTATCGTTTGGGGGGGGCTTGCGGGTCCCTAATCACTTTTTTGAAATTTCAGTCAAATCCGTTACTCGAATCAAATTAACAATAGAATTTTAAGGGGTTCCTATGGAAGTCTGACTCACCTTAACTATAGGACGGCTACTGCCGCCCTTAATATATATGTGTATATATAATATATATTTTATACAAAAAGAAACAAACTAGAAAACGGAACCTATCCCCCCCTTAATAAAACCTTCTTTAACCCTATCATAATATCCTTGCGTTATCGACTTATCCCTCAATTTTTTAAACACAGCTTCAAGAAATGTAACCGCTGCAAGTTGACTCTGATTTTGACCCCCATTTACGAGTTTCCACCATTTCTCAGCATCTAGTCCTACTAGACCAAATATTTTTCCGTACAAGTGGATTGATCTTGGGTCTTTTCAATTTAGGACCGAATAGAGTCAAATGTTGCAGAGTTTCACTCTGCAAATCGCATAGAGGACATTTAATTGAACCCTGATGTCTGTCACATCTCAGGAGAGTTGTTTTATTGTGAAGAACGTTGAGCCTAAATCCCAAAAGCCCCTTTGTTGTGTGGGAATTTTTTTTAAGTACACTTGGGTCACATTCATGTTTCCGTAGTTTTATTTTGAGAGGGTATGAGTGGCAGACATTATTCTTTTCTCTTCTGTTTCTCGACAGTCGTCCACCCAAAAAATCCTCTAAGAGCATTGGATTTTTACACAAGACTTCAGTCGAGGTGCCTAAATTATTGAGAATTAGTTTGCAGTCCGTTTTCCATAAATTCATAGCCCAGTCCTTAATGCCCGACTTTCTCATCTTAATTACTTCAAATTGCAGGCGGCAGTTAATTAAGTTCACTTTCCTAAAGAGCGTTCGAATGTTCCATGTTACTTTTGCGTGTAATGATGTTAACACTAATTCATGCCGAATTACTGCTATCGTAATTGCCAGCGGAAGATGTAAGATTAGTTTCCAGAAGAAACCTTCAAGGAAATCCCAAAGCTCTTGGAGACATTGGCAGGCCTTGGCTCCAAAGCTAAGAACATGTGATACTTTTTGTGTAAAAGGTTATGATGGGTTGAAGAGAGGATTTTCCAAACCTTCTGTCTAACGCCCTACCTTGCGCAGTAAGACTTTTATCTGTCATCCTCAGACCATCAATCCATGCTTTCTCTCCCTTTGCCGTACTTAGCATTATGCCCAGTTATTTGATTTCCTTGACTGGCACCGAACGATTCCCATCAAGTAGCCAACTTTCTTTGTTTTTCTTCCCTCCTCTCACATCACCCAATATCATAATCCCTGATTTAGCAGCATTCATTTCAGGCTGTTTTTATTCACGTATCTCTGCAGAAGGTTAACTTTCCTTTGTAGACCGACCTTTGTCTGTCTGGTGCAAGAGGACCAGGTCGTCCGCGTAATCTGGGCACTTCTATTCCATTAATTTTCAGTGGAAATGATGTTTTGTCATTCAAGTCCTTTTTCAAATCTTCTATGAAGAAATTGAATAGAGTTGGAGCTAAAGGACATCCTTGTTTTAGCACCTTTGCAGTTTTGACTTTCTTTGAGAGGTTCCCATGTTGATCTAATTTAATCTGCATGTTTGTTCCAGAGTACAGATCTTTAGGGGTGCCTCTAGATTCCAATTTCTTCCGTAATAGATTGTGATCTATACTAGCAAAAGCTTGTTGTAGGCCTATGCTGGCCATATAGATTTTTTTTCTTGTGGCCTGCTCTTCATTTATTATTTTTTTATTTTTATTTTTTTATAGACAGAGTACAAGTAGATTTGGGCTGGACCCCACTTCTTTAGCAAATCCAGCCTGTCAACTATCACAATTCTTTGTTCTTTCAATCCACTCTTTCAAGCCCTTTAGAAGTAATATTGTGAAGATCTTTCCTAAGACATCGAATAGCGCAATTGGTCTGTAATTAGTTGGATTTTGGCGGTCCCCTTTCTTAAATATTGGGACTACTATCATAGTTTTCTGGGATTTTTCCGACCTTCATTATTCTTTCAAAAAGAATTTCACAAAGCTCGGCCCACTGTTACTGGGCAGCTTTTAGAACTGTGTTGAAGATGCCATCGGGCCTGGGGCACGTGGTCGACTGGCTTTTTTTAATGAGCAATTCAATCTCCTCTCTCTGGAATTCAGTGTTCCAGCTCCGGGGTACTTTTCTTTCCCATTCCACGTTTGTTGGTTTGTTATTTACAACTTTAAACAACTTTTTGAAATGTTTGACCCATATTTCTTCCGATATTGAGTTTAGTAGACATGGACCCACAGATTACCTTCTACCATTGAGTAGTTGCCATATATTCCTACCATTTGTGTCACTAAGTGCTTTTAGAATTATCTTAGCATCTCTTTGGAGGAGTCCAGCTTTTTTCGCAGCATTTCTATCTTGTTTACCTGCAAGTTTTTCAAGGTTCCTATATCATTTCACAGTATCTTCTTTTGTAAGGCTACATCCCTATCATAAATATGGATTGCTTTAAATCTGGGTCTTTGATGTTTTTCATTACATTCTTTGAAGGCTAATAGAATTTGGTCATTCGCCAATGTTTCCGGCTCCAGATGTTGCCACACCAACAGCTCTTTTATCAGTTGAGGGATGTCCTTTGGCTGAATGCGTAGTCGGTTTCGTGCCACCGCTAGTTCTATCCCTTCCTTCCAGCGATGGTGGTTTTCTTGTGTCATTTCCGAGATGGTCACTATGATTGGATCTTGATCACTGTATTGACTACCAAAGAAATTATATCTGGGAGTAGGTTTTCTGACACAAAAAAGTAGTCCAAAGTGGCCTTCTTTATTTCGTCTAACCACGTAGGAGCTGCCGGTATATTGGATGATTCCATTTAAAAGGTGAATCCCTCTTATCTCCATTTCTTCCTTCCACACAATTTGCATTTAGATCACCACAGATTACTATTCGAATATCCCTAAAATCCTTTGTCATCTGATCAATCTAATTGTTTACCAGGTCCACAAGGAAGCTCCCTCTTGAGCCTCTGGGTTCCAATACAGGTTTAATAAGAGCAGAAATTGCTGTTCCTCGGCTTCTTTCGTCCCAGTTTAATTCTTACGATCTGTATATACGGGTTAGGGTTTATGACCTACACAACTTTTCATGTTTAACCTGTTTTTTTAATCATCATGAGGCCTGAAGAGGGTCTGCCTCTTTTACCCCATCGCTGGATTTAAATGGACCCCATAGCCATTTAATATTGGCTGTTCTTTGAGCTAGGATTCTTGGATGCATATTATATCCAATTTTGAGATTGTTGGTAACATCTCATTGAAAAGATGCCGAAATCCACAAGTGTTCCAACTCCCAATTTCCAGGTTTCAATGACACTTGTTCTTCTGGCCCTAATAATGAGTTTTAGTAGCTAGCGCACCTGCTCACCAACTCCATGAAGTTGGATCTTGAAATGGGGTTCGATTGATTTGTTTAGGGGGCGTCTTAACATTTGTGGGCTTGGTTGCCTCCCTTCCCCGGATAGTGATCCGGATCTGATTTTAACGCTCCTTTTTTCTTTACTTATCACGGGTCGAGGCAGACTATCATTCGCTCTCATTTGTCTTGAGAAAATTGAAGATGCAGGAAAACTCTAACCTCTGGACCAGATATTATTATATCAGCAAGACCAGAAAAATTGTCCAGAGAAAAAATGTGTTTACAAAAGTATATCAAAGTTTATTTTTAATTGATACAAAAATTGGAAAAAGTGAATAAATCACAAATTATTAAACACTACATAATTTAACAAATACAGCAGAGCAACAGCATTATTCTGCCTAAAAAGGCTGATAAAAAAAATCACACACACTTTCCATTCATAGTGCGACATTCAAACACACCTCAACAATCCGTGGCATTCATACAAATTGTTAAAAAACAGGAAAAAGGATTATAAACATAGGGGGAACGCAATTCATGATTTCTCCTTGAAGAATATTATTTTAAAGTTTATACAAAGAGCAATAGAAATCACTGAAACCAAATCTATTGTAAAGGTGGATCACAGCGAGGAAATACACAGATCACATCCCCTTTAGGTTTTTTCCTCAACCGGTTTTGACGTGGAATGTTAATTTAAACAACGTCTTCATCAGGAAGAAGATGTAACCATACTGGTATGCAGGAGCTGCTGTATTAGACAGATCGGCGGAGTTGGAAGTCCGCTCAATGGCACTTCAGCTTGTCCCAGAATCTTAAGGGGTCTCAACTTGCTTTTAAAAATGTCAAAAGCAGCTGCTGCTTAATGTGAGCTGGGTGGGTGCAGCCTGCAGGAAGTCAGGTGGATAGACTCATCTAAGCGCGGTACTCCAACTTGGCAGATGGAAACTGTTGTTCTTCCGCACACCCCGCGGCGATGCAAGTAAGTTTGCACGCAGAGAGTCAATGGTAAAGGGCAGATCTTCCGATCAGATGTCCTCTGGGCTCTCCGAGCAGTCGCCACATGACCAGTCCATCAAGACAAAGGTCACCCAACTCAAAACTCCCCGCGACGGCGAAAGACGCAGCGCAAGCCATCCCTGCGGTCTACGTTCGGCCGACAACCAGGGGCAAGCCCAGGGAGTCCTCCGATACCCCCTCTTTGACCCCGAGCTCAAAAAAAATCATCATCTAAGAGCAGGGACCATAAGGAGAGACACAAATCCAGTTCCTCTAGAGAGAGGGGCTCACTTAGCAAGGAGAAAGCTAGGGAACAACCATCTAGCCAACATTAAAAATATGCCCTTACAGGACACCTTAGTACAGTCTGATAATGCACATCAGCCTGACTCTATCAGTCTTGAGGAAGAAGAGGAACATACCCACTCTACCCCCGCGCCTGCCTCCTCCGACCCGGGGGTTATACCCAGTTCAGCCAGATGGTCTGCACAGGATATTGACAGTCATGAGACGCATGACCTGCTTAGAAAACTTTTTTGAAAAACATCCACATGTTCTGGACAACTTGACCTCCACGCCTCCCACTACACAGGCGTCTGGCTCCAACACAACACCTACAGCCTCTCAGTCCCAGGCATCGGCTGTATCGTATAAAAAGAGATCTCTTCCTCCAGTAGAATTGGCTGTTGAACAACCACATAAAACTCCTCGCCTCTCCTATGACCTTTACGACCAGGATGTAGAGGAGGATGAATACTTGGAGAAGGGTGAACCCTATTATGATGACACCAAGGGTTACGATGCTGGTGGGGGGAGACGTCCCAAGACCAAGAGGATACCGAGTCTGTGGTTTTTGCGATGGACTTTCCAGTCCCGCAAGACCCTGTTTTACCAGACTCCCCGGTGGAAAACCAGCCACTATTCAATGATATACTCATAAGGACTGCAGAACATTTCGGCATTGAAACACAAGAGGCCCAACAGGACGAGGATTTTTCAGAGAATATGTTGGGCGATAAAAAACCGGATACCCGCCAGAGGGATAATATCCTCGCTCTACCAAATGCTGATGGCCAACCCTAAGGATGTGCCACAGACAGCACGCGACATGAGCGGTGAACTAGGCCTGCCCATCACTGATGTAATGTGGAGGAAAATGTGCATACACACCCGCACCACTTCCTTAAACGCCAGATATAGATGTATACAATACAAGCTCCTGAACCGATTATATTACACACCGCACAGACGGGATAGATTGGCAAACAGCCAGGCTCACACTTGTGCCACATGCAAATCTACAGAGGCGGATCACATACATATGTTTTGGACTTGTGGCGCACTAGGCCCATACTGGAAAGCCATAACAGATGCTCTCTCTGAAATAACAGCGTCCCATATCCCGCCTGAGCCATTAGCTGTACTGTTTGTCCTGTGGGACGAGCCCGAATTGAGAAGTGTCAGGTTTTTGAATGTGGCCACCATGGTGGCCAAAAAATGCATATTACAATGTTGGAAACACCGCTCCCCCCTTCTTTTGAGATGTGGCTGAGGGCCCTCACCTGGACTCAAACGTGTGAGGAGTATTACATCAATACCCTCCCGCTGCCCTCTCGCCCCAGGAATGTATGGACTGAATTTTGTAGCTATCTGAACAGCAAGGAGGACCTAGAACTACGGTCACCCCCCCCCCGCCCCTCCTGAGGAAGTAAGCTAGACCATTACTGTGACTCACTGAACTGTAAAAACTGAAAGTCTACCTACATTTGTATTCCCCATATACCATATAACCATTCATGTAACTGCATCAGTGTATATCTTGTGCACTGTGTTGATTGTCTGTTCTCTCATCATGCCAATAAAGAAAAGTTAAAAAAAAATAACCGGCTACCCTATTTATCCCCCTGCTAAAATCAGCCCAAAGAAGGATTCAACCTTCCCTAGAACTGCCAAATGATACCCTAGAATCGAGAAACTCTTCAGACCAGCACCTTCCGACCCCTTATATATAAGGGGCCAACTTCGACCTGACTCTCTGATTGTTACCACCACCTGCAAGAGAGTTGGTATCCCCTTGGCCTACTCCGAAGCCCCTCCGGACAAGGAGAGAAAAAAATGATATGCCATGGGTAGGAAGATGGCGTCCACTGCAGCATACCAGGCATGTATAACAAACAATTGCACCTTGCTATCCAGCTATGACTGCACAAAGTCGGATGGGGTAAAGGCCGTAGCAGAGTCAGCGCCAGAGCCACTAAAGGCCAAACTCTCCCTTCTGGAGTATCAGAAGGGCGTCCTCCTAAAAAATTACTTTGACGCAGCTGACAACGCTGGATGAGTCCTTGCAGAAGCCACCATTTTAAAACGCCATGCCTGGTTTAGGCAGTCGGGCTTTAAACTTAAGACTCAAGCTACCCTACTAAAAATGCCAGTTGAGCAGAACGTATTATTTGGGAAAGCAGTTGAAGACGCCCTCGGGTCTGCTAAGGATGAATGAGACCCTCAAATCTCTTGGCCAACTGACTAATAAACAACCAGGCCAAAGAGGTGGTAGTAATTTGTGTCGGTGCGTTTTGCCCCCGAAAGCGAGAGTAACCGGATACAACCAAAACCAAGGTTCCTCTTGGAATTATATATATATATATATATATATATATATATATATATATATATAGGAAAACCGTCAAACCTCCCCCTGCGCCATAAGAAACCATTGCACGAAGAACAGCTTATCCTGCTAGAAGGGGTGAAAGCTCTACTCCTCAAGGACGCCATCAAGGTCGTGCCACACAAAGATGGTATTTATTCAACGTACGTACTTGTTCCAAAAAAAGATCTGACCATGCGCCTGGTACTAGACCTGCGCCCTGCAAACAAATTTGTAAAACCACAAAAATGTTGCATGGCAACGCTACAAGTAGTAATACCTCTGTTAAAGAAGGAGGATTACATAGCAACATTGGACATGAAAGATGCATATTTTCATATCTCAATGTTCCCAGTGCACAGAAGATTCTTGCTATTCAAAGTAGCAAACCAACATTATCAGTTCAAGGTACCGCCCTTCAGAATAGCTTCAGCTCCAAGGGTGTTCACCAAGGTACTGGCAGTGGTGGCAGCGCACCTACGCAGGGAGTCAATAACAGTGTACCCTTACCTGGACGACTGGCTAATCGCTGGCAAAACTTCCATCTTTGCAAAGTAAACACGCAAAGGACTATAGTCCTTCTCTTCCAATTGGGCTTCTCAATAAACGAGAAAAAGTCATGTCTGATACTAAACACATCAAAACAGTTCCTAGGAGCTGTATTGGATACAAAAACAATCTTAGCCTACCCATCCATGGAAAGAGTGCAAAATATGCTTCAGCAAATACCCCAGTATCAAGCCGGTCTCCGGATAAGCGTACGCAAAGCAATGCACCTGCTAGGTATGATGGCATCATGCATTTACCTAGTCTGCAACGCACGCCTGCGCATGCGACCAATGCAGGAATAGTTTGCGAAACAATGGTCTCGGGCAAGTGGTCAGTGGGACGATCTAGTGGTTGTTTCGCCAACACTGGTTCAGAACTTACGCTGGTGGTCAAGGGAAAATCTTCTCAAGGAGAAACCCTTCCATGAACCGGAAGCTCAAGCGCTCGTCACAACGGACGCATCCTTTTCCGGGCGGGGGGCCCTCTACCTTAACCACACAGCACACGGCCTTTCGTCACATGTGGCTGCACAGAAACACATAAACGTTCTGGAGTTATTGGCAGTCCTCAAGGCCCTACAAGCCTGCAAAGAACACCTGGCAAACCTGTCGGTACAAGTCCTAACAGACCGCACCATCGCAATGTTCCATGTGAACGAGCAAGGAGGTACATGCTCTCCAAATCTGTCCGAGCTGGCACAGAAAATATGGAAGTGGGCACTCAGACGAGGGATGACCCTGTCCTCCCAACATGTTCCAGAGATACTGAACACACTGGCGGACTCTCTCAGCAGAGACCCTCTGCCAGAAGAGCACAAGTGGAAACTACATAGACATCGTAGACCACATCTTCTCTCTTTTTGGTTACCCCTCTCTAGACTTGTTTGCTGCAAAAGAAAACAAGACTTTGCATCCAGGTACCCCCAGCCACACTCCAAGGGGAACGCCCTATGGATGAACTGGTCAGGGATATTTGCTTACGCTTTTCCCTCAACTACATTAATCAGCAGGATAGTGAACAAACTACACAGGGAACAGATGACACTCATCCTGGTTCCTCCTATGTGGGCGAGACAACCGTGGTATCCACATCTGCGCAAGCTGGCGATGTATTCCATATGCACTTGCCGTGGCCTATTCTATAAAAAAGCGTGAGCTAGCTTCATGATTGCTTTGCTGCTTGCATTTCTGTTGCATCTTTACACGTTTAAACTAAGTATCTTCATCACATCTGTGGCATAAGTTTCTTCACCTTCAGCCCAAGATGTCACTTATCTTTTGTGCTTTCTTGGTTTATAGATTTTATGTATTTTCGGTCTGTATATCTCTTCTATGGGTGTCAATTCTGTCTTATGTGATGCCACCATTCGTCTTTGTCATTCATCTTCCTTTCTTCTTCAGGAATTTTATTCAAATGGCCATCATATTTTCTCCAATGCAGGTATGGTTTACCCAATGGGTACTTTATCTCCCAGATTCTCTTAGGTTTAGGTATTCTTATGGGTACTGCGGAGTCCACTCTCTGCTCTTTGCTGGTTTAACTGTTCTTTATATGTCACTTGGCTACTCCTCTACACACCCATTCAAGCAAGATGACTTGACGGATATATTGGATAAAGGCCCTCAGAAGGATCCTGTACTTAATTTCCATATTGCCCTAGATTAAAGGGTAACGGCAAACTGGGAGGTTCTCAAATCTAGCCAAGCAGTGAATAAAAACCTCACTAAGAAATATAGAACTTCCAGCACAGATCCTGAATATTTGTCAAAACATCCTATGCCAGATAGCCTGGTGGTTCAGGCGGCAACATCTGCTTCTAAACAAGTGGCTTATCCAACTATTCCACCAGATGGGGATGATGAGCGCTTTGAGGCTTGGGCTAGGAAAGCTTTTTCTGCCATGAGCATGGCTCTTACGTGTGCAAATACCACTTGCACTGTAGCAAAATGTATGTTCACCCAGTGGGACTGTATAGCTGTAGGGACTGAGCATATTCCCGAAGGGGAAGAAAGGTACGGCTTCCTGCATATTGTAAGAGATGGAAAGGAGGCTGCGTGAGTCTCTTCAATCAGCACTGGACTCTGCTGACAGCATCAGTAGAGACATGGTGGCAAGCACTGTGATCCGCAGGTTTGTGTGGTTGAGGAAGTCTTTTTGCACCGGACATGCAGTCTAGGCCCCTCAGCATGCCCTTTGACGGCACTCGGCTGTTTGGGGTTTCGTCAGCCTTGCAGCCAGAGAAGCTGCAGATCTCAAAGGCGGCAGCCAAATCCCTTGGTGCTGATATCAGACCCCAGTGGAACATCTTGGAGGGGTAGGTCCTTTCGTTTCTACTCCGCAATTGGAAGAGCGAGAGGACTGGCTAGTTAAAGGGGCCAAAGAAGATTCCCTCGTGGTGGACGAGGGAGGGGTGCCAAGTCCGCCCAAGCAACAGCTACCTTGCCATCAACCTCTGCTTCAGCCGCCTCAAAACCTCTTGGTGGCCTTAACCTAAAAGACCCCGATGGGTGGCAAACTCTCTCAGCATCCGCAAGAATGGCAGAGTATTACTTCAGATGCGTGGGCATTGTAAACAGTAGCCTAGTGTTACTGCCTCCCATTTCTAAAAAGGCCTCCGGATCATCCAATGGGGAGCCACTTGCTAAGTTCCAGATCCGTTCCTTTTGCAGGACATTTTGAGCCTGCTAGAGAGGTGCTAAAGAACAAGTGCCTGTGATGCAGAGGAACAAGGGGTGGTACTCTCCATATTTCCTAATCCCCAAGAAGGTTGGAGAATTGAGACCCATCTTGGCCTCAAGATGCTTGAACAAGTTCCTCAGAAAGGGCAAGTTCAAGATGGTTACCCTTTCTCAGATACTTTAGGCTCACCAGCTTCAGGATTGGATGGTGTCATTGGACCTTCAGGATGCTTACTTTCATAATCCTAGCCATCAAAAGCACAGGAGGAACCTGAGGTTCGACATTGGTGGTTCTCATTATCAGTTTGAGTTCTGCCATTTAGGCTGACCTCTGCCCTTAAGGGTTACCACTAAGTTAATGGCGGTGGTTGTTGCGAGTCTCGGTAGAGGTGGGGATTCACGTCTACCCCTATCTGGACGGTTGACTGAGCAGGGCTCGTTGCTCTGGAACAATGCAGCATAACCGGACACTCTCTCCACAGACTGGGCTTCTCCCACAATTTAGAAGTCCCACATGATACCCTCTGAAAAAGGCTCCAATTCATCAGAGCAGTTCATGCGTCCTTGGGAACAGCCTTGCCACCCGAAGTGAGGGCTCAACCCATCCTTGCCAGTGTCTTCCGGCCTTCAACTTTTTGAGGTTGCTTGGCCTCTTGGCATCCTGCATTTTCCTGGTGCCAGAGGCTTGCATTAGAATGTGATCCCTAAAATGGGCCCTCAGAACACAGTGGTCCCAGTTCTTGGGCAACATGTCGGATCTGATCCAAGTTCCGAGCAGAGTCGCACAGGATGTCCTGTGGTGGACCTGCGAGAACAACATACTGAAAGGGGAACCTTCTTGGCAACAATAGCTGGAGAACAGTTGTGCTGGATGCCTCGCTCACAGGGTGAGGATCCCACAACAACGATATGACAGTCAGCAGTCGTTCGTCTCTATCGGAGTCCAAACTACACATCAATCTTTATGGACCTGAGGGCAATCAGACTAGCACTGAAGGCCTTTCTGCCCTCTGTACGTGGAATGAATGTCATGATGATGGACAACACAGTGGACACTTACTACCCCAACCAGAATGGAGGCATAGGTTCACTACCACTGTAGAGAGAGGCGATGTTCTGGGTAATTCAAGAGGGAATCTCCCTTAGTTGGAGAGGAGAATACAGCAGCGGATGCTCTGAGCAGGCAGAGCAGTCTCCCACAAGTGGGAACTAGCTCAGGAAGTCCTTCAAGAGATCTTCACCCTTTTGGGAACCCCTCAAGTAGATCTATTTGTGAACAGTAGCAACCGGAAGTACACACTGTTCTTCTCCAGGGGATTTGCCCCAAGAGGAGCTGTAGAGAACGTGTTTGTAGTGGACTGGGAGTTTCCACTCCTGTACGTGTTTCTTCCAGTCCCTGTCATTCCTCACGTGATCAGGAGTTTGAGAAAGCTTGGGAAATCTATGATCTTAATTGCTCCGGATTGGGCCTTGAGGACTTGGTACCTGGACATTCTGCACATGTTCATCTGCCCTCCAATACATCTCTCACAAAGAAAGGACCTTCTCTCGAGAGGAGGGCCGAGTTCTCCATCCAGAGGTCAAGACTTGGGGCCTAATTCACAGAAGCGGTTTATAATGGCACAATCCCGAGGAAAACACTCTATGAATCGGGCCCAAAGCCTTCACGCATGGTTTCTGAGAAGTTGAGATATAAGCATTGGGACATCCTGGATGATGTAATGGAGATTCTGCTTTCAGCCGGAAGGCCAGCAACTAAATCCTTGTACCGCTGCCATTGGAACAAATTTTGTAGCCGGTGCAGTGTAAAGGATGTGGACCTTTTTCAATGTAGTACACCTATGGTATTATCTTTTTTGTTACACTTGGCAAATGTGGTGCTCCAGATTGGGACAATTAAAGGATACTTGGTGGCGCTTTGAATCTTCAAGCGCACGTCGGAGGAGGTATCATACTTCAAGATACCATTTAGTAATACAATTCCAAAAGTGACTCACTAAGGTGTTCCCGCCATCTCCATTTCAAGTTCCGATTTGGGACCTCAATCTTGTACTAAAATTCCTTATGTGCGCTCCTTTTGCGCTGCTTCATCTGTCGCTATGGACCTTTTTTAAAACCATTCTATTGGTTGTATGAATATTGGCTCGCAGAGTGAGCAAACTGCAGGCCTTCTCTTGTAAGCCTCCATATACAAGGACACGGTAGTTCTTAAAGTCAAACCAACATTTCTACCGAAAGTTGTATCAGACTTTCATTTATCCCAGAAAATTATATTCCCATCTTTCTATCCACCTCCACATCCTAGCAAGGATGAGGGAGACTGCATAGGCTTGGTCCAAGACACGCATTTATCTTTTACTTTTCCAAGATGGCTAAGTTACGTCAGGATGACCAACATGTTGTTGGATACACGGGTCACAAGTTGGGACTGTCTGTTATGAAACAAACTTTGTCTAGATGGCTGAGAAAGATCCCCCAGAAGGCCCTCGGGCCCATTGCACAAGGAGCACGGCAACATCTTCTTTACAGAGAGGGGTGCCGATACATGATATTTGTGCGGCGGCCACATGGTCTTCGTTCACACTTTCACATAATATTACGGTCTTGACTCAGGTCAGGAAGGAGGATTTGCTAAGGCAGTTTTACATGCTGCCCATACCAATCTAAAATTCATACTCCCTCCTCCAAAACTAAAACTGCTTTGGCAGTCTATCCAAGGATGAGGATTACGTGGGAGAACACAATCCATTCAAAGAACAAGTTACTTACCCCTGATAACATTCTGCCGATTGGATGTTCCTCCCACATATTCCTCATCTTCCCCCTCAAAACCTACACTGCAGTAGAATTTCAGTGCATTACACCTTACGCTCTTTCACTTTCTTCTACTGGCTTGGAGACACACATGCTGCTAATTGTGCACGAGGGCGTAAAACAGAACAGAAGCGAACAGGCGCTGCGTGTGCTATATGTACCAGTGATGATGTCTACCTCGAGACAGAGGCCCTCGAGTCGACTGCATTGATGCACAGCACCCTCTACAGAAAAGAAAATTCAGAACCAACTAAGCTGGAATGGATATCTATCTAAAAATGAGGAATATGGGGGAGGAACATCCAATTGAAAGAACATTACTTGTTAATCGCTGTAAAAGGTCATGTATAATTAACTGGAATGAGTGGAGGAAGAGCAGTGAGAGTATCCTACACCAGGGAAGCTCCCTAACGTGAGCACGCCTGGAGTAGGTAGACCAGTGAACAGTCACGGTGTCTGACTTTCGAAGAGTGGCTGAATGCTGATGACGGAGACACAGCGTATCCAACAACAGGAGAACGTTGTACTGCAGGAAAGCAGAGTCCTGCTGCAGGTGATGGTGAGACCCCATCTCTAATGTGGTGGGCAGGGCGCCTCACCAAACACGCTGAGACCATCCGAGAAGGTAACTGGAAGTATGAGCAGCTTCCAAGTGGTAAATCCTATGCACAGCTAAAGGGAAGCTGAGACAAGGAGATGAACGAGCATGCAGAACAATTGAGTAATTGGGAACGCAGGCAGCTTCCCAATCGCGAACTTCGCATACGGAAGGACGACATCCAGAGACTAGGGTGCGTTAAAGAGAAGGAAGAAGCAACCCAGTATCGGTGAAGAGCAAACGCAAGATCCTACAATGTTGCCCACCCTGCAGAGATGTAACGGGAGAACTGTATAAAGATCAGACGGAGGGAATTGAATAATCATAATCCTGTATGGGAAGCCTATGAAGGTTCCAAACCTGAATCTAATAAAAACCTGTTGTGCAAAACCTCCAAGTCCCCAGTGTGCCAAAACTGTGTGATGCCCTTCATGTCTCTCTTGAGCCCTTTGTCAAACACTATCTTTACAAGGGCTACATGAGGAGACAACCTTGGCTCCAGGCACTTTTTTTTTCCTCTTCCTCTCTCAGATGTGGATGTTCACATGCATGAAAGTGCATTTGCCGCCAATCCCTAACCTTTTGGGAGTAGAGTTAAAATGTGCTTCTAAAGTAAAGAACCTCGGCTGCATCTGGCAGGACAACTTGCGTTGTGAAAGTCAGGTTGGAGCCAAAGTAAAAGCAATTTTCTACTCCCTGAGACTCCCTCGTCTCCTGGTCTTGGAGATCAGGCATTGGTGGTGGGTGCTCTTACCAATGCCCACCTAGACTATTGTAATAGTCCACTGATGGGCATTCCAAAAAAACAACTCTACAGGCTTCAGAAGGCCCAGAACGCGGCAGTTAGACTGGTCTGCAGACTGAGCAAAACTGCCCATGTATCCTTCTCTCGTCGAGCACTCCGTTGGCAGGTGGTAGAAGACTGCATTAAGTTTAAAGTGACAAAAGGGGGGGGTCAAAAAGGCCACTAGGAACACCAGCTCTAATGCCTAATTGTAGGGTTGTAACAACAGCAGCGTTCAACTGTTAGTTTAAGGGTGTCAAGACCAAGAACCCTCAGTAGAAAACAGAGTGAATTTAACCAGTGAACTGCGCCAAATTACAGACAATACATCCAAACAGTTGTAATGTATTTTTAATTCCGTTCTACAGCCCGACACGTGTTTCGAGCAAAGCTCTTCCTCTGAGGCCACGAGTACTTGTCCAATTGGATATTGAATAACTTGCTTAAATTGCGAAGAAAATTACAGTACTGAGTTCCAAGTATAACTTGCAATTGGAACTCAGTACTGTAATTTTCTTCGCAATTTAAGCAAGTTATTGAATATCCAATTGGACAAGTACTCGTGGCCTCAGAGGAAGAGCTTTGCTCGAAACACGTGTCGGGCTGTAGAATGGAATTAAAAATACATTACAACTGTTTGGATGTATTGTCTGTAATTTGGCGCAGTTCACTTGTTAAATTAATTTTAAAGTGGCATGTTTAGTGTTTAAATGCTTGAATAACCTGCCGCCAGATTATCTGACCGACAAGATTAGCCGTTATCAGCCCTCTAGATGTCTACGCTCACAGGATCAATCTCTACTGACCAACCCTCTAGTTTTGTATCAAGCAGGGACAGAAGATTTGCTGTTTTCGGTCCAAGACTTTGGAACGGCATTCCCAGAGAGATTAGGACTCTTGAATCACTATCAGGTTCATAAGGCCCTAAAAATGTTTGTTTAGATAAAATGTCTACCAGTTTGTCTGTTATGAATCCTGCTTAGTTCTGACGATGGGTTCAATCCAGTCACGCAATATTTTTTCTTCTGACGTCCTCTGCACCACTGTACGATTTGGTCCGTCATGAGCGAGATATAAATTCCTCAAATCAAAAATCAAATTGCATCATATTACAGTCAATTAACACATTTTCACACTTTGGTAAATATGAGAAAATTAGGACTGTCGTTTGAAAAGATTGATGTAGCAGGTTCATCAACCTACTGTGGGCCCCTTCAAATCACAGGTATTGTTTACAAATAAAATGTTAGTCAATCTAACATTTTATTTTTAAGGTTCATAGATTTTCATGATTATGAAGGGATCTGTGGCAACTTTCCACAATGTACCTTGAAGGAGGGATAAAGGGGAGGGAGTAAAGCTCAGTAAGATTGTGCAGAACAATTGCAGAATAAGTGGAGTCTTAATGGACAAGTGCACTTTTCTTCTTACAAATTTCATTTTAATCGCTGAGTCATGACACTCGTATGAAACAATGACAATTTAGATTTACTATGTTATTCACACTTTGCACAAATATTTCCGATAAAAAAAATATATATATAAATAAACATGCCTTGTTTCATGATCAAATTTAAAGGACCCCTTTTTAATTTCTATATTTATCTGCAGTAGCAATCGGGGTTCGAAATTGTGAGGAGCTGTTTAGTGCCTGCTTTTAGCCCAGAAGAGCCTGGTTAGCTTGACGGCAACAACTACTAGGAGTTACTTTTGGTTGCCCAGGGCAACTTATGCCGAACAAATGCACCTTTGTGAATTTAACTTTGTGTTTGGGACAATCTAGAAATATACATTCGGACACATGTTTATGACCTAAAAAGCATAAGTAGTCATACATAATGAACAAAATATTAAGTTAGCATCTTATGTGGAAGTCAGATTTTCAGAATGCTATGTACTAGCTCCTAGTTACCCAGTGGTCTCTTCTGCTCACTGGTTAATGCAGGATACCCAGGAGTTGTTTTTAGCTCCTGCTTATCCAATCTTAATTTAGAACCCTGGTAATGTATTTTTGAAATGGGACATTTTTACAGTGCAATACAAATTGCAATGGCCACCCAACAGTTTATTTAACTCTGCTGGCTAGTTTGGTTACAATGGCATACTTAGGAGGACATTCCACTGGAGCAGTATTCTTGGGCATGGTCTACGCTAGTAACAAAACCTGTTCTTAGACATTATATTGTTATTATAGACCTCACAGGAGCAGATGCCTCTGATCACTGCAGAAGCAGTGACTCGATCCACAGCTGAGCTGGGGCTTCAGCCGTCCGGAAGGTAGGCCCCCTGGCTGCCCTGCCACCCACTGCTGAGAGCAGTTTTCTCCGACCCCAAATCTGATCCAAAAGCACATGTAAATTATGCACATGTGCTGCCGCTCATTTGTAATTGCTGCTTTTTGCACCATCTACATTTGAAAATAATTTTGTTGCCGAAAATCGCCGTGTCTCCATTGCCTACCATGAGGCTACTCCAATCTAAGATGGCCGCCGCCCCAGGCCACTGATGCAGCCTAGTTGCAACAATTACCAGGCCCTCCAGGTCGCCCTGATTGACCTCTCACCCCTTAAGAGGACCAATCCCTCGCCATCAGGCGAGCGCCGGCCCACCCACTAAGGAACCCAACAAGTAACAAATTCCTGTCCTGATCCTTTCCAGAACCGACAGAGACCAGGGCCAGGAACTCTGGCGTGCTTCCCGCACCCTCCTGGAACCATTACCTGGAATCCTCTTCCATGCTGGGTAAGAACACCTGCCTCTAATAACCTAAGTGACTTTATCTATACGACATGCTGAACCCCACACATTGGGCCCCTTGTCGTAACTATACCACAATTTTGTAATTGCTTGTAACATCATTCTGCATTCCATATGCCCTGCAATGAACCACGCGGCCCGCGCTTATCCTCTCTCAATCCGCTGCCGCACACCTAACCACACACACCCTGATAATGTACTGCCGTGCACGTTACACCTCCATTGCGCATTTAGACAAATGAGCACCTACGGCATGTAATGTTTTTAGCATTTGCGTTTAGCGTGCCTAGTAGGCATCTCGACATTCGAGCCCTCTGATTCTTGCCTCGCATTGAATACACTGGCCTTTGAGCCCACCTGGCACTTAATGTTTTTAGCATTTGCATTTATCAAATTACATTACATTAGTGTGCTCCAGTAGATACTGCCTTAAGAGCTCTCCGCCTCTGGCCACATGCCACGTTAATATTTATTTATCTATTGCCCATCCATAAGTATAAATTGTGTTGCATGTTCTGGCACCAATACCACTGCCTTATCACGGCCGCGCACCGCTTTGAATCCGTGTTTATGCTGCCTGCCTATGACTTTGCATCCTGATTTCTGCTGCATTGTAGCGCTTTGCACCTCACCTGTTACTGTGTGCTCACAGAATTGCATCCTGATCTCTGCTGCCTCGCAGCGCTTTGCAACTCCGTATTGTCTGTTATATTGACCAATATGAGTGTATCTGCCATTCGTATCCCCTAGTACAGATGGGTATGTAAAACGTTTGGTATGTAAAACGTTTCTCATTATAGGCTGACTGTGTTATATTAGTTAGTTAGCGTACCATCTGATCTGTACATCCAGAGTACTAGCACACAATTCCTGCTTACAAGTACCATCATACCTCCATTATGTACTGGTGCCGAACTACTCTCCTTCACTTACTGTACATCTACACCAGACGCTGGACATTCCCGTCTCACCTACGTACTGTCCACTACACGTCCACCTTCACTCCCGACGTAGCTATCACCCACACCTTGTGGATTAACATTATGGTCTGTGCTAACCCTTATTTGGATGATCCTGCACTTTGGATACGCCACTTTGCCACCAGACCAACACCAAATCAACCCTGTACTATTACTACCAGAAACCTTAGACTGAACTCCAGAGCCACCCCATTAAAACAGTGTTCATACTCTAAGCTATAATCACCTCCTGACAATATCACAAGCAACTATGCTCCAATCATACCACGCTCCTACCACCCGAGCATTACGTGCAGGAACCTCAGATTAGAAGCTCGACTGTGGACTAAAACTCCTCAGACTGCCCCCTCCACTCCCCACCCCCAACAAGAAAAAGTAAATGCGTGCCTCAGCAAAATAATCCAGCCAACTAGGCTAATGAACCAGATATTAGCTTGGCCTCTAACACTCTGCCTGACACTCCCCTACCAACGCAGAAAACCCTTGCAACAGACACTGTCATCAAAGCAGCCTTAGTGAATGCTAGGTCCCTCCCTGCCCACGCATTGGACAATGCTGATTTTATAACTTCTGAAAAGCTTGACCTACTTGCGGTTACGGAAACTTGGCTAAACGCAGCATCTGGCCCCTCCTTGGCCCTAGCCATACCTAATGACTATGCTATCATCAGATGTGATAGAAACACCAACCAGGTGAAGGGAGGCGGACTCGCCTTCATCTTCAAAAACACCATCGACATTAGAGTCATTCAGGACTTACAAATCCCCTTTGCTGAATCCCTGTCCATCAAACTACCACTATCACCTAACCATACAGCAACAGTGCACGTCATCTACCGACCACCAGGACCTATTTCCACAATCACTGAGGACATTGTGTCCCTTATATCTACTAATGCCAAATCTAATTCACAAAGTATTTTACTTGGTGATTTTAACCTTGGACTTAATGACCCATTGAATACTAACGCCATTGACCTAGCCAACACTTATCAGACCTTGGTCATACCCATATCATTCACAAGCCCACACATATTAAAGGAAGAACATTGGACTGGCTCACCAACCTTAACTGCACTATTGATCTGCTATCGAACTAACCATGTATTTGGTCCGATCACCATAAAATTACCTTTTCCATCAAAGCCACCACACTATGTCCTGCACCAATCATTGCTCCAGCCACCTACACCAGGAACAAGAAAGACATTACGCCGGATAAACTCCTTACCCTAATCCTCCCCCCCCCCCCCCCCGCCCACCCCCCTCCTCAACAATATTCCCACATTTCGGATCCCACAGTCCTAGTGGATATTTAAAATCAGGCAATACTGATAGCACTGAATACCATCGCCCCTCTAAAATTGCGGACATCTAAACCTCAACGCCATCTGAATTCGTGGTTCACGCCGCACCTAAGGGAATTGCGCAAAACTAAGAGAACTGCAAAAGCACACTGGAAAAAGTGGCCTTCAGTAACTAATGAGAATGAGCTGACCCTAGCATCGTCCAACTACAAAAAGGCCATTCTACTTGCTAAAATTGACACCTGTAACAAAAGGATCATACAAGCGGAAGCAAATACAAAAGAACTTTTTAAGATCCTAAAAGAACTGGAATCTCCTATCGCTCCTGTTGACAAATGTATCACAGATGCATTATGGTGTACTAACATTCAGAAGGCTCTCTTGGATAAAATAGCCCTGCTACAATCTAATAGTAACGCGAAAAAAATGTATGCTACTCTCTGACCCTGATTACAAACAATATCCTAGTATCAATATCCTTTGAGCCCACATGCAAGCCATTTAGCTTCTCCCCTCTGTCAATTTGGGAAGTGGAGAATATCATTAGGAAACGCAAACCATCTAATTGCCAAGGTGACGCCTGCCCTGCTCCGATCATCAAAGCAGCTGCACATGACCTTGTGCCGTTAATCACTAACCTTATCAATGCCTCCTTCAAAACTGGAGTAGTGCCTGATAACTTAAGACGCTTGGGTCATTCCTCTATCAAAAAACTGACTCTTGACCCTGCCAACCCGTCTAACTATAGGCCTATTACAACGGTACCCTTTTTACTAAAAATATTGGATAGAGCATCTTACCTGCAAATACAGGCTTACTTGGAATCCAACAACCTATTGGGACTGAGGCAATCCGGTTTCCGTCCAAGACACGGCACGGAAACTCCCTTGATAGATCTCACCACACAAATTCAAGTACTAAAAGACAATGGAAACTAGCACTCCTCCTACTGCTTGGTCTGTCAGCAGCTTTTGACTTGGTCAATCACCAAACGCTCTGCCACCATTTGAAATCTGCAGCTCATTTCTCCGACTCTGCCACTTCTTGGATCAGCTCCTTCTTGGCTAACAGAACTATGAGGGTCATCTCTCCTACTGACTCTGCTGAACCTTCCCCGGTACCCTGTGGGGTTTCGCAAGGCTCTAGTGTGTCCCCTACGCTTTACAATCTCTTTACGAAGCCCCTGTTTGACATCCTTGACTATCTGGGTGTTACGTATACTAACTATGCTGACGACACCCAAATACTCATTCCCATCTCTGGAGACTACACAACCGACAGCAAAACCCTCAACGAAATCTACTCAGTGATACAAGCATGGATGGCGCAACACAGTCTTTGTCTAAACGACGAAAAAACTGAGCTGCTAATCCTCGGTACACACGCTAAACTGAAGAAACTAAACACTGCCTTCAAATCATTTACCATAGATGGTAACTCCAGCACCGCCTCCAACAACACTAAAACTCTCGGCATTTACCTTGACGCCACCTTATCCTTCTCCAAACAAACTAACGCGGTAGCAACATCATCCGCATATACATGTAAACTAATCACCGCCTGCAGGCCTTTCATTACCACACCTAATTGCATCACACTTGCCAGAACTCCGTTTCTGTCCAAAATTGATTACTGTAACGCCCTCTACCACGGTACTAGCCACAAAAACATTAACAAATTACAAGTAATTCAGAATAATGCCATCAGGGCAACCCTCAACATCCCGAAGAAGTCGCATATTTCTGAGACTAGACGCAACCTGCGCTGGCTTCCGGTAGAGCACAGAATATCGCTCAAAACTCTTGCTCTAACACACAAAGCCAGGGCCAACCTCGCTCCAGCCTACCTTACTGACCAACTCGCCTCACATACGTCCACAAGACCACTTAGAGCGGCCCAAGTGCACACAATGACCATACCAAGATTCAAACTCCATAACTCGGGAGGTGCTAGCTTCCCTGTACTGGCTTCAAAGTTATGGAACACACTCCCTGCTTCTCTCCGATCAGAACCATCCTTCCATGTATTCAAGCGCAACACTAAACATTGGCTTCAGGACATGGATACAATGACAGTATTAGATCATGAGGTTTGTCTTCTGTCTTACTTTATTTTTTCTACTTTTCCTACTTATTTATTTGCTTTACCATTGACTTGTTTGCTTTTCCATTATCTCCTTGTAAAGGGGGAGAGCTTGAGTCTCCTGCCTTGATCTTGATCAACTGTATCTTCCTGATCATTTGTATGTAACTAACGTTCTGTAACATGCGTCCGGTTGCCCATGGGCCTGGCTGCGCTTTACAAATAAAACAAATACAAATTTAAATCAGCATGACTGTCAAAGTAAGAACTCTCAAACTCAAATTCCATCAGTTCGAACACAGACTTGACAGCACAGCCCTTTTTTTTTTTTTTCTTTTTTGATCTCCAACCCTTCACACAATTTGCTTGCAGGCCCATGTGTTCTAGCCTATTGCTTGCCAACATTCTAGTTATGAGTGAGTTGTGTATGGGTCTCCATACCATCCATGCTGAGAAACATTTGGGCCTGTATTTTAGACACCTGTTGAGCAAAACCTCCAAGTCCTCAGTGTGCCAAAACTCTGTGATGCCCTCTAGTGAGCCCTTTGTTAAACACTATCTTTACAAGGGCTACATAAGGAGACAACCTTGGCGCCAGGCACTTTTTGTCCTCTCCTCTTCTTCCACTCTCAGATGTGGATGTTCACATGAAAGGACATTTGCCACCCGTGAATGTTGTTAGGAGCATGGTGGATAAATAATATCCACTTTTCCACAAAACGTACACATTTTTTAGAACGCCAGTGATGATTACTTAGGGACTGCAACAATTTTAGTAGTTCTCTGCAGCTCTGTTTTCTTTATTATATTTATTTTCTTGGCAACATACTTTGGCACATGCTATATGTCAAATTGATGCCTGATGTGTGAGAACCTCTCTCAGATGACTTTGTCAATGCCCACATGTCTAGCTGTGACTATGAAGTCAATTTGTACTCCTAGTTTGAGAATGTTCAATGGATTTTGCAAAACTATGCTTCTCCATGGCAACAGAGGATGTACATTGTTATCTGCGCTGAAAAAGTGTCACCTCTGAGTCATTGCGCATCCCTAAACAAGTAATAAGTGACACATTCAAATTGTGTATATAACTGAACAGCAGATACAATGTAACCAAAAGTCCAAGGTAATAAATTCTTGAGCCAAAATGCTATTAGAGCAAGTTTTATGAATTGGTGCGGAAACAGAAATGCCGACGCGTGTTTCGACCCAAAACAACGTGTCCTTTTCGAGGCAAAGCTGTTGCATTGGCATAATTCATGTGTGTGAGAGAACAGCATGATAAAATATAATCATTCCATAAGGGTGAAAACATTTTTGGATGCAACAAAATTAACCAAATGGAGGAAGAGAAGGGGACCAGAATTACAGAGGAGAAAACCAAAAAAAGGGGAAAAAATGAAAAAATGGGGGGACCCCAATAAACATTACGTCATGTCCAAAAGCAAAATATCATAGCATGCAGCAATGTGATACAAATTCCATATAAGTGAAAAATAAATATAAAGCATTGAGTTTGTTACCATGTGTGGTTGAACCAAAATCCCAGTTGGGGAATCCACATAATTATGGCCATATATTGGGAACAAAAAATATATAGGAAAAAACACAATGAGCTTGGGTCCTAAATAAATAGACATCTAATACATTTTTACCACTTGTTGAAATCGAATACGCATGCATGGTGCAAAGACGGAAGACTATTATACCAAGGATCAAAATGCTCATCCCTCATGCGTCTCAAAAAAGAAGAAAAGTGTAAAGGACAAAGTATGGCTTATAGGTGATACTGTGCTCTAAAGTGTGTTACTGTATGATTACCTCTTGTTCCAATGCCACCCACGTGTAATAGGAGTGCTTTATTGGGTAAATGTATTACCGTGTGTTACTCAAACTGAATCGCAACGCCCCAAGCCCTCCGTAGGAGCAAGCATAAGAGCTGGTTCTATAACGGCTGGTTCTGCTCAAAAGTATATGAATACCAAATAGCTGAAAAATATATAGGCCACGAGACATAAATTGTCAAGAATGGTGATCCATGTGTTGCCAGATTAGTTATCAAAAAACGACCAAATGAATAAAAAATGGAAAAACGAAAATATCTGGATCAATCGCTGATGCTGGAATAATGTGGTTCAATCCCAGAACATAAAGGTTAATGCGATTGCTGTAACTGCAGATTAAAACCAATGTGTCAAGATCCGATCACACGGGTTAGTCAAATAGATTGTTTATAAAACGGTGTAGCAGTGAAAAGATATGTAGGTGTGTAAAGCCCATACCTGCAGATTAAGGGGATGGATCCCCACTACGGCCATAATCCAAATGCTGTGGAAAGTTTGTATTGTGCAGTTCGTTCCTTCTGCATGTTTAGAAAAAAGGACCTACAGGTGCGTCAAGTGACACGGTCACATGCGCACATTGGGCGCAGTGCATTATGGTGGTGGTGGTCCTAACATTAAGTGCGGCTTACGTCAACACCCGCTGTATTGACAAATGTATGTAACGCAATGCATTATGGTAGTAGTAGTTATAACATGTGAGTGAGGCTGACGCTAACACCTAATATATGCAAAAATTGCATTTAGCGATAGGGGAAAGTGCCCAAATGTTATAACCGAGCTATGTTATCTGGACCACCACAGAGCTCATCAGTACAGTACTTTGCTAAAACGGACTAGTACAGGTCCTGGGAGTGGGGCCCCCTCACGAAATAAAAAAAAAATACAATTATGAAATAGTTTTTTTTTAAGTCACTCTGCCTTCTGTTCGGTCCTTAATGGGAGTAATTAATTTATCAAGTCAGAGTGACTTCAAAAAGTAACCATTTCTTTTTGAAGTAATAGGGCTCCCGTCCACCCCATGAGATGGAGTCCTCAATCTGCATATGAAGAGAACAAGCGTTCCTAGTTGCTGCAGGGAGCTGAAGGCCTCGATCCCTGGACCAATGGATTAAAAGTAAGAAAATGTGTTTTCTTTTAAAGGTGTGTGCTTGCATGTAAGTGTATGTGTGTGTATATATGTATATAATGTAATGTGCATGAATGAGTGAGTGCATGATGTATGAGTGGCTGCCTGGGTGTTCCTTTATGGTGAAAGGTGTTCGGAAAGATTCCCATGTAATGTGTAATGTTCCCTCCAGTTGTGAACCCCCCAACTTTTTACTCCTGTCTGAACACCATAGTCTGACTTCATCAGAGGAGCACAGTCTTCGGCTGCACTCCCCTGGGCTTTTCGCTCACCTTTAATGGGGAAACTGACATGTTTTTAAAGACAGTCAGTACTGGGAGAGATTGTTTCCCTTAGTCCTTGTTGCAACTTTTCTGCAAAATATAACAAGTGTACAATATACCTTACAGTACAGTGCACTTGGGTCTAGTCATTTCCAAAGGCCCTAGATACTCTGAAGGATTTTTTAGGAGAAGTGCAGATGTGCCTTGGACAGGGGTAGTGGCAGTTTATGATTTCACATATTTGTAACCCTTTCTTGCCAGGTAAACTGCGTTTGGTACGGTTGGGTGGCCTGGCTCCTAAATAGCCACGCCACAAAGTTCTTTGTCCTGTCCTTTGACCATCTTGCCCGTTCACCTTCCCAGGTCGAGCGACCTGGGTCAGTCCTTATTTGGGCATGCATTTTCCCGCAAAGGGGGGTGTGTGCGTGTGTGTTTCGCGTTTTCGTGTTCGTTCCGTGATTGGTATGCCTGTATGTGAACAGATCTCCCATTGGGTCCTCTTCGTTTTGGCGCCAAGGAGATTCTGGATAAGAGAAGGCCCCAAACACCCATACCATGTTGATCTCTGGAGTTCTCACTGAACGAAGGATAGGATCCAAGTATCCTGAAGCTAAGAAGCCGAGTCGAGGAACCGCTGGTGACCCACTGGAAGGTTTGGCACCCTACGCCCACTGTTGTCCCGCTGGACTCCTACATCTGATCATCCTAGAAGGTCTGCGAAGGCGCTTCAACCCATTGGAATAGTGGGAACAACTATTCTCGGCACCTTCATCTTAACGTGCAAGTGAGCCTTTTCGGAAGTAAGCCTTTTCTGGGCCTACTCAGGTCTGGAGTAAGGTGAGTGCGCCTGAACCGGAGTTTATGCGGTTGCCATGTCGCCCAGCCGTGGTGACGAACTTTGCAAGTTCATTACAGCTGTGGTCCTCTGTGCCCTGAAGTCTGCTACAGTGGAACTGGCCGGATCCTTCCACCAGAAGCGTAGAAATCACCACTGTCCAGTAGGGGAATCAACGCTGTAACTTCGTCGCTAAAAGCCACAGAACCGCAAGATTGCCGCATTTGAACCTGCAACTGAAGTGGACTCGGCTGCAGAAGTTTGGTCTGGAGTGCGCAGGGGCTTGGTGAGTAATCGCAACTCTAACCGGTGGCCCCTAGTGCATCCATCCATTTTTATGCACAAGTGGCCCCTGAGGGACCCTCTCCTTTCCACTGCTAATGCAAACTAGCGAACTATTCTCAACTCTGCCCTCAAGTGGAGGCCCTCCTCGAATAGTGGGAACCTATTCTTCATCACCTCACCCACCTTGCTGAGCTGCTACAGACCCTTGAAGAAACCCTGTTTTGCCCATTTGAAGTACTGCATGCACCAGCAGTGCAAGTACATTTGAGCAATAGGCTCCACTCTTCTTAGGGATTGGACTGCTTTTTAGTTAGGAGTGTGTTGGATGCAGAAGGCACTAAAGACTATCTGCACTACCGGTTTCCTTCCCCTTTTAGGTTGTGTACCTATTTCGTGCATTAACCCTTTAGACCCCATTGGCCCTGTATATATGTATTCAGATAGTATTGTGCCCAGGTCAGAGCTAAGAAATCCATCTTAACAAAAGGGTGCACACTTAAATGTATGGGTGGATGCCTGGGCGTGCCTGTATGGTGAAACATACCTGTGTGTGTGTGTGTGTGTGTGGTGAATGGTGTGTGTTGTGTTCAGGGGTGCAAATACATTTCAGGGGGGCTAATCCTTCAAATGTTGGGAAAGGCGCACATTTATTTTTGTGGGGGCATTTAACTTCTGTAGGCATTTTAATGTGACTATGATATGTGATACCATATCCTTTCATATCTCTTTGGTTGGGTTCAACCATTGTATGTTTAATTTACCTTCACAGGATTTTGCGAATGCACCAAAACTCTGTGCCTTGCTTCCACCTTGCCCTATGCCACTGGTTATTCGCTCAATTTAATTAGAATTTTCTTAAAATGGAAAATGGTTTGCTACTGTTATTTTATGTTTGCTTGTGACTATTGTAAGGAACTCATGGTCGCAACAGTAACGACATACACAAGTGATCACGATTCAAGGGTGTTTATTTAAACAATCTGCAGTTTGGTAAAAATGCCTAATCTAATCTAAATCTGTGGCGTCTGGTCAAAGTAAAAGTTCCTATACTAACAAAACCTATTGCCAGTCCTTACCACTAGTATGGAAAGCGTGTGGGATGGGGGTTTCATAATATGTCAGGGTGGGCTTTAGCCAGGGGTATCCTTTGAGCACGGGATAAGGTGGCAGTCCTGTGCACAGCACATGCTCGAGCTTTCCCAGCACGAGCTGACCGTTCCTTAGCAGGTATCCGGTTCTTCCTTGGGTAAGTCCCTTTTTCTATAAAAAGTCTCTTGTCATCAGGGACCTGATGGGTTCCAAAAGTAACAAACAAGAAAAGTTCCTTTCAAATGTTCAGTGGGTGATATCTTCACCCCTGGCTCCCCCTCTTCCGGGCGCAGAACCTTCTCCAGCATTCTATCTTTCATGGATTTACATTCTGTGAATATTCCCTGTCGTCATGGCTGGGAAACCCTGGTTACTTTGTCTTCGTCATTTTCATATGGAAAATCTTGACACTTTAGTGTGCTATCAACATCGTTGTGGGTGCTTTTGGTGCCCACCAATGGGACGTCGAGTGTATAGCTCCGCCCCAGCAGCTTCCCCTCAGATTTCAACAGTCTTCCGAGCTGTTGGGATTCCTTGTGTTTCTCTCCTGAGAGAAAATGTTTCTTGGAAAAGTTGATTTTTTTTCTTTAAATTTCATGTTCCTGTACAACCAACTTCGACATAGATTTGTTTCCAGTCCAATCATGGAAACTTTGGGACCTGAGAAGTCCTTATTTAGACCATGCAACACCTGGTGCATAAAAAATGTATGAGGGGGACAGACGCATGGAGTGTCTTTATTGCCTATACCCGAACCATTCCTCTGATGGCTGTGACATCTGCCAGGGCTTCTCACAAAAGACCCTGAAGAACAGGAACTGATGCCTAATCTTCTGGCTCAATGAAGGAGCCTATACGGCGCCTGAGATGGGCTCGTCACAGAGTGGGAGAGAAACCACTCCCTCTGACAGGAGGTCTTTGTCAAGACAGAGGTCTAGATCTGAAGCAAAAGACAGGTGAGGCAAAATCATCCTCGTGGCACCATCAAGCCAAACACCCTTTGCCTGTGAAGAAACCACCACCTGGTGTTGAAAAGTCCCATTATGGCTCCAAGCACTCTTCCAATGGTCCGTTGTTGAAGTCACTGTTGAACAAACCAAGGGCGAAGGGCTCTCACTCCTTGCCAAAATCCACAGACCCGTCCAGGAAATCTCAGTCGACGGACAAACACAGGGACAAATTGTCTACGACATCCTCATCCTCGTAGTTGAAAGTCTATCTCGACGAGTGGCAAAAAAACACTACTAGTCTGAATCTAGACGACCCTCCTCCGTCCAGGAGTCATCATAGATACACCTGTCAAAGGCCAAATCGTTGTCAAAGTCCATTCCGAGGATGGCATCCACCATGACGACGATGACGGCAGTTTCGTCAGGGTCTGCGGCTCATCTCTCATCGACGACCCCATCGACAAGGACTACCTCGTCGTTGATCAAGAAAAAATAGTCTGCTGCAAAGCCTACACACACGATGACCACCACGTCAGAGCTTTCTGAATTGCCAACAGAAGGTAATATATTGTCCCCAACTGGGACCACGATACAGCAGGACCAGGCCCCGCTGAATGTCTCCTATGGGGTACCCAGTTATCATACCAGAAGACATTCTGCAACACAAGATTACCTCTGATTTTGAGCTTCTGCCATACAAATGTCAAGGTGTCTTTGAATCCGATCCTGAAGAAGGAACTTCTGATCCTCCTATACAGGGACCATCTAGAGAGGAAAACGCACTTCTAAGGTCTCAAGCACCTTCTCTGCCATCCACATCTGCCGGAATAGGCGGTATGCAGACACAATACCCCCTTATAAATCCTCAAGCCCTGCTTTCCATGCAGGTCCTTACTATACTGCAGTCTGTTAGGCCAGCCTGACGCCAGGTTTCCGCTTCCTCAAGCAATTCAACCTTATGGAGAACCTCAAGTTACCCCTCAACAAAGGGATCCTACCTATCCCCGTAGAGACCAGGGCATACTTCTAGGATTCAAACCCCTCCTAGACGTCCATGTGCATTCAGTCCACGTAGGAGAGACCAAGAAGGGGAATTGATCGACGGACCAGGACACTGGTCCGAGAGATACAAGTTCCACTGCCTCCTCGTCTCCATGGAGAGCCAACACTTGGGACACAGATCCTGAACAAGATGCACTAGGTAGCCCGGCTCAGCCTTCGCCTCCGGGCGATTTTGTGGCATTTCACTCGATGTCTAAGGCATGCCAGCAGTTTGGTCTAATCCCAGAGGAGGAGAAGAAAGATTGCTTCCTCTTCGGCCAAATGGGTAAGCGCAGAAAGGCATTCCTTTCCATACCCATTCTGGATCATGTTTGGCAGGAGGGCCTCCGTACTATGAAACATCCTTTCACGGAGCTGGGGGTTAAGGGAAGGTTGGAGAAGAAATTTAAGGCTCCAGATACTGCGCCGAAATGCCTCAAATCGCAACTTGCTCCGCAGTCTGCGGTCTCTGCGACAGCAAGCCGCAAGGTTCGAACACAGCGTAAGTGTGCCACTCTGCCAGACAACAATAAAAACCTGGAAAACTGATGCCTTTTGGAAAGAAGGTTCTCATCATTGGCGCAACAACTGTTAAAGCAGCTAATGCCTTTGCAATTGTCGTTCGATATGATTGAGAGATGTGGCACTGTCTCGCTCCTTTATTGGAACACTTGCCAGAACAGCCGAGAAAAGAGGCCATGATGCTGATGGGCGAAGGAGAGGAAGCCTCGTATCACAGCATTAACATTGCTGTAGACCTGGCTGAAACAGCGTTCAAGCAAATCGGCAATGGCATAGTCCTTAGACGCCAGGCATGGCTACGTTGCACGGATTTTTGCCAAGAAGTACAATACAAGGTCATTGATATGCCTTGTGAAGGGGAAAATCTGTTTGGAGAAAAAATATGAGGCCCTTAATCCATAAAGGCTGACTCGGACCTGGCTAGGTCTCACAGCCCTTCAAAGCAGGAGGTCCTTTCAAGGAGCTTCAGGCAATTCAAGAATATCAGCCTCCAGAGACAACAAGAACTATGGAAGGCGCAGATATTATTCTTTGGGCTACAAGCGCAATTATCAATCCTCCCAGAGCAACAGAGTACCAAAGCCAACGAAAGGGCAGGTCTGCCATCTTCCAGAGAGGTAGGCGAAGTAAGGCCCTACAATGACTGCCGCGGTTACCAGTCAAATGGTCGAAAACATTTGGTCGACAGACAATTTGGTCGACACCATTTGGTCGAATGCCAAATGGTCGAATTTTTTTTTTTTTTACTCATTTTTTGGTTTTTTTTGGGGGGGTCCCCCAACCCCCTTTTTTTCTTTTTTTTATTTTTTTTCCCCACACGAAAACCCACAAAACACATATAAAAAAAAAACATTTGGCATTCGACCAAATGGTGTCGACCAAATTGCAGTCGACCAGTTTGTTGTCGACCAGTTGACTGGACACCGACTGCCGCAAGGGCAGTCAGGTGGGGGGAAATGTGGTGTTCTACCTCAGCGAGTGGCACACAAGAACTGACAGGTGGATGCTAAATGCAATCCAATACGGCCACTTGTTGGAGTTAACGCGCCTGCAAATTCCAATACCGCCTACAAAGGTATCTAGCCCGCATCAGCAAGTTTTACAGCACAAGATACCTCTAATGCTAAGAAAACGAGCCATTGAAAAAGTTCCTCAGTCAGCAAGAGGAAAGGGAGTATACTCCTGGTACTTAATTGTCAAAAAAAACAGACGGGAAGTGGCACCCTATTCTGGATCTGCAAAGACTAAACAAGAGCATCGAAAAACAAAAATTCAAAATGGTAACGCTCCACGAGGTCCTAAAAGCCGTTCAGCCCCAGAAATTTCTTGCAGCCTTAGATCTTAAAGATGCATAATTCCATGTGCCAAAACACCCAAGGCACCGAAAGTACCTCGGATTCGTATTCTGCAAAGCCATTTTCAATTTTGGCTACTGCCTTTCGGCCTCTTATTGGCACTCAGAACATTCACAAAGTGACCGTCACCAGTAGCAGCCGCCTTCTCGAAACAAGGCCACCACGTCTACCCGTACTTGGATGATTGGCTAGTTCAAGGCTCAACGTACCAAGGCTCAACTTACCAACAAGCCTCATCTTCTCTAAACCAAACAGACGCTGCTCCAACAATTGGGCTTTACAATCAATTATACAAAATCCTGTACAGTTCCCTCAAGGAGTTGCTTTTCCTGTGTGCTTAATTCCTTACAGACCACAATCTGGTCAAACCTTCTGCAGAAAGAATCAGAAGATTGATAACTCTAGCGAACTCATTCATGCCAAACAAGCTGATCACAGTCTGCATATGCATGGCTCTTCTTGGGACCATGTCCTCTTACATTCCTCTTATTCCTCACTGCCAGCTGCACAGAGCAATAGTTTCTGGATACCAGATGGTTCTAAACCCGGGGTTCCTGGTCGGACAATGTAACCATCTCACGGACTCTGACAAACGCACTGAAGTGGTGGACATACCCCTGCAATTTCACGAATGGAATGCCACTGATGGAAAAAAATAACCATCTTTCCATTGTAACCGATGCCTCCCAGGTGAGGTGGGGAGCTCATTTGGACAGGCACCAGGTGAAAAGCCTCTGGTCCCCAGAGAAAGTCGTCCTACACATCAATTTACTGGAATTAAGGGCAGTGCACTGGGCTCCAAATTACTTTCTTCCTCTAATCGAGAATTAGGTGGTGTGCGTCCTTACCGACAACACAACCACTATGTTATATTTATCAAGGCAGAACGCGAACAACGGAAGCAAGGCGGAACGCGATCAAACACCATGTCAGAGGAAGCACAGACCATCTGGCATTGGCCATCGGCACAACATTCTACTGCAGATCTTCCACCTGCTGGGATGCAAAACAACCAAGCGGACACCGTCAGCAGGGACTCCTCGCAGACACACGTGTTCCAACTGCCCAGTATCCAGATCGGCACATTTTTCTCAAGATGGGGTCACCCCCCTATAGACCTATTCGCCAGCCCCAACAACAAGCAGTTCCAGATATTTGTCAGCAAGATTTTGCATTCCGACTCTCGGTGGATGCATTTTCGTTGACTTGGAACAGCGCGTTTGCTTACACGTTCCCTCCTTTTCCTCTCATCAGGAAAACGATACAGATGATGCACAGAGGTTGCTGCAGAATAATCATGGTAGCACCATACTGGCCCAGGCAGACCTGGTTCTCGCATCTCCTTCAATTGGAACCGGACGATCCAATTCATCTAGGATCTCGGGCCAATTTTCTATCCCAGAACAACGGGCTGATCTTTCATCGCAACCCAGGCTCTATCATGACCACTCCGAATTCGGTCATTTGAATATCCCATAAGAATGCCGGCGCATTCTAGCAGCAGCTAGAGCTCCTTCTACCAACATTTCATGTAGCCGAAAAGATTCTGTGCGTGGTGTGCACAGCAGCCTAACCTGCAGACGCTAGCTAGAACACCTAATCCGATCCTTCCTTAACTGCTAAAGTTAGCTACAGAAGGTCTAGGTATCTTTTCCATCAAAATGCACTTATCAGCGATCTCCAGGTTTTCACGGTAAATATATTCTCCTCTCTGCAATTCAGGGCAATCAAAAACTTATTAAAAGGCCTTTCTTGTACCTTTCCGCCAAAGAAAAGGATTCCACCTGTATGGAGCCGGAACCTGGATGATAAAAGGGTATTGAAATATTATTTGGATTGCACAAAATCGTTTAGATCGATTAAGGAGCCGTTTGTCACCTTTGGTCCATTCAACAAAGGAAAATCCAAATCAAAACAAGGCATTTCAAGATGGGTTTCATCTACAATGTCCTTCAGCCACTCTAAGGCCAACATTCCGTTACAATCCACTACACCACCACCACAGAGCGTACTCCACTAGAGCCACGGCTGCCTCAGCACCTCGCTGGTCTGGGGTACCCATCGGAGACATTTGCCAAGGGGCAATATGGGCAGTGCCCCACACTTTCACCAGGCACTACTGCTTACACCAGCAACATGCTGAGGATGTGCAAATGGGACAGGCAGTCCTTCAGCGGCTGTTCCAGTAAGGTAAGTCCCACAGCTTTCCAGGGTTGTTTCCTTTCTCTACTTGAGTATGTATTCTTCTCACATTAACGCAGAAGTACCTTATCTATGCTTGCCTGGTTTACACCTCCTAACATGTATACTGCTACAAAATCTATTCACAGCATGTGAATCCATGAAAGATCCAATGCTGGAGAAGGGAATAGTTTATTACCTCTAACGCCATTTCTCCAGCGTTGGTATCTTTCATGGATTCACATGCACCCTCCAGCCTACCCTCTACTGGCAAACATCCTCTTTTGAGAAATATCCTCCAGCTGGAGTAGTTATATTCTGAGTGGAAGCTGCTGAGGTAGAGCTATACACTCAACGTCCCATTGGTGGGCACCAAACGCGCCCACGACGATGTTGATGGGACACTTGTAGTTTTTCAATAGGAAAATTACTAAGTCAAAGTAACTGGGGTTTCACAGCCTGACGACAGCGAATATTCACAGCATGTGAATCCATGAAAGCTACCAACGCTGGAGAAATGGAGTTACAGGTAAGAAACTACTCCCTTCTCAATTTTCAGCCTCCCGCTTTCAGGTTCACTATGGCTTTTCCTTGGTTCACAAATCTTAATGTCTTTTTAACCAGTTCTTGGTGAGCCTCCCTTTCTTGGGTTCACCCTCGTCGGCACTACTGCTCATTGAGGCATCAGACTCTGCCCCTTTTATACACAATTTTGGGGTGTGGTTTTTCACCCCTGGATCCACCTCTTCGGGCGCAGACTCCTCTCTTTGGCCTCCCTTTGCTGGGTTCACTCTTGCCAATCTTCTCTCGCATGCAGGATTTGTTTCCTTTTAGCTTTCAATTATTTGCCGGTCAAAGACTTTCGACCGTACAGCAGATTTTGCTCAACCTCTGTAGGACCACTTTGACTTTATTCTTGCGGCTCTCGCACAGCCTTCTGGTTCTTGTAGTTTCAACACAAAACAAAGGGGGATCAGCCAGAGTCTTTCACACGAGCACCCACGTGCAGCTGGTCTTGAAGGTTTTATTTACATCTTGTAGTTTCACCACTGGGTCTCCCTCCATTGGGCTCGGATCCTTCTTGAAGTTCAAAGCTCTCCCTCTGCCGGGATCGGACCCTACTTCCCAAAAGTCACAATAAAAAAATAATAGTCCCAGAATGCATTGTGCCGATGTTGCTCCCTGAAATGGCACTTTCTGTCTTTGGGAGCTGCAGGAGCCAAAGGAGGATGTCTGTAGGAGGTCAGGGGTCTCTCACTAAGCCTCTCAGAGACCTGGGTTTGCCTGCCTGGCCCAGGGGAGGAGTTACTGTTGGTACCACCAGGCCACCCCAGCTGCCCCTGGTTTTGCCTTCTGGAGGTACAGTTTTCTCCTCCACACTGCAATCTTCTCTCTGGAAGCAGGGTCAGTGTTTGGGCGGTTTTCATCTTCTCCTCCTCCAGGCCTCCCAGGGTGTCTCCAGCTCACTATGGCTATCTCCTACTCTCTGGTACCTTCCAGCATCCCCAACTCGCTCACCCTGCTGTTCCTGACTGCTGCTTTTATACTCCCAGCTAGAGTTAACTGGAGTCGGTGTGAATAGTTGCCGCTCCCTGCCCGACTCTGCCTGACCTAGTTATCGGGACAACATGGAGACTGCCCATGGGAATCCATTGCCAATTTATTACTATAGGTAATCCTCATGACTCCCATCTGCCTCTGCCTCGTCCTCGTTTCAGGCTGTGTGGATTTCAATAGGGGAATGGGATTATGGGAGTTGTCGTGTTGTGGAGAGGGAAGGTTCCTTTTGGGTTTTAGAGGTAATTTGGAGTTCCCCTGTTTTCTCTCTTTTCCGTAAGGGAAAGTGCTGGGTAGGGGGGGGGGTGGGATTTTGGTGACAACAGCCCATAAAGACTGCTGGAATATCAGGTACGGGTGCATTGGAAAAAATGGGATACCGTGTCTTGCCCAAGGGCGCTCCTCTCGCAGTCTCCAAGGACCCCCTGCCCAGGTGATCCTCCTCCTGCTCTTCCACCCTGGGGGTTGGGATCCAAGAGGGATGGCCCTCCCTTGGCCACCTGAACAAAGGATCTCCAGGAATAACCTGGGGAAAAACACCTCAGGTTTCTCAAACTATTCATTTCAATTTCGGATGTGCTACCATGTGAATATCAGCCTAGAGAAAGACCTGTAGTCGAAACACGTATCAGATGTATTCAACAACATTAAATGTGATTATGATTTCACAAACTAACTGCTCAGTGTGGTTGTGTAACTTCTTGAATTTCAAATCTCTTTTGGATTCCTTCAGCAGAGGATCGAGCTTGACCCACAAAAACTGCAGCAGTTGCACCCTTTTGTAACTTTGGTTCCTATTTAAATATATATGCCATTCCCCCATAATGAGGTCATAGACCCGACAAGCGGTTAGGGTTCCAGTAACCTGCCCGCAAGGTTTTGTGTGTAGCAAGGAATGTTGTTGCCTCCTGTGCGTCTAGTGGCAGTTGAGGAGGACATTGTGTGGAGTACCAATAATCCTTCATTAGGTACGTTCACAGCCGCCCTAATTGTCTGTTAAAGCATGCAAAGAAACCGAAAGTCTTCCAACTCGCCTTGGAAACAAGTTTTGTGATTGTGCAGTAAATAAGCCACGCCCCCTCTTAAGGAAGGATATAAATACTGGCACCCGTGCACACCCAGTGGAGTGCCTGCTGAGTGCCTTTTTGCCGATCGCGAGAGCACAAGTGGCAACTACAGCAGCCCCCCCGCGGGTGCATCACTCTTAGCCGTCGTGCCGGTAATATTACTCGTTGACTCCCCGTGTTGTGGAGTCCCGCTCTTGTATTATTCCATTCTGCGCCCCTGAGTGTGTTATTGTAGCCATTCAGCGTAAGCTTCCTTTGTTAAAAACAGGTATGCCTTCGAAATCAAATGTGCTTGGCAATCCCTTGAACCTCTGTTCTCCAGCTCTTAATGCACTAAAACAAACTTTGACTATGACAAGCTCGACTCCCTCAAGCCGGACACCTTCTCGAGAACTGAAATTCATGCAGACATTCGCAAATATTGTAAGGACTTCATCCAGAGCCTGACTCACTCTCTGATTAACAAACAGCTGCTCATAATCTTGCAACAGTGACATTGTCCAATGATGAGCCAAATTCGGACCCGTCAATGAAAACCTCCGATTTACAATGTTCATTAGTAGATCTGGCAAAGTCAGCTTCTCCTTTTTCACATCCTTCTCCCACGGATAGCATGTTATTGAATAATGCAACTGATTTGCCCACCGACTCGGCCCCCTTACTTGAGTCACAACAGCTAGTGGTGAACAGGTAATTATTGATATTGATGCACCAACTTCAAGTTTTAATAATGAGACTACACACCACAACTTATCAAAGTCTCCTGTCCTTTTTTTAGACACGAGTCATTCTTCCATTAGCTCTATAGCTTCGTACACTGCTCCAACTCTGCGAAAAGTAAGAGATGTGTCGAGAGCCCACAGGTCTCCCCATCCAGATTCAATATCAAAAGTATTGGAGGTCACCTTTACCACCATGAATCTAGCCTTACAAACTATGACCAAACTGTTTGAATCATTGGAGGGAAAAATGAGCATACAACACTCACAAATAGAACAAATCCTTCGGTGGCATTTTGAGACATCTGATCTTTTGCAAAAGAAATTAGAATTGTCCACCAAAAATGTACAAAGTTGCCTGACGTTTTTGTCTTGGTTCTCACAAGCAACTCCCGAACTATCCTCTAATTTGCAAAATCAGACTGTGGTCCCTATGATTCATGAGCCTATTCATGAAGTTAGCACTAAAATAAGTTCCATTGAGGTGCAACCGGATACTGCAAACATTTACGTTGAATCTCATAACTCCCAGCTCGAACCAATTCAAGTGGCACCTGACTCCCAGCAATTTCCAGCAAAACCAGTCAAAAATAAAAAATCTGCATGTACTATCTTTAATAAAATTTAAAGCAGTAGTAACAGATATAGTGAATATGACTAAACCCAAAGAATCAATAGTGGATCAAAAACTCAACAATTCTTCAAAGCATTACCGACTCCGAATGCAGTGAAGAACACTATTTCCATCTCTAAAGCTATATCTAAAAAGTACCACAGGTTTGAATTGGCTAAAAAGGGAGGCAACTCTACAGCACTTCTGTGGATAATTTGGTAATAAAAAAACAGGAGTAACAGGGGATACCAGGTCTATCTCTTTGCTATGATCTAACCTGGAAAGCACCAATATATATATTTAAACATAAGAGATCATTGCACAAATGTTTGTCAGTGAGTTCTAAACTGATGCACACGTCTAGACCGACATTATCTCACCAATACAAGGCAAAGGATATCATTCAATATACATGCAGACACTTGTATGTGAAACAATTAAATTCACTTCACTGGACATGAAACAATGTGTAAAAAAAATGTATTAAACAATTGTAGAAAAAATACATCAGGAAATATTTTTTAAATATACTCTTTCTAAAAATCATCCGTAGTGCTAACTTGAATGCACTTCTAAAACAATTGAAAAAGACAGTTGACCTGTCTAATCAAACATCCCACTCTCATACTCTCCTAGAAAACACTTACCAGACATACCTCATTCATACTCATTCAATCACACAACATCATAACACAGTTGTCTCACCCTTTAATTGAATCAGTCTAGAACATGAGACATTTTAAAACACAATCCATTGTCCTAATGAATGAGGAACAGTAGATCTCCACAGGATACGGACACAACAAGTTATTAAATACAATCCAATCAATGCTAATCACTGTGATATATAGTCTAACCTACAACATCAAATTCCCAGACCCGACATGTTTCTTTCTGTACTTTTTCTTCAGGGATGGGTATATCCAGTATTTTCAAGAGAATATGTATGACGGTACAAACTTGTGGACAACATCAAGAACCCACTGGAAAGGTAAAAACAGAAACATTCTCAATTGGACTGAATACAAAGTAATACTGATTGATGTAAGCTCCCACAGCCGAATTAATAAGCCGGGTGCTATGAGGGGCAACAAAAACCCTACTATATCCTTATCCAACAGGGAAGTCACACGTACTTAACAAGTACAGTGACACGGAGACAAACTCAATTGGTTCAATCCATAAACCCACCACCACCAAGACAGTGTCAAAACATCCAGACATCCATAATCTAAAACGCACACCCGTGTTGTTCTAATCTAACCCTAGCGAACACACAATAGACATTACTCTGTGGTTCACATCAGAGTATCTGTTTAGGTTCAATTCTATGCAGTCATTTCTGACTTCCACTGCAAAACCTGCTAAATGTCCCATCAGGTGAACCAGACTGTTCAAGGGCCAACAGAGACCAGTGTGGCCATGCAAATCATAGTGACTACCCGAGGTCTAGGGTAAATGAAAGGTGACCTCAGTGCCCCATATAGTGGAACAATTGTATCAACACTCACAGCCCTCGGATCCATGTAGTTCTAATTAGCATGTGACTTTCAGATGTGATAAGGCGGTGTACAGCCTGTTATACAACTTGATGGAGTTTCTGGTGCCGGCACCTCGACTATCAACAGCCCAGTTTGACTAGCTGTGAAAGAACAGGCACCATACAGAAGATGGAAATGCCTGATGCCCCCTTAGATAGTCTAGTGGAAGCTGCCACAAAGCAGCAAACTTTGATGGTGCAACAAGAAAGCTCCCAATCTGTGTATTGATTCTCAAGCTCAACAACGAAGAGAGATTCGGAAAGAAGTAGACGCCTACATGTCAGAACGCAAGCCTTCTAAAAATTTGACCGGTTCCATGCCTCAAGAGGATTTAAAAGCGCCAAAGATCTTAATTTTTCCTAATTCTGTCACCTCAACGGAACAGCAGCAATATAGCGGCGGTCAACGTCTAGCACACCCCTATAATAAGTTAAGATCTGCCACTGAAATTTGATCCCTGTTAACTGTCTAACCAGCAGTTTGACCCTGAACTATGTGAGGTAGACTCCCCTTGCCAGCTAGAGTCTAAAGATGCCCTTTCCTCTCCAATGTGTTCGACTCAAGCCATCCACCTGCTACAAACTGCACTTGCGGGGCTCATGAATCCAGCAGAAATAAAGGCTACGATGAACACCAATAAGAAAAGGATGTGAATCTAAAGGCAAATTATTTCCCCCAGTCTTGAAGCATCCTGCAACATATTCCTTGACCTTAACTTGCAGGCCCGCCCGCAGCTGCAATATGTTATAAATAGACCTGTGGTACTGGTAATCTTCTGTGATATTCCCCAACTGGAAGATATTATGTCAACTGACATAGCCCTCGTTGAATTCCCCAAAAGCAGATTTGCGTCAGCTTTAAGACTCTGGATAAATTCCAGGGTTGTGCAGAACACAACATGGCTAGCGAAATAATCTCTCTACAACTTGGGCTTTGTCATTTCAGTGGAAGATGTTCAAAATCCGCAATCAATCTTAAAACGGAATCCATCCAGTAAAAAGGATTCTAATTCTATTGTTGCTGATGGAGCTATTTCTCAGGCAAAATCACTTGAGTGCTCATGCACAAGAGCTCAGACTCAAAAGTAACTAGTAGATACAAAATTAACCGACAGCTTTGCTTTAGTCAGTTGGAACACGAGAGGCTTTAAGCATTTGATGTATAGTTTTAGAGACCTTGTGAATTATGACTTCATAATGTTTCTAGAAACTTGGCTTAGATCCTCCTCTCTTAGACGGATATGATGTCTTTCTGAATGCAGCCTCTAAATCTGTGAATGGTCACCCTACATCAGGTTTCCTTCCAGCCATTTAAATCACCCCGGGCGTTGCCTCTGAACAATGGGCCAATTTAAATGGGTTCATACATATGGTCAAAGTTACAACTCACTTGTATGCATATGCACTTATTAATTTGTATTGGAACCCTGCGGGCATTTCAGACTCGCGATTCATTGAAGATCTTAATGATTTAATGCTAATGGTCTCACAAGATAAATCAATTACACATACTATCATAGCAGGGGATTTGAATTTTAATTGTGTGGGTGAAATAACATCAAAATATGCCCTTAGATTGAGAACTTGGAACCAATTTATCAAATTCCATGATATGGTGATGCTCAATGGTTCCTGTTCCACTGACCTGCCTACTCAACCGACTTGGCGTTGTGGTGGTTCCACGGCCCTGATTGATTATATTTATGTGAGTGCTTCCCTTTTTACATCTGTTGTTGTGTTTTGCTTTGTGAAATCCTCTAATAGTGATCATGAACAACTGACTGCTAAATGGATGTCCAACTTGGTCACTAGGAAGGTAGGTAGGGCTGCCCATTTAACGAAATTAGCCACAAATGCAAGAGGTAATAGGCTATGATATTCGGATGAACATTTACATAAATATCATAACTACTTATTGAATCGTTTATCCTTAATAGATCAGATCTTTCCTTTAGATAAAACATACTAGACAATGATGCCGTATTTTTTGTCTGGTAAGCCCAGAAATGCAATATATGCAAGTCAGTCTCTGCACTACTACGATAGCGAATTAAAAATCAGGAAAACTAAGTTTAGAGCAGAGAAAAGGGATGCCTTAAAGCTACCTCCTGAAACAAGAGTTCTTGCTCTTATCAGGATTAAGATCCGATATAAAAACTCTTTAAGGGCAAGACGTGCAAATCTATATCAGGAAGATGGTCTGAATATGTTAAGATTCATACAATCTAAAAATGTAGAGAGAACTTGGGCCATTATAAACAGTACTCATCAAGGGCCTCAAGTAATCACTCAAGCAAACGGCGTAACTGAAAGTAATTGGATCTCTCACTTCTACAGCCTTTATGCTCATCCGGTAAACAATGTGAGTCTTGAAAAACTTATCCTACCTACACAATTCAACTTAGAATTCGATCTTCATGACATACAATTATGTATCAAATCAATTAGCCGTTCGAGAGCGTGTGGGCAGGACGGTCTATCCAACTATGTGTTAAAACAGAATCCTATTTTATGGGCCCAAATTCTTTTTCCTCTAGTGAACAAATCTCAATGCATTCCCAGTCTTGGAGACACTCTGACAGTTCCTATATACAAAAAGGGGGACCGACAAGCACCCAGCAGCTATCGACCGATAGCGCTATTAGATGCGCCGGGTAAAATCTTTTCAAGGATTCTTTTAAAAGAACTCAACTGGTGGCCTACCAATATGCATTTGTTAGACCCCTTTCAAGCGTGGTTTGTAACAGGAGTTGGCACAATTCCAAATATCATGATTCTTAATTTAATTAAATCAAAATATGCAAATCATGGTCAATCTCTTTATTTTGCATTCATAGACTTTAGAATTGCGTTTCTATTCTATCGACCGCCTACTGCTCTACCACAAGTTAAGTAATTATAATTGCCCTCCTTCGCTCTTGGCTTTGATTATGCTCCTGCACACCAACATATTCATGCAAGTGAGATTAACGTTGGATGGGATACTGTCATCTCACATTCAAATACAAAGAGGATTTAAACAGGGATGCATTCTGGCATCAACATTATTTAACTTGTTTATTTTAGATATCAGATATGCTTTCCTACATACCATCTGTGATGCCCCAAAATTAGGTATCCATCAGTCATCTCTTAGACGCAGATGATCTTATTCTTCTCTCACAAACGCCTAGTGGTTTGCAGAATAAGTTGAACTCTCTGGATGTTTATGCATCAAAAAATAATCTGGTCATAAATGCATCCAAAACACAAGTCTTGGTTTGCAAGACTAAATCAAAATCTAGCGTCAAATCTTTCCAATGGCATCTAGGAATAGAAAAACTTGAAAAAGTTATAATGTATAAGTACCTGGGAGTGTCAATTACAAACTCACTAAGAAATAGTGATGGTGAAATCGAAATCCAAAATAAGCTGCAATCATTAATTGTTCAGGCTAAGTTGTTAACGTATAAATTTGCAAAATGTTCTTGTACACACACATTGTACTATTTTATAGGCAGAAAGTGATCCCAATACTCACATATTGTGCGGAAACATCACTACCTAGACAGCGTGAGTTCTGGGATGTAATTGAATCCAAATTCTGGAGAAAAAAATCTGCTACTTCCAATGTTTACTTCGCGAGCAGTGATTCGCTTCGAATTGGGTTTACCATCTTTACACTCTCAAGTTCAATGGAAAAGATGTGCCTTATTTAGAAAATGTTTGCTAAATCTCACTTCAACAGATGTAGTAGGAATGTTAGCTCGTCATTTAGTAACAACAGATGACCTATTTTCTAGCAGATGGCTCCAAAACACCTTAAACATTCTTGCAGATGCCAATATTCCACTAGATATGGTATTATGTAATCCCTCGAGCGAAAACTAAATAGTTTCAAATGGATTGGATCATCACAATTGATAAATGATCACTAGCAAAAGATTTTGATATCAATCTATTTGGGCACAAAAAATTAGGAACTATGGCAGACTTATCTGCATAAGTGGCCCTCTCCACACATGCAAAGTCAATATCTACACTTTAGATTTAATCTATGGCACACAGGGGACACGGGACATTTTAGGAAGGAGGCGGCTCATTTCAGAGTTTCTGTAGGTGGTGTAATATGCATTTGCAGAAAGAAACATTACAACATTGTCCAATAGAATGTCCAAATCTAGCTGTTATGCGCAAAAAATATTTTGGCAGAGTCACTTATTCTCAACTTCCTATGTATCAAACTCAAGCATGGCAATGGTTATTTACCAATACTAATGTATCTGTACGAATTGCAATCATTAATGTCTTAATGTTTTATTTAAAACTGAAGGAAAATAAGCTATCAACCCAATTAAGAGAATCTTGAAATTTACGAGTGTGTAAAATTATTTTGTTTATATGTTCTGCGTTCTAATTGTATATATCTGTTTGTGTTTTGTTATATTAATGATAAATTATTTTTGGTTTTGTAAAGATGTTCTTAATCAGAGGTGTAACTAATAATGTATTTATTTGGTTGGTTCAACATTTTGAACCAACCAAATAAAAAAATAAACAAAATAACCCTTCATTACTTAGTGGTGATGTTCAACTCATATTGCTGCCACTCCACATGGTATACTGCATCACAACGTTGGGTCAAGATTCTGAAATTGATCACAACAGTTCCCAACAAGTCATAGTTTGACTAGCATCCAGAGTGTGTGGTGTGGTTTGAGTGTTCCTGTGTTGTTTTTTTTTTATACAAAGTCTGTATTCAAATGGAGAAAACATTAAGCTGGCTTTGTCTGTGCCAATTGTAAACATCCAAAAATATATTCTTATGGATTGCGTCCTCCCACAGATTCCTCATCTTTGATATATCCCATGTCCTGCTTGCAGCTTCATAATCCTTGCGACAGCTGAGGGTGCCGTGCGCCGTTGACGTGATGTCGCTCTGCGGCTTTCATCCCACTCTTGGCCATGATGTTAACGCTGGTATAAATGGCACACACCGCACTGGTTGCCTCCATTTTGTTTTTTGCACATCATGCTTCGAAGAGTTTGATCGCCCCAGTGATCAACTATGTTTTACCTTTTATCTTTGAAATATGTCTTCTCTGAAGACTGGATTTAAGAGGTGTGTGGACTGTGAGTTCAAAATGTTGATCACAGAGCCACACAGGATATGGCTCTGGTGTCTTGTGGTGGATCATGAGGTCGATGACTGTGGTCAAGTCATTCTATGACCGTTGAGGCCATGAAGGAAAGGAAGAGAAAGCTCATCTTGGGTAGGTCAGCATCCAAATCTCATTCTGCCACTCCTTCTAAAAGGAGATTGTCCGATGAGAAAGGTTTGAGGGACATCTCTCCTCTAAGATTGAAAAAGCATGCAAAACACTACAAGCGCTCGAGATCCTCGAGTGATTCATGAGGGAGAGGGTGATGGAAAGATTATAGAAACAAAGTAAGAAAGAAGGAAAGGAGGAGAAAGCGTGCTAGTGACACAAGGAAGTAAAAGGCATGCTAGCGGTGCAGAAATAAAAGCTAAGTCCATAGTAAAAGAAAAGTTTGCGAGTGACCCGAAAAGAAGGAAACCAGTGCAGGTGTGCATGGAAGAGCGAAAGAATGTGCCAGAGGCACGATGGGGAAAAGGACAGGTGCAAGTGCACAGCAGGAGGAGGGGAGCGTGCAAGAGGCACAACAGAGAGAAAGACAAGGACAGTGCAAGTGTGCACAACAAAGTGAAAGGAATGCAGATAGATGAAGTGGTGCAGGAAGCATCTGAAGATAAAAAGTACAAAGGAAAGCAAGTGTAAGAAATAAAGACAGTGGCAAAGGATTGGAGTGGTTGCACTTAGGAAGAGCAAAAGAGTCTGACGTTTTCAAAAGCCTCTGATTCTACCCCAGGAAAGGATTGCATGAGATAGAAAGTGTATAGGTACACCCTAACAAATTGAACTGGTGTTTAAAACTGAAAGGGGCATAAGCTTAGGGAAGGGAACCCTGAGAGGCCCAACCAAGTTCAAGACTTTTTGTTTTTTGTAGGTTTGAAAGGATTCAAGCTTGGGGAAGAGACTTCAAAAGGAATGGTGTTGGATTTCTTTTGTGTTGTTTTTTGGAACTTGAACAAGTCAAAGCTTGGTGAAGGGAACCCAAAGACAGTGATGGTATTTGAAACCATTGCAAGGGCTCTGTGAAGGTCCTACGAACAGCCCTTTTTGATAGGTCAATGCCACAAAAATGAGTTCAAACTACACCTGGGGAGAAGACCACCTGAAACCAACATTGGTTTCCCATTTTCTGTTGAACCACTATTTTCCTTTTTAAAGACTTCCCATCACATTTTTTTAAAGAGTGAGGGCAAGCATAGGCTTAGACACATACACACTTTTATTTTGCACTATTGGACATCGATGGCCATTAGAAACATCAGTTAAGAGTACCACCCCAGTCGGGCATTACACCAACCCACGAACCTTTAGTAAAAATAGGTTTTTAAACAAACACCTTTGAGTCTGTGTCTCTCTTGATACCATGCCTGTTGCACACTCCCTTTGTGCTGAAACCAAGTATTTTTGAACTATTGCGATTAATTATTTTACTGGCTACCCTCCTATCGGTATCCAGAGTGCTTCCCTTTTCCTTCTTGTAACTGTCTGTCCTCCATATTCCTTTACAGGGTGGGTTGTATTTTGTAGTGTGCTAGAACTGTCTGTTGAAGAATAATAATAATAATAAAGTAGATATTTTTATACAACCTTGACTGGAGAGTCCCTTTTATCATTGGGTAATAATTGTATTGCCGCTGTGTTGCAACTAACCAGCGATCCATGATAAGCCTGCTGTTCCGTCCACGTTACCAAAATTGGATGAGAAAGTTTATAATTTGCTTGAGTTTCCAATCTGTTCAGCTCCCTTCTGGTGTACTAGAGGTTTGGGGCTGATCTATGGTTTAGAAACCGATATTCATCCCTGGGCCAATGGTGCCCCGGAAGTTTATTAGTCACAATTGCTCCCTTGTATCTTTTGATTCCTCGCCTGACAGGAAAAGGGTACTCGTTCCAAGCGAGTCAGTGCCTTAGGCTCATTGGGAGTTATTTTGCCTCCAAAGGCTTGGTGTTCTCGAAGGTGGCCCCTCCCCGCCCTTCAAAGGAACTGTAGAAGGCTTCTGACCCCATCGCCCCTACATATGGCAGACGGAAGTAATTAAAGACTGCTACTCGCACACCTAGGTGCCCCGGACAGTTGGTCAGAGAAACCTCCTTGAGTGACATCGACAGTTCAATAATTCCCTCTTCTGCTCCATCGAAGCACTAGGCGTCCCCATTAACTTCGTTTTAGTAACCATCAAAGATTTTTAATCTTTTTTCCAAGAAAGACTTTAAGTTTTTGGATTCCATATTTGAGGATGAGTCAGTTGAGGAGGAGGATAATCCTCCTCTTGGATTGGAGTTTGGTACTCCAGGTGAAGAACTTATTTCGGAAGAGTTCAGGTTGCAGAATTTGGTTGACTGCTTAAAGGATGTCAGTGGTTTGGGCTCATCGCTTGAAGTAGATGTTGCCACCACTGATTCAGCTGGTCATGCTGATGCATCTTACCGGTCTGTGCTGGTTAAGGTGACCAAATACCTAGGCTGGGTTGTTAAACTGTATTCGTATATGTTAGGCAGAATTATATGGAGTACCCTTTGGGAACACCACACACAATTAAGACTACAAGTGACAGTACAAATTCACCTTTGGTACAACCCTGTATTACACAGTAAAAGTGGTAGCAATGGCTGAGCAGCCAGACTCATCTCAAGAGTAAGTGAGCAGTATCAAATAGTTACACAAATGACAGCAATTACTATGATTCAAACAAACATTGACTCAAGGTTTCTGAGTTAAAGAACATACATTTATTTACACATCAGTTGTATAACATTTCACTAAAGTAAAGCAGTTGCAAAATCATGTTACTAATACACCACACCACTCCCAATAGTTTCTAGACAAACTTAAGCTCTGAAAATGAAGTGGGAGAAAAATGGCACTCTAGTAATTAAAAAGGGAGGGAAAGACAAAGTTAGGCTAAAATTGAGCAGCACCAACAAGTAAGTAAGCAGAGCACTCTAGAAAGAGGAACTACAGTGATGGAACCAAATCAAATAGGCTTAGGGCCAAAGTCAATAGGACAAAAGCCTTTTGCTCACGATCACACAGTTCAGGGTAGTTCGCGGTTAAGTCTTTGCCTAGTGTTCCGGACAAAGTTGGTCAGCAGAAAAGTTAGTTTAAAGAGAAGGACAAGCCCTCGAGTTGGCAAAAGGTTTCACACACCTTCACCGCGGCTGAACGAAACGCACAACTGGATTTGCACAGTACCTTTAAATGGAGAAGAAGCTGTAGCTGAGGCGGATGTTCCTGGTAGTGTCTGCAGGCTCACGGTTCCTGAAGCGACTTTCGGACTGACACGAAGTAGGAAGACTAGAGGGTCCTGCACTACCCAGGGAAGAAACCAGCAGCAGAGCAAAGCAACGAATAAAAGGTGCTCTCCTTAAAACCCAAGCAGAGTCCGACCTTCCTGGCTATCCGGCCCACTGTAGCTCTGTACAGCAAATTCGACCAGAGGAGGGAGTCCTGGCTTGCAGTTTGGGTGAACTGGTTGGTCCCACCAGCTCCGGGGAAGTAGATTCCTGGCGGATCTTCTCTGTCGTTGCAGTTCGAGAATTCAGACCTGCAACAGGGCTTCACCGGGTGGTTCAGTCGTGGTAGGGGTTCTCTTCTGTCAGCTCCTCATCGGTTCTTTCGTTCCAGTGGCGACTCTGCCTTTCCAGACCCAAAGACCTGCTCTTTATGCTGTTTTCCCCCATTCACACAGCCTGGCTGTCAATCACACAGCAGGGTGGCTGTCCCGCCGGGACAGTCGCCACAGCCAATCATTTCAGAGTGTGACACGGGTCTCCAAGGAGACCCTGTGCAGGGAGTCCTAAACCCCTCCCTCGCATCCTGTCCCCCAGACATACAGGCTCCTAAGGAGGGCTTCTGCATAGAAGCCCGCAAAAAGACGGTGAACAGAGGAATCAAACCTGGTTTGGCACGCAGAGTAAAACACGAGAAAGACTTTTACAAAAAGAGATGGCAAATAAACCCAGCCGGAACCGTAATAAAACATATATGGTCCAGCGGGTTTAAGTTCGAGGCTACCAAGATAGCCTAAAACAATACCAAGGTTATTTAAGATAACCGCAGTAGCAAAAATAGGGTAGTTACCACTGCCACCAGCCAAGTCTTGATGAAAAGGGAGCGAAACAATGCTCCAAGAGAAACGGACAAAAAGAGCTAAGTATTAACCCTTTCCAGTACTCATTGTAAGATGGTTTGTACTGGGTCTGTGGTTTACAGAGGCTAATAAAGTTAATGGCAACTTTTTGTTCTGCGAGACTGTAGTCAGTCCCATGGAAGACAACCCTGTGTCACTGTACTGAAGGTGCTGTGTAACGCACAGTAAAAAAATGCCTCTGGAGTAGGTGAGGCTCCACAGTCAATGAATTCAAAAAATGATAAACACACACAGCAAAAACACATGTAAGAGTGGGGGGAAAAAAGGCTTACACTCTTACCAGGTGAACAAAAGAATTCCTAGAAATCCAGCAAAGCTGCTGAGGGACTCAATAGGTAAGGGAAATTAGCCATTCTGGAGAATTCTCCCTAACAGTATAATACCGTCTTGTTGTGAATATCCGCCCAAGCCCTTTCGCGTTGTACAAAAAACCGCGTTTGAAATGCTCCGATTCAAATCAACTTCGCCACCATTCTAAGAACCATCCGCCATTTTTATTTTAACTCTTGATTTGTGTCCTAAAATGGTGGACTGTGTTTTCAACTACAGCCGAGCTGAATTACCTTTGAGTTACGTCAACATTTAGGCTGCCGCGAGCAGAATGTTTGTCCTATGCAAAGAAACCTTGCTACTCGCTGGAACTGCAATCTAAGTGTTGTCTGCGCTCACAAGCCTCATCCTTTAGAGACGGACAATCTTTGGGACGAGGACAACCAGCGCCACCTGTTGGCTCACCGGCTTGTTTAATGTACTGTAAGTACGGCCTCAATAGTATTGTATTTAACAATATTTGGCACAGACAAACTAGACATGCTTCCGAATTTCAGTGGCCAGTTCATGGTAGTTTTGAAATTGACCGTATAGAGTATTTGGAGTCTATATTGTTGAAGGAAAAAGGCTAGGCCTGCAGCATTTGATGTAATTGAGGATTGGAGAAAGGAAACTATGCAGCAACTTAACAGTAAAGAGAAACCCACTCGTCGACAAATGTCTAATACTGAAAGAGTATTATTGTATGATCAACAGAAACAGTCAGAATCTATTAGAAGTATGGATAGGGCTTTTCAACTTGAGTACAGAAAATATATCCGTCTCAGGATTTTCATACCTAAAACTAGCTGATCAATAAGCTATTGAATGAGCGTAGGTCTGTTGTCACCTCCTTATGTGACTCTCACTGTTGTTTTAGCTCCTCTCGCTGTTGCTCCTCCTCCAGCTGTTGTTCCTCCTCCTGTTGTTTCCCCTTCTGCATCCTCGCCCTTACCGACAGTTGCTGTTCCCTTAATTCAGTCTTCACCGCCAGAAGTAGCGCCTCCACTACCTATTGAACAAGATTTGTCTGAACTTTCTTTTCCTAGTGTTTCTGCTCCACTTGTACTGATCGAAGGGGCTAGTGCTGATTCAAGAATTGTGACTCGTGGTACAGTATCTAAACCTAGAAAAAGAGAATTGTATGAATGGCCTAGAACTGTATAGAAGAAGGTGATAAATCAGCTGTCTTAACTGCGATTTCTGACCAAGAAAGTCTTCCCGAACAGAATATTTTGATAGAGGGGATGGGAATGTATTTGGCTGATATTTGGAATGATTTGACAGACATGAATGTCCCACAGGAGTTGAGGAATTTGAATGTCGTAGCTATTTCAAGGGACACTGCAGAGAAAGTACATGAGCATGTTGAGAAGGTATTTTAGTTTAAGTGGGAGTTAGGTAGGTTACCAAATGATGAAATAGATGGTAATAGATTGGAAGCCTCATATGTACGGAAACAATTTCTTCCTTCATGTAAACCAATGAGTGAAGAGACACATATTTGCACAAGAGACGCGCTTAGATGGATTTCGGATGCTTCAATTTCTCCCATTGAAGTGTATGACACGTTTAGTCAGTATGCTCCGGCTATGCAAAGGAAAGTGTTACAGGTAATGCTAGAGTATTTACAGGATGAGTTTATGAATAAAAAGGTTTTTTATTCCGCAGATTTGATGGTCATTTATAAGAGAGCATTTTCGCCAGATGCTACTTTGTCACTTGATTTAGCTTTGTTTCTTAATTGAACGTTCAGAATTGCCTTCTTCCCAATTGCCAATGAGCAAGGTGCCTCTGACATTTGTTCCTAAAGTAGCAATTCCAGCTAATGCCGTAACAGGCGAAGCAGCCACTACTACTGAGGCTCATTATGTCTACACAGTTTGTTCATGTGCCATTTTCTAGACAGTAAGCGACAGTAAGTCACTAGATAGTACTAGACAGTAATTGAATACCACCAGACAGACGATTCCAGATATTGGGAAAAATCCAACAGAAAGAAATTGAATCTGTCTTGCATTCGTCCGTTTTCACGCTGGGTGATATAGATTTGATGTTTCCTGTGATCCTACCTGCTGATTTATGGGAACAGATTGGAACCGTAGATGATCAGGCAGAACTGGGTGACACATGGGTAAATTTGGCACGAATACACAAAGAAAGGAATGCTGGTGAAAAACCACCGCAGGTGATATTGACACTGCCTAACAGAATAGTAACTAAATTGAAAACCTGGGTTCCTGAGAGAAGAATAGTTTGGGATATGCTTACAGCTTGCATCCAGGGGCAATCTGTGGATTTTTTTTTGCATCGGTTCGAACAAGTGTTTTCATATTTCAGCGGTCTGGACTTAAGTACCGAGTCAGGAAAAGGGCTGTTTGTAGACAAATTTGTGCGTGGATTGTTGCCTGACATCCAATCACAAATTATGACTTCCGAAAGCGCCTGGCAAGCAAAATCGCAGTCCGAAGTATTGTATATGGCTCAGTATTACGAGAATAGGGTTAATACTGAAAAAGAGAAGATAGAAAAGAAGAAGGGAGACTTGAAAACAAAAGTTTTGTTGCAGCAAATAGTAAGAGGAACCAGAGGTGGCAATACACAGTGTAGAGGTCAATTTGCACCACAGGGTAATGCTCAAATGAGTCCTATACACATGAACCAATGTGCCTATTGCGGACAGGAAAGACACTGGCGAGCACAATGCCCGATCCTTCAGCAGCGATTGAATAACACGTATGGTACCATGGGTAGATGATGCAGAGGCCGTCCTGGGATAGGGGGTCCTGGTAGAAGTCAGTTTGCTCAGAATCAACAGTCATTTTCACAAGATAGTCCTCAGCATAGTGTTAATAATGGGAACATGTTTGATAATCCTTCAACTGTCTATTTTTCTGAGGATCTTGCATTTGATGATGTACTGTTCTGTTAGGACAGCCCGAAGCAAAGTCTAGAACCAGTACCTATTCCTGTTGATTAGAAAGGGCCCTACGTTGAGGGGAAGGTGCTGAATAGGAAGCATCTATTTTTGATAGATACAGGAGCACAGAAGTGTTCTGTCGATCATTCTCGGGTTCCAGATATTCCACTGTCAGGGCAGAACAACATTTCTGTAGGGTTCTCTGGTACGCCAGGGGTTAGTCCGGTCTCTCAGCCGGTACCAATTTCACTGGTGCCATTCACCAATTCATGTCCATTTCTTTTGACGACGAACTATGGCGCGAACCTGTTTGCGTTAAATCTGTTGAAAGAATTGAATGCTGTAATTTACTGTTCTCCGGGTGGAGTGCTTTTCACGATTTCACCTCAATGAACTTCTGTTTCACAATTCTTGACTAGGCCTTTACCGACTGAATTGGATAAGGCTCTGGCATGTTTATGGGTAGTTGATGATAATGACGTTGGTATTTTACAAATTGAGCTCGTTAAAATTGTGTTGAAATCGGGTGTTAAACTACCACATATTCCACAGTATAAGATTTCAGTTTACGGTGAACAAGCTTTGAAGAGTATAGTTTCTGATTTTGTACATCGAGGAGTGATTGAGGAAATTGCAGGAAGTTTGTGTAATAGTCCAATCCTATCGATATATAAGAAAGGGGATAATGCAATTACTTTCTATTTTATTATTGATTTGCGCACTATTAATAAAATTGTTGCTCCACAATTTTCGATTGTGCATGATGTGACAACAATATTGACTGATTCCGTCTTCAGCTACTCATTTTAGTGTTGTAGATCTAAAGAATGCTTTCTTTAGTATCCCTGTACATGTTGACAGGATATGTGTTCGCGTTCACCCTAGGGGGACGCTCGTTTACATTTACTCATGTGCCACAAGGGTACACTGAGAGTCCAAGCATTTATAGTAGAGCTTTGAAGGAACAGATTTATACATTTGAGTTGCCTTCTACCTGCATGTTGTTGCTGTATGTTGACGATCTTCTTTTAGCTGCAGATTCAGAAGTTGCTTGCAAGGAGGGCACTGTGTTGCTGCTTATCCATCTAGCAGAACATGGGCATAAGGCTTTGTTAAAAAAGCTTCTGTATTGTCCACAGGAGGTCGCCTATCTCCTGTCAAAGGAGGGGAGAAGACTACCTGAACGGATCAAACAATCTCTAGCATGTCTGTTCCAAATACACAGAAAGAGGTCAGAGCCTTGATGGGCACGGCTTCATACTTTAGACGGTGGATCCCTAACTTTTCATTGATGATAAAACCAATGTTGGCATTGACAAAGAAGGGCACTTCTATGCCTTTACCGTGGAACATGGATTGGCAAAAAGCTTTTGATCTGCTCAAGGCTGCGTTGTGTTCAGCACCGGTTTTGGGCACACCAAATTACGAGAAAGCCTTCATACTGTATGTGCAGGAATTTGATGGATGTGATTTGGCTGTGTTGACACAGGAACATTGGGTGGTGAGGGGGGAATAGACTGTGCGTTTTTTTTTCCTCCACAATTGACCCTGTTGCATGCGCTTTGCCGAGAAGTTTGAGAGCTGTTGCTGCTGCCCCTGCATCTTTAAAACAAAGTGAGGGTATGGTTCTGGGTCACTCCTTAAGCGTGATGGCACCTCACTCTCTAGACGTTCTATTAAACAGAATACAGACGCAACATCTCACATCAGCACGACTAACCAGGTACGAGCTGATTCTATTTGCACTGCATATCCAAATTAAGAGATGTTGCTCATTAAATCTGGCCAAACTATTGCCTCTTCCGCAAGAAATTGATTGCAGTGACACAATGTCACATGACTGCCTCTATACCACAGAACAAGAGACTAAGGGCAGAATTGATCTAATTGATACACCGTTAAAAGGTCCACAAGGGGAGCTGTTTTGCGATGGCTCCTGCTTCAAACTCCTGGATCGTACATCCACTGCTGCTTACGTAATCACTACATTAAGTACTATTGTGGAAACTAAAAGAATTCCGCTTAATTCCGCGTAGGACGCAGAGATTATTGCATTGACCTCCTGCTTGTGAACTTTCCAAAGGGCTTAGTGTTAATATATTTATGGACACTGAGTATGCCTTTGGGGTGGTTCACAACTTCTGTCGATTATGGGCAGAGAGAGGTGTCTTGACCTAGCATGGAACTAAGATACAACATGGTACTCTGACAGTTTGGCTACTTTCAGCCCTTGCGTTTCCTACTCAGTTAGCAATAAAGAAGTGTGCAGCACACCAGAAAGTAACAGATTTGGGAAAGGGAAACGCTTTTGCTGACAGGATAGCTAAACAGACTGCCACCGATTTGCATTCCAAAATGATCTATAAAACGAAAGAGGTCACTAACACTTGTGTGATAGACGTAGGAATTGGTTGCATAAAGGAAATTCAGGCTGATGCCACTCCAGACGAACTTAAACCGTGGGCTGAGGGTTCCGCAAGTTTAGATGATGAAGGTTGTTGGGTAGATAATGGAAAACAAAAATGGATGCTGCCCGATGATGCTTATGTCACCGCTATGTTTACGATGGCTCATGGTTCAACTCGCATATGTGCCAAAAAGATTTGTAAATTGTTAGAACCTGTCTGGGTTAATGTAAATATTTCAAAAACTGCTGAGCGTTTTGTTTAAAATTGCATGGTATGCTTTCAACATAATGTTGGGAAAGGTACATCAACGCTGAAGGTTAGTTTTGGTCCCCCCTCTATGCCTTTTGAGGTTATACACTTTGATTTTATTGAAATGGAGCGTTGTCAGAATTATAAATATGTTCTAGTGGTTGTCTGCACTTTCAGTAAATGGGTCGAAGCATTTCCTCTAAAAGATGCCACAGCAATGACGACTGAGAAAACCATGCTGAAGGAATATTTTCCCAGGTTTGGTTTGCCGAGAGTCATTTGGTCGGACAATGGTCCACATTTTATCACTGCTGTTATCCTGCAAGTATGCGCGGGATTGCAGATCGATAAACTGTTCCATTCGGCCAGACACGCTCAGAGTGCCAGACTTGTAGAATACCGTAACGGTATAGTAAAGAATAAGATTGCCAAGATATGCGCAAACAGCAATTTGAAATGGCTGGATGCCTTAACAGTGGCTCAATTGTCAATGCGGACAACCGCACAATCCAAAGACGGGGCTCTCTCCCTATGAAATAATCATGGGGAGACCAGCCAATATTTGGAATGTACCTAAACCCAAGCTGCTAAAAGATGTAGAGCATTTGCTCCGTTCCGAGTACTGTGACCAGTTCACTCAAAACTTGTATTTGATTTATCAACAGGTGCGAGAAGCCCTCCCAGTAAAGTACGAGGGACCAGGTCATTGACTCCGACTTGGTGATTGGGTGCTCATTAAATCATTTGAAAGGGCCTATTGTCTCGCGCCTCGCTGGAGAGGACCGCACCAAGTCCTCTTGGCCACATAGACCAATGTACGAGTGGAAGGGAAAAGACACTGGAAACACGCAACGCACATCAACAAGATTCCTTTTCCTGTGCCCCACGGCAAAGGGGAAGGGAAGGAGATTGTTCACTTTGATGTTCATCACAAGCCTATTTTGTCCACGGAAAGCCTTCCTGAGCCCGTGGGGCCTGGTGAGACTGCTGCTTTGTCTTTGAGTTCTTCTTTGAATCTCTCTTTACCGTTGAGTAACCTTGCTTCTGCTTCATCACTTCCTTCAGCGACGATACTCTGTTCGCAGATCACACGTACATGGAGTCTTCAGGTATGATCTGCGTCCAAGGTATCGGACTTACAGCGCAGCATTGGCTGTGCCTACAAGGAATCATCGTTGAGCCAGTCCCTCATCATTTTTTCGCTGAAAAATAAATAAGAGGCGGGGACCGGCAAAGTTACCGTCAAGCAAGATGGGCCAGGTGGTCAGGAGCCACCGAAGAATGAACTAAAATAGCCTAATGGAGAGCCTTCTAAACGGACTCTTAGAAACAATGTCCTTTCCTAAATCCACTTGTGCGGAGCAAGCCATTGGTCTCGTAGCTGATAATCTGTTCACCGAAGATCATTGTCCTTGAGGACACACTGTTTTCTAGTCATAGTACTGATCTGTTTTATGTTAGTATTTACGCTTGGTTTCTGGTACATAGAACGGGTGCGTCAACTTGTTACCCGCTTAAATAATCCCCACTGTGTCTCCACCTTTCGTGCATCTGCACACTCTTCTCCCTCGCGACTCCCAACATAGACAGTGTTACCATAATAACACACTCTTGATGATCATGAATGCGACCCATGTGATTCTGAACCAAGCGAATTGCTCGGTGTGTTCACATTTGCCACTACATGGGGGGGGGGGGAAAGGGACTGGGCTGGTATATTCATCCTCTTCCTCCAACTACTGCATGCTATGCCGCACTCGGGGCACTATTATTTGGTTGTTGGCAATGAGGCCTATCCTTGGTTACACAGAGATCGGCAGGGTACTTGTTACTTGGTTATCTTGTTACCAGGGGTATACGTGGCTACCACCACTGAAGTCTCTAGACCTTGTCCAAGGCGGGATGAGAATGGTGATACACCTTCACAAGTCATGGGTGATGTAGCAAAATTCTTTGTGCCATTTTGGGGACAGATAATTAACTCCCAGGATATTAGAAGACCAGCAAGGGTACTGGAAAAAACCATCAATAGGACGACTGATATTCTGTACAACATGACGCTGGAGCAAAAGGCAATTAGATTAGTGGCCCTCCAAAATAGGATGGTGTTAGACGTCATCATAGCTGAGCATGGTGGGGTATGCAAATTGTTGGGATCTGCGTGTTGTGTTTTTGTACCGGACTCCTCCTCTACCATATTCAAGGCAATGCAAAACCTACATATCTTGAGTACTGAAGTACATGTCCCAGAAAGAAAATGGGAGCTTGGTGCTTGGTTCTGGGACTTACTACGATCATGGGGTTGGAAAATCTTTGCAGTTCTAATGATAGTTCTTGGTATTCTACTGTTTTGTTGTTGCTGTGTGCAATGTCTCCCTGTCATGTTCAATGTTAGGAGGATGTTGTGCACAAACGATAGGTACGCTATGACCTAAGGTACATACGCCCAAGAAAACTGCTAACACTCTAGTAATGGAGGATATTGGCATCAAGGAACTCATGGCGATCGATATTTCTGAAGAATGTGATTCAGGATGTAAGGACATTGAGGCATGGGTTTTTGAATAAAGCAAATGTTTGAGTAATGTTCTTGGCTTAGGCCTAAATGAGGGTTTGTTAAACTGTATTCGTATAATACCATCTTGTTATGAATATTAGCCTAAGCCCATTCGCATTGTACAGAAAAACGCGTTTTGAAATGCTCCGATTCAAATCAACTTCGCCACCATTTTAAGAACCATCCGCCATTTTGATTTTAACTCCTGCTTTGTGTCCTAAAATGGTGGACTGTGTTTTCAACTACAGCCGAGTCGAATGACCTTTGAGTTATGTCAAAATTTAGGCTGCCGAGAGCAGAATGTTTGTCCTATGCAAAGAATCCTTGCGACTCGCATGAACTGCAATCTAAGTGTTGTCTGCGCTCACAAGCCTCATCCTCCTATAAGCAACGAAACAATGTAGAACAAACTCAGACCGTGTGTTTTTGCTGAACTGAATTGTGTGCATTCTTGAAATGAGGCTTACTGTGGATTGGAGAATCAACGTTACCATTAAAATTTCATGGACAAGCAAACTTGCCAAATATGTTAAACAATATTGCCATATTTGTCATGTGAACTGGGCACGAACCCTAGCATGCAAATTATTAGTTTGCAGAGGGGCTGGATAATGATTGAACTAAGGTATAACAGAGTGTCCATTGAGATGGCCAGCACTCACCCCTCACTGTGTCTGCTGGTACACACTGTGAGGTGTTGGGAGCCAGATAGCTATCTGTTTTGCTTTGAAATCTGTACAGAAATAGAGATACTTTTATCTTTCAACCCATGATTGGCGTATTTCATTTTGTGTTACTAAGCCTCGATATTTATTTGGTCCTCAGGGGGATGATCTGACAGACATCCTGGATGAGGGATCTCTCGAGGATACTGTTTTGCCGTTTCAAATGTCATTGAAGAACAGAATCTTTGACAATTGGCAGAAGCCAGGCACTACACTGGCAGTGAACAATAATCTGCCAAGAAAGGGGCGTTCTTCTTAATTCAGAAATCAGAACTTTGAACCTTCACGTCTGGTTTCTGAGAGGTTGAGATACAAGGATTGGGACGTTCTGGAAGACTGGACGGGCGTGTTGCTTTCGGCCAGGAGATGAGTAACAAAAGACATATACCTCTACCGTTTGAATACATTTTGCAGCTGGTCTAGAACTAAAAATATTGATCCTTTCGCTTGGGTTACTGCCTCTGTTTTATCTTTATTACATCTGGCCCATCAGAGGCTGCATGTGTGTACTGCAAAAATCTATCTGGGAGCGCTGTCGATTTTCAAGCATTCTCCTGAGCAAGGGTTCTATTTTAATGTTCCTATTGTTGTTCAGTTCCTCGAGGGTCTGACCAACATTTTCCCACCGGCCCCTTTCATTGTTTCCAGCTTGGGATCTTAATTCAGTACTACATTTCGTAATCGGGCCTCATTTGAGCCTCTTCATTCCTGTCTGCTTAGACTGTTGACCCTAAACACTGTTTGTCTTGTGGGTATCACTTCTGCTTGTACAGTGAGCAAGCTTCAGGCTTTATCGTGCAAACCTCCTTTTACCATCTTTTCTAAGGAAAAACCTGTTTTGAGGGTTCACCCTTCATTTCTTCATAAGGTGGTGTCCGAGTTTCATTTGACACAGAAAATTGTTCTGATAGTTTTTTATCCCACCCTCATCCTTCCAAGGCTGAAAATAGACTGCATCAGTTACATCCTAGGAGATCTTTAAGTTTTTATATTGGCAGACTTGCTAATGTCATGCAGGACGACCAACATTTTGTTGACTGTACTGGACACAGGCTGTTACCAACTAAAAAGTTTGCTAGTGATTTACGCCGTGAAGAACTGCTTTGAGAAATCTAGCTTCCTGACCCGACAAGGAATCTAGGCAATAACGCTTAGAGAATGTGTGTGTTGGGGAGAATTCTCATTTCTGTGCGAATTCCCTTCAACCTTAGAGACCCCCATATCTTTTGCTAGACTTTAGGACGTTTTAATTTTAACCCTGGACTGGGTGACCTTTTTCTCACATTCTCATGTGTTTTGCCCTGATTTGGATTATGTGCTTCCTCTGTTTTTGGAGTCTAACAAACTCCATAGGCATCTAATTTTTGTATGGCGACACACTGCACTCTCAGTGCAGTGTCACAGAGAAATCGTTTAGATTTCTCATAAGGTTTAAATACCTTTTTCTTGTGTGAACTACTGTTCCCAAGAATAGTAAAGTGAAATTGACTTCATTTACCTTTTCTCTTTGTAGGTCCCGCACACGTCATTTTATGCGGATTGCTGGGGGACTTACCTAATAGCCCCTTATCCTTCATTCTCATGTAACATTTTTTTGTTACCTTCACTACTTTAAATGGCTGGTGGTTGTGGTTTAATCTTCCTACCATTGTTCTTTTCTACCGCAGGCTGAATCCTCAGCTGCAGTACAGCACCCATGGGTACCCATTTCTGTCAAAATTGCCCGTTCTTCTTTTTTTTTTTTGCCATTTTCTGTTTGTGAGGACTTTCTTGGGTTTTACTCTGTGCGTTGAGCCAGGTGTGAGCCCTGTGTTTTGATGTGCCTTTGTCAGACATCTTCCCGACTGTCCTTTGACTCTAGGAATGCCTTCAACCAGTCCTGATTGCCTAGCTGTCCTTTCAGGAAAGCCACCCTGCTGTGTGATTGACAGCCTAGGCTTTGCATGAATGGGAGAAACCTGCTTAAAAGTCAAGGGTTTTGGCACTAGAGGCAGAGTCGACCACTGGGAGAAACACCTCACGAGGAAACTGTGAAAGAAGCTTGCTGTATCCTCCTGGACCTTTGAATTGCCCAGTGAAGCCCTGCTGCTGTGCTGAAACTCCTTTTTCAATTCGACAGAGAAGCTCCGGAAGGGGCGACTTCTTCCCTTTGGGTTAGTAGGACCAACTAACCCTGAGACAAACTCCAGTGGACCATCTTCCCTGATTGGCTGTACTTCTTTGCAGCTGCAAGAACCAAGTGCCAGAGAAATCTGTAGTCCAGCGCAATGGCCGATATCCGTCCAGAAGCTCCAGGAGTCTCCTAAAGACCCTCCAGAAGCAGGACGACCTGAGCTCGAGTCGCCTCATCAGAGTGCAGGACCGAAGGAGTGAAGGAAGCCCAACCGGTATCCGAGATCCGTGATGGTGCTGTTTACCGAGTGCTGAAACCACAAAGTGCTGCTGAACCGAAAAAAGCCTGTAGCTTCCAAAGACAATTGCCACTGCAGGAGCCCTCCAGACGTCCTCCCTCTTGTCCCCATGACTGAGACTCAGGAACCCAGGGTCTGCATCGCTGCAACAGGACAGAATCCAGCTGGACCACTCTTCTAACCAGAGGTACTGTTTAGACTTGGGGTTCTTAACCTCGGTGTCTATTTAGCTTTGTTCTTCTTAGTTGGGAATTGCATTAGCTCACATTGGAGTTGATTTCAACTCTGCTTTTCACAAGCTTCACAGCTTGTGACCCTACACATGATTTCTACAAACTCTAACTTTGCAAGACTTTTTTTTTTTATTTTTATTTATTTTTTAATCTCAGCTCCATAGACTGTGCTCCAATTGACTTTGGCTGTCCTTTCTCCAGAATCTTGTAGTCCATTGACTTGGATATTTCTGTCCCATCATAGGTGATTACTTATCTTAGACTGTTATTGCTGGGAAAGGCTTGTCTAGATCTCATTGGAAGATTTAAGTGTCCTTGCCTATACTGAGAACCTGTTTAACCTTTTTCGTTCCCTAAACCTTTCCTTTCTGCAACCTTAAAATCTGCTAAGTGTATTCAGTGTGATATGTTAATGCCATTACTGTCCTTGTGAATGAAGTTACCTCGGGGTGTAGGAAGTGTGTAAAAAGCATACCTAAAGAGTATCCACTAAACCTGTGCTGATCCTGAAAAGTATTTTAAAGTATAGTTACCTTGTTACATAAATTGCCTTTCTAATGAATGTTAACTGAATACATAATCATTTTTAACTGAAACCTTGAGTGTAAGTGTTACTTGGCTACCTGTATTTATGAATTTAATTGCTACAGCTCTACAGCTCACATTTACCCCTCGTGAGATAAGCCTGGTTGCTCAGTCACACTACCAACTTGTGGAGTACAGACCTATACCAAAAGGTAGTTTACCTAATACCAAGCAGATAAGTGTTGTGTAGTCTCGCACAGTGTTACTATACCAATTCTTACCGAACAGTGTGCAGTGAAGACCAGGTTGTAGCATTGCATATAACCTGCACTGGCACCCCTCTCTGAAGGGCTGAAGTGGCAGCCACCCTCATAGCCACCCTCTTGTGGAAAGTGCCCTTAATTTATCAGGGACATCCCTGCCAGCTAAAGTGTTAGATTCAGAAATGCACAATATGATCCATCAGGATAACGTCTGTTTGGTGACAGCCGGTTTAAAAAAAAATAAATGTGATTTACAGTTGAAGTTTGTGATTATTCCTCTATGCATAATTGTTTTTTTTTATTGCGCTGAGAATTGGAACATGGTCCTGTGCCATTCTCATGCTGCAATAGGACCATGATAATAATGCTAAATTGAGCATTGTACCTTGTAGATAGTATATTCTAATCTGAATTATGTGGGTTATTATTGATTTTGAATACATCTTTTCACTTGCAACTGCAGCGTATCAATTTATACATTTTTGAAGTTGCTGTAAATTTGTTAATAGAGCATAACCAACATAAGAAGCATCTCATTCTCCAGCCTGGGGTCTGGCATGGATTCACATGCTCATGAACATTCCCCGTCGTCAGACTGGGAATCCTCGGTAAAGGAAAAAAATCAGTATCAGTTTCGTTTCTGATCTGTCTTTCTTAGTAGTAACCAATCACTGATCTCTGGGTCATACTGCCCCCAGCCAATGACTGCCCTCTCCCTAAGCCCCGCCTCTGGCAGCCATCCTCAGATTTTTACCGCAGGCTCAAGTGTTGGGAGTCCTTGTGTTTAGCTCTCGAGTTTTTTACTGCGTTTTCACGTTTTTTCAGGACAATTTCTCATTTTTTCGGTTTAATCGAGCCTCAAGCTCCACCGTTTCTACTTCCGATAACGGGGACCCGTTTCGGAATTCTTCTATGCCCCTCAAGAGTGAAGTTTTCGTCGAGTTTATTCTTCTTGGAGGATTCCGGAAGATCTGCGGCCTACCTCAACGGACATGGCCCAGGACAAAGGGAGCTCAACGCCCGGATCCAAGCTGTTCAGGAACTGCCCTGGATGCGGATTATATAACGTTTTCAAGGAGGACGAGCATTCGCAATGTCTCTATTGCCTCCATGGGGACAAGACGCATGTGGAGAAGGACTGTGCGTTCTGCAAGAACCTTTCGGAACGGACCAAACGAGATCATCGTTCCCGCCTTGCCACCTGGCTGGAGAAGGGCACAGCAAGTGAGAAGGCGAAGAAGAAGTCTGAGCGGGCTTCTAAGTCCTTTGAGGGCGCCCCGGCGACGGGGCCCCAACAGAAGGCCAAGCACCGCGAGTCTGCGGGCTCCGGGAGCGCCGAAAGGTTGGGCTCTTCGGTTGCCAAGCAGGGCGTTACTTCCCTGGCACGTTCGACCACGAGCCAGCGCTCTGGTTCGGGGAAGAGGAAGTCCGAGAACCCGGGTAGGCCGCTGGAGCGGAGCCGGTCGATCTCGAAGGGGGAGCGAGGCGTTGACCCTCCCCCCAAGGCGAAGGCAGAGGACGCACCTAAGGTGGTGAGGGCCTTGATCCACCCGGCTAAGGCCTTTACCGAAGTGGTCTCTGCGACCCTGGCAGAGCCGGCTGAGACTACGCCAATGGAAACTGCCTCTGGGCCCAGAGTATCCCTGCCGCCGCGGAGGGAATCCTCTTTCCAGCCCATTGCTAAGACCCCCGTGAAGCCCCTGGCTGAAAAAGAGGGGGGGCGGTGGCCGTTACAGACTCTGGGGAGGAACTGGTGGAGACTGAGAGGGGCCTCAACGAAAGGTCCATAGGCCTCAACGAGAGGTTCATAAACTTCAACAAGAGGTTCGAGAAGGTTCGATCCCAGGGGAAGGTCCCTGCTGACGTGATCGAAGATAGCGACGAGGACGACGAACAGGGCCCAAAGGAGCAGCCATCCCGTCCGTCGCAGCCATTGCCCGAGCCCCTGGATAGTTCGGCGGCCATTTTGTTGGCAATCCAATCCTTCTGTACCGAGATAAGGACGAGATTACCACGGACCCCGACGGAGGATCCAGAACCAGGCCTGTCGGGAAACCCTCCGAACAAGAAAAGGAGCGTCCACCCCTCTCCGCCCTTCGTGCCCGCGAGGCCGGTGGACCCCTCATCCCCCTCTCCGGGAGAGGATACGGCGACGGATACAGCGACGGGGACGGACAATGACGGCAGCGATGACACAGCAGACATCCCGTCGTCACCCCCCCCCCGCGGGTGTCCCCAGCCGACGAGGTTGGCTCTCTCTACGCCATGATAACCAGGGCATCCAAGCTCTTCCAGCTCAGCCCTGAAGAACAGAAAAAGGAGGGGTTTGTGTACCAACGACGAGAAGCTAAGAGGAAGACGGTCCTCGCGGTGCCTCTACTCGACGGCATCTGGGACGAGGGGCTTGCTGTCCTCAAGAACCCTGACACAACACCCGCCAAGAGGGACAGGTACGAGAAGAAGTACCAAGTCCCCGATGCCGCCCCCTTGTGCCTCAGGGCCTCAGGTCCCAGCCCACGCCGGGCTCAGTCGTCTCGGCAGCGGCTAAGAAGAAGGCAGCGGGCGCGGCGCCTTCAACATCCACTTCCCCGCCGGACTGCGAGGGTAAGAAGTTGGACTCTATGGGAAGACGAGTCATCTCGTCGGCGGCGACGATGATTAAGGCGGCCAATGCCTTAGCGATCGTGGCCCGCTACGACAGGGAGCTCTGGTACAAGATAGCTCCGCTGCTAGATTTCCTGCCTGATGACAAAAGGGCAGAGGCCCTAGAAATTCTGCAGGAGGGTGAGGTGGCGTCGGATCACGCCATTACGGTGGCAACGGACATTGCCGATACCGGATTTCGCCAACTGGGCAACAGAGTTTGCCTCCGACGACGAGGATGGCTCAAGGCGACAGACTTTCGCCAGGACGTCCAGACCAGAGTGTTGGACATGCCGTTTGACGGCAACAACCTCTTTGGTAAGGCGGTGGATGAGTCTCTACAGGCCATCAAGACCGACTCGGAGACGGCCCGGGCCCTTGGGGTGCTTCAGCAGCGACTGCCCTTTCGGAGCTCTGGAGGCAGACAGGGTGCCTCCAAAGGATCCAGCAGTGGCTCCTCCACCTACCGCCAGGTGGCCAGCTCTTCTTCCCAGGAGGCCTACAGAGGTCACGGCAAGCAAGGGGGGGGTTCCCGCCGTCGTCGCCAAGGAGCCCAAGGCGGCAAGCAAGGTGGTCGGGCACCCACGGAAGCGCCCAAGTAGGAGGCCGACTGACGAAGTTCGTCACGGTGTGGGAGTCCATCTCCACCGATCGTTGGGTGTTGGACACCCTGGCCAACGGGCACCCGCTGGAATTACTAAAGAAGTGCCCTCGCATTCCTCCCGTGGCCAGGAAGGAGAATCACGTCCCTCAACTGCTGTTGGAGATAAAGGCGATGCTCAAGAAAGGTGCCATCGAGCTCGTCCCCAGGAGGCTCCGGGCTCTGGAGTATACTCGAGGTACTTCCTCGTCAGGAAGAAGACAGGCGGTTGGCGCCCCATCCTAGACCTGCGTCGGTTAAACAAATACATCAAGGCGCAGAAATTCAGGATGGTCACCCTCCAGCACGTGCTGGGACAGCTGGAGGAAGGCGACTTCCTATCGTCGCTGGACCTGGAGGATGCTTACTTCCACATCCCCATTCTAAAAAGGCACAGGAAGTTCCTCAGGTTCGTGGTTCAAGGACGCCACTACCAATTCAGAGCCCTACCGTTTGGATTAAAGTCGGCACCCAGGGTTTTCACCAAGTGCCTGGCACCAGTGCAAATTTAAATTTGCAAAACAAACTTACTACTTGGCTCAGTGGGGTCAGGGGGATTCTAAGAGAGGGGTGTTATATAAGGGTTGTTATCCACAGTACACAAACTGGACATACAAATATATAAGTAAGGGCTTCCCTTGAGCAATCCCAGACAAGGCACTGACTTAGTGGAACTGCTTGATTGGAGTCTTTAACAGAGTGGGGTCTCGTAGACGGGGATTCTGGATTAGATCTACCATTTGTGCAGCTTAAATACAGTGTGCTAACTGACGGGATACATACCGGTCGGATCACCACGCTGTGGTACGCTGTAAAGCACTCCTCAAAGGAACGCTCTGAGGAAACGGTCTGTTTTGCAAAATAAAAAACAAACTTCTGTAAGTCAGGAAGGAAATCAAGTTCCAGAATGACGACCTTGGTAGATATCAAAATAGCCAGAGAACACCTCTTACATAAGCTATTTGTGAGAGGGGAGTGGGCTCATCAGGACCAGGTGGGCTGGTTGCAGGCAGTCACACCCCAGAGCACTGAAACGGGGTCATATATATGGAGAGATCAGGGTCCCTTACATGTGGCCCTGAGTGAACTATATATGGCCCCTAAGGCCAAGGATGAGCACAAGATTGCCAGGGTAGCGGCATATTTATATTTACATATGGGAGCCATACAGGACAAATGTGCTGAAGGCCAAGATCTGGCAAATAGGCAACTGATGGCATTAGAGAAGGCCCAATCTGACCTGGTCTCTTCTGAGCAGAGGCTGCAGAGGAGCCAGGAGTCAGAAAATGGTAGTAGGCAGTATATTATTAAAATAAAGGAGGAAATGGATATCCTGCAACAGGAAAAGTCTTACCAGGATAACAGATTTCTGGCCTTGCAGAAGGAGTACCAAGAAGGTTTGGACGCCCTACTGCAGAGCCAGAAAAAGCTGGAGCAACAACTGGACTTCAATAGGGCATGCACAGAGCAGGTAGTCACCCTGCAAAGCCACCTAGATAGGGAGAAAGAGGAAAGCAATACATTGATTTTGAAAGACCTGGATACCCAGGCAGAGTTTGATCAAGAACGCCAGAAAGCTGGTGCCTTTCAAAGGCAGAGGGACGACCTGGCGGCACAGATGCAGGCTCTTAGTCAGGAAAGGTACACCTTAGGTCAGGAAGTCTGACAATTAAAAGAAAAAATTGAAGGAAATCGCCTGGCCCTCCAGGGGCTGGGTGACCTCCAAAAAGAGCATCAGAACTTGTTAGAGCACACCAGGAGGGTGGAAGATGCTCTGGCAAGAAAGGAGCAGGCCAGTAGGGATGGGACTCGGGAGGTAACCCTCCTGCAGCAAAGACTGGCCCAGTACTCAAGGACCAACCAGGAAGCACAGAGAGAGAATGAGGCTCTCTGTCAGCACAATGATAGGCTCCAGCAACAGGTAGCCATGCAGGAGAGACTGATGGAGTCTAGTAAGGCTTCAACTGAGGAACTGAAAGCGCAGGCTCTTGCATTGCAACAGGGAGCAGGGGCTGATAGAGATGAAGTTCGCTGGGAAAGCGAAACGCCTGAGCATAACCTCAGGAGCCCTAGTACCAGAGGCCTTCATCTCTCCCAGTCCTTGGACTCTGCCACCCCCGTGTCCCCTGGCGCACATGAGCACAGGGCCACAGGGAGGGCAGATTACTATCCGGCCAAAAGTATGGGGTTCATAGGCCAGTACGTCCCAGGAATGGATGGGTAGACATCCGGGTATGGGCACCTAAGCACAGTGCAATTTAGTGGGGAACCCCAGGCGACTAGGCCCACTAAGGGCATCCTGAAAACCTCCGCCCAGTTAGGTCAGTGGGGGGGTACCCATCAAATCCTGGCAGCAATGAGGGATCTGAAGACTCCTCTGAGCGGCCCAGGACACAGGAGACTAGGTCCCCACATTTTGCCAGCCATTCCCAGGCTCGCAGAATCTGGGAAAACCTGGAAGATCAGACGGGCACCTCTTGGAGCAGTGCCTCTGAGTCAGAGGATGAGTGGACCAGGGTTACCCGAACCAAAAAGGCCAATAAGGCAAAAAGCGCCTTGCTTAAGGACCCCTTAGAGCAGATCAAGGCTATAAGCAGTGTCATCACCCCTTATCACAAGAACGCCAAGTATTCTGTTTGGGAACACTTGGAGCTCTATGAGCAAATGATGGAGACTTTCCATTTGAAGGACAACAGTAGCTGCATCCAGTACGTCAAATGGACATTCTCCGCAGAATACTCCAGTTTCTTTGCGGGGCTGGAGGACCAAAACCATTCAAGATGGTCCACATACAGGGCGGTCATCTTGAAACATTTTTCTGTTCACGGGAATCCCCAAGAGGCTCACAAGGCAGCCTACAATTTGCAATGTGGGGAGGATCAGGCCCCACAAGAATTCGTGCAAGAATTGAAGCGGGTCCTCTCTATTTCTGAAAATCAACCTTCCTTCCAGTTTAAGGTGGTATTCCACACTGGAAGGAAATACTCTGAAATTCTTTACCAATCCACAATCAGACACTTGCACTCCTATAGTCCAGAAAGATGTGAAATCAGCTCAGAGCCTGGCTGATATTCAGCAAATTGGAGAGCAGTTGTTCATCCCTGTTCAGTTAAATGATGGAAAGGACTCTGTTCTCGCTCGAGTGAGTGTGAACAACGGTAAGAGCTTCATCAGCGAAGCCATGTTCCGCCAACTCCCAAAAGATCCAGCCATTCCCACATTCAAACTGATAGACAAATGGGAAATGGATCTGGAAACACCCAATTCGAAACATCTCCTGCCAAGCAGGTGTATGCTCAAAATCTCCATTGGCAACAAGAGCATAGTCCATAATTGTTGGGTCGTGCGAGACGTCACTGCCGCCTTTTACTTAGGCAGTGACATTCTCAATTGCTTTGCCATTAGTTTGGACCTAATAAACTTCAAAGCTTGGTCCCGATTAGCAGATAACCCCATGGGCTTTGATGATCCAGAAAAAGCATTTAGGTCAGCTCAATTGCTACCTTATGCAGTTGAAATTCAGATGAAAGAGATAGTCACCATCCCAGAAAGGACCCGACAATTCTCCCTGGAAGTGAAAGTTAAAAGAGGACAAAAATTGAAAAACCCTGATGCTCATATTAATCTAAATGCTTCTCTCCAACAGCAAGGTTTGGGGGTAAACCCAACACCATTAGTCAACATAGAACATGACACCATTCCAATAGAGGTGGATAACAGCGACTTACAGAGTATTACTCTAGCCGCAGGCACCATTATTGGAATGGCGGTTGATGACCGACATTTCTCCATTGAGTTAGGAATTGAACTGTTAGGACCGATCCCCAAGGACTGTTTTGACAGTGACAGTGATGACAATACAACACCAGACAGGATCTTTACCTGGCATGGGGTGAACTTCCTGGTGTACACTTCTTGCCCTTATGATAAGGAAGACGTAACTTGTGACTTCAGAAGGGATGAGGTGATTTTCCAGGTCCATGAGGGCTGCCTTTCCCACTTGAAGCCTCCAGTCCAAATCAGCACTCTGACCAGGGACTTCTCCACCCAGCTGGAGGAGGCCGCAGAGATAGCAAAACCAGAAGTCTTTCCAGGCTTCAGGCAGATGGTGGAAGAGAGAGTCAACCTAGCTCATGCCTGCGTGACTCTGGAACAGAAGCAAAAGTTGAAACAAGTTTTCTTGGATTTCCAAGATCTCTTTGCGGTAGACTCATATGACTGTGGTCGCACCGACATCCACACAACCATTATTCCCACGGACCCTGGAATGACTCCAGTGTGTTTGAAGCAATATCGTTTGCCTCTCGCATCCATGGAGTCCCTTACTGAAATAATTAAGAACCTTGAGTCCCGGGGAATAATCCATCCAGTACACAGCACCTTCAATAATCCGGTGCTGGGAATATTGAAGCCAAACGGCCAGTGGAAACTCTGTGCCGACCTTAGGGAGCTCAACAAACGGGTCCGTACTTCCCGATGGCCTCTGCCCTACATTGACCAAGGGCTGGCCCAGATTCAGGGGTCACAGGTATTCACTGCAATAGACCTGACCAATGGATACTGGACCGTGCCTGTCAGTAGGGAGGACCAATACAAACTGGCTTTTACCTTTGGGGGCCAGCAGTACACATGGACCCGGACTCCCTTCGTATACCTCATCTCCGGCAATTAATTCAACATTTTCCTACATAAGGCAATGCCTGACCTGGGTGCGAGGGGTAACCTGGCTTATGTAGATGTCTTATCAAAAGTTAATCTGTGGAAGAACACATAGCAGAGATCCGTTATGTTCTGACACAGTTGAGGGCCGCCGGAGCAAAACTTTCCTTTCAGAAAGCACAGTGGTGTAGAACCTGTGTTAATTTCTTGGGGCATGAGATTACTCCTCAGGGACTCTGCCCCAGGAAAAGAAAGTGGAAGCACTCCAGAAACGAAAGGATCCCACAACTCTGCGGCAACTAAGGAGCCTCCTTGGACTGACTAATTACAGCAGAAAGTTCATTGAGGGCTACGCAGAGATCACTAGACCCCTGATTCATCTTTTGAAGGGGTGGGGTCAAGTGGGAATGGGGTTCAGAACAATCTGAGGCAGTAAAACAACTCAAAAGAAGCCTCTCACAAGCGCCTTGCCTAGCTTACCCTGTCAGAAACAAGGAGTTCTTCCTGGAGACAAGGTTCTCTAATACGTGCTTGACGGCAGTATTATATCAAAAGCATGAAAAGGTCAATAAAGTAATCTCCTATGCGAGCAAAACTTTATCCTCTGTGGAGGAAAAATTCAACGATTGTAAGAAGGCACTCCTGGCAACGGTGTGGGCATTGAAGAATTACCACCTGTTCATCCAGGGGGAACACACCATAGTGGAGACTCCACACCAGCCTCTGCAATACCTCCAAAGTGACAGAATCCGGGCCGGAAATGTGAGTAATTCCCGAATTACTTCCTGGATTCTGTCAATGCAAGGCTTTCCTGTGGAGGTCAGATATGGCCAAAACAAGAAGAGTCCCCTCGCGCAAGTTCTGGCTGACTTGCATGATTGTGCCAGAGAAAACTCGTGGACGAAAGTCTAAAAATCAAGGACAACATGGAGGCATACCTCAATTCCCCACACAAAGTCTTTGAAGAACACAAGTGTGAGGGAATGCCCACTGTCTATGTGGATGGATGCTCTTACCATGTTGACAACAACGGGGCGAAAGAACTTGTGGCCGGCGTAGGGAATGCATGGGTGAAGGAGTCCCCAGAACCCTCCGCTGGGTACAAAATTGGTCCCCGAAGTAGTCAGGTGGCAGAATTGATGGCTGTGTATCAAGCCATCCTCACTGCTGTACAACATGAACTCCACAAACTGGTCATAATCACAGATTCGGATTATGTACGGAACGGGTTCGTGGAGCACCTGGTTAATTGGAAAACCAGAGGCATGTTATGTGCTAATAACAAACCCTTGAAACAAGGGAAGTTAATCCAAAACATTGATGATCTGGTCACATCGAATGGGATGACCATCTACTGGAAAAAGATCAAGGGTCATTCCAAAGTAGAGGGACCAGACAAAACTGGAAATGACTTAGCTGATCAGCTGGCCAAAACCGGGGCCATCCAAGGGGATCTAATAGAAATAGAGTCCCTGTTGGGGGAAATCCAGGTCACTGCGATCACTGGGTCCCAGACAAATGCTCACAATGATCTTTCAACTGCCCAATGGAGTAAGGAGACCCCTGATGCTGATGTAATTACGGCTTAGAAGGGGGATCCTAATTGGTAAGTTTTACCAACACATTGAGGACCCTGAGAACTTTCCCCTGACTGATACCGACTACGTTGGGAAAGAGGACCTAAGAGTGTTGGATGAAATGTCCAAAAATGTTCCGAATCCAAGACGGTTTGTTGGTAAGGAAATCCCAAGCTGGCCATGATCAGTGGGTGGTTCCTACCTCATTCCGAAGCCTGATGTTAAGTCACGCCCATGATGCGGCCACCGCCGGTCATAGGGTGTTTCACACAACACTTGAGATCTCAAGAGAGGTTGCAAACTGGCCACACATGGGGCAGGACCTTGACCAATACTTGAAGGGGTGTCTGGTGTGTGCACAATTTCAGCCATCATCCCTCACACACCGTGCGCCTCTCCAAAAGAGGGGGATGACACTGCCATGGTCAGATTTGCAAATCGACTTCGTAGGCCCTGTGATAGAGGAAACAAGTACACGTTGACGGTCACATGCTTGTTTACTAAGTGGGTGGAATGTCTCCCGGCCCCAAACTGCAAGGCAGAAACAGCAGCTGCCCTGATGATTAACCACATCTTTTCCCATTTTGGTCTACCTCAAAGGATTGAGTCAGACCGAGGTAGCCACTCCACTAGTGAAGTGATGACAAAGATGTGGGAGATACTGGGGGTCAAAAGGAAGCTACATATTGCTTACCGGCCAGCTTCTTCTGGAGCAGTAGAGAGATGCAACCGAACCATTGTGAGCATATTAAAAAAGTTTGTGGCAGATTCTGGACCAAGTTGGGATATCCGATTGCCTCTGGTCCTAATGTCCATCAGATCTACCCGTTTATCTGCAACTAAAATGTCACCATTTGAGCTGATGACTGGACGCAAAATGGTGCTTCTCCAGCATTTGCTCTACAGGACCCAAGAGCAGACCTTGATGAATGCCTCCACAACTCATAAGTATGTGGAGAATTTAAGGAAACCCCTTCAACATGCTTTTGCCTATGCTCAGCAGAATCTAGAAAGATCAGCTGATAGCACGAAGACCCATTACGACCTGAAGACAACCAGGAAGGAATATAATGTTGGAGACCGGGTCTATCTATACAATTTCCAAAGAAACCAGGCCAAACAGCGAACATTTTTGCCTACATGGAAGGGACCGTTGGAAATTATAGACAATCCCAGGCACACTCTGCAGCAACTGGAGGAATCCTCTGGAATCCCAGAGGGGGCCGCTCCAGAGTAATTCAGTTCCAACCCTAAAATATCCCACATATAGTCTCTAAAACATCATGATTCTGGTATGAAAATGTTTCCCGTTATATCTTGTTTTTTAAAATAAGACTGAAAAATGTAACCGGATGTATAAAATGTATGTGTTCGCCACACCATTAATAGTGGTGGAAAAATGTCTAGGAATGTGTATTGCCGCTTTGCTTTATCATCCTAGGAGAGATGAAACCATGGAGACTGACCACGGAAGACGACCTGGAGACCGGGAGCAAAGATCCGAGGGGCCCGGGGTACTGCCCAATATTCCTATCAGGACAGGCGAGGAGAACCGATCGATCCAACCAGATGGAGGAAAAGATGCTGAACTGTGCCATCTGCGGAATTGGAAGAAGATGATGCGGACATCCCAGCGCATGGATCAAAACATCCTTTGCACCAGACTCCCCCTCGACTCGAAATCAAAGTACAGTCGGGCGGGGGGGTTTGTTGGGTGTCCTGACCCACATTTGGACTATTATGCTGCAACATTTGGTGCTTTGGGTTTAGGAAATCCAAGAGGGTGGAAAAGCCCACATTTGCGCCAGAATCCTGGAGAACCGCGCAGTTTTGCGCACACCAAAATGGTTGCCTGACCTGCCACCCACCAGTGCTAGTGTGATAGGCCAGAAGCGCCATGAGTGAAATGTGGTGCCAAAGGAAAAACAGCAGTGCCTGTTAGCTCAGAAAGCGCTTTGAAATCACCTTTGTTTCTCTGAAATGCAAGCTAAAAATGCCTATTTCAAACATTGCAAGATATTCAAAAATCTCAATTAACACCAGCAGACCTTTGGCAGAATGTAGTCTTGTGTGCATACACAATCTGGAAAGGGAAAGAGCCCAAAACAATGTTTATAACAAAACTGGCTGAGCTGTGGATGTCAGCAGCCTAAGTTAAATTGGACTGAAAGCCACTAAAATCTAAATGTTTAAAATAAATGAGTGACCTACTGTCACATTGTTTGCAACTGTTAAATGTCATAGTTTTGAACTTAGAATCAGCGTTCTAGCTGCATGTGTAAAAATTGCAAGTTTGGTTTGAATGTAGAAAACTGGGAACCAAAGTGACATTTAGCTGAAGCCTGGCTTGAAGAGAGTGAATTCTGCCTGGCAACTACCCCCGACAGGAGTTGGAACTTGATCAGCAGATATGTTCCCAGGCCTGGCTGCATTCTGCTGCCCCTGACAAAAGGAGATAACGCCTCGCTGATTGAATTAGGGGAGGGGCACCTGGGGACTGCAGGAAACTAAACAAAGCTCTGTCCTTGGCCCAGGCAAATGTTAAATCAGGGGGGTCGTAAATGGCTTCCTCTTGGAAGGGAACTGGGAGGGGCACTGCATCTGTGAGCAAGCTGAGCTTGGGGGAAGTGGATAAACCAGAAATTCCACCATGTGCTTTGGAAAACCACACCCCTTTGGGGCCAGAGCATAATTTTAAAAAGATGGATAATTCATAGTGCAGACTTGTAAAAAATTATATAAATAATATCATTCTTGTGATTTTTCTGTGCACATTTTAAGAGGTGTTAGTAGTGGTATGTTCTTGGGGATAGTAGCGGAAAAAAGGTTATTACTCCAAACGTATGCATGTTAAAAATCTGACACTTTTATCATCTGAAACCCATATCCCTGGTGCACATTTGTGTAAAATCTGGAAAGGTTTAGAGGTCGTTATCTGGATGAAAAAGGCAGAATTCTGTCATAAGTGGACACAACATCTTACAAAGACAGGGATCGGATGGTTTGGTGCTACAGAAAATATGTTAACTGGACATATAATATTAGAAAAAATGGTACATAGATAAATATGTATTTGGATCAGAAATAGATTTGTGTGCAATTTGACAAGGGGAGGATCCTCTGACCATAAACCTACCTCATCACTCTAACTCACAACTCAGTTCCCCCAATCAAGGGAGAGAGGAGAACTGGGCCAATGATAAGTTGAGAGGGTTGGGCATGCAGAATGAGCCGACCCACAAACGCATAAAAGGAGACTGTGCAGGACAGGTAAAGACATTCAATTTCCATTTCCTTGCAGAGCACGCTGACAGACGACTTCACATCCAGAGATCCGGACTGACCCCAGCAAGACAGAGACCAGAACTTAGAACTCTGACTCCAGAACAAAACTCCAAGAACTCTAGGCCCCAACAGCTGAACTCCTATCAGCAGGCCTTCAAAACCTAGCAACCAAACCAAACTATTCAAACAGCCGGGCTGAGCTGTCTGATTCTGGCTAGTACCCTGTGCCAGTACCCAGAAAGCAGTTCTGAATCCAGAACCACAGACTAGACCAGAAAGCAGAGCTGTATCCAGAACCAGAGATCCGTGCTGTGCCAAGAACATTTGCCAGAACCAGAGACCAGACCGATGTGAGCAGAACCGTCAGGAGTCCAGTCCAAATCTGACCAGATCGGGGACGGAGGCCCATTCCTTTCAAAAATATAGTGAGTACTCAGCCAGAACTGTGCAAAAACCCAATCTCTTAGTTTAATATGATCTAATTCAAACTATTTTAACCTATTGAGAACTGCATCATAGAAATCGTGTCCCTTCTTTTGATTCAAAGCTGCAAAACTGTCATCCGTCATTCTGAACTTTAAAATTTCATTTCGAGAATCTACCTTCACAAAATTGTCCGTATCTCTGGAACCGTTTGTCCTAGGAACATAATTTAACTTTCATCTTAAAGCTAAGATTCTATGCTTTCCAACAAGCTCTACACCAACTTGCTACTCCTTCTACTTCCTCCGTAATTGCGCTCGACGCACGCGACTAAATTGCAGTGATTTGACATTTTGCTTCATTTCAGCACGTGTAAAAATATTTGTCCTTGCTTTCCTTTGCGGAAATTCGTTTGCAACCTGACAATCATTCATAGAGCATTGCTAAAGTGATCCTGAACTAATTTAAAGTAGCTATCACTCACCCTCAACCTCTAGAGGGAATAAAAATCATTTTAGCATATTTTTTCCCTTCTTTGCATACCACCTTTAAAGTACTTTGCCTGTGTTTAAAATCATCCCTGTTTCTCTAAGCTTGCTGGGGGGGGGGGAACTGAATTCATATTGTACTGTGATTGTATTCCTGAAGACTGTGTGTGTTACTTCCACCTCCTTACATTGCATAGAGGGGGGGGTGAATTGCCAAAGGGGAAAAGTGATTATGTTACCTTTTGCTGAAATCATGTCAAGTTTATTCCTGTGTTGCTTTTATTCATCTTTGCATCTCCTTGAAACCATAAAGCATTCTCTGATAACTTATTCCCCTGTTCCTAGTCATAAGTCACCAGAACTGTACTATTGTAGGATTACCTATTGCTGATTACTGCTCATATTCACAAATGAGATATCAATTATTAATTTATTATAAAAGTGCTATATATATATTTCTCAAATGAACCTTTTAAATTTGCAAAACATACTTACTTCTTAGCTCAGTGGGGTCAGGGGGATTCTAAGAGAGGAGTGTTATATAAGGGTTGTCATCCAGAGTACACGAACTGGACATAAAAATATATAAATAAGGGCTTCCCTTGAGCAATCCCAGACAAGGCACTGACTTAGTGGAACTGCTTGATTGGAGTCTTTAGCAGAAAGTAAAGCCGGCCTATGTAGACAAATCTCCATATTCCTAAGCACCAGCAAAATTGTAGACCTTGTCACATTTCTATATGCCGGGCAGAACAATACAAAGTCCTTCAGGTCCTCTCTTGGCGCTACAAATGCTGGGAAGCTCGGGTCATTCCAGAACCCTGGCCACTTTTCCGTATTCGCCCTCAGCTTTAAACAGTCAAATCTGGCCCGCGTGATCAGCCACTGGTCACTCTTTTTAGAACTCTTTTAGATTAGAACACCACACAAAATGTGGCTGAATCACCTTTATCCTGCTTATCACAGCGTGATTTCTTTTCAGATTTTGTGACAAATTCCATACTCTCCCTCTTCTCTCTCACTGCCCGATGCAAGATCTGCTTATAATCTTTCATTTGCCTAATAGACAGCAAACTATCTGGGGGGGTCGGGTAGAGAGTCAGAATGTTACCGGTGGTCAGCACCTCATTGACATAAGCTAACCAGGGGTTTTTGCACCAGTTTGCCTTAGCCATGAGGCTCCTAATAAAATGGCATAGAGAGGCCCGCTCATTGGACCACAGGTGAAGCCAGAAGGTGATGGGTGCTAATGCCCATTGGTCTTTCCCAGAACTTCATCCCAAGTTCCCTGTGAACTGAGACACAAAGGGAGGAGCCCGGGAGTCCCAAGTGTTGCAAAAAACATATTTTCCTTCACCTGTATCTTGGCTGCATTCGAATGCCCCCACAAAGGTGCTCCATACAGGGTAGTCGCCTTTGTCTAATCAGCATATACACTTAAAACCAGATCTAAGGGTTGACCCTGACAGCGGGACAAAAAGCTGGAAATCTGCCTACCTGCTGGCTCATCTTCATGGATTGCTTATTCACATGTGCGCTGCCTGTAACTGACTTTGAAAATCTAACGCCAAGATAATCAAATTCCCGAACCCTTGGGATAATATCCCCATTACACACCATGGGGCACATTTTATGTTTTGCAGGCCTCTTCCTTCCTATGCACCCCACTACTGCTGACTTGGAGGTGTTAATTTTTAGCCCCAAGTTTTTCCTGAAGGCCGCATAGGCATCTATCAGGATCTGAAGGACCCTTAGGGTTCTGGCTATTAATACCAGGGCCCTGAGAATCCCATCAATATAGATGGTGAACAATATTTGGCCCGGAAAACAGCCCTGGCGAACCCCAAGCCCAACTTCAAAGCAAGCTGTGCACTACCCCCCCAGACCTCCTCCGTCCGCTATGGACGCAAGCCCTATTCTCACAGCACCACCTCACAGCACCTCCTCAGGACAGCCATAAAGAACCAAGCACGGCCCACAGCTTCAATCTGTCCACTTTATCAAAGGCCTTGCTACGGTGCATGAATGCAAGATAGGCCACCTCCCCTATACAAAATACAGAATTGGCAATCAATAAATCCAGATTTAAACCCTGTTCCATTGTTCGCAGCCACGGACGAGAGCCAAACTGGATATCCAAGTACTGCCCCCTCCAATAGCCAGTACTCCATGTGCCCCCACAAAACCATTCCAGATATTTTAAAGGCGGTATCTAAAAGGGATATCGTTCTATATGATGTTGGACACATAGGATCTCCCTTTTTAAAAATTGGAAAGATAATGGCAGTTTTACATGAAGGTGGGAAGTAACCAGAATCCAGGCAAGCATTCTACGCTAAAGTCTACAAAGGGGCCCATGCATCAATATGTTCACAAACAAATCTGAAGGAATAGCATTGGGGTCACGAAAGCCTCATCTATTTCAAAGCGCAGGGAAGTGCTGTTCCTCTCTCCCTCTGAAGAACCTCTATCCCCAAATAGGGAGACGAAGTGGGCCACTCAAGTTTCCGCTACCACATGCGTGCCACTTGAGCTTTCTGTTGATAAACCGGTCCCCCTTCACAAATTTACAAAAGGCTTTTGAATCATTTGCCTTTGATGCTTCTATAAAAACCTTCCCACGCTTCCTCCTCATTCTAATGGACGGTGTCCTCCCATGTATTCCTCTTCTTTGATATTTCCAATATCCAGCTTTGGAATTTTATTTTCCAGCAGGGGTCGATGTGCGTCAATGACTGTCGACTTGATGTCCCTCGGAGGCCTCCGTCTTGATGTCGATGTGACCGAAGGTATATGTAGCATGCACCGCGCCCGCTGGCTTCAGTTCAGTTTTTCCCCGCTTACGCTTTGGATACAGTACTCTTCCTGGACAGGAATAGCTTTGATAATTTCTTCGAGTAAATTCATTATTCTTCTAGTGAATCCGTGAAGAATGGCTTCGTCTTTGGCGTCTTCCACTCCCGGGTCGGGTTTCAGGAAATTCTGTGACTGTGGTGCGAAGATGTCAGTTATGGACCCCCATCCGATCTGCTTATGGTGTCTGGGGTCAATATATCCGTCATCAGAGTGTGATGACGGCCTGTCCATGACGGCCAAAGCTGCGAGAGAGCATAGAGGAAAGCTTGCGGCAGATGGGACCCAAAAATCCCCTTTGAGTCGGTCGAAAAAACTAGTCCTACTGTTTCTCGTCATTGCAAAAAGAATAAACGTTTCTGGTCACGTCCATAGGTCGCCATCTTCCTCGTCTACAAGTTCCTCACCGGAACGGGTTGTTTGCCCCACTAAATCTAGCTCACCGGCCCAGTGGGATGAGATTAGATTATGAATGTTAAAGGTGTTCGAGAACGTGGCCTTGCCCCCCTCGACTACACCCAAAAGCCATACCCCCGTCGAAGACTTCATAAGCAGAAAAGCTGTGCGTCTTCGGACCCCGGTGGGCATGGCTCCTCGAAGGCGATCAAAGGATCCCTCAAGTTGAGGAAAAGTCCCCTCGAGGACTGAGCCACCGACGAAAGATTGAATATCGACACCATCGGGGTCGAAAGGTGCGTCATCGATGCCATCAGCACCGATAACTTATGAAAGCCATTGATGCTTCGAGCGTCAAACTCCTCGATGCCCCATGTGTCAAAGCCATCAACGCAACCTTCGAAGCCATCAATGTCGACAGTCTCGACGATTTTGGCTCCTTTGACCACAAATATGACATCTACTACATTGGAAAAGACCTATACTCCTTTGCCCAGGTCTGATTATTTCAAGTCCCTCGCCTCTATTTGAGGATGCAGAGGAATCTTCTGATGAATCCAGACCTTTTGGTTTCCTGTATGGAGCACCATCAGTGCCTGAGGCATTAATTTTTAGAAGATTCAATAATAAAAAACCGACATGAATGCCTACATGATTCTAGTGGGTTAGAACCTCATCAGAGGTTGAGTTTGGCAGGGCAGACGCCGGTGACCATGCAGAAGTGACATACAGGCAATTGATGTTGAGCGTTGTGGAGTATATGGGGTGGTGGAGACCAACACCAGTCTTTGAGCAAGATGATTTAACTGACGTCTTGGACAGGGGACCACAAGAAGACCCATTTGTGCCTTCATCAAGCCTTACAAAGGTGTGTGGCTACCGACTGGGAGGCACCGGAGGTCATTCCAGCTTTTAACAAGAAGTTGACTTCAAAATTCAGAGTTTCAAGCTCTGGCCCTTTTTTACTTGTCCAAGCACCCTACACCAGAGAGTCTGGTGGTTCAATCGGCCACCTCCACCAGTAGGCAGAATGCCTATCCTACAATCCCTCCTGATAGGGATGACAAGCGTTGCGATGCCCTGGTTCAAAAAGTTTTTTCAGCTAGGGGTATGGTCTTGAAATCGGCTAATGCTAGGTGCATGTTAGCAAGGTTTATACACACCCTTTGGGAGTGCATCTCCATGGCGGCTGACAATATATCCATAGAGGAAGAGCAAGACAGGTTTTTAAACATTGTCAAGGATGGGAAAGATGCGATGTGCGAATCCCTCCAGACTGGTCTTGACTCTGCTGTCAGTATCAGCAGAGCTATGGCGGCAAGTACATTGATGCCCAGATTTTCCTGGTTGAGAAAGTCAGGATTTGCCCCAGACATACAATCCAGACTTCTCAACATGCCTTTTGACGGCACTCATTTATTCAGAAGTAAAGCTTATGAGAGTTTGGAGAAGCTGCAAACTTCTAAGGCAGCAGCCAAATCCCTTGGTGCTGCAATCAGACAAGATCTAAACTGCCCCACGGTTACACCCTGGAGGGGTAGGTCCTTTCGTCACTACTCCACATTTGCAAGGGGCAGAGGACAAAGAAGATTCCCCCCGCGGTGGATGGGGAAGAAGTTTTAAGACCGCAACAGCAGCGGCTGCCTTACCTTCAGCCACTGCGTCAGCCACCCCAAAACCTCTCTGAGGTCTTGATTCACAAGACTGCAGTGGAAGGCAGATTGTCACAGCATCTGACAGAATGGCAGGCTATTACCTCAGATGCATGGGCATTGGAAACGGTTGCCCATAGTTACTGCCTACCTTTTCTGCAAAAACCTCAGTCATCCACCGGGGAACAACTCTTTGAAGGTTCCAGATCCGCTCCTTTTGCAGGAGACATTAATCCTGCTAGAGAAAGGTGCTATAGAACCAGTACCTGTAGTGGAGAGGAACAAAGGTTGGTACTCCCCCCGATTTTCTAATCTACAAAAAGGACAGATGATTGAGATCCATATTGGACGTAAGAGACTTGAACAAGTTCTTCAAGAAGGACAAGTTCAAGATGGTAAACCTTTCTTAGATCCTTCAGGCCCTCCAGCATCAGGATTGGATGGTATCGTTGGACCTTCAGGATGCTTACTTTCATGTGCCGATCCATCACAAGCACAGACAGTACCTGAGGTTCACCGTTAACTGTTCTCATTATCAGTTTCGAGTTCTGCCATTTGGGCTGACCTCAGCCCGAAGGGTATTCACCAAACTGATGGTGGTTGTGTTAGCAAGTCTCAATAGAAGGGGAATGCACGTTTACCCCTACCTAGACAATTGGCTGATGGGGGGCCAGTACCCCAGAACAGGCCTTGGAACATCTTCAAGAAGTCCCATATGATAACATCACAAAGACTCCAATTCATTGGGGCAGTCCTGGATGCATCCCTGGGAAAAGCCTCACCGCCAGTGGTGAGGGCTCAAGACATTCTGCAGATGGTGACCAAATTACAGAATGCCCAGCGTCTACTGGCCTTTGATTTTCTGAGGTTGCTCGGCCTCATGGCATCCTGCATCTTTCTGGTGCCAGAGGCTTGCCTGAGAATGAGATCTCTCCAATGGGCTCTCAGGACTCGGTCTCAATTCTCAGGAAGGATGTCAGACCACCTACAAATCCCAAGCAGAGTCTCACTGGATCTTCAGGGGTTGGGCTTGTCGGGAGAACATCTTGAAAGGAGAACCATTTTGGTAACCATGGCCGGAGATAACGGTAGTGACGGGACGCCTCACTCACGGGGTGGGGAGCCTATACCAATGATCTGAGAATCAGCTGTCCTTGGTCTCCATTGGAGTCCAAACTACATATCAACTTTTTAGAGCTGAGGGCAATCAGACTAGCGCTGGAGGCTTTTCTGCCATCTGTACTGGGAAAGAATGTCCTGATAATGACATACAACACAGTGGCCATGAACTACCTAAACAAGAGAGGTGGTGTAGGGTCACTACCACTGTGCAGAGAGGCAATGCAGCTCTGGGAAATACAAGAAGGAATCTCTCGATCGGACATTCCTCACATAATCAGGAGGTTGAGAAAGTTCAGGAAATCCATGATCCTAGTTGCCCCGGATTGGGCCAGGAGAACGTGGTACCCGGACCTTCTGGACATGGCCATCTGCCCTCCGATACGTCTTCCACAAATAGAGGACCTTCTCTCGCGAGAGGAGGGTCGGTTCTCCATCCGGATATCAGGACACTCGGCCTTCATGCATGGTTTTTGAGAGGCTGAGATACAAGGATTGGGACCTCCCAGACGACGTAATGGAGATTTTGCTTTTGGCCAGAAAGCCAGCAACTAAATCTTTGCACTGCTGCCGCTGGAGTAAGTTCTGCAGCTGGTGAAAAGATAAGAATGTTGATCCTTGTACGTGTAATAAGCCAATGGTGTTATCCTTTCTATTTTTAAGCACACTTCAGAAGATGTTTCTCACTTCAAGATACCTTTTTAAGGGCGTGGCTAACCACGGGATGAGGTAGACGCGTGTCTGCTCGGCTCCCGCGGCCGCACTACAATATCCTGTAAAAAGCCTTATTTTTGCACACTACGCAAGCTGGAAACATCTCCATGCCCAAGAGAACACCCTTGGGCACTCCTGGATCGAAGATCGGGAGAAAACGCAGTGCGATCTGCTGAAGACGTCCGAGTGAAACTTACTGGCGTGCGGAGCCCGGCCTGTCTCTAAAATGGCCGCGGGCGGGCTTGACTGTACGCGCTGAGCGTATGAAATGAGGCCGTGCTGAGGGAAATTCCAGGAATCCAGCCTGCGGCAGACCTGCTATTCGTGGCTGGAGGAGAGTGCGAACCAGGCCGTGCATCCCGCGTACTGGCACGGACGGAGGCGTTGCGAAGGAGTCCACCGGGGAGCGGGGTCCGGATCTCCCTACGCCTGCATCTACCTCCTGGTAACCCCGGAGGGAACAGAGATCCGGAGCGGTGCCGGCTGGGAAGCCAGGAGGGCTGACCAAGGCGGGGTAGGCTGAGACAAGCCCCCCCCCCGCGGGCCCAGAACCCCTTACAACAACAACGGCGGCTGGCAAATCGGCCCAGAGAGAGGCCGGGGCAGAGGAGGAACTACCCCTGGCAACAACGGCGGCTGGCGAGGCGGCCCAGAGAGAGGCCGGGGCCGAGGAGGAGCTACCCCTGGCAACAACGGCGGCTGGTGAGGCGGCCCAGAGAAAAGCGGGGGCCGAAGAGGAACTACTCAGCGACACACACATGGACCCGCGGACGGGAGCAGGAGCCTGTATCCCTGGTACAGGAGCGAACCGCGGCCCAGCAGCGGGTGGCTGAAGGGCTCGGAAAAAGGCCGCCTGGGGACCTGGTCCCAAAGCACCCGTGGAGGGGTGTCGCCAAGCCAAACACAACAGCTCACGCAGCGCAAATGACATTTTGAATGAGATAGCGCCTAACATCGGCAGAATTAGTGGCGGCCTCAGTGGGACAGGACATCGCACTTATCTGTAGGACCCCCCCCGCCCCCAACATTCGGGCACACTGGCCTGCCTTTGAGGGACAGATTGAACCTGTTATGTTGAAGCCTAAAACTGCAGCTCCCACGTGTGCAAATTCGTAGTGCAACATCTATCACAGGGGGGACAACGCTAAATACTCAACGTGACACTATGGGAAAGGAGAAACCGAGGAGGCTTCCTACACAGAGCAGAATGGACCAGTACACCATTCCCCCTCCCCAGCCCACTGAACACCATCTGCTAGCACCGGAGGAGATGGAAACGAACCAGGGAATCTCGCTGAAAGACATCATGGCCGCCATAGCAGACTCTCGCTCGTCCATGGAGCAAAAAATGGACGGTATAAGTATGGATGTTTCCCTCCTCCGGCATGACCTGCAAAAACTAATGGCACGCACGGGAGAGGCGGAGCAGCGCATATCTACCACGGAAGACAGGGTGAGCAGCATGCAACAACAACTCCATAATGTGACAGCCAAGCTGAAGGTGTTGGAGGACAGAGTGGAAGAGGGAGAGGGTAGATCCAGACGCAACAATGTGCGCATCCTCGGTATACCCGAAAAGGCAGAGGGCTCATGCATGGAACAATTTCTAGAACAATGGTTCTCTGACCTGTACGAGCCCGACGCCTTCTCCAAGTTCTTCTCCATAGAGAGGGCGCACAGAGTACCCACGAACAGGCCACCACCTGGGGCCCCCCCAAGAACTGTAATAGCGAGATTCTTAAACTACAGAGACCGCGACTCCCTACTGCAACATGCACGCGCCAAAGGAACTGTCATGTTCAATGGCTCCAAAATCGCCTTCTTCCCAGATTATACATGGGAAGTCCAAAGAGCAAGACAACTTTTCGATCCCCTGAAAAGACAACTGCATACGATGGGAGTTAAGTACGGATTGCTCTTCCCCGCACAACTCAAGATATACCACAATGGGACAACAGTCCATTTCAGTGACCCAGGAGAAGCGTGGCGCTGGGCCGAGCAGAATATAGATGGGGACTGGTCGACCCCCCGCAAAAACAGGGGGAGAAACCGCAGACCTCAGCCAGTCCAACAGCGAGGACCCCGACGACGACCAGCGCAGGACCTGCCGGAAGACCTGGGGGGATGATACCCCCCCACCCCCATACAATGCCTGCCAATACTCCCTGCCCACACTACGATACCCAAAGCAGGCAATAGATCCTACCTACAGCACACACAGACATGTAACAATAGGCAGCATACACCCACCTGTAGCGGCCGCGGGGAGCCCCGAGCCCTACAGTAGAAGGAAAGTGCAATAAACCCCAGGTGTTGCACACTGGTAACTCCCCGTAGGGACCACCTTTAGAGAAGTAACGCCCTCCCTTTAGGCTCCACCCATCCAGGGGACGATTACTTTCACCTGACAGTCTGTTTAGTGCATGTTAAGTGTCGGTTGACACCATAGTTCCGTTGTTTGGGCGACCGATGCTTCTAGTTGGGAGGAGTATGGGGTGGAGGGTTAAGGGTTTGTTAAGGACAGCTTCAACAGGGACCAATCGAACTCATAGGGGCATGTGGCTGGAATGGATGTTAGGACCCCATGGGCATGGCTCCAACAGGCGTATATCGCCACCGGCGGCTATGAGGGCCAAGACTAATACATGCGCACATGGCAGATGACAATAGTAAGGCGGACGCCCTCAGAACACTAAAGCTCATGTCTTGGAACGTAAATGGCCTGGGCAATGCCATCAAGCGTCGCTTGGTGCGCCAATTCCTGAATAGACGGGGAGCAGATATAGTGTTCCTATCTGAGACACACCTTGCAGGCACAGAATGTACCCTATTCAGGCGTACGAATTACAAGCTAGCATTCCAGTCGGGCTTCACGATGGGCTCAAGAGGCGTCATGATCCTGGCGCACAAAAATCTCCCCCTCCAACTTTACACAGTGACACATGATACAGGCGGCAGGTACATATATGTGACGGGTGAGTTGTGGGGACAATCTGTGGCACTAATAGCAATCTATGCACCACCAGCCCTCCTAGAGCCACTACTCACCGACATTACCCCACTAATCGCTAATGATACCTCCAACTGCATGATACTAGGTGGCGATTTTAACGAAGTCATGAATGTTACCCTGGATAGATCACACATACGCAACAGGAATCCCAACAACCCCATCAGACTGGCCACGTTCGCCAACGCACTCGGCCTTTGCGACGTGTGGAGAGAACTTCACCCAGACACTAGAGCGTACTCCTTCCATTCGGGGGCACATGCCTCGCTCTCCAGATTGGATTACTTCTTCACCCCCGCAACCGACCTTTACAGAGCACGGGAAATAAACATACTGCCTAGAGGCATCTCCGATCACTCTCCGATTGAAATGTTACTCACGACATCCCGGAAGACCCCTCCGCCGTGCTGGCGCCTAAACAGCTATCATTTGGGAGACCTTGAGCTGGTTGATAAACTGCAAGAAACTACTAGCAACTATTTCGAGCAGAACACACAGGCAGGAACAAACCCTGAAACGCTGTGGGAAGCCTATAAAACAGTCCTAAGAGGCGAGTTAATATCGTGGACAGCGGCCCAAAAGAGGCAGCACTTGAGCAAGACCCTTGAAGCGGAGACTCAAGTCAAACAGGCAGAAGAGGACCACATAAATGAAAATACGCCAGCCACTAACCGGGCACTGCTGCTAGCACAAAAAAGATTGCAAAGCATCGCTATGGATAATGCCAGACAGGCACACACTGCGATGAGAGCAAGGATCTACGACACAGGCAATAAGGCAGGCAAGATGCTGGCGTGGCTGGAAAGGAAGGAGTGGGGACGTAACCATGTCCAGAGGCTCAAAGCAAAAGGATTGTATACAGGAGCAACAGATCAGGAAATAACCCAAGGCTTCGCGGAATACTATGCTGAGTTATACAGTGAACCCACAACTCCGATGGACGCCATGGTCATGGATCACATCGACACCCCTGCCTTAAATGAGGCGCAAAGGCAGCAGCTGGAGCGGGAGATCACAGAGGATGAGATCTTGGGTGCCATCTCCGGTCTACCATCCGGCAAGACCCCTGGCCCAAATGGCTTCCCGGTGGAGACATGGTGCAAGGTAGGCACTAATGTGGTAGCGCCCCGACTGGGGCAAATGTACATCCATGCACGAGAAAAGGGCATCCTCCCTCCAGATCTGCGAGAAGCAACAATAGTAGTGATACCCAAACCAGACAAGCCCCCAGAGAGATGCAGTTCGTACAGGCCCATTTCACTCATTAACTCTGAGACCAAAATACTTGCAAAACTATTAGCAGACCGACTACAAAAGGTAATTCCCACCCTGATACACCCGGACCAATGCGGCTTCATGCCACAAAGATCAACTCGCATGAACCTCCGCAGGCTATTTTCAGCGCTGGAAAGAGCCAACAGCATACAGGGGCCACTAGCCCTGTTAGCAATTGATTTTGAAAAGGCCTTCGACACAGTGAGATGGGAAGCCATCTGGACCATAATGCACCACATGGGCTTCGGCGAAACCTTCATGAGTTGGGTGCGACCGATTGCTAGGACCAGGGTCAACGGTTGGAGATCGAAACCCTTCAGGCTCGGAAGAGGAACAAGGCAGGGCTGCCCATTATCGGCTATGATCTTCGCCATTGCCATCGAACCCCTGGCGATCCTGCTGCGACACACTCAAACCTGGGAGGGCTTCCGATGGTCCGAGAGCTGGGAAGACAGAATATCTCTTTACGCGGATGACCTACTCATCTACTTGAGGGACCCGAATGCATCGTGCCCCAAGGTTGTTCAATTACTGCGGCAATACGAGGTATTTTGCGATTACGCGTGAACTGGTCCAAATCCATTCTTTTCCCTTTAGGGGGCACCCCGGTGGAGGATCTAGCGCCGGGCCCCTACCAGATCGAGAAGGAGCAGTTCAAATACTTGGGTGTACGTGTCACGACGCAAATCACGGAGTACACAACACTGAACCTCTCTCCCTTGATAACAAGATTCGCGGGTGACACTCGCCACTGGATCTCCTTGCAGCTGACGCTGCTGGGAAGGGCAGCGCTGTTCAAAATGATTGCCCTTCCCAAGTTCCTATACATCCTGCAAAACGCACATTTGTACATTCACCACCAGGACTTCCACAAAATTGAATGCATCCTACGAAAATTGCTCTGGAAGGGTGGACACCCGAGGATCGCGCTTGCCACTCTTCAGAGGTCCATCTGGGAAGGGGGGATTGGGCTGCCCAGACTGCAATCATACTATTGGGCCGGCCAAATGGAAGTGGTGAATGATATGCTTCATGGCGACAGGGGCCTACCACACATCAGGGGCCTCCACTGTAACACCACGATGAAACCAATAGAGCTCCTCTACAGGGACCTGGACCGACCTCCGAAACCAGACATGGCGTCCCACATAATGGGAGTTTGGAAGGAAGCGCTTCATTACTTGGGCTGGGGAGGGAAAATAACTATGGCCCAACCGTTGTGGAACAACTGCAACCTCCCTGAAGTACGAAAGCTGCCAAGATGGCCCGAGTGGACCCAACGCGGTGTCTCCAATGTCAGAGATGTGCATGAGGACAACCTAGCGACGTTCGAGACATTGCAAGAAAAATTCTCCCTGCCGGACACAGAAAGGTTCCACCATATGCAACTGAGCCATGCTTGGTCGGCCCATCGCCAGACCATACAAGATCTGCCGGAAAGCTCCCCTCTAGAACGCAACATAGTCCTAGATCGGGTAGATCGGAAGGTTACCTCCACAATTTAATAACCTCATTCGCGACATTGGAACTTTCCAGTCTAAAAGCAAAGTGGGAACACTATGTAGGCCAGCTACTGCCAGAGGACTGGGTGGAGGCCATGATGTACCCGCGAGAAACAAGTATCTCCTCAAAGCTCCGATTGGTCCAGCTGAAGATCCTGCACCGCACCTACTACCCGAGAGTGGCCCTCTTCCGCTGGGGCAGGGCTTCGGATGCAAGATGCCTGCGCTGCAAGCGAGAGGAAGGTACCTTTTTTTATATACTATGGGAGTGTGGTAATATCCAGCAGCTCTGGCAGAAATGCTGTGACAAACTATCCAGAGTCTTGGGTAAACCGATACAGAAGTGCCCGAAGCAATTGGTATTAGGGATCTCCGGTGAATCTGACCTCTCCCGCTATGAGAAGCTGCTATGGTCCACTGCGATGGCGATCCTCAGGCGGAACATTGCACAATTGTGGGGCTCGGAACGAACACCCAGTTACGAGCAATGGGTTACGGATGTGGACATATGTGCCGTAATGGAGCACCGTGTGTACAAAGCAAGAGGTTGCCCGAAAAAAGCAGAGAAAATATGGAAAAGGTGGGAGGAAGATGACTGAGAGTCATGAGCAAGTACTGTAGCCGATAAGACTGTGGGAGGCCCACTAAAGGGGAAATACTGAACCTACTAAATGCACCCTATATCACAACGGCATCCGATGTCAATTTCGACGTAATGTACCATGGTCCCTGAAGCTGAATTGTTAATGTTATTGTTTTCTTGTCTGCTGCGCTCCTCCCCTGCCATCCCTCCTCCTCTCCTCCCCCCATCTCCCCCTCCCCCCTTGTTTTTTCCCCTCCCATGTCCCATACCTGGAGCGTAGAGAGATGAATGTAATGTTGCTTAAATTTGAAAATCAATAAAATCTTTGATTAAAAAAAAAAAAGATACCTTTTTAATAGTACAATTTTAAAAGGGTCTGGCAAATGTTTTCCCTCCAATCCCTTTTCAAGTCCCAGTTTGGGATCTCAACTTAGTGTTATGATGGGGGCTCCTTTCGAGCCATTACACTCCTGCCCTTTGAGGTTACTCTCTCTAAAAAAAAAAAACATCTTTTTAGTAGCAATTACATCTGCCCGAAGGGTGGGTGAGCTACAGGCTTTATCCTGCAAGCCTTCTTACACTATCTTTTATAAATATAAAGTGGTACTGAAAGTGAAGCCCACTTTTCTCCCCAAAATTGTGTCTGAGTTTCATCGAACCCAAAAGATAACGTTACCATATTTGTACCCTCCTCCACATCCTGGGAAGGAAGAGGAAAGGCTTCACAGGCTTGACCCTAAACGTGCACTGAGCTTTTACATATCCAGAATAACAAAGGTAGGACAGGATGACCAATTATTCGTGGGCTATTCGGGTCACAAATTGGGTATGGCTATTACCAAACAAACTCTATCCAGATAGATTATATTAGCAATATTGGAATGCTACAAACTGGTGGGAAAAGATCCTGTGTAGCGCCTACGAACTCATTCGACCAGGGTCATGGTAACTTCTGCTTTACAGAGGGGAGTACCAATAAGGGATATATGTGCAGCTGCCAAATGGTTGTCTGTACACACCTTCATTATACATTATAGTTTAGACTCTTCAGGTCAGGAGACTGCATTTGGCCAAGCAGTGTTGCATTCCGTGCACACACCCATGAAATCTATTAATGTCATACAAAATTCTGACTCCCTCCTCCAAATTCTTTAAACTGCTTTGGGAGTGTATCAAATATGATGAATACGCGGGAGGACACAATCCATTCGAAGAACAAGTTACTTACCCCTGGTACCTTCTTTCGACTGGATGTTCTTATCGCCCCTCCCAACCTACCCTGCAGTAAAATTTCCCTTGCGGTTGCAGCCTACGCTCTCTTGTGAGGAGTAACCGTCGGGCACAAGATAAATCCTTGACTCGTAAAAACGGAACTGAAGCCAACGAGCGCTGCTCGTGCTACATATACCTTTTGGTGACGTCGAGACGGAGGCCTCTGACGGGCATGGACGCACTGTGCCCCCTGCTAAAATGTTGTTTTCCGAAGCAGCAACTCTGGATATTGGAATATCAAAGATAAGAAATACGTGGGAGGAACATCCAGTCGAAAACCTTACCAGGGGTAAGTAACTTGTTCATCTCCATTTTCCTTTTCTCTAGCCAGAGCGATAATGAGCTCTTGCCTGGATGATCTCCCCCCTAGAGGTAACCAGAGATTTCAAGGCAGTTTTTTTTTTTCCTGAAATGCAGTGTGAATCAAACATCCCCTCATGCTTAAGCTAACTTCTTGTGTGCACTGGGCCACAAAGCCCTCGTTCAGTGCCCCCAATATACCAATAAAACACTCCACTACCTGTTCTGAGCTGGCCTCATTCTCTAGAATTCCATCCATTTCCAGAGTGTTCCCTGCCAAAATACCTAAATGCAAACCAGACTCCCGGATTCTCTCCCAATGTATTCTTCTTTTTGAGACGGCTCCCGCTTAACATGATGGGCCGTCAAGCGGTCCTTCCTCACCAACTAGCCTCTTCAGTTTCAGAGCTATGGGATTGTGGTTACTGCTGAGATCCACCACTACTTCAAAACCAGCAATGTTTTCCAACCGGTTCAGAGATGGGCAAAAATAATCGGTTGTAGAAGAACCCAAATGGTTATGGAAAGTCCAGTTTCCCGGGATATCCGGTGCAATGTGACCATTTACAGATTGCATAGCCCCCTTTTGTTAGCCATGCGCTAAACTGGAGTGCCTTCACACACACACACCCGAGAGTCCTTCATTAGAGGTTTCGGTATGTTCAGAGACGGATCCTCCAGAAGTCTCCCTGTAATCCTGAGCCCATTCTGAGATTGAAATCGCCACCCCATACAAACCCCATACACTCCCTTCCTTAGATAATCATCTAAAAAATCCTTGAGTTTCCCCAACTGGTTCACCTCTGCCTCATGCAGGCTGTTATAAAAATGTATTATAGCAACTGGGGCTCCCTTAGGGGGTAATAATAGCATCTGCTAAAAGTCCACCTTCCTCTCTACAACCTTAATCCTACAGCTCAATGAGGCCTTGATCAGAACGGTCATTCCCCCATAACATCTGCCGCTAGACTTTTTCCTGGCTGGTATCCCATACGATGCATATCCATCTAAAAGCGGGATGTCCCAAGCCCAAGTTTCTTGTAAAAGAATTATTTCATGGGACTTGAGAAATTCAATAGTATCCACCTTTTCCAATCCCCCCCCTCAAATACAGCGATGTTCCATGACAAGACCCCCAACACCATCGATACCTCCCCTAACCCCACTGAGCCTTCTCTTATGTCTGTGCAGATACCCCCTCTCCCCACCTCAGGCTCTGCCAGGGGCTGCTGTGTGGCTGACTTTCAATCCATCTCATCTATAGAGGAGAAAGGATCAAACCGATTAGAGGTCCTTATTCCAAGATCGGCGTCCTCCCTACCTTTCGTAGACACCCGACCAATGCTTGTGCCCTTTTGAATCAGAGTTGTCCTGAAGATAAGGATTTGGTTTAATAACTCCAGAACGGGCCACCTACCCTCTTCATACCCCCCCCCCCTCTTCCTTGCTATCGCCCCTTGGCAATTTTCTCGGAAGGCGAATAGAAAAAGTACATTGAGACCTGCCTACCATCAAGTCTGGAGCCATTTGGCTTTCGACCACTAGATGGGTTCGAGTTTACTAGATGACTAACAATTTGGGTCTCTGAGAAGGATACTATAATGCAGTCCCTATCCACCGGTTTTCGGTGTGGGCCTACCCTTCTAGCCATCAAATCAAGGCTATGATCAATGCTTGGGCCCATCAAATTAGTATTGATCCAATGGACTGCCTTGTTCATCACTGAGCTAGTGGATTTGTAGCCATCCTTTGGCAGTCCTGTTACACCCATAATTACTCTCTTTAATGGGGCTGCCACCGGGGGCAGGTTTAGAACACTCCTCTCCCTACATTCCTTAGTCCCCCCCGGAACCCCCAAGAACCCTCATCACCCATGGGTAATCAATTATTTAGTCCTGCAGTGGTCTTATTAGTTTCTCTGTGTTCAAATTTGTTACATTACAATGTAGTGTACCTTCTGCTTGCCCCCACGCCCCAATTCCACCCTCCTCTTCCCCCTCACCCCTCTCGAAACTCTGCAACGCTATTGTCACAGGACCTCCTTGCCCAATGCACTGGCCCTGTCCAAACTGATTTCCTCCACTTTCTTCTTTAGATCCCTGACAGAATCATCCAAGAAGGCAAGAGTATTTATAACCCCACTCTTAAAAGGTTTGAGTAGCTCTAAGATTAAGTTTTTACTTGGCACCTCTCCATATGGATTGCCTCAAGTCCTTTATCCTGAAAGGCTCATTTCCAGGTGTCTAGAAGCTTATATAATGGCTTAACCTTCCCATCCAGTAAGGCTTCCATCCAAGTCTTAACATCCTCTGCCGAGGTGGACACATAAGAGTCCCCAAATGCTGCTGCGACCACTCCCTCCCCCCTCCCCCCGCACCCTCATTCCCCATAGGCACTACCACAAATCCCCCCTGCTCCCCAACCTCACCTTTCCCATCCACGTCCTCCCGTGCACCAACTTCCAGTACTTCATCAGCTTGAGCAATCGAAGGGCTCGCCATAACAGGGGTTCCAAGCCTTTTGCTGTTCCTTCCCATTTTCCAATTATATTCCCCCGGGCATACATTTCCAGATTTCGGGCCAACCCAATGCCACTCTCCGTGAAATCCTCAATACCAGAGGAAGATTCCCAAATAGCCTTCACGGTGACCTGTATAAGGTCTTCAATTTTCCCTGCCATATCTTTTAGATATAGGTCCAGGGAAAGTTGCAAGGCTGGCAGCTTGGTACTCAAAGCTGGCTTGAATTTTGTAGACTGCTTCTGTTTCTTGGCACTAAGGGCCAACTTCCTGTGTCCGCCCTCATCCCTTGCCTTTCTTTTAACCATATTTGCCAATTAAAAACAAGAAAAACATATTACCACAAAAGTGCTGTAATCGTGCAATGAAGTACTCTAAAATGTAAAAGATTACATATCACCCTGTCAAAAACAAAACGGTTCCAAGATTAAAGGAGGAAAACAAAAAGAGCCAAACGGAACGCTTTGAGGCAGCGTGCGCTACTTCAAATTGCAGCTCAAATGTCCCCAGTATTCCAATATCCAATGTTCAATGATCAAAGTTCTAAGGATAAAAAAAAAAGTCTGCCAACATCGGCTGCGGTCAAACCCGAGCTGAAGTAAAGCAGGCCAAGCCAGGAATGCCCAACGGCTCAAGGAGCACCCTTAGTCCGTCTCTCATCCACCCCCCCACCCGACATATCTGCAAAGACAAGCACTCGTTGCAGATATTCCGACCCACAAGGGAAACCAAGCGAGAGCACCAACCGAAGTAAAAAGCAGTTTGTGGTTTACTCAATCCAACTGGAGTGGCCACAAAATCCTTGGAGACACAATACCAGTACAAACACGCAACCCGAGGAAGGGGCCCGCCAAGGCTGCAGGGAGCGCACAAACTGCCCTGCTTAAATATTTGTTCGCAGTGCACAGGCAGAATTATCCAAAGTACTTAGGATTTGTTGGTGAACAACTTAATACGCTCCACCAATAACCACTTCTTCCTCACTTCCTCTCTGCGCCAGACTGGAAGCTTTATGCTGGTGGCTTGCAATGCAGGTTTGGAGCTCCTCCTACACCAAAGAACACGCAGACAAAAGGCTTCTCCACCAATAACCACTGCTGCCCCACTTCCTCACCACGCTCCGTGCTGGATTGGAAGCTTTATGCTAGTGGCCTACAATGCAGGTTTGGGGCTCCTGCTCCACCACAGTAGACAGAGAAAAGGCTTCTGGCACACTCCCTCTCCGCGCCACGGTCGGTGCCGGATTGGAAGCTTTATGCTGGTGGCTTGCAATGCAGGTTTTGGGGCACCTCCTCCACCACAGAAGACACAGACAAATGGCTTCTCCACCAATAACCACTTCTGCCCCACTTCCTCCCCACCATTCTTTAAGAACAAGTTCTCTGGCCATCCGCACCCAATTCCCTGATACGACAAACATACCCCCCTTTACTCCCATTGAGACCAACATCCTCCCGCAATGCATTGCCTCTAAGGTCACTTCCACTCTCTATCAAGCCCTTAACTCCTTCAGGGCTCCTCAGCTCGAAGGGCTCAAAGAGAAGTGGGAAAGGGATATAGGTCACCTGGAACCAGAAGACTTGGTTGAGGCATTAATGTCCCCTAGAGAAATTGGCATAGAATCTAAACTCAGGCTAATACAATTGAGAATCCTTCACCGCTCATACCATTCAGGCACGGCCATGGCCAGATTGGGGGGGATTGGAAGAAGAGACGTGCCTTGGATGCAAAACGGAACCTGCCACCTTCTACCATATGATATGGGACTGCCGGGTGATACAGGTCTTCTAGGAGAGCTGTATTAACATGATCTCAGCTGCCCTGGCAACACCGATCCCTAGGGATCCCAAAATGGTACTCTTAGGCATCAGGGGTGAAGTTGACCTCTCAAAATATGAAAAAATGTTTCTCGCGATAGCATTGGGGGCAAGCAAAAGACTAATCGCGGCAATTTGGGGCTCTGCTGACCCACTGTCTCTGAACCGCTGGAGTAATGAGCTGGACAGATGCGTTGCCTCGGAACGCCGGATCTATAACGCACGGGGCTGCCCCCGCAAATTCGAAAAAATATGGGTTAAATGGCTTGATGCTCACTGAAATCCATTAATGAAAGTAGATCTGTACCGCTGTTAACATTGGTTACCGAACTTGTCCCACAAATGTCATACGGTTCTTGGCCCAGCAGGGCTCTTCTTGTTTGTGATACTGCCATACTGCCTTGACCTGAGGTATGCCTATGATTCACGTTTGTCTTGTTGTGTTATTTAAACTCAATAAACAGAGTTCTAAAAAAAGAACAAGTTCTCTGTAGTGTCTAATTACTGGAGCCTGGCTAGCCCACCTCTTTCCTTATTTGGTCCAAGTGCACACCTGCATTTTAAGCCTTTTCTGAGAATGTTCCCTTACTCTGGTCTGCTGTCCCCGAGGGTGTTCCCACCACAAGCGCGTTGAGACCATATTAATGGGAAAAGGCTCTGTATAAATGAATAGTACTTGCATGGCACCACACCTGCACCGTAAAGCGCAGCTTGATGCTCTTGGAGCTTTTAGATATCTATTATAGGCCAGAGTCGTCCCCTTAATGTGCTCCAAAAGCCCTTGTGGTTATAGAGCTTTATCTGCCAAGTGTAAGATGAGCTTTCTAAACCCGCGAGGACCAATTTCCTGTGTCCATGAACCTTGGGCCCATGTAGTCGACCGATGAGACCTGGTTGATAATTCCCTCGACCTGAATTACTAGCTGTACATACTTGCTTCTGTGTGGCCTAAATACCATGAACTTTGTTTTAGAGCAGTTCAGCGTCAATCCGTGGCCATCGCAAAAGTTTGAAAATAAATTCGATCGGTGAACATCAGTACGGGGAACTTATCCTGACCCAGAAAAGGTGCATCAGTCTTTGCAGATACCAATAGCTCAATAGCCCCATGGATATATAGGGACAAAGTTTAGGTGCCTGCAAACACTGGATTACCACTTTTTGTACATCAAAAGCTGCAGTTGTGGCTCTCCTATACTCCATTTTACAACTGCTGTGTTCTATGTTTAAAGTAACATTATTACATTGAGAAGGGAGGATGGACTGTTGATGCCGTCTAGCTTTTCCCATAGTTTATAATGGGCTAAAATGTTGCATTGTAGAGCATACTTTTAACACAAAAATGGTTAAATAGCCAAACAGTTGCAATTGGTGCTGGCGGGGCACAGGGGGCAGGCATGACATTTTTTAACTGGACATCTATGATAGATGTCCAGTAAAAAGATACCATCCCTGTCCCCTAGGCCCTACTGGGCCTAACACAATCAACATGATTATGTGTGTATACAAGGCGCTGCACATTCATACAGCTATCATTCACACGAGCATCCATCGCCATACAATCACTCATAACATAAGCATACACGCATCCATACACATGTTTAAATAAAAACAATGAACATAAATGTACCTTCTGCATTGGCCTGCGTGTGGGTGCTGAAACGCCCTGTTCCAGGCTGCTCTGTCCGTATGTGCGAGTAGGCGCAGGAGCTCCCCCTCGGACATACAGACATGCACTGCCCCAGCCAGCATTTCCAATGAGCTATGCAATGCTGGCGAATCAAAACGCTGCAGCACTTGCATGGCTCAGTGAGCATATGCGGCTGGGGAACTAAACTGAACTGTCAAAGGGAAACAGTGTTTCCTTTTGACAGCTCAGCCAGCCCAGGAGCACTCCATCAGCTGGAAAAAGCAGCTGAGGGAGTGCTCACGGTTTCACTGGGCTTGCTCCTTAGTTCTTCCATATGGGTGAGGGGCCACTGGGTGGGCTCCCCCTCGCCATTATGGATGAGCCGCCAGGCTCGGACTGGCCTATAGGGCAATGCCTGTACCAAAAACCTAAAATGCTGATGTGGGCCAGTCAAAATGGGCCACCAATTTGGCCAATGTGGACCAGTTTGATGAGTTACTTAACTATGCAGTTAGTAATTTTGACCATTGTTGCTGAATATATCACTATTTACTTACATTTTAACACCAAGAACCCCCTCGGGTACTATTGAAACAGTAGGCCTCATTACAACCCTGGCGGTAGCTGTGTGGCACGGCTGCCGCCGGAGTTGCATACGGGTCCAGCACCCGCGAATGGGTAATTACCGGGTCATGCTGAGTTGGGCGGGCCTGATAATTGCCCTTTCGCGGGTGCCAGTACGGGTAGATCCCCATTCGAGCCCCATAGGGCTCAATGGGAATGGGGAGCTCTGATGCACCGGCACTGTTAATAATGGTGCCAGTACACCCAACGAGCTGTGCTCGTGGGTGCCACACTGCCTGCCAGGTCAGACCTGGCGGGCTGTCAGGCACCCGCAAGCACAACTCGTACTATGACGGTACAGTAGCAACGTACTATGTGGCTAAAGGAATGAATATCCATTTACACTTGCGGGCCACTTTTTCATTGTTGTCTGAGACAGTTTCATGCTTCAGCCCGACCATGTGAGCCACCTCTGCCCATTTCTTCCAATCTAAAAAAAAAAAAAAACTTTTTATTTTTTATATTTCATGTTGAGCTCTCAGGGCACCCCAGGGATGCACCCGAAGACCCCTGGGTGGTTGCGACCCACAGTTTGAATACCGCTGCTCTACATGTATTAATTTCCCTGTCACCAGTATTCCTGAAGAGTAAACGCCCTCGTTTGCTGAATGGCTAAGCTTTAGAGTCATCAGCCTCTCGTGTGACTGAAAACTTTCACCTTTGATAAATTCACCACATTTCTTGTCACAGGTGGAACGCTTTCGCATTCATTAAATAAATACTGGTTCTGTCACTGGCCTTTCTCGTGTGACTGAACACTTTCACCTTTGATAAATGCATAGCATTTCGGACCAACGGTATCCCCTGAGGAGAATCGCTTTCCCATTTGCTAAATAAACTTCCTGGTTCTGTCACCAGTCTCTATTGTGACTGAACCATTTCACCTTAGGTAAGTGCAGATCTATCTGACCCCAGGAATCCCCTGAGAAGGACAAACTACAAAGGGAGGTATTAACACGGACCCCCAAGGGCGTTGGCTTGCTGAAAACCCAGAAATATACCACCAGACCTAATGTGAAGCGAGTTTCAGGAGGGCAAAAAGCTTGCGGGCACTACTCCAGTGAGCAAGCTTAAGGGCGCCAAATGGGGACTTCCTGCTCGCGGGGCCCCCTACTCCTCATCCAACTGCGTGAACTGACCAGGAGACGTCAGTTTGGAATGGTGGCTAAATCGCCCAAGCAATTTTCAAAACAAACCACAGCCCGCTGGTAAACTACGCGGTCACATGCGGGGGCCGGGTGTCCTCGATGAACTTCACTTCTCTCCTACCTAGACGGCCCTGGCTGCCGTCTCAGCCAAGTGCTGACTGTCACTGTGCTGGCTCTCTCCCTCTTGACCCTAGGAGACCTGGGGGGAAAGGGAGGCAGAGCAGCCAGCCGTATAACAGTGCTTTGTTAAATTGTTTTAAAAGAACTGGTCTGGTAAGACTGGGTCGATTGAAACTAAGGGGTTCCCTACGGCTCACTCAACCGCCCTACGTTCTCTCTCCACCCTAGTCCAGGCATCTCTAACCTCAGGAATGTCCCCAGTCTCTTAAAGCATGGTGACCACTATTGTTTAGGTCCTTTCTAATCCTGGAGGAAAACCTAAAGATTGTGGCCTTCTCCATCTAGCTCCCTCAGGGAATTATGAAATGCTCTTCTCAGTTTTGTCAGCAGACTGATTTCACTGGGGTTTCTCCACTTTTCTCTTCCCCTGAAATAGTCCCGGTCTCTTTCTCCCTCTACTTTGATCTCCACTCTCCTCACTCTGAGATTTTCCTACTCTCACCCTCTTGTCTCTAGCTCCAATCTCCTTTTCTCTGCATGTCTTCTCCCCTCTCCCAATCTATTCTCTCTACACTCCTTGCTCTCCTTTGCTTTTCCCCTCTCCCTCCTTTTACTCTCAATCACCTATCTACACCTCTGTCTTCTGATCTTCTCCCACTCTCGCCACCCATCTCACAATTCCCTCCCTTTTTCTTCACAGTATCCTCACCACTTCCCCCACTATTGCATTGTGCTCTCTCCGCATCCTCCTAACACACACTGTCACAATCACTCTCACTAATTCCCCTACACTTTATTTCCCCCTCCCTCTCCATTGTTCACTCTTTTCAAATCCCCCCCACTTCACTAGATTTAACTGGTACCACTCTATCACACATGCAACACCTTACCTGCAGTCTCACAATGCACGGCACAGTAACCTCAGCACTTTGCTCCACTGTCCACCCTCCGCCTAGTCTCTTGGATCCACAACTGTGCCACCTTATCTCACCCAAACCCCTTTCAATCTCCTCTGTGCTGGCTGGGCTTTTGTAGTCCACCCTACCGCCTTCAAACACACCCCTGGCTCCCTTTGGACTCTCTGGTCACATGCTATACCAGGCCATTCACTGGCTAAGCTATAACTCTGGGGTTTGGGACTTCACCTGGTTTCTTTAAAACAGATTTTTGTCTGCATCCTTTCAATCTCCATTGGCAGGGTGGCAGCCATGTGCTCGGCCTGCTTGTATTCCTTGTGGCTTTCTCCACGAGTTCTTCAGTTTCCCATTCGGATTGAAGAAGGATTTATGTCTCTCCTTTACTCACCATTTCATTCGCTGTTGCCCCTCTATTCCCCTGGGGCCTACTTGAAGTTGGTAGGTTGGGTATTGGTCTAATTTCTGATTCTAGTCTGGGTTTTCTTAGCAGCGCCCAGGTGTATTTGTGACAAAGACAAAAAAAAGAACTCTGTCCAGAAGAGAGACTGACATGTGTTGTGCAAGGGACAGTGGTACCAGCAGTCATATACAGCGCACGCTCTGGGAGGGTTAGGGACTTGGATCCCCTTGACCAGGTCAAGATCCTGACCCGGTCACATAAGTATTACTTTAGTTTCTTTCTTGAAGAGTTTGTTTTCACGTTGTTTCTTTTATTGTAGTGACACAGACTCTGATACCTCATCTTCATCCTCCCCTGCTACTACTTCTACCACAACTGCCTCGTCTGTGTCTTTGACAGCGCTGCTATTGGATGGCGATGAAGACGATGACTTAACGGGAAGAGATGGCAAGGGCTTTCCTGTAACACCAAAAGAAGTTTTGCATCTTAATGTAAGTGAATGATTCTAGTGTTCAAACCTGTTTTACCATGATGCCTTTTTATTTATATGGATAACTTTACAATCATTGTATTAATTGGCAGTTTCCTCCAAAGGGCCATTGGTGTAGTTCATTATGTTCGATAGCACTGTTGAAACTTAAATCTTTTGTTGTAAATGATTGTGTCCGTGGATTACCCCTTCAGCATCTTGATTTATTTACCACCTATATGCAATGTACATGGACATTTTTTTTAGTAAAGCACAGTTGTAGATTCAATTTTTTTCTGAATGCTAACCACGCCAATGCACACCTTCTTGCTTGTAACTGTAGTTATATTATTATTATTTATTGGCATTTTTAAAATGCCCAAAGTCTGCTTCAGAGCTCAGGATTTATTGACCAGTAGCATGGATTTTCTTTTAAGGCAGTCCGTAGTATGGAGGTGGAAGGGGAATGGAGTAACAAGATTGGATTGTGTTGAAAAATCTAATGTTTTTAAATTGGTCTTCAGGAATCCTTGAATGAATCTCTGGTGGTCTCTGGTTTTTAGCTTGGAAGGTAGGGTCTTCAAGTCTTTTCTCAGCTTGGATAAGAAAATTACAGTAGCCCAATCTTTTTCGTGAAATTGGGTACTTGAAGGAGCCGCGAGTTAGAAGAGCAAAGGGTTCTAGCAGGATATAATTTCTCATTTGGTTTTTGAAGTATAAGGGCGGTAAGCAATGAATATCATGTTGAAATTCTAGTTTTTATACAGGCCCTTCCAATCAGAAGGCCCACCTCTGATAAGCACACAACTTCTCCAGCCCACTACTCCCCATTATCATCCCAATTGCAGTATAAAAGGAGGGAGAACCAGAAGGGGGTGTGTTAGGAGTGAAATGAATGGAGAGGTAGGTGGAGGGGTAGGTAAGCGAAGATGGAGGGAGAGAAAATTAAGTGATTGGTGAAACCTCTAGACTGGAAGAAGAGTAGGCGAAGGAGAGATGTGTTATTGAGACTATAAAGCACACTGCTTCTGTTTTTATGGTCTATAGAGATGGCCTTGGAGGACAAGACTGGGGTTTCAAGTGACCGGATGTTAAAGGCGAGGAAATGGTAGACAGCAAGCAACCTAAAAGTGGAATGATCAACACCACACAAGCATCACAATGAGTCCTTTAAGAGAATAATGTGGGACGTGGTGAATTTATTTTGAAAAACATAGGCTGTGAAGGTGGTATCCCGGGATAGTAGTAGCCACAGAAAGGCAGACGCACTCTGGCCCTGGGGGTGGCTATTTCCGGGAGGACCATGTAGGGGAGGACACACACCAGAGAGGCAGGAAAGTACTAGATCAAAACAATACTTCAGCTGTAATTCTTAATGATGCCCATGTGCCTTTGTAGCATGTCCACATAGCCTATTGTAATATGGATGGAGATCTCCCAGGTTTTCTTGGCCAACAATCGTATTTACCTTTCCCCCTTCTATGATACTGAGACAAGGAAGAGGGATGGAATAATGAGGATGACCAGAAGCAGTAAGCTAACGCCACTTTCTAGTAAACTGCTAAGCAATGCAAGGGAATTTAAAATGGACACAGCAATACAAGACCAAGACTGCAGTTCAATCCAGTCTGTTCTGATGCTGGTTGGGACTGTAGCAGACGATGCTGAGACTGGCGAGAATGGCGTGCAGAGAAACCAAGCCAAGAGAAGTTCACTGCACGATTCCCATAGGCAGCTGGAGCAGACAGAAACCGAGGAAGGCAAAGCTGGTACAAAGCGGCTAACGTGATGCACTCCCAGTCAGCAGATCAAAAGGGAAGAAGACTGAAAGATGCAAGGAACACCAAAGCCGCCAGTGAAGACAGGTAAGCCCAGAGATGGTGAATGGGGTACTGGGGTGCTTCAGGGTGAATACTGTGTACCTTTGGCAGCGCGAGAGAGCTCAATTACAGAAATTGGAGGAATTAATGCAAACAGTGTTAAGAAAGAGGTAGTGACCCCAATACTTGAAAAGAGGAGTTAATACATATACGAACATTGTTAAGAAAGGGCTGGTGAGCCAATGCTTGAGAAGAGGAATTGATACAAATACGAACTTTGCTAAGAAAAGGATGGTGACTCAATAATGGAGAAACATTATTTCCTGGATGAAAGAAAGAGTAAACTGAGAACAGTAAAGTCCTGGCAGGATAGTGAACCAAGCAAACAGTAAGTATGGTACTCGCACCCATGAGACAATAGAAAAAGCCCTGACAAGGAAGTGAACCAGACCATGTGCAAGTCTGTGACCTGCACTCAAGAACCAAGGTTGTGATACGCTGACAGGAGAGTAAACCAGGGGTAAGAAAAAACAAGCAAATTCAGGAGTAAAGCCAACGCCCTGAAATTGTGGAACAGTCCTAACCAATACAAAAGGTAAGAATCATACCTCTTTTAAGGATAAGTGATAGTCACAATACCTTGGTAGTATCGTATACAAGGGATAGGAACAGGATTTAGAAAGCTCAGAGGCCAAAACCCATCCTTGATATTGTGGAACATAAGTCAATGGAAAAGGGAAGAACCCTACCCTTTTAAGGCTAATTGAGACTCAAAGTGAGAGACACTGAATATTCAAAAGAACTGTGTTTAAAGGAGAGTCAAGGAAAGAATCAGGCCCATTGAGTAAACTTGACAGGTGTTAAAGTATTGAATGGTGAAAATGGAAGTAGCAAAAAGGAAAGAGTTATTTTCCTTAAAACTGTGGAAGCATAGAAGTGGAGAAACTCAAGGAACATGACCTTTTTCTGGAAATACCAGATAGACCGTGGAAGACCAGAAGAAACCTCCGAGAAGGGAGGACCCCTTCCTCTAGTGGAATTTTAGTCCTTTTCTTTTCTGTACCTTTGAACTTTGTGTTTGGGACTTTGAAAGAAAGCTACACATAGCTTACAGAAATCCTTTTTTCACGTTATATTGAGTTTTGTATGCAAGGGCCAGTTTAGGGTTTTGGACGCACGATGGTGGACGCTCTTCTATTTAAAATCCTGACACAGATGTTCATTAATTTTTTTGAGGCAGGGGAAACCCCTCATAGAGCTAGGGAAAGGCAGGATTTCCACAACCCCTTTAATATTTTGACAATAAAAGCCATATGTCAAACTGAAACTGGTTAGTGGGTCTGAGTCTTACTCTCGATTCCTTACAAGTTTGTATTTGTTGCTATATTGTTTTATTAGTAGTAAAATAGGAATACTGTGACGGTTTGGTCTGGGACCGCCCCCCCCATGCTTGATTGCTGTTTTGGTGTGTCTCTTATGCGCTTCCCTTTGCCTCATTTGGCCACTAGGGGTTATACATATAACGGGTGTAAATGGATGATAACCTGCATTTTTAGCTTCTTATGGTGCTACGGGGACTATGTAAAGAAATTAGACTGTATAAAATAGGCCAGAAACTCATTCTATTGTTTAGATGGCGACCCAATGGAAATTGCTTTCATAGAGCGTTAAGGGGGCCAACACCCCATAGAAGGAGGATAGACTGTTGCACATTAAAATGAAAGGGGTTGCAGTTTTATTTCTGCAAGAAACCCATCTTTTTGAACAAAAGAAAGTTTTTATAGCCTTGGGACGAATAAAGAGAAACCTCAAGCTATTTAGGACAGAGTTCCTGGAGACCGCTATCCTCTTTAGGAAAGATTACGCTTTTGCGTTAAACCGATAATGTATATAGCTTCTGCTGCCACATTGGTACCGCTAATGCTAGAGCACTGCTTATGCTCCTAATGCAGAACAATGTTCTGTTTTTGATCAGATTGACGAGTTATGGGGGCTCTTCAGGAGAATGCATAATAGTAGGAGGAAAATAAATATTGGTGTTGGATAAGAAAATGGATGGACCAGCAAATGGGACAACTGCAGGTTGAGGGTAGATCTTGACAGTTGCTTACCTCTGACAGGGTCCCGGAACTTAATAGACCCTCAGGGGTCTCTTAGTCCAGTGGTACCTCAGATTCAGCCTTCCCTTCAGGTTGCACAGCCGATTCTGCCGCTAAACCCCTGCACAGCACCACTCCCCCCCCCCAACCACTCTCACCTGACCACCACCACATCCTCCGGCTCCTCCACCACAGCCGTCTCCTCAGCCAGTTTAGGCAGCTACGGCTCTTAAGTAGCAGCCGAGGGACCCTGTTCTCAGACACCAGCTCCACTCTGAGATTCTTAAGAGAAGGAGTTATCTCTGTCTAAAGTCGCTATGCAGTCTGACATATCTCCTTGATGTTAGGATTATGATGGCAGAGGATGGTGTATCCTCCTCATCCTCTACAAGGCATTCCATGATTGCATGGCAGTGTTAGTGGTGTTCCTTGTTGAAAAGGAGTGGTTTTGGCAGAAATCTTATCTCTAAGGTTGACTAGTTGGTCTGACATTCCTCTGCAGAAGGAAATGTTAGAAGTGGCAAAGAAATTGTGGGTGAAACCACATTCTGTAAATAAGTCTTTAGATGCCAGGTTCAGACAGCTAAAGGATGAGACTATCCTGTTGTTTTCCCACCCACAGCCACATTCATTGGTGGTAATTATAATAATTGTTCTTTTATAATGCGCTTAATACCAGAGACCAGGTTAAAAGTGCAAGTCCGAGATTTAAACCTGTGTTGCTATGCATTGTCTTGCTTCCAAGACAAACGCGTTGCTCCTCGGCTATCCTCCCAGCCTAGCGAAACAGTTTATCTAAACATTGGCTTACACCTCATGCAGGCTTATGCTGATCCGTTGTTGGCAGCTGCCAGTCAAAAGCTGTGAAGGGAAATCTGAGACATCCTCCCATACTTGCCAATAGAGCAATGAGCAGCGTTCAAAGCTGAGTTGGCAGATACAAAAGTTATCACCCAGGGCATGCTAGAAGCATCAGTATCACACATAGACACACCAAGCAGAGGGATGTGTCAGGTCGGATAGGAGACATTCAGCTTGGATGCTTGCCACCAACTTTACGTCTGATGTACAAGACAGAATTTTAGTTTTTACTTTTGAAGGTACAAGCTTTTCCAGTCCTCCCCTGATGCGGAATTGAAGAAGAAAAAAAGCACTCAGATGGCTGTTACTGGCAATATTATTGAACCCTGTGACCACGGGTTTCTCATAAGGACAAGTCAGATCAGTGGCCTCTCATTTGGCATCTTCAAGGGCTTCCTGGAAAGGAGGGCCAAGCATTGCTAGTGTTCCCCTAGCACGCATCACAGGAAGCAGTTGCACAGCTACAAATGTTTTTTTCTCGCTCCTTTCTCTGCCTCACAAGCCGAGTAAAAGAAAATCAATAAGGCTGGCATCTGGGTCCACGATACCACAGTAAGGGGGTAGACTTCAGGACCTGTGGCTACTATCCATCATTTCAATGGTTTTTTGACTCCCACTCCCTCAAACCCTGCTCCCACCCCTACTTCAGATTGGCTCTCAAGCACTCCACAAGTAGGTACTAAAGCTTTTCAGGATCAAGCGGAAGAGACAATTCCCCAGGCCATCAGGGGTCAAGGATTCTACTTTCGGATCTTCAGATCCACAAGAAAAACCAGTCGGCCCGCAATTATTCCTGGACTTATCAAACCTCAATCTTTCCCTTCCAGTGGAAAAATTCAAGATGGTGATGCCAGCTCACAGTGCCAAGGCACTCTGCAGGGGAGACTGGATGTGCTCCTTGGACCAAGGGCGCATATCTACATGTCTCCATATTCCAACCGCAAAGGCTGATGTTGCAGTTCGATGGGCCATCATTTTCACTAGAAGGTCCTACCTTTTTGGCCTGGACTCGCCTCCAGAAATATTTACAAAGGTCATGAATGCAATGGCATTCCTACTCGGGCAGGAAGGACATCACATATATCCCTATTTGGCGGACTGGCAAATCAGCTCCAGTTCCCCAGAGAAAGTGACAATTTTCAATCAGAAGCAAGTGGAGGTTTGACTCAATCTAGGATGTACGATAAACCTGAAGAAGTTGGAACTTTTTCCTTCTCAGAATTTGGTGTTCCTGGGTTTAAGGTGGGACACTCTTTCCAAGATGTTTCCTACGCAGGAGAGATTCAGCAACATTGTAGCAGCAGCCAGACACTTTCTCTCCAAGCTCCTTTGAATAGGTGTTATAATTTTCCACGTATCTTGACCAGAAAGGGTGCAGGTCGATGCTTGCAGTACATACCTGCAAGCTATCGGAACTCTGATTTTACTCTTCTATTCAGCAAACCCATCAGTGCCTGGCGAGAATGGATACTAGCTGCCAATATGGAAGCCTAGGAATCACAAAACAAAACCCCACCAGCAGGAATGCACGGTCATGTGGTCAGGACAAAGGCTGCAGGAGTGTAGTAGCCTTCCAAAGGCAGGTGGCGTGAGATAATTGGCAAAGCAGAAACTTGGGCCACGCCATCAGTGTTCTGGTAGTATTACTGCTTTGATCCAGTGCCAGATCAGACACTGCATTTGGACAAGCAGTGTTGAAAAATCTGTTTGATAACGGGTTGTAAAGAGATGGGGTTTGATTCTCCTAAGAGTTATTTTTTTTGGTATTCTTTATTTCCTTGATGGGGAGGCGTAATGCCCTGAACACTAATTTCCTTCCTAGAGTCCTAGATTTGTTCCAAATACTGCCCATCAGGATACCAGAACAGATGTTTGAGGAAGCAGTCAATTGGGCCAAGGATCCCCTTGTATTTCTCCACCTAAGGAACATGTCTCTCCGGCCTATCAAGTTTTCAGGCTCACTATCCTTTATATCTGTTGGAAGTGGGCAAACCTTTCCCTTCATCTGTATACGCGATCTCCTCCCTCTGATCTACCCGGCTCAAGTTCCTCTAAGTAATCCTACCTTCCACATTTTTCCACAGGAAGTCTAGTCATTCCCATTCCCTCGAAGCTGTAATGTCATGCAATGAAGCAGTAATCTTATCCATCCGGTATATTTCTTTAGCCTTGTTCCCCGACTCCCTTTTGGTTGGCATGCGTTCCCTTTTCCATCCAATTACCAAAACGTCATTGGCCACCAGCAGCAGGAAGTGTATCATATGTGAAAGACTTCCACCCACTCCCCGGCACTTGCGCGATCTCAACCTGGCCTAGTGGGATCGTTGTCTTTATCTTCCATGCGTTTCCCCTCCCAGGCCTCGTCGCGCCTTGAAACACTTGTGTGTAGGCGCGTTATAAATGCCATTTCAGATCATATAATATCTTATCTTCCAACCTAAACAGCAGCAATACTCTGGCCAGTTGTTTTGCGAATCCTTCCACTCCCCTGATGCATCCCAACACCACCTTCCAAAAACACTGCGCCTCATCACAGGACCCCCACATGTGCCAGTAAGAGGCTCTCTGACCACAGCCCTGCCACCACTGTGTGTCCTCAGCCAGGAACATTCAAGATAGCCTCACCAGATCGTACTGCCCTCTATATAACCGCTTAATCCCATGCATCTTATATTTATTTTGATTGCTTAAAGCACAGACCTAGCTTGTGAGCAACAGCGCTCGGTAGAGTGTGGGAAGCCAGCATTTGGGCTGACATCTTTTAACAGTAGCACAGTACTGTGGGGTCTGTGCGTCGGTGTGTGCGTCCATTGGAATTAGTCCATGGTTAGGTATTGTTGAAAGAGCCTAGTTTTGAGAGATTTGCAAAATTAGAGAATTGTGGCGGCATTCCGAGCCAACACCAGGCTCTAGTTCAGAGGGTGGGTGCATGACAAGAGGAGGATTGTTTGTGTGCCCTCTTTTTGTGGACGATTTGCGATTCAAGCCAGTAGGTAGATTTGCTATGTGAGGAGCGTGTGCCACCAGATATGTGGCGCTTAGCTGCTAGGTATGCTGCTGTGCTACCTGCGACTACTTGGTAGATTGTACATCCTGTCTTGAACAGTATCCTGGCTTGGAATGGAAGCATAGGATTGTGCTAATTCTGACACATTTCTGTGCTGCCGTAAGAAGACGTGCTGCAGCGTGGTGGACTGCTTTTAGGGGAGCCAAGTGAGCAGCTGGGTGCCCTGTCGGCAGAGCATTTCCACCATTCATATTGTGCCAGACCACAAGTGCCTGCACTATGGTCCAGAAATCCCCCCTGGCTGGATGAAGGATTTAATTTTTCTCAAAGGGTAGAGCTTCTGAGCCAGGTTATTTGGGCCTTTTTGTTTGTGTTTCTGGATGAACAGGCTGCTGTCATTGGTGAAGCCCATATTGATATGCAATCAACGTCTTGTGGACTCCCCTGCACATTGGCCCCAACAATGCTTCATCAATATCCCTACCCTTGTCCCTTTCCCATTTAGATCTGCGGTTTTCCGTACTGTTTCCCCTCGCCTTCCCCAAAATTCCATAAAAAGAGCAGAGATTAGACATATTTACTACGCTACATGTGTCCAAGACGGATTCGAGAATAGTCCATTCCCGCTGTACCTTGTCCTTCCATTTCGCTGGCATCTCAGCTCCTTTCAGTTGTAAGTAATGAAACGCAGAGAGTTTACTCATCCCCAATGCCATCTCCAACTCCTGTAACAAAATATATTTCCCCTTAACCCACAGTTGTGCCACTCTTTACAAACCTGCTTCGTACAACTCCTGAAATCACAGCTGGTCAGACAACTCATCTCTCACTGGTGGCACCCATAGATGGCTCAAAGGAGATAGCCATGACGTAACACCTTTTATCCCCGGACACTGTCTCCAAATGTCCCTTAGCACTGCCAAGGTCCTTTGTTCTCAGACCTGTCTTTTCTCCCTTGGAGAGCATATGCATTCTCCTGCTGTAACCGGTCTCAACATCAAATTCTCTTGGAAAACCTGTTGCTTTTGAGAGTCTATCCTCAAGTGAAGTAGAAATACCCTCATCTGTGCCGCCCTATAATACCCAGATCTGGGAGACAAACGCCTCCCTGTTCCTTAGGCAATATTCATTTGGTATAAGCCACCCTCTGCGTTTTCCCCAGCCATCGAAAACCTAGCTTCTTCTCTTTGCCTCCTTAAACATCTGTTCAGGTATCCTGATTGGCAGCATTTGTAAAAGGAAGGAAGTTCATGTTCAGGGCATTAAGCCTCCCCATCAAGCAAATAGACTCTCAAGAAAATAGTTGCAAGCCAAACCGTCTAGAAACATTCCCATTTACTGTCGCCCACGCAACCGTGGCTGCATCAATTGCCCTTATCCCATACTTCTCCAGAACAGCATACATAAACTCTCACCCCACTCTATTGAACATCTCTGCATCTAAGGCCAATACGACTGGGTGTCCCCTCTTCCCTTTTGCCCAATTTGTAACATTGTCTTATGCAGCATATTCTTCGCCCTGGTATGAATCCCACCGGATACTAGTGAACCATTAACAACATGACCCGTTTGAATGTTGTAACGTCCTCATGAAAATGTCGGCCTGTACAATGCACACATTTTTGTGTCCTTCCTTGTATTAGGGAGAACTGCAATCAACACTTGACTGAATGTGGGGGGCGGGGGGTATGTTAGGGAGAATTCTCTTATAAGGCTAATTCCTCAAACCTAGTGAGTCCACCAGCAGCTTTGCTGGATTTTTTTTTCTCCTGCTAAGAGTGAGACTCTTTCCTTCCCACTCTTAGGCATGATTTGAGGTATGTCTTTGACTTGTATGGGGCTATGGGGTCTTTTACTCCATAGGGTATCATCTGTTTTGGTATATGTGTTACACAGTACCCTCAGTGCTGTAACACAGGGGTGTCATAGTGACCCCCAAACATAGACTCCATACCCTGGACTGATTACTGTCTCCCAGGGCATGTAAAGTCACCATTTGGCTTTATTAGTCCAAAATTGTGAACCGAACCAGTACAAAGCATCATATTGTGGAAGTACTGGAAGGGGTTAATTAGATTACCCCTGGGTCTGTTTCCAAGGGGGCACTGCCCAGTCCCCCCTTGTCGAGTTTCTGGCTGGTGGCAGTGGTTACCACACAAAATATTCCACCGGGATTTTCCCTTTCATTTTAAACACACCACTTTTTTGGTGTATTGTAAAGATACCGCCGGTTTATTTAATTAATATAAAATCACCGGTTGGGTCTTTTTGCCAGAACTCTTTCGCAAAATGGCGTACATGTCCGTCACTGTAACTCCAACCAAGGTCGGGCCCTTTGTTCCACTTTTTGGCGGGCTTCTCCACAGAAGCCCTCCAGCTGGTGCCACTCTGTCTGGGATTCAGAGGATGTGTGGGTGGGGGAATTGGCACCCTGGACTGTGTTGCCTTAGCAACCCAAGTCGCACTATGTCTTGATTGGGCCAGTGGTGAGCAGCCTGGCTCACCACTTAGCATGTATGAGTGACAGATAGGCTTCTTTGAATGGGGGTTTTTCTGCATAAAAGCAGTGCTTCTGGGACTGGAACTTCAGAAGTAGCAAATATATAGTCAATGTTCATTCACAAAGAAACATTAAGGAAAGAAGCAAAAAGTGCATCAATAGGTCACAGCAAATTTGAAGAAATGGTGGAATCCAATTCAAGTGGCGACGCGTTTCGAGGATACTATCCTCTTCTTCATAAGGCCAAAATTGAATTCTTAATGTAAAAAGATAAAAAAAGGGACATTTTTACAAAATTGTCATTGTTAGCTTAACATAGGCTATTATGCATGTGCTGTACATTCAAGTGTCATCAGGTAACCTATCTGTCATTTTTGTATGTCATATATTAGACAAAAGAACATCAATTTAGTTTACCCTGTACTGGGTGGGCACATTGACTCATGATTCAAGGTTAAGTGGTGCTGGTTAGATTTTATAGCGTTAATCTGTTCATGTCCACAATGGGGATTCGCTCAAGACGGCGATTTGACAGACAAGCAACATGAACACCCAGTGACTAGAAGAGTTTCAAGGTGAGTGTGTCTGTCCTAAAGATCCATATAGCCCACAATAAGGACAGTGAAGGATAGTTATGGAAAAGTCTAATTACCAACAAAGGCAGTGTATTCCAAACTCAAGGTGCAGAAAAGATCGAGAATGGTGATTCAGGTAGTGTGATTAACCTCCGCGGGTAAGATCCTCCAACCGGAGACCGTTTAATTTCTGTAGCGACAGGAGACATAAAAGACGATAGATGGTATGTAAGTAGGAACAAGATGATGAACAGTAGAAGTGGAACGGCTAGTGCATATCCAAAAGGTATACCTGAAGAATGAATGTAGACAGTGGATTGGTCCCTAATAATGGGAATAGTGAGAGACGGACAGTCTCAGATTCAGCCACTCGCAAGGCAGCGTTGCTTCAGAAGAACAGCCTGTTATAAGTAGACTGGTCTGCAAGTACAAAAAATATCAGGGGCGTACATTAACAACCTTGTATATAAAGTACAACGATTATCTGAGATAACTTCTGGAAGTCGGTAAATAAAATACCTTGTGAATATGTCCTCAAAAAAATGATGTAGCACAAACTGTCACGCTCCACGACCTGAGTATAAAGATGTTCGGTCAGACGGTCCGGCGGCTGTAAATGCGCCGATCAGATTATGTACACATTCGGACGTTAAGCAGCTAAGTGAGAAAACTCACAATATGCACGTATTAAACCCTGCAAGAATGAAACAATAGGTTAACCCCGCTAACGGGTCAGATCTGTGATGGATGTACTATCCCGGGGAGGCGATAGTGTAGTACTGCTAGCGCTTACCTTCATCGAGGGGGACCGATCAGAACAGCAGCTGCTGTGAGGTTAAGCGTCTTTCCTTTGCAACTATGGAGACGGCGCGAGTTCTAAGATGTCTGATAACAGATAAATGGCGATAGAAAAGGGACTGTAGATTGTGTCCTCCAACGTATTCCTCATCTTTGATGTATTCCATCCAGCTTCAGCTGATTCGGAAAAAAATTTCGGCAGAGGGCGCCGTGCGTCGATGTCGAGTTGATGGTCCCTCGAAGGCCTCCATCGAGGGTGACTTCATTGGGTGTATAAGTAGCACGCGCGGCGCCCGTTGGCCTCATTTCTGTTTTTCTGCAGTGTACATTGCTTCGGTGATTCGGCGCGCCTCGTGTTCGGTGAAGAAGAATAAATAACGAAATATGTCTTCGTCATCGACGCCGACCACGACCCCGAAATCGGGTTTCAAAAAATGCAGAAATATCGATTACCGATCTGCACCGAGAGTGCTTATGATGCCTTGGAGAAGGCCACGACATGGAGGCCTGTATGAAGTGTCAAGCGATGACGGGGAAAGCCTTGCGGGAGAGGAGGGGGAAAACTGCAGGTAGGTTATAAGTCCGACCGAAAAGCTTCTAGCGTCAAGTCGAAGTCCCGTGAGGAGAAATCTCCTTGACGCAAAAGGCATCGGTCTAGGACCCGAAGCAATTCCCATCGCTCGTCGTCTTTGATTAAAAAATCAAAGAAACAACGCCACAGATCCCCCTCCACTTCGTCTTCGGATGAATCCCCAAAAAGGATGAAATGTCCCACAAAACATTCATCATCCGAAGAATGGGAAGCATTTAGAGTAAAAATTATGGAGGTGTTCGAGAAAGCAAAGCCTCGGCCCGCGCCTTCCACGGAAGCCGGCCGGGGGCGTTAGCGCTCCGACACTCGCGTGCCCTCGAACCTGGGTGATCGAAGGAGGAAGGATAGAGAACCTTCTAGGACGTCGAGCGAAAAAGATCGGTCGAGTCGACCGCTTGAGGTCACTGACGCCGTTCGAGACTGAACATACCTCAAAGGGCAAGTCTTCGAAGAGTGCCTCGACGCCGATGCCGTCGAAGTCGGGTACTAAGTCAATGTTATTGACGCCTTTGTCGACGCCCTCGACGCCGAAACTTCCCGCTTGACAAGATCAGCTAGGAAGAGAGAAAGAAACGGTTAAAACACCTTGGTTGCATTCAGGACCCATTAGCACTCCTCTACCTCCTCCAGAGAAGGTTTTCAAGCCTCTGCCTAGGAAGGAGTTTTTCAAACCCCTGACCTCAATTTTTGAGGAACAAGAAAGATCTGATGAGGAAAATGTACCTTTTTGGGCTTGAAATGGGTACTCCAAATGTTCCTGAATGCCTGATTTCAGAAGAAAGCAGAATGAAGGATTTGGTTGAATCATTGCACAATGCAAGTGGTATTGATACGTCCCCAGAAAATGAATTTGGTAGACCGGAGCCAGGTGAACATGCCAATCCATCATACTGTCAGTTAATGACTAAGGTAGTAGATTATTTGGGCTGGGCCAGGCCTACAGCCCAATTTGTCCAAGATGATTTTACAGACATACTGGACCATGGTCCTACTGAAGACCCAATTCTACCTTTCCATGTGGCCTTACAAAATAGGGTGGCCAAAGATTGGGAGACGCCGTATTCTATTCCTCCAGTGAAAAAATCCCTTACTTCAAAATACCGCCCTGCCAGTAGCAACCCCGGCTATCTGTCTAAACATCCCACTCCCGAAAGTTTAGTCATACAGGCAGCCACAGCTTCTAACAAACTTGCGTACCCGTCTATCCCTCCAGACGGGGACGATAAGCGTGTGGATGGCTGGGCACGGAAGGTATTTTCAGCTGGGAGCACAGCATTAAAATCAGCCAACTCCACTTGTGTCTTGGCAAAGTTTTCGTACACTCTTTGGGAGTTTATTGCAATGGCGGTGGAGCACATACCAGAAGGGGAAGAAAGGGAAGGATTCCTAGCCATTGTTGGAGATGGAAACAAAGCTATGCAGGAATCCCTTGAATCTGGTTTGGACATTGTTGATAGTGTGAGCAGGTCCATGGCCACTAGCACAGTAATGCGTAGATTTGCATGGTTCGGAAGTCGGGTTTTGCACCAGACTTACAGAACTGTCTTCTGAACATGTCCTTTGACGGGTCTCAGCTTTTTGGCAGCAAGACTGACGAGAGCCTTGAGAGGTTGCAGACCTCAAAGGCAGCTGCCAAGTTGTTGGGAGCTGCCATCAGGCAACCTCAGCCCTTTCGTGCGACAAATCAATCTTGGAGGGGGCGATCCTATCGTTACTACTCCTCATATGGAAGAACGAGAGGAATGGCCAGTCAAAGGGGCCAAAGAAAGGCCACTCGCGGTGGACGAGCAAAACGTGCAAAGCCAGCTCCAGCTACAGCCTCTTTGCCATCAGCGGCTGGAGCAACCGCCACAAAACCACTTATCACAAAACACCTGTAGAAGGCAGGCTGTCACAGCATCTGCAAGAATGGCAAAGCCATTACTTCAGATGTTTGGGCTCTAGAAATAATAGCCCATGGTTACTGCCTTCCTTTTCTAATGCAACCTCAAAGCAATCCACCATGGAAGACACCCTTTGAAGTTTTCGGACTCGCTCCTACAGCAGGAAGTTCTAACCCTGCTGGAGAAAGGTGCTATAGAACCGTTACCTGCAGCGGAGAGGAACATGGGATGGACTCCCCATATTTTTTGATCCCCAAAAAGGACAGAGGACTGAGACCCATCCTGGACTTAAGAAACTTGAACAAGTTCCTCAGGAAGGACAAGTTCAAGATGTTCACTCTTTCTCAGATCCTTCAGGCCCTTCAGCTTCAGGACTGGTTGGTGTCATTGGACCTCCAGAATGCTTATTTTCATGTGCCGATTCATCTCAAGCACAGACAATACCTGAGGTTCGTGGTTGGCGACTCTCATTAGTTTTGAGTCCTTCCATTCGGATTGACCTCCGCCCCAAGGGTCTTCACCAAATTGATGGTAGTAGTGGCAGCACACCTCAGGAGAGGGGGGGATTCATGTCTGCCCCTATCTGGATGAATGGTTGATCAGAGCACGATCTGCCGAACAGGCACTGGATCACCTGAAAGTCACCTGCCATTTCCTCCACAGTCTTGGCTTCTCCCTCAATTTCAAGAAGTCACAAATGACACATTCTCAATGGCTCCAATATATAGGAGCTGTGTTAGACACATCCCTGGGAAAGAGCTCGACTCCCAGATCGAGGGCTCAAGACTTCTTCAGATGGTTTCCAAATTCCAAAATGCCCAAAATATTCAGGCTTACGACTTCTTAAGGTTGCTCGGCCTCATGGCATCCTGCATCTTTCTGGTGCCAGAGGCACGCCTGAGAATGAGATCCCTTCAATGGGCTCTAAAGACTCGATGGTCCCAGTTCTCAGGTCGAATGACAGATCTTCTCCAGATTCCGAACAAGGTTCGTCAGGATCTTCTATGGTGGGCTTGTTCAGAGAAATTCTGAAAGGAGAACCCTTTTGGCAACCATGGCAGGAGATTACAGTAGTGATGGACGCCTCACTCAAGGGGTGGGGAGCTCATGCCAACGATCTGACAATCAGGGGTCGTTGGTCTCCATCGGCGTCCAAACTACACATCAACTTTCTGGAGCTGAAGGCAATCAGACTAGCGCTGAAGGCTTTCCTGCCATCTGACAGAGGGAAGAATATCCTGATAATGACAGACAACACAGTGGCCATGCATTATCTAAACAAAAGAGGTGGTATAGGGTCACTACCTCTGTGTAGAGAGGCAATGCAACTCTGGTATTGGGCAATTCAAGAAGGAATCTCTTTAACGGCAGTTTACCTAGCCGGAGAAGAGAATATGACGGCAGATGCTCTGAGCAGACAGAGCAGTGTCCCACGAAAGGGAACTGGCTCAGGAAGTCATTCTAGAGATCTTCACCCTTTGGGGAACCCCTCAGGTAGACCTATTTGCGACCGGTATCAACCGAAAGGTATTGCTCAAGGGAATTTCCCCCGAATGGATCCCTGGAGGACGCTTTTGTGGTGGAGTGGACTTTCCCACTATTGTATGCGTTCCCTCCGATTCCCGTCATTCCTCAGGTCATCAAGAGACTGAGACGGTTCCGGAGCCGCATGATCCTAATTGCCCCGGATTGGGCCAGGAGAACGTGGTACCCGGACCTTCTAGACATGTCCATCTGTCCTCCAGTACGTCTTCCTCAGAGAGAGAACCTTCTCTCTCAAATGGAGGGTCAGGTTCTCCATCTAGAGGTCAAAACGCTCAACCTTCATGCTTGGTATCTGAAAGGCTGAGATACAGGGATTGGAACCTTTCAGATGATGTTATGGAGGTGTTGCTTTCGGCAAGAAGACCAGCAACAAAGTCTCTATACCGTTGCCGTTGGAAAAGGTTTTGCAACTGGTGCAGAGAAAAGAATGTCGATCCTTTTCTATGTTCTATTCCGGAAGTACTATCTTTTCTTCTGACCCTAGCACATAGAGGTCTGAATGTTGCAACCATTAAAGGTTATCTTGCGGCGCTTTCCATCTTCAAGCGCTCGTCAGAAGAATGCTCCTACTTCAAAATTCCTTTGATAGTACAATTCTTAAAAGGACTCACTAATGTGTTTCCTCCTCACCCATTTCAAGTACCGATTTGGGATCTCAATTTGGTCCTAAAATTCTTAATGTGTGCTCCTTTTGAGCCTTTGCACATGTGTCCATTAAGATTACTAACATGGAAAACTGCTTTCCTAGTTGCTTTAACATCTGCAAGAAGAGTGAGCGAATTGCAGGCACTGTCTTCTGGGCCACCCTATACTGTGTTCCATAAGGACAGAGTTGTGTTGAAGGTTAAACCCTAATTTTTACCAAAAGTGGTATCTGAGTTTCACTTAAATCAAAAAACTGTGTTACATGCTTTCTATCCTCCACCCCATCCTAGTAAGGAGGAGGAAAGATTACACAGGTTGGATCCAAAAAGAGCTTTAAGCTTTTAGATCTCTAGGCTTTCTAGGCTTAGATTGGACAACCAACTGTTTATTGGTTACACAGGAAAAAGATTGGGTCAGTCAGTAACAAAACAGACAATATCACGCTGGATTGTGCTTTGCATTTCGGAATGCTACAGACTGGCGGGAAAAGACCCACCAGAAGGTTTAAGGGCTCATTCCACCAGGGGCATCGCTTCGTCTACAGCCCTGCAAAGAGGTGTTCCTATAAGGTCCATTTGTGAAGCAGCGACTTGGTCATCGCTGCATACTTTTTCAAAATTCTACAACCTAGATGCTTCCCAATCTAAGGAGCTAAATTTAGGTAGAGCAGTCCTATACTCAGCCATCCGAAGATATTTAAAACAAAAAAATAATAATAATCTAATCCCTCCTCCATAAGAATTATCCTTACTGCTTTGGGAGTCTATCAAAGATGAGGAATACATTGGAGGACACAATCCACTCGAAGAACAAGTTATTTACCAACTGGTAACGTTCTTTCGATTGGATGTTCCTCCAACGTATTCCTCATCGCCTTTCCAGGCTGTTGCCACGCCAACTCTCGCAAGGCAAAATACCTGTCTACCGGCACAGTCTGCACAGTGGAAAATTGATAATGAAAGGGGGAAAAACAGAACTGAGGCCAATGGGCGCCGCCTGTGCTACTTATACACCCGAAGACGTCACCCTCGACGGAGGCCTTCGAGGGACCATTGACTCGACGACATCAACGCACGGAGCCCTCTGGCGAAAGAAATTTCCGAAGCAGCTGAAGCTGGATGGAATACATCAAAGATGAGGAATACGTTGGAGGAACAGCCAATCGAAAGAAGGTTACCAGTTGGTAAGTAACTTGTTCTTCTCCATCAGGTCTAATTATGTTAGTCCATGTGTCTCCTTGCCCTGCTACATCATCTATAGTTCTAACCTGTTTCCACAAGTTAACAGGCAGAAGCACAGGAAATAACAGATCAATATCACTTAGCGTGAATACTGAGGACTGCAAAACAGACTCTATTTCTTTGTAGAGCCCTGTCGAGTTCTTCCTAATGTCAGGGATAGATTGTCTAATGGTGTTCACTTCCTGTCTCGAGAACGGGACATGAACAAACTGTGACACATAGTGTGCAGGAATTTCATAGGCTTGCGCACCCGTTCCGACATTCGCTGGAACCTCGACTTTTGGGACAAGTGTCGGAGGAACCTCTCTCATAGGCAACTGAGAAGTAGGTAACTCTGAACGCTTACTAAGTAGCAGAGCCTAATCGAGTGCTAAAGCATCCGAAGAAGTGTCAAACGAAAAAGTTCTCTTGTAAATAGTCAATAACTCTGCAGGACAACAAATCTTTCTTTTTACACACTCATCCTGCAGGTATTCTACCATTACCTTTATCACTTTCCTCTGCATTTCTGGCGTATACTGATTATACGTGTCATATACTTCAACGGGAGTTATCGATGCGTCTGAAATCCATCTAATCGCGTCTTTCGTGCAAATTCGCGTTTCCTCAGATATCGATTTGCGACAAGGAAGGAACCGTTTCTGCACATACATAATGTCCAAACTATCCATCTTTGTCTTCATTCTGTAATCTTTCCAACTCCTTTCTATACTCAAATACCCTCTCAACATGCTCTTGTACTTTCTCTGCAGTATCTCTAGAGAATGCTAAAGTATTTTGATCCCTCAACCCTTGTGGGAGATCTGTATCGTTTAACCTGTCCCACATTACACCCAAATGAATTCCTAATCCCTCAATAAAAACCTTTTTCTCAGGAAAATTGTCCATATTAGAAAGTGTGGCAAAAATATTAGCTTAATCACCCTTCTCCATGCAATGCCTAGACCATGCAGTCAACTCAAGTTTCTTCTCTGGAGGTTGACAACCCTCGATCCTGCTCCCCGATCTACTACAAGCGGTGTAGAACCACTCGGAAGAGGGAGAGTAGGCATATTTTGAAAGTCAGGTACAGCAGGCAAAAGCAGAGGAGCAGGTAGAGGAGCAACGACAAAAGGAGGACCAACAACTGGAGGAAGAGGAGCAGCTAGAGGAACGATAAGAGGAGCAATAGGAGCAGGAGGAGGCAAAGCAGCAGGAAGAGGAACATACGGAGATGGCGCAGTGGCACCAGGCCTTCGTTCACCAATTTATCAATAAAATAGTCGGAAACATGTGGAAGGATAGATTTTCTGGATACCAAGTGAGAAAGCCCTATCCATATTCCTAGCTGACTCGGACTGTTTATATTTGTCATATAACAATGCTTTTTCGGCGTTCGTCTTATGATGGCGTGCATGCTTTTCTCTACTCTTAAGCTGCTGTAAAGCTTCTTTCTTCCAATTTTGTAATACATCAAATGCTGCAGGTCTAGCCTTTTTCTTTAATGTTATAGATTCTAAATACTCAATACGAGGGATTTCAAAACTACCATTGATTGGCCACTGAAGTTCGGAAGCATGTCTACTTTGTCTGTGCCAAATATCATTAAATACTAAACTACCAATGCCGTGCTTACAGTACATAGTAAACGCCGGCGACCACTCCATTGGCGCCGGTCGGCCAAATTCCAAAGATTGTCTGTCACTGCGGAATAACGCCAAGAAGCAGGCAGACAATTTCCCTGGCATATCAGAATACTGGTGTTACCTGGTCAGTAATTGAACTCGCGTGTGCAATGCACCAAAACAAATTATCAGGATACTTAATCGGGTCACGACTCACATGATCAAATCCTAAGGAGGTCCGATCGGATTTCGGTTTTCTAACAAAGTTTACCTCGTGTTTGGTGATTTTGGCAAATCTGCCCGCCTCGATATGTGGACCCTCGTCAAGATGCCAACTCGGACCGCATGCTCACCGTCCAAGGATCGGGCCGTGCAGTGCTGCTGAGGTGTCGCTTCTCATTCAGGAAAGGGGCCCCTTTACACTGTCCGATCCCGGTCCGATAGCCGCAGCAACCTTCAACGAGCTGGCATCAATCTTGAGGGTCCCTATTCGGGCGCCATCTGTGAAAGCAAAAAGAGAATATCGAGGCCGAGTACCCCAAAAGGAAATACACCAAATGCGGGTTCAAAAAGTACACAGATCTTTATTCTACAACTGAACAGTTTTCAAAGAACAAAGCAACAGATAGTTATCAGACCCTCAGTACAACACAGCGACTACCAGCCCTGTTCGGTGTGTGCAGTGAGTGTGGCTGTACATCAGAATTTTGGCTCTTTTTATACAGTTTTGTAACATGATGTTCAGCCCCTCTGTACGTTAATAATTCCCAATCTAGGGTTCGTGCCAAGTTCACCTCTGACTCGCCCAACTATATGCATATGGATCACCTTCAGTTTACATGTTCAACAAGTCACAATAGCAACAGTATATTCTTGGATCTAACATAAGCTTTAGTACATATTTTAATACAATGCAGTCCAACAAGTGTTTCACGTTTAGTATTTACACAACATTGTGTTTAATATATGTTCACGGATTAGTATAGTTGGTACAGGTAATCCTCTTTCCAAAGGTCAACGAAGGACAAGGTCTCATTACATGTCCCTAACATTTGGCCTGCGGGCAGTTTAAGCATTAACTCATATGTGGAGGTCAAGACGACCATGCTACAAGCAGAACAACACTGTCCACCATCTTAGAACACAGGGTGACTTTGGAGTGAGAATCAAAATGGCGGATGAACCTAAAATGACGGCCAAGACTGATCTAAGGTCAGGACCTTACAACGCGGATTTCCTCGCAGAGCGACTGGGTTTAGGCCAATATATACGATCAAGAGGGTATGATATGATTTCCCGTTCGACAGACCGACTCTTCCACATCCAACTTCGGTCCTTTCTCTCCAGCACCTCTCTCTCTCTCCACACATGGTGTTCCCCAGGGCTCTTACCTCTCAACCTGGCTCTTCAATGTCTACTTGGCCCCTTTGGCCCACCTTTTCTCTACCTTCTCCTCTAACTTTCAGTGTTGACACAGACCTAGCAGGTAACTACAGACCCATTACTAACTCTCCTTTTTTGTTGAAGAGTTTGGATAGGGCCGCCCATCAACAAGTACTTGAGCATTTAACAAAATCTAATGTTCTTAACCAGTGGCAGTCTGGTTTCAGACTAGGTTTCAGCACAGAATTGACCCTTCTGGACCTGAAGTCTAATATGCGTTGCAACATAAATAAGGGCCAAGTCAAGTTACTGATGGTCTTAGACCTTTCATCCGCTTCCGACTTGGTGGAACATCCCCTCCTGGTGCGCAGACTGAAGGAAGTTGACAATTTTAGTGATGAGGCGGTGGAATGCGTTCAATCCTAGAGGGAAGATCTGTAAGAATCTAGTGGTATTGCTGGGGGGTCTCCATTTCCTTTGCCTTATGGTGTTCCTCAGGGAGTTTGCCTTTCTCCCTCATTGAATAATATTTTCACTGAACCCCTGTGTCAATAACTTGAGAGCAAGGGTTTGTTTTACCAACTATGCGGATGATACGCAGTCTATCATACACTTATCAGGTAATCACAAGGAGGATACAGTTGTCATTAATGAGATATTTGGTCTCATGCAACGGTGGATGAAGGAGATGGACTAGGTCTGAATAATGAAGGGACAGAACTTATGATTATAGGGACCTCCCCCAGGATTGCCATACTGGGAGATGTTTATTCAGAGTTCAAAATAGTGGGCTGTAAAATTACCACTAAGAAGAACGTTAAAACGCTGGGAGTCCTGTTGGATCAAAATCTTTCTATGAGAGCTCAGATTAGTAGTCTTGCGTCTACATCCTCCTATTATAGAAGGTTATCGGCCCATATACGGCCATTCCGATCTATCAAGAGTACAGGGACTATTTCTAGAGCGATCATAGGTTCAAAGATTGATGATGCAGTATTCTTCTGATGGGAGCTAACAAATGGGAAATTGCAAGACTACAGGTCATTCAGAACGGTGCTATTTGATCTGTAGTTGGCTTCAGAAAGTATGATCATGTTTTGGAAGCCAGGAGGAGCCTTCACTGACTCTGGGTCGAGGCCAGGATCCATTTTCGTTTGCTCACTAGAGTGCATAAATGCCTGGAGGCTAACTATGAAATCATCAGAAAAAAACGTAACATCAGATAATAACTCCATGTTGGATGTTCCTTGAGCCAAGCTTGTGCAAGTGGATAAGAGCACGTTTGATGTAGCTGCACCCAGTTTGTGGAATTCGATTTATGATCTTGTGGTGAAAAAAAAATCACTGGGAAAATTTAAGAAAAGGCTACATATGAGTCGGGTCCTGTTTGTTTCTCAGGCTGTTCCTAGGGCATTGTTTTTAATTGTATTATGTTGTTGTGTATTTCTTCTCCCCTTTTAGGTGTCCTCTTCTGTGTCCTTATGCCTCTGGGCCATTATTGGTTGCGCAGTATAAAAGAAAATAAAAGTTATGCAGATATCACTCAGCTCTCCTTCACGCTCCCCTCAGCCTCCTCTCCCGCTCATTCCTGATTGTCTATCCGTGATTCAGGATTGGTGCACCTCCAACGATCTCTGCCTTAATGCCAGTAAGACTGAGAGCCTTCTCATTGGGAACCTTGCTCCTGCTTTCCCTCTCTCAATCTGACCCCCCTCCTTGGGCCATCTTCCTTCTCCTTCTTGTAAAGCAAAAAACCTTGGTGTCATCTTTGACTCCATTCCCTCCTCACATCACAGACCTTGCCAAGAGATCCCACTACCAGCTGCACCTCCTCAGAGGTACTCTTCCTTTTGTCACTTTCCCCCCAGAAGCTCACTGTCTCCAGAGACCTGGTTCTCACTAGGCTTGACTACTGCAACAGCCCCTTAATCAATCTGCCTTCCTCTACTCTCTAACTAATCCTTAACAGAACTGCGAGACTTGGCCTTGGCCTCTAGCCTAGGGACTGTATCTCTCTGGCCCTGAAATCTCTCCACTGGCTCCTGGTGGCTGCAAGGATCAAGGTAGATGTCCTCTGCATCTTTCACAAGGCTTTCTGAGGCCCGGCCCACACTAGACTCAACACTTTTCAAAAACAACTTAATTCTCGAGCCTTTTGCTCAGCCACCTCAAACTCCCTAAGGGTGACACGCTTCTCCAGGCAGAGCGTGGCAGTAGATCTCTCTCCTCTGCAGATGCCTCCCTCTGGAATGGCTTCTCTGCCCCTCTCACACTTGAGCCGGACCACCTGACATTTCGGAAGCATCTCAAGACCTTCCTTTTCGTCTCTGCTTTCTGTCTTTCTCCCTGTCTGACCTTCCCTGTCTGCTGCACTGTCTGGTTGCCTGGCAATCCCTCAGTCTCTCACTGGGTACCAGTCTCCTTCACGACCAGTCACCAGTGCACTGCCTTGGGCCGACTGTGAATTTAGGGGCTATAACTGACCCCAACAGTCCCTGCCTCCTTGCACTTACCCTGGGCTGCACTGCCCTGGCTGCACTTACTCAGAGCAATGCTGCCCTGATTGCCCCCCCCTGCACTTTCCGTTATCGCACTTGCACAATCTGAATGACACAAGGCCTAATAAGATTGTTTTGTCCTCCCTCTGTTTTCCATCCCTTGTCTTGTCGCACCTAGAAACACTTGTGTACAGGCATGTTAAAAACATATCCTATCATATCATTATGTATATACTGTGTTGATTCATATCACATTGTGTTATCAGAGGGTGGTTCTTTGTAGATTATATTGTGTATCTAGCTGTCTACAATACCACTTTTGGTGTGCCTACTTTATCCACTGTACAATAATACCACAGGGAGAAATATATAGAGAAACTTGTTTCACTGTTATAGAACACCCATGAAATCATCAATAGAAGCTACTGTTAATCTGTCTGTATTGTCCAGCCTTTGTTGGCGAAGGCCTCCCGTTGCAGCAGCTCCCTTTACCATTCTCCACCTCGTGTTATGCGCTACATACAGCTGATGCTGGAGGAGGACCCCATTTCTTTAGCATGTATGCTAAGGATGTTAGCACCAAGAGCACCTAGTCAGGGATCCTGTATCAGTATCTTTATGAAAATCTTCTAAAACAAAAAGATTGTTTTGAGGGCATCACTGTTCCTAATGGAACCTCCCCGCTGATGGACCTGTTTGCTAGAGAATGGCAGGGATAGTCCTTCCTTAGGGGTGCGTCATCATACAGCAATCAAGCCTCTTGGCAGCCTTCCCATGCACCAACTCGCCATATAAGGAACAGTACTGTCTTTGGTAGTGTGTATCTCCAGCAATGGTACAAAGGATATGGGCTTTACCTTGAACTGTAACTATACATTGCATCTACCGGTCAAGTTGTTCAAAGGCCCTCTCGTAATTATAATTGGTTATTTATAACATGCTTAATACCCAGAGTTTTTAAGTGTGGATTGAACCTGTTGCTCCACATCGTCTTGCTTCCAAGGCAAGCGCGTTCCACCTGAGATATCCTCCCCTATGTAGGGGAATCGGTATACTTTATTTGTGCCACCAATGCATATTCTTGGTTACCTTCTGACTGGCCAGGGCAATGTCACATAGGGACTGTGCTGCCTGCTATTACAGTAAAAGATAGCCATTGGTCTTCTCTCTCGTGTCAAAGGCGTTATGTAATACAGGATGATGCTAGACCTTAGGTAATGGGAGATATTCTTAAAGTTATCATTGTAATGAAGGCATGATATCAAAGTAAGATCGACACAAGTGATCACAGTTCAAGGGTGTTTATTAAACTAAAAATGGGTGTGCTAAACACCTAATCTAAATCTAAGATGGGAGCAAGCTACGACCACCAAATAAGTCATAGTGGAGTCTAGTCCAATAAAAAGGGCCTATACCAAAAAAACTATTGCCAATCCTTACCGCTATGCTACAAAATAGTGTGGCATAATGTTCACAAGAAAAGAAAAGTGTTCACAAAATAAGTCAGGATGGTATTGCCAGGGTCTCCCTTCCCCACGTTTGAAATACAGGACATGGCAGGACACAGCACACTCCTGGGCCTCTGGCACGAGGTTAGTTATTTTTTCTCAATCCCCGGGAATTCTGCACCCAAGTCTTTCATGGAAAGTCTCTTGCTTCAGAGGACCTGATGTGCTATTAACAACAAAACAAAAGTTCCTTGTGATTACTCTTCACCCCTGTATCCCCCTCAGCCGGGCTCCGATCCTCCTGTCAATGTTAGCCTCACTCAATCGGGCTCAGACCAACCACTCACTCTGGACACCACTCAGTCGGGTTACCTTTGTCGTCGCAATGTTCCCAGGTGTATTACTGCTCATCCTAGTTCGCAGGCATCCCTCAGTCGGGTTCACATTTGCCTCATATACACAGTTCACTTTGCTTCCATAACGTGTCAAAGACTTTGGACTGTAAAAGCGGTTTGGCTTGTCCCTCGTATGACCACTTTGACACCTCCCGCCAGCCTCCCCTACGGCCTTTTGTAGTTTCAACAACTGAAGACTTTCGACAATGCACAGGATTTCACATAACCCGTTGCAGGACCACTTTGGTTCTCGTATTCAATACTTTCCTTTATTAAAGAGCGGGGCACTGGTTAGGGTCTTTCGAATGAGCGCCCACGTGACCCAGACCACTCTAACTTTGCCTATTTTACTCACAAAAGACCTTTTGTATACTGGTCTTCTTTCTTTATACAATCTTGCTCTTCACAACCTTGAGCCCCAACACAGTCTGGTCTGTTATCAATGCTTTTCCGACTCACCAGCTGTGCCAAACTCTGTTGGCGTCTTTTGCCCCTGGGGTCATGGTCGGTACCAAGATGGCAACCGCTTCTCCCCGCCCTGGCTATCGGTGCAGGAGGCTCCCATGTACCGCTGACATCCTTTGCACTGTTCGCCAGCTGCAATTCCCGGCCTTACGTTTTCCTTCTCAGAGGCTGAGCGGGTCTGAGTTGAAAAGGGCAAGGGCAACTCCCTCCCTGTTGTCCTTTCAGGTTCTGCCGCCTTTCTCCTCAGTTTGAACTGTCGTCCTGGAATAGCTGCTTCCTCGTGCTCAGAGTGTGCGTTTGTGGTCCGCCTTTTATCCCTAAGGGGAAGGGAAAGGGTAGTCAGGTGTGTGTAGTTATTGGCAGTTGCCCAACTCTGCCTGACCCTTTTGCTGGGACATGTCAGGGTAACAGCTCTGGTGTCTTTCACAGTGTGAGAAAGTGTTTGTGTAGGAAATGTGGGTGGAGTTTCTAAGTATCCTACGGGGTAGGATGGGGAAAATGTATCATAAGGAAGGTGGTACTGTGTCTCACCCTTCGGTGTCCCACTTCCTGAAGACCCCCTCCTTCTCCCCCGTCCAGATGATCCTCATGCACTGGTCCACCCACAGGAACTGGATCCAATAACAATGGCTGTGTCCTGGCCACCTGGATGACAGATCCCCAGGGACTAGCGGGTGAAACATCTTCAGGTTTCTCACATCATTCCCTGGGATGGCCCTTCTGGTAATTCCAGAGAAATACGCAAACTGTCACGACTGCTAGGAGCCGGTATAAGTGAAACATCACATTCCCTTGCTAATATCACTATTGAGTTGAAAGCTGTGCGTCTTGTAGCAATGGAGAACAGAGTAGTACTCCTATATGATTTTGGCAGAGAAATGAAGGGTTTGTCAGATTATCGGGAAAAAAATTCAGTTTGTTCATACCTGTCTCCTCCCTCTGTGTGTCATGCTATTAATAATCTCCAGAGTATTGTGGACCAAGCACACTTCCCTTCTGGTACATTAGATATTAGTGGATCTTTATGGTGCTTAATGACAACATTTGGATGGAAACGTGTCCGTTATTTTTGTTTTATTAGCCATTTTCCTTTTTATACATCTTTGTATTAAGCCTTGTGCCAGACATTGGCTTCATGTCTCGGACTGCAGGCAACTTCAGCATCCACCACAAATGCTTTTATTATGCAAGAGAATGTTATTAGAGGTATGCTGACCATAGATGTAACAGATCGACTTACTTACTAATATTACATTGTGATAATAGAACTTCTGTTCAAAGGGCCGGCTGTGGATAATTGTTTTTTTAAAAAAAAGTAACTGTAAGCACTCTTTAAATGTACGAACATTCAATCTTTTTATCTGGTCAATTTTGTGTACACGGTTATAGTGTGCTTGCCTTGCAAAAAAAAAAAAATGTTTTCTTTACACGTACCCATGTATTCTTAGAGCAAGCCCAAAGAGCGGAAATAGACCAGGTAGCAGCTGCATTAGCAGTAAATTAAAACCCTGACTCTGTGTTCGTATTTATCCTGGTGATTAAAGGCCTGTTATGAAGCAATGTAACACCAAGTGTATAAAGGCTGTTTGCTCTCAGGATAAAGAGAGGCACAGACGGAGCCAGTTGCTTCGTTCAAGCCCTGCTTAAGCGAATGAAGAATAAAATGACTGTGAAGCGTTAGAACTCTTCTGGGCTGGTGTCTCATTCTGCTGGTTATGGGCACAGGTGGGTATTATGAGAAGTATTGCTCACACCAGCTTGGCCCCATCAATCCACCAGCCATATTTCAAAATGTAGCCGGCTTTGTGCCCTTACGCTGTAATTGTAATATTGTTGTCTTCTCGTGATTGATCTTTAAGGAATTGTCACTAGCATACTGGGATAAGGTGTCTAGAGCGTGCTGTAGACCCAGTGTCATTCGGTCCAATAACAGTGTCATCCGCATAGCCAAGCCATGCAGTGGGGTTGCCCCCCAGGTGCGGTGGAACATTTTGATGCTGTGAAAGGGCTGCCAACCTATTAGCTACATATAGATAGATTGAACAGCAGGGGTACAAATACGCACCACTGCTTTAAGGCCCCCTATTAGTGGGAACCACAACAGTAACTGAGCCTTCTTGAGCGGTCCGGTCTATGACATAAATTTCCGTATATAGGAGTCAGATGTAATGAGTAGTTGTGCGTCTATGACCCAGGCAGTTAATTTATCCCAGAGACAATTGTGGATAACTGAGTCAAAGGTGACTGAGTAGTCAACGAAGCAGATGTAGAGTGCTCCCTCTAATTTCTTTGGGCATAGTGTTCCAGAGGTTAACAATGGGTCTAATTTCTGTCGCAGACATCAGCCGGTAAGACATGTAAGGCCCACGTAGCTTGAATTGAAGTGCATCCTTTTTGAAAAGCCCAATTGTTGAGGGGTGAGGAGGAGAGTGGTTTCAACCCATTTTTCTAAAACTTTTGAGAATAGTAGCAAAAATGTTGCTACTAGAGTCCAACATGGCGAGTAAGCGGTAATTAAAATAATCCTTATGTGATCCCTTTTTAAAAACTGGAATAAGGATCGAATACCACCAACTGTCAGGAGTTACTCTGCCATGTAGGTGTTAGTGTCTTATGTGATGTTGGGCTGGGTTATGCATGCTAGTTATTGTCCATAAGGGATCCAGAGTCGTGGGTGCCCGTAGCTGTAAGACTATCAGATGTCTTGGTGTGTGCTTGTGATGTTGACGGTTTTGTGCGGTTCACTCTAGGTGTGCTTCCAGCATCTCAGAGATGGTGGATGTGAACATATAATTGATTCTTGGTGTGTTTGTGTAGTGTTGCTAGCCCAATGTCTGGTGTAGTGGCGTAGGTTATGTTGGAGGAGCAGGAAGGGGAGGTGGGTAAGTAAGTCGGTCGTTTTTTCTGAGCCTTTGATGTGATTCTTTGGTTGCTGCTTGATGGTATCTACCCATGTTCTTGGTTGATGTTCGTTGGCCCATCTCGCCTCCTCTCTAGTTGTTTCTCTGTGATGTTATTGCTATCGATGTGCCTTTTCGGTTGTCATTGTCTAATGAATAACAAGGTTTTGAGTCGTTTCCTGAAGGTGAAGTAGTCTTCTATGGTTCTAATTTCTTTGGGCATAGTGTTCCAGAGGTTAACAATGGGTCTAATTTTGTTTGGGCATGGTGTTCCAGAGGTTAGCAATTAGACGTGAAAATGCTATTCTGCCGAATTTACTTTTTTCATAATGTTTTGTCTCTATTTGCAGGTCGTTGCTGGATCTTGGGTGCCTTCTTGGGTGATACCAGCTAATCTGGTCTTGGATGAATTCAGCTTCTTGTCTGTGTAAGGCTTTGTGGGCGATGCAGAGTGCTTTTGAATTTAATGCATTTTTTTTACTGGTTACCAGTCCAGGCTTTTCATTGCTGGAGTGATGTTGTCTCTTCTGTTTAGTCTTAATGGGATCTTGGCTGCTGTATTTTGCACCGTTTGGATTTTCTTGGTGAGTCTTTCCAGCATTCCTCGGTAGAGGCTGTTTGAGTAGTCAATTCTTGTGAGTATCAGGGATATGATTGGGAAGGTTCTGTGAGGGAAGGATAGGTAGGGGAGTAATCCTCTAGTAGTCTTAGGAGGAAGAATCATTTTTTGGTGATTGCTTTGACTTGCGGTTCCATTGATAGTCTGCTGTCCATGATTATACCTAGGTTATTTACTACATCGGTAATCTCTGGTTGTGTTTCCATGCCGGCCAGTCCAGTTGTGGGTTCCCTCCGTCGAATCTTGTGGGTGAGAGCATTATCTCTGTTTTTGCCAGGGTCAGTTTAAGGTTTTTGTTGTCATTCAATTGTAGTTGTAATTCTGTTCCTCTCATTGGTCTGAAGCCAACTTGTGACCGGTCGAGTATTCTGTTTGTTTCGACTTATTTAAGTAGGTTCTTGTCAGTGGCGTGGCTTGGAGCCGGCGCACAAGACGGCCCCTCACTAGCTCCCGTCCCTGATCCGACGACCCAAGGAGATATGGCAGCAGAAAGTATGTGGTTTTGCCTGGAAACGCTCACCAGGATAGGAGAAAGTGCTGCTCCCAGCTGGCTGGAACAAATTAGCCCCTAAATGCCAGATCGCTGAAAATGTGGCCTCGGCAGCAAGTCGCGGTGCGATCCGGCGAAAAACCAAGATGGCAGCCAGGGTTCGCGCACTGCGTGCTCCGGACAACTGAGATCCTAGGAGTATCACTACTCCATGGTGACCTGCTACAGAATCCCCCCCGGAATGGCTCCATATATGCTGCAGTGGCTTCTGCGCTCTGCCGGGTAGGATGACGTGCCCACATCAGGAACCATAACAGAGGAGCTCCTCTGGGACAGACGGCGACAACACCATGCCGTACAGATGGCGCAACCACCACAATATGGGGGAGGACAACTCAAACGATAAGTAAGCAGCTTCTGGTTCCGACGCACAGGCAGCCCACTGGAGGCGGCACCGTCTATCCTTGCAGAACCTCCCCAACGCCATTGCCCAGCAGGCTAAGGAGGTGCATTTGCCACGCCATGAGCCAGATGACGCTCCACCCCAAGAGCCCATGAGGAAGCTGGGTCTTGGGACCTGCGCAGCAAAAAGGTAAACCCTCAATCCACCCACGCTTCAGGGGGACTGCCCACACCCCGTAATTGCAGTATAGGTGCGGGCCTACAATGTGGGGCACCCACTGAGGATCTGAGTGACTGGGACACCAGCCAGTACCCACGTGGTACGTCCCAAATGAATGTAGACTAGCAGCACACTAAGATCCAGCCGTGGCCTTAACAGGTCTCCATCTATTTGGCCGGCACAAGACAGGAATACGCAGGGTAAGCAAGTACACAGAGTGCAACGCTGCTGTTGGACCCACCCAACCTACCTCATCACAAGGTGCTCATGGCCTGAGTGAAAAATGCTCTTAACTGCACAGAGCCACATGATTAAAGGGCCTCCTCTCTGAGCTCCAAGGGCAGAGATAGCCAAAAAAAAAAGGAAAAAAAAAAAGTGGACATCATTACGCTGCTCTTGGCGCCCATCGGAGATAAAGGGAGAAAAGGGGAGCGAATGCAATGTCACAGACTCTGAGATGCCCCCCCCTCCCGCGGCTAACCCAAGGGGTCACTAAGACAGACCTGCATGTCCTCCTAGCAGCCATGACGAAGGAATGCCGGAGAGGCACGGAAGAGCTCATAAAGAGAATCTCGGGCTTAGACAAACTAATGGACGAGGTGGAAAGCAGAACAGCAGAGATAAGAGTGAACGCTTTGCGAACAATCCTACGAAATTGGTTAGGGAGCAGACAGAATCAACGTGCTGGAGGCCAGATGTGAAGCGCTGGAAACTAAGCAAGAGGACTCCGAAAACCGCTCTCGCCATAATAACATTCGTCTATGCGGAATCCCAACCTCCATTATGGAAGCAGAGCTGGGCAACTTCACCCAGGACCTCTTCAGGTTTATCCTGACTCTCCAAGATAGGGGACGCAGAGCTGGACAGAGTGCATCTAACCAGGGCTAGACGAGCACCAACTGCGCCACCCACTCCACCAGACGTTCTGGCAAGATTTGACTTCTACAGGGTCAAGGAGGAGATAATGCAGGAAGCCTGTAATTCCGCCTGCATACAATTCCGAGACACCTCAGTCTCCCTATATCGGTACCTCGCAGCATCCACATTGCTGAAAAGGAAACCTTAAAACCACTAACGGAATGGCTGTGAGACAAAAAGATGCTCTACCGCTGGGGCTTCCCTACTGCACTGTTGTTCAACCTAGAGGGTAAGCAATGGCAAATCCGCGCAGTGAAGGAGGCGGAAAAGCTACTGAACCCGGCAGGAGTAAACAACAATGACAGGGATGGTACGGCACCCAAAGAGGACCCATCGAAGGAGGTGCGCAGCCCAGGACGCAGTTGGACAGGAGAAGGTGGATTACCCCGCACAAAGGGGAAAGAAAGGTGCCAGGCTTTGAGAGGGAACAATCCGCCGACAAGGAAGAACTACCGAATATGAACTCTTGCAGGCACCCCAGGTGCTTCTGACTGAACAGTGGCAGCACACACCCTGTAAATGGACAGATGGATCTCTGGAAGGGAGAACTAACGCACCTAATGAAGGAACAGAGTCAACAGGGGCTGAGAGTGAGGAATGCGTCGGAGACTGAAAGCTGTAACTACAAACAGCACTACTGAAGCGACCGTTGTGTTTTCATGTATTAATCAATGGGTCGGTTGTCCATAAAATGTTGGTCGTCGGGATCGCTGCCGGTTGCCCCGAGCATTGTGGGCCGGTCGCAGAGACTCGGCATTCAGGGAGTGGAGGGGATGGCAAAGGTTTTCGGGGTTATTCTAGTTGGCAGGGGGGCCTTCATTTTCCATGGAAATGAAAATTGGTGGAGCGTAGATTAACAGAACCAGTTTAGCCTGCCTGCAGGAAACACACCTCCTAGTGAAAGATGAGGAATTCATTCACTTGGGGCGATTCAACAAATGCTAATTCGCTACTCCGGGGGAGAAGAAGAGGAGGGGGGCACTGCTTTTTAGCCAGGAAGTACCAATGACGCAGGTTACGCTGAAACAAGACCCAATGGGGAGATTCTTACTAGTTAAGGGTTACCTACTGGAGCAAGCACTAACCTTAGCCTCTATCTATTGCCCAAATAGTTGCCAAGACCCTTTTCTCCTCACCATCCTACCAGACATAGTCACATTCATGGAAGGCCGCCTCCTTATATGAGGGGACTTCAACCTGGTCTCTAACCCAAATGGTGACACAACCCTACCACCATCAAGAAAGGATTTTTTGCGGGCATTAGGATTCGCAGATTGTTTAGGGAAACTTGGTCCATGGATGTTTGGTGATTCTCCAGTGAGGGAGCACGTGACAATACATTTTACTCCCACGTCTGTAAAAGCCTCTCCAGAATAGATTTAATCTGAATGTCCAGTGAGCTATTCCCCTGCCTGGAAGAAGTTCAGATACATCCGAGGGGGATATCTGATCACGCCCCAGTACGCGTATGCGGATTCCCAAAGCCACCACAATCTCACTGGAAGATGCAATACTCACTATTGCAGGATGCAGTAATCAAAGAGGAAATATCCTACGCACTCACTTATTACTTGGGAGAAAAATCCTCGGTGGGATGCTCGGAAGCAGTAATCTGGGAAGCCATGAAGCCAGTAATCGGGGGAGTTCTAATGGTGTGCCACAACACAAAAAAGGGTGGGACAACTGTAGTAAGCTAAGCTAGAGGAGAGGGTAGCGGCCATGGAAGGGGCACATAAAAGGAACCAATCTGTAAAGACCGCTAGAGAGCTCAAAATGGCAAAAGCCGCCCTGGAAATGCATCTGGTAGACAGATCTGCCAGAGCACTGGCATACACCAAACAGTTCTATTACATAAACGGCAATAAGGCGAATAGGCTATTAGTATAAAAATTAAAGTTCACACCCAAAATAATAATTCCACACTGAGAGGCAAAGACTGGTCTTTACTGTCCTCGGAGGACGACAAAAGGAGTGCAATGATGCATTATAGCGAGGAAATGACAGGGAACCCAATTTGAAGAGCTGTTGCAAGCCAACTATCGACTTTCATCCTCCAGAAATATACCTGTTAGCGGGATGACGCATTGAGTGTCATCCGCATAATTAGTAAAAGCCACACAATTTTTCTCGAAGGTTAAAAAAGGAACAGTAAAGACATTGTGGTACACTGTATGCTAAAAGCACTAGTATAGCTTCAGTGTCCTTACTGCACACTCTACACCATCTATCACTCAGGAAAGAGGTGATCCAGAGAGCAGTATTATCTGAGAAGTGAGCCGCTTCCTTCAAGCTAGTGACCAATAAAGCATGTTCCACCAGGTTGAAAGCTGCGAACAGATCCAACAGCATGAGCAAGGTGGTTTGAACTTTATCCATGAAGCCTAGTAACCTAGATTTAAGGTCCAGTAATGCAGTTTCCGTTCCATGACCCTGCCTAAAACCTGACTGCCTTTTATTTAAAATCTGAATGTAAGCCATGTGATCTAACATTTTTAAAAGAAATGGAGTGTTGGATATAGGCCGGTAATTGGCTGCCGCATTGGGGCACAGTCCAGGTTTCTTTAATAATGGGGTGATCCAGGCATTCTTAAGCCCCCCCCGACACATGATTTTCTGCAAAGGGGGCATTAACAAATGTACACAAGGCACTGGTCGGGATAAGGGAGCAGGACTTTATAATCATTGCCGGGCAGGGATCCCCTTTACAGCTAGTAGGTTTAATAATATTTTCCAGTTCAGCTTCCGAGATAGACATGAAGTTAAATTGATTCTCTAACGGTTTTAACATAGGCATCACCCGATCACAGATGTCAGTTGCCATATTGATATTTTCCCTTTTTACTTCAATGTCCTTTTTAATCCGATCTAGCTTTCCCCACCTGGCATCTTGAATCGGTGTACACCAAGCAGCATCTTTTACATGTATGTTGAAGAAGCCATAAAAACTCTGAAAAACGCTGCCCCAAGCCCCGACGGATTTTCCGCAAGGTTCTATAGGGTGTACACTCACATTATAGCCGCCCAACTTGCTATGCTTTTCAACTCTTTCTTGGCCACAGGTAGCATCACAACATGCATGGAGGAATCCCTCACAATGCTCATCCCCTTATCTGCCCATATCCCCTGCGTTTTATCTGCCCATATCACTAATGAACAATGCAAAGATCTTCTCCAAGGTCCAGATAACCGGACTTGCTAGGGTCCTCCCCGACCTAATGCATCCCGACCAAACGAGATTCATGATAACGTCAGGCGCACCCTAAACCTGGTTGAAAGTGCCTCAAGAATGAAACTAGAAATGGCCGTGATCTCACTCGACACCCACAAATCATTTGACCTATTAGACTGGGGTTTCATACAGAAGACACTAACCTGCTTTGGCCCTAAGTTTATTAAATGGGTCATGGCCAACTATCGGCATCCCTCCACCTCACTGATAATCAACAGGATATTATCCTCTAAGCTCCATATCTGTTGAGGCACTCACCAAAGCTGCCCCCCTATATCCCCTAATATTCGCTTTCTCGATGGAACCATTTGCAACTAGAATCCGGGATAATGCTGGGTGGTAACCAGTACAAGGTCTCCATGTATGCTGATGACGCCCTCCTCGCTCTAACACAGATTGAGAGCTCGCTGGAAGCACTTTGGCAGGAGGTCTCGGCATTTGGGGAGGCCTCAGGCTTCAAGGTTAATTACGGGAAGTTAAGGGCCTTGGAAATAAACATTACCCAGGAGCGCAGAGAAGCGCTAACAAACATTAACCCCATCGCCTCGGTCAAATCACAAATCTCCTACTTGGGGGTCAATATACCAAATAGAAGTGAGAGAGTATACCGGGCCAACTTCCCCCAGCTGCTGCAACACCTATTAAAGGACCTGGAGCGTTGGCACAAACAAAAGTTATCATGGCTGGGGAGAATTGTAGCACTGAAAATGAGCTTGGTCTGTGGCTGCTGTACCTGTGCGTAGCGCTATCGATAACCAGCCACCCAGGAGAGCTCCAAAAGTTGCAAAAGGATGTCTTGAATTATGTATGGAGCAAGAAAAAGCCAAGAATCGGTTAAAGAGTGATGCTCAGATGGGCGGCTGTGGGAGGCCTGGGGGTCCCGGACGTCTCTAGATATAGTGTGGTGCACAATTATCCCACGCCTTCACATGGCAGGCCGACACTTACCAAACCCGGTGGAAACAAATAGAAGAGCATTGGCGTGTGACCCCTCTATCCACCCTACCACGCCTCATGACATTTCGCTGTGTCCCGGGCACTGGCCCCGAACAGCCACTAGAAATGCAGTCCAGTGCTGGAAACGGGCGGCAAGCAGATGGGGCCATATGGAATAACGCATACTTCACCCCCGGGTTCAAAGAAGCAGGGTTCAAAAACTGGCGCGAGTAGGAGTTTGAGGCAAATTAAGCACTTTATCAACGGGGCACCACTCTCCTTCGAAGAAAGCAAAACTAAGATCCAAATCCCAGAAACCGAAAGATTCTGCTATGGATGTCGCAACACAACATTAGAGCGCAAGGCAGCAGAGAACTTAAACTGCTGGAACACACATTAACATCAGCAGCCCTGCGCAGGTAAACATTGACTCTATACAGGCTCCTAGAGAAAGGTGACCCCAACAAGAACTATATGGTAAAGGGACCTAGGAAGAGAACTGGAACTGAAAGAATGGGGCACATCTATCCCTGTATGCAAAAAACCTCACAATGTGTTAAAAATAAGGAGGGGGCTGGGAATATATGTTATAGGTGGTATGTCACCCCATAAATCCTGACCAAATGCAATCCAGGGCAGTCCCCACTTTGTTGGAGAGGATGTACAGTAACGGGATCACTATTCCATCTTTTACGGGCTTGTCCAAAGTCAATGATTTTTTGGAGGGAGGTTTTGAACCAGATTAAGCCAATCACAGGATTGACCACCTGCACTGCCTCCCTGCCAACCCCCTCACTTTGGGACTATTTTGGGTATCCCTACAGTCGCCTACCAGTACTTGACACCTGATCTCTGCACTTGCCACCAGCTGGCTGTACTTTTACTTATTGCTTTATTTATTCTATTTATCGCATGTACTGCACTGTTCCCCTTCCCTCTTCCCCTGCACGATCTGAATGACACCTGGCCTAGGATGATCGTGGTCGGTCTTCCCTCGGTTCCCCCTCCCTTGCCTTGTCACGCCTTGAAACACTTGTGTATAGGCGCATTATAAATGCCATATCATATATCAACCGACCCCTGATAATGGAACTGTGCAATATACCAAACTCAGAAAATGCTTTGCCCTATGTTATTGATGTTGTAAAATACCAATAAAATATATTGTTGAACAAAAAGAAGTAGGATCTTGTACACCTGGTTCTCCAGGATCTTTGCTGGGTACGGCAGGTTGGATATCGGTCTGTAGTTGCTCGGGTAATCTGCGCTTTCTGATTCCATTTTTATCAGTGGATTGATGTATGCTGATTTGAAGGTGGATGATACTTACTATTCCTCTTTTGAGTGATTGATTCATTAGGTTCTGGAAGTGTCACCGGGATTATGTGGTTGAGGATTCCTTTGAAGTGGTCAGGGGATGTAGGGGTCCCTTGGGGGTTCTGCGTGGTTCGTCTCCTTGATTAGTGTGGCAAATATTTCTTCTGTGATTGATTCTAGGCAGGTGAGTTTTGCTGTTTATATTTTGTATTTATTAAATTTTATGTAGCGCTTTACGCCAAAGTGCTTTACATTACAACAACAAGAATACATTAGAATACATTGGAAGCATAGTTGCAAGACATGAGACAAACCATAAAAAATATGTAGAACAATTTACCTAGGACTGGAAAGGTAAACGGGACAGAGGAAGATTAAGAGGGAAGTAATGAGGACGGGGGATGAAGAGATTTCAAGGAGGACCAGAAGGAGGAGAAAGAGGAAATGGAGCAAATAGAGAGAGGTAGAGAGTTCTAGTGTAGGGGCGCAAGGAGCCGAAGGGATCGGAAACGAGAAGATGCACAAGGAGACGGAGGAACAGTGAGTAGTAAGAGATGAGCAGATCGGAGGGAACGTAGATCGAGAGGAGAGAGGAAAGGTAGGGGGAAGAGATTTAAAGACGAGACAGAGGAAGTTAAATTTAAGTTGAGAATGAAAGGGAAGACTGCCAAGATAAGAAAGCGAAGAGGAAATGGAATCATGAGGAGGGAAGGCCAAGGGTATGGATAGATGAGTGATAGAGGGATTTGAGGGGATCAAGAGGAGAGGCAGGGAGACCAAAGAGGAAATTAGAGCAATAGAAAAGATGACAGAAGAGATTAAGAGTTTAGTGGCATGTTATGTGAGGGAGGAATGGATTTTATGAACATTGTAGTGTTGGTAGCGACAGGCGCGGGAGGTAAGAGAAATGTGGTGGGTAAAGGAGAGGGAGGAGTCGAAGTGGAGGCCTAGATTGCAGGCATGGGCACAAATGGGGAGATTAGAAGGGGGAAAGAGAGTAAAATGTCTGTGTTTCGCCCAGTGTCTGTGGTCTGGCAGTTGTGGTTGTATTTGCCCGGGCTGTGTTGATTGTCTCATGGATTCCATCTATTTTTGATCTCAGGTGGTTATTGATGTCACAAAGTGCTTGTGTCGGGATGATGGAATTCTTGCAGAATGTTTTTTTTCTTCTGATTTTGAAAAGTTCTTTCCGTGGATTGTTTGCAAATTCTATCCTTGTGGTGTAATAGCATTTTTTTCTTTGAGAACTGTTGATTTGTATAGTTTGAGCTGTCTTTGGTATTTTATTTAGTCTTGTCGGTTTTATTGTTCTCTCCAATTATTCCATTTAGTATTATTTTTTTTTTTAGTTCTTTCAATTCTTCTGTGAACCATTTTGCTGCCTGTTCTTTTGTGTTGCTTTGAATGTTTTTACTGATGCCATCTGGTCTAGGGCCTTGGTAATCCAACTGGCTAGTGTGTTTTCTGCTGTGTCTACGTTTTTTCAGTATGTTCTGTTTTGCTCGGGAGGGTTGAGTTTTGTTAAGGCCTCTAGGTCTAGGTTCTTCCAGTTCTCCAGCATGGGGTCTGGCATGGATTCACATGCTCATGAATATTCCCCGTCATCAGGCTGGGAATCCTCGGTAAAGAAAAAATCAGTATCAGTTTCGTTTCTGATCTGTCTTTCGTAGTAGTAACCAATCACTGATCTCTGCGTCATACTGACCACAGCCAATGACTGCCCTCTACCTAAGCACCGCCTATGGCAGCCATCTTCAGATTTTTACCGCACATTCAAGTGTTGGGATCCTCGTGCTATTGCTCTCGAGCGTTAGTGCTATTTTTCACGTTTTTTCTCAGAAAAATTTCTCTTTTCGGTCAAAAGAGCCTCAAGCTCCACCGTTTCTTCATCCGATCAACGGGGACCCGTGTCGGATTCGTCTACGCCCCTCAAGGGTGAAGATTTCGTCGAGCCACGCTTTTGGAGGACTCCAGAAGTTTCTCAGGCCCATCTCGAACATGGCCCAGGAGAAAGGAAGCTAGAAGCCCGGAAAGCTGTTCAGGGTGTGCCCTGGATGCCAGCTTCAGAATGTCTTTAAGGAGGACGAACACTCCCTTTGCCTTTACTGCCTACATGAGGACAAGACGCACGTGGAGAAGGACTGTGCGTTTTGCGGCAATATGTCGGAGTGGACCATGAAGGACCGCCATCAACGTCTCGCCAACTGGCTGGAAGGAAAGCACCCGTCAGGCGAGAAGAAGAAGAAGAAGTCTGAGCAGTCTTCTAAGACCTCTGAGGGCGCCCCGGCGACGGGGGTCCAACAGAAGGCCAAGCACCGCGAGTCCGCTGGCACCGGGAGCGCCGAACGGTCGGGCTCTACGGGCGCCAGGCAGGACGCATCCACCCTGGCGCCATCAAACACGAGCCAACGCTCTGGCTCGGGTAAGAGGAAGGCCGAGCACCCGGCGAAACTCCTGGGGAGACCCCGGTCGTGCCCTAAGGCCCCATCGGAGGGGGAGCGAGGTGGTGACCTTCCCCCCAAGGCGGTGAAAGCCTTGATCCATCCGGCCAAGGCCTCTATCGAGACAGTCGCGGTGGCCCTGGCTCAGCCTGAGGAGGCTACACCAGTGGTGGCGACCCCGGGGCCCAGAATCTCCTTGCCACCGCGGAGGGAGTCCTCTTTCGTGCCCATCGACAGGACCCCCGTGAAACCTCCGACGGAGAAGAAAAAGGGGGGGCAGGAGGTCGTTGTGGACTCGGCCTCAGCCTCTGAGGAGGAGCTGATCGAAGTCTTAGGCCACGGCTCTGGCGTGGAAGAAGGCCATCCTGTCGGGAGGGACCCTGACGTGGAAGACGACGAGGGTGTCGAGGATGCCGACAGGGCTCCTGATCGCCCGTCGGATCTCCCTCAACCAGTGCCGCAAGACAACTCGGCGCCCATTTTGTTGGCTATACAGTCCTTATGCTCGGAGATAAGGACGAGACTGCCGTTACCACCAACGGAGGAACCGCTCCCGACGGGGGACCCGGAGCCAGGCCCTTCTGGGAGCCCTCCCCCTAAGAGAAGAAGGATTCACTCTCCACCTCCTTTTCAGCCATCGTGCCCTGTTCAGCCCTCCTCCCCGTCCACGACACGTGGGGATGATACGGGGACTGACACGGCCGCGACGGGTACAGACGAGGTTTACGACGAGGATCTCCCGTCGTCACCTCCCACCCGGGCTTCCCCACCCGACGAGATTGGATCGTTTCACTCCATGATCGCCAGGGCATCCAAGCTTTTCTAGCTCTGCCCGTAAGAGAAGGTGAAGGAAGGTTTCCTTTATCAACGGCGCGAGACCAAGAGGAAGACGGTCCTCGCTGTACCTCTACTAGACGATATTTGGGATGAGGGCCTCGCCGTCCTCAAGAACCCGTCCACGACGCCGGCTAGAAGGGATCGGTACGAGAAGAAGTACCGGGTCCCTGACGCGGCCCCCTTGTGCCTTCGGGCACAGCCGACAACGGACTCGGTCGTCTATGCGGCGGCCAGGAAGAAAGCGGGGGGGGCATGGCCTCTACATCAACCTCCCCGCCGGACAGCGAGGGAAAGAAATTAGACACGATGGGACGCAGAGTCATCTCGTCGGCAGCGACGACGATTAAGGCGGCCAATGCCTTGGCTATCGTAGCCCGCTACGACAGGGAGTTGTGGTACAAACTGGCCCCCCTGCTGGACTTCCTACCAGACGACAAGAGGGCGGAAGCCCTAGAGATCTTGCAGGAAGGAGAGGTGGCGTCGGACCACGCCATTACGATTGCGACGGACATCTCTGACACTGGATTTCGCCAGTTGGGCAACGGCGTGTGCCTGAGGCGGCGTGGATGGCTCAAGGCTACTGACTTCCGTCAGGACGTGCAGACCATAGTCTTGGACATGCTGTTCGACGGAAACAACCTGTTTGGGAAAACAGTGGACGATTCCCTTCAAGCCATCAAGGCGGACATGGAGACGGCCCGGGCTCTTCGGGTTCTCCAGCAACGGCGGCCGCCCTTTCCGAGCGGCGGAAGCAAACAGGGTGCCTCCAAAGGTTCCAGCGGCGGATTTTCCACCTACCGTCAAGCGGCCCGTTCGTCACAGGAAGCTTACAGGGGACGAGGCAAGTCAGGCGGACCCCGCCGTCGTTGCCAAGGAGGACAAGGCGGCAAAGCCTCGTCGAAGCAGGACTGAACCGGCCGTGGGGACGGGCCCCCACCGAAGCACCCCGGTGGGAGGCCGGCTGGCGAGCTTAGTCAGCGTGTGGGAGTCCATCTCCACTGACCGTTGGGTGCTGGACGCCCTAGCTCAGGGTCACGCGCTCGAGTTTCTAAAGAGGTGTGGCCAGGAAAGAGCATCACGTCCCTCAACTTCTCTTGGAGGTAAAGGCGATGCTCAAGAAGGGCGCCATCGAGCTCGTCCCAAGGAGGCTTCGGAGCTCCGGAGTTTACTCAAGATACTTCCTCGTGAAGAAGACGGGAGGATGGCGTCCCATCCTGGACCTACGACGACTGAACAAATTCATCAAGGCACAGAAGTTCCGGATGGTCACCCTCCAACACGTCCTGGGTCAACTGGAGGAGGGCGATTTCCTGTCGTCGTTGGATTTGGAGGATGCCTACTTCCATATTCCCATCCTAAAGGGACACCGAAGGTTTCTCAGGTTCGTGGTCCAAGGGCGTCACTACTAGTTCAGAGACCTTCCCTTCGGATTGAGGTCGGCACCCAGGGTTTTCACCAAGTGCCTCGCTCCGGTGGCGGCGCAGCTGCGCCGAGAGGGGATCCACGTCTACCCCTACCTGGACGACTGGCTCATCCGAGCAAAGACGAAGGAGCTCGCCGTGGAGCACACGGCAAGGACGGTCCAACTACTCACGGACCTGGGATTCTCCATAAACTATGCCAAGTCCCACCTGGTGCCCGCGCAAGACGCTCTGTTTCTGGGAGCGAAGCTCGACACAGTGTCGCTTATGGCCTCTCCGTCGGAGGAAAGGACGAGGGCCATCTTGGGCAAGGTGCAGCGGATGCTGGTTGCGGACGCGGCCAGGATGAGGTCCATCAAGTCCTTCCTCGGAATGATGTCTTCTTGCATTTATCTCATCCGCCTGTGCAGGCTCCGGATGCGCCTGTTGCAGGAATTCCTGGACGCGCGCTGGATCCAGACGACGGGCAGCTTCGAGGGGAGGATCACTCGACGAGAGCTTCCGACGAGCGATCCGGTGGTGGGGCACCCGCGCGCATCTGACGGCGGGCATGGACTTCCAGACCCCCAGCCACCAGGAGACAGTGACCATGGATGCCTCCCTGGAAGGGTGGGGAGCGCACACCGAAAATCTGCACGCGAGAGGCCTTTGGCTTCCGACGGAGAAGTCCCTCCATATCAACGTCCTGGAGCTCCGTGCAGTGTTTTGGGCCCTCAGGTCCTTTCTTCCGTCCCTCAAGGGCAAGGTGGTGAGGATCTTCACCGACAACACCACCACCATGTTCTACATCAGGAAGCAAGGCGGTACCAGATCCCCAGCCCTGTACAAGGAGGCGCAGGATCTGTGGCATTGGGCCATCGCCCAAGGGATGTTTCTGGTGCCGTTTCATCTGGCAGGGATAAAAAACACCATCGCCGACTCGCTCAGCAGAGAGCTGCGCTCGTGCCACGAGTGGGAACTATGACAGGATCTAGTGGACCGCCTCTTCCGACGGTGGGGCACTCCCCAGATCGGCGACGAACTCCAAGTGCCAGAGGTACGCCAGCAGGTTTCCCCAGCCGAGGAGCATGGGCGATGCTTTCTCGTTCCCCTGGGAGGGCCTGTTTCTATACGCGTTCCCTCCATTGCCATTGCTGATCCGGCTCATCAACCAGCTCAAGAGGTCAGGGTGCAGGATGATCCTCGTCGCACCTGCGTGGCCGAGGCAGATATGGTTCCCGGACCTTCTGGACTTGTCAGCGTCACTGTCAATTCAGCTGCCAGCAGACGCGGTTCTTCTCTCCAGGGAAGGGAGGCGCCATCCTCCATCACGACCCGAAGTCGCTGAACTTACAGGCCTGGCTCCTGCAGCGTTAGAGTTTGGAGGATACGACATACCGGCCGACTGCAGAGAGGTTCTTGCAAAGGCCAGGGCGTCCTCAGCTCTATGGACACAAATGGAAGAGGTTCTCTGTCTGGTGCCAAGCACAGAAGATTAACCCTCTACGGATTACGGCTCCCCAGGTACTGCCGTACCTTCTGACGCTGGCCAAGGCTGGGCTGGCGCACGCGTCCATCAAGATTCATCTTGCTGCGATCTCCCGATACACCAGAACCACGGGGCGGACATCTTTGTGGTCTCATCGTCTGGTGAGAGAATTCATGAAGGGACTGTTCAGATCGTTCCCGCCGGTGAAGGCTCTGGCCCGGCGTGGGAGCTCAACGTGGTGCTGACCAAGCTCATGGGACCTCCGTTCGAGCCTCTGCACTCAGCACCGTTGAAGTTCTGGTCGTGGAAAACAGCGTTTCTTGTGGCCATCACCTCCGCACGACGAGTGGGAGAGATCCAGGCCCTTTCCTGCAAGCCCCCGTACTTGACTTTTCACGATACGAGGGTAGTGCTCAGGACACACCCCTCCTTCATGCCCATGGTGCCGTCGGACTTCCACCTCAACGAACCCTTGGTGTTGCCTGTTTTCTTCCCGTCGCCTTCGGCGCCGGCCGAAAGGACTTTGCACTCGCTGGATGTGGCTAGAGCGCTGAAGTTTTACGTGGACCGCACAAAGTGTTTTCGGAAGACGTCACAACTTTTTGTGAACTTTGGACCTGTCAATCAGGGGAAGGCTCTCTCAAAGGCCTCCATTTCCAGATGGCTCTCCGGCTGTATCATGAACTGTCATCGGTTGGCAAACCGACCGCTGCCTGGCCATCCGAGAGCCCACTCCACCAGAGCGATCGCAGCTACCACGGCGTTCCTATCTGGTGTGCCCCTGCTGGACATCTGCAGGGCTGCTACGTGGAGGTCGACGCACACCTTCACAAAATTCTACTGCATCGATCAGGATTCAAGGGAGGAGTCCAGGGTCGGCCAAGCAGTGCTGCGCAATCTGTTCGCCTAAGGTGAGCCTGGTGAGGAGGTAAGAATTGCTTAATGTTGAGTTTGATGTAATGCTTAATGTTGAGCCTTTGCCACCTCCCGTGGTTGTGCATGTGTGTACTGCTATGTATTCTTTATTCATGAGCATGTGAATCCATGCCAGACCCATGCTGGAGAACAACAGTTACAGGTAAGTAACTTGTTCCAAACATGCCAATCCAACTGCAGTCTCCACCTCTCTTCTCCTTTCCCAGTCTCTCTGCAGCGCTTTGGCCCACCCATTTCACATTTAAAAATCAGGACATCCTGTCCTCTCTCTCCTCCACTCCCATCTCCACTCCCACGCCTGCCCCCCTGCCTCCTTTTGCTCCTCTCCTTCCACCCCCCTCATTCGTCTCCCTCCTGCCCATAGCATCCGATGGAGTCTCTAAAGCGGTCCGCTCTATGAAGGCCACCTTCAAACCGTTGCTCCTCGACTCCTCCAGAACCATTAAAGACACTATCTCCTCTCTTGCCCCAGGGTCTTGCTGACGTCTATAACCACTCCTTCAACCCTGGCTCTTTCCCTTTATCCATCAAGATCTCCCTTGTGCACCCTCTCTTAAAAAAAGATGTCTGCTGACCCCCTCCTGTCTGGCTAACTATCGCCCTATTTCCACTAACTCCTTCCTGGGTGAACACTTTGAGAAGCTGGTCCTCCCCCAACTGACCCTGCACACTGATGCCTTCATGACAATCAATCTGGATTCCGGGCATCCAAAGGCACGGCAACTGCTCTCCTGAACACCCGTGAAACCATGCTCGCAAATCTCGACTCCAACTCTCCTGCTGTTCTCATTCTCCTTGTGCTTTCCTCTGCCTTTGACACGGTCAACGTTTCCATCCTCATGAAACGACTCTGTGACACCCTCTGCATCACTGACCGGGCACTGGATTGACTGACCTCTCTTTCTCACTAACCGCCCTTTCCAGTTGCAATTGGGCCCTTTCTCCTCCACCACCTCACACTCTACCGGTGGCATTCACCAGAGCTCTATCCTTTCGCTACGTCTCTTCAATATCTATCTTGCACCTCTTGCTCACCTGATTTCCTCCTGCTCTCCTCATTTCCAGTGTTATGCCGATGACGCACAGCTTTCCTTCAAACTTCCCTCTACTACCTCCTCTTCCTCCTCCCTGATCCCTGACTGTCCCATCATTTAGGCATGGTGTACAACTAACCATCTCTGCCTTAATACCCATAAGCCTGACATCCTTCTGATTTGAACACCTGCACTCTCTTCCTCCTACCCTCTGGCCACCCTCTTTGGGCCCTATGCCTCCACCATCTTTTGAGGCCAAAGACCTTGGGGTCATCTCTGAATCAGCTCTCTCCTTCATCCCTCACTTCATGGATCTCTGGCATTAAGGCAGAGATTGCCCCACCTCCACCTCCTCAGGGGCATTTTTCCTTTCCTCACCTTCCCCCAGAAGCTCCATGTCTCCAGAGCTCTGGTCCTCTCCAGGCTAACCTATTTCAACAGCCTCTTTCTCGTTCTCTTTCCTCCTTACGCCCCGTCCAGCTAATCCAGAATAGGGCTGCAAGACTTTTCCTTGGCCTCAAGCCCAGGGACTGTATTTCTCCAGCCCTAAAATCCCTCCACTGGCTCACGGTGGCTGCAAGAATCAAATTCAAGACCCTCTCCATCCTCCACAAGGCCTTCTGGGGCCTGGGACCACGCTATCTTCAACTTTCTCTCCCTAAATACTCCCCTGCTAGAGCCCTACACTCCTCAGTCTCCATCTGTTAGACTGTCAGACGCTTCCCCAAGCAGAGAGTGGGGGGGCAGGTCTCTCGCTCCTCGACTGGCCCTCCTTTTGGAACAGTTTCCCTGCCCCTCTCAGGCTTGAGCCGAACCGCATTGTGTAAAGGAAACTGCTCAAAACTCTTCTGTTCTCTACCTCTTTCCCTTCCCTGCTAATCACCCCACTGCTGCTGTAACTGGGGACTTGATCCTCATAAATCAAACAGGATTCCAGGCCCTTCTTACCCATCGATAAACCTGCACCATCCCCCTCAATGCACTGCCCTTGCAGGCCCCTGCTTGGTGGCTCTGCATCCCACCTTTTGGGAGTCACCTGCACTAGCACTTAGCCTGAGGTTCTCATCATTGGCTCCCCTTAGCATTTCCCTCCTGGGCCCCCCAACAGCACTTGGCTTCCCCTCTGCCCCCCAAACCCCTTCCATTTCTCCTGCACTTCTCCTCACTGCACTGAGCCATACATCTCGGAAGAAATAAATGGGCCTACGGGGATATGATTGTTGCAGAAAAACAACTTAAAATAAGCCTCAATGTGATGACTGGATTCAGAGGATTATATCTTTTTCGTCAAAACATGACGTTACCTGTGCAACATGAGATAAGAGTCTGTGGATGAGCATCGGGGCTTGTGGATCTTTTAATTATCTTCATATAAAATGTGTGGATAACTATGGGGTTGTGTGAATGCCAACTTCGGTCGAGTCCATTTAAAACTTTTCTACCCCACCTCCTCGCCCATCCTGTTTGTTGTACATTCAACAGAAAAGGGATCCGACGGATTGGTAGAAATGAAGGTAGAAACGGGGATAGCTACTCAATAAGCTGAATATGAGGGCTATATATGAACCTGTATATTTTTTTTATATTTATTAGACAAGTCACTAAGTAATATAAATTTTGAATGTATTGGTGCCTTTGTACAGGTACAAAGTTTTTGAAGATTGATTTATTTATTTAAGCTGTTGACTATCGGGAGTGTTTTGTTACCCATCTGCTCTTCCTTGTGATGTCATTAGTAAATGATTACTGTTATATCCGGCTTTGACATGTGTGCATTTGATAGGAAGAAACAAATAGTTTGTTTGATCTCAACATGTGTTTCAGTAATACAAATTATCTTTGAATAATGCGCTCACTGACCTCTCCGTTAGCTGTAAGTGATCTCGAGGAGTTTGAAATGTGCCATTTATTTGTAGTTATGCAGGAGGTTTGCCAACTTGAAATGCGTGTTCGTTTATTACAAATGTCATTTTTCTTTAATGATGTCTGTGTTTTTGAAAGTTAACTTTTTTTTAAATGTCTTATGCCTTTCTTTGTGTGCCTGGCTGGCCCTACACTACTGACTGGCCTGTGTACTCGGAAACAGGTGCGTACTTGGGGACAGAATTACTGGCTGGCCCATCTGATACACCTGCTGCCACTCTGAAGTTGGGTTGAATTTCCATCTGGTGTTTGCTGTTACGCACCAGCAACGTCGGCGTTCTTTTGTAGTGTGAACGTTTTATCTGTAGCTTTCTGCATGAAGTCCATTCAATGGCGCAGTAGCAACTGTGGGAGCGGCGGGTAGGCTGCATCCACGGGAAATGTAAGAAACCAACCTAAAATTGCCAATGCCACCTCTTTCCAGTATGCGAATCGTGGAGTCTCTAACGGGGGCTATTGCTGCTAAATGAGTTTGCTTCTTTATAAATTTTATTTTAAATACATTGCCGTTTGAAAGCTTCAGTTATTTCTAGAACCACTAAGACTGTTGGGGGAAGCAATCTGGATGGCGTCCCTGTGAGTCCTTTTATTTTTTGGCTGGTGTCAATGGGCTTCCTACATGAGTACTAGACGTGGGCTACTGAGCCTCGATTGTAACCCCAAATTGCGATTGGTGCGGCTGGGGAGTGGGATGGGAGGGACCTTTGGGTCCGGGACAAAGCTACTTGCTCTGTGATGCTAACCCTGTTAGTGGTATACGGGCATCCCAAGAGCCTCACCTCCTTGTCCAACCTTTTAGAGCCAATAATAAATATACTTCCGATAATGTGGAGAGCATGAACTTGGGGAGCGGTGTGTGGATGAACACAGCAAAAGCAGGCCGAAGCTGCGCAGAAAGAATCGGCGCTTTTATCGTGATCTGTCCCCTGGCCACTCAAGAGTGTTTTACACAAGAAAGGGGTTCCCAGGGTGAACCATTCACATTTTAGACTTTTCGCAATGGTCGGCCACTAGTCGGGCATGGCCGCTACTTGAAATTCTGATTGAATCTATAAATCAGCACACCTCTAGACATCAAGTTAAATAATTTTCATTTTATTGAATTTGATTTAGAGTGAAGACTCAATAGTCACTTAGCATAAAAAAAACATGTATTACACAATTTAGAATTAATTCAACTGTGATTAAAGTTTGACATCTTACAATAGAATTGTGATAAGATTTCATAACATCACAAATATGTCATTAGACAATTCAGAGACAAACCAATACATTGTATCTTAAGTTCAAAATACACATTGTCTGGGCACCTGTGCAAAACGCATTAGGTGCTGATTCTAACATTTATGATTCAGTATTGAAAAGTCCCCATACAATATGATTTGATAAAAGAGACGTAGGTAAAACGGAATTGTAGATCGGACCGAAAAAAAGGTCCAACCGTACAAAAAGTCTGAAAAATGCTACCACCAAAGTTGGAACACCAAACGTTCGAACCTTTGGTGATAGCATTGGAGGTAAGTATATAAAAAAAAAGACTGCGGGGGTGTCCCCCCGCAACAATCCGCTCACTATACTGTGTTATAGTGAGCAGGGGTTGCGGGGGATACCCCTGCAGCTCCCAAAAAAAGAAAAGGACCCTGCAGCGCCGGTTCCCGATCACGGAAGTGAAAGGGAACAGGCGCCGCAGGGATTCAGCGTGAAGAAAAGGTAAGTAGAGTTGGTTTATGTTGGGGGGTGTGAGGGGGTGTTGTGGGGGGGTGTGTTGTGGATGGGGGGTGTGTAGTGGATGTGTTGTCGGTGGGGGTGTGGGTTTGTAGGGGTTTTAATGCATGTTCGCATGGGAAATGTGCGAACCAAAAGGTGTGCTCATTTCTCATGCGGAAAAGTCAGCGACGGAAAAGTCTGCAACAGCAGATCCAGGTAAAACCCAGGGGATACCATATGGGATAATGGCAATGAAGACTGATTTTTATATGTATGTGGACCAAACCAATGGAAAGGTGATCTTAATCCTATTTTGTCCCTTTCCTAACTATACATTGCTGAAACCATCTTTACCAAAATCATGTGGTTACCACCATTATGATCTGAACACACATCCCGGGGGATCCCCAGAGCCCACCTCCTTTGCCAACCTTTTAGAGCCAATAATATACTTTCGATAATGTGGAGAGCATGAACTTGGGGAGCAGTGTGCATATTAGGCACCTTCAGTGTATGAATGAACACAGCAACACCAGGCCGAAGCTGCGCAGAAAGAATCAGGAGATACGCTTGTATCGTGATTTGTCCCATGTCCACTCAAGAGTTTTGGCAAGCCTTGAGAGAGTGCGCTAGAGAGCCGACCAAGATGGCCACATCTCTGTGAACTCCCACGTGGCCCTGCATGCATCCTGCCTAATCCCGATAGTTCCACAAGATTGCCGTCCCAATCCTGTATTTACTGCCTCCTTTAAAGGTTTAACAGCACGGGTGGAACAGAAAGGAATCCGGGGACTCCAGCAGCCCAATGCGATCCGGCACAGCGGGCGAGGCCCAGACAAATACCCAGCAGCCACCCACAGCCCTACGCAGGCCGGCCTGGGATGGTAACCGAGCCCCACACTGAACAGAGACTGCGGAGCAGGGACACACCATCGGGCCCAGCCCTGCCTCCGACAGACAGGCCCGAGCAAGCCTTCCCCCGATAGAAGCGGCGGCCGAGACCGGGCGAAATTAATCCGCACTGGGCGGGGCATTCACGCCGTGCGGTCCGACTGACCTGCACACCAGAGTCCCCAGAGGCTGCAACCCGAGTGAGTGCCCATGGTCCACCTGGCGGAAAAAACGGTGCCCGCTCTGGGTGCTTACTGAAGTAACCCAGACCGGACCAGCAGACGGAGAAGAACGACCAAGGTGGCCCCTCAGCCCCTGAACAAAACCAGGGCCAAATGGCAGCGCCTCCGAGGCAGAGGAGACGCAAGACCCCACGAGCTGGACAGTACCCTGCCCCTAGCCAGAACCCTCCTCTAAACAACTGCGAATGGCGGACACTGCCAGACCGGGTGCTGAGATCGGCTCAGGGGAGTGGGCCCCAGCCTCGGCAACAGAGCCCTCCTTCTAAGCAGCAACGTGGGACAGACGCCACCAGAGCCCTCCTCCATAAGAACTCTGGTACAGCGCACGCTAGATAGGAAACAGGGACCCACACATCGAGCGGAATACCGTGATTACACGGCGCATTACACATCCGCAGCTACCCAGCAAACATTAAACCAGCAACTGCCGAGTCTCCCGATCATGCGTTTACTAGCACAATCACCCGCAGCACAGAAAGACACTACGGAGATTCCCCAACCTCAATTAATACCAGAATCATTAAGATAAACCGGCATGAAAACGAAACCCTAAACAGTTACACCTACTGTAAACCAAGAGGAAGCAATCGACTCAAGGGCACAGCCATATCGCAAGAACAGCCGTCACCCTCAAATGATACCCTTATGCACCAATAAAATACCCAAGCAACACAGAACAGGGTAAGAACACTTGCAAGTTAACCCACCATCGCACACCAAAATAAACGCCTCACACACAGAGTGTCGCCTTCCAGCAGGAAAAACAAATACCTCCTAAAGGGCCGAACTCCTCTCCACACCCAAATCCAGTGGCCCCAGACGCCACCTACAAAACGACCAGACAACAAGTGCGGCCAGCTATCCCCGCAAATGAAAAATGGGGAAGGCAGATAAATCACAGCAGAAGGTGAATTTTGAGGCTGGTTCGGCCCCCAAATCACCCAGACTAACCGGTGAGCAAGATCCCCTGACAGACGAAGCAAACCAGGAGGATGGTGGCTCCCACCCCACAGACATCGGGGAACTTCTTCTCGACCTGAAAGCCGGGATAGGGAGCTTCAACAACAAAATGGATGGCCTCTCCTCCAAAGTGGACCTACTCCAGCATTGACTAGATAATCACACCGAACGTCTAAATGAGGTAGAACACGTGTCCAATCTCGATGACGGCACAACGGCCCTAATAGCCAGAGTGTCGACACTAGAAACCCAAATGAAATCGGCTAACGCCCGGAATGAAGATTTGGAGGGTCGTTCCAGGAGGAACAATATCAGGATTGTCTGGGTGAGGGAACACCAATTGCAAACGAAAATGGAAAACTACGTGGAAGCGATGTGCACCAATCTCTTTGGGACCACGGCCCTTTCACGCCTCTTTTTCATTCAAAGAGCCCAAAGAATTCCAACAAAACCTATCCCAGGAGCTCCTGCCCGCCCAATCATTGCAAAACTACTCAATTACGGAGACCGGGACACAATACTCCGACTCGCAAGAGAAAAAGGGAAGCTCCAACACGACGGCGTTACGATTAATTTCTATCCAGACTTCTTACCTGCGGTCCAAGCCCAAAGGAGATCCTTTACAAGCATCAAACAAAGACTCCGGGACAACCAAATAACCTACACAATCCTCTTTCCAGCCCTGCTTAGGATACAACATGGTGGGAGAATCCAATTCTTCCAGACACCCGAAGAAGCAAACTCATATCTGGACCAAGCAGGATGCAGCACGTTAAACAAGCACGCCCCCAGAGAGAAAGAACCCAGAGAAATCCACCATAGTCAACCAGCAACAACTGAAACAACCAATACACACCGGTAATCTCAACGGAACGCAACAATGGGGCCTAATACCCTGGGGCCGCGCACCCTGGGAAGCTCCTAGCGCCCCTTCCACAGAAAAGTTAAATCTCACCAGTTAAATGTTAAAGAGAGGGAAAATGAGAAACGAGCAAGTTGGGGGTTGCTCGTGTGTTGGGAGGGAGTTTTGCATTCACGTGTTAATAGTCGCCAAGGGAAGTCCGTTGCCTTCCGCATGCATCAGCCATAAGCAATCCAGCGCACGCCAGACCCCGCCTCGGGCCATCTTGCTGAAGTCCCCATCTCAAAGACCTGGCTTCCCCTTACACCACCCGAAGATTACACAAGTCAGAACTCGGAATCAAGAGGTCCCTTATAAACCCAGCGAACAAACAAAAATGACAAAAGCAACTTCACTTTAGCCACATGGAACATTAAAGGCGGCAATCAACCGGCCAAAGTGAGAAAAATAATGCAATATCTGCGTCGCCACTAAATCGACATAGTCCTTATCCAAGAAACTCACTTGCACCCCACTTCTGAAAATCACTGGGGCTGTCATAGATATTTCGCCTCCTTCTCTTCGTACGCCAGAGGCGTGGCGATCCTAATCAGCAAAACACACTTCAAGTTCATATCAACCCAAATAGATACCGAAGGAAGATCTATACTAGTACATGGAATAGTCAATGGTGAAGATGTACTCCTAGTAAATTCATACGGCCCTAATGTCGATGGTCCCAACAATTCTGACTGGGTGCCAACGCATTTAGAAACAGGACGGCAGCCCACAATTATTTGGGGGAGGAGACCTCAACACCCCTCTTGACCCTTCCAAGAACAAATCGCACAACAATACGCTTCCCTGCTCCAAAGCTAGCCAGCAAATCAAAGAAATATGCAAAGCGTACAACCTCACAGACATATGGAGAAACCCTAAAGTGCTTCATCAGAGGAGTTTGCCTAACAAAAGAAAACTGAATCCTTAAGCTAATACGGAGAGAACTCGACACAAGCAAATCACGCCTTAAAGAACTCTAGCGCTCACTCACGCCCGCTGACAACCCACAAGTACTCGCAAAACTCAAAGACGAATTGGGAGCGTTCAGAGCCGCAGCAAACTTCCTGGATAGCCACGACAAGACCCGTCAATATGGAGAAGGACAGACAACTGGAGCACTACTAGCCAGGCTTATAGCTGCAGACAAAAAGCCAACGATGGTCGAGTCAATCATCGACGATACTGGCAGCCCAGTCTACGCGACCAAAGAAATCGTTGAAACATTCCACCAATGGTACCAAAAGTTGTACAACTCATACTACACAGCAGACCCTACGGAACTAAAGCAATACCTGGACACAGTCGAACTGTACTGGGTCGATGCAGAACTCAGAGAACCGCTCAACATACCCATCACCATAGAGGAGATCCTTGAGGTAATCGAAGAACTTCCGAGCATGAAAGCACCAGGCCCAGATGGGCTGACGGGCGAATTCTACAAACACTTCGCGAACCTCCTCGCCCCACTATTACTACAAGTGTACGATGAAGCCCTGGTAAACGAACAATTACCACCTACATTATACATGGCCAACATAATCCTCCTCCATAAACCCAACAAACCCAAAGACGATTGTGCATCATTTAGACCGATATCATTAATAAACTTGGATAACAAAATATTGGCGAAAATACTAACCAAACGACTACTTCCCCTAATGCCTGCCTTGATCCTAGCAGATCAGGCAGGATTCATCCCAGGAAGAAACACTACCTTCAGAATAAGGAGAATGTTTGGTGTGATAGAGGCTCTTGACCCGCCATATCAAGCTGCGGCGGCGGTACTAGATGCAGAAAAAGCAATAGCTCTACGAAGATACCCTTGCAGAGAGGAATGCGACAAGGATGCCCATTATCCGCTCTGCTGTTCTCCTTGGTGATGGAACCTCTTGCTTCAGACCTCAGATTACACCATCTTCACCGAGGCCTAGCTCTAGGCCCCCACAATATGATCATATCACTGTACGCCGACGATGTCGCACTTTTCCTCCGAGATCCCAGTGAAAACCTAAATCCAGTGATGCGGGCGGTGCTGAAGTTCGAACACTTCTCAGGACGGAAGGTCAATAACTCTAAATCAATTATCTTTCCCTTAACAGCCTCGACCAAGGATTTCGTCAATGATTTCGGCTTCCGGTGTCAACATACAAAAATCAGGTACCTAGGCATCTACATGTCCAGTTCCAGAGGAGGTATTTTGCGCGACAATTATGAAAGGGTCGTTGACACCCTCCAAAACAAAATCAATAGATGGAGATCTCTCCCGCTTACACTCTAGGGAAGAGTATCGCTAGGCAAGATGGTCATCCTATCCAAACTGTTATACCTCTTCACAAACATTCCCCCTGCTACTGACGCAAAGGCTCCTACAACGTATCAAGAGCATGATCCTTGATCTAATCTGGGCAGGAAAAGTAGCAAGAGTGGCATACAACACCCTAACCCTCCCTGTGATATAGGGAGGTCTAGCCCTACCATATATGGAACACTACTACTGGGCCGCCCAAGCTCAGTTTCTTAGCCACTGGTACACAAAATACTTCGTCACACCACACGTCCAAATCGAAAGTCTTGGCAACCCCGCACCTACTGCGAGCCATTATTCTGGATGCGTTCCTAGCACTCAGAACACCGCTGAACATTGTATATACGACGTACTCCATTTGGAAAAAAATAGCGAAAAAAGAGAGGAATCCAAACCAGATACTCCCCGCTTCTCCCAGCGAAATACATCCCAAGAATACCCATCACCGGAGAAAGTCTACCAACAATGGACAGAAAAATTGCAAATCCATTCATTGAGTGATGTATTCCCAGAAGGAACCTTTCTTTCAACACAGCAGGCTCAAACTATGGGAGGTAACAACGCATTGGATGTTTTCATCTACTTCAGACTGCAACATACACTACAGGACACATCATCCCAAACTTTCCGCAGCAACCCCCAGTCTGGCCTCTCCTGGATAACATGATACAAGCCCAGAGAGAAGGTCATTTAATAACCACCATATACAGGTCCCTACTGCCTGAATCCAACTCACATAATCCAGGCATGAAAAAAATATGAGGAAAAAACGCTGAATACCACGATTACAGAAGAGGACTGAACTACATATTTAATCTCACCCAAAAAGTAGCAATTAACACAAAATATGAACAAACACATTTCAATGTTCTACATCATATATACCTCACGCCAGCGAAACTTCATTTACTACCTGACACAATCTCTGCGGAATGCAACCGGTGCAGACACCCAGAAACTGACTTCCTACACCTGGCATGGAACTGCCCCACAGTGCCCACATTCTGGAATGTAGTTCTGTAGAAAACGTCTGCAATAATCCGCTCCAAACTGCCTCCCGTCCCAAAACTGACAATGCTGGGGCTGACTAAAGAGATCCCGAGTACTACCTGGAAATTAACAGATCTTCTACTAGTCCTCGCATGAAGGAGAGTGGCCTGCAGCTGGGGGAGAGGTCCACCGCCGAATCTACATCGCTGGCTGAAAGACATTACATATTGCCAAGACGCAGAAACCAGCTTTATTAAGACATTGCCGTGACATGCATGCCCCCCCAGACATCTGGGGCCCGTACATAGCCTACTTGATATCAACCACTGGCGATCTGGACTCTCAAACACTGTGCCAAGCAAGTAGCCAAAGGACCTCACCAATTCAAAACCAAATGGCCTAGACAACAAAAAAGGGACTTTTCGACCAAGAAACCTCGCTCAATCAGATAAGAGATGGACACGAGGGGAGAGGGGGCGGCGACTTGGATGGGTGGGTTACTGGCTGGAGCCTGTGTATGGTTCATTGTTCACATGTAAGAAAAAAAAAACAATAAAGAAAGTTTAAAATAAAGAGTGTTGGCAAGCTTTGGCTCTGTCTGTGAAACACTACCTGTAGTAATCCTGGGGAGATGGGTCCTACACATTGAGGAACCACCATGGCGGAGTCAGGTGACTGCCCTCAATTTAGACCTTTGGCTTGCAGAGCCACGAGGCAAAGAGGAAGTAAAATAAGTTAGTAGATGCACTAGCGTGGGAAGGTGGGGCACACCCTTTGAGCAATCACAATGCCAGAAGGAAATTGATTCACCTGTGTCTGCATTGAAAACCTTATAGTTCCAATTGCTGGCTCCATATATGAAAAGGGGCTGCTTTTGAGAGTGCATATCGGAGTTCGAAGTGCAGGATATGGTGGCGAGTTGTGGGGAGAGAGTGAAACGAAGCAGAGGGGTGGGCAGGGAAGACATTGGGGAGAGTGTCACAGATGACCTTATTCATCTACAGACAAGGGAGAATAAAGTGTTACCAGATTTGATCATTTATTAAAAAAAGGCTTCTTAGGATGTTGTGGTGGATGTGGACTAAGGGGTTCCCTGGTCTATACTTCATCTACCCTAGCCCAGAAGTGTCTGTTTCCAAAGTTTTTGAGTACAAGATCTAAAGCTCGGTAGCGCATACTACCTAAATCTAACCTGGTCTAAGGGAGGGCTTAAAGGCATTAGTCTTGTCTTTCTCTTACTCTGGCTCTCCCTCTCTCCCTCAGGGGTTTTTTCTAAAGGGCCTCTGGTCCTAGGTTGATCTTACTTATTCTCTTTCTCTCTTTCTCTCTTTCTCTCTTTCTCTCTTTCTCTCTTCTCCTGCCCCCTTTTCAGCCTCCATCTTTGCTGTGTGTGGTCACTTTGGTTTTGTCCAGTTTCCCATTTACTCTTAGTTGGTTGTCCAACAGGGTTTGGGGAGTGCTCCTAGGTCTTCCCTATTCTTGGGAAGTCTCCTGCCATTCCCTGCTCCACAGCAGCTACCCCATTGTTCCTCTGTAGCCACAATGTGGTTTGCGGTGTAGCTACTGGGTTTGCCATTAAGGTCCTAAATAGGAAAGATTAGTCCACTTCTGTTTGAGCAACAACGTTGTACTCCAGTTCTTGTTTTGATTTGGGTGCATTGTGGTACTTGTAATGATAATAACTTATTTATATAACGCTTTCGCCAAAGTGCTTTACATATGACATTTTATATACAATTATTACCGAACCGAAGTTGGCACTCAGTTGTCGACCTCAGAAGGATGAAAAGCTGAGTTGGTCTTGCTGGGTGTGGCATACTTTGACCCACTCAGCAGAATCCCCATCCATTACCAAGCTGCGCTTCTGCATTCAACAGGAAAATGGCTGCGCTGGCTCCTTGGAGCACCATTGCATCAAAACTGCATTTTGCAGTGACAAAAGGATGGCTGCACCATCTTGCCAAACACCTATTGGGCGAGTTGGAACAGGGAGCACACCGAGAAAAGTGCCAGTGTGTGTTCTCGTGTGCACCAAAACAAGCAAATTGAAAAAGACTGCGCTACTCGGCTCCTTGCAAAAAGTTCCCATTGAAAAGGGAATAGTTTACACTAAAAAGGATGCTGCCCTGATGCTATTTTCATCTACTCTACATCACATTGCTTTTATCAATAAGGCACTGCCATGTCTAGAAGAAAGCATGATCTCTGCATGACCGGCTGTGCCAGCCAAATCTGAAAAAGGCAAAAGAAACTTCACTTTCGGCACAGACAAACGCTTGACTTTTGGCCTATAAAATGTCAAAAATCGCTGCTTTAAAACAAATCCTAGCTCTTTGCGCATAGGTCAATTTCAGTGGACCTGTGTCTTAAACAGGTTGCTGTATGAGAGAAACTAACTAGGGCTGCCAAACCATGTGGGACATTCAAAAGGAAGTGAAAACCTTTGAAATGGTCAGCCCAGCAGACCTCACCACATGTTTAAAATGCGCTTCTGCAAATAAGGACAATTTTGAATAAAAACCTGTCCTGGCCTAGCAATGTAAAGGGGTTTTGCTGGGAAACATATGGGATGTTTTATTCAACAGGCTTGCTTCTGATTCAAAATAAACAAACTTAAAGAAATGTTTTTGGTTGTACTGGGAAATCCGCCCAAACAGGTTTCTGCCATGGCCTGAAGGACATATGGGTGCTGATGACAGCATTGCCCTACCCCCAAGAGAAGCCACAAGGGAGAGCTGAGACACCTACCTGTTAACCGTTATCTTTGAAAACTTTGGTAGACCAAGCCAAAGAAATGTCACATGCTCATCAAACATTTGTCTGGGCAGAGGACTCTTGCAATAGAGATTCTAGGACTGAGAGCTTCAAAGACCACTAAAGAGCAGCCTGGAAGTACATGACCATATTTGGATGACAAAGACAGACCATTTGTTTCAAAATACTAGTTTATTACTACACGTTTAAGACTTTTATCTTTGCAACAGGACAGCGCTGAAATGTAAAAATTATACAGTTTAAATGTAATTTCTGTGGCTTTAAATAAGCCATCTTGGCTGTCAATAGCATGTATGGGACACAAACGCCAGAAAAATGTGAATCCTGGGGAAAGGACATATGATGGAACATTAAAAATTAAACAGAAATATGCCCTATGAGAATATGTACCCATGCCTAAAGTTATAGAATTTTAAGTAATATATTTCTCACTTAAGTGTTAAAAACTGGTAGAAGGGTGATACAAAAGTCTGACAAACTGTAGAGTTGGACTGCCATGCCCACCGTGAAATATGTAATCTGCCTAGGTATTTTGTAAAGATGCCAAAATTGTGTAAATGTGGAATTTATGTGAAGAATGATTTTGGCTAAAGTAACTGTGGGATGATCCTATGCCTTGTAAACCCACATCATAAAGCTGGTGTCATGTCTTTAAAAATCCAATCAGCTGATGGGAAGTCGGTGATGATCACCCCTGGCCAATCCAGTTGTTAAGAGGCGTGCTTAGCTAAGCCTGCCCTACCATATAATTTGATGATGTCACCATGCCTTATAAATAAGGGTGGCTGACAGAACTCTACACAGACTCTCTCCTGAATTTCACGGGCCTGCGTTCCTGATCTTCTACATTCATCGTGCCAGATTCTAGATTGCACTACGAGGCCATAGCATAGCTGATCCTACTGCAGCCATGCCAAAGCATAGCTGACCCTTCTTCAGCAAGGCCTTGATCTAAACACACCACTAACCAAGGGGAAAAACTGTGGTACCCTTTGTGGGGAGCATCCTGTATCCTGTAACCAGACCCGCTTCTTGCCTGCTAGCTGCATGCCTGCTGTACCTCTATCATCCAGCTGTACTTCTATCCAGCTACCCGAATTGTCCAGCTGTTCGCTACCTGGTGACCCGAGCTGCGCAGTGACCAGAACCCGTTTGACTGTTCCAAAATCCCAAACTCAAGTGTGGACTGAGAGTATTTTCCCCGTCCCATAGAAACACATAGCCTACCCCATATTGACCCTTTGCCTTCGTTCCACTCTTTAAGCAACCTTATCTTGCCTTGGTAATTTGTCCAACTGTCAGAATTCCTTGAGCATCTAGTCTGTGATTTCCTAGTGTTAGCGCCATTCTTTCATTCACCCCATCTTGTAACTCCTTAACGATATTTGAAATTAATTCCCATATAGATCTGAACGCTGGGTGAAAGGGCTAAGTTGCAAATTAATCCGGGATCTTACCATGTCTTTCTTTAACAATATAGTCCTAATAATATAGTTTAAGTAAAATCTGTTCTTTTTCTCAGCCGATTTTCTCTTTCACAGCTTCATTTTACCAAAAACAAACCTCCTTTTATTTTGCATATCTCATCCAAATCTCCAGCTACAACCATCCTTTCACTTTTATATAGTCCCTGTGATGTACATCTATCCCCATCCCAAAAACTGCACTCCAAATCTGAGTATTTCACCCGTTTTTCATAACATCCGTTTGTCATTTAAAATGGCAATTGAGAAAAAATGCAACTTTCCCACGTGTGATTCGGCTGCATCGTGTTGTTTTAACTTGTTTTTGAATTGTATGCCTTTGGTTGACATCTTGCCTTGTGATTGCCAGTGTTTTAGATATTCCTGCTATTGTGAGAAATCATATTTGCCTCATAGATTTAACTGCACATTAATTATTTGTCAATTTCCGAATGTCCTTTCAAGCCATTGCAAATCTTATTTTATGAGGGAAGGTTGGATTTTGATTGTTTGCTGCACAATATCCCTGACGCCCTGCTGCTTCTTTGTCCATTCCAAATTCGATTCATAGGGGTTCGGGAGGGCATTACAGGGGGAAATCTTAACTCTGAGAAAAAGTGCTCCTATTCATTTGTGCTTTGTATATTTTCTAATAGAAGGTTAACCAAGTGTATTGCTTCAGTCTCCATGGTAATTATCATCCCATTGGTGATTGCTTCCCAATATTAAAATTTGCATGATTTCTTTTGAATTTTAAAATAAGTAAATATTGCATTTTCACCAACCGGCCTGGTTCATGGTCCATTGTGACCCGGGGTATTTGAAAAAGGGTGTGTGGATGGGTTGTGTACCATCTCAAATTGAATTTGCAGAAATAAGAAAAAGCATTCCAGTTGTGCTCTACATACTACGCTAAGACCAAGGTGTGTCACCCGATTGAAATCCTTAACAAAACTTAGGGGCATGTCCGTGATTTGGGTTTTGGTTGCCACCCGTAGCAGTTTAACACAGCAGACTAACCTGCAAGGTAGTGATACTTTGTTTTGTTGGAATACTGGGTTACACTGAAGAAGCGCCTCCCCCAAACAAACATCCTAAGTACACGGCCTGTGTATACAATTTAAACTAAATCAAACCCCAAATAGAGAAGAAGCAATAGATTACCCTTACATAAATAAATTAATAAAGAAAGAACATTTCCAAAATGACCACAGTAGAGATCAAAATGGCCAGGGAGCACCTTCTGCACAAGTTATTTGTCAGAGGGGAATGGCCAGAGCAAGATGAAAAAGTCTGGCTAGATGAAATGATGCAACAGATCACTGCCACGAACATGGATACGTGGCAAGATGGTGGCCTATCCCATCAAGCTTTGAGCAAATTATACACCACTCCGAAAATTAAAGAGGAGCAGATTAAAGTTGTCAGAATCACGTCCTACCTGTATCTCCAATGGGAATGATGCAGGAAAAGCATGAAGAAAATACAACTGTTGCGCAAAATAAATCTGAACTCTTAACTAAAATTCAGACTGAACTAAAATTAGCGGAACAAAACTTGCAAAAGAGCCAAGATTCTGAGGCAGAATCTGGGAATTATATTAAAAAAATTGAGGACTTGGCTCTCCAACAGCAGAGTAATTGTAGACCAAGAGGCCCAATTAAATGCTTTAGAAATGGACTGCCAAGAAAAGGTTGACTCCTTGGAAGAGGGTCAACTGAAATTAGAACAAGTGAGATACAATAATGCCAGCACAGAGCAAATGGGCACTTTACAGAATCAGATAAAAAAAAAAAATTGGAAGAGGAAAATAAAAAAATATGAGACCTCCACTCTATCAGAATTTGATGAAGAATGCCAGAAATTAAGCGTCATAATACAACAAAGGGATGACCTGGTTGAACAAAGGGCCAAACTGTATCAGGTGAAAGAGGCCCTCCACCAAGAAATGTGTAATTTAAAAACCAATATCGAGAGAAGGGAGTCAGACCTTCAGGGACTGACTGGCCTAAAAGAAGAATATGACAAATTAATGGGACATAGGAGACAAATGGAACTAGAGTTCCAGGCCATAGAGGCTCTAAATGTGCAGAAATGGGAACCTCACCTCCTACAACAGAAATGGGCTCAGGATGCCCAAACTATACAGGCAGCACAAAGAGATAATGAGACCCTCTGTGAGGAGAATGATGGGCTCCACAAGCAAGTGGCAGCTCAAGAGTGGGTCATAGAGGCCAGTAAAGCCCTGATAGCCAAGCAAAAGGCTCAGATCCTTGCCTATTATCAGGAGATGGGGACTGAGAAGGAAAAACTAGCGAGGTTGGAGAAAGAGTATTCTAGATATAATGCAAACTGGAGGGACCCCGAACAGGTAGAGAGGGACAGTGCAACCCTGATCATATTATGATGGCCTCCGTACTAAGGGACTCAAACTCATTTAACACTTTGTGCACTGCTGACTTCATGGCTACAGGTTCACATGAGCCAGAAACCATTAGGCCATCAGGATTAAATAGGCCTAGATTGATGAAGCTGTCAGGTCAGCGCCCCCCGGAAATTGATGAACTGGCATCCCTGTACAGATACAGAAATATAAAGGCTGATGTCTCTGACCAGGAAACCTCCTATGCGAAGGTCAGGGAATTAGATCTGCAGAATCACTACCTCCAAAGGGACAAATTGGTTCGATTTGCACAGGAACAGGAATAGAGGCCCCAAAGAGCATCCTGAAGACCTCCACCTAATAAGGGCAGTGGGAGGATAATCTGCCAACCCTTGAAGCAGGGAGGAGTCAGAAGACTACTCTCCTGTGCACCACAGGGGAGAAGAAACTAGGCCCTACCATTCTGTGAGCCCGACCCAGGCTCACAGAATCAGGGAGCACCTAGATGATCAGGAGGGGACCTCAAATAGCAGCGCGTCTGAGGGTGAATGGACTCGGGTGACGCGGCAAAATAAGGCAGATAAACTAAAAAGAGTACCCCATAAGACAGATCAAGGCCATTAGGAAGTTCATGACACTCTACAATAAAAAATGCAAAACATTCTGTTTGGGAGCATTTGGAACTAAACAAACAAATGATGGACACATTTCACATAAAAGATAGCCAGAACTGTATGGATTATGCCAAATTGACATTCTCTCCAGAATACTCCAGCTTCTTTGCTGGACTGGAAGATCAAAAACATACAAGATGGTCCACCTACAAGGCGGCCATCTTGAAACACTTCTCCACCCATAGAAACCCCCAATAGGCTCGCAAAGTGTCCTACAATCTACAGTGTGGAGAACATCAGGCCCCACAAGAGTTTGTGCAGGAATTAAAACGCGCCTTTGCCCAAACTACCAGGAGGGTGCACACAGATAGCAGAGAGTTTATCGCTACCTACTTTCTTGCGCTCCCAAAATACATTATGACCCATCTGGTGAGGGATTTCCATGATAGAAGATCTCTGGACTGGGTGATCGAGCAGGCTACCCGGATAAGTCCAAAAACCTGCAGAAAATTAAAATCTGGGTAAAAACTCCAAGCCACCCAACACCCCTGCTGCTGCGAAGGTGGCAGAGGTGAAGGTTGCCCCTATTTAGGACCTATAAATGGGGGATCCTAAAAATGCACCCATCACAAACTAGCAAAATCGGGGAACCAGAAGGGTTTCACGCCAATCACAAACAGGTGGCGATCAGGGAGATAATCCCACAAATGGGACCCCTAACTCCCCTGATTATATTAGTCCTAGATACAAGGCCAACCGGCCTATCTTGGGGTATTTATGGACTCCTCCAGCCCCAGGAGTGGGGGGGGAATCCCGCCAGGTAAGTACTCCAGGAAACTTCCCCCAGGAGAGCAGTGATCCCCCAAATACTGGTTAAAGTTTCTTTCCTCTGTATCCACCAAACCCCAACCTGTAGGACAACTCTCCTTTCCTTCCCCGCTTTCAGGAGCCCAGACTACCCAATCCAGGAGAGGGGAGGCCAAGGGTGGCGTGTTACCAAAATCCACAATATACAGGGTACTCGGGAGAAGGGATAGTTACCCTTCCTGTGAACCACCTAGATTTGAACAAAGACCCCTGTACCAGCCGGAACGGGTGTCCCAACTGGAGCGTCGGGTCCAGAACCTCACCCAGGATCTGGGTCGCATTTTGAGGGCTCAACAGAACCCTCCGACGAACTTGGTGGCTAAGAAATCAACAAACCAAGGGTCTGGCACCCCAGAACAATGACTGGGAAAGAACCCTGACAACTCACCGGTTCCAGAGGATGAGGCATGGGGGAATGGGAGTGTAAGGCCCTAGAGGAAGCTTCAGTCCTCACTCGTGAAAAGCCCCTGGACACCCAGGAACCGGAACAAAAATCTCTTGCCCCTGAAAATCTGCAACTCGGGGAACAGAGTTTGGGTAGGAGAAACAAGGACAGTAAAAAGGCCCATTTTGTAGAGGAACTTAGTGTCCTCCATTTTGAAGGGGAAGAATCCTTAGAGGATTCTGGGAAAAGAATCTTCTCCTTCAGGTACTGGGGAATTCCTCCCAAAGAAAAATGGTTCCCAAAAGATCTAAATGAAGACTGGATGAGTGTGGGGACTGATTCAGTCACCCATCCCTGAACCCCAGAATTGCCATCCTGAAAAAAAAAATTGTAATGGAGGGATCCTCCCCACAAATTGGTTGTAGTGACTGCCACCCGGTAACCGGGGGCAGCACAGCGCACGGGGGATTCCAAAATCTCCACTATTTCATGATGCAAAATTTTTATTACAGATTCCCATACTGACACAGAAAATGGTCGAAAATGCCACCGTGCCAGAATCTAAAATAAAGAAATTGACCACCTAACTTGCCCAAAATGCACATTACATTTGCCTACTTGAGGAGAAAGGGTAGGTTTTATGCCCCCGTTCATGTGCAAGGTACAATTTCAGCACTGGTGGACACTGGATCCCAAGCTACTCTTCTGTCAAAAATGGCCTTTGAGCAGTTAAATTCAGGAAGGGGGGGAGAGATGCCAGATCCCTCTCACCCCTCTTCCTGGACAACTCCAGAACTTTGACAGGAATGATGTTCCTGTCAAGGGGACTGTGGATTTGGAAATAAAAATTGGGCGACACAAGTTGAAACACTAGGTCATAGTTGTGACCCCTGTCTTCTGGGGAATGACATCCTGCGCAGGCTGTCCCCCCCAATAGACTGTGTTAACAAGGTCCTCTGGACTCAGACTAACAGGCCAATAACATTAAAACAGAGTGTCAACCATGTTAGTTTAAATGGCACATGCTACATTGTTGAACAAAAATCTGATCATATTGTGTTTAATTTCCAGAATAATCCAATTCCTGACGTGACAGTAATTGCTGTAGGACAACAAACTGGTGATGGGAGCTCCTCCATTCCTGAAAATCAACCTTCCATCCAGTTTTAAGTGGCTTTCCACACTGGAAGGAAATACTTTGAAATTTGATACTGATTCACAATCTGAAAATCCCAATTCTATATTCGAAAGTGATGAGGAACCAGCTCAAAGTTTATCTGACATTCAGAAAATTAGAGAACAGCTGTTCAATCCCAATTCAGTTAAATGAAGGGAAGGAGTCTGTTCTCGCCCAAGTGTGCTTGAACAACAGTTAGAGCTTCATCAGCAAAGCCATTTTCCGAAGCTCCCAAAAGATCCAGCCATTCCCACATTTAAATTGATCGATAAGTGGGAAATCGACCTGGAAACTCCCAATTCCAAGCATCTCCTGCCTAGCAGGTGTATGCTAAAAATGTCTTTTGGAAACAAAAGAATAGAACATAATTGTTGGGTTGTGCAAGATGTCCCTACTGTATTCTATTTAGGCAGTGACAATCTCATTCGGTTTGCCATTAATTTGGACTGATAAATTACAAAGCCTGGTCCTGACTAGGGGGCAATGCCAGGGGCTTTGATGATTCTGAAAAAGCATTTTGGCCAGCCCAATTGCTGCTGTATGCAGTTGAAGTTCAAATTGGAAAGGTCACCAACCCAGGATGGACCCGACTATTCCCACTTGAATTATAAATTAAGAGGACAGAAACTGCAAAATCCTGACGCATATGTACACCTCAGTGCCCATCTCCAACAGCAGGGGTTGGTGTTGAACCCAACCCATTAGTCAATGTAGAACGCAACACCATTCCAATAGTGGTGGATAACAGCGACCTTAGGAGCATCACTCGGGCGTAGGCACCATCATTGGAATGGCGGTTGACGACCAACATTTTTCCATGGATCTAGGAAATGAACTGATGGGACCAATCTCCAATGACTGTTTTGACAATGACGGTGACAATTACTTACCACCAGACAGGATCTTCACCCGGAAAGGGGAGAATTTCCTGGTGTACCCTTCCTGCCCTTACGGTGAGGAAGAAGTGACCTGTGACATCAGGCAGGACAAGGTGATATTCCAGGTCAACAATGACTGCCTCTCCTACCTGAAACCCTCTGTCCAGGTCAATACTTGTCATGATCTCTGCTTCCAAAAGATCAGGACTTGCCCGACTCCCTTGGAAGCAGACCCATAACCCCGGTTCCGAGTGCCAGCCAGTCCCAATTGGGACCTTTTGGACCCTGTCCTGGCACCAGTGGCACCAGGCTCATAAAGATGCCCAGTCCCAGCGCTGGAAGCGCCGGGCTCATAATGCTTGGGTGGACTTACCTGCAGCAGACCATGCTGCTTACTTACCTGCCAGTTTGAACCCCTGATTCTCTTCTGTTTGGGACTACTTTTCCTGTTGGGTGGGGCAGGAGCCACTCCCTAGGTTCAGAAGACTGGAACTCTTCTGGAAAGCAGGAACTCTTTTCTTACCTAGGCGTGGCTGTGGAAGGAGACACCTAAGCACTACAGGAGGCTATTTAAACCACACCCGATGGATGAATCTTGCTTTGCGTTATTCTGCATTCTCTGCAGCAGAACGCTCATCGTGTCTTCTGCTTCTGATCCTGGGCCTAAGGGAACAAAGGCTTACCATCCTGGAATCCAGTCTTCAGCAGCACCTGTAAAGACAAAGAAAGAACAGGTTAGCACTACGGTCTTCAGTGGCAGCGCATCTCTTACCTGGTCCATCGGCTGTCACCAACGCCTTGCGCTGCATTCCGGCATCTGAAAGACAAAGGCTTACCTACTCTTCGCATGCTCCGGAGGTCTTCGCACTGCATTCCGGCATCTGAAAGACAAAAGCTTACCAGCTCTTCGCACGCTCCGGAGGCCTTCGGCGCTGCATCCCGCATCTGAAAGACAAAAGAAGGTGCGTTTAAAGACATTGGGCAACTTTATTACTCACGTGCCAGTACTCCTTCCCACGCCGAATCCAGTGGGTATTCCAGCACCCTTCAGCTTCTCTAAAGCTCCGAACTTGTACCTGCAAGATAAAAGGGACAGTTAGTGCGCATCGTGAAGCAGGCTACAAGCGCTTACTTACGTGCTTCCAGGCGCTTCTATTCCTCACGCGGGTTCGATCCTCAACTCTCATCAACCCGCCATCGCCGGAACCCTGCAAAACAATAGATATCATTACAAAAAACTTTTAAGACATTTGAAGTGCCCAGAACTTACCGTTAGTGCAGTTAACGACGGACTTCTCCACCACTGTGATTTGTCCCTTGAAGTGATCAGCTACGAGCGACAAGAGGTTTGATTCTGCCTATTTACTAGATCCAATGCATGCTTGCACCAGGGGTTTGACCCAAGACCCCCCCGTTTGTTCACAGGTTAGAGAGCAGATCTTCACAGGTGTTCAGGAGAACAGTTTCCAAGCCTCTGGCAGCTCTGAAGTCAGACTGATGGTCGTGGAGACAACCAACAGATTCTGTTTGGAGAGTAAGCTGGGAGATGGCCAGCTTTTCCAAGAGTTTGCCCAGGACACAGGTGGTGGAGATTAGGCGATAGTTTGCCAGCCAGGTATATCGGCAGTCTGCTTCTTGAGGAGGGGGTGCACAAGGGAGTGCTTAAGGGGAGATGGGAACGTTCCAGTTGCGAAAGGGTGATTACAGAAATGGGCCACGGCTGTAACGAGGGTGTCAATGTGGTCCTTGATGGTTCTGGAGGAGCAGTGGAGCACCTGTTTGGATGACACTTTCATAGATCGGACTTGTCTAGAAAACCCGTCCAGTGTTGTGAGATAGGGAGGAGCAGGAGAGGGAGGGATGGCCAAATGGGGGCCGAGAGAGGAAGAGGAGATAGAGGACAGGATGTCCTGTGATTTAGCAGAGAAGTGAGAGGCCAGAGCCGTCCAGAGGGCCTGGAAGGAACAGGTGAGGTAGAGACTGCAACAGGATTGGGCAGTTCCTTGCAGTTCAGCCGTGGTGTTAGAGGTCAGCTGTGTTGTTGGTCGCAGAGACTCTGCCTTGAATGTGTGCTCTCTTCTTGGACAGGACAGAGTCTGCATTGCCTTTGGAGCAGGCGGCAGGCCAGTTTGTCAGAGTATACACCTGAAGCCCTCCATTTCCTCTCAGCCAGCTTGCACTTGATGGGAAGGTCGAAATAATAGCAAGAGTTGCACTTGGAGGTAGGTTTCAGCTGGATTCTCATGACTGGGGCAAGGATGTCGGAAATAGAAAGATGCAGATTAGAAATGGCTGTGTCCGGGTGTGAGTCAGCCGCAGAAGTAGGAGGAGCAGAGAAAGTAGAGGCAAAGGTATCCACTGACGCATGCTTCATGAGCCGAATGACCGAGAAGGTAGGTGGCAGTGCTAGGGGTAGGGCAGATTTGCATGAGGGATAGAGTTTCAGATGAGAGAAGAGTAGAAAGTGGTCGGTCCAAGAGAGTGGAGTGGTGAGCGGGTTAGCGAGGGGGGATGTCTGAGGTGATGAGAACATCCAAAGGATGTCTGGCACAGTGTGCCGGGCCAGAGGGCAGAACGGAAAGGGAGAGAGTGTTGCAGAGGTTGCAGAAAAGCCCAGAGGAGGGATTAGACGCATCTAGGAAGGACTGAATCCAGATTATGGCATCACTTGAGAAATGGCAGCCGACCTAAGGTGGTTGCATAAGACTGCGTGATCCACCAAGTCAAAGGCTGCAAATAGGTCAAGGAGGAGTAGCATAGCTGATTTCCCGTTGTCCATCAACTCGTCACTTTGGGTCTTGAGATCTATTAAGGCTGTTTCTGTGCCATGGAGGGGACGGAAGCCTGACTGGCGTGATCCTAATAGGTGGTTGACTTCCAGGTAGTCCTTTATTTGCAGGTAAGCTACTCTATCGATAATTTTAAGCAAGAAGGGGACTGTAGTGATGGGTCTATAGTTGGTTAGGATGGAGGGATCTAATGTTTGTTTTTTGACCAGTGGGAGCACCCAAGATTCTTTGAGATTATTAGGCACTGAGTTTGTCTTGAATGAGGCATTGATGAGCTTTGAGATTAAAGGGGCTAGGTTTTTAGCTGCATCCTTTATAATTTGGGCCGGGCAGTTGTCTCCTTTGCAGTTTGAGGGTTTTAACGAGAGTATGATTTTTTTCAGACTCCGCGATAGAAATTTTCTTGAAGATGAAGGGTAGAGTGGTACTGTCCAAGTGTGGCTAGAGGGGGTTGCTGCTCAGGTAGGAGCAGTAAGGCTTTCTTTTTAGCTATTTTAAGTTGGAGGGAGGTGATTTTATTTGATAGAGCATTTTGTATGTCAGTACACCAGGGCTTATCCTTGGGAGTGTTGTCAGCCTATGGTATCAGTGATTCAATTTCCCGAAGGATAGAAAATAGTTCCTTGGTGTCCGACTTCGTCTTAGATATTCTGTCGTTAAATATATCATTTTTTGTTCTATTTAATTCTTGTACAGTTTGGAGAGGTTTGTTAGCTTGGCTCTATTCTCGTCAGTGGGAGAGTGACGCCAAGTTGATTGAAGCTTTCTTTTTTGTAGCCTTAATTCTTTACATTGGGGCATGAACCAAGCATTAAGGTGAGATTTCTGTCTACCTTTACGGAATTTGACAGGTGCAATAGTGTCCAAGGCCTTGGTCATAGCACTGTTGAAGACCTCCACTAGTAAGGTATGGTCTGTATTGCTGGCTATGTTAATAGTGGGGAGAGGATGTGGGAATAACTTTTCCGTTGTAATATCCTTTTTGCTTCTAGTGGGGAGTGGAGGTGCCATAACAAGTTTTGGAGCAAATGAGGTCTAGTGTGGCAGAGAAGGTCATTAGATAGTGGTCAGTCCAAGATTGCGGGGTAATGTTGGTGATGGTAATATTACAGTTCAGGTCAGCAACCCAATCTAGGGTCCTTCCTTTGATGTGGGTAGGTGTGAGGGCTTTTTGTATCAGCTCATGATCCTTCATTAGAGCAGCGACTGATTGGGCATGTTTGTCAACAGTGTCATTAAAGCCAAGATTGAAGTCTCCCAGCAGCCGGATTTGTGCATGGTCTTTGGTATTGTTGGCTAGGAGGCAGGTATGGTCACCCTCGAAAGTTCCTCATGGTCCTGGCGGTCTGTATACCAGCTGGATAGTAAGAGTACGGTTATTAGATAGGAGGAGTTTAGCTGTAAGTATCTCATAGGATTGGTAAGTAGGAGAGGTTGCAAGTCTGATAGGTAGATTAGTTTTGGAAATAATGGCTAGGCCACCGCCTCTGGTCTATCATCTCTGAGTATCTGGTAACCACCTGGTACGGCTACCATAAGGGCGGGTCCTGCTGCCTCATGAAGCCAGGTTTCAGTTATGGCAAGCAGGTCCAGGTTCTCATTAGTTAGGGTGTTTGCAGTATCAGCGGCATGGGCCACCAGGGATCTGGCATTGATAAGTGACCCTAATAGCGATAGGGTATTTTTAGGTTTGGAGGTAGGGGGAAGTTTGGTTGTAGGTGTCTTAACTCTTGAGGGAGTTTTCAGCGTGGTGGCAAGATTTGCAGAGATCAGATTGTTGGAACTGTTCTGCTGTGCACGTTTAGTAGATAATTCTGTAGGTTGGGCAGCATTGCGTATGGGGCGTCTGCTGGTACAGTTTGTTTTGGGTTCGTAAAGGCGGGGCAATCTTGATCTAAGTCTCATATTTCTATCCTTAGGTGGGCATGACGCCAATGAGGCAAAGGTCATTATGGCGAGGAGGCCTAATAGAAGTTGGGTTGTCTAGTTCCTTGGGATTATGCTCATGTTCATGGACATGCCTAGGACAAGTTATCATGAGGTAGACTATTTGAAGAGCCACAGGAAGGGCTATTTCGAGTAGTAGTGAAGTTATCACAACGTAGGCTGACATTACTTTCAGGTCTAGTCTAATATCACTTGCATCAAAATAGGCTAAAATCAAATTTTCAGGAATGGGCTAAAATCAGTTGCGCAAGAGTAGGTTAAAATCACCTTCAGGAATAGGCTAATTGTTCAAGAAAAATTAAAGATATATCTTCACATCCTCAGATTGTTCAAGAAAGTTAAAGAAACATCCTCACATCCTCGACACGTGTTTCTATGTCTTATTATATCAAATAGTTCCTAAGGAGGGTAGGAGAGCCTTACATTCTGATTTTTTTTTTACTGATTGCAGTACATAAACATGAACTAAAAATAAAGAATACAAATAAACACTGAAAGTTCTGAATTGTTCTTGGTTAGTCTTCATTTGTAAAAACATATTGTTAATTATACTGTGACAAAGGACTTTGTCCTGATTTCATTCATTTGTAACAAAAAAGAGAGAGAGAGAATTGCACTGACTTGTGTTTGATAGTGTTCTTTGTTTGCTTGTTTTGAATCCTTTCTTACTTGTGATTGTTCTCCCAATTTAATTTACAGGCAGATTCATGTTTTTCTGTATTGGAGCTGTGTTAGCTATGCATGAGGGAGAAAAATCCATATTTAAGGATCTATATACTATGGGTGGTGTCTAGTTTTTAAGTTTAGTGCTGTTCATCTAGGAACAGCAGTGCTTTTAGAGTACCACAGGGAAACAGACTCTCTGCTTACCTTTACACGCGTGGAGTTGTCAGAGTGACAGAGTTCCTTTCTGATAGATTGTCTCGGCATAATAACCTGCGGTCTGAGACGTTCTACTTCCAAATTTTGTTTGGTTTTCAATCGCGATCACGTGATTTTCTCATCACGTGTGCGCAAGACTGCCATATTGGTTTGGGAGCTTTTGTTGTGTTCTAAATCTTTTTGTGTTTTTATTTTAAGTGCATTATTGAAACTTTCTTTCTGTGAATCGTGTTTATGGTCACCTTGTATTGGCATCCAATATAATATAATTGTCGTTTTACTTCCTTGTTCTGTAAGGTTTTCGATCGCAGTCACATGATTTTCCTTATCACGTGAGCTCTACCAATGCCATTTCTGTTTCAAAACTTGGTGAGATTCTATAGCTTGTTCTAATTTTGTTTACAATATAAGTGGAAACTTGCTTTTTTATAGTGGCCTCTAATTATCCCCAATATAGCTGCATTTCCGAGCCATATACAAAGTTTTAACTGAAAACTGTCACATTCCCCACCTCCTAGCAACTTTCTTAACACTTTTTGCACAAATGTGTCTGCACTTCGCAAATGGGTCTGTGCTTAGCAGTTTGAAAATGCATTTCCATCGGATTTAGGATGTTTTAAACTGAAAATGTACCCTTGCACAGCTCCTACACCTATTTCTACTGATTATCCATTTGCAATTTAGGACACAGCACATACTTGTAAGAAAATTAGCAGAACTGATATTTATTTTCAAAAATGGCATCAGCAATTGTCATCCCTCCTCCCCAGGAGCCAACACCGCCACCACCAGCTGAAGGGCCTAGACAACAGAAGAAGCGCAATAATCCAGAAATTAATCAAGAGGATTGGAAGGTGAGGTAGAGGAAATGCCTACCTCTAGCAACCAGAGAGAATCATGGGTGTGGCAGTTCTTTACCACCGTTGAGGGTGTGCCAAAGGCTAAAGCTACCAATGTAGAATGCACCGACTGGAACGTTGTACTCAGTAGCAGACAACCTGGGCAGTACTCCCATGGTGGTCCCATGTGCCGCCACACCAAACACAACCACAGGGATACTCTCCCTTTTCTCAGGAAGTAGTAGGCTGTCTTCCTCTACCTCAACTTCTGCAACCAATACTGCCACCATTCAGGCTACACCTGTGGGGCACAAGATCACACCAGCTACCTTGCAAGCTATAAAAGAGGCTGTTGATCTATATCTTTCGAAGACAACTGTACTCTGTACATACTGCAACACACCACTCTGCAGGGGGGAGCAGTTTCAAAGTGCTTTGGAGGCTGCAATCAAGAAACAAGAGAAACACTGCCCCCTACCTTAGATTGAATGCACGGCCAACATCTTACCCTGTTCACCTACCCCTCCATAGCTGTGCTTGCTGCCCCACCTTACTTCCTGCCCTCTCTTGCCAAAAAAAATAGAAGTTAAAAAATATAAGCTTATAGACTCAATCTGCTTTACATTTTTCAAAAAAGGAGTTAGACTCAATCAGATTCTCCAACATTCCCATTAGCATTTTCTACTATGCTAATGGGAATAATGGACAATTGTATGCTAGAGAAAAAGAACAAAACACAGTTTTCTGTTCCAAATACTTTTCTCTAGCATACAATCATAATCATGGCCCTTAATGACTATCCGCGGTCTCTGCAGTCCCCTCTCTAGACCAGGCTTTATTAAAACCTGGATTGCACATGCACACCATTGCAAAGGACAGTCCTTCTACACTTTTATGTTTGTAGCACTCCTTCATTGCCTCCTTTGAAACAGTCACACGTATATCCACCAATTAGTTCAAAAGATTTTACAGATAACCCTATCAGCATATTAAACTTCACACACATACTGCCATTTAAAAATGTTGTATACATCTTTTTCACATGCATTTCCCTTGCTTATCAAAGAAAATTGTACACACTGCTGCTATAAATGCACATATGCATTGTGCAGTAAATAACAGTGCATGAATGGAAAGGGGAGTAGGGATTACCAAGTGCTCATACAAGCCCAGAAGGAAAGTACCAAGACATGCCAAAGTGGGAGGCCACTAACTACCTGATGGGGCAACAGAGTCCCAAAGGTGTGGTACACAGCCACTAGGCGGTAGACCTGCAACAGACCTGCAACGGCAGTGCTGAAGGGTGGAGGTGTATACTGGTGTCAACTAGATATGGGGCATGGAACCTGTGAGTTATATGAGGGACCAAGGTGCGCCAGTGGTATTAGTTAGCAGGGAAGGTATTAAGTAAAACAGAAACCCAAAAGCTGAACTTTATGAAGTTTGTGTGGAACTTAAGGAAGTCCAGCTCAAGTGTAAAAAGAGCAGGAAAGCTGTTCCAAAGAGAGGCACCGGTCGAAGACAGAGACATGCCTCCTACTCTCTGTTTCAAAAAGCATTTGACAAGCAGAGTACTGTAGTTACAGCAGCAGAGGGCTGTAGCAGGGCAGTTTTTAGGGAAACAAAGTTGGACATTTTATAGTCCTTGCAATTAGCAGGACCCAATGTACACATTTACAGGCTGCAGCAATACCATCCCTGGGCTTCAGGCCAAGGATAGCTCTGGCAGCCCTATTCTAGATTAGCCAAAAGGGATATAGACAACAAATGGGGAGGTTAAGGAAGAGGCTGTTGCAGTAGTCCAGCCTACACAGTACCATGGGTCTACAGACATTGAGCTTCTGGGGGAAGGTATGGAACTATACAATGCCTTTTAAAGAGGTCCAATCAAATCATGGGTTTTCTTTACAAGCTCCCAAATGTAAGGATTAACCGAGAGAAAAGACTTAAAGATAACCCCAAGGTTTTTGGCCTCACAGAATAGGGTCAGTAGAGGGCCCAAAGACAGCGGCCAAAGGGTAGCAGAAAATCAGGGTACAGGTTTCATAATAAGAAATATATTATTACTGGCATTGAGACAGAGATTGTTAGCTGCAAACAAGGCCTCAGTGGCAATCACACAATCAGGGATAAAAAAACATGGACAACCAATTAGTTCCGGGAAGTTTAAAGATTCCTGTGTGTCATTAACATAATGAAAATGAGAAAACCATAAAGACAGAATGATGAAACAGATATGTAATTGCCACAATGATGGGATAAAACCCTTGGATACTCTGCAAGTACACATTGAGGTGCTGGGGTACAAACAGCCCAGTTGTAGCTGGGAAGGGCGTTTAGTGCGGAAACATATCAGCATGTCCAGTGCCCGGACCATGATGCTAAAGGTATCATGTAACCATTTAATAAGGATGCAATGGTTCACTGAGACATCAAGGAGCGCTTTTCTCAATTGTTCTACAATCATAAATACCATATGCACTTTAATTATATCATTCCACCATAATATATATTACTATCCTATGTGTTGCCAGTGAAACATCAAGTGAGCCAGAAGGACGAAATAGATATGGAAGAGCCACAATCGTAGGATAAAACCCTGGGGTACTCTGCAAGTACACAGTGAGGTGATAGACTACAAACCGTCCATTTGCTGCTGGGAAGGGCAATAAGTGAGGAAAACAAATCAGCCAGTCCAGTCCACAGGCCATGTTGCTAATGGTATCATGTAACTGTTTACTGAGGATACGATGCTTGACAGTGTGAAAGGCGGAGGAGTCGCCAAGGAGCACTGTCCTCAATTGTACTACAATCATAAATGCCGTATACACTTTAATTGTATCATTCCACCATATTACAAATAATGTATACTCCCCACATTACATATAATTATTGTACTATGTGTTGCCAGTGGCCTATGGCCATGCCCCCAAGAATCTGGCCACTGGCCACAACCACCACAATAGATTTAAACAATCTAACAAGTACCTACAATACACCTTCAAATAACAAAATTCACCCAGAAACCTACTGCCATCCATGTCTGCGGACAGTAGGGAGTGACCTTGGACTCAGCGGCATCTGCAAACCCTTTTTTCACCTATAAAAACATCTCCATATCATCTTTATTTATTTGTTAACATTTATTTTTCCAACAAGGATTTTCTTTGTTTCTATTTTTCAAAGGTCATTCAGTTGCTGTACGTGCTTCGGAGACCTATTCCCCTTCTTCAGGACCTTAACTGTGGATACAAACATAAAACTACTGATTATCTATCATCCTGCTTTACATAATGCTAATATTTCAAATCAATGTATGGAGTTCAACACATAGTTAACCCTAGTGAACAACCTGTCCATATCATCTTTATTCCACCCCCACCCTTTCCAGCCCCTCTTTCAACCACCAAATGACCCCAAATGTGTGTTCCAGACTTTTTCCCCACTGCGCTATCCATGGACACTGGCCACTGTCCGCGGATCCAACATGGCGAGTAGATATCATCTTTATTCCACCTCCGATTTCCCCCCCCCCCCTTTCCAGCCACTCTTTCAACCACCTAATAACCCCATATGTGTTTTCCAGACTTTTTCCCTAGCATGCTAACTGCGGACACCGGGCGCGGTCTGCAGATCCAACATGGCAACCGTTGAAAAAAATATGACGCACCTCAGGTTTTTGAGCATCCCATCAGCAGGTGCGTACGAATCGGGAAGTGTGTCTGCGGACCAGACCCAGATATCAATATTTTTTGGTACCTACTTTTTGGCAGTTTAAAGAAAAAGTAAGGGGCAGATTTACACAAAATTTACAAAAGCACGCTTTAGTGGTCAAGCTGCTGCACCTGGCGCAAATTTGGTGAAAATCTGCCCAGCGGTTTGGGCTGTAGGTGTGAGCACATTTTGTTTCCACTGCATTGGAGGATTTCAACACATTTTGGGCCCCCCTATAACTTAGAACCCCCTGGATGAAACTGCACCCAACTTTGCAGAATCATTCCGACGGGCCGTTTACGTTTTCTTTTCAAAGTCTGGTGAGGATTCGTCTGGGGGTTCAGGGGGCAAAGTTATAAGCAGCCCAAAAAGTGCTCTTCCTAGGAGTTGAGCAACTTAACAAACTATAGGGCAGCTGACGCAGGCCCTGTAAAAGAAATGTATATTACTTGAAAAAACTTGCTGAAGCACTGAAACGATCTGATGCAATGAAAACCTGGAAAAATCCTGTGAAACTAACTTTGGTTTACGTTGACCGCGAGGGGGGAGGTGGTGGTCACAGGAGAGTGAGTTGGTGGTAGTGGGGCACTATTGACTAGGAAGAATGATGTGGTGGTAGTGGGGGACTGTAATGAGGAAGAGTGATATAATGGTAGTGGGGGACTGATAGTGAAGGGTGAGATGTGGTAGGGGGTACTGTGATGAGGAAGAGTGACGTGGTGATAGTGGGAAACTGTGATGAGGAAGAGTGACACGGTAGTCAGGTACTGTCATGAGGAACAGTGATGTAATAGTGGGGGCATGTGACAAGGAAGAGTGCGGTGCGGTAGTGTGAGACTGATGAGGAAGAGGGATGTTGGGGTAAAAGTAAGAATACTGTTGGGTATTGGTATGTGGAAGGAGGATATGTGGGTATATAGGTCAGTGAGAAGAGTACTAGGCCGAAGGATCTAGGATTTCAGGTAGAATTCATAATTAGGTACTGCGATGAAGAAGAGTGAGGTATATTATGTTAGCTCAGCATGTTAAGTGCGTGCTGCTGCAATCTGTGTGTGATCTGCAGGTCGCTGGTTCAAATCCAGGCAGGGTTGACTCAGCCTTTCATCCTTCTGAGATCGATAACATGAGTACCCAATTTAGATTGTGTAATAGTAATTGCATATAAAAATGTCCTCTGCAAAGCGCTTTGGATAAAAGTGCTGTATTTTGGATAAAAGTGCTGTATAAATAACAAATTATTATGATGTAGCTATCTTCCCTGCTGACATCAAGAGTGAATGGAGATCTTCACTTTTACGTAACGTGAAATGCTTTTTCAATCAAAACAAAAGGTGTAGTAAAGTAGCATTGGCTTCCTTCGATATTACGTTGCACACTTTCTTTTCCACTGCATATTTTCCGTAGTAAGCGTTTAAAGCAAATTTACCACCTCCAAACACTAATAGCCTCCTAATAACAGCTCCCACACAAGTAAGCAATCCCTGTAATTGTTTTCCAATATATTAAAACATGGATTGCTTTCTACATTAATTTAAAATATTCCTCTTCCAGAACTAGCAATCAATGCGATTTCTACTGCCACATCTCAATATATTATAGGTTTGAAGTATTTACTACTTTTTATTTTGTTGCCACTCGACATTCAGAACTCTATCTCGGCTAAGCTGCAAAGGCCAAGCTTCAAACCTTCACAAATCATCCTCGTTTATCTTGCAAAAGTTAAACACGAATAACAAGTATCATAAGTCTTCGCTCCAATATTGGTTTATTGGTGATTCAATTATTTGTTCATATTTTTTTGCTGATTTTTACTTTTCTTGCCTTTTCAAAATTAAATTCAGTGCCTTAATATGTGATGCGCATTTTGCAATTTACATTTCACTAGTATGAATTCCTTGACGAATTCATGGTAATTCATCTTTCATAATTATTAACATGTATTTTTTCACTTTACCATGTTGAGAAAATTCATTTTTTCTCATAAACATTCATGATTCTTCTCGTAATCCCTCAACACGTGTTTCCCAATTGATCTTCATGGTTCCTCAGGAGAGTTTTTGATAATTTGTACTCTAGACGTGTCGGAACAAGAGACAAAATTATGGTATGTATATTATGTAAGTATATGTATGCCTTTAATGCATTCCCAACATAACCTTTAAAATGAGCATTTGCGATTTGAAATATACTTGCTTTTTTACTTTCCTTATGTTGTATTTAGCTGCTGCACTATGGTGTGGCAAAAGCTGATTGTTTAAAAATATTTTTTTTCTTTTTTTTTTTTCCTTTTTCAAATTCTGTTGGATACCTAATTTTAAAGTAAATATGTTTTGTTAGTGTGGTTTTATGGATTCTTAGTATCCAATAACACTTTCAAAATAACAGGGGCTTTCTCACCTTGTTTTCTTGTTGAATTGCTCGTTCACATCCTTTCGGTAACACTATGTGAAGCATCGGCATGGTAACCGATTGCATATTCAATATGGCCGCTATTTGAACGTGATGCAACAACGTTACTTTTGTACGCACTGACATCATCGCGTTGCCGCATCCATTTTGTATCGAGAATTATTCACAAAATACGGATTGTGCTCTTTCTGGCTCTCAAATATGCATTCTTAACAAAAATTGCTAATATTTAGTATGATCATTGTCTACAATTGCTCAAATGATTGATACTAATTTGAGAAAAATGAATGTTCTCAACATAGTACAGTGAAAAAATACATGTTAATGAAGATGAATGATCATTAATTTGTCAAGGAATTCATTCCAATGAAATGTAAATTGCAAAATGCGCATCACATATTAAGGCATTTAATTTAATTTTGAAAGGTCAAGAACAGAAAAGTAAAAATCGGAACAAATTATTGAATCACCAATAAACCAATATTGGGGCGCAAGACTTATGATACTTGTTATTCGTGTTTATTTGTTTCTTCAAGCCATTGGCAGCCTCAATGCCAACTAGTATCAAACCTATGCAGCACCAATACATTATATAGTATGAAAAACGCTAAGAAAACTCACCATTGGTTGTTTAAAGGCTGCAGCAGAAGCTACTTGCGACAGTTACACTACTCTCAAGATTACCCTACTTACACTGCTTATATCATTACCGGGCAGTCTCCAAAAACGATTTGAGATTCAGATTGAGTTGGCAGATTTTCAGAATTTGAGCCTTAGCACCAACAATGCGTCATGGGAGATAAAACTAAAGTTTTGAGTACAGGGGAACCCTGCTATATACCAAATAATTAAATTCTATTGGATGGATTTACACCAAACCAAGAAAAGATTTCCTTTAAACACATTGTGCCGACTTGTTTCTTCTTTGTTGTGAATCCACCCAGCGTTTTGGTCTGTGCGTTTGAGCAAAAAATTACATTGTATAGAAAAGTGAAAAACACACCCCTTTTTGAATCTCTATATCTTTTTAACACTTATATCTTCCAGTTTTTGGGGGCCCATGCGATAGTTTACATTTCTAACATTTTGTGCTGATCCGTTCTACAGGTCAAAGGTTATTAGACATAGATGTTTGCATTTCTTATGGAAGATAGGGTGACGTTTATATATGGAGTTTGAACAAGTGCCCGCGGGAGGCACTAAACGCATTGCTTTGCTCTCGTGTGGACTCTTGTCCGGTTTATTTCAATAAACAACTGTTTCTTTTCAGGTTAATATTTGTCTGTTTGGTGCAGCCGTGTATAGTGCGTCCTAGACATCATTTGATGTCAGTTTCTGGTGTTTATAATATATATAATCCACGCACACTTGCTTCTGTAAGCGGCCCTCAGCCTCTTAGTGGGTGCACCTGGGTGGTTTCAGAAGCATACCACTTACATAGACAAAAGCATAGTTGCTGAAACTGAAAGTATCCAAAATATGTTATGTTAAAGGCACTCCAGTGAATTCAACAACAAAGAACCAGGGCACTCAGCTGTAAAACACTTGTGAAGTTTATTCAAACACCAATGTGTTAATGTTGAAATACAATAGTAGAAGACGATATGGACGTACTGAGGATACTTTAAGGCACTACGTGCTCACCACGCACTCTGTCCCCAAAAGCCGGGTATTCTTCAGGCGCATTCTTACCCTGAGTCCAGGCAAGTGTTTATCAAAACAAACGGGGATTGTCTAGACAGCCATTCTCTCTACTATTCCAAATCGGTCACATGGGCGTCTGTTGATTGCGCTATATTGTATGTAATCATGCACACCCTATTGGAGCATGGTGCTCTACATGTTAAAGATAGCACATTTTATCGAAATACAATATTAACAAAGAAATAATTTCAAGATGGCAGTGGGAGACTGAATAATATATCTCAATTCAATTCTGGTTGTAAATTTATCCTGAAAACCTAAGTTCAACTAGACTAAATATTCATCATATGATGTGCACATAGGGTGTAGGTGGTTCAAAACTAGGACTGAAAGGAGGTAAACGTGTCTGGACATGCCGTGACTGAGTGACATCTCCAAGGCACCAAGACAGATTGTCAAAGGTTCAAATTAAGGCACACAGTTAGCAGATATAAAAACCCTCTATAAATCGTCCCAGTGGTATAGGGCTAACAGGAAATTGTCAAATATGTGTTATTTAACCATTAGTAATAACATTTCACATAACGTAGATATCCGCAGAATGTGATTAGCTGTTAAGCCAGTGTACTGCTAATTCTTTATCTGTGTTTTGTTCCAACGGCTTAAAAGTCCCTAATTTGATGAGCTTGGATTTAAGTTGTCTCTGGCGGCGACTTTCTCTGTTGCCCTTTCTCCTGTGTTCAGGGATGTGGGCAAGGGTTTTGAAATTCAATAGAGAGGAGTTGCTAGTGCTTTTCTCCTCAAAATGTACTGCCAAACGGTGGCTTGTGCCCTTGTTTTCAATTGCACTGTGGTGCTGCAGTATCCTGAGCTTCAGAGGGTAAATCGTGGAGCCAATCTACATCATTCCACACGGGCATGAGATGCCATAGACTACAAATCTGGTAGTGCAAGCGATGTATTGGTTTTCTTTTCCATATTGGATTGTCTCTCCTGTTTCAGCCAATTCACATAACTTACATTTTTGATATTTGAAAAATCTATTTCTTGTACTTAATCAGGTGTTTTTATAGATATTGTGTGAATAACTGGGTGCTATATATTTTTTAATGGATTTTGCTCTGGAGAACGTCACCTTTGGATAGTTTCCTACGAGGGCTTCCAGCACCTTATCCAAATGGAGTATATGCCAATGTTTCTTAAGGATATTTTCACATCTCTCGCTCTTTTGAGAAGGGTGTGATGAATCTCACTTGATCTTTTTCTTTGTTTTTCCTTTTGCTTGTAAGTAGTTGCTTTCTCTCCAACGTTAGTGTTTTTCACCTAGCCAGCCATATATCTTGTGTTGTATAGCCACAGGCTTTGAATCATGCTTTGAGCCCGACAGATTATTTTTGAAAATCCTCTTCTTTGGAACAGTTTCTCTTGGCCCTGAGGAGTTCACTGTAGGGTATACTTTTTATCAGGTTTTTGGGGTGATGGCTATGGGCCTGTAATATGTAGTTAGAAGTTGTGGGTTTCCTGAAGAGGTTACTTTGTAGACAGCCTTTGTCAGGAAACAGCACTACATTGAGAAAGACTAATTCTGTTTTGCTACTTGCCATAGTGAGGCAAAGATTGAGAGAGTTATTGTTGTTTCTGAATGTACTCCTCAAGTGACTCTGACCCCTTCCAGATGATGAAAAGATTGTTGATGAAGCGATACCACCATATTATTTGTGCAGTGTAGCTATCATATTTTTCGGCCCAGGCTTCAGTCCGCTCCCATCAACCCATGTAGAGATTTGCATAGGCTGTGCCACATTTATGTCTGTAGATTTGATCGTAAAATAGAAAGATATTATGTTCCAAACAGAAATTGAGCATGCTGAGAATCAGCTTATTATGCTGTTTGTAGCTGATAGACTTCATATCAAGGAAGTATTTACAGGCCATTAATCCTTTTTCATGTATGATGCTGGGATAAAGGGAGGTGACATGAGGAGATACCAAAATGAAGTCTTTTTCATAAGTGAAATCTTAGATTTTATCAAATAGGTCCCACGTGTCTCCAAAGTAGGAACTAAGATCTTTCACAAAAGGTTGAAGAAAGAGATCAATGTGTTTAGAAGTATTCTCCAGGAGGGATCCCGTGGCGGATATAATCAGTCTTCCTGGTGGAGTACTAGTATTTTTGAGGATCTTCGGGACAAAGTATAGAATAGGAGTTGTAGGGTGGTTGTTTTTGAGAAATGTAATTTCTTCTCAGTCCATTATGTTTAGATCATATAATCTTGTTGGAGGTACTCTAGTGTTTCAATCTGTTCTGGGGAGACATTGTAAGACAAATAATGTTTTTTGATGCCAGTGTCCTTGGATCTTGACCAGATCCTCGAATACTTCAATATGAGTCACATTGATGCTGGGGCAGAAGATTGATTTCAATTTTAATTGACTCTGCAAGGGAAAATCAGTTTCCATCCCATGATGTGTAAGTATTTCTCTGTTTTCCATGGTACTGGCATCACTGAAGTTGTCATCTGCTATAGAGTCCAGGGAGATCAGGGTTTCTAGATCCCAGACAGTTCGAGGATTCGGAATCAGCTTTTCTGTTGTCGCTATGTTTACATCCTGTTTAAGCAGAAGTAATTGTTTTTATTTACGTTTCTGAAGGAATTTGAAAAGATCAATTCTTGTTTGAAGTAGATCAAATTCTTGATCTGGACAGAAAGAAGGACCTAATTCTAGTATAGATACTTATCAGGGCGCCACTTGTTTGTCTGATATATTGAAGACTTTGACCTTCAGCTCTTCATTCCTCACCCCTTTGGTTTGTTTTACTGTCCTCTGGTGGATCGTGTTGCCATGCTCTGTCCTTGATTTGCCCCCCCACCCCGTTGGTTTGCATCTCCTCCTCTTCCGGGTGGGCATCTTCCTGGTTTTCTTTCCGCTATGTTGTCCAGATGTAGGAGCCGGAACTCGTCTAAAAAATGCAGTTTGGTTACTTGGGGCTCAGGGTCTGAGGTTCCAATTTCCGATGACGACGATTGTAGATTGGGAGCATTTCTGGTGATTGGTCCCCCTTGTCCATTTTGATTTTTAGTTAGCTGATCCTTGATAGGTTGGTCAAATCTTCTGGCAAATGTGTCTATGCGCCCTTGTTCATAGTTTTTTATCCCGTTGGATTTTCTGCTGATTTTGAATTTCTCCTTCGTATCTTTCAAGGTTTTCCTCCATCCTACTAACTTTTCTTTTGCATTCATCTCCTTCGGGTGAATTGTAAAGTTGGTTTTACAGTTTCTCAATCTCCATGATGAGCTTTTCTCTGTCAGACTTGGCAAATTTGATTAGAGTTGTCATCATTGCAAAGCAACATACATTAGTGTTCTGTCCATTCTTTGAGTTCCGGGTCTATCCCTTCATAGGTAGGAATGGTGAGAATTCTTAGACCTCTCGGGATCCGTTCAATTTCTAAATATGTGGTCGATGTCATGGCTTCCCACCATTTGCTGATCTCTCGTTTTTTCAACTTCTCCAGTGTGTCCATCTTTTGTTGTGCCGTTAATCCTACTCAACATATAGGTTTCAGTACAGTTGTTCCAGATGTAGCTGGCTCTCCCTTGAAGAGCACAAGTGCAGCAGCCATCCGTTTGCCTCCTGATCCTCTGCCATGTCTAATTCTAGGCACCAGTAATTACCAGCGACTCGTGCTTAGGTGAATCTGTTTTCTTTCATCATTGGGAGCATTAACAGAAAGCCTTATGTGCCAGAGAATAAAGTAGCTGGCTAGCTGAATGGGAAAAGGGGCATTACCTCTGCTAAATATACAGTTTAGAGAAAAGCTAGGCACGCAATGGAACACAGCTATGCCATCTATCTCTTGGATACTTGGATACTGGATAATATATTTGGCAATCAATTACAACACTGTGGCGAGAGGTGGCTGCTGCAAAAAATTGATTTCCACATAGTCTTGCATCTGTAAGCAGCGCTCAGCCTCTTGGTAGCGTACCACTTAAAAGGGTATTTGCTGAAACAAAGTGTCTAAAAGATGTTAAAGGCACTCCAGTGAACTCAACAACCAACAAAGAACCCGGGCACTTTCAAACAACAGTGTGTTAATGTCAAAATACAATAGTAGAAAATTACATGGATTTACTGAGGATGCTGGAGTTAACACTACGTGCTCACAGCGCGTCCTGTCCCCAAAGCCCGGACTACTTCAGGCGCATTCATTACTCTTAATCCAGGCAAGTGTTTATAAAAACAAAAAAGGATTGTCTAGACGGCCATCCTCTCTACTATTCCAAATCGGTCACATGGCTGTCTGTTGATGGTGCTATATTGTATGCAATCATGGGGGCCATATTGGAGCGTAGTGCTGTACATGTTAAAGATAGCGCATTTTATCGAAATAGAATATTAATATGTGAAAGCAAAAGAAGATATCAAGGCTGATTACCTTCAAAAGGAAATGCACCAAACGCGGGTTATAAAGATGCACAGATCTTTATTCAAAATAACTGAACAGTTTTCAAAGAAACAAAGTATCGGATAGCTATCAGGCCCTCAGTCCAACCCACTTGTGGGTTAGTGCATCTTGGATCTAGGGTTCGTGCCGAGTTCGCTTCTAATTTATGCAGCTATACATTTAGGGGTTATCCTTAAAACATTCTCCAACAAGTTACGATACAAGTGTGTCTTCGGATTTCACGTTGAGCCTTTGCACATATCTTTATACAATATAGTAAAACAAGTGTTCACATAAGATGCTCAAACGGTATTGTGCACGATATATGTTCATAGATTAGTCTTGTTGGCGCAGGTAATCCTCTATACACAGGTCAACGAAGGACAAGGTCTCAGTACATGACCCTAACATTTGGCCTGCAGGCAGTTTACACATTAACTTGTACACAGAGGACAAGACGGCCATGTTACATTCAAAACGACACTGTCCACCATCTTAGAACACAAGGTGACTTTAGAGGGAGAATCTAAAATGGCGGATGAACCTAACATGGCGGCTAACACAGATCTAAGGTCAGGACCTTGCAACGCGGATTTCCTCGCAGAGCAACTTGGCCTAGGCCAATATATATACACACGATCTAGAGGGTATAATATGATTTCCCGTTCGACAAGTAAAGACATCATGGAAAGATGGCAGTGGGAGGCTGAATAGTATATCCCAATTCAATTCTGATTGTAAATTAGCCTGAAAATGTAAGTTCACTAGACTAAATATTCATATTATGCGCTAGTAATACACACAGGGTGAAGGTGGTTCATAACCACGACTGTTTGTGAACTGGTACTCATTACATGATATGGCATTTGTAACGCGCCTATACACAAGTGTTTCAAGGCGCGACGAGGCAGGGGGGGGACAAGGGGAGACAGACAACGATCTTACTAGGCCAGGTGTCATTCAGATCGCAAGTGCAAGGGTAGAGGGGAAGGGAAAAGTGCATGGGGGAAAGGGAGAGGGGAAAGGGAGAGGGGAAAGTGCAGTACAGGGTTATTAGCATACAGGATAAATAACAAGGGCCAGCTGGTGGCAAGTGCGAGGTAAGTGCAGACAAGTGCTGGGAAGGGGGGCTGTATGGATACAGACACAGTCCCGTAGTGCAGGGGTTGCCGTGGAGGCAGTGCAGGGGAAAGTGGCTGGGCCGAGAACGGTGAATGGCCCAGTTGCAGATTCAGTGCAGTTTCAGTAGTATTAGCAGGGGAGAGAGGGAGAGAAAGCGGAGGCAAAGAGGAAGGTTTTGAGGTGCTTCCGGAACCGGAGGTGGTTCTCCTCAAGTTTCAGGGAGGCAGGAAGGCTGTTCCAGAGGGAGGCCCCTGCAGTGGAAAGAGATCTGCCCCCAACTCGTTGTTTGGAGAAGCGGCTGACCCTGAGGGAGTTGGAGGCGGATGAGCGAAGAGCTCGAGAAGGAAGATATTTAAGAAGAGAGAGTTGAAGGTATTTTGGCCCAAGGCCCCAGACGGCCTTGTGGACAATGCAGAGGGTTTTGAACTTTATCCTCGCAGTCACTGGGAGCCAGTGTAGTGATTTCAGTCCTGGAGAGATACGGTCCCTGGGCTTGAGGCCAAGGACAAGTCTTGCAGTCCTGTTCTGGATGAGTTGCAAAGGGCAGAGAGTAGAGGCGGGCAGATTTAGATAGAGGCTGTTACAGTAGTCCAGCTTAGAGAGAACCAGGGCTCTAGAGACAGTGAGCTTCTGGGGGAAGGAGAGGAAAGAAAGGATACCTCTGAGGAGGTGTAGCTGGTAGTGTGACGACTTAGATACGTCGGATATGTGATGAGGGAAGGAGAGTTTGGAGTCTAAGATGACCCCAAGGTTTTTTGCCTTGCAGGTAGGAGCAGGAAGAGGGCCCAAAGAGGCCGGCAAGAGAGCAGCAGGGAGGGAGTGGGAGTGCCGATGAGTAGAATCTCAGTCTTGCTGGCATTAAGGCAGAGGTCGTTGGCGGCACACCATTCCTGGATAGCAGAAAGACAGTCCGTGATGAGGGAAGGAGAAGAGGAGGCTGAGGGTAGCCTGAAGATGAGCTGGGTATCATCCGCATAGCACTGAAAGTAGGGGCAGAGAGCGGCGATGTGGGGGCGAGAAGTGCCAAATACTGGTTGAACAGCCAGGGAGAGAGGTTAGATCCCTGGGGGACACCACAGGTAGAGAAGAGGATGTCAGAGAGGAAAGACCCCAGTTGGACCTGGGAGGGTCGATTTGAGAGGAAAAAGGTCAGCCACGCCAGAGCCTGACCAGTGATACCGAGGTTATAACGGAGACGGTTGAGCAGGATGGTATGGTTGACAGTATCAAAGGCAGAAGAGAGATCAAGCAAAATGAGAACACATGGAATGTTAGTTAAGGTTCGAGAGCAGGTCCTCACGGATGTTCAGGAGAGCAGTTTCCGTGCTTCTGGCAGCTCTGAAGCCAGACTGATGGTCATGAAGACTACCAACACATTCAGCATGGAGATTAAGCTGGGAGATGGCCAGTTTCTCCAGGAGCTTGCCCAGGAAGGGAGTGATAGAGATTGGGCGATAGTTAGCTGGGCAGGAAGGGTCGGAAGAGGGTTTCTTAAGAAGGGGGTGCACAAGGGATTGCTTGAGAGGGGATGGGAAGACTCCAGTGGCGAAGGAGTGATTGCAGAAGTCAGCAAGGGCAGGAGCCAAGGAGTCAATGTGGTCCTTGATAGTTTTGGAGGAACAGGGGTTGACCTGTTTTGACGAGACTTTCATAGATCAGACTTGTCTTGAAACCTCGTCAGCAGAAAAAAGGGGAAAGGAAGAGAATGAGAGAGGGGGGGGTCGCTGCAGAAGAGCCAGAGGAAGGGCAGGGAATAGAGGGGGTTATAGGAGGAGAGTGAGGACAGGATGTCCTGAGTTTTTGAAATGAAGTGAGAGGCCAGTGCCGTGCAGAGGGCCTGGGAGGGGACAGGAGAGGTAGAGACTGCAGCAGGGTTTGCCAGCTCCTTGCAGATTTTAAAGAGTTCGGCCGAATTGTTAGATGCCGCAGAGATGCGGGCTTGGATAAGGGCTCTCTTCTTGGTGAGAACGGAGAGCCGGTATTGCCTTTGGAGCAGGCGACAGGCCAGTTTGTCAGAGGATGAACATGAAGCACGCCATTTCCTCTCTGCCACCCTGCACTTGTGTTTAAGGGTGACAAGATCCGAGTCATACCAGGAGTTGCATACATACTTGCACAATCACATCCGACACGCACACAAACACTCCAACATACACAAATTAAATAAAAATAAAAAAGACTTTTCTACCTGCTTCCCAAAGCTATGTCTTCTCTCCAGGCCTCCAACTCCTGTGCTCCACACAGACTGGAGAGTTTCCTGGTTCCTGTCTGACGTGCATACAGGAGCTGGAGACCGAGTACACTCTTCCGCATGCCAACCAGCCATAGTAGGCCCCAGCCCTCTTCCTGACCTTAGTCAGCCAATGATGTGAGGGTGTAAATGCACTTGCCTTAGTTGATTTTTTTTAAATACATTCTTTTTGGTATTTCTTTTTCTGAAAGGGAGGTCTGTTAATTAGGCCCTGTTTAAAATATACCATTCCAGAATTATAGTACTCTTGTTCCCATTCTGTACCCGTCTCCTGACGCCTGCAGCACCAGCCCTGCACTGGTACAGGACAAGTTCAAAGGTCTTATTTGCATTCCTCATAGCAGGCAGAAGTAGCTTTTTAATCTTTACTCTGTATAATGGTATGCCTTAGTCTGGAGGTACACACATCTTTAAATATAAGCAAACAATGATCCAGTCATCACAATTTTATATCACTCTAGTGTCAGCTTTGTGAGCAGGGCACAACTATGACAGGGCTCATATGTATTAGTGTCTTGCCTGACTGCCTCCACATCTGCCATGAACAGGATGCTGCATCTTTGGTTCCTTCATAGGAAGACCACCACATTACTCCCAGGGCACAGGACACCTCTGGGTGAAACTGGTGCATTGAAGGCAGAACTGACATGATAAAGACCCTCTCACACCATGGTGCTGGCCACTAGAGTCCCTTTGAAGTCAGCAGGCTTGGTAAAGGGCACAACGCTTGAGTAGCTAGAAGGGACAGGTGGGCTGAGAAAGGGGTTGCACATCTTGGTTTTGGTTAGGGCTCGGTATCACTTCCAATCTCCTCCAACACCCATTTCCTGTAGGCAGGGCACTCTGGGTGAGATGTCATAGACACCTTGAGTTTCTGACCTTTTGCATTTTCTTGGGAAGATGGTCCTGGGGAGTCTGGCCTAGTAAATGGAAGAGGCCTGGAGACTACTCTGCCCAGAAGAAAGATTTTGTTCTTTGATCTCATTCATTTATTCTTTTCACCTTCTTGGCTTGCACCGTTAGATAATAAGGCTCCATGTCTGGGCTGGTACTATAGAGTCCACCTGATTTCTTCTTTAACTTTTTATATGCCAACCACGTTTTGAGATTCCCTTTGGGGCTAGAGGGAAACATATGGACGTACAGGCATGTTACGGTTAAAATGAAAGTATGAGCTTACTCAATGGCATATCCTCTTTTCTTGTACTTACTTGATTCGTTTATATTGAGATCTGTCACAGTTCTCATTTGTGTGAAAAAGGTTACCATTTACAATCTGTTTTTGCCCAAATATGAATAAAAATCATTTTTTTTTTCAGGAGCTTCCTGCAGTTGAAGACTTAAATATCACTCTCCCTAATGATGTTGAAGTAAAGCCTTGTGGCGTTGTTACCAGCACTGTCGATCAGTTAGGTATGTGAAAGTTCTCCTTAGTAGAATTGCGTGTACCTTTTAGTAGTAGGAAATGTGTTGGCAAAGCTTGTACTCTTTCCACTAGATTTCTGCTTTTGTTTTCATATTCTTATGAATGTAATTTGCATTTCAAATGAAAGGGGCTTAAACCATTGAGATAACCTTTTGACATATTTGTGTACATTTTCTTGAGCAACTAAACTGAAGGTTATGAATTGGAGTAAACAACTGTAATTACAAGAAAGTATTTTAGTCAGGTGTTGAGCACAAACAGGCAGCACTTCAAGAGATCAGGTTAATCTTTTGTTTGTATACTGCATTCATTTATTTTTAAGTGTTTTCAAAACAATAGTTAAACGTACTGTATGGCTCGACTATTGCAGTGTTTAGTATCTGTTTGAAGGTTAGAGAAGGCAAGTCTTGGTGAAAAATTGTGGGGGAGGGTGTTGCAGAATTATTTAGGGCAATGTTAAATAATTTTAAGTCTTATGTGTAATAAGTGAACTTAATAGAGTGACAGCTTGGAGGTGTTTAGCATTAGGCAGTAAAGTGCTATCCATTATTGGATATATGTGATACAGGTATGATATGATATGGCATTTATAACACGCCTATACACAAGTGTTTTAGATGGCAAGGGTGTGAAAGGAGAAAACAATCTGAGTGTTGGTGAAAAGGTGGCATTGGAAGGATGAGATAAGCCATGGAGCAGGAAGAGGAGGGAACCGAGGGCAAACACCTTATGCATGCCCACTTGATGAGGTATGGTGGAGCAGATATTAGAGTTCCATGAGTGTGAGAATGAGCCTTCAACGGCCGCCCAGTCAAATATGCTGTCCTTGAAGCCAAGGGAGGAAGCAGGGGAGAAGATTAGTAAGACGATCTACCATGTTGTAGGCTGCAGAGAGATCAAGTCAAATGAGGATGAGGTGTGAGTAAAGATCAGAAAGTTTAAGAAATTGTTGTGATCACCTTAAATGGAATATTTACTCTGCAGTTGTAATTGGTTTGTGTGACTCTCGAGGTAGCCAACAATGCGATCAAAATATCTCACTTTACGGATTAGGGGTGGCAGGGCAAGAGAGACGGAGCTGTACAAAGAAGGGTTCTTTGGGTTGGCAGTTGCTTTCCTCAGAGTGTGAGTGAAAGGCTATTCTGTACCTTGTGGGGAATGTGCCTGTTGAGGGGAGTGAGCAGGTGGAAGCAGCTGAATTGTCTGTGGTGCAAATTCAGTCAGTGGAGCACAAGATGCATTGGCTGATCAGAATATAGGTATGAGTTCATGGGTGAGGTGGGAAATAAGTTGGCATAGGCATAAAAGGATCAGGGTAGTGGTGGGAAGCCATTATGCCTGTCTTCATGGTTATGGAAAACAAACTGCAGGTATCCAAACTTTGGGAATACTTTCAAAACGTCAAAGGTAATTACCCGAGAGACAGTTTCTTGTTTGATGGCAACAATGATTTTGAAGGTATTGAAGGTGATTCTGGACTGGAGACCAGGTGACCTGATGCTGTGGTGTGGTGCTGCAGGTGGTGGCTAGCAATTCAAGTCTGTGTAGTCTGAGGTTTTGAGGGAATGGTCAGCAGCAATAGTGTGAGGATGTGAGATCTCTCAGCTCCAGACCAAACCCCCGGCAAAGTGATTAACATCATGGATCTGTTCCAATAAAATGACACCCACCTGAAGCTGAGATACTAGGGAATCTCAATTCAATATTGCTTCATTTTCGGCTCTGTGCCCTGAAAGCATATAAATACATACAAAAGGAAATATTAAAAACATCACAAAATCATAACAATATCCATTCGTGGTACCAGCATTCTTCAAAACAAATAAAAACACAATAATAAATATTAAAATGAGCTAAGATGAACCAACAACTGGCACCAGAAGTTCTCATGCAGGGCCTCATGAGCATTTTGTTAAACAGTCAGATTATTTCTCACTCTTAAGGAATAAGGGTGTTTATTGAACTTCAACAAGGGTGTGATAGATGCCTACCTAATCCTAAATCTACTGATGGGAGTAAGTTACGACCATCAAATAAAATTAATGCAGTCCCAGTGGCGTCTCGTCATATAAAAAGGGCCTATACCAAAAAACTGTTGCCAATCCTTACCACTAAATATACATAATGTGGGGTAGTGTTAATGAAAAAATAGTGTTTACAAAATGATATGTCGGGATGTTCAGACTGTTGGCCTCCCTTCCCCTGCGTTTTCAGCACGGGCCAAGGTGGTTCACTCGAACCTCTGAACGAGACTCTGGCTTCTTCGGCACAAGGATAAAGTTCTAATACCAGCATCAGGGCATTCTGTGCCCAAGTCTCTTTACTTCTTGAAAATCTCTTGATTTAGAGGGCCTGGTGTGCAAAAACACAACACAAAGTTATTTTCCTCTTATAAGGATTCAATTTGGGTGAGTCACCCTGGAGGTCCTCTTCCGGGCTCATACTTTTTCTCGGGTGATTCATGATTCACTTTTTGAACCCTCCACTGCAAAGTAGATTGACCTAGTTACACAAGTTATCTAACGTGTGACTTTAGTTGAGTTAGAGTTAAAGCATAATGTCAGAGGGAAGAAGAGTCTTTCAGGGAGCCAGGACAGCCAATGTTAGTTGGGAAAGTCTAGGTGAACGGAAGCACTTCTTGCAGGTAGATAAAAAGTATTGCACAATGTTTTAGAAATCTTTGTTGAAAACGAAATCATTGTAGGGCCACAAGCTGGGAGTCTTGCGAGGGGCAAAGCTGCAAGCAACTCTGCAAATGCAACCAAGACAAGTCTCAACTGAGAGCTACCAAGGCTACATAACAAGAGGTAAGCAACACCTTAGTTTTACAGTACCTTTGGTTTGAAGAAATTGGTTCCAGCTGGCTTCTGTTCCAGTTGTAGGTCTGCAGATAGTGTTCCTGGGCCTCAGTCGTGGGGACAAGAGGGAGGACGTTCGGGGACTCTTGCACTACGAATTGAAGGTCGGAGGCAGCAATGGGCAAACTTCAGATCAGCACCACTTCACGGTTTCAGATCCTCGCGGCTCTCGCTAACTGCACCACCGCAGTTCTCCTTTATGGACTTTCCTCAAATCTGGGGTCCAACACTCTGTTGAGGTGGCTCAGGCTTAGTCAGTCCTGCTTCATGGAAAAATGATGCACTCAATCTGTTGTTCCTCTCCCTGGCGATCGGTTCCTGCAGCAGCAATGGAAGTACAGCTAGCTCCGAGAGGATGTCCAGACGAGTTTGCTTTGGGGTTGATTGGTCCCACCAACCCAAGGGGAGAAGTCGTCCGTTGCAGGGCTTCTCTAGTCCTGGCGAATTAGGAGCTTCAGCAAGACAGCTGTTCTTCACTGGGCATACAAACAGTCAGGAGTTGTAGCAAGCGTCTGTTCTGAGTTCTTCTTCAGATTCCTTCGTCCAGTTGTCGACTCTGCCTTCCAAGCCAAAAGCTGCACCTTTTTATGCAGGTTTCTCCAATTCATTTGAAGCCTAGCTGTGACTCGCACAACAGGGTAGCTGTCCTCCAAAGACCGCCAGCCGGCCAATCGCCTTTGGATGCATTCCTGTAACAAAGGGGATTAAGCACAGGGAGTTGCGGGCACTTCCCTAACTTCCTGCCCTGTCACACGCTTAGGCCGGATCTGGGCTTCAGCAGTGAAACCTGTCAAAGACAAAATGAACAAAGGGACCAAACCTGGTTTGGCATGCAGAGTAAATCTCAAGAAGGAGCTTTCCAACAAGAAATGGTGAAAAAAGAAGACCAGGGACACTTTGACAAAATGGCCCCCATGGGTGCTTTACTGGAGCTGCAATTGCAGCCTGCGGTAAAAACACACAATGGTAGGAAAAAGTAAACCACTGCCGCCAGCCATTAATTGTAGAAAGGGGAACATAACAAGGGGATATCAAGTAACCCCTCCAGCACCCTATTGTAAGATGGCGTGTGCCGGGTCTAGAAAGTTACAAAGTAAATAAAATCAATTTCACTTCACTGCTCTTGGAAACAGTAATTTCACCAAGAGAAGGTATTTAAACCTTTGATCAATCTGGAAGACTTCCCTGTGTCACTGCACTGAAGGTGCTTTTTGACGCAATGTAAAAAAGATGATGCCTATGGAGTTTGTCAGACTCCAAAAACAAACACAGAAAACACATAGAATTAAAAGTACAAAGTCCCAAATTTCAGCAAAAAGAGCTGGGGGTCTCTAAGGTTGGAGGAATTAAACACTAAAATGAAAATTCTCCCTAACATTATAAAAGACTTTCGAATGTGCACAGGGTTTAGCTTCACCCATTGCATGACCACTTTATCTCAATTCCCTTCTCACAATTGCCAACCAGTTGGATGCCTAACAAAGTCCTTTGAATGAGCACCCAAGTGGCGCTGGACCACTCTATGGTATCTTTCTTGGCGTCCAAAGTTCACTCACTCCTCTGGTCTTGAATTATATCCGATTCGCTCGTCACATACATTTCACACACTGTTCTCTTTAGATTTCTTCATACAATGTTGCGGCTTGCCACCTCAGTTCTAACACAGCGTGGTTTGGTATCTGTCTTTCTGACTCAACGGCTGTGCTGTCTTTACTGGTGCTGCTTTGTTGTAGGAGCCAAGGACAGTACCACAGCGGCACACGCTCCTCTCTGCCTTGGTTATCGATGCTGGAGAGCCCTGGGTAACTCTGACAATGCAGGTTTATTCAGCTTTAGTCCCTGGTCTTGGGTTTCTTATTTTCCAAGGTTCCCGAAAGTAACGGTCTGAAAACGTCAAGGGCACCTCCGTCCCTGTAACCCTCTCCGGTCTCGCTGCCCTTCTGGTATTCAACTGCCATACTGGAACTGCTGCTTCCTTGTGTGATTTGCCTTACTCAGAGTGTGCTTTCGTGCACCGCCTTTTATCCTTGTGGGGAAGTGTGATGGAAGTCCTATGTGTGCCAGGTATACGGCTCTGGTGTTATTCCATTTTCGCTTGTAGTGAGCTGTCAGTGAGAATGTGTTTGTGTCGGGAAAGGGGGTTGGAAGGTTGAGTTCCTAGGTATCCTACCTGGTAGGATGGGGGAAAAGGGGTTACGGGGAAGGGGATACTGTGTCTCACGAGCCGGGGACCCACTCTGCAAAAAAACACGAAAAAAAAAAAAATCCAGGTGATCCTCCTGCACTGGTCCACCCACAGGAACTGGTTCCAAAAGCAATAGGCGTGTCCTGACCACCTAGATGACGGATCCCCGGGGACTAGCGGGTGAGACACCTTCTGGTTTCTCACATAACCTTCCCCTATGCGAGGTGGATATGACTGGTCTTTGTCCAGTTTCTTCATTGTTGAGACCTGGGAACGAACAGGGGTGAGCTATCCAGGGACTCTTGCATATTCCACTGATCTTTTTTTTAACTGTGTAGGTAGAGGCAAAGTGGTTTTGTTGGTCTCTCAAAAATATCCAATGAACTGATCTTCTGGTGTTGACTCTGGTTTTATGGGTTCTTCATATCTTGTGGGGGTTTCATGGGATTCTGTCTTTTCGCAGTCCCATATTGGAGAGTTTTATTTTATACTAATTGGAGTGCCAGCAATCCTGGGGTGAAAACCCCCTATATGGAGGTGGGGGTTCCTGCAAAAGAGTGGGAAAGGCAGGTAAATCCTGACCAACAATGACTTCCTCTGGGAGCCCAGGAATGATGGCTGAAGATATTAAATGGGATTTGCCCCTGATGTTAATGTACACCGGTAATTATGGGTGTATTTCATTGTCCTCGTGTACACAAGTAACTCTAAATAGGGAAGCGTTCTTGAGGTCCGTTGTTGTGACCAAGTCATCTCTTACGGCGGTTTGCTTGCTACCTGAGTCAATTAACGACTTCACTTGCTTCCCATTTACCCAAGCCTTTTCATATGTGAAGTCAGCAGAGGACCGACAAACTTATGCATTTAGGGTCGGATCATTTGGCTTCTATTCTTTCCTTTGGTGTCCATTCCTTGATGTTATATGACACTCCTTGTTTGTCTACTCCCTGAGGTTGGGGTTGGTGGGTAGGTTTGTACTCCTTCCAATCCTCCCCTCGATGTACCGAGTGGAAGTGTTTGGCTGCATCTGAGTACTTTTATGCAGTTTTAATGGCCGTGGCTTGGGTAGGTTGACTTAATGGTAATACAGCCTTTTCCAGGGCTATGGTATTTTTGATACGTTCACCCATTTCAAGGGGCATTTATTTAGAATTTAATCTAATGGCCTCCATTTTTTTCGATAGAAGTTACAAGTTTGGCCCATTCGAAGGGATTGGTTCCTCTGACGTATTCCACATCTGACTGGTAATCACCACAGCTGTGCTGCTTTGGAAAGATTTTCTGCGTCGATGACGTCGATACGCTGTCCTCGGGCCTCCATCGAGCCGACGTCACCGGATGTTAGAAGTACGACGCACGACGCCCGTTACCTCAGTTCCGTTTTTTTCCACGAACGTGTTCGCTTTGGAGATCTCGGCATGCCTCGGTTCTTCTGAGTACTTTCTTCGAACCTGTTTGTTTGTGAGGATATCATGTCTTCATCTTCTGTCCCGCGGTCGGGTTTCAAGAAGTGTTGGAACTGCGGTTCCAAGATGTCGCTGACGGACACGCACGACATGTGCCTCTGGTGCCTCAGTGAGGACCACGCTACGGATGATTGTGACGATTGCCAGTCGTTAACATCGAAGGCCTTGCGGGAGCGGAAGAAGCTTATTGTCGGTAGGGTGTCCAAGCCCAGAAAGTCGAAATCTGTGGGGCTTTCGACCGACAATTTGAGAGGCGACTCTCCGCGTCGTCAGAGTAAGTCCAGGGGGTCTTGGTCCTGGAGTGGGTCCCGCCATTCCTCTGCCTCTTCCAGGCACTCACGAAAGCGCCATCACCGGTCGCCTTCCTCGTCCGAGGACTCGGCCTGTTGGCGGGTTGCTTGTCCCAAAAAGCATTCTTCTCCTGCGGAATGGGAGGCATTTTGTATGGTGATTTTCCAGTCGCAGGGCTCCGTTCCATCTGCGTCTTTGAAAGAAGCCGACAGGGAATGTGCTAGGGCCACCGCTTGTACGCCTTTGGGCTTGGGCGGTCGGCGTGATCATCTGGAGCCTTCGAGGTTCCGATCGGACAAGGTAGATCGCTCTAGCCATGCCTGCTCCAGGTCGCGGTCCTCGACGCCCTCGAGACCGGTTGAGCCTGTGAGGTCTTCTAAGAAGACATCGACGCTATCAGCGCCATGTCCGTCGAGGAACTCTCTCGAGGCTCCGCCTCTGAGGAAGTCATTGACGCCATAGTAGGACACGCTGGGGCTCCGTCCTCGAGGCCTGTGTCGAAGTCATCGACGCCTCGCTCAACATCGACGCCGAATCCGTCATCGCCCTTGACGCCTTTTGTGGAGGCTTTACCGTAGGTACCCCGTGCATCAGTGGAAACTCGGAGGAAGGCCCTGAAGAAGTCGGTAAGGCCTGTATTTGAGCCTTTTTCTGTGCCCTCTTTCAGGGATTTGTTCCAGCCTCTGGATTATATTTCTGAGGTGGAGGAAGGGTCCGAGGAAGGTTTGGTTCCTGATGACCTGTTATCTGGTCATAGCCAGTTGGAAGACCTGCGTCAGTCTTTGCACGACGCCAGTGGTCTTGATACCTCCCCGGAGGTTGGATTTGGCAGGCCTGAGCCTGGTACGCATACTGAATCTTTGTACAGGCGACTCATGTCGAGGGTGACAGAGTACTTGGGGTGGTCTGCGCCACCCAGCTACTTGACTACGCACCCCACTCCGAAGAGTTTGGTGGTACAGGCGGCTACGGCCCCAGCAAAACAGACATCGTACCCTACCATCCCTCCTGATGGGGACGAAAAGCGTTTTGATGGCTGGGCGAAGAAAGTGTTTTCTTCAGGGGTTATGGCTTTACAGGCAGCCAACTCTGTGTGTGCCGTAGCACGTTTCACTCACACTCTGTGGAATTGTGTGTCTTAGGCGGCTGAACATATTCCCGAAGGGGAGGAATGGGATGGTTTTCTTGCTCTCGTTTAGGATGGCAAAGATGCCATGTGTGAATCCGTTCACTCGGGCCTGGACGTGGCAGATTGTGTCAGCTGTTCCATGGCAGGGCGAGCACCGTAATGCGCAGATTTGCATGGTTGTGGAAGTCGGGGTTTGCTCCGGACGTACAAGCCCGGCTTCTCAACATGCCCTTTGATGGTGAACATCCTTTTGGCAGCAAGGCTGATGAGAGCCTTGAGAGGTTGCAGACCTCCAAAGCTGCAGCAAAGTCGTTGAGCGCTGCAGTTCGCCAACCTCTGCCTTTTCGTCCCAGGGGACAGCAATGGAGGGGAGGTTCCTTTTTGATACTACTCTTCCTTCAGTAGATTGAGGGGAGCTGCAAGTCAAAGGGGACACCGTAGGAGTACCAGAGGTGGAAAACAAGGTACTCTAGGTGCCAAGGCCGCTCGGGCAGTTGCCTCTTTGCCCTCAGGCACTGCCGCAGCCGCTTCAGCTCAGTCATGAGGCCATGTCCCATGGTTCGCAGGTTGGGGGAAGGCTGGCGCAGCATCTTGTAGAATGGCGTGCCATTACTTCACATGTGTGGGTTCTGGAAATCATAGCCCACGCCTACGGTCTTCCTTTCTGGCAGAGGCCTCACGACAATCCACCAGGGAATCTCTCTTTGAAGAGGCTGGATCCGCTCCTTGCACAGGAAATCACATCCCTGCTGGAGAAAGGCACCATAGAAGTGGTGCCTGTAGCGGAGAGGAACAAGGGATGGTATTCCCCATATTATTTGATTCTGAAAAAAGACTGGGGAGTGAGACCCATCATGGACCATGAACTTGCGTGGTTTGAATGAGCTCCTCAGGAAGGACAAGTTCAAGATGGTTACTCTTTCTCAAGTCCTCCAGGCCCTTTAACTTGAGGACTGGTTGGTGTTTCTCGACCTCAAGGATGCTTATTTTCATGTGCTGGTTCATCCCAAGCACAAGAAGTACCTGAGGTTCCCGGTTGGCGAATCGCACTTTCAGTTTCGGGTCCTGCCGTTCGGATTGACTTCCGCCTCGAGGGTCTTCACCAAGCTCATGGTGGTGGTGGTAGCGTATCTCAGGAAAGGAGGGATTCACGTCTACCCCTACCTGGACGATTGGTCGATCAGGGGGCGCTCTCCCGAGCAAGTCCTGGATCATCTGTCAGTCACCTGCCACTGCTTTCACAAGCTGGGCTTCTCACTCAACTTAATGAAGTCCCACTTGACACCTTCCCAGCTGCTCCAGAACATTGGAGCAGTGCTCAACACATCCCTGGGGCAGTGTTTCCCTCCCCAAGTGAGGGCTCAACACATTCTGCAGATGGTGCACAAGTTTCAACTTGCCCAGAGTCTCCTGGCGTTCGAGTTCTTGAGGTTGCTCTGCCTCAGGGCATCCTGCATTCTTCTGGTGCCAGAGGCCAGGTTGCAGATGAGATCTCTGCAATGGGCTCTCAAGCTCCAGTGGTCGCAGTCCTCCGGCAGGATGTCGGATCCCATTCAGGTGCCGTCCTCGGTCGCCCAGGATCCTCTGTGGTGGGCCGTCGAAGGCCATCTGATGAAGGGGGCTCATTTTGGCTACCCTGGCCGGAGGTTATGATCATGAAGGACGCGTCCCTCACGGGATGGGGAGCTCATGCCAACGAGTTGACAGTCAGCGGTCGTTGGTCTCCGTCAGAGTCCAGACTCCATATCAATCTGTGGAACTGAGGGCCATCAGGCTAGCCCTGAAGGCTTTTCTGCCATCTGTGCGGGGAAAGACTGTCTTGATTCTGACAGACAATACAGTGGCCATGCACTACCTCAACAAAAAGGGGGGGGCAGGGTCTCTCCCTCTGTGCAGAGAGGCGATGCAGCTCTGGTTCTGAGCTATCCAGCAGGAAATTTCGATCTCGGCAGTTCATCTGGCTGGAGACGAAAACGTGGCGGCAGACGCTCTGAGCAGGCATAGCACGGTCTCTCAGGAGTGGGAGTTAGCTCAGGAGGTTTTCCTGGAGATCTTCGCCCTTTGGGGGACGCCACAAGTGGATCTCTTCACCACCAGTGCCAACCTGAAGTGTGAAAGTTTCTGCTTGCGGGAATATCCTCCAAGAGGAGCCTTAGGGGAAGCGTTTGTAGTGGAGTGGTCCTTCCCACTGCTATAAGCGTTTCCTCCAGTCCCCGTCATTCCACAAGTACTGCAGAGGTTACGGAGGTTCGGTTCCCGGTTGGTCCTCATTGCTCCGGCACGGGCCCGGAGAACGTGGTACCCGGACCTTCTCGACATGTCCATCTGCTCTCCACGCCGTCTTCCCTACCGAGACAATCTGCTCTCACGGGAGGGGGGGGGGTCAGGTTCTCCATCCAGAATCCCTCAACCTTCATGCTTGGCTTCTGAAAGGTTGAGGTATAGGGATTGGGACCTTCCTGAAGACGTGATGGAGGTGTTGCTTTCGGCCAAAAGGCCTGCAACAAAGTCCCTGTACCCGTTGCCGTTGGAGAAAGTTCTGCGTCTGGTGCAGGGTTAAGAATGTGGATCCTTTTTCATGTGCCATTCCCATGGTTCTGTCTTTTTTCCTTTCTTTAGCCCACAAAGGCCTGCAAGTGGGTACCATTGAGGGTTACTGGCGGCACTGCCCATATTTAAGCGCTCGTCTGAGGAGTGTTCTTATTTTAAGATTCCTTTGATTTCCCAGTTTCTCAAAGGGCTCGCTAATGTGTTTCCACTGTCACTCTTCCAGGTGCCTGGTTGGGATTTGAACCTGGTTCTAAAATTCATCATGGGAGCTCTGTTTGACCCTTTACATTCTTGCCCTTTGAGACTGTTGACATTGAAAACTGTATTTTTAGTTGCGGTCACTTCCGCTCGCAGAGTGAGTTGCAGGCACTTTCCGTTAAGCCACCTTTCACGATGTTCCATAAGGACAGGGTTGTCCTTAGGGTTTGTCCTTTTCTTCCGAAAGTTGTATCAGAATTTCATTTAAGCCAGAAGGTTGTTCGTCCGGCGTTCTATCCTCCTCTGCATCCTGGTAAGGAAGAGGAGAGGCTCCATAGGTTAGATCCTAGGAGAGCTTTAAGTTTCTACATCTCACGCATGTCCCGGGTCAGAGTGGACAATCCGCTCTTTATTGGATACGCTGGAAGGCGTTTGGGACAAGCTGTTACTAAACAGAAGTTGTCTAGATGGATTATCTTGACAATTTCTGAATGTTACTGCTTGGCGATTAAGGACCCTCCGGTAGGCTTAAAGGCCCGTTCTACTAGGGGTGTGGTTGCCTCTACTGCCCTGCAGAGAGGTGTTCCCTTTCGTAACATTTGTGAAGCAGCCACCTGGGCCTCTGTCCATAATTTTTTCAAACACTACTCCTTGGATTCTATCCATGGGCAAGATCTGACCTTTGGCAAGGTGGTCCTCTACTCTGCAATTTAATTGGGCATTCTAAAATTCTAAATTCTTTCCCACCTTACGTTGGTACTGCTTTGGGAGTATGTCATAGATGTGGAATACGTCGGAGAAACCCATCCCTTCGAAGAACAAGTTACTTTCTTACGTGGTAACGTTCTTTCGATGGGATGTTCCGACGACGTACTCCACATCGTTCCCTCCCTCCCTACCTGCCCCTCTTCAGAATTTCTTATGCGATTGCAGCTTTCGTTTCCGCAAGGCTTTCTGTAGTCATTCTGGCAGAAGATTGGTGACACACGTTCTGGGAAAAAACTACAACTGAGGCTACGGTCGTCCTACTTATAACATCCGGTGACGTCGGCTCGACGGAGTCCCTGGAGGACAGCATATCGATGTCATCGACGCAGACGCCGAAAAAAAAATTCCGAAGCAGCCCAGCTGTGGTGATTTACCTGTCATAGATGTGGAATACGTCGTCGGGAGCACAGGCTCCACGGACCAAAGTAACCAAAAGGGCACAGGCAGAGTTCGAGGACAACGGCACCAGAACAGACAAAGACAAGGACGTCCTTTTTTAGGACAGGGGCCCAACCGAGGGGATTGGGGAAATCAGAAACAGACACGCAACAGAGCAAGGAATCAGTGGTGATTAATCTAACTGTCGTAAGCAGAAATAAAGAGCTAGACCTTAACAAGGGTTTGAATTTTGTCACTACGAAGTATCATGATCCTTTTGAATTTAGGTCTGAGTTCCATAGTTTCATGCGCAAGGTTCATTTGAATGAATTCTTTCAAAATGACAATGTCTATGAAAACCTCCATCGTACCGGCTTGAGAAACAAATCCACTTTTAATGCGTCTGTCCACAGCCGCACCTCTGAATCCCGGGTGTTTGAAAAACAGGTGCTCAAAGAGGTTTACAAATTGGAACAGGGCATCCCCTGCCATTCCAACTTTGGCAGTGCTCAACGGGCACGGATTTCCAAACTGGCCAAGCTGGAGGATGTCATAGTGAGGGAAGCTGAAAAAGGTGGGGCCGTTGTGTTGCTCAATCGCAATGACTATGTGGGTGAATGCTTACGGTTATTGAACGATGTAAAAAGCTATCGTCCTATTCCCTCTGATCCATCTACCACACTGATGGAAATTATAGAAACTAAGGTTTTGAGGGCCTATGAGGCAGAAATGATCAGTAAGCAAGAATGTGATTACCTCATCAGAAAACAAGGGCATGTACCTGTATTTTATATCTTACCTAAAGTTCACAAAAGCCTCATCAATACACCAGGTAGACCCATTGTATCGGGAGCCAGTTCAATACTAGAACCTTTATCCAAATTTGTTGACTACTATTTAAGACCGTTTGTCCGCAAAATGAGTAGCTACCTAAGGGACACATCAGACGCCATTAATAAAATTGAGAATTAGCCTTTCAGCTCAGGCAAGTCCTTATTGATTAGCCTCGAAATACAATCTTTGTATACAGTTATCCCGCAAAGGGCTACAGTAGAAGTGGTTGAGGAAATCTTAAGAGACAGAGAAGATGGGCACCCAGTTAGTAACGCCTTTATTATGTGGTGTGCAGAGTTTGCTTTGGCCAGAAACTTTTTTCAGTTTGAAGAAGCCTTTTTTGAACAAACAGAAGGCATGGCCATGGGTGCTGCCATGGCACTGAATCTTGCAAATCTTTAAGTGGAATACTTTGAGAAATGTGTCATCTATCCCGTTACCAATCCCTTTAAAAAACATTTATTGAAATGGTTACGGTTCATAGATGACATTTTCATATTATGGAAAGGCACGGTAACAGAGGCGGAAGGCCTTTGTCGAAGGGCTGGATGTACAAAACCTGTTTCTAAAATTCACTCAGGAGATCAATGTGCAAGAGATTCACTTCCTGGATATCACCATTTTTCATCATGGTGGTAATCTTACAGGGGAACCTTACAACTAGAAAAATGATAAAAAATGCCCTTCTACGTTTTTCAAGTCATCATGCTAACCACATTAAAACAAATTTACCCTCTGGGCAATTTCTCAGGCTCAAGAGAAACGGCCGTTTGCTGCAAGACTACAAGGACAGTGCTGCCCTACTATCCAAAAAACTTTGTAATAGAGGCTGTCCAGCTAAGCTGGTAAAGGTGTCCTCCAAAAGAGCATACAACAACCGGGAAGCGTTACTAGAAAAAAAGAAAAGAGATGACAAAGAAAACTGCATTGTGTTTGTCAACACTTTTTCAAACTTGTCCTATAAAATCAAAGGCATCATCAACAAAACATAGAGAAAAGTCTATAATGACAAATCCACCCCTCCACCATTAGTGGCCTTTAAGAAAAGTCAGAACATCAGAGAGATGCTGATTAGGAATGATATATCGGTTAAGCATGTGGCAGGACCAAGACAAACCACTCTATGGGGTCTCCCACCTGTAAAGGGACATTTCCCCTGCGGGAAATGTGTGTTGTGTGCCTCGACTAAAGAAATCAAGCAAATTGCGCTAAATCCAACTACTTTGTGGACTCTTAATGCTATGACCAACTGTAACACAGAGAATGTTGTTTATTTAGTCACCTGTCCGTGTGGACTACAATATATTGGAAAAACCAACAGGAAATGCTGCATACGTATGGTGGAACACCGTAGTTGTATAAAAAATCAAATACTAATGGCAAACATTTTGTACAAATGAAGCATTCCCATGAAGATTTTAGGTGGGTAACTTGAAGAAGATTGGTGGTAAAAACAAATCAGAAACAGACCGCAAATTAATATTGCTTGAACAAAAAATGATTTTTAAGTGTCAGTCACATCATTGGCCTGAATGAGGAAATGGATTGGCAGCATACGCATGAATAATGGGGTACCTGTGGTTTGCAAAAAACTGTGGTTCTACCAAGCAATAACCTTGTGTCCACTATAAAAAAGTGTTACTAGTGTGATTCAAACTTTTTGGTATAATCAATGCTAGGGTATCATTAGGATGTCTTTTAAGAAACAGATACATTCGCTTTGTGCCACATGGTAACCGTTTTGCATATTACCCAGATCTTGATATGCTATATTGGGTTCATAAGGGTCTATGTTGTTAAAATAAAATAAAAATAGACTGTTTATATTCTCCAACATGGATTCCAGTGACGTTCATTAATTCTAGTAATTTGGGGTTCTTGTACCTGTATTACCTCTCTTCCTACCTTGGCCTGTTCGACTTGGTTGAGTCTGTTTTCCCTGTCTATGGCTAAATACATTTGTGTTTTCAAACTTTGCAGTTATCGGGCGTTTAGCGTTCCTTCTACTCAAAATTGTTTTTTTAGGGTTTAAATGGGACAGTGTGGCTCCTGTGTAAGTATTGAGGTACTCTCATAGTTGCGATCACCCATGAGTGCAGCGGCAGGTACGCAGTCGTCTTTCTGTATCCATGGAGGACTAAATTGCAGTCCGTTTTCCATCGCGGCACCACAATTGAACAGATATACACTTACCTGTGCGGAGCGCGACCTATACATTTTGTGCAGACGTGGTGCACGGAGGATCGTTCCCTGCTTGCGCAGATTTTTGTGTTTGGCGACTATATCGAAAATAAGGTACGCTGATATTGAATTGGTCCTTGCCTGTTTGAGAGCGTTATACTCGCGTGTCTTCAGCCAGTTCCACGTGATTTCGGGCAATAGCATGATGCCTGATGTTTACCCTTACTGTTTAATAGGTACCTTACTTTGGAGGTGCGTTCTGAGTGAAAAACCGTTCTTGCTGTGAAAGGATTACAGTGGAAGCCCCGTGGGCAGCAAACTACTGAATAGGAGGTACTGTTGTAGTACTGATGTTGTGTGATGATGGGGCTACTAGTAGTACTGTAGCACAGTTGTTAGTGCACAGCACGGCTGTATACACGTGGTGGTGTTACCCATGGTGTAGGGTTTGATTCAGTTCTCACTTTTAGACTAAAGGGCACAAGATGGTGAGAAAAATTGTTTTGACAGTGCTGTTTTGGTGATGGGATCAGTTGTATGTGGTCCCTTATTGACATACACCTATGGGTTGTTCGTTTTTTTGCAGCACTGGTCAGGACCTATGGTGGTTTAGAAGCAACAAGGAAAGTTATATAGACTTGATATTTGAAGTCTTCAGCTACTCAAGGGTGTATTGTGACACCAGCACTACTAATATTATACAAAGAGGTATGTAGTAGTTTTCAGAGTTTGTGAGGCAGGGTTGATAGCAACCCATGGACCTCACCCAGTACATTGCAAATAATTAGCATGTTTACTGGGGTGTCGAGCTATGTTTCAAGCTTATACTGACTATCAAAGATGGATGATGGTGAAATATAGTAATAGCCCCCCTTTTTCTTTATATTCTGGCTTTAGGAGTAAAATTAAGGCCACCATGTGTGGCCCTGGATTACATGGTGGAGACAAAGGAAATTGAGTTCTTCCCCTGAAGAAAGTTCGTGCAATAAAGAACTGAAACATGTCGGGATTTGTGTTAGTCTGAGTTAAAATACTCAGTTTGGAAGAGTTATTTAAAGCCATTCGTGTGTTTTGTACTGTTTTTTTTTATTATTATACGTGGTTATATGTATGTGAAATTAGTGATTTGTACTGTTTTTATATCTACCATGTTTTGTTGTGTTGGGTCATATTCATGCAAAACATTTTTGAGTTTTTTATCTTTGTGTAAAATATATTAAAATAATTTTTCGATACTGTGGACAAGCATCACGTACTTGGTCTATTTTTTCAAGGCTAGAGGTACAGGGAGGGTTTGTTTTGAATCAGATAGTCTGTATAGATCAGCAATTTCGAAATCATTCAAACTGTCTCCTTTATATATAAACAGTTGTGGTCACCCCCTGACCGTGTGAGAGAGGGAGTATTCAAAAGGGGTATTGTTTGCCTTTAGTAAGGTGGAATACGTTGTCGGAACATCCCATCGAAAGAACGTTACCAGGTAAGAAAGTAACTTGTTCTTCTCTTAAATAGCCCTTCTTTGATGGATACAATGGTGGCTCCCTGGGCAAGATTGTATAGTTGGTAGGCAGACTGCAATTTACCTTTCAGCATGGGCCCAAATAGCATCTTTTTAGGTTTTCTTCCCATCCTAATTATTCGGCTAATAGTTCAAAATTCAGGAAGAAGTTCTTTAGATCTTCTCCTTCTAGGTATGGATGAAGTATCTCCTGTGGTAGTAGGTATCTGGCTTACAATTAATTTCATCAAGTTTTCTTGAAGCCTAGCTTTGGCCTGCATTTGATGGGCTGCCAACTGGGCTATGACAACTGCTAGGTCGGCCATTTCTTCCGGTGGGGTAAGGGTTCCGTCAGTGTTTTTTCTGAATCGGAAAAAAACAGGTTTCGTCTCCTTTGGATAAAGTTTCGAAGTCGCCTGATCCTTCTGAGTCTGATTCTGCTGAAGGGAATGATTTAGGTAGACTGGTCTTCAATCCTGATGGCCCCACAACTGATGGTTATTGGGTACCAAAATAAAAAGGCGCGGGAGGGTTTAGGGCACTAGGTCTAATGAAGGTAAATGCTGGTGGGATTTTCAATATTATTTGTTTCCAATGTTGGATATTATAATGAGAGAGTGGGAGGGTATCTGATCGTACTTGAGTTTTAAAAAACAGGTCTTGTTGACTGGTAGGGATATGTAGTTGAGAGAGCAAAACCTCTTTCAGAGTGGATACACAATCAGAGTCCAGGAGTTCAACGATTCTATTTTCCCCTTCTGGTGGTACGACAATCAGCATGGATTTTCAATTTTTATCAATTGAATCACATCCCACCCTGACACCATATGTAAGGAAGGCATGGTATCAACAGTGAGACAGACGCAAAGTGACCACAGTTTAAGGGCGTTTAAACTTCAACAAGGGTGTGATGAATGCCTTTCTATTCCTAAATCTACAGATGGGAGCAAGCTACAACCATCAAATAATAATAATGCAGTCCTAATGGAGTCTCATCAAAATAAGTGTCCATATACTAAAAAAAACTATTGCCAATCATTGCCACTAAATATACATAATGTGGGGTAGTGTTCATGAAAAAGAAAAAGTCTTCACAAAATGTTATGTCGGGATGTTCAGGTCGTTGGCCTTCCTTACCCACGTTTTCGGCACGGGATAAGGCGGTTCACTCAAGCAAAGTTCACATTCTGGCTTCTTTGGTACAAGGATAAAGTTCCATTACCAGCATCAGGGCCTTCTGTGCCCAACTGTCTTTACTTCTTGAAAGTCTCTTAATACCGCAGGCCTGATGTACAAAAACACAACACAAAGTTCCTTTCCTCTTTTAAGTTTTCAGTTCGGGTGACTCACCTTGGATCCCCCTCTTCTGGGCTCAGATTCCCCCTTTTACAATGTTCAGAGAATATTCATTCTCGGTTGACTCACGGTTCACCCCAGATCACCCTCAGCTGGGTTGAGATCCCCCCTTTTCACAATTATCTCCCTCAGCCATTCTCGGACCAATTTCAATTTGAATTAAAGTATCAAAGACTATCGAATGTGCACAGGGTTTAGCTTGACCCGTTGCAGGACCACTTCAATCCCAAAATTCCCTTCCCACAGTCGCCAACCAGTTGGATACCTAACAGAGTCCTTTGAATGAGCACCCACGTGGTGTTGGACCACTCTGTCTACGGTATCTTTCTTGGTCTCCAAAGTTCAGCCACTCCTCTGGTTTTCTGTTGTATTCGGTTCGCTCGTATATGTTTCACAAACTGTTCTCTTTAGATTTCTTCATACAATGTTGCCGCTTGTAATCTTGGTTCCAAAACAGACTGGTTTGGTATCAGTCTCGGCGACTCACCGGCTCTGCTCTCTTTACTGGCACTGCTTTGTTGTAGGAGCGAAGGACAGTACCACAGTGGCAAACGCTCCTTCCCGCCTTGGTTATCGACGTGGGAGAGACCCGGGTACTTCTGGTACACAATGCCGTTTGTTCAGCTTTAGGCCCTGGTCTTGGGTTTCTTATTTTCCAAGGTTCACAAAAGTAACGGTCTGAAAAGGTTAAGGCCCCTCCCTCCCTGCCACCCTCTCCAGTCTCGCCACCTTTCTCCTTGTATCAAACTGCCACCCTGGAACTGCTGCTCCCTTGTGTGCTTTGCCTTGCTCAGAGTGTGTTTTCGTGCTCTGCCTTTTATGGGGAAGTGTGATGGAAGTCAGGTGTGTGTAATGATCAGTAATTGTGAAGCAGGAGACCAAGTGAAATACTAGGTCACACAGCCGCTCTCTATAGAACCCGGTCTGGGTATGTGGTTAGTCAAGATTACTAATAATTCAATTTTGTAGTAAAAAAAAGAATGCCTTTTAGTTGAAAAAAGACAAAAAAATAACGTTTGTTTTTTCAAAACAATTTTATCCTAAATAATAATCTCAAGAATGAGAAGTCACTAATATTCTCTTAGTGAGGAAGAGTTTGCCACAATTGATTTATCAATCAGACCAAAATTGCCAATGCATATCGTAAATAAATTTCCTTCGTCAGGGCCAGTCTAAAGATAATGCATACAAGTTCACAAATGAAGAAAACAGTTAAAATGTGTGCAAAACAACATATTAATGTCATACATCATCGTAATCACATACCATTCAGTTGTAGTTTCAGAAGTGAGTGAGAAATAGGGAAAAAAAACGAAAAAATAATAAGACCCTGTTTAATGTAGGTATCCAATTATAAAACCAAATGGAGAAAACAATTTACCTGAGGTTGGTAAGTGTGTTGCGGGATATGATCATGGAGGCCATGTGGTGGTCAAAGGCTGCCTGAAAGGAATCGGCGCAGAAAAATAGCCTACAAAGTAGTGGCTGAAAGCAGAAGAAACCCGTTATTGTAAAGTGTTGAAATCCATAGTTGAAGTTAATATTAGAGATGTGAAAAAAGCTTAACGTGCGTAACATGGGAGCAGAGGAGCAGAGGAGTTCTCCTGTTGCCGGCTCACACGAGACTGTGGCTGTCGCATTGAAGCGTTGATAGGGCAACGCTTCCTTTAAATGACACGTGACTGCATCGCTGCCCGAATGGGCGCGCGGTCGAAATCTGATACTGCAATCAAGCCAATGAGCTTGATATGGATAAATTTAAATATTTATCTGGCCTCATGTGTATTAATGAGTAATTGTAATGTGATAAAAAATGAAAAAAACGAAAGAATGGATTTAAATGGAAATAGAAGAAATGCTGTAATGAAAAGAAGCAAATCAAACAGTGAGTAGTAACGTGTGGGAGTAGTTACAGTAATGAGTGGAAAAGTGAAAACCTATGTAAAGAGATAAAGCACAATGTTAATGTTTTAAAGTTTTAAACTCTGCTGCCGTTGGTGTCGTCCTAGGGCGGCACCTTAGGTCCTAGACACAAGGTGCAGGACATGCAGCAGTGACATTGAAAGTTATTAAGAGTAGTCACAGTCAGAATAAACCTATGTGTCTATCTTGCACATTAATATACACCCCTGCTGTGAGTGGTGTCGTCAAAGGACGGCACCTTGGGTCCCAGACAAAGTGTCCAGGAAATATGGCAGCGTGATCAGTAGGTCCACAATCATTTGGTACGGAGGATAACATGCAGAAGATGGTAATGTAATTCTGTACAGTATTACCAAGGAACATAGCAATCATAGCAGTAGAAATAATACAATATCATAAGAAACAATGATAATTAATTTCCTTGTTAATTCCATTGGGTGTTAAGCTACCAAGTTTGTCAATCCAAAAGGTCTCTCTGCGGTTGAGCCGCTGGCTAAAATCCTCATGTGGATTGTTTTTTGTGAGTACTTCCAAAATCACAAATCTTATCTTTGTCAGGTTATGTCCATTTTCAACCTAGTGGCGTGCTACGCCTGAGTTAATGTTTGCATTCCGGATGCAAGACCGGTGTTCCTTGCACCGTGTTTTGGCCGTTCTTGTGGTTTGGCCCACATAGAATTTTCCACACGGGCATTTGATGCCATAAATAGTGTTGATGCTGTCGCAGGTTCCATAAGTTTTAAGGAGAATTTTTTTACCTGTTCTGTGGTGGTTAATGACATTACCCTTATTGAATTACAGTTAATACAATGAAGGCAAGGGAACGTTCCAGTTCGTTGAGTTATTGGTTCTTTGATGGGCGGTCTCGTCTGCACCAATTCGTCTGTGAGATTCCTACTGCGTTGGTAGGCAAACACTGGTGACTCACTAAATAAACTTTGTACCCTGATGTCATTTTTAAAGATCCCCCAGTGTTTTTTGATGGTTTTCTTAATCTTGTTGCTTTGAATAGAGAATTTGGATACATACACAGGTGACTTAAGTTCCCTCTTGTTTTTAGGATTTTGAGTAGACAGTAGGGTCTCACGTGCCGGTTCTACGTTATTTCGCTGAATGATTTTACATTGTGGGACTTTTCATCGCCACCCTTTCACCGCCAAAAACTACTTTTTTTTTTCTAAACCCCACTTACTTAAATAATCATACCCCAAACCGCACCAAACACCCCCCCCTAAAAAAGTTTTTAAAATAAAGTTTTTTAAAAAAGGTTTTTGGCGCTTAAAGGGTTGGCAATGAAAAGTCCCACGATGTAAAATCATTCGATGAAATGCGTGTATACCCACGTGCCAGGGTGCTAACCCTAGCAGACGCTGTGTTAAGTTCTTCTTGTTTGTAACCCCGTGCTAGGATTTTTTCTTTCATCGCAAGTTGTTGAGCTATACAATCCTCTGGATCACTGACAATCTTTTTAACCCGTAACAATTGGCTATATGGGGGATTTATGAGCAGATTAGGCTGGTGGAAACTTAGACGATGTAAAAGGTTATTGCAGTCAGTTGGCTTGCGAAACAGAGAGGTGCTATAGCCAGTCGCTTGCTTTTTGATGAGAACGTCAAGAAAAGTGATTGTATCATGCGAGATCTCTCGTAAACTGAATGCATTGATCTATGTTATTCAGGTATTCAAAAAAGGCATTAAAAGCTCCCCTGGTGCCCCTCCACACGCCAAAAATGTCATCAATATAGCACATCCATAAATGAATGTCCTTGTTCCATTCCTGTTTATTTAGTACATTGTCCATCTCAAACTTTTACATAAAGCAGTTGGCATATGTGGGTGCCATAGCGGCCCCCTTTCGATGTCCCTGAGGTTTGTAAGTAAAACTGGTAGCCGGTCAAGTGGCACAGCGAGAAGAGCGCTCCCTTTGACATCTGTGCAGAGCCTGCTGGCACAGGTTTGAATCCCGGCAGGGCCAAACTCAGCCTTTCATCCTTCCGAGGTCGATAAATGAGCACCACACACCGTGGGTAATAATAAGCAGCGCTCAGATACCCAAGGGTTCGTAGCGCTATATAAATGCTAAATTATTATTATTATTATTATTATTATTATTATTATTAGAAGTAAGAATTTTCTGCAATGAACTGTAAAAGAGCCTGTATAAATTCTTTCTGTGCACGGATTTCAGATGTTTGTAATAGTAGCCATTCTACTGATTCAATCCCAAGGTCGTGTGGTATAGAAGTGTATAAACTTCTGACATCAATGGTAAACATCAGATCATTCTGTTGAAGAGTTGTAGAGTTGCGTTTTTGCAGGAAATGAGTAGTATCCCGGGTATATGTAGGAGTTTTTTGAATAAGAGGCTGCAGGAAGAAATCAATGTAGATACCTAGCGGTTGGTTAATGCTTTCCATTCCTGCAACTATCGGTCTTCCTGGTGGTTTAATTGTATCTTTGTGGATCTTTCGTAATGTGTAGAAGTTCGGAATCCTGGTGTGGCTGTTGAGCAAGAACTTCTGTGTATGTTCATTGATCCATTCTAGCTCAAGAGCTTTATCCAATAAAGTTTTCAGGTTCTGTTTAATGCAAATTGACAAGGGGGTCCTGGGAGTCCCTCTGCCAGACTTTAGTCCTGGTTACGAGGGACTTACCCAGAGTCTTTAGCTCACTATCTTTCACAGAGAAGACATATCCCAAACATATCAGTCGTTGTCCTGCCCTGGGGCTGTCCAGCACTTAAATGCTAGGTAAGACTCTTGTAACCAGGACTCATGTCTTGGAGAGAGTCTCCCAGGACCCCCCTTGTTATCTGCATATTTCAAGTAACTTTGGGTCTCACCCTAAGTTACCAGGGGAATCCAGACGTAGACTCCTTGCTCACTATTCTTAGAGAGGCACAGCTACACCCTACTGATGAGGTTCAACCAGACGGAAACACGTGTCTGGGGTTGCTGTTGGTACTCTTGTTCAGAGGAGAATTGCCTAGCATTTCGGTGCTAGACTGCCCCAGGGCAGGACAAAGACTGATATGTTTGGGATATTTCTTCTCTGTGAAAGATAGTGAGCTAAAGACTCTGGGTAAGACTCTTGTAACCAGCACTCATGTCTGGCAGAGAGTCTCCCAGGACCCCCCTTGTTATCTGTTTAATGGCAATGGTTGGGTCATGGTCCAGAGTAGCATATATTGTTCGTTCTTGAAGTTGTCTAGTACATTATGTGTCGTAATCAACCGTGTTCTGGCTAACTAACGCACCCCCTTTATCGGCTGGGCGGATAGTTATATTCTTTTGGTCTGATTGATAGATCAATTGTGGCAAACTCTTCCTCACTAAGAGAATATTAGTGACTTCTCATTCTTGAGATTATTTTTGATAAAATTGTTTTGAAAAAACAGACTTTATTATTTTTTTGTCTTTTCAACTAAAGTCATCCTTATTTTAATACAAAATTGAATTATTAGTAATCTTGACTAACCACATACCCAGACTGGGTTCTTTAGAGAGCGGCTGTGTGACCTAGTATTTCACTTTGTCTCCTGCTTCACATGTATTTTGAGTTTATGTCTCCAAATTCGTTACAGCCAGCTCCTTTTTGAATACTTGGATACAAATTGTTTGAACAAGTTTTCTTTTTGTTTACAATTTTGAACACTTGAGATATGTGGATTATCAAGTGGCGCCCACTCACTTCACTTCTTAATGATCAGTAATTGTCTGACCTTGCCTGACGATTGTATTGGGACATGTCAGGTATACAGCTCTGGTGTTAGTCCGTTTACACTCATGGTGAACTGTCCGTGAGAAAGTGTTTGTGTCGGGAAAGGGTGGGGAGTGGAGTACCTAGGTATCCTACCTGGTAGGATGGGGGAAAAGGTGTTACAGGGAAGGTGATACCGCGTTTTACCATCCAGTGTCCCACTTCCTGAAGACCCCCCATCCAGGCGATTCTCCCGCACTTGTCCACCCCCAGGAACTGGATCAAAAAGCGCTGGCTGTGTCCTGGCCCACTGGATGACAGATCCCAGGGGACTAGCGGTTGAGACACCTTCTGTTTTGTCACCTATACGATAGCAAGGCTTAGACTGTGTAGCAGGAAAAGGAGAAATGATCATCTCCCATGTATTAAGGCGACAGGCGGCTGCATTGAGGGTAGATAGGCATTCATCGATCTTGGAATTTGCTGCCTTTTTAAAAGGTCAGCGCTCAGTGAGAGAACAGGAAGATACCACTTGATGTGAAGATGTGTTCCCAATACGATGCAGAAGAAACCTGTTGCACAGAGAAATGAATAACAATATAAAAGAGTTTTGCTCTGTGGAAATCCTTTGCAGGCAAGAGAAACTAAAAAGATTTAAGTAAACATCTGCAAATAAATTCCTCAATGATTTGACAATCAGGTAACCAAATGAACAATGGGAACAGATAAATAGTGACAGATGCCACAGACACACTCTAAATATGGTGTTGTCCAAACAGTGATAACCCAGAAGTGAGATTTATATGCCCAAAGGCTGGTACTAAATTTAGAAGGCTGTACTGAAAGCCATCCCCATTCATTACTGTCTGGCAGGGATAGATTAATGCACATCAGTCAAGATCAAATGACAGAATTGGGATCATCCTTAAGTTCCAAGCAGACGTAGATGGACAATTACGCAAAACAATTACAACAGAAAATGGAAAAGACCAACACAGGAGACAAACTAATGTCAATGGAGCTGCAATCGAAAATAACAGATGGTCAGGTACTGGCAATAATAGAGGCTTTGATTACATCCTTTGAGTCCATGATAGGATTGGAAAAAAGTGGACACATCTCTGCTTAAAGGGATAGAGCGCTCAAAAATAATATTGTCTCAAATGTTCGGGCATGTGTTTTTCAGCATACAGTGATCGATCGTAAAAAAACGTTCCTATGCATTTTACCTTGGTTTTCCTCACTTTTACACAAGCGAAAACAAATAGTCGGGCGCAACCATCTTGTGCTAATCTTATCCATTGATCGATCGCCCTAAGTTCAAGTGACCCTGCGGCACTAAATCATATCCCCCGCCCCTGAAGCTGACATCACTCGACGCTTACGCCGCCGTTTCACAAAGCCAATGCACTTTTCGTGTTAAGGTTCTCTGTGCCCAAGCTATAGACGGATCTCCATGGAAATGGTTGGACGCCTCTTTCCGCAATAAGTATAAACAGACCCCTTCTAATCAGACATCATCAGAGTGGCTTTTTCAATCGTTTCACTGTCTTTTTTTTATTTTTTAATTTTTTTAATTGCCTGTGACTTGTTTCTGCTCTGTTCAGCTACTTTCATAGCACAAAGCCCATGCGAACAGATACTTGGACTAGCATTACTATTGATTTCAATCGTTTCTTGCGTTTTATTTAAAAATGTGTCGGATAATGGCAGCAATACAGCCCTACTAGTATGCGCCTGAGTATTCCGAGGAGGAAGTAATTCAACGAGAAGGAAGCGGAAACAATGGGGAATCGAATGATAGTTGGGAAGATGAATCACCGAAGCATGAGCCTGAGCCAAGTCGCATGGAAGACGTTTCCACCTGGTGTGCATGTAATCGCTGCAAGGTCATGCCAACCGAGGTGAACTACTGCTGCAAAGGAAACTCTTGATGCTTGGCCTACATATCAGAAGACGCACCACCGCTATGCGTTACCGAGCTGCATGACTTCAAGGCAGCGTGCCTCACAAGGTCCGTGTTGAGTATTATGATGGTGCTTATGCACGAACTTCGCAACTGTTTGCCCACGCAATCCAAGTAACGAGTAAGTGTACTCTAGGTGTGATGTAATTTTGACCACTGAGACGAATAATATTCAATGTTTGTACCCTACATTGTCGTCACTTTGATTGATCACAGACAAATGAATTTAGTCTCCAATTTGGATATATTCCTCTCTTTTTGGAAAGCGCAGTATTCATCGCTTACGTGCATTTCATTTTCAACTAAAACAATATTTCTCTGTGTCCCAAACCGTTATGGATTGAATGGGTGTTCACTCTTGCAATGTGTCTAGTCTCCAAAGCCCAAGTACATTTCTCAATAAAGTGACGTTTGCAAGGACAACTATGTCATAGAATTCAGGATGCATTTTCAAGTAAGGCTGGAACACTTATAGTATGTATGTTTCTCTTCCACAGGTGGTGCAGGCTAGTGCCCTACCGTTCATTTACATGGTGGCTTTTATGGGAGGCTTGGATTCCGCATTCGACGAGTAATACCTGCTTGTGTCGTTGGAACAATTTGCGCAGTTTCCCAGTGACACGGACAGTACAGGGGATTTTCGCACACTGTGCTGCAATCTCAAGTGTACAATTTGTAGTTTGTGCAATCAACATCACCAAACTAAATAAAATACAAATGAGCATATGCAAATAGTTTCAATTTTTCTGTGAATCCAGAACACGCTCACTTGTTTCTGATGGACATGAAATAATGGTGGCGCTTCCCAGACCCAGTGTCTCCAGACTCCCCTCTGCAAGACCACGTCTTTCCAATCCACATAAGTGTGTCTCCCTTCAGCAGTGCTCCAGGCCTTTTATGCTCGCCTTTTTCCCATCCATCCCCCCTCCAGTATCAATGTACCAGCATCACTGATGACATCATGAATAGGGTGCACATTCTAGCATTGCATCAATGAGGGGCCTACGCAAAAGTTGATACTATATGGGAAACGCACTGGTCATTGGCAGTCGTCTCTCCGTTGCTCTTGACACACGTGGGTCCGCTGGGCTCATCTCTGGTGTGAAGGTCAGGTCAAGAGAGCAAATGGAGCACACATCTTTCTAACTAAAACAAACAGGATATGATAATGCAGAAATAATGGCACACATAAAATCTAGTAAGGATAGGTCTATTTTGGTTGCATGAGCTAATATATTGGCATTCAAACCTTTACCCTTTTGGATTTTCTTTGATATTGCAAACTCTTCACTCAGGTGCCGACCCCAAAGGTTTGATTTGCCATCTGGCCCGCTTGGGTCCTCATAAGATAGACGTTTGTTCTTTGGGAAAATATATTGCCACGCAGGATTAGGGCTGTGTTGGGGTTCCGCGAGAATTTGTGGCACTGGAGGGTAGGATGGGTATCGCCATCAAAGGAACTGGGGGTGGTTCCGAGATGGGGAGCTCTCGACTGTCGGGGACGGACGTTGGGAGGGCATGGGAAGTTTAGTGGAGATGAATGGGTACTTGGCTTATGACTACTTATTTTCACATGCTCTTCGCAGAGCCCATTCTTTCAGAAATCATACCACAGGATTGTAACAAGGCATGGCTGGCTTCCGTGAGAACAGGGCTCGCGCAGAGCTGACCAGGAGGAAGAAATGGTGTAGGCTGGCTGTGCGAGGCACTGCAGATGATGGATGAGAGCTGCATTTCGACATAAATTGTTTTTTGAGCTGGTAGAAAAAATGGCGTTGGCACAAGTTCACAAATGGTTTCTTATGGCTGTACTGGGGGCTATAAAGTATTGTTTATTTTATATGGGCTGTGGTGCAACAGAATGCTGCGGGGGGTGGCTACGTCTCCCTCTTGGTTATTACATATGGTATGTTTCTAGAGCGACACAAGGGTGAGGGGTAAGGATCGTCTTCTTACCAACAACAGTGACCATTTTTCGCATGGACTCCCCAGACCCAGTGTCTCCAAGCTCCCCTCTTCAAGACCCCACCCCGGCAATCAACATAAGTGTGTCTCCCTTTTGCGGTGTTCCGGGCCTTTTCTGCTTGCCCCATGCCCATCCTTCCCCACTCCAGGATTCAATGGCATTTCGCACTTGTGGCCATGCGCAAGCAAGGGGGCTGGGTGGGTGTGAACAGCCAAGGTGCCAAACACTGTGTACACTTCAAAAGGTATCTTCTGCACAGTGACCATTGATCTCATGGCCTCCCCAGACCCAGTGTCTCCAGACTCCCCTCTGCAACATCCCGCATCAAACACGTCACACATTCACATACTCGCCCTCTTTTCTAATCCTCTATAAACACCTTGACATTTAACAGGAGAACATCTTTGTGCTCAGTAAGGTATCTGTTCATCATGCAACTTGTTCCCCGGATAGATGCTCCCCTGCTTGCTGAATCGGCTTCTTTGTTCATCCAGGTAAGTGTGTTAGGTCACCTAATTTCCTTCCCTATACTAATCTACAGCTGTTCTCAATTTGTTTCACTATTCCCACCAATTGTACTGGCCATTGAAATGTTCATTATTTATCCAATAGCAGATTTCTTTTAGAGAGAATTTTATTTTGTAAGAGTTTGATTTTGGTGACAATAACATTTTCGATATGTTCCCCAATGTTTGTACGTTGTACATCAACAATTGAATGCTATTACACTAACCTTCGATTCTACAGACAGTATTAAAAAATATTTAACTAGAATAAAGTGGTTAGGGTTTTGTTGTGCCAACTTTTTTAAGGCCTGCGCCCAAATTCAAATTGTAAATACTCAAGTGTCGCACAGGCATGAGGAAAAGAAGAGGCAAAGACCCCTACCTCTTTTATAAACAGGTGAAAAGGTTCCTCGCCTAAGAAAATGCACCACACAACTTAATTTTGTTTCAAAAACTTTAGTGTTAGTTTTTAATCGTAACAGACACGTTGAATCACAAAAGATGATGCCCTTTGGATTACACGTGTTTCGGCACTAACATGTGCCTTTTTCAAATCAGGGCAAGTTAGAGTTGACTCAGGATAATGGCTGGCTTTTCTTCAAAGTCTTGTTCAAAAAGGTTGTGGGTTCAATCCCTCCTTGGCCGACGCGAGGAGACAGAGCCATCACTTTTGATTTGACAACAAAATTAAGTTGTGTGGCGCATTTTTCTTTGGTGAGGAAACTTTTCACCTGTTTAAAAAATATTTAATTATGCAGATTAAATTTGGTGTATGATTCATTAATGTTTCATTCACCTTCCCTTCATCGAAATGTATGTTCCTTGAACGATGAGACACATGTCTGCGATTGTTGTTTGTGATATATTTGAAAGTAGAATTGCCCTAGAACTTCGGTGCTGCCCTGTCCATTTCGGTTGCTGAAATAATGATGGGCAAAATGGATATTAGCCATCAGTCAACAGGACACTTGAGAGTTGGTGTCTGTCAAACCCTTCATTCTTGACCCAAACCAGATACCCATATGCACTGCTTGCCACTGACACTGAAAGCCTATGGTGGGTAAGACTTTCATAGCAATGATCAATCGACTTACCTGTGTCAACCCCCTAACTTGCAGAATGTTCTGCCTTAGCAGTTTTATTTTTTTAAACACTGCTGCGATTGCATCCAAAATATCATTTTCAAAAGTATCATCTTTGTCAACATTTTTCAAACAGTGCCTGCTCTTGCTGGGTTTCCATGCAGTGTGACTCCGTTTTTTGCTTTGCATGCTCCCCTCCTTGTGTCCTCTTGTGTTTTTCAAAGCCCCCTCCAACACAATTACTCTTCTTCCCTCTGTCTACCAACTCGCTGGTGCTCTGTCGCTCTTATCTTTTTTAACTGTTTCTCTATTGACTACCCTGCTCTCCTCACTAAATCTGGTAGGAAGAAGTTTACGAAGGACTTCTTAGTCTCAAACCCCAGCCTCACTATCGCTGATACCTATACCTGTGCTACGTTCAGTCAAACCCTCGGCAACATCTTCTTCGTTGTTCCTTCGCCACACCTATGGACTCTACATATGGTCTCTGTCATCTCTCCTTTCTCTTCTCACATTAATGTTGGCACCCGACGGGAGGCCCTCTTGGCCTCCTTCCACTCTGTGCAAGGTCATCATTAATTTTTTATTTAAAAAAAAAAACATTTATTTAACTTGCACAGATTACCACATTATGGCTCTTAATTAAGAAGTCTCCTTGTTAAAGTCTCCTTCTTGGAGAATTTATCAGCCCTGAGGATGTTCATTCCATACTTGATTCCTTCACCCTCTGTGTCCTCCTCTTACTCGATCGCTACTCTACCTTTGACATGGTGAACCCTACTATCCTTTTCAACTGTCTCCATGATAACCGGGGTAAACACAGATGATGCCCTCGCTTGGCTGTCTTCTTTACTCTCTGATCGACCCTCCCTGTTCCAACTTTGGACCTTCCTCTACTCTATCTGCTTTTTCTCACCCTATCCCCTGCTGATCTGCTCACTGAAACTGTTTGCCAGGCTACCGTCTGACCTGGCTACCCTTTCATCTTGGGGCCAGGTCTCCTGCCCGCCAGTTGCCTACCTGCACTCCCCACCTGACAACACTTGCACTCAGTGACTGTTTCTGTATCCCTACAGCACCTTCACAGGACTCTTTATCCTATGCACTCCACTGGCCCCTCCACCTTTCCCACAGAACTTTTACCCTTGCCCCCTCCTTCTGTTTGTGCTTTTGCAATATCAATGTCACCTGAACTAGTAGGATCTTTGTCTCTGTCTTCCCTCTGTCTCCCATCCCTTGCCTCGTTGTGCCTTGAAGCACTTGTGCATATGTGCGTTATAAATGCCATATCATAATCATCATATGATATTGTGGTGTGTTTTGTACAGACACTAAGGGAATCCTAGGTTACATAAAGATTTCAGTGCCTTGTACTACCAGTTTTACTTGCCTTCAGTGTAATGTGGTCAAAATCTAATTTGAAGTCATGCTCTGTGAAACGAAAAGCAACTGTCAATGAATATTTCGCCCCAAGGCCCAACTCTCCTTGAATGACATTTGTACAGAATGCAATTTATAGTTCTATGCCAAGTCATAGTTCTATACCATGCCTATAGACTGTGATTTTTTGCCGAGATTCACGGTACAAATAGTCTAGCAAAGGAATTCTATGTTTGCTGGTTTGGCCAGCGCTCACCTGCCATTTTCAGATTTCGAAAACTGATCTGCTGCGAAGGGCACACCCTGCTGCAATAGTGGGAACCAATTCTTCATCGCCTCAGGCCCCTTCCTGACTTGCTAGGGCCTCTCCAAGATGATAAGCTTTTCGCTTGACCGTCGTGATTGCGTGACTTCACGCACTACTGCAATGTTCAGCACAAGGCTACAGACTTCTCAGGTCCGTGTTTGAAATTTAGGTGAAAGAATATAAAGAATTGGCTAACGTTCATCTGTGCTTAACCTATGCACACGCACTGGCGATTGAGACAAGGCAAAGTCGGGTGATAAATACAACTAACCGGGTATGGTGCAAGCAATATGACCTGTCTCGCTTGAACCTAGACAAAGCTGCCTGGGATAGATTGTGTGAACGGATGTCCCATGTTACGCTTAGAACCTAATGAATACAAATCTTTTGTGAAAGAAGCAAAGAGATAGGCTGCAGGTTTTCACAAGGTTAACTCAACAAAGGTAGATGCTGTTTGTGACCGTTGAGGCTCCAGATCTAATGCTTTTGCCTATGGAAAGGCCACAAAGTCGTGAATGGGTGAGACAGTATTCAGGATCGCGCGGCATTGGTGGATGCCAACAATTTTGTTTATTTTTCTTGTTTTTTTCGAATGCCATGTGCACCTGCTGTGCTCAGTGCTCCATGCAGTGAAGGTCACTTCGTGGGGTGATGCTTGTGGTGAAAGAAGAAATGCATCAGTTCACACTGTGGCATCTTCTCTGCTGTTTTAATATTGATGTGTTCATTCTCAATAACGAAACCTACCACACACGTGCGGAAAACAAGCTTTCATTGTTGTGTGACCTTGGACCGAAGGGACCAATCACCAGGCTAGAAGGACAGAAGCTGTGGAATACCTGCAAAAATTATAACATTTACTATTATGAAAGTGAACATTGGAACAATTAGTTTCAATTTATGCAAACCGTTGTTCAGAGCGTACACTGCGCGCTACGCCAAGAGAATGGAACAACCAAACATAATGTTGAACTATACGTAATATTTTTGCGATGAAAAAAGTGGAAATTGTTGCATATTGGATAATTGGGGACATGCTAAAATGTTATTTTCACGTAAAGAGTGGACAGAATACGTTGTTCCGTATGCCGTGCCATATTTAAAATTCTGAGTGCGTAACTTGCGGTTTATTTAAAAGTCTACTAAATTGTTATTGGTGGTTTAGTTAAGTTGCGATGAGTAACGCTTGGGATTTTTGGCCTGTATTGATTATTGACATTGTTATGGGTTGTTCGTTGGATTACTCGTAGGCGAGACAAAAGCACAACCTGTATGCAGGCTATTGATATCTAAACCAATTTGTCCCATGAAATAACAGGGTGTGCAATCAAGGTTGCATTATTGAAATGTCAGAAGATTTTCCAAGGGTAATTGGTTCGCTTTTCTATAGATAATATTCCCAGTTCCGTTAAAATGCCATCTGTCTGTTGCCCCATTTCTGAGTCACTTTATCCATACCTTTGGGAGCTATACCGTCTTCTCAGTGCTAACCTTTCATGCACATTGTAGTCTAAAATGGTGCCCCACGTTGTCTGTGTTTATTGTGTGTGGTTTGTGTTCGTTATTCATTTTCATCCGGTGCAGAATTACAACATAAATTAGTATAAAGACCAGATACTAAAATATATTTTTATTCTGTTATCTACAAAGATCTATTGTACCGTTCTGCGAATGCCATAGTTTCCAGCTGCCGTGGGATGGCTTTTTCAACCAGCAATGGCAGATACGCCTAAACGCATCGTTCAGCATCACTATCATGTGGGACGATAGGCCGGGACCGATATGCCCTTAGGCGGTACCAGCCATAAGGAGCAACCGATCACCGTTTACGGTGTAGCAAGAATGTGATGTCGAATCCACATCTTCTCCCGAAAGGAACACAATGTGCGTCATTCTAAACTTTTGCCACTGGAGCCTAAGGACACAACTATTGGTGGTTCATCGCAGTCTGTGGATCTCAATGTGGTTTTCGGAGCGTTCTTTGATTAATAAAAGCACTTGCAAAATTGCAGATTAATGATGTTTTCTGTAAAGTTATTAGTAGCAAATTCGATTTGGGATGCACTGTGAGTGCGTTGATTTTCCGTGTTCTGCGCCAACTGATGTTATCACGTGGGTGATGACTGGGCGAGGTTGGCTACGCTGCCCACTAACAACTTGAAAATAGGTGGAGCATATCATGAAAATAGGTGGACGATGTCAGCGTCAGGGGCGGGGAATATGATTTTGTGCCGCAGGGGCACTCGACCTTAGTGCGATGCGGCAACGGATAAGATTAGCACAAGATGGCCGCGTCCGACTCCTTGTTTTCCATGTGTAAAAGTGAGGAAAAGCAAGGTAAGATGCATAGGAAATTATTTACCATTGATCACCGTATGCTAAAAATCACATGCCTGAATGATAGGGAGAATAAAATATTTGAGCGCACTACCCCTTTAAGATAATTGTTGGAGAGAGTGGGAAGCTCGAAGAACAAAAATAATGAAACATAACAAACTAAAGCCATACTGAACCAAGTCTAAGAGCTAACCAAATTAACAACTATTTAGGAAAACAGCGTGGAAGATGCTGAAGGTAGGGCAAGACAAAATAATATCCAAATACTTGTCCTGCTCGAGGGTGAGTAATGATCAAACCCTACTACTTATATTGAGAATCTTATCCTGCAAGAAATAGGACCTAAGAAATTATCCTAAGGCTTCACAATTAAAAGAGCAATAGGTCCTTGGCAAAAAGACACGCCGCTCCCTAAATCCACCCCAGCTAAACCAATCATAGTGAATGTATTCCATTATAAAGTCAGATGTGTGATCCTAAGATTCTCTAGATTGGGATGTCGGACCAGAAGAGCCACCTGAGATCTAGCAGTATATCGAGACTATACGACGCAGGTACACCGTAGACTCAATATGTGTACATCTGCCAAAGAAACTAAGACAAGCTAAGGCTGCACGATATGGACCAAATGTCATAACTCAATATGTTTGGGCTGAATGACGATGTATATCTTGATATTGTTTGTGGATTAAATGCTCTGTTGTAAGCCGCCAACTACTTGTGAGATGTCACAAACACCTTTTATTTATAAGACGTTGATCAAAATAAAGTGCAAATATACAGGTCCTCGGCTGTGTAAATATGAAAATGTAAGTAAATTGTCTATGTAATAATGTGTGTGTACGCATATTTATGTATATGTATGTGTATATATATATAATTACACAGTCACGGTAGTGGCTGTGTAGTTATGGTTAAGTTGCTGTTTCCATAGGAAGAGCACTTTTTGGGCGGCTTATAACTCCGCCCCCCCGGACGAATCCTGACCAAACTTTGCAAAAGTAGTATATGGGCCACTCTGAATTTTTTTGCACGCCCACAGACCAATCCGCTGGACGGATGTTCACCAAATATGCGGCAGGAGGAGGAGCTTGGTCCCGAAAGCGTGCTTTTGTAAATTTGGTGACCATCCGTCCAGTAGTTTTCTTTAAAACGACCAAAAAGTATGTCTCAAATAATTAGTGATATCTATGTCCGCTCCGCAGTCACACTTCCCTGTTCGCTCCGCGGACATAACGATTGGCTAATGGGCTTGTGTCATGACCGCGGACATGCAACATGTCCGCTGATTGGCTGGAGTGAGGCGTGATGTGCGTCAGATTGTTTGGATGCGCCCGACATCTTGGATCTGCCGACAGCGCGGCGGCGAACAGAGGCGAAATGCAGTTTTGGGGAGTGTTTTGGTGTGTCAGAGTGCTTGGGGAGGTTTAGAGAGTAAGAGATGGGTGAAATACTGTATTTTATTAGGCGGCAGGTTCTAATGATGTATTCGCCATGCCCGCGCTGTCCCGGATGTTTCTAATTGCTGAAAATTAGGGGTCTCATAAGAATAGTATTTCCGTCTGTGCTGTGCACAGACAAGTTGAAACTGTTCTAAGGACACACGTGGTGTCAGCGAGCAGTACACGCCGCAGTTAAAATTTTTGATTCTATGGGTGTGGTACTGACTTATAATCCGCCATGGGTATGATATGCTGCGGTGGTGGTGGCGAGGGCCTAGAGTCTTGGGTGCATGGCCAAAGGCTATCCACCCAAGACTGAAATTATAAGCACGAAGGCCATGCACCCAAGAACAAAGTTATAAGCATCGAAGTTATAAGCTACCATGGGTTTCATATAGTGCGGTGGTTGTGTGCAGGATGTAGAGGTTTGGGTGCATGGCCGCAGGCCGTAGGCCATACACCCAAGACTGTAGGCCCTGCCCACAACCACCGCACTATATGAAACACATACATCACACCCATACAATCGAATATCTAGCTGGTAGGTGTGGCCAGGGCCTAGAGTCTTGGGTGCAAATTGAGTACATGCTGAAGTTAAAATGTTTCATTCTATGGGTGTGCTAATGACTTATAAGCTACCATGGGTGTGATATGCTGCGGTGGTTGTGTCCAGGACCTAGAGTCTTGGGTGCATGGCTAAAGCCCATGCACCCAAAGCTGAAGTTATAAGCACTGAAGTTATAAGCCAGCATGGGTTTTATATAATGTGGTGGTTGTGGGCAGGATGTAGAGACTTGGGTGCATGGCCGCAGGTTATACATCCAAGACTCTAGGCCTTGGCCACAGCCACTGCACCATATTACAGCCATATATCACATGTATAGATTTGAATATGTATGAAATGTGTGAAATTATACTTACTGTTTAATTTGTTGAGATTTTATATATTATTTACATGACTTGAGTACTTGAAGGAAATATTCTTTTTCAATTTCTGTTATAAAAGAAAAGAGCATGTTAGTGTTTGTATTTTATAAAGACTTATTGCATAATAGACATTTTAGCTTTTTTTTGGCCCTCATATTTAGTTTACAAACCAGTGTACTGTGCATTTTGCTCAGTTTCTGTGTTTGCTGTTCAAATCCTTGGGTCTGGGGGAAAAATCCTTGTCGGATTAAAAAAAAACTTTCTTTGCTATGCTTGTTATACAATCTTGGGCAGTTAGCTACCTGTTGGCGTATTGTAACTGATTATAGTATTTTAATTGCATTTTTGTTAATGTTGAAGTACAGATTAGTTATTAAATTTTGGCTTTAAGAAGATTAAATAAGCGTTTGTAAGATTTGCTGGTAATCTCTGCTTTAGAGTAATGGTACTATAATTACATTCAAACCATCCACATTTCTTTTTAATATATGCAGTGTAATGACCTGCATTGGTTGGGTCTCCTGCGTGGTACTTTATACCTATTGTTGTGAAGGTGATCTTACCAAGGGACACTTGACCGTGTGTGAATCCAGTCCGCTTGCAGTTGTTTTTGGTACCATCTGCATTGTAACGTAGAAGCATTAGTATTACGTAGTTAATATGTGTTTGTATTAGTAAGGTGGAGTGATTATCTGAATTGCAGATAGTACATAATCTGCAATGGTTTGCATTTTGTACAAGTTGTTGAAATGGAATGGATTTACAATTAGGTATGGATACATACACAAAGTGTTCATTGGGGATTGTCAAGTGACTCCAATCAAACAATCCCACTAAGTCAGTGCCTCGTCTGGGACGCCCAAGGGAAGCCCTTATTTATATATTTTTGACAAGTTATACTCTGGACGATAAACCCTTATATAACGCCCCTCTCTTTGAATTCCCCTGACCTCACTGAGCCAAGAAGTAGGTTTATTTTGCAATTTAAAAGATTTATTGGAAAAATTAAACAATATATATATAACTTTTATAATAAATTAATATTTGATATCAAACTTATGAATATAATGTTGATCAACCATAGATAATCTGACACTAGCACACTTCTTTACAATCAATGAGGAGTTAGTATAGGAAGGATAAGGTAGCAGAAAATACTTTTATGGTTTCAAGGAAAGCAATGAGGGAAAAATGCAGCACAGAAATAAACTTGATATGATTTCAACAAAAGATAATATGATCACTTTTTCTTTGACAATTCCCTCCCCCCATGCAAGATAAGGAGATGGAAGGAGAGAACACAATGCTCAGGAATACAAAATGCAATACAAATTTCCAGTTCCCCCCGAGCGAGCTTAGAGGAAAACAGGTATGATTTTAAAGCAGGCAAGATCCTTTTAAATGTGGTGGCAATGAAGTGAAAAATATGCTGAAAATGCTTTTAATTCCTTCTAGAGGTTCAGGGTGAGTGAGAGATACTTTAAATCAGTTCAGGTCAGCCCTACCAATGATTCAGGAATGGTTATCAGGTTGAAAACGGGATTCAGTAAAGGAAGCAAAAGACAGATATTTTTACACGTGGTTAAAATGAAGCAAACTGTCAATTCGCGGCACTTTTTTCCGAGTGCGTCGATCGCGATTGCGGAGGAACTATAAGCAAGTCGGTTCTAGGCTTGTTGGAAAGCTTAGACTCTTAGCTTTAAAATGGAAGTTAAAACTCGCTTCTAGCACAAACGGTTCAAGAGATACGGACGATTTAGTGGAGGTAAATTTTCAGAAATTAAGTTAAATTTCCAGAATGACAGATGCGCTTGGAAGGTTTAAATCAACAGGATGAACACACAATTCCTTATGATGCAGTTCTAATAGGTTAAAATAGTTTGAATTAGATTATCTTAAACTAAGAGATTGGTTTTGCACAGTTCTGGCTGAGTACTCACACTATGGATTTGAAATAGGCCATCAGGGTTTGGTCAAGTTCGCTCTCTCTGGTACTGGTTCTGCTCACAGCGATCTGGCCTGGGTCTGCTAGCGGCACTTCACAGCGGTGTGGTCTCTGGTTCTGGCAAAAGTTCTTGGCACTGCACAGCGTTCTAGCCAGAATCAGACATCTCAGCCCGGCTGTTTGAATAATTTGCAAATGATTTTGAGGCCTGCTTAAAAAGGATTTAGCTGGTGGTCCAGGCCTCTCTGCTTTAAGTTCTGGAGTTAAGTTCTGGATCTCTGGATGTAAAGTCTGGAATCTGGATGTGAAGTCGTCCGTCAAAATGCTCCGCAAGAAAGTGGAAAGTGAATGTCTTGCCTGTCCAAGCAGTCTCTTTATGTGTGTTTTGAAAGTGGGTGGGTCGGCTCATTCTCCAGCATTGGATCTTTCATGGATTCACATGCTTAGAATATTCCCCGTCGTCAGACTGGGACCCTCGGTACACATATATAGCCTTTTCCTATAGGAAAAACTTCCGACACTTTTGTGTCCTATCTACGTCCTTTTAGGACCCACCTACGCATGCTCCGTAAGCCGTCCCAGTATAAGAGGCCCGCCCCCATGGCTCCCCTTCAGATTTGAACCGTCTCCAAAGTTGTGGGATCTCCTTGCGTCGTCTTACTATTTTGTACAAGGTTGTGTACCTGGAGTTGGAGTTCGAGGAAATTTTTCCTCCATGTCAGGAAAGCGCTGTTCCGTACGTGCGCGACGTGCGGCTTGAAAAATGTTTACGGGGGGACGGACCTATTGATTGTATATACTGCCTCCACCCTCATCATTCGGCTGATACCTACGACATATGCAAAGGGTTTTCTCAAAAGACCCTCAAAGACTGAAATCGACGGCTGGTGGCATGGCTGAATGATGGAGCGGGGGCATACCCCCCTTCGGAGGTAGGCTCCACACAATCGGCGAAAACATCACACCGTGCTGCCTCGTCGGAACCATCGGCGAAGAAATCTCGACCGACGGAAAAAGAGTCATCTCGGAGTCATTCAGCTAGAGAATCCTCGTCGAAAAAATCGTCATCTTCATCAAGAAAGCATGACAAGGAAAGGCCGAAATCCTCCTCGGGCGATCACCATAGATCGACTTCGAGTCGAGAGTCGAGTAAAGGCAGGCCAAGTGTGGAAAAGGCGGGACCGCCTAAACCACCTGCTAAGTCACCATTGTCGACGGCGGTCCAGTCATCGGCCTCCACCCTGCCACTGATGCGTGTGGTATCCAACGTCCCACCGACTGCGACGGTGGCCTCGTCAACGGGGGTTCTACAGGAAGCCTCGAGGCCTGAAGTTTTTGATCCGATCCCCCCGGATACTTTACTGCAAGAACAGGCTGTGTCGCTGTCCTTGGGGGAGGACGAGAGCGGGAGAATAGCTGGCCCGGCAGACCTCAGGCTACGAGTGGTTGACAAGTCGTCGACGAGGGGATCCGGTATACCGGTATCTGCCCCTCTTCTCAATCTGTTTTGTCGTTGGAAATTCTGTCCACGCTTCAGTCTTTGGTACAGTCGTTGGACCACAGACTACCTCAGGTAAACCTGCCACAGTCACCCGTCGACGAGCAGGGCCCGTCCACCGACGCACTTACGCACGCCAATCTCAGCACTGGCACACCAAGAGGAAGGTGAGCTGCCAGATTCGGAGTCTAACAGGGGAGCCATGTCGGATATCTTATCATCCCCCTCCAGGGATCCAACCTAGGAGTCAGAGGTGGAGTTAGAAACCCCAAGAAGCCCAGCTCACCCGTCCCCTCCGGACGACATTGCATAATTCCATTCTATGATGGAGAAGGCGTGTAAGGAATTTGGTTTGTCCCAGGAAGAACAGAAAAAGGACCACATAGGTAAGAGAAGGAGGTCTTTGTTCTCAATACCAATACTAGACCACGTGTGGAAGGAGGGGTTGCAGACAATGCGTCACCCCTTTTCGGCAGTGAAAGGACGCCTCGAGAAAAAGTTTAAGGCTCCAGAGTCTACCCCCAAGTGTTTATCCTCCCAACCAACGCCAGAATCGGTGGTGTCGGCGGCGAGGAAGGCGAAGGCCCAGCACAAGTGCACGACTCCGCCTGAAAACGAAGCAAGACGCCAGGATGCATTTGGCAAAAAAGTGCTATCCGTGGGAGCAACCACAGTAAAGGCCGCAAACTCTCTGGCTAGTGTAGCCAGATACGACAGAGAAATGTGGCACAGGCTAGCGCCGTTGCTGGATCATCTTCCGGAAGAGCATAGGAAGGCAGCGATGTTACTTGTCCGAGAGGGTGATGAAGCCTCCAATCACGCAATAAACATCGCGGTGGACCTCGCTGAGTCAGGCTTCAAGCAAGTCAATAATGGGGTCGTATTACGACGACAGTCATGGCTTAAGTGTACCTACTTCAAATCAGAGGTACAATACAAAGTATTAGATATGCCCTTTGAGTGAGAACTTCTATTCGGAGAGAAGGTAGACAAGGCCCTAAAGGGAATGAAAGAGGACTCGGACACGGCATGTTCATTGGGTGCCCTCCAGAGTGGCCGAAGCTACAAGTCTTTTCGTCCCTTTAGAGGGGCTTCAGGTAATTCCAGATTCTCTGCGTCTGGAGACAGATCCTTTGGTAGGTCGGCTTACCCCTCCCAGGGATACAGGCGTGCTTCCCAAACGGCAAACCGACGCCGGAACTTCCAGACTTCCAGATGTCCAGGAAGAGACCATTCTATCCGTCGTTGTCGAGAGACGAGCAAAATAAAGATCAGCAGTGACAGACAACACACCGTTCTGGGGGAAGAGTGTCAGCATATGTCGACGAATGGGAACGAATAACGACGGATCAATGGGTGCTGGACACTATAAGGAACGGGCACTCTCTACAATTCAAGCACAGCCCTCCGGACATTCCACCTGCGTTCACCACTCATTCCCATCTGAGGATACTGCAACAAGAGGTAACACTCATGTTAGCAAAGGGCGTGATGGAATTAGTTCCAACATCACAGAGATGTCAAGGAGTCTACTCAAGATACTTTGTCGTAAAAAAGCCGAACGGCAAATGGCATCCCATTTTAGACTTGCGCGATCTCAACAAGTCTTTAAAGAGCCTGAAATTCAAAATGCTCACGCTGCAAGAAGTGATCCGCGCCGTTCAAGAAGGGGATTTTCTAGCGTCCCTGGATTTACAGGACGCGTACTTCCATATTCCAATGTGTCGGAAACACAGGAAATTCCTGAGATTTGTAATAGGGCGGAATCACTACCAGTTCAAGGTTCTTCCCTTTGGGCTCAAGACCTCCCCTAGAACGTTCACAAAATGCCTGGCCCCAGTAGCGGCCTGGCTAAGGAAGCAAGGCCACCACGTATACCCATACCTCGACGACTGGCTGGTAAGGGGATCCTCCCCAGCGTCGACCAACACAAGTTTGCAAACCACCATGCAGCTTCTACAACAGCTGGGATTTGCCATAAACTTTGAAAAATCCTCTCTGCGGCCATCGAGAACGTTGGTGTTCCTGGGGGCACAGTTCGAGACCCAGTTAGGGCTAGTGAAGCCTTCTCTCGACAGAACCTCAAAACTCAATCAGCTGGTGAGCCGACTACGACAAACCACCAGGCTCTCAGTGAGGAAATACGTTTCGGTCCTAGGGGCCATGGCATCCTGCATCCATCTGGTGGCAAACTGTCGCCTATTCATGAGGCCAGTCCAGGAATTCCTCGCGGACCGATGGACACAGGCCCAAGGATCGTGGTCAGACAAGATAACCATCGACGACGACAAGCTGCTTCGGATCCTTCAGTGGTGGCAGAGTTTCCACAATCTGAACAACGGTGTACCCCTACAGGAACCGGCGTTTCAGCGAACCATAGCCACGGATGCGTCCCTAACCGGATGGGGAGCTCACATGGGTACTCTTAAAACTCAAGGTCGCTGGTCTCCAACGAAGTCACTCCTACACATAAACGTGTTAGAGCTCAGAGCAGTACGATGGGCCTTGAAGGCATTCCTACCACACATCAAGGGATCGCGAGTACGAGTACTGACCTACAATAAAACGGCCATGTTTTATTTGAGAAAACAAGGAGGGACGCGATCCGGAACTCTTTCCATAGAGGCCCAGAAAACATGGCATTGGGCATTAAAGCATGAGATTTCCATCGTGGCTCACCATCTCCCGGGAGTGAGGAATTCGCAAGCAGATTCCCTCAGCAGAAGCATGGCCCAGATACACGAATGGGAAATGGACACAGTTCAGCTGATGAAAGTGTTCGAGAAATGGGGTCACCCCCCTCTGGACGCTTTCGCAACCAAGGACAACAAGAAATGCGACCAATTTGCAAGCAGATGGCCTCAGGAGGGTTCCATGGGGGAGGCATTCTCCTTCCCATGGACGGATATGTTCCTTTATGCTTTTCCTCCGTTCCCCCTCATACGGAGGACAGTACAGCGGATACGCAGATACAGTTGCCGGGTAATTCTAGTGGCACCGTACTGGCCGTGGCAACTGTGGTTCTCCGACCTGCTTCACCTGTCGCTGGAACATCCAATAGCGTTTCCGAGAGTCCCGAACCTACTATCCCAGGACAAAAGCACGGTGTGGCATCACGACCCGGACAGTGTCAACCTTGCAGCCTGGCTCCTGACTTTTCGGAGTTCGGTGCTTTAGACGTTTCGGAGGATTGTCAAAAAATTCTGCAGGCGGCTCGAGCCCCTTCTACAAACAAATTTTACACCTATAAGTGGCGGAGGTTCTGTGAATGGTGTCGAGGACAGCAAGGCTTACAACCGTTGACTGTGACGCCGGAACAGGTTCTACCTTACCTGCTTCTCTTGGCGGAGAGGGGTTTATCCTTCACATCGATAAAGGTGCACCTGGCGGCCATCTCGAGGTTCACGAGGAAGAGACAGTCGTCTCCTCTATTCAGCGACAGACTTGTGAAACACTTCATGAGGGGTTTATTTCGAACTTTTCCCCCGGTAAAACGTTTCCCTCCAACTTGGAGTCTCAACACAGTGTTGGCAGGCTTAATGAAACCGCCCTTTGAGCCTATGGCCACGTCGGACATGAAATTCATATTGTGGAAGTTGGCATTCTTAATTGCTATCACATCAGCTAGGAGAATCTCGGAACTGCAAGCGCTGGTCGTAGACCCGCCATACTTAAGATTCTTTAAGGACAAGGTGGTCCTGGCAACTAATCCTACGTTCGTCCCAAAAGTTCCGACAATGTATCACAAACACTCGTCCATTGTTCTCCCTACTTTCTTCGCGACCCCATCATCGGCAGCAGAAAAAGCTCTTCATACCTTGGACGTTAAGAGGGCTCTGAAATTTTACCTACATCGTACACAGGAACTCGGGTCTACTCGACAACTGTTCATCGCATATGGTCCGTCGACGAGGGGAAAAGCAATCTCTAAACAAGGATTGGCTCGATGGGTCTCATCGACGATTGCGTTTTGCCGCTCCAAGGCCGCTGCAATGGCATCCTAGAGCCCATTCTACAAGATCAACGTCCTCCTCAGCAGCATTATGGGCAGGAATTCCGCTAACAGACATATGCCAGGCTGCGGCATGGTCAGTGCCCCACACGTTTACCCGCCACTACTGCCTTGCCAGGCAGCATGCGGACGAGGTGCAGATGGGAAGAGCTGTCCTGCGCCATCTGTTTCAGTAAGTTAAGCTCCACGCTGTGGAGAGTCTGTTTTTCTACCTTTTGATGACCGTATACTTTATGTGGGTAAGGGTATATGAGTAAACTTATTCCTGCTGTACATATGCATTGTGTATTATGGTGAGGGTATATTACATTACATTCTCACCGCCGTTTTCAGGTGTTACTGCTATACAATCTATTCTAAGCATGTGAATCCATGAAAGATCCAATGCTGGAGAAGGGAATAGTTTCTTACCTGTAACTCCATTTCTCCAGCATTGCTATCTTTCATGGATTCACATGCGCCCGGCAGCCTCCCCGGAATGCAATGTATTTGCTTGATAAGTTTAACCCTTCCTACTTTGGAGGGGCCGAAATCTGAAGGGGAGCCGCGGGGGCGGGCCTCTTATACTGGGACGGCCTATGGAGCATGCGTAGGCAGGACCTAAAAGGACGTAGATAGGACACAAAAGTGTCGGAAGTTTTTCCTGTAGGAAAAGGCTATATACGTGTACCGAAGGTCCCAGTCTGACGACGGTGAATATTCTAAGCACGTGAATCCATGAAAGATACCAATGCTGGAGAAATTAAGATACAGGTAAGAAACTATTCCCTTCTGCATGCCCAACCCTCTCATGATTTGATGGGTCAAGGATTCTCTGTGACCTGATTTGAGAAGGGATAGTGTGTCAGAGTGAGTCAGTCTTAGTCTATTGAAGAAACGCCCCTTTGCTTTTACTTAGAAAATGAATTTTTCATAACTAACAGGTTTCCCAGATGCACACGTCGTTGAAATTACATACCCATTTCACAGATTAATTTAAGATACACTCTCGCCCAATTCTGATCCCCCCCCCTCAGAGCCTGGGTTCACAAATGGCAACATTTTGTGCTTTTTAGTGACTTTCGCCATATTGGTTTTTCCTCAAAATTTACACAGACCTGCACCCCTTCCCTGAGCATATTACTATAAATTACTATGTCTCTATACTAAACACAGTGTCTGCAATATTAATAAATAGCGGGGTTCTGTCCCAGAACACCGTACAAAGTGGAATTTGGGCTCAAATCGTGAGGGCATTTTTCATTTTCAGGATCCCCAAATTGTACATTTCTGTGAGCTTAATACAAGATTTTAGAAGCATTTAACTTAAACATATATTTGCTGCAATATGAATCCACAGTCCTTTCTGGCCCGCCCCTAGGAACTGGGGGAGTCGGGGATCCGATGTCTCTACTTCCAGGCAGAGCTCTGTTTACAGTCCACACCCAAAATCAGCATATTCCATTGCAAGGGTCTATTGTGTTGGGTCCAGCAGGCTGCAGGGAAGTCCCCTCCCTCTCAATCAGCAGGGCCATGTGATATCCTGCCTCCTGGTGTGGGTCTCTGGGGTGTGAAGAGTTCTCGGGGAAGGCATGTCTTTTGAACTTTTAATTACATAAAGCCCCCTTCTGTTCTTCTGCAAGACAGCTCTCCTGTCAGGATTTATAGAGCGCCAGCGCCGGTCAGTGTCCAATGCCGGTACTGCACCTATTTTTGACAGCTGTCTTGAATTAATACATTTCAAAGGGAAAGGATTTTACTTGATAGTATATGATCCTTGACATGGCATTGATGCGGATCTGTAGTAGAGTGTAGTAAAACACTCAACCATAGTTGGATTTTTGTTTGGTAGTTCCGGGTCCATGATCTTAGCAATTTTTGACATTAATAAAAACAGGTTTTGAACAGAACCATCTTTCTTTGCACTGGTGGGTGGCAGGTCAGGGGACCATTTTGGTGTGCGCAAAACTGCACGGTTCTCCTGGATTCTGGCGCAAATGTGGGCTTTTCCGCCATCTGGGATTTCCTAAGCCCACAGCGCCAAATGTTGCAGCATAATAGTCCAAACGTGGGACAGGAGACACCCAACAGGATTTGTTCCTGTGTCACATTGTTGCAGAGAGTGCATGTATGTTTCCACATGTATGAAATCTGGAAGATTTCATTTATAGGTATGTTTTTGTTTTGGAGTACTTGTAGTAAGTACATTACAAATTCTTGTGGATCTTCTTGTGAGTTTATAGCGAACCTCACCATTTCAGCACAGTAGTCCAATTTGTGTCTTATTCTGTCAACACTATACGTGTTATCAGGATTGTTTGTTGCGTTTCTATGAAGGACTAACATTTGGTAACACAATTGGTCTATACTATGTAAGTAAATGTTGTTAACAATTGGTGGCAATTGAAATAGAATATTCATTGCTACATATGCGTAGCAACTTATACCAGTTACATTTGAAAATTTGAATGGACCAGATAGTTCTGTGTCCGAGTTATTTTTTCAGAGTTTGTGTTGCTTCTTTGAAGAAGTACCTGAGTTACTTTCAATAATAGGTTCTTCTTTGGTTTTGGTAATAGATGAAGTATTAGCTTTTTTTACTCTCTTTGAAGGATTTGCACTCAGATCCTGTTGCATTTCTGTTTGAATTAGTTTTCTTTTACAACATTTTCCTTTTTGTAGAACAGGATATGATTTGAGAGTGGGGGGTGTACAGTGAATGTAGTCTATTGTATTCTAAAATGCAAGGTATATCAGCATTTACTTTACTTGCATCAAAGTTGATTAGAAAGAGACTGTCAAGTGTATCTAAGCATGATAGTGCTACGTAGCTCATGCCTTCTTTAAAGTGTTCCCAATATCTATCAATGGTTTTGTCTAGGGTAAGACCTTGGGATTCATGAATGGTGACTGCATATGCAAGAGTTAGAGAATATTGTTCTCTACGTACATGCATGTCTTTGAATAGAAGGAATCGAGCTGTTGAGCGCCCTATCCTTTTTACTTCTGGAAGTTTGTCAAAGAGAATATTGACAAACTGAATGTTGTTGTCACGTGGGTATGTTTGAAAGCCAACAACTGTACCCAGTGCTCCATTAACTAGTCCTTGCTCCACGTCAAGGTTACAATTAAGCATTACTCTACAATTTAAGGATAATTTTAATCTTTTTTTCCAACCCAGCTGTGTTGGAGATTGAATTTTCCAAGGTATTTAGTCTTGTTGTAGCTTATTGACACATGGGTAGTGTCATAGCATGTACGTCCAGTTTGTCCGTGGAGCAAATTTGAATTATTGGTTGCATTTCTTTTTTTAACATTGTTTCATTGAATTTGGAACAGCTTGCAAGAGTTGCTATTAAGGCCATATAATTGACATTTTTGTGCGCTAATTGTTCTATAACATCAGTAGCACATGCATTATCGCCATAAAGTAAATGGATATGCCGGGTTTTCAATATTGCTTGTGCTTCTTGAGATAGTAAACCAACTCTAATACTTTTTAAAATGTTGGCGTAAGTGAGGTCTGCAGATTGACGCGTGTTTTATGTTCATTCTCTGTATTGGAAATGTTGCCAAAGGTTGACATTTCCTTTGCTGCCAACAGTTTTACGGCGCAGTTTGTGTCCTAAGGTTTTAAAAATAGGTTCACATTTCACTGGTGTCAATTGCAGAAGCTCTCCGAAGACAATGTGTTTTCCTCCAAAGAGTTCTTCGTATTTTGTTTTGAGTACTTCTTGCAATCTGAGGTGAATCAAAGCCAACATTAAGTTGGAGACCATGCTCACTTCATCCATTAGTAGCATTTTCATTCGTTTTAATACTCTGCATAGTTCCATTGCAGCTTCTGTAAAGTTTGTAATAGTCTAATTTGTTTTGGTGTTCTACTGGAATGAGTAGTAATCTGTGCAAAGTGACACTGCCTATGTTGTAGGCAGCTGAACCTGTGGGGGCAGTTACAACAGCTGAGAGTTTGTTGTTTGTCAATTGTTGAAGGAACTTGCTGATGATTTTGATTAAGAATGTTTTGCCTGAACCAGCTTCACCACTGACGTATAGCAGTATAGGTTTGTAATTTTAGCAGGTACATTCTTTATTTTCGTGTTGTACACCATGTGCAATTTCTCTTGTTACACTTAAATTTTACGTATCTTCTTCATAGTGACACATGGTGTTTCCTACTTCTGTCGTAGCTAATTCTGCCTCATTTGCTATTAGTGGCTGTCCTAGTGGTTCTTGGCTTCCTGTTACAGAAGGTTGACTAGTGTCGGAAGTGTCCTTATCTAGTTGGGCCTGGAGTTCTTCTTCGTGTTGCTGTTCATTGTGCAACATTGTTTTGTACTGTGTAAAGTTTGTGTCTGTTATAGTGCTTTTGTTTTCTTTGAAAGCGTCGTCATGGCAGTCAAAGTTATCTAGCATCTCTTCTTCTTTTCTCCATGGTTTAAAAAGTTGTAGCAGGGACATGTAATAGTTATTTCTGTTGAGGAGTTTTTAATGACAATTTGACATGATTAATTAAGCTTCGTTTGGTAAGTTTCACTAAACTGTCTTCACAATCTGTCACTCTATATCTACCGTTGTTCTCATTGGGTTTTATATTTTTGTATGCAAAGTTTTGGGCTATGTGGTATAGACACGTGGTTTCCAAAGTGGTACTCTTGTTCGGGTAGTATGTGTCTAGTAAATTGTTTTTCAAAATGTCTTGGCTGTTGGGATCATTTCTTGCTATTGTTTCTATGTCCTCATATGATTTAAGAGCTTGTTTTCTAGATTTAGAAGGACCAAGACTTAGCCATACTATATTTTCAGATTTTCCATACAAAGCAGTACCGGTTAAACGATCTGCAGCTTCATAGGCGCCACATTCTATGAGAGCATTTTTATGCCTAGGCTGTACAATTTCTGAGATAGTGTTTTGTCTGATGATGGGTCATTCCAGAGGTCTTGAAGCTCTGTTTTTTCGGCTTTTGTTAAGTAGGCTGTAACATATCGTGCAACTGCAGTGGAATTGTCTGCAATGTACTGCACATCTATGTTTGCATTCCATAAGAGGGCAATGATTGCATTGTAATCATTGATATATTTTGATTCTTCTGTTCTTTTTATGTAATACATGTTCTTAGGTGATTTACCTTTAACACTATGTCGAACTGAAGACATGAAGGTGTTCACTTCACCTGTTTCTATAACTGGTCTAGGGAAACCAAAGCAGCATTTGGTGTAGTATTTCCCTTTGTTTTTGTATTTGCGACGACAATATTTGCCACATTTGTGTCTTTGAAATTGTACAATTTGTCCATGAAGGTCACTATGTGTCGTCTGTGAAGGGATTTCACAAGTGACCTATTTTTGGATGAACTGCAAAACAGTTGTCACTGTCCTGAAAAGATTTAGGAGCATCTTTAATCCATAAAAGCATGTGTATATGTGGTGCTCCTCTGGCTTGCTATTATTTTCTCCAAAAGAAGTGTTGCACTTCTCCAAGGGGAGGAACAGTTTTATTACAAATAAAGTGTAGCATAGCAATGAAATGATGATGGAAATATCTTGAAACATTAACGGGATCTAGAGAGAAAAGTTCTCCAGGTGTTAGTATATCTGTTTGTTTTGTTTTTGTTTGATATGCGTAGGAAATTATGTAAATCTTCCCATGCATATTCTGCACAACTTAATGTAACAAACCAAGTGGTCCAAGGTTTCTGATCATTCAACGTACATCTGTGTGACGTCGGAACCAGTACTCTTTCGTACCACGCATGTTTGCAAACAGAATTGTTATGCTATGACGTTGTAAAACGTCATCTTTTTCTTGCACTCATTGTATTAATTGCATAGCCGACTTATTTTGAAAGTGGGTTCCTGATTTCAATATGTGTGCAACTCCGTAACCTAGGTTACTAGGGTTACTAGGTCACTTTTCAAGAGTAGGTGGAATATGTATTCCCAGATTTTAACAAAATGTGGATCTTCAGAATACATTCGTAATGAGCGCTATTCTGATGCTGTTATCTGAGTGGGTCTATCATCGTACCTTCCTCTTTTGCCAGTAGGAAATAGTACAGGAAAAGCACGTGCTTCTATACTTTTTTCCCATATGCTCATTGGTGAACCTTTAGTTTGTCGCATTTGGTAAGTTTCTAGTGCATCATCTATGCTGCCATTAGAGTGCAATGGATGAATTGTATATGGTCCAAAAGAGTGGATACTGCAGCAGGATCCAGAAGTTCAAATTGACCAGTTTCTGATGACTCTTGAATTATTTCAGTTGTTTCCCTTAAGCAATATTTATGTCTTTGTAGTATTCATTATTGTCTTTCAGATATTGCAAGGCTAGTCTAACTTTATGTAAATCCACAAGTTGTTGCCATTTTTTTTTCTTTTGTTGGTACACCATTTACTAAGACAATAAAAAATTGCTCTATTGGACGTTGCACTCCTAGAGTGTGCAAATTTTCTGTCAGATCTAATGGTAAATAAACTACTTTGCCACGAATGTCTCACCAATTCAGAGGAAGGTAATTTTGCTGTTTTTGGTGGAAGGCGTATTATTGCTTGAAATGGGTGTACTGTTTAAATTATGATGCTCTCATACAAATTGAGTTGTTGCATGGGTTTCGGTAGTGGGAATAATTCCAAGTTATTTGTGATAGCATGTGAAGGAGTTTGGTTATCAAGTTTTGTAGTGCAGTAACTGCAACATATTAAGGGTTCACTTATTTCATATTTGTTTTCTGCTAAAAGGTAGACAGCTAGTTCAAACCATTTGGATTCTTCATTGTCTTCTATTTTGTTTGTTACGTCTATAGTTTTTGTGTTACTTTTGTAAAAAGTTCTGCGGCAACACACACACATGGTTTGGTACTTCAGCGAATGTACTTTTAAAATTTTTGTATTTCTTTTTTGTATGTGTGTAATAGAAGGTTGCCATGTGCAGAATTGTTGCTAGTCTGTTCTAAAGCTATTGAATTTTGTAAGCGGCTTTCACTTCCAAAATATTTTCTCTGGATACGGTCGATTTCTTCTTCTAGGTATTTCGGTGTACCATACAGAAGAGTGTTATTTAAATTGGCTAGTTCTAAAGCTGGACTTATAGCATAGTACAGTTTATACACTAGATTTCTTACATTTGAATGATGTGTTGATATCATTTTGATATTATCGATGGTGCTTTTGTAAATAGGTGCTGAAATGCAGGCTAATGAATGTCGTCGTAGTCCTGTGTATTTGCGCACTGGACAGGTATCCATATTTTGCACCACTTTCATTTTGATTTTGTCTTTACCTTTCACAAACTGATTGAGGAACTGGTGTAAAGATTTGAAAGATTTGTTGGGAATGTTAGACATTGAGGTGCACGTCCAATCGTATACTGGGTGTTCTGGTTCAGTCGAATGGAGAGGTAATTCTGAGTTTTCTGAGGATACTTTTGTAAGCAGTGTTTCTTGTTCCATGATGGTGGTATTGATTTTTTTTTCATATCCTCGTCCGCTGCTATGGGTGTAAATTGTTTGTTTGGTTTTGTTTGTATGCTTCTTAATTAAAATATGGTTCTGTGGTCATCGTGTGACTCCATTCACCTCCACAGATATTTAAGAAGTTATTTTTGTTGACATTCCGTTTATTGAGAAGTTTCTTTTGTAGTTTACTACTTAGTTTAAAATAATTAACTTCCCTTTGAGAAGTATTGCACTGTCTACGACAGCTTCTAGGATTACTTTTCTATGGCAGGTTTTAAGGGTTGTGGATGATTTTCACTCCTTATTCGATTCTGAAGGGCTCTGTGGCGGAACATTTCCGCTAAAATACTTTTTTTTACTATGGTTTCTTGCTAGTATATGAGGATTTATAGGAGCAGTGTTACCAGTAGTGGTAGCCGAATTCTTGTTAAGCATTTTCTGTTTCGTGCCACATTTTGATAGAGGAGGCAAACCTTCTGTAGTTGAAGCTTCTTTTATTTCGCTAAATGACTGCATTACTTGTTTTGTTTGAATGCTTTGTACAAACTCTGGTAGAGATGGAGATGGATGCTTACTTTGGACACTTTTATTTTCATTTGCTCTATTTCTGAGTTGCTTCCTACGGACTTGCTTTTTGGTAGGCATCCTTTGGGGTCTGTTGAAAAAGAAGGTATGGGTTGGTCTGTTTTACAATGTATGTGTGCTGTGTGCATGTGTGTATGAGTTTGATGGGGAAGATGTTTGTGGTGGTGTGTGAATGTGCATTGGGCAGTTACAATGAGTTGGGAAGGCTATTTTCCTGTTTGTATGTTACTACACTGTGCTTCAGATGAGAGTAGAAAGTGAGCTAGTGGAGACGAGAAGCATTAATAGTACACCTAATGGTATAAAATTAAAACGGTTATTTGTTTTGTAATACTAACATTCTAAGGCTTGAGTATGTTATTTTGTTTTCCAAAAAAACTGGGATTTGTGTGCCATTCTGCCTGTTGATCTTTGTTTAATAAATGGGGATTTGTGGGAAGTATGATTCAGAAATCAATGTTTTTTTTGGTGCGCAAATTACATGAATGAACCACACAGTCTCATTGAGGAACAGTAAGAATATAAAAGCAGTAATGTACTTACTTTATTTGGTGGAATGAGCAGGTTTCTTCGGATATGTTTGCAGTTTAGATGCTGTTGATTTTCAGGAGAGTGGTCTTCACTGCAATTGTAAAAGGAAGAAGTTAGTAATTTTGTTTGTTTATAGCACTGATAATGTACACGTTGATTTTTATGCGTTTGTGGTAGTATTCTCGTTTCATATCTGAACATAGTGTATGCATGCATTTCATTTGACTATGTGCAGCCTTTATATGTTACTTGCATTATGTTAGTTCAACCTGCTTCGCAAATGAGTAGAATTTAAGTTCATGAAATTCCCTTGTTTTGCAGCTGTGTTGTAGATAGCCGAGAGGTTTGGAAGTGATAGTTCATTTTAATTTGAATAATTTCATAATATAACTAGACATGCAAACAATCGGGAGCACCTGAGAGGGAGATTTCACCACGGCAATTGGGAACATTTATTTTTCTCATATGCTCGCATTGGGATTAGCCTCAATTTAGGCCGGAGACGGTAAAAAATGGTGACATTTTTTAATGAAAAATCGAGTTTTGCACGTAAATCGGGAGGGTTGGCATGTATGTATTGGCTATGCAGATTTAGTGGCATTACTTTGTTTATATGGAATCATCAGAGTTGTACATGTCCTCTGAATAAAATATGCATACCTGTAATTTGTAATCATGCATGTGGATATGCATGGCGCTGGAAGTAGAAATCTTCGAGACTTGCACAGTAGTTTTTGTAGTAGGTGGTTTCCAATGATATGACACTTGTATTCAGAGTGATCAACAGTACTTTGCGGACCTCTGATGATGGAGTTAGATGTAGAGGTATTGGCTGTGATTGGTGGATGGTTGTGTGACTGCTTAGCTGTGTCCAATGAGGGAATGGATTCTCGAGTGATGTAGAAAGGGTAGAAGGGCTGGCTTAGAGTTACGTGCCGTGCGGACACCGTGCCTGTCCGCGGGTAGGGTGTGCTACAAATCTAGCATGGGAAGGGGACTGTAGGGATCAGCCAATCTGATGTTGAGGACGTTGATTTGTGTAGAAGGAGAGTGTGTGTAGTGAAGATGGCAGAGGTGGAGACAGTCAGTGTGTTGGTGCTCAGAGATATGTTTGTCCATGGTTTACAGCACTATTCTCAATGCAGGCATGTGGCAAACCATTTCGATGTTAGAGGAGTGGAGGTGGTGTGGAGCGCTGCAACTGACTGCAATGTATAGGCAATTCTGCAAGTTTGCAGAGATATGCGTAGGATGAAACTTTCCCCATGCGGTTGTTTTGCACTATGGTGCTTTCCATTTGGGCTGCGTGAGTTCCCCTACTTTGTTGGGAGATTTGGAACAGTTGGTTTAAGCAGTAATCAACATCTTTCCAACTGCGAAAGTAATTTTTTCTGCATTACTACATAGAGCAAAATCGGACAACAGTTCTGTTTTTTGTCCTGATCAAAGCATTGCTAGGTGTGCAATCAATCGCAGCATGCGTGCTTTCATGCTAAGAGCTGGTATGTTTTTCTGTAGCCACGCGAACATTGTTTCGAGTAATGCGTCTTATTTTGAAGCAGATCGTGTTTCTTTATCTTTTTTGGGAAATGCCATGTTTTTTTGGAATGTAAGGGTTGCTTTGGAACAGGTTATGTGAAGATTTTAGGAGTAAACTAAGAAGAAAAAACCCACCAAAAAATACAAAATAACAGGTTTCTGTCAGGCATCTGCAAAAAACCGGCTCTTTTTAGAGCCCACCTTAAAGGGGAAATGGGGAACACTATTTAAATGTACATTCACCACGCTCAGATCTTCTACAGGTCCGCAGACATGGCGGTAGTCTGCGGACAGCGCGTATTACATACAGGGATTCTGGGGTGGAGAGGCATGCAAATGAGCATGAGCGAAGCTATGGATTGGTTAGTAAAGTTCAGTGGGTGTTTTGTGTACGGAGAGATTTAGCGAGGACGTCTTTTTCCTGAGAGGAGAACAGACAGCTATGGCTGTGTGTGCTTGAAAACAGATTATCTGGATTTTGGGAGACTCATGGATACATTGGTTGAAGGTGCATGCAGAACGTTGCAGTATATCTGCAGATCTTGGATTCCCTAATGTGGAAGTACACTGGCATGGAGTGCGTGGAATGAAGTGGCTGGACTTGGTACCTTTCTGTGCTACTTTACAGACAGAGCCTCATCCTGACATAATTATAATTCATTGTGGAGGGAACAGTTTAGGACATGTGTCTGGAATTTCTTTGCAATTTGCAATGAAGGAAGGACTTGAGAAGGTCATGGACATGTTTCAACATTGCCAAGTAATTTTTTCATGTATTGCGCAAAGACAAATGTGGCTGCGTTCTTCATTTGGTCCCCAAATGGAGAAAGCGAGGCGCAATGTCAATAAGGCTGTTTGTGCCTTTCTAAGAGATGTTGGCATGTCGTCTTTCCATAATGAAAATATTATGTTTCGCACTACAACCATTTTTCGCAGAGATGGAGTCCATCTTACATATGCTGACAATCAGATTTTTATTCGAAATGTCCAAAATGCATTTTGACATTTTTTGGAAATATAGTCCTCTATTTTGCATTACATGTTGACGATTCCAAGTTTTTGACACACACAAAATACTACCAAAAGGCTCTTTTCAGAGCCACCACTTACTCCCAGTGCAGAGTGCATTCATTTTGCTAGGGTTGTCCCCCAAAATTTTATCTGTCCTAGATCTGTCCGTGGACCTTTAAAAAAAATGCACGGGGGCCTGCACCATTTGCTTGATCTATTTTTAAACTAAGAAAGGCGGCTCTGAAAAGAGCCTTTTTAAAAAAGTTTTTGTTTTACATATTTTTTGTGGCTTCTTCGACACCCGACACACTAGGAGAGGAGGGGAAAGTAGGGTAAGGAATGGACACCAACCCCATGGATAAGAAAGGGCAGGTGGAGAGAGGAAGATGTAGGGTGGCCCTTATTCAGGTAGGTAGTAGGTCTTCTGGTGCTCCTTGACCGTAGTCCAGAAAGCACTTGGAACACTCTCCCCTCTGCAGAGTACTGCGTCGCAGTACATACACAATATTGTGACACTCGAAAGGTAAGGGTCAACAGGATCGCGAATTGCCTGTGAAGCGGCAGGAGGGAATGCGCTCTCCCACAGGAGTGTCTCTTGTGGTGAGAGGATCGGAAACAGAGGATGCTGCGGAGAAACTCAACCTACTACGTTCTTTACATGGTACAACCTTGCGAATGTCCGCACCGTGGAACAAAGTTAGGTGTCGCTTCATGGACGTCACACCAAAGCTGTACGAACCACATCTCCTACGACTCAGAACCAAATTACACTGGTTACAGGTGACCTTTTTTGCACGTGCTTTCGGTACGTTACCATGAACGGTAAACAACCGCCACACCCATGACTCCTGCCGAGTGTTGGTAGTAGGGTGTTCCTCAACCTCTTTCTCTTCATCCTCTTCATCCTCATTCTCTACATCCTCACGCGTATTCCTCTCTGCAGGCCGTTGGACAACCGCCACACCCACGACTCCCGCCGAGTGTTGGTAGTAGGGTGTTCCTCAACCTCTTTGTCTTCATCCTCTTCATCCTCATTCTCTACATCCTCACGCGTATTCCTCTCTGCAGGCCGTTGGGGAGGTGGTGGTGGTGCAGGGTTGGGGGGGGGTGCTGAGGCTGATGTAGCAACAGCAGCCATGGATGCCATTCGGGTTGGTGAGGTAATCTCCGCTAGAGCACTAAAGACAGCAAAAATCAATCTCCAATAGCCAGAAGTACAAAGGAGATGAGCTCTGGGGTGTGGCTTTTCATAGGGGTGGAGGGGTACGCCCCGTGACCATATCGGTTACTCAAAAGTGATGAAAAAGTTCCAAAAAACATGTGGAAAGCTAGAGCCAGTGTCTGGGACATTTGAAATGGTGATTTATTTTTTACTGTACAATAATTTGGATTGTCTGCATAAGTTCTTATAAAATGTTAGGGAAGCGAACAAAGTGTGCAAATTAGGACACACGCTCAGCGTGGGTACGGTCACATGATGACGCCGTGAACATGCCCGTAAAGGGAATGGGTGTCCGCAGGACACCAAATGCACAGGAATGTTTGTGCACATGCGCGCGGGTGTTCTACGGACAGTGTTCGGGTCCTGAAACTAATTAAAAGGGCGACACAAGTGAGACGGACAGTTACGGACAGACGTGATGTTCGCAGGATTTACGGGTATGGTGTGCATGTGCGTAGATGTTCTGCGGACTGTACAGCCAGGTATAGTGTCCTTAGGACACCTCCATTTTGTTTCACCACGAACATCGCGGCCACCGCGCCTGTTCTACGGACAGTTCCATCTTGGTTGCGAACGGTACGGACAGGTATAGTGTCCTTAGAACACCCCCATTTTGTTATTTTACGGACATTCCGGACAGCTGGTGTGTTGTAAGAACAGTTTAATTTTGGTTGTAAATGGTACGAATAGGTGTAGTGTCTTTAGGACATCCATATTTTGTTAATTACGGACAGGCGTGCTGTCCGCGGACGTTTGAACAGTTTTTAAAAAAAAAAAATAGACACAAACAATTTCATTCAAACTAACATAACATTTATCTTATTACACACATATACAGCAATTAAGAAAGAGAGGGGAAGCAGAAACTGAAACAAATATAGGGGAATTAGGGTTTTGTAGAGGATTATTATGAGGGGATGAAGGGATGGAAGTTTTTTCAAAATGTTTTTCTTTGTGAGGGTTTGGGGATACTTCACTGGGTCATGGAGAGGCGGGACAGGTACAGGTAGGACAATGGTATCTATTTTCTCCTTTGACGTACTCCTCCACAAATTGCCTTAAACCATTCAAATTGTCTTTCAGCATATCCACTTTCTGTTCTATGCGTTGTTGCTTTGTCTCCTTTGGTGGAATTTCTTCAATCTTTGCATGGTCTGTTAAAAATAAATATTTATATGTTACGTACACATAAAGTTCTGACTATTAATTTGCTTATGCAGAGAAGTGTGTACCATTATTATCCCTATCTTCCGACATTTCGTCATGCGGAAAATTCTCCTCAAGCCACTCCAAAGTACTGTACATTTCTGTGTGAAACACACCAATACATTAATTGTTCTGTAGATCATACAAAAAGTCTACAAATAAATAAGACAAATAAAGTTTACTTACTAGTTTCTGGAAATTTGTATTTGTTGTGTTGAGTCTGTGTACTGTCGCTCCTAGCTCTGCAGTTTCTGTGAGGTAATTATGTTGGAGACATTTCTATTTTGTTATGGTATAATCAATTTCATTATATATGCACTCAAAGCACTCAAAACACAACTATTCATCTAACTAATGAGCTGTTTCTCTTGTGATGCATAAACTGGGACGAGAAATGTAAATTCTGTAATGAGTAATGTATGAAGACTGTATCTGTAACCAAGAGACCTCGCGGTCACATGTAACCTGGCCTATTGAAATTGCTTGTAAAAATTCTTGTAACAAGCGCCACAATGCCTCTGGGCTGTAGGTGCGCTATACAAATGCAAATAAATAAATATATGGTATTTAAATGGATGGTTGATGTGTTAGACCTGTAGGTTCCACTGCTTATTTATTATTACTTATAATGTGTTTAGGTGCTGCTTTTTAAACATGTGTAATTTTTATATGGTATGATAGAACAATTTCAAATACCCTCTGAGTGTTTGGGTAGTGTTGATGTAGTCCGCGCCCCTCCGCGGACATACGCACAGTCCGTGGCCTTCAACAATGATTAGCAAGGGTGTTCTGTATGTTCTATGTTACATGTATATATAGTAAGGGAATCCTAGTAAACATCTCCCAAATTCACACGATGAAAGTGTATATTCAGTAAAAAAAACTTTGTGAAAGGGACATTATGGTTCAAAGTAAAACTGAAAAACCCTTGCAATTCGCCAGTTATGGTAAGCTAAGCAACCATAACTCCCGCCACCACCGCCACTGCTAAGACTAACTCCCAGGACATCAAAGATGACATCACAAATATCATTGACATCACTGATGACTTCACATGTCTAGCCCCTTCTTTTTTCTTCACTGCCATATCTAGGCAGGTGGGTTTATTTACTGACAGTCAGAAACTTAACTTTCAAAAGATATTACATTTATAGATATTGCTGTTTTCACATGTTCTTGCACTACTTTCCTTAGAATTTAATTGCATCTTATGATGTACATATATGGGGGAATAAGCAGGCCTAACACACAACCATCATTTTTGTGCGTGAATACAATCATGTAGATTATACACAGTTGCTACTGATGCTGCCTCTCGTTTGCTTACTTTACTTTCCATATATAAGCCCCATATTTGTATGCATTGTATTCTATTTTTGTTTTGTGTGTATTAGCTGAAATATGTAGTAAGTGATGCATTATTAGCTCCTTAGCACAAGGTTCACAGACTGGAAAAGTCTGATACAGAAGCATTCACCGTTTTATTATATAACTTTGGAAAATTACAAATATAGCACCTCTGGTGTATACTGCAGCCAATACCTACATTTCTGTATGAGTAGGTTCCTGTACTAGAAAGAATACTGCAATGGAAGTTTCTTTAGAACACTACATTGCGTGATGAAGTATTTAGTTTATTACACATCTCCCGATAATCCCTGATACTTTTTGACCAACATTACATTCACAACCCCTTGTATGAAAAGTAAATGCACATGTGATGTCATCAGTGATGTCATCAATGATATTTGTCATGTCATCTTTGATGTCCTGGGTGTTAGTCTTAGCAGTGGACAGTGGTGGCGGGAGTTATGGTTGCTTAGCTTACCATAATTAGCGAATTTCAAGAGTTTCATTTTACTTGGAACCATAACGTCCCGTTAACAATGTTTATTTACCGAATATATATATATATATATATATATATATATATATATATATATATGTGTGTATATATATATGATCTGTGTTAACAATATTGTCTCATCCTATAACAATTTAGAAAATGTTCATCTCCAAAACTCAATATATCACCAAGCCCTACGTCCCTATCAAATTTAATACATGTTAATATACCCAGTGAAATTGAAAGTGCTGTATGAAGAGAAATTGTTCTTTTTTGTCAAACCAGAGGAGGCACGCCAATGGATGGACACTAATCTGTGCGCACTGTAAATAACAGACGGCTATAAATACAGGTGCCCAAACCGATATAATTAGAAATTAATCTCTAAATCAGTGCAAAAAACTACACAACACCAAATACAACGGTCAGGGGAACTATCGGACACTCCCGTAAATGAAGGCGTCAAATCTAACATACCGTTCGGTCTGAGGTTAGGTGGGTTTCTTGTATCAATGTAACGAATATATGTTTCGAGGGGATTGTGTCCTCCGACGTCTTCCACATCTATGACAGTAATCAACACAGCTGTGTTGCTTCAGAACATTTTTCGGCGTAGGCGTCCTGTGTCGATGATGTCATTATGCTGTCCTCGAGGGCCTCCGTCGAGGATCGACGTCACCGGATGTTATATCTAGGACGCACCATGCCCGTAGCCTCAGTTCCGTTTCTTCTGCATAAGTGTTCGCTTCGGAATCTCGGCAAACTCGATTCTTCTACTTCGATTGTAAAAGTTTGAGATCATGTCTTCGTCTTCTTCTACCCCGAAGTCAGGCTTCAAAAAGTGTTGGGACTGTGGTGGGACGATGTCTGCTTTGGTGCCTCGGCGAAAGCCACGCCACCGACGACTGCGATGCCTGCCAGTCCCTGACTTCGAAAGCCTTGCGGGAGCGGAAGAAGTAGTTAACGGTAGGTAGGGTGTCTAAACCCTGTAAGTCGAGATCTGCTGGACTTTCGACCGATGACTCGAGGGGCGACTCTCCGCGTTGGCGTAAGTCCAGGGGGGTCTCAGTCTCGGAGTGGGTCCCTCCATTCCTCTGCCTCTTCTAAGCACTCTAGGAAGCGCCGTCACTGGTCTCCTTCTCCGTCCTCGTCGGAGGGCTCCGCCAGACGGCGGGTAGCTTGTCTCACCAAGCATTCATCGCGGCGGAATGGGATGCGTTCTGCAAGGAAATGATGGCGGTTTTCAAATCGTTCCGTCCGCGCCTTTGAGAGAAGCCGGCAAGGAACGAGCTAGAGCCACCGCTCGCACGCTTTCGGGCTTGGGCGGTCGGCGCGATCATCGGGAGCCGTCGGACAAGGTTGATCGCCATAGCCGTGCCAGGTCCGGGTCCCGGTCCTCGACGCCCTCGAGACCGTCATCGGCGCCATGTCCTTCGAGGGACTCTCTCTTGAGGCTCCAGCTCCGAGGAAGTCGTCGGCGCGGAGACCGTCGAAGGACACGCTCGTTGTCGAAGTTGTCGGCGCCTCGGTCGACGTCAACGCCTATTCCATCGGCGCCCTCGACACCTTTTGAGGAAATTCCGAGCAAGGCCCTCAGTAAATCAGTGAGGTCTGTCTTTGAGCCTTTCTCTGGTCATCCCCCCCAGGCTTGATTTATTTCAGCCTTTCGACTGTATTTCAGAGGTGGAAAAAGGGTCGGATGAGGATGAGGTTCATGATGACCTGTTGTCTGGTCACAGCCAACTAGCCAAATGGAAGACCTACGTCAGTCCTTGCATGACGCCAGTGGTCTGGACACCTCTCCGGTGGTTGAGTTTGGTAGGCCTGAGCCTGGTACACATACTGAGTCCTTGTACAGACATTGGGTTGCTGCAAATCAGCGCAGAGGAGCGAGAGGAGCTGGATGCTCCGATTACTCTAGAGGAACTAGAAGAGGTAGTGGTGCAACTACCCACCAGTAAGACTCCGGGGGCCGATGGACTCCCTAGCGAATTTTATAAAATGTATAGAAATGAGGAGCTCCCCCCGCTTTTAGCGACGCTAAATGAGGTGTATGAAGTGGGAAGGCTACCAGAGTCCCTAAGAGAGGCGATTATCATACCGCTCCCAAAACCCAATAAGCCAAGCAATGATTGCGGCTCATATAGGCCAGTGTCAATGCTGAATCAGGATAGCAAAATGCAAACAGAATGAGAAGGATCATTAATAAACTGATGCACCCCGACCAGACTAGTTATGTCCCTAATAGGAATATATCCAATAACCTCAGACGACTCCGAGTTATAGAACACGCAAATGGGGACACGGGCGAAATGGCAACTGTATCGATGGATGCAATAAAGGCCTTTGACTCAGTCAAATGGCCCCGGCTGATTGCGGCCCTGACCAATTATGGAATAGGACCTGGGTATCTCAAATGGGTCAAACTATTGTATAGCGCGCTGCTGACCAGGGTTAAAACGGGAACAGTAATATCAGAGAGGTGGCAACTCCGCACTAGACAGGGATGCCTGTGGTCCCCTATGCTGTATATCTTAGCCCTAGAGCCCCTGGCGATATACCTGAGCCAGCAGTATGACATAATAGGCATCACCATAAAAGGGGAACCGCACTTAGTCTCCTTGTATGCAGACGATATGCTGTTGTACCTACGTTACCCTGAAGAAAACCTCCAATATGTTCTGGAAGTGATGGAGCGATTTGCAGGGCTTTCTGGCATAGCAGTAAATCCTAAAAAATCTTGTATATTTCTACTGGGCAGATACAAAGGGACCAGTTTTACAGACACCATGGGAGGTCAACACGTTTCGATATCTTGGGATAGACATCTATCATACGATGGAGGCAGAGCACCAACAACACTGAGAAAGCAATCAAGAGTATTGAAAATAGTATGAAGTTTTGGGTAAAGCTCCCCTTAGCGATGATGGGACGAGGGGCAATGCTGAAAATGGTGGTCCCGCCAAGACTATTGCATTATTTTGGAAACATCCCATACCTGATACCAAGGCGGTTTTCGCTAGGATACATGGCATATGCAGGGAATTCATTTGGCATGGGACGAGGAACAGAGTTGCCCTTTGGAAGCTACAAAACTCACTAGAGAGAGGGGGGTATAAAACTGCCAAATTATGAAATCTACTACATAGTAAACCAGCTACAATATGTAGCAAAATCGCTCTCAGAAGAACCTACCCCAGAATCCAGGCTGTTTCGACTGGACTGTGCCCCATTCTTCTTAAAAGAGATGTGGTTGCCCAGATCGGATATGGAAGGGCGCCCAAAGATGATGATACTAGGGTGGGAGATATGGCGTAGGGCCTGTCAGGTAATGGAGAACCCAACCCTGTTTTCCCCGCAAGTTTCACTAGTTGCACCGTCGGGGAAAAGAAAAGCAACTAAGGATGGTGATCAGGAAGCACTGGGAACCGGTAGGGATAGCAACAATGGGAGACATATGGCAAGAGGGGAGGATAAAAGACTTTGAGATGTTGGAGGAGGAACGGGGTTACATACGGGACAATATATTGCATACCATAGGTTGGTGCGGAGAATCAAAGAGACATGGTCCGAAGTAGTACTAGAAGATCAACCGGACGCCACCATAGATACAATATATGACATAGCAGAAGGAGGACACAAGATATCTAAGATATATGAGCTGATGATGTCCAAAGTGGGGAAGGAAGTGGTACAACTGAGACAGGACTGGGAGGAGGAAGTGGGTGCCCCAATGAGTGATGGGATGTGGGAGCGAGCCCAAGGGTACCATAAAGTGTCAAGGAATGCAAGGTTACAACAGATACAATTATATATAACCCACAGGGCTTATATGACAACCCAAAGGATAGCCAAATTCAAGAATATAGGATGACAATCATGCCCCAAATGTGACGACGAAGAAAACGCCGGAATGGTGCACATGTTCTGGACATGCCCAGTAATTGAGAGATTCTGGGGAGAAGTAGCACATAGGCTGGAGGAAAAAGGGATTAAGATAGTGGTGGAAACAGCGTGGGCATGCCTGATAGGGGGGTTTCCCAGACCACGTAAACTCAAGCATGCAAGTAAACTAAAAGATTTGGCATACATACTTGAAAAGCGTAGAATCGCTATGGAATGGAAAGCATGCTATAGACCAAGAATAGAAGTATGGTGGAAAGACCTACAGTAATGGGCAGAAGCTGAAACCACAGTATGGCAGGAAGCTAGTAATTCTGGAGGGGAGGAGGAGGCTGAAACCTTCATAGCCTGGAAACATCTAATAGCCACTTTATTTGGGCCCACGCAAGACCGGTCAAGTGATCAAACCCAGCAAAGACCACAGGAGAGGAATCCCTACTGCAAGACAAAGAAATAGAATATGAAGGATAGTAGGCTCGACTGGGGGGAGGGAACAGGAGAATCAGTGGCCACTGATGGAATGATGTAAATTTAAAATGTCATTATATGCACTGCAAGTTTGGTTTGTGGTGTTTGTTGAAATAAAATTAATAAAAATTAAAAAAAAGACTCTACCACGACGGCATCTTCCCCTAATACTGATTGGGATACAGTCACCCCACAGGACGATCCATAGGAAGAAACACCCAACTCTCCTTCACTGCCGAACTACATAGGGGCTTTTCACGCCACTATCTAAAGCCTGCAAGGAATTTAGCCTAATCCCAATGGAGGAGGAAAAATAATGCTTCCTATTCGACCACAGGGGTAAGAAAAAGAGGTTGGTTGTGTCCATCCCAATATTAGACCACGTTTCGGAAATAGGTTTGCGTACACTAAAGCATCCGTTCACAGAACCTCCCGTGAAAGGCAGATCTGAGAAGTTTAAGGCACCGGAGCCCACACTTAAATGCCTCACTTCTCAACCCAGGTCAGAATCCATGGTGTTAGCAGCTGCAAGTAGGGAAGGCCCATTCACAAGCACAAAAGTGCACTGTGCTGCTGAAGAAGGAAGGCTGAAATCGAGATGCCTTCGGGAAGAAGGTCGTAACAATTGGGTCGACAACAGTGAAAACAGCTAGCTCGCAATATTGTCACGTTATGACCAAGAAATGTGGCACGGTATGGCCCCACTACTTGAGCACCTGCCCGAAGATAAAAAAAGAAAGGAGCAACAGCAATTTTGCGGGAAAGTGAAGAAGCAGCTAACCACTGCATCGATATAACAGTAGATCTGGCTGAAACCGTTTTTAAACAAATCGGATGAGAAGAGCTGGTTGTGGTGTACGGATATCAGGCCGGATGTGCAACACAGTTATAGACGGGTATGATCTGTTTGGCCCAAAGATAGATGAGGCAATAAAAGCAGACACTGATACGGACAGGTCGCTCCCCAGCCTGCAGGTGAGAACAATATTTTGTCCCTTTTTAAGGGGCCTCAGGGAGAAACAACCCCACCTCCTTATATAGGGGTAGTCAATCTTGCTTCAAAGGGGCGTACTACTCCCAGGGATACAACAAATCAAAAGACTTCTGCCAGACACACAGGCGCAAGCAAGCCACGAACCCTCAAACAGCAAGACATAGAAAGCAGTTGCTATGACTATGCCCTTGGTACAGGGCAAGTGGGGTGGGAACGTGTCCAATTAGGTTCACCAGTGGTGCTGCCCAACTACAGACAGATGGGTTCTACAAATGGTCCCCTACGGCCACCTGCAGAAATCCACAAAATAACTCCCGCAGCATACCACTCGTCCAAAACACTCAAACAGGTTATAATAAACAATGCTATAGAAAAAGTTCCAAAACAATACAAAGGACAAGGAGTGTACTCAAGGTACTTTGTAGAAAAAAAGCCAGACGGCAAGTAGCCTCAACAAGTTCATTAAAAGGCTAAAATAAAAGATGGTAACGCTACAGCAGGTGATTTGAGCCATTCAACAGCACGACTTCCTGGGGTCCCTGTTTCAACAGATGCGTATTTCACGGGGATTGGGTCCTCCGACGTATTCCATATCTGACAGGTAATCACCACAGCTGTGCTGCTTCGGAAAGTTTTCGCCATCTGTGTCCTGCGTCAATGACGTCGATACGCTGTCCTCGAGGGCCTCCGTCGAGCCGACGTCACTGGATGTTGTAAGTAGGACACACGATGCCCGTAGCCTCAGTTCTGTTTTTTCCGCAAGCGTGTTCGCTTCGGAGATCTCGGCGTGCCTCGGTTATTCTGAGTTCTATTCTTTCGGTTCTTCGAACCTGTTCATTTGTGAAGATTTCCATGATGTCTTAGTCTTCTTCTACCCCGCATCCGGGTTTCAAGAAGTGTCGGGACTGCGGTTCCAAGATATCGCTGACGGACCCGCACGGCGCCTGCCTCTGGTGCCTCGGTGAGGACCACGCCACGGACGATTGTGACAATGCCAGTCGTTAACATCGGAGGCCTTGCAGGAGTGTAAGAAGAAGCTTTGTCGGTAAGGTGTCCAAGCCCCGGAAGTCGCAATCCACTGGGCTTTCGACTGATGATTTGAGGGGTGACTCTCTGCATTGTCGGCGTAAGTCCAGGGGGTCTTAGTCCTGGAGTGGGTCCCGCCATTCCTCTGCCTCTTCGAGGCACTCACGGAAGTGCCATCACCGGTCGCCTTCCCATCCCCGTCCTCGTCCGGGGACTCTGCCCGTCGGCAGGTTGCTTGTCCCAACAAGCATTCCACTTCTGCGGAATGGGATTCATTTTGTAAGGAGATGATGGCGATATTTCAGTTGCAGGGCTCCGTTCCGTCCGTGCCGTCGAAAGACGCTGGCAGGGAACGTGCTAGAGACACCGTTGGCACGCCTTCGGGCTCGAGCAGTCGTCGCGATCACCGGGCACCTTCGAGGTCCTGGTCGGACAAGGTGAATCGCTCTAGCCATGCCCGCTCCAGGTCCCTGTCCTCGATGCACTGGAGACCGTCGGAGCCTGTGAGGTCTTCGAGGAAGACATCGACGCCTTCGGCGCTGTGGCCGTCGAAGGACTCTCTTGAGGCTCCACCTCCGAGGAAGCCGTTGGCGCCATCGGCACCCAGGCTTTCAAAGGACACGCTCGGGGCTCCGCCCTCAAGGCCTGTGTCGATGCCGTCGGCGCCACGCTCGACGTCTATTCAGTCGACGCCCTCGACGCCTTTCGAGGAGGCTTTATCGGAGGTGCCCCGGAGACCGGTGGAAACTCCGAGAAAGGCCCTGCAGAAGTCAGTGAGGCCTGTATTTGAGCCTTTTTCTGTGCCCTCATCCAGGGATTTATTCCAGCCTCTGGATTACATCTCTGAGTTGGATGAAGGGTCTGATGAAGGTATGGTTCCTGAAGAGGTTCCTGACAAACTCATGTCTGGGCATAGCCAACTGGAAGACCTGCGTCAGTCCTTGCACGACGCCAGTGGTCTGGACACCTCTCTGGAGATTGAGTTTGGTAGGCCTGAGCCTGGCACGCACGCCGAGTCCTCGTACCGGCGCCTTATGTCAAGGGTGATGGAATACTTGGGGTGGTCTGCGCCATCAGTAGATTTTCTGCAGGTTGACCTGACGGATATCCTTGACCAAGGTCCACCAACTGACCCGGTACTGCCATTCCATATGGCCTTGCAAAGAAGGGTGGCAGCGGCTTGGACTGCTCCGGAGATTCTCCCGGCAGTGAGCAAGTCTTTGCCGAAGAAATACCGTCCAGCCAGTAGCGACCCCAGCTACTTGACTACGCTCCCTACTCTGGAGAGTTTGGTGGTGCAGGCGGCTGCGTCCCCGGTGAAACAGGCATCGTACCCTACCATCCCTCCTGATGGGGACAAGCGGTTTGATGGCTGGGCGAAGAAAGTGTTTTCGTCAGGGGGTATGGCTTTACAGGCAGCCAACTCAGTGTGTGCATTAGCACGTTTCACTCATACTCTGTGGAATTGTCTCTTTGGCGGCTGAACATATTCCCGAAGGGGAGGGACAGGATGGCTTTCTTGCTCTTGTTCAGGATGACAAGGATGCCATGTGTGAATCTGTTCAGTCGGGTCTGGACGTTGCAGATTGCGTCAGCCGGTCCATGGCGGCGGGCACCGTAATGTGCAGATTTGCATGTTTGTGGAAGTCGGGGTTTCCTCCTGATGTACAAGCCCGGCTTCTCAACGTGCCCTTTGATGGTGAACATCTTTTTGGCAGCAAGGCTGACGAGAGCCTGGAGAGATTGCAGACCTCCAAAGCTGCAGCGAAGTCGTTGAGCGCTGCAGTTCGCCAACCTCTGCCTTTTTGTCCTAGGGGACAGCAATGGAGGGGAGGTTCCTTTCGATATTACTTATCCTTTGGTAGATTGAGAGGAGCTGCAAGTCAAAGGGGCCATCGTAGGAGTAACATAGGTGGAAAACAAGGTACTCGAGGTACCAAGGCCGCTCGGGCAGTTGCCTCTTTACCCTCAGGCACTGCCGCAGCCGCTTCAGCTCAGTCATGAGGCCATGTCTCATGTTTCGCCTGTTGTGGGAAGGCTGGCGCAGCATCTTGTAGAATGGCATGCCATTACTTCAGATGTGTGGGTTCTGGAGATCATAGCCCACGGCTACTGTCTTCCTTTCCGGCAGAGGCCTCACGACAATCCACCAGGGAATCTCTCTTTGAAGAGTCTGGATCTGCTCCTTGCGCAGGAAATAAAATCCCTGCTGGAGAAAGGCGCCATAGAACGGGTGCCTGTAGCGGAGAGGAACAAGGGATGGTATTCCCCTTATTTTTTGATTTCGAAGAAAGACAGAGGATTGAGACCCATCATGGACTTGCGTGGTTTGAACAAGCTCCTCAGGAAGGACAAGTGCAAGATGGTTACTCTTTCTCAAGTCCTGCAGGCCCTTAAACTTCAGGATTGGTTGGTGTCTCTCAACCTCAAGGACGCTTACTTTCATGTGCCGATTCATCCCAAGCACAAGAAGTACCTGAGGTTCACGGTTGGCGACTCGCACTTTCAGTTTTGGGTCCTGCCGTTCGGATTAACCTCCGCCCTGAGGGTTTTCACCAAGCTCGTGGTGGTTGCAGTGTATCTCAGGAGAGGGGTGGATTCATGTCTACCCCTACCTGGATGATTGGTTGATCCGGGCACGCTCTCCCGAGCAAGTCCTGGATCATCTGTCAGTCATCTGCCACTCCCTTCATAAGCTGGGCTTCTCCCTCAACTTAAAGAAGTCCCACTTGACGCCAACTCAGCGGCTCCAGTACATCGGAGCAGTGCTCGACATGTCCCTGGGGCAGTGTTTCCCTTCCCAGGTGAGGGCTCATCACATTCAGCAGATGGTGCACAAGTTTCAACATGCCCAGAGTCTCCCGGCGTTCGAGTTCTTGAGGTTGCTCGGCCTCATGGCATCCTGCATTCTTCTGGTGCCAGAGGCCAGGTTGTAGATGAGATCTCTGCAATGGGCTCTCAAGATGCAGAGGTCACAGTCCTCCGGTGGGATGTCGGACCCCGTTCAGGTGCCGCCCTCGGTCAACCCAGGACCTTCTTTGGTGGGCCATCGAAGGCAATCTGATGAAGGGGTCTCCATTTTGGTTGCCCTCTCCAGAGGTGACTATCGTGACAGACTCATCCCTCACGGGATGGGGAGCTCATGCCAACGAGTTGAGTCAGCGGTCGTTGGTCTCCGTCGGAGTCCAGACTCCATATCAGTCTGTTGGAGCTGATGGCCGTCAGGCTTGCCCTGAAGGCTTTTCTGCCGACTGTGCGAGGGAAGAATGTCCTGATTCTGACGGGCAACACAGTGGCCATGCACTACCTCAACAAAAAAGGGGGGGGCAGGGTCACTTCCTTTGTGCGGGGAGGCGATGCAGCTCTGGTTCTGGTCCATCCAGCAGGAAATTTCGATCTCGGCAGTTCATCTGGCCGGAGACGAAAACGAGACGGCGGATTCTCTGAGCAGGCAGAGCATGATCTCTCACGAGTGGGAGCTGGCTCAGGAGATTCTCCTGGAGATCTTTGCCCTTTGGGGGACCCCACAAGTGGATCTCTTCACATCCAGTGTCAACTGGAAGTGCGAAAAGTTCTGCTTGCGGGAATTTCCTCCAAGAGGAGCCTTAGGAGACGCGTTTGTGGTGGAGTGGTACTTCCCACTGCTGTACACATTTCCTCCAGTCCCCGTCATCCCACAAGTACTGCAGAGGTTACAGAGGTTTGGTTCCCGGATGATCCTCATTGCTCCGGCATGGGCCCGGAGAACGTGGTACCCAGACCTTCTCGACTTGTCCATCTGCCCTCCACGCCGTCTTCCCTACCGAGACGATCTGCTCTCACTGGAGGGGTGGGGTCAGGTTCTCCATCCAGAAGTCAGATCCCTCAACCTTCACGCTTGGCTTCTGAAAGGTTGAGGTATAAGGATTGGGACCTCCCTGAAGACATGATGGAGGTGTTTCTTTCGGCCAGACGGCCTGCAACAAAGTCCCTGTACCGTTGCTGTTGGAGAAAGTTTTGCAACTGGTGCAGGCTTAAGAATGTGGATCCTTTTTCATGTGACATTCCTGTGGTTCTGTCTTTTTTGCTTTCGTTAGCTCACAAGGGCCTGCAAGTGGGTACCATTAAAGGTTACCTGGCGGCGCTGTCCATATTTAAGCGCTCGTCTGAGGAGTGTTCTTATTTCAAAATTCCTTTAAGTTGTCACTAATCACAAATCACTAATGTGTTTCCACCGTCACCTTCCAGGTACCCGGTTGGGATTTGAACCTGGTTCTAAAATTCCTTATGGGTGCTCCATTTGAGCCTTTACATTCTTGTCCTTTGAGACTGTTAACCCTTAAAACTGTATTTTTAGTTGTGGTTACTAATAGGGGTATGGCTGCCTCTACTGCCCTGCAGAGGGATGTTCCTATTCGTAACATCTGTGAAGCAGCCACATGGGCTTCGGTCCATACTTTTGTAAGACACTACTCCCTAGATTCTATCCATGGTCAGGATCTGGCCTTTGGCAAGGCGGTCCTTTACTCTGCAATTTAATTGGGCATTCTAAATTTCGATATTCTAAATTCTTTCCCTCCTCCATACGTTGGTACTACTTTGGGAGTCTGTCATAGATATGATATACGTCGAGGGACCCAATCCCCTCGAAGAACAAGTTACTCGCTTACCTGGTAACATTCTTTCGATGGGATGGTCCGACGACGTATTCCATATCGCTCCATCCCTACCTGCCCCGCTACAGAATTTCTTATGCGATTACAGCTTACGTGTCTGCAAGGCTTTCTGTGGTCATACTTGCAGACGATTGGTGCCACACGTTCTGGGAAAAAACTACATCTGAGGCTACGGGCGTCGTGCGTCCTACTTATAACATCCCGTGATGTCGGCTCGACGGAGGCCCTCGAGGACAGCGTATCAACGTCATCGACGCAGGACGCAGACGCCGAAAATTTACCGACGCAGCACAGCTGTGGTGATTACCTGTCATAGATATGGAATACGTCGTCCGACCATCCGATCGAAAGAACGTTACCAAGTAAGAGTAACTTGTTCTTCTGCATCCCTATACACCCCAAACACAGGAAATATGAGGTTTGGTATTCGCAAAACACCCATTACCAGTTCTGAGTACTTCCATTAGGCCTGAAGTCAGCCCCAAGAACCTTTACCAAATGTCTAGCACCCATTGCGGCAAGCATTTGCAGAAAATTATTGCTCCATCCGGCCCCTGAGACACAGGAGTGTACCCCTGCGAGGATCCACACATGCGATATTGCAGAGGACAAAAGCTCTCCAAACATGGCCGCCAACGATGACGCCACCTCCATGGCAACGAGCCACAACACTGCTGCAGGCCCGGATTGGCCATATACATGCCATCCAATAACGGGATGGGACCCTGGCCGGCAAGCGAAGCCGAGCAGCGGAGGCTTTGTGCAAAGGCCTGCTAGACTCTCTGCAGCCCTATGCTGCTCGACAAAGCCAAAGCTGAGGCTGGTCCCCTAAGGCACTTTCTGTCTTCGACTCATGCATATTTCAGGTAAGCCACTTGCTTCTTTGCAAGATCCAGGCTCTTCCCCTGTTGTCTCCTCCACGTTTACAAACCGCTCAAACCCCCTGGCTCGCATAGAACGGCCCACAACTAACCCCTGCAGTTCTTATCAGACTCGCCTGCCTTCATGCGCGCACCCTCCCATATCCCCATAGCTCTGTACCCAGCGCTACTATCAGCCGCAATAACCTGTAAAGCCTGCAATTCCTACCCCTCACCCACGGCACCACTTATGCCAACCCTACTCGCTTCACGCTGTCACCTCTACGCCAAATGGCCAACACTCCTCTACGACACCACGACCAAGTCATCAGGACAGCTGACGGATCACAACTAGGACAACTATTCTGCCCAACCCAGCAACACACTACTGGCAACATCATCAACCATTCTGCGCATGCGCACACTCACCCCTGTAGGTGCACCAACCACCTTAAACTTTGATGCAACGTTAACATCCACACTGCCACAGTACTATCTACTGTCACTACACTTACGGCTGTCTACGCAGCATATGCTGACAGCTCCACTGCTACCTTAATGCCTAATGATGTTTGCACACCTACGATGCCTTAAGATGTTTGAAACCCTAGGGAGCGTGATGTTGGCATACCTATGATGCTTAATGATGTCGGCACACCTACAATGCCTAGTGATGTTTCACCCCTATGCTGCCTAATGATTTTGCCACCCCTTTGATGCCTAGTGATATTAGTACCCCTGTGCTGCCAAGGTTGTTGGCACACCTATGCTGCCCAAAGATGCTACCCCCCCATACTGCTTTATGATTCTAGTATCCCTATGCTACCTAATGATGCCTCACTCCATGCTGCCCCAGCCCACTCGACACAGCACACCAATTTTAGCTGCGCCCTCATCATCGCACGCTCCCTCTTGGCACATGCCTTAGACAGACATGACCTTATCACTGTTAACCTCGACCTTCTCATGATCACTGAAACTTGGCTCCACAAAGCCTCTATCTCTGCCATAGCTCTAGCCCTCCCCCAGGTTACACCATCTTCAGACAAGACCGCCTGCACTGTAAAGGAGGGGGGACAGCTCTCATAGTGAAGGAGTCCATCCCCATCAGAATGATCGAAAGCACAGCCGGAAACAACAGCAATTTCTTACTCCACAAACTCAACTCTTCTCCTAATTTCACCATCACGCTCCACATTTTCTATCTGCCCACCGGACCCACAGCCGACTTCCAAGCCGTTCCGACAACTTGAAGAAATCAACTAAGGCTCTCCTCCTAGGTGACCTTAACCTTGGCCTCAACCATAAAGACTCATTGGCTAAATCACTTGATAATGCGCTCGTAACCTTCATCACAGACCCCATGCATACCAAAGGCCATACCCTAGACTGGCTAGCACACCATAGATCTCCACCTATAATCAGGGCTAACTCACCCTCCCCATGGACAGACCACCACATCATTCTGTTTGACATCTCCTCCTCTAAGAAAGAGCACTCGCCCGTTGTGTCCCTTCCATCTTCTCTCGCTAGCAGCTCCCACAAGCTCACCAAAGAGAGGCTCCTACCCCACATACTAGTCCCGGCCCACAGGCCTCTCTTCTCCAACGACCCTGATATACTACTGCAAACCTATAACACTACACTGAAACTAGCGGTGGAGACCATTGCCCCACTAGTGGCTCGGAAAGCCAAACCAACAAAACACTAATGCCTGGCTCTCCCTGAGCTACTAGAACTCCACTCTAAAAAAACGGACAGCATTCTTCATCTGACAAGTGAACCACCAGCTAAACCTGAGTTTCGCAAACTCGCGAAGGACTATAAAAAAGCAATCATCTAAGCTAAAGCCATGTCATTCAACACAAGGATAGCCAACGCTAAATTAAAGCAATGTTCTGGGAACTAGGAACACCCACTCCCCTCTCCCCACCCCACCCCACCCCCCCTCTCCTCAGGCCAACACCAAAGATGACGCCTGGTGCAATGGTATATAATCGGCTATGTTCAGCAAACTAGACACCCCTCATAGCAAAATCCAGGCCAGCCAGCACACACTGGACCCACCCAAGAAGCCTCACACAACCGCCCGATCCATAGGGCTGTCGAAACGCCTTTCCTCTCATTCAAAGACATCAACGAACTGGAAGTCCTTGCCCTCATGAAAAACATCAAAACCTTAACTGCAAAGGTGATATATGCCCAGCCCCTCTCATTAAAGACTGTGCTGGCACAGTGGCACCCTTCCTCACTGCCTTCATAAATGCCTCCTTCGCGGCCGGGTCTGTTCCAGCCTGCCTTAAGGAAGCGTAGGTATGCCCCCTCCTAAAATAAAACATCACTTGACGTGACTTCCCCCAGCAACTACAGACTCGTAACCGCTGTCCCCTTCTTGCTAAAAATCTTGGACCAAGCAGCCCTACAAGTCCAACAGTTCCTTGAAGCTAACCGCCTCCTCGGCCTCCGACAGTCTGGCCTCCGCACTGGCCACAGAACCGAAACAGCCCTGCTCGACCTAAAAAATCAGACTACGTCAGGGACTCTGGCAAATCTGCCCTACTCCTCTTCCTAGACCTATCAGTGACATTTGACCTCGTAGATCACAGAATCCTCTGTCACCAGCTCTCAATCTCCGCACACTTTCCCCCCAAAGCAAAAGCCTGGATCACATCATTCCTCCAAGGCAGAGCCATGAGTCTTCTCTTACCAAGCCTGGCCTAAACCAGATATCGTCCAATGCGGAGTGCCAGAGAGATCATGCATTTCCCTCACAGCATATAACATCTTCACCAGGCCACTCTTCAACATTCTGGACTCCCTCAGCATCCCCTACCGACCTACGCTCATGACACACAAGTCATCCTCCCTTTTATCAGGCAACTACGAGGCAGACGCCAAGACTCTCAACTCCGCCTACTCCACCATCCACGCATGGATGGCAGAGAACTGGCTGTGCCTGAACGGATACAAGACAAGACAGAACTACTTCTGATTGGATCCACTGAAACACTAAAGAAATTGGATAACCAATGCTCCGTCTTCACTATTCACAACATCCAAATCCCAGTTTCTCAGGCTGTAAAAACTCTCGGAATCTACCTGGATTCCAACCTCTCCATGTCAAGGCAAGTCAATACCATTGCGTCCTCCGCAGCCTACTACACCAAGCTTCTAAGTGCAGCCAGACCCTTCCTGGCCACTGAAAACTGCCTGCCCATTGCAAGAGCCATAATTGGGTCTCAACTTGACTACTGCAACATCCTCTTCGCTGGCACGTCAGCAAGAAACCTTGAGAAACTCCAAACCATCCAAAACCATGCTCTACGTGCTGCTATTGAGATCCCCAGAAGGGATCACATCTCAGCTAGAAACCAAGCCCACTGGCTACCTCTTCAAAACACTTGCCCTAACCCACAAATGCATCCGCCATACAGCCCCACGCTACCTATCGCAGAGTAAACAGATCCCTCTCCTCCAGAGCAATTGGAACACCATATGCTAACCTACTCAAAGTGAGCGCCGCCAGAGCGGGCAGCGCTAGCTTTCCTTTCATCGCTGCAATGCAATGGAACTCCCTTCGACTCCACCTTAGAGCAGAACCTCGCACCTCGTTTTTTGCAAAGCTATCAAACACTGATTTTTGCCTGAATCTGCTTGCTGATCAGCCCACGCACATAATGTTATGTAATGTACATTATAACAATACACAATGCAATGTAATGTCTATACATGCTCCATGTAACTAAGTCGTCTTCTCCATGCAACAACTCCTCGATGCCCTCGGGCTGTTTGTGCGCTTTATGAATGCAAAAAATTAAAATAAAAGGTCACCACATCTATCTGTATTTAGACTGGCTTGTGAGAGCGCCCATACACTCCATGGCCCAACACACTATGTCAGAAAAAGTACGGTCACTCCAATAACTGGGGTTCTCCATATACTACAAAAAATCTTCTCTGCAGCCATGCAAGAACTTGGTGTTCCTGGGAGCACACTTTGCCATGGAGGAGAAAAGGGTTTGTCCCTCAATTCAGTGGATAAACACGCTCACCTCGTTAATCCCGACATTCAAACCCAAACGGTACACCAGTATATTCGCCTACTAAGCACCATGTCATCGTCCATCCTGCACATTCCCAACTGCAGGTTGCACATGCAGCCCCTACAGGAGTTCATAGGCGCAAACTGTTCACAGGTGGTAGGAACGTGGGAAGATAAAATACTCCTCACCTCGGACATTGTACAAAAACTGCAATGGTGGAAAAACAGAGACCACCTTACAAAGGGATGTCTGTTCCAGGAACCAAGTCGCCAAAAGACACTGGTCACAGATTTCTCCATGACGGGCGGGGAACCGCATGTCGATTGATTGCATTTAAAGGGGCTGTGGTCGGTACAAGAGACAAAGTTACACATCAATGTGCTGGAGCTGAGGGCAGTAGGTTAGACCCTCAAATCCTTCCTACCGGTGCTCCAAGGGCACACAGTAAAAATGCTGCGAGACAATACAACAATGTTTTATATCGGGGAAACAAGGGTGGAACACGGTCATCAACGTTGTCTCAGGAAGCACCGCAAATTTGGAAATGGGCCATCTCCAACCAGATGATCCTACAGGCTTTCCACCAACCGGGAGTCCAAAACAACACACTGGACGACCTCAGCATACTGTCTGTGTAGTCACACAAATGGGAAATCAACCAAGGTCAACTGCAGAAAGTGTGTGATCTGTGGCACCAACCATCAATCGACCTGTTTGCCTCAGCCGACAACAAAGAATGGGTAGACTTTGCAAGCGGAAATCCACAGAGGCGGTTCAAAGGGGATGCGTTCTCGTTCCCATGGATGAACCTGTTTACATATGCATTTCCCCCATACCAGTGTTGCAACGAACAATTCAGATGATCACGAAGCACCCTTGCAAAATCATTCCCATTGCACCGAATTAGACACAGTACTCAAACCTACTCCAGTTGTCAGCGGAACAGCCAATGAGGCATTTCTCAGGACAACGGTAGGGTCCTACATCATGACCCATAATCCCTGCAGTTAACAGTGTGGCTCCTGATTTTGTATAATTTGGCCAGCTTTTAATCCTGCAAGACTGTAAAGACATTCTCGATTCGGCTAGAGCACCCTCCACAAACAGATTGTATTGTTTTAAGTGGAAAATGTTCTGCAACTGTTGCCAAGGGCAGAAAACGCTCAAGCCACTCCACGTGACTCTGGAGCAACTTCTCCCTTACCTACTCTTGTTGGCAAAGCAAGTTCTCAGTCATTCATCCATCAAAGTACACTTGGCGGCCATCTCCAGGTATGCAAAGTAAAGGAGTTCAAGATCACTGTTGAGCAACAGGCTAGTAAAGCATTTCCTAAAAGGGCTCTTTAGGGTCTTCCCTCCAACTAAGGCAACCCAACCAGACTGGAGTCTCAACACAGTCCTCACAGAGCTCATGAAAAAAACATTATAGTCAATGGCCACGGCCAGCATAAAATACCTGAAAGGTGGCCTTGCTAGTGGCAGTCGTGTCAGCACAAAGGCTATAAGAGCTACAGGCATTGGCAATCAACAAACCCTACATGCGCTTCCACCGAGATAATGTGCTCCTTATGACCAATCCAAAGTTAATTGCAAAGGTTCCCACAGAATTTCACAAAAATGCAAACTTAGCATTGCCTTTCTTTTTTCCAGAAGCGTCTATGCCTTCGGAAAGGGCGTTGCACTCTTTAGATGTAAAAAGAGATATCAAGTACTACCTGGACAGAACCAAGTCTGCCGCACGAAAGCAGGCAGAGCATTCAGAGGCACCCCCTGGCACATTCCAAGTGAACCACGGCCGCATTGGCGGCCCTGTGGGCAGGAGTGCCGCTCATGGACATCTGCCAGGCAGCAACATGGAGAGTGCCCCACACGTTTACCAAGCACTACTGCTTGGACAAGCAGCATGCAGCGGATGTGCAGACGGGGAGAGCAGTTCCGCAGCGTCTATTCCAATAAGGTAGGAGTTCCTTTTACCTGCCTACACCTGCGTGGCTCTATACTGCTATGCAATCTATTCACAGCATGTGAATCTATGAAATATCCAATGCTGGAGAAGGAGTAAGTTGCTTACCTGTAACTCCTGTTCTCCAGCGTTGGTATCTTTCATAGATTCACATGCGCCCTCCATCCGTCCCGGCCAGGCAAAGGCCCTCAGATGCCAAAACAAGATCAGCATTACTGGTCAGAATCGGAGGAAGGGCTGGGGATGAGGAGCTTAGTACTTGAGGTCACATTGGATGGAACAAAAACACCCATAACGAGGGTGACCGCATCCAAAATATGCCTAAACCTTTTGTTAAAAGGTAATATTCTGAAAGTAACCGAGGATTCCCAGCTTGACACCTGGGAATATTCACAGCATGTGAATCTATGAAAGATACCAATGCTGGAGAACAGGAGTTACAGGTAAACAACTCACTCCTTCCTTTGTAAGTATGTTTGAATCCAGTGTCTCTTTATGTAATTATTAGTATGTCAGTAACTTGGAAGGAAATAACCGGACAAGAGCAAGACTATATAAAAAGATCCCCTCTGAATTCCTGGTATGGATAAACAAATCAAGGTGGGAAAAATATTACTATCTTTCAGGAAATGTGATACATTTCTAAATATTCTAGAATGCAAATATGATATTACTAACACTTGGGGGCAGCCTGGAAGTGGGCAAAATCCCACGAAGAACAGTGATAAGTTTGCTACAAAGTGAACAGTAGAAGTTGATGTAGAGTGTGATTAGACCCCCCCCCCCTTTGTTCCCCACCCCAATACATATTCAAGTACAGCACATACAACTCTAATGTGCCTACATTTGAGAATTAACACATGTGGGCAAGAATATGAATGCATGCCTTGAATAGTCTGACTATTTAGCAACTTTTCAATTTGTTTAAGTTTATTAAACTGTTTCACACCACTGTAAAGAAGTTGGAACATGTCAGGATATATAGGAGAAAGTGGGTCACTGATGTGAAAAATCACAATGGGGTTGTGGCGGATCAGGAGGTGGGCGCGGACAACCTAAGAACATTTGTACCTGGTCCCAATCACGCGGGGGTGTTGCTACCTATGGTGCCCGTCAGACGTGAGTCAATGTCCAAAGGTATAAGTCAGCTGTCCAAAACAAACTGATTGGACCCTACCACTAGCCTTTTGACTGACCACCGTCCTGGTTATCATACCATTTTCAAAGTCTCTTTTTATTCTTTTTACCAGCTCACATAGTTCTCCTCTTTTATGGGTGTTTTCTTTCCTCTTGTTTGGATCCTTTGTTCTGGGTTACAGGATTCTGAATATTCTTGTCTAATGCCTTCTCTTCTGGGGCTTTTGTTTTCCGAATAATTATCATTTAGCTTTTCCTCATGTTGACTTTTTTTTACTTTTATCCTGGGAACCTCGCCGGGTTTTAGTACATAGTTTACATTTTTTAATTTCTTTATTGTGTTTTATAACAGTTAACATAAAGCAACAATACAACAAATGTCAAAACATAACAAACTAGTGGCACTGCTTGGGGGGGGGGTCTGTTACGTGATCATGGCGCTTACTCTTCCCAGTATGCGCAATTTACGGGTATTCCTTGTCCAGCTGCATGCCAATTCACCCAAACCCTTGAGTGTAAGGACCACTCCTCGGCTGGTTAGACGCCTTTATTAGAGCTTCCCATCCGATCTGTTGCATAAGAATCTACACTTTCCGACTGCACCGGGTCCCCAGTGCCAGTGTCCTCTCTGGATCCCAGCATTTCCTGTAGAAGTGTGTTCCAGACCAACAGTTTGTCACTATTTTCCTTCAGCCCTCTTTGTATTGCTCTGGCCCATACTACTACCTGTGCCAATGCCCAACGATTCAAGTCGGCCCCCCATGCTTCTATCCTAGGCCCTGTGTCGGACAGGATGCACATCAAGTCCTTCATCTTGGCAATGTGTGTCCTTTGTGCATTACCCCTTGGGTATAGTTCCTACAGGTAGCTTCCTGGTGCCCATTTTTGCATTTGCACTCTGCTTGTTCCCACCCTTGCCTTGATTTCTTCCCAAAAGGTTTGCATTAGCGGGCACCCCCAAAACATGTGGAGCATGTCTGCATTTTCTGCGGCACATTGTGGGCATGTTCCCCATTTTGGAAAGTCTTTGTGGGGTGAGGTACACTCTGTGGGTGACCTAGAGCAGTGTCTGCTTGAATCTTGCATTTCTCGAGACGTTTTTGTGTATCTTAGGACCCTCGACCATTCCGGATCCGTAAAGGGCCTTTGGAGTTCCGACTCCTATTGGTCCCGCTCCTGCAGTTTCTTGGTTTTGCTAGTTGTAATGAGCTGCTCATACAGCCTTGATGGCGTGTGTCCTCTTTTGTTGATGTCGTACTATCTATTTAGGTCCTCCTGTGGTTCTCAGACCTCAATAAGATCCGGCCACCTCCTCTTAATAGTTTGGACTGTGCTGGGGTGAAGCATGAATTGTCCTTTGTGTATTCCGTTATCCACTGTAAGGGTGTCGAAATCCACCTGTTTTCCCTCCTGCCATAGGTCTCCAACTTGTGCCACTCCTTTAGCCTCCCAGTGTGTCCTGTAAGCAGCCAGAGCGTCTGGACTGGCGCTCACTAGTCCCGCTAGGGGGTTCTATAGGGAGCAGGGGTCTTGGGTTCCCTGCAGCCTCCAGGCCCTTTTCCAAAGCTTTAGCCCCAGCTTGAGCAAGTTGGAGAGTCTCTTGGCCCTGGATTTTCCCATCCAGATGATTTCACGTAAGTATCAATTCTACAGCGCCGGTGAAATAGCAATGTGTCTATTGAATCTTCATCCCCCCCAACCATCGGACCACAAACTGCAGCTTCCCCACACATTGATTCCCCCGGACAGGTAGTACCTTTGCAGAGCATGTAGAGCTATTCTGTTCCGCCCTCTCCCCCACAGGAATTCTCTTACTATTGTTTACAATTTCTTGAAAAATGTCCCTGGGATATTGTAGGGTATGTTCGTAAAGCAATATATCAGCCGAGGTAAGACCGTCATTTTTAACAGGGCTGCTCTCCCTATCATCCCCAATGGCAACGTCCTCCAGAAATCCATGGACTTATTTTTTCCTAGGGCCAGTTGTGTGTTGGCAGCGTGTTTTTGTGTGGGTTTGTGATCTATATCTACACCTAAATAGCGAAGGTGTGTGGTGCCCAGGTAAGATCCAGATGGTCTGTGGGAAGTGATCCGAGTCCTGCAAGGGGCTACAAAATGGATTTTGCTTTGTTCATGTAGATGCCCGATAGCTTGGCGTATGTGTCTATCGCCTCCATTAGGTCAGGGAGGTTGTCGCAGGGATTCATGACAAACAAAAGCATATCGTCAGCGTATAGTGACACGAGGTGCGTGACGTCTATGCATATCCCTGTGTCTGCATATGTAGCCCGCAGGAAGACCGCCAGGGGGTCCAACGTGAGTATGTAGAGCATTGGGGATAGCAGGCAGCCCCGTTTCGTGCACCCGGCATATCTTCCACGCTGCCGAGATATGTCTCCCTGTCTTAACACTGGCCATAGGGTCTTTATACAGCAAACTTATCCACCTGAGAAAGCCCTCGCACATACCACAGTGGGCCAGCACCTCAAGAAGCCAATTCCAGTTCAGAGTCAAAGGCCTTGACTGCGTCTAACGATTCTATGCCGCACTCGCCCTGAACATTACTGGTGTAACCCACAACGTGGTGTAGCCTCCGCAAGTTCGACGAGGTATTATGCCCCGGGACATATCCCGTTACATCCCAGTGCACTAGCGTGTGTATAACTCTTTTGAGCCTATTGACGAGGACCGCCCTTAAGAATTTGCAATCCATATTCATCAATGAGATAGGTCTGTAAGAGCCGGAGTCTAGTGGTGGTTTTCCCGGTTTAAGATGGGCAATATCAAGGATTCACACATGTTGTCTGGCAACTGGCCCATTTCCAACGCTTCCTGGAATACCTTGAGTAATTTAGTAGCTAGAGTGGTCTTATACGCCTTATAGATCTCTCTGGGTATCCCGTTGGGTCCCGGGGTCTTAGACGTTGGGAGGCTGTCTATTATAACTTCCACTTCCTCTACTGTAAAGGAGGCCTCGAGCAACTGTGCCTGTTCTGCACCCAGTTTCGGGAGGTCATTCTGGTCTAATGCATCTGCAATCTCGGAGTTATGTGCCTCGCAAGTGGTTGAGTATAGGTTCTCATAGAATTGTGAAAAGACTTGGTTTATACCCCCTTGGGTCCTTACTTCATCCCCAGCCTTATTATTGATTTTGTTCATCGGAACTTTCTTAACCTCCTGTTTGGATCGCTAAACCAGGAGCCTCCCCGGTTTGTCCCCTTCAGCATGTAATCTCTGCATATATTTTGCATAAATATTTTCATTCCCAGTTTATCCCAGGTTGCTTTACACTGTATTCTGAGGGATATTAATTCAGGTGGTTCCCCCTCGGGCTTGCCTGTGATTCCAACCTCTCTATATCCCGTTCGATGTCACCATGTTCTGTCATGATCCTCCCTTTGAGTCCCGCTGTCTTCCCAATTGCTGCGCCTCTAACTACTAGCTTAAAGGCGTCCCGCACTGTTGCCGATCTGTCTACAGTGCCTGTATTGAGGTGGAAGTATTCATCGATTGTATCCTGCAGATGCCCCTGGAACTCCCACTCCAACAGGGTCTCCGTCCGAAGTCTCCATGATGGTATAGGGGCCTTCCTATATGTGTATGCCCATGTTGCCGTCAATGGGGTATGGTCTGCGAGTGTTCTTGCTCCGTGCTAGTGAATTCTCCTAGTGCCTCGCTACCAATAAAAAATATAGTCTATGCGTGAAAACATACCATGTGGGGTGCTATAATGGGTGTATCCCAGTCTGTCTGGATTCAGCCTCCTCCAGACGTCCTCCAGCTTCAGTTGCTCAAATTCTCTGAAGTGCTTTCGCCGGCAGAGCCGACTTGTCGTATTGATCTTCTGAATGGTCTTGGAGCGGGTCCAAGGCGCAGTTGAAATCACTTGCCCAAATGAATTCTGCCTCCCTGTACGGGGCCAGCTGTGGTGCTAGCTTCTGAAAGAAAGATGTTGCATCCTGGTTCGGGGCATATGCATTGACCAAGCACACCTCTTTATCCTCTAGCATCCCATGGATCAGCACCCACCTGTCCTTGTCCTGTTCCTGGGTGAGCAGCTGGAATGGGACCCCCGGAGCTATCCTTGATAGCACTCCTCTGGCATATGTGGAATAGGTCGAACTAAACATTTGTCCACCCCAGTTGGCCGCTATCTTAGATTGCTTTAGTCTTGTCAAGTGGGTTTCCTGCAGCAACGCTATTTTAACCCTTAATTTGTTCAGCCAGGTATGCTCCTGCAACCTCTTAACATATGTATTTAGCCCCCAGACATTCCAGGTCGCTATCGTGAGGTGTTCTGAGTTCTTAACACCTTGTCTTGTGTGGGCCCCTCCGTTCCCATGGGCCCCCTCCTGCTCCTCCACCTGTGTCCTGGCCGCTTGTGTTGATGTGAGGCATCGCACTTGCCATGTTGGTCAGTCCCCAAATGTCCCCATTCTCCTCCTGCCTCATGAGTCCAGTGATGTGCACCCGGTTGGGTTGCCTAATGCACAGCGCTCGTCTTCCTATCCTCTTTATCCGTCTGTTGGTTGCGCCGTAGTTCCATGTCATCTGTAGAAAATGTCCTCCCCGTCTTGTACCACATACTGAATGAAAAACAAACCATGAACAAACGCCCAGCCACCCTCCCCTCGCTTGTGCATTGCTGCTTCTCTTGCACTGCCCTCCTAGGTAGGTCAGGCCTGCCGCAGTGTGATGCCTTAGAACTGGCTTCTGAATTTGTGAAACTCAATGGGGTTCTATGTCCTGTCGTCTTCTGTGGCAGAACTGAGGCTCTTTGCTCCTCTATTCATATTACCGCTGGCCTACGTTGCATCAATGTCGACTCAATGTTCCTTTTCGGTGTTAGGTTCACACATATTGTCACTGGGGAGGGTTCTCCTTATTATTGGCATTTCTGGCTCCATGTTGGGGGATGCCCTGCTGGTCCATCCATGCGTGGGCCTCCTCTGTCGTTTTGAAGAAGGATGATCTACCTTCTCGTATCACCTTCAGTTTGGCAGGGTATAGCAGCATGTAGCATATGTTTGCTTACCCTTAAGGCGTTATTTAGTCGGGCCAAAGGGCGCCTGTTGTCTCTGGACCAGAGCCTTATAGTCTGGGTAGATTGTTATTCTGGAGGAGTTCCTAGTTATCACCCCCCTTCTCTCGAGAATGTTAGTATTTTCTCCCGGTCATTAAAGTCCATGATCTTCGCGATCATTGATCTGGGGGGAGCTCCCGGTTGTGGGTTTCTGGTCAGTGCCCTGTGGGGGCTCTCCACCACAAAGCCTTGGGAAAGGACCCCTGCCCCAATCTCCTGCAGCAGTAGATTCTCAACATAGTTTGTTGGGTCCCTGCTCTCCTCTCCTTCCGGTAGTCCACCAATCTGGACGTTACTTCTTCGAGCCCTCCCCTCTGCATCCTCCGCCCTGTGCTCAAGGATCTTCACCCTTTGTAATACATCTGACATTTGGGACTGGGCAGTGGCAATATCAGTGGTGTTCTGTACTTGCTGGTCTGCCAGGGTCTGTACATCTTGAAGAAGGCTCATATCTGCCATCACTGCATCCAGTTTGTTTTCCAGGGACGCCTTCAAGGCCGCTATAGCCTCCAATATGGGTCCCTCTCCTCTGTGGTCTCCTTTGCGACCTCTTAAAAAAAATGCAAGCTCCTGGGCTGTGGCCAGCACCATGTGGCTCTTTACTTCTGGAGTGTCCGGCTTTCTTGTTCAGGCCTCTTTTAAAAAAAAAAAAAAAAAAAAAAAAAAGAAGAAAAATAAGTGCCACAAGTCTAACACTTTCAGCACTGACCCTGAATAAGAAAGAATAGGCATACTAAATAATGTGTTTTTATGGAATTTTATACAATAATAATTGCTAGACTCAAAGGTTTATTTCGGGCACACTTCAGGGGGTGAGTCCCTGATTTAGTCAGTTCTTAAACGCCTCAACTCAGCCTTTCATCTTTCTAAGGTCGATAAACGAGTACCAACACAGGTTGGGTGTATATTTTTTCTATATAAAGCGTAAATGCTTTATAATAACACATCATTACCATTTGGTCATGGACGTCTGCTTGCATTCACAGTAATTTGGTAATATGGGCCTATACACACTGATTTTAACTATACATATGACGATCCATTCTTGTATGAAATATACATCACATTATAGTGATATCGTAACCATATTTCGAGGGGATTGGGTCCTCCGACGTATTCCATATCTATGACATGTAATCACCACAGCTGTGCTGCTTCGGAATCTTTTTTCGGCGTCTGCGTCCTGCGTCGATGCGCCGTCGTCGAGGACCTCCTCCGACGTCATCCGATGTGATAAGTAGGACGCACGACGCCCGTAGCCTCAGTTCTGTTTTTTCCGCGAACGTGTTGCTTCGTGTTTCTCGGTTTAAACGCCTCGACTCTTTGGAGTTCTGTTCTTCTCGGTTCTTCGAACCTGTTCGTTTTGTGAAAATCCTTCAGAAGATGTCTTCTACTTCGTCTTCGACCCCGCGTCCGGGTTTCAAGAAGTGCGGGGTGTGTGGGTCCAAGATGTCGGTGACGGACTCGCACGACGCCTGCCTCTGGTGCCTCGGGGAGGCCCACGACACGGATGACTATCGACTGCCAGTCGCTCATGTCCAAAGCCTTACGCGAACGTAAGAAGTTGTCGGTAGGTCGGGTGTCCAAGCCCCGGAAGTCGAAGTCTGCGGGGCTTTCGACGGATGATTCGAGGGGTGACTCTCCGTGTCATCGTCAGAAGTCTCGTGGGTCTCCTTCTAGGAGTCGGTCTCGCCACTCCTCAGCCTCTTTGAGGCATTCTCGGAAGCGCCGACACCGGTCGTCTTCCAGGTCCTCTTCGGAGGACTCTGCCCGGCACGTCGCTTACCCCTCCGGCCGTGCGCCGCCGGAGGAATGGGCTTCCTTCGGGAAGAAGATGCTGGCGATTCTTGAGTCGCAGAGTACTCAGCCGTCTGCGCCCCCGAGTGGGGTCGGTCGTGTGAGGTCGAGAGCCACCGCTCGCAAGAGTGGTCGGTACGAGTCACGGGAGAGGTCCCCTTCGGACAAGGGGACTCGTTCTCGACGTACCCGTTCCAGGTCCCGGTCCTCGACGCGTTCGAGACCGTGTGCACCTGTGAGGTCTTCGAAGAAGGCATCGACGTCTGGGGCGTCAAGGGCGTCGACAGGCTTTCTCGAGGCTCTGGCTCCGAGGAAGTCGTCGATGCCGTCGACGCTCAGGTCGTCGATGGACATGCTCGGGCCTCCGGCCTCGAGGGCTGTGTCGACGCCGCCGATTCTGGAGGTGCTGCATCTGACGTCGACGCCGATTTCCTCGACGCCGAGTTCCTCGACGCCGATCCTCTCGGCACCGACGCCGATCCTCTCGGCACCGATGCCGGTTCTCTCGAAGTCGACGCCGATCCTCTCGGCGCCGATGCCCGTTCTCTCGACGCTGGCGCCGATTCGCTCAACGCCATCTACGCCTTTCGTGTCGGAGGTACCCTGTGGCACGGGTGGACCCCCTAGGAAGGCTCTGGTTAAGAGCAAGCACTCTAGGGTGCCTTCTTTTCGCCACCTGGACTATATTTCAGAGGCGGATGAGGATTCTGATGGCCTGGTTCCTAGTCAGGTTCCGGATGAAATTGTCTCGGGCCATAGTCAGTTTGACGAGTTGAGACAGTCACTGCATGATGCCAGTGGACTGGACACCTCTCCGGAGGTGGAGTTTTGTAGGCCTGAGCCTGGCTCTCATGCTGATTCCTCGTACCGGCGCCTTATGGCTAGGGTTTCTGAGTACTTGGGATGGTCTGCTCCCCCTGGGGAGTTTGTGCAGATGATCTGACGGACATCCTTGATGTTGGTCCCCCAACTGACCCGGTTCTGCCGTTCCATATGGCTTTACAGAGAAGGGTGGCGGCGGCTTGGACTGCTCCGGAGAGTCTCCCGGCGGTGGGCAGATCCTTGCGCGAAAATACCGTCCAGCCAGTGGCGACCCCTGCTACTTGACCAGGCACCCCACTCCGGAGAGTTTGGTGGTGCAGACGGCCACGGCCCTGGCGAAGCAGGCGTCGTACCCTACCATCCCTCCTGATAGGGACGACAAACGTTTTGATGGCTGGGCGAAGAAAGTGTTTTCTTCTGGTGGTATGGCGCTTCAGGCGGCCAACTCCATTTGTGCCTTGTCGCATTTCACGCACACTCTGTGGAACTGTGTTGCGTTAGCGGCTGAACATATTCCGGAAGGGGACGAACAGGATGGTTTCCTTGCTATGGTCCAGGATGGTAAGGATGCCATGTGTGAGTCCGTTCAGTCGGGTTTGGTCTTAGCTGAATGCGTCAGTAGGTCCATGGCGGCGAGCACCGTGATACGCAGGTTTGCGTGGTTGCGGAAGTCGGGGTTTGCTCCGGATGTGCAGTCCCGGCTCCTCAACATGCCCTTTGACGGTGAGCACCTTTTTGGCAGCAAGGCTGACATGAGCCTTGAGAGGTTGCAGACCTCGAAAGCTGCAGCGAAGTCGTTGGGCGCTGCAGTACGCCAACCTCTGCCTTTTCGTCCTATGGGACAGCAGTGGAGGGGTGGTTCCTTTCGCTATTACTCGTCCTTCAGTAAAGCGAGAGGAGCTGGCAGTCAAAGAGGCCAACGCAGGGGTACCAGAGGTGGACGACAGGGTACCCGTGGTGCCAGGGCCGCTCGGGCAGTTGCCTCTTTGCCCTCAGATAACGCCGCAGCCGCTCCCACTCAGTCATGAGGCCATGTCCCATGGTTCGCCGGTTGGGGGAAGGCTGGCGCAGCATCTTGTAGAGTGGCAAGCCATTACTTCAGATGTGTGGGTTCTGGAGATCATAACCCACGGCTACTGTCTTCCCTTTCGGCACAGGCCTCACGACAATCCACGGGGGAACCTCTCTTTGCGGTGTCCGGATTCGCTCCTTGCGCAGGAAATTCAAGCCCTGCTGGAGAAAGGCGCTATAGAACTGGTGCCTGTAGCGGAGAGGAACAAGGGATGGTATTCCCCTTATTTTTTGATTTCCAAGGAAGACGGGGGATTGACACCCATCATGGACTTGCGCGGTTTGAACAAACTCCTCAGGAAGGACAAGTTCAAGATGGTTACTCTCGCTCTCTCAAGTCCTCCAGGCCCTTCAGCTTCAGGACATGTTGGTGTCACTCGACCTCAAGGATGCTTACTTCCATGTGCCGATCCATCCCAAGCACAAGAAGTACCTGAGGTTCGCGGTTGGCGACTCGCACTTTCAGTTTCGGGTCCTGCCGTTCGGATTGACCTCCGCCCCGAGGGTTTTCACCAAGCTCATGGTGGTGGTGGCAGCGCATCTCAGGCAAGGGGGGGGATTCACGTCTACCCCTACCTGGACGATTGGTTGATCAGGGGGAGCTCTCCCGAGCAAGTCCTGGATCATCTATCGGTCACCTGTCGCTCCCTTCACAGGCTGGGCTTCTCCCTCAATTTAAAGAAGTCCCATTTGACGCCAACACAGCGGCTCCAGTACATCGGAGCAGTGCTCGACACTTCCCTGGGGCATTGTTTTCCTCCCCAGGTGAGGGCTCTTCACATTCAGCAGATGGTGCACAAGTTTCAGCATGCCCAGACGCTCCCAGCGTTCGAGTTCTTGAGGTTGCTCGGCCTCATGGCATCCTGCATTCTTCTGGTGCCAGAGGCTCGCCTGCGGATGAGATCTTTGCAGTGGGCACTCAAGACGCAATGGTCGCAGTCCTCCGGCAGGATGTCGGACTCGATTCAGGTGCCGTCCTCGGTCGCCCGGGACCTTCTGTGCTGGGCCGTCGAAGGCAACTTGATGAAGGGGGCTCCATTTTGGCTTCCCTGGCCGGAGGTGACGATCGTGACGGATGCATCCCTCACGGGATGGGGAGCTCATGCCAACGGGCTGACTGTCAGCGGTCGTTGGTCTCCGTCGGAGTCCAGACTCCATATCAATCTGTTGGAGCTGAGGGCCGTCAGGCTAGCCCTGAAGGCTTTTCTGCCATCTGTGCGAGGGAAGAATGTCCTGATCCTGACGGACAACACAGTGGGCATGCACTACCTCAACAAAAAGGGGGGGGGCAGGGTCACTTCCTCTGTGCAGGGAGGCGATGCAGCTCGAGTTCTGGGCCATCCAGCAGGAAGTTTCGATCTCGGCAGTTCATCTGGCCGGAGCCGAAAACGTGACGGCGGACGCTCTGAGCAGGCAGAGCGCGATCTCTCACGAGTGGGAGTTGGCTCAGGAGATTCTCCTGGAGATCTTCGCCCTTTGGGGGTCCCCTCAAGTGGATCTCTTCGCCTCCAGTGTCAACCGGAAGTGCGAAAGGTTTTGCTCGCGGGAATTTCCTCCAAAAGGACCCTTAGGAGACGCGTTCGTGGTGGTGTGGTCATTCCCGCTGCTGTACGCGTTTCCTCCAGTCCCCGTCTTCCCGCAAGTGCTGCGGAGGTTACGGAAGATCGGTTCCCGGATGATCCTCATTGTTCCGGCGTGGGCTCGGAGGACGTGGTATCCGGACCTTCTCGACTTGTCCGTCTGCCCTCCACGTCGTCTTCCCTACCGTGACGATCTGCTCTCACGGGAGGGGGGTCAGATTCTCCATCCAGAGGTCAGGTCCCTCAACCTTCACGCTTGGCTTCTGAGAGGTTGAGGTATAAGGATTGGGACCTCCCTGAAGACGTGATGGAGGTGTTGCTTTCGGCCCGGAGGCCAGCAACAAAGTCTTTGTACCGTTGCCGTTGGCGTAAGTTCTGCGACTGGTGCAGAGTTCAGAATGTGAATCCTTTTGCATGTGACATCCCCATGGTTCTGTCCTTTTTACTTTCTTTGGCCCACAGGGGCTTGCAAGTGGGTACCATTAAAGGTTACCTGGCGGCGCTGTCCGTCTTTAAGCGCTCGTCTGAAGAGTGTTCTTACTTTACAATCCCTTCAATTTCACAGTTTCTGAAAGGGCTCACTAATGTGTTCCCTCCGTCACCTTTCCTGGTGCCTGGTTGGGATTTAAACCTTGTTCTTACGTTTCTTATGGGTGCTCCGTTTGAGCCTTTACATTCTTGCCCTTTGAGGCTGTTAACTCTGAAAACTGTGTTTTTAGTTGCAGTTACTTCCGCTCGCAGAGTGAGTGAGTTACAGGCACTTTCAGTTAAGCCTCCCTTCACTGTATTTCACAAGGACAGGGTTGTCCTTCGTGTTCGTCCTTCTTTTCTTCCAGTGTCGGAATTTCATTTGGCCCAGAATGTTGTTCTTCCGGCATTCTATCCTCCTCCGCATCCTGGTAAGGAAGAGGAGAGGCTCCATAGGCTTGATCCTAGGAGAGCTTTAAGCTTTTATGTTTCACGCATGTCCCGGGTCAGAGTGGACGATCAACTCTTTATTGGTTACGCTGGGAAGCGTTTGGGGCAAGCTGTGATGAAACAGACTTTGTCTCGCTGGATTATTTTAGCCATCTCGGAGTGTTACCGTTTGGCGGGTAGGACCCACCGGCTGGCTTGCGGGCCCATAGCCAAGTTCTGTTTCCAAAACAAAGCTTATTCACTTCTGGAGGGTTTCATTTGGTGTCATGATTGTCTTAGAAATAAACAAAATTAATAATTCCTTCATTTAATAGTTCAATAGGATTTTACCCTCTCTTGAGAAAGACAATTAATGCACTGCTTCGTAATATACAACAATTTGAGTGGCATTTCCACTTTCTTTCCACCACACCCTTACACCACACTGTCAGGACTACCACTCACAATCCATTTCCTGGTGTACTCTCTTGCCAGGATGAATATTCTAACACTACAAGTACTCTGCGGTGTACGTTGTTTGCAAACAACAGTAAAGTCTTTGACTTTCAACAATAGTAAAATTCACAGCTTCCATAAGTATACAACACCCATTGATGCTGTTTATTCCCATGGTTGATTGGCCACATGCAATGCAGGCTATGTTCCTCTCCTCTTGACATAATCCCTAAGGAGGGTAACCTTCCTGTCCACTCTGGATTTTGACTATCACATGTAGTTAATGTTCATTCAAGTTTCTATCTCCAAGAAAGCTGTTTTCTCCTTTTCCTCTAATGACCTTGTCTTGGCTTAGGCAATGCGGGTTATTTGATGTACTTGTTGCCTCCCTTTTGCTATGGAAATGCTAGTTACAGTTTTGTACTTTATCCTATTTACTTTGCCCATGGTGGTCACTCTTTGGGTTTAATATTGCCCTCTTTCCTTGGGCAATGATAGTTGGTCTTTGTTAAATATCACTCTTCCTTTACTTAGTTATAGTTGTAAACATTCTGGGTTCAGGTTCTCTTAGCATATGTATTAGGCCAAAATTGCTTTCTATCATTAGTTCGGTATTCAAAAGGCATATTTGCAGTTAACGATTCACAACGGAGCGCCTGGAGTTATCTGTGCAAGGCCAACTCACCGGTCTCTTACTGTGCGTCCATGTGTACCGCTGCTGCCACTTATTTCTTCGGCACAATTGGAGCATCCGACAGCTCTGTGTCTCGCGTCTTACCCAACAGGATCTCAGTGTTCCTGTCGTTTCTCTTTGCTCGCCAGCCACCGGGGACGGATACAATGTGTGGAGTGTTCCTCTCCCCCACAAGGCAACCTGCAACCACAGAGCTTTCCACTGCGCGACCTCTGCAGTATGATTTCTCCGGCTTACGACTGTCAGCACCATTAGCCGCCAAAGACAAGGTGGTTGTCCAGGAGTCTTTGCTCTGCCCCTGCTGCATAAACAGACACAAATAACTCCTTCTGCTTCTACTTCAGCTACTCCATTGCATCTGCACCTGAGGGGATTTAAATAATCCCAATTCCTGCTCGGGTGGAGATTGTAAGGGACACTAGAATGCGCATTGCTTGTCCCAGTACTTCTGGTATTATGGGACTTGAAGTCCCCAACATTCGCATTCTTCATTTCCTCACATTTTTCAGTTGCGCAATATGCCATCAAGATCGTAGGGGTCACAAGGGCAGTTTTTCAGAGGACTTTCCCCGTTCCCCTGACATGAATCCCCTCCCATATGATCCTCCGACAGAAAACCACTGTCGGGGTCAGGAAGCATATGCCTTTCCCTGGCAACATGAGAAGGGTCCCAGGCCAGGTTTTGTGGGGTGATCACTTGTGAATCATCACACTCCACCACCAATAATAATGCATTTTTTATATAGCACTACACACCCATAGGTCTCAGAGCGCTCAAATAACAGAAGACATTATTATCCCACAGAGTGGTACTCGACAAGATCAACATTTGATCCTGGAGTAAAAAAGGGCAAGAAGGTCTGGTAACCAGGTGTCTTCTGCAATTAATGATTTCCTTTTAACCTTTTTATCTAATTTACAGTGGTGATTTAATTGGCTAATACATTTCCGTTCATTTTAATTACCTGTGTTTCAACCTTCTTGTTTGAACTGTAATTTTGTAGTAATTTTTCCTTCATTTTACCCTCATTATCCCACTTGGTCATCTTTCATCTTTAACCCTTCTACCCAAGGGCAAGCAAAGGGTACTTGAGCAGGTTTTGGTATACTTTTCTGAGATCCCAATGATCATATTATTGCCTACAAACACACAAATCTTTCCAAAGGAATGCTTGTCTCCTTCCCCACCACACACCCCTGTCTCCTAGCTGGCTTCTTAATTGGGCTAAAGTGGATACGTTATTAAGAATATTAAAATATGAATTTAACTACCACCGACCGTGGTGCCTGCATCTTGTCTCTTTTCAAAATGTTATTTACTGCCCTTCACATTACAAGCTATTTTGGGTAATATAAAGTGTTCTTAATTGTGACGTTTGCATTTGGTTTCAATGGGTAGATGAAATAAATCTTTCAAGAAGAATATTATATCCTTTCAGTTGTCGCCATTGTTTTGTGATCATTGTAACTACACCTTTCGGCGGCAATGTCCTGTAGACATTTTTATAATTCACTGTATAGTATTTTGTTGATATATTACAGAACCTCCCTGTCCTGACTACAGTGATTATTCAATCGTAAATACATGTTTTTTCTGATTGTCTTTTTTGTTTTAATTTTGAAGTAATTTTTGAATCCCGGTTCAACCAGCATGTGCTAGGAGAAGGCACAATCATTTTCAACGAAGACAAGCTTCCAGTTGGAAAGGTGCGTACACTATGCTGACAGTATGTTCGATATGTTTTGATGTCACTAACCTCCTCTGGCCCTTCACTTCAGTCCTCCAGCATTTCATTTCTAATCCTATTATTTATTTTCCTCAAATACTTAAGTTTATTCCGCTTCTGTAAAGGATTTAAATAAATTGTAAATTGATAGTAAATTGTGAAATGTTTGTTTATTCACTGTTATAAAATGAGTAAACTTCTTGCAAATCGTCAAAGAATAGTGCATAGGCGCCCCTCTGCGAGAATGAACATGGTTAAACTACCTGTTCTTTGGGAAGATACCCACTCGAGAGTCCGCAGCCACACTTTAGCTCACGGTACCTTTCACAGAAGGGAAATATCCATTTCCAGATCAGTCTCTCACCCCCACATGGGTAGTCCAGCACTGAAATGCTATGGCAATTCTCTTCTGAACAAGAGAACCAACAGCAACCCCATGCACATGTTTCAGCCTTGTTGGGCCTCATCAGTGAGGTGGAGCTTTGCCTCTCTGAGAACAGTGAGCAAGGGGTCCATGTCTGGATGACCCTAGGTAATTAGGGTGACTAAACCCAAGTCCCTTAAACAATCAAAAAATAGTCCATAGGCCGCCCCTATGTGAGAATGAACGCGGCTAAATGACCTGCTCTTTGGGAAAGGACCCACTCGAGAGTCTGCAGCCACACTTTAGCTCACTGTACCTTTTACAGAAGGGAAATATCCATTTGCATATGGGCAGTCCAGCACCAAAATGCTATGGCAATTGTCTTCTGAACAAGAGAACCAACAGCAACCCCATACACATGGTTATTTCCCATCTGTGAAAGGTACAGTGAGCTAAAATGTGGCTGCAGACTCTGGAGTGGATAACATCACATAGAACAGGCCATTTTTGCTGTATTCGTTCTCATAGAGGGGGGCCCATGACTCATTTTTTGTTTCTTCAAATGGTGCCCACTTTTACTCAGTTTAAAAAGTTACATTTACAAATTTTGCATTATTTTAGGGTTCTGGGTTATTTTACCGAAGTCGAAAAGTTTGCAGCGGAATTGACCGTAGTCAAATTCCCCACATTTCGAATTTGGTAAAACAACCCAAAGGTATTTAAACTACCCTAATTCCCCCTTTCACCCTCTCCAATACCCCTACTTACCTTTTTCCTGGCTGCCTCCACCTCCTGTACCCCTGCAGCGTCAGTTCCGTCCCTCTTACGCGGGTCGGATCTGACGCCGCAGAGACCCTTTTTAATTTTTTCTTGTTTTATTTGGATCCCGCACTTACAATGTTGAGGAAGAGAGGACACCCCCTGCAACCCCTGCTCCCCATGTTCTGTATTTTCAGATTTGTACAAATGGTACAGGCCTTTTTCGGTCTTTTGTACCTTTGTACAAATGGATGCAGACTTTTTCGGTGTTTCCTATTTAAGCACTTCTAAATGAATTGCTATTTCAGTATTGTATGGTTTAAGAATTCAGTGAATTTTTCAGCTTATATTAAAACTTTAAAATTGTAATATGTAACCTGTAGAAGACTCAGATTAATTACCGTTTTAAAAAGCTGTTGAGCATCACACATGGTTAAAAGTTAGCACATTGTGTGAGGAATCTAGGGAAATTGTCGCCTCTCCCTAAGTGGGAGCCACTCCCTTTTGGACTAGGGATGTGAGCCCACTCATCTTACTCCCCATAGGGGACAGGGCAAGCGTGATCCCACTGGGGGTAACCCTCAGCCTCCTCACCCTTGGAGGACAGGAAATCCCTAGATCGGAATCTTTTATCCTCACTTGTCCCCAGAAATTAACCGCTTTATTGGTTATATGGGAAATTTTGCAGTGACCCCTAGGATAACTGCCAACTGTGTATAGGAATGGTAGGTATGGTTCCTGATCTCTTTCAGACACCATCCATGTCTAGAGATGGAGACTACAGAAGACAACCTCACCCTTGTGTTGAAGGGAAGTTAAAGCTCTGATCCTTTTGGACGAAGCAAGCAAGTGCTAGATGTGGAGCAGCTGTGGCCGGGAAACCTCCTCGTTAGATTTGTGGCAGCTGAGAGGGAGCCCTGCTCAGCCTCCCAAATGAAGACGTGGCCAAGCCCACTGAAAGCACAGCAGTCCTGCCTGGAAACAGACCAGAGAAGGAAGGTCCTGGAGAGCTTTTTGAGCACAGGCTGAACAACGGGAAGGGAGCCAAGACTCCAAACCACGTGGAACCCAAAGAAAAAGCCAAAGAAGATGCTTTTCCTTCCTGGAATGCCTGCCTAAAGGAGTGTTAAGATTGATTTCTGAACTCTGACCTGGTGGGCAGAGATTCAGAAGGCCAGCCTTGTTTCTTGGAACAGGGTAACCTTCTGGATAAGCCAGACCCATCAAGGTAGCTGTAGCGGCAGTCAAGGCTAGGTCTCAGGAGGGGTGAGGGTGACTGAAGGACCTCAATGAGCACACAGAGCAAAGGACACTTACAAATCACTCCCAGTCAGGTGTATATATTAGAAATACAAATGCATTTATTTGAAGGCCTTTTGAGTTTCAACACATAATCAAATCACTGTAATGCTTTTTAGCCAACACAATCCTATCTAAATACATATATGCAAGACCAATGGGGTCTAAAGGGTTAAAGCACAAAATGGGTCCACAACGTAAGAGGGGAAGAAAACAGGCAGTGCAAATAGTCTTTAGTCCCCTGCATCCAACACACTCCTAACTAAGAGGCAGTCCAATCCCTAAGAAGAGTGGAGCCTATTGCTCAAATGTACTTGCACTGCTGGCGCATGCGGTAGTTCAAATGGGCAAAACGGGGTCTCTTCAAGGGTCTGTAGCAGCTCAGGAAGGTGGGTGAATTGATGAAGAATAGGTTCCCACTATTTTTTTTTAATTAGTATTTGTATTTGGTTACTAAAAACCTTTTACAAAGACTTTGATTTCCAATTAACTTATATTTTATGTAGAGATCACTTAATATTGAAAAGAAGAAAAAACGAGTTGTGAAGGATCTTTTGGCCAGACAAAAACAAATAGTATATTAGTCCTTCAGCTTACAAATGCACTATCCATGGTTTATCACGGTATATGGATTTTTCTAAGAATCATTTGACGCCTTCTTGGTCTTCATCATATCAAATTTCTCAAGGACTTTCATCACTGCTGCTGTTAATGAACTCGAGTGACCGGAAATTAATCTGTTCTAGAACAGGTCTGGAATATGGGTCTCTCCACTGACTCCAAATCTTGAGAAGAATCGGAGTCTCACCAACCAAGTCCCTTCACAATCCATCAATAGATGTTTCAACGATTGATAGAGGGTATTTTACAGAAATCGCACAAAGCAGTTGCCTCTTCCCCCCTTTTCACCTGACTGAGAGAATCTCTCCTGTAAGTGCTATATTCAGCCTTATTCTAAGAAAGTTCGTTCTGATCCTCCAGTCTGGACATTTCAGAAGGTATGGGCCAAAACTCTGTTTTTCTTTCTGCTTTTAAAACCCAGTTTACTGGGGAGTGGGATTGCATCTCATCGATTGTCATTATCCAATCTGTTTCCTCCAGATGTTTTTTTGCTTTTAAAGGATTGGAAATAAGGGTCTCTAGGTCAGTTCCTGCTTTTCCCAAATTTTCCAGAGATCTTTCTTCCAAGTTGGAGAGAACTTTTGATTTTTTTCGCTTCCAGGTGGGCTTTGAGATCGAAGTACAAGCTGTCCTTCTGTGCTGTGATTATCAGTCGAAAGAGGGAGATTAGTTTCCATTCAGCTTGTACTTTAAGTGACCTTAGGCCCAATTGAATCTAAGGGCTGACATTGGAAGATTTGAGGGAGACACAAAGGTTAGAGGGTTTAGTCTGGAAGAGAGTATTGTCAGTCTGTATTCCAGAGACATGTTTTTGTTTCTAGCCCATACAGGTTCACTGGGACCACTTTGGCCATATACAATTTAATTAGTGGCACAACAGAAAATTTGCAGGAGTTTGATGAAATCTTTTTCATTTGAGGAACGAGATGGGAGATTTTTAATTGCACATATTCGACCTTCCCCTGTGATGGAGCTGCATAAACCTTGTAACCCAGGTATGTTAGATATTCTACCCTTGGGATACTTTGTCCCCGAGCTTCCAGACTGGGTAATTTATTTTCTTAAGAGGATGTTTGAAAGCTACAATCCTTGATTTCTTTGGGTTGATAGCTAAATCATTTTCCTTTGCGTAAGTGTCCAATCTATAGAGAAGTCACTGCAACCCTACCACGTCATCAGCATAAGCAAGCCAGTGGATCTTACACCCATTGATTATTGGACACACAAGTGCCGATGCTTCCAATTCCTCTCCCATATCAGCCAGGTAGAAATTGAAAAAAAGGGGGCACCAAGGCAGCCTTGACGTACTCCTCTCTCGACCTTGATTGGATCTGACAGGTGGCCTTCTTCATCCAACCGGACTCTCATAGTCGTATGCTTGTGCAGTTCTACCAGCATAGACAAAAGTCCTTAATTCCATTTCTTCAGTTTTGCCCATAAGCGTGTTCTATTCACGTGGTCCAATGCTTTCGAGAAGTCTACCCAAGCACCATACAACTGTTGTTCCCCTTTGACCATTGTTTTTTCGCTTAAGATGTTTAATATTAGGCCATTTATTGCTGTTGGGTGTCCACTTCGGAAACCTGTTTGATGTGTTGAAATGATTTTTTTTCTTTTGCCTACCTCTGTTGCTTCTCCAATAGGATCTTCATGAAGAGTTTACGCTCAATATCTAATAAGGCGATAGGCCGATAATTTGTTGGTTGTAATCGATCGCCCCCCCCTTGAAGAGTGGAATAATAATGGCTGATTTCCATGATGCAGGAAATTGTTTACTTTCCAAGATCTCTCCCAACAACCAGGATAGTATTTTGGCCCATAGAAAAGGCTGCTTTTTTAATACTTGGTAGGTTAGGCCATTTGGCCCTGCTGCTTTTGAGATTGAGGATTTAGTGATCAGATTTACTATGAACTGTACCTCTAGAGGAAGACACCAGCGGAATGTGTATCTGATGTTTTTTCTGATTCCCTCGGCTTCTTGAAGCTCACTGACAGATACTCTATCCAGCTCTTTTCTGGAACCAAATTACATAATGCAGAGTCTGGATTACCTTCCAGGCGGCGCATCACTGACCAAAATTCACCAGTATCATTATTTCCTGCTAGTTTCAGCATATGCTCTCCATCTTGCTGGAAACGCCACATCCTCCTGTCCACTGACCACTGCTTGTATTTTTGTGATACTCTTTTAGACTCCTCTCCATAGGGTTCTCTACTGCATCCTGCTCTTTTCGACTGCCTCAGCTTCTGTTTAAGTCATTTTTTCCCCTGTCTGGTCACCTCATTATAAGTGTGCCGATGCACTTGTTTGCGTCCATTGCTACCCCCATTACTTGATGGGTATATCTGCCAAATACATGTCATGAATTGGTCGGGTTTACAAGAATCCTGTTGAATGTTATCTGGGGTCTCTAAAAGGTTTTTGTTTAACACATCCCCTTCTTTTTTATATTTACACAGGCGCAACCTGCCATTCCTCAATGAGTAGGATCCGTACCTGTTTTCCTCGGGGTCCAGGGTGACATCAGAGAAGATTAGTTCCAGTCTGTCGTGGACGCTTCCACCCTCTTGCTCTGTCTTCAAACTGATATCTAATGTGAAGAGATCCGCTGTCATGAATATATAGTCGATTATCGAGGCAGAACTCCCTCGACACCATGTTGGGGATGCTGGATTGTCTCCTGGCAGACTTCCATTCACCATTTTCAGGCCCCATCCTTCCAGAAATTCCACCCATGTTTTTCCAGTGGCCGACATTTTCAGAGACCCATATTTGCCTTTTCTTTTTAATCGAATGCCACACATTTGGTATTGAAGTCCCCCGCTAATATTACTCTTGCACTCCCGTCACTGGTTTTAATTCTTTCTAGCGGTACCGACAGAGTATCCTGGAAGATTTGGAGGCTGCAGCAGTCAGACTTCCAGTAAATATTTACCAGGCCTTCTCTAAGCAAGATTTTACATTGTTAATGGTTAGCTTGCTTGCTTGTATGCCGATCTTATTTTCGAGGATCACTGTCGGGTGTTTTATTGTGGCGTTTCTGAATGCCATCAGTAGACCTCCTGATGGTCTGCCTTTCGCTTTTTGGAGAGCAGGTAGGCAGTAAAATGTGTATCCTTCGATTGAAATTGGGTTTACTAGCCATTTCTCTTGGAAAAGGAGAATGTCTGTATTCTGAAAAAGCTGGACTTTTATTTCCTTAGCAGAAAATGTATTCGGACCCCGCGTGTTCCTGTTTATCATAGACAACCCTTTTTGCCTAAAGAGACTGACTTCCCCACTCCCAATTTCAGCAGCAACTCAGGATCTCTGGTAGCATTGCAAGGGCTTTGTCCTGAGAGTTACTCGCATTGTTTCTGTCTTCCACTTGGTTCCCCTCCAATCTACTACTTTCCCCTGATTGGCTCTTGGCTTTAGGAAGCCATTTTGGTGCCTGTGGCACTGTAGAGGTTGATGGTGAAGGTTTTGTGCATGACACTGTTAGGCCCTTTGTCTCAAAATCTCTTGAAGCACCCACTATTGCTGTCCAGGCCTCTCTCGAAGTCAACCCTACTTCAGCTGTAAATGGACTACTTGGGAAGCAAACAGATTCAATGTTCAAGGTGCTCAGAAGGTAGAGATTTGGTATTTCCTTGGAGTATGACAAAATTACACTTCTGCATAGTGATTTATGCTTCCTGTTTTTGTCTTATATGCTAAGCCATAATTTTGGCATTGCGAACACCGCTGTGACCTCTTTACTCTTATTTCCCCGCTCTGATTCTTCCATTTCTTGCTAATTGGCCCTCATATGAATCTCATTCTCCTTCAAGTTTGTTAATTTTCCCCCTCCATTAGACTTTAAATTTAGTGAGGTACATTTACCTTGTCCCAGTTTGATTTCCTCAATCAATGTTTTTCCCTGTAATGCGGTCGATGATTTCAGGAAGATTGGTGCGATTTTCAGAGACTTGTTCTGAATCACTGGCTCCTTGGAGCTTTCAGAAACGTTAGTAACCGTGACGGTACATTTATTCATTAGAAAAATTGGAGCAACTGGGTGGTTGAGTTGTGGTGATGTCACTGGTCGGCAGTGAGTACTCTTCTTGTTCTTTTCTGAAGCGATCACATTGATCTCTATATCTTCTTTTACACTGAGCTGTTTGTTCTTGGTCGCCCTATCCCACTCTTTAAACTCTGTTTGGAGGCCTCCACTTATACTTTAGATCTCAATGTCGTTCAAAGGGTCTTCTTCATGGCATTTGTTTTTGTTTTTTAGAGTGCTTTTATTTTTTGCTTTCCCATTCTCCTTTGAACTCTTATCTATGTGTTCGTCCTCTATCAAGTGTGAGTCTTTACTGGGCTGTTCTTCCTCTCATGTCCTTTTTCGTGGTGATTTTAGTACAGATTTCAGAAAGGTATTAGTTTCAGATTTTTTTGTATTTTCCATTTTTTTGTTTCTTAGTTTACTTTTCTTCCGTCACTTGAAGTGCGGCCTTATTTCTTCTTTCTCCTTGTTCTTTTCTTTCCTTCTTCCATTTACATGGTGGAGGTACATACCCATCGTGTTTTGTTGTGCTTGATCCACATATTTTGACTGCTGATGTCGCTCCTCCAGAACAGGTTCTTCCAGTGCCCCATCCACTGCATTAGCCAATCGTCTAAATTCCTCAAGGGTCGATTCTGATGGGGTTTCATCGAAGTGGTGTTTTAACTCCTTGAATTTGTCTTCCCCCCTCTTTTCCCCTTTGAGCTTGCCTTCCATTTTTCATTTCAATTAGCAGCCCATTTAGGAGTGTTTTATTTTCTTCCTCGTCTTTAGTTCTGGTCATCGATGCTGTTTGGATGGCTGAGATGTCTAATCCTTGTTTGGCTAATTCCAAGCGTATATCCTTCAACCACTGTACTATACTGGTATTGATAATGCTATTACAGCCCACCAATGCTGAGTCCAGACTTGCTGTTTCCTTGGTTAGTTCTAAGAGAATTCCTGCTTGTGTCTGCACTTCAGTTTTGAGTAGTTCGATAACAGAAACCAGGGAGTTTAGAACACAATTTAATGCAGCAATTGTGGCTTCATTTGAACATAGCATTCCTTGTTTCAGAGATGCAACATGTGCTTGCATTAGATCTATTGCACAACCCATAACACTGTCTTCTTCCTGAATATCATCTGAATCGGTCTCATTATTCGCTCTTTCCCTCACCTTGCATGCAGAAGTGCCTTTTGGCGTTGATTGTTGATGGACTCTCTGGTGGATTGAAGACTCCTTACTGAACGACTGGTTCTCCATGTTGGCCTTGTCCTGTTCAGATAGAGTACACGCCATATGCGAGAGATCCAGACCTTTGGGTTTTGTTTTGTAAAAATGGTCATCAATTTTCTATTGTATTTTTTGGTAGTAACTGTATACTGTAGTCCTTGCTTTCATGATTGAATTATCAGATTGTTCTCCGTGGCTCCTGCTCTGGCAAGTAATGGCGTCTGTGGGGGGCTCATATTAGTATGGAATTGCGCTTGGATTTGAATTTATTGGCCCTCTTCCACCCCTTGGCTAGACTTGTCCGCCCCATCCTTCTGTCTTGCCTGTGAATCTTGTGGATCTTTGTCCTCTGAAGTCTCATGTTGCTCAGAGTAGGACCCATCCCATTCTGGGCACCTGAGATCTTTTGTCAGTGTGCTTCTTAATTTCATTTTTGTTTTGTCTGTCTCTTTTTTGTTAGATTTTTTTTGTTTATAGTTAATTCCTGGTTTGTGTTTCGGAGTATGAGTTACACCTTTTTCTTCCTTTATTCGGCTTCCCAGCCGAGGTTGGCTTTGATTTTTACTCCAATTTAGACTCTGAGTTTGGAGTTAGAAGGAAGTTCAGCTTCAGGGCGGGGCCCTTGACCTCACGTCCTGGCCGAATCTTGTATTGATCCTAAACAGCTGATGGGCCATCACTTCCCCAGCTGAACTACTCCGCAAACCTAGAATCCGATGAAGTGGCCTTGCGTCACTCTAGTCTCCCCGCAATTTAATTAGGGGCTATGAGTTTCCAAGGTCGGCAGGGGCGAGGGGGCACACATCTACGCAATCTATTCAATTGCGGTTCGGAGATTGCTGGGCTCACCCGTCCCCCTCTCCTTAGCTTCTTATGTCGTTCCTCGCTGTTCCCACTACTCTGTCTCAATAACGGGATAGCTTGGGTCTGACCTTGGATCTGAAGGTTGCTGATGAGCTTCCACCGTCCTGCTTCTCTCAGGATCTGTCTGTGCCACAGTTTGATCGTTGCAGCAGTTACAATGAGCCTCACAGGACGGGACAGGACTATGCTGCACGACCAGCACAAACAGCCAAAAACAGCCTCAGACCTCACCCTTTTCTCCACAACGGGCTTCTCGCTGCAAGGGCAGGCAGTTCCTGTTTTGTCTTCACACTTCCTGGTGGGCGTGTCCCAGGTTTTGTTAAGATGTTAAAGGGGCCGTATTTGATTATATTTACGGAGCAATGTCAATTTCACTTTTCAAAGCTTCAGAGCTTCCAGCACGGCATGGCACACTATATAGACAGACACCACTGGATGCTGGGTGCTGGATTATAGCAGAAAGGTTGATGTCAAGTACTGCACGATACACAATACAGCAACACACAACCAAAAACAGCCTCAGACCTCGCCCTTTTCTCCACGACGGGCTTTTCCGCGACAGGCTTCTCCCACTATTCGAGGAGGGCCTCCACTTGAGTGCAGAGTCGATTCCAAGAGTTGGGAATAGTTTGCACTAGCAGTGGAAAGTAGAGGGGCCACTCATGCGTAAAAATGGATGCGCTAGGGGCCAACAGTTAGGACACCCCGGACCAAACTTCGGCAGTCAAGTCCGCTTCGGTTGCAGGTTCAAATGCGGCAATCTCGCGGCTATGCGGCTTTCAGCAACTAAGTTACATTGTTGATTCCCCTACGGACCGTGGTGATTTCTCCGCTCCTGGTGGATGGATCAGGCTAGTTCCGCTGTAGCAGGCTTCAGGGCACAGAGGACCAAAGCTGCAATGAACTTGCAAAGTTCATCACCACGGCTGGGCGACCAAGCAACCGCGTAAACTCTGGTTCAGGCGCACTTGCTTTACTCCAGACCTGGGAACGCCAAGTGTATGAAATTCGGTGTGAGTGCTGTGAACACAGAGCTTGCGATGTGCCATGTTTCAAGGGCCTCCTCGAAACAGTGGCCGTATCAGAGCCCAATATCTGCGCAAGCTGGTCAGTCCACTTGATGGCCCAGGGACACTTCCGAAAATGCTTACTTGCATGTTAAGATAAAGGTGCAGAGAATAGTTGGTCCCACCATTCCAATGGGTCGAAGCGCCTTCGGCAGATCTTCTAGCATGATCAGATGCAGAGGGCTCCAGCGGGACAGCAGGCTCAGGGTGCCAAACCTTCCAGCGTTTCCACAACTCGGCTTCTTAGTTTCAGGATACTTGGATCCTATCCTTTGTTCAGTGAGAACTACAGAGATCGACATGGTATGGGTGTTTGGGGCCTTCTCTTATCCAGAATCTCCTTCACACCAAAACGAAGAGGACCCAATGGGAGATCTGCTTACATACAGGCATACCATACGTGGACCAATCATGGACCACAGTGGTCCCAGGCATTCACAGCACTCCAGACTCTCTGGCACCCAGGATGTGTATTGGAACCAGACGTTCCAGCCCACCTGGGATACGGCACTTTCTAGTAGCACTGAAGGGTATGCTGAGTAATATTTATCTTTAATTCCAAGTATTTTGGTAGGCAGTCCCCCATTTGATTCTATTTCTCTACAGTTCGCCATAGAAGGTATTATAACTTCTGTACCTGTAGCTATGTCAAGAAGACGCAATAGCATTGAATATGTATACACTTGCCCTATTTTGGCAGGCCCGGTAACAAGGTGTTCAACAATACAGGGGACGAAGCTGTATGATGACCTATTGTCCCCCCCCCCCCCCTTATTTTCACTCCGGTAAAGAATATGCTGCGGATGGAAATGACTATGCCTCTGCCTCCTTCTCCCCCAGAACACAGTGATTCGCTATTATTGGATGCTGAGGTCATGGCACACTCTTCAATGCTATCATTGGGTGGGAATAGGCAAGCTCAACAGGAGGAGGCCTCCAGCTCCTGTCTATTTGGAACCTTCCCAAAAAAAAATAGTTTCAAAGCTCATTTTTGGACACACCACCAGATTTCTTTTCAGCTGATGCTGATTTGCAGGATCTATCCCAACACTTAGATGATACATCAGACTCACTGCAGTCTCATCAGTTGGGGCAGAAATCAGATATAATGGGGACCCTTCTGCTCATTCTACAAGAACTAAAAGTTCATTCTACCGGTTTTATGGAATTAAGAATCCTTATGGAGAGACAAAGCTCCCGTTACAAAATTGGTTTGGAGGCTCTGGAGCTCCTGCCTTCAAAGATTGCTACGCAGATGATGACTGTGGGGACCCCCATAGTAAGGCATACTGATAACAAATCTGATCAAAAGTAATTCACTCTACACTTCCTATTATTGTTCCACAGGCACTAACTGCCCTTGAGCCCATGACCCCTAAAATAAACTCGGCTGAGGAAAAGGGGGTCTCGGCTCAAAAAAGCAAGAATGGCCAAAAAAATAAGAAAAATAAAAAAACATTGAAATCCTTCGTACATAACCAAAAGAACAACATTTCTAAACACACCTGGAGAAATTTTATAAGAGAAGAAAAGGAGCATTTGCCGGCTTCAGAAGTAGAAGTAATAGAGTGCTCTGCCTCCAACTCGAATTGTAATGGGGGGGTGTATAGTGTTGCGACCAAGAGGACCCAATGGGAGATCTGCTCACATACAGGCATACCATACGTGGACCAATCATGGACCAAAGTGGTCCCAGGCATTCACAGCACTCCAGACTCTCTCGCACCCAGGATGTGTATTGGAACCAGACATGAAGCCCGCGTAAGCTTGGTGTTTTGCAGGAAAATGAAGCTCAAATAAGGACTGACCCAGGTCGGCTTGACCTGGGGCCGGTGATGGGGCAAGATGGCCAAAGGGCAACAAAGATCCTTGTGGCGTGGCCATTTTGGAGCCAGGCCACCTAACCGTGCCAAACGCTGTAATCGCGGTTTACCTGGCAAGAAAGGGTTAAAAATATGCAAAATGATAAGCTGCCACCAGTCCTGTCCAAGGCACAATTCCTAGAAAATCCTTCGAGAGTATCTAGGGCCTTTGGAAAAGACTACACCCAAGTCAACGTACTGTAAGGTGCATTGTACATTTGTTACATGTTGCAGAAAAGTTGTAACAAGGACTAAGGGAAACAGTCTCCCAGTACTGCATGCCTTTAAGGGCATGTCCGCTTCCCCATAAAAAGTGTGCGAAAAGCCCAGGGGAGTGCAGCAGAAGGCTGTGCTCCTCTGGTAAATTCAGACAATGGTGTACAGACATCAGCAAAAAAGTTGGAGGGTTCAAAACTGGAGGGAAAATTACACATAAATGGGAATCTTTCCTTACACGGAGCACTGCTCTGAAACACAAGGTACACTGCTGCTCAAGGGAACCAGTTGGTGGGCAGAGCCAGCTCCTGGAGACCCCAAGGCGTGGTGAAATGCCAACCCCAAGGTGGGGGTGAGAAACTGGCCTAAGGCGGCTTATGTACCAACCTCAAAGCGGGGTGCAAAACCAACCACATGGCGGGGTGAGAAATTGGACCACCAAGGCGGGGTGAGAAATTGGAAAAGGGACGCCCAAGGCGGGGTGAGAAAGGGACACCCAAGGCGGGGTGAGAAAGGGAAGCCCAAGGCGGGGTGAGAAAGGGACGCCCAAGGCGGGGTGAGAAAGGGACGCCCAAGGCGGGGTGAGAAAGGGACGCCCAAGGCGGGGTGAGAAAGGGACGCCCAAGGCGGGGTGAGAAAGGGACGCCCAAGGCGGAGTGAGAAAGGGACGCCCAAGGCGGGGTGAGAAAGGGACGCCCAAGGAGGGGTGAGAAAGGGACGCCCAAGGCGGGGTGAGAAAGGGACGCCCAAGGCGGGGTGAGAAAGGGACGCCCAAGGCGGGGTGAGAAAGGGACGCCCAAGGCGGGGTGAGAAAGGGACGCCCAAGGCGGGGTGAGAAAGGGGCGCCCAAGGCGGGGTGAGAAACAGACCCCCAAGGCGGGGTGAGAAGACCAGACAACCCAGGGTGGGGTAAAAACCAGAAGACCGCTCAGTGGAGTGAGTGCAGCAAGATACATTTGTGGACGCCAAGTGAAGCTGTTTGGTTGTTCCCCACGCTTCTCTTGGTCTGGATACCTTTGCACCTTCGAGTCGGCAAGAGGAAGGACTCCCGCGATGTTGGCAGCAAAACTCGGCCTTTGGAGCCAGAGACGAGAACGTCATGTGTGTGCTTTTGGCCCGCCCCATTTTTGGATCATGCACAACAATTGTTGGAGCCAGAGACAAGTAATGAACTTTCTGCTATTTTTTCTGTTGGATTTGGTTGGACCTTCTTATTGAGGATCCCCTACAGGGATTACAGTGGTCGCTTTACTTTCCTGCAAGAACGCTAAACTTGTTTCTTTTTCTTTTCTTTCACTGCAGCGTCATACGCGGGCATATAGCCCCGCGCCCTTTTTGGATCGTGCACTACAATTGGTGCGGGCTCGCGCAGCTAAGTGGACGCCAAGTGAAGCTGTTTGGCTGTTCGGGTGTGCGGCGGGTGCGGGGTCCCCCGTGTCAGTTGTTTAAGGGCTCATATAGTGCCTGATTACCCTTTCAATCGGTTTCCCCACCTGAATGCTAATGAAGGTGGGACGTTAAGTCTGACCTGTGGTCACAGGTAGGAACTGTATAGCTACATTTTCTTTCGGGATAACTCGCACACTCTATTTGAATAGGGTAATTTTGTCAAACATTCGGGGAGTGCCACCTTTTTGTACTGTTTCCCTTCTCACGGTGCTGTGGGAGGTCCCTCCTCTGGTACGCAACCAAACAGAGTAATTGAATATTTTATAGCAGAAGATTGTACCATTGAACCATTATACACCAGAGGGGGTATAGAACATGAGTATCCATGCTGTGCAAAATATCTGGAGGCAACATGCTTTCTGAATCTGGGGAGCAAAATTTTTGGCACACGAAGCAGTGCTTGTCACAAACCTTGATCGCTACGTAAGGTGATTCCAAGCTAGAGAACGGGGGTCTTTCCCTTCTTTATTATACTATTGGTGGTTGCATACCAGTTTAAATACTGGCCTAATGATATAGGAGGCACCATCAACTGCTGTTCACCTTGCACTTGATCTCGCTGTTGGGATACGGCACTTTCTAGTAGCACTGAAGAGTATGCTGAGTAATATTTAGCTTTAATTCCAAGTATTTTGGTAGGCAGTGCCCTATTTGTTTCTATTACTCTACAGTTCTCCATAGTAGGTGGTAACTGTATAACTTCTGCACCTGTAGCTATGCCAGGAATACGCAATAGCATTGAATATGTATATACTCGCCCTATGTTGGCAGGCCCGGTAACAAGGAGTTCCAACAATGCAGGGGACGAGGCTGTATGATGACATATTGTCCGCCCCCCTTATTTTCACTCCGGTAAAAAATATGTTGCGGATGGCAATGAATATGCCTCTGCCTCCTTCTCCCCCAGAACCCAGTGATTTGCTATTATTGGACGCTGAGGTCATGGCACACTCTTCAATGCTATCATTGGGTGGGAATAGGCAAGCTCAACAGGAGGAGGCCCCCAGCTCCTGTCTATTTGGAACCTTACCAAAAAACCTGATAGTTTCTCTGTCGGAAAGCTTGTTTTTGGACACACCGCCAGATTTCTTTTCAGGTGATGCTGATTTGCAGGATCTATCCCAACACTTACATGATTACAGACTCGCCACAATCTCATCAGTTGGGGCAGAAATCGGATATAATGGGGACCCTTCTACTAATTCTACAAGAACCAAAAGTTCATTCTACCGGTCTTATGAAATTAAGAATCCTTATGGAGACAAAGCTCCCGTTACAAAATTGGTTTGGAGGCTCTGGAGCTCCTGCCCTCAAAGATTGCTACGCATATGACTGTGGGAACCCCGATAGTAAAGCATACTGATAAAAAATCTGATCCTAAAGTAATTCAATCTACTCTTCCTATTATTGTTCCACAGGCACTAACACACCTGGAGAAATTTTATAAGAGAAGACAAAGGACCATTTGCCTGCTTCAGAAGTAGAAGTAATAGAGTGCTCCGCCTCCAACTCGAATTGTAATGGGGGGGTGTATAGTGTTGCGACCAACACAATATCAGACAAAATGACTCATAAAATCTTCAAAAGAAATTAACTTGCAATTAAAAGGGATACAACTGGCTAGCTGTCCTCAAGTGATCTCAGCGCAATCTAAGGGCATTCCGATGCCAACCCTGGTAAAACATGAAAGTTATGGTCTTTTTGCGAAGGCCATTACTCATAATCGGCAAACATTTCCCATTTCCCCACCTGCGCAAGCAATAGACCTTCAAGTAGAGATGTGCGCATTAGGGGCCTCAAATTCGAGCTATCTCCAGAAGCCCGCTGACTGCCCTCAAAAGAGCGCCGACCCTCCAGTAGATAAAGTTCTAGGGGATGAAAGACTGGTAGGGGCTCTTCAAAATTGCGAAATTAGCAAGATTGCTTTGACACAGTTGTTTCGTATAACAGTTGCAGAGGCAATTAAGGATAGGTCCGCCCACAACATCCCCCTTCAAATTGGGGGGCAGTTCACTGAAAAACAAAGGACATCTTCTAATGACACTATTCCGGCACATGCCAAAGACCACCAGGAGTTGCTGGAAGAAGTAGTTGATCTTAGCACTCCAACCATTCTTCCGCCACCTACTCAAAAAGTACCGGAAAACCTTCATCCAGTCGACATGCCGCTATTCCTTAATTCTACTTTACCCCCCAGCCCCCCCGCACCCCTCGAGAGTATCATCGGGGGAGGCAGTAATAAGGCTTCCTAAAATCTATCTGGACACGGAATTAAGACATATTCCGTGGAGGAAACCATGTTTTTTGGATTCCCCAAGCATTCTACTTTATCCATTATTCGATTGCGGCATGCAACCTGCTATGAATAGGGAAAGATCCTTTCACTTCTGAATGATATTCCTTCAGTGGCAAATATGTCCTTGGCAGATATTAAGAGGAAAGATTTCATTCATCCCCACTGCTTTGATCATGTGAGGATGTTTTTTCATTCTGAACTGGTTTACCAAAATGTATTACTGGAATTAGATCAGTTTAATAAGAGGGGCTTTGATATTCTGATATTCAGAGATGGCTTGCAACAGCAAGAAGGATACATCCAAAATGATTTATCTCGACTTGCACATCCTGGGGGGGGGACCAAAAAAAGACCCAGAGAGTCTCCAGGATCAGGAAACAAGTTGGAGATGGCTAGTATTGAGTCTATGAGACTCTATCTCACAGCTTCAATCTCTAAAACAGCAAATGCAGAATTAGGAAAAACACTATCCATCCTTTGTTGGAATTCATGAGGGAATTTGCACCTTTCTTCCTCTAAATAAAGAACCAAAAGCATATTGTGTTTACTGGATGATGTCCCCGGCCCAGCTAGATGGCTTTGAGTGTTACCATCTGCTAGCCTCAAAGGGCCGGATAGGCCGGCCCTCTGGAGGCCTTCTTATAGCTATAAAGCTGGGCGCGGTCCTACATTTGGTTGACATTTTCATGATTCTGCCCCACGTGATGGGAGCACTGTTGAAGGTGGATAGCAAGACCGTTTTCTTATTTATTGGTTTGGAATATATACTGGTCACCTGGCTCAAATTTATACGAGCTAGTTAAAAAAAATTGAAGAAATAATGGAAAATTGCCTTTCCAAATATAAAGGAATCCAATTTCTCGTGATGGGAGACTTAAATACTAATAGGAAGCGCTTTTTTGATGAGGCAGAGGGTCTTGTAGCTCCATTGAAAGTTATAGGAGTGCAACCTGGTAATATAAAATCTCAGTCTCAGAGCTTGGTGTATAAAAAATGTGACTCTATGTGGTGGAATATGCTATGTAAAGTCTGGGGATTAATATCAGTTCACCAAATTCTGAAACAGGATGAGCCTTATATAACTTGGTCATTGGGGCTCAGATCTTCCGCAATTGATGACATCTTTATCTGAAGCCATTTTTAATTTTGTTGAAACATTTTCTATATGCTCATCGCAGCTGAGCGATCATAGAATGCTTGCGCTTTAAATGTTCATCCCTAGAGGAATAGTTTTTTTTAACACTTTTTATTAGTTTTAATTCAACAAACAACACAAACCAAACTTGCAGTGCATATAATAACATTTTGAGTTTACATCATTCCGTCCTTGTCCACTGCTTCTCCCGTTCCTTTCCTCCTTACTAGCCTAGTCTTTTTCATATTCCGTTTCTTCTTCTTGCAGTAGGGGTTCCTCCCCTGTAGTCTCTGCTGGGTCCCCATCGCTTATCCGGTCTTGTGTGGGCCCAAATAATGTGGCTATTAGATGTTTCCAGGCTATCAGGGTTTCAGCCTCCTCTTCAACTCCAGAATTACTAGCTTCCTGCCACACTGTGGTTTCGGCTTCTGCCCATTTCTGAAGGTCTTTCCACCATACTCCTATTCTTGGTCAATGGCATGCTTTCCATCCAATAGCGATTCTACGCTTTGCAAGTATGTATGCTAGGTCTTTTAATTTACTTACATGCTTAAGTTTACATGGTCTGGGAAAAACTCCATTCAGGCATGCTCACGCTGTTACCACCACTAACTTTATTCCTTTTTCCTCCAGCCTATGTGCTACTTCTCCCCAGAACCTTTCAATTACTGGACATGTCCAGAACATGTGCACCATTCCGGTGTTTTCTTCGTCACACTTGGGGCATGATTGTCGCCCTGTATTTTTAACCTTGGCTATCCTCTGGGGTGTCATATAAGCTCTATGGGTTAAATATAGTTGTATCTGTTGGAGCCTTGCATTCCTTGACACCTTCTTATGGTACCCTTGGGCTCGCTCCCACATCCTATCACTCATTGGGGCACCCACCTCTTCCTCCCAGTCCTGTCTCAATTGTACCACTTCCTTCCCCACTTTGGACATCATCCACTCATATATCCTGGATATCTCGTGTCCTCCTTCCGCTATGTCATATATTGTATCTATGGTGGCCTCCGGTTGATCTTCCAGTACTACTTCGGGCCATGTCTCTTTGATCCGCCGAACCACACTATGATATGTAATATATTGTCCCACATGTAACCCTGTTTCCTCCTCCAACGTCTGTCTTTTATCCTCCCCTCCTGCCATATGTCTCCCAGTGTTGCTATCCCCACCAATTCCCAGTGCTTCCTGATCATCATCCTTAGTTGCTTTTCTTTTCCCGCCAGTGCAACTAGTGGCATTTGCGGGGAACACGGGGACGGGTTCTCCTTTGAGTGACAGGCCCTATGCCATATCTCCCATCCTAGTATCATCATCTTTGGGCGCCCTTCCATCTCTGATTTGGGCAGCCACATCATTTCTTTTAAGAAGAATGGGGCACAGTCCTGTCGAAACAACCTGGATTCTGAGGTTGGTTCTTCTGATAGCCATTTTGCTACATATTGTAGTAGATTTTATAATTCGGCAGTTTTATACCCCCTCTCTCGTGTGAGTTTTGTAGCTTCCAAAGGGCCAATCCGTTCCTAGTCCCATGCCAAAGGAATTCCCTGCATATACCATGTATGTTAGCGAAGAATCACCTTGGTACCGGGTATGGGATATTCCCAAAATAATGCAGTAGTCTTGGAAGGACCACCATTTTCAGCATTGCCCCTCGTCCCATCATCACCAAAGGGAGCTTTACCCAGTACTCATATTGTTTTCTATACTCTTGATCGCTTTCTCAGTATTATGTTGCTGCTCTGCCTCTGCTGTGTGATAGATATCTATCCCAAGATATCGAAACCTCTCGACCTCCCATGATATCTGTAAAACAGGTAGTTGGTCTAGCAGGATCCCTTTATATCTGCCCAGCGGAAATATGCACGATTTCATAGGATTCACTGCTATGCCAGACAGCCCTGTAAATCGCTCCATCACTTCCAGGACATATTGGAGGTTTTCTTCAGGGTAACGGAGATACAACATCATATCATCTGCATATAGGGAGACTAAGTGCTTTTCCCCTTCTATGGTGATGCCTACTGTGTCATACTGCTGCCATAGGTATATTGCCAGGGGCGCTAGGCCTAAGATATACAACATAGGGGACCACGGGCATCCCTGTCTAGTACCTCTACTAAGTTGCCATCTCTCTGATATCACTGCTCCCGTTTTTACCCTGGCCAGCGGTGCGCTATATAGTAATTTGACCCATTTGAGATAACCAGGTCCTATCCCATAATTGGTCAGGGACGCAATCAGCCAGGGCCATTTGACTGAGTCAAAGGCATTTATGGCATCCAGCGATACAATTGCCATTTCGCCCCCGTCCCTATTTGCGTGTTCAATAACTCAGTGGAGTCGTCTGAGGTTGTTGGATATGTTTCTATCAGGGACATAACCGGACTGGTCGGGGTGTATTCATAATCCTCCTCATTCTGTTTGCTAGAACCGCTGTTAGCATTTTGCTATCCTGATTCAGCATTGACAGCGGTCTATATGAGCTGCAGTCATTCCCGGGTTTATTGGGTTTAGGGAGCGGTATAATGATCGCCTCTCTGAGGGACTCTGGTAGCCTTCCCACTTTGTATGCCTCATTTAGCATCGCTAAGAGCGGGGGAAGCACCTCATTCTATAGGTTTCATAAAATTCACTAGGGAGACTGTCTGCGCCCGGAGTCTTGCTGGTGGGCAATTGCACCACTACCTCTTCCAATTCCTCTAGAGTAATCGGGGCATCAAGCTCTTCACGCTCCTCTGCGCTAATTTGCGGCAACCCTATGCCCTTTAGGGTTTCTCTTATATTCCTGCAATCACTTCCCTCTTAGTCTCCGTACAGGAGTCAGTAAAAGTCTACAAATTCCTGATTAACACCTTCTTGGGTATCCACTATGTACCCATCTTCTTTCGTTATTGTTCTGATTGTCGGCCTAGGGGTCTCACTCTTGTATAACCATGCCAGGGCCCTCCCAGGTGTATCCCCTCCTGCATGCTGCCTCTCTATGTACTTTTTATAGTTGAGATTACACAACATATCCCAATACCCAGCACATTTCTGTTGCAACCTGAGTATTGCTTCATTATCTTCCTTGGTGTTGCCCCGCCCCTCTCAACGTTGTTTACAATTCTTTTTCTGCGTCTTGCAGCTCAGCCAATATCCCTCCTTGTAGGCCCTTGGACTTTGCTATGGCTACCCCCCTCACAACCACTTTAAAGGCTTCCCAGAGCATTCCCTCTGTCTCAACACTGCCAGCATTGATCTCAAAGTAGCTCATTATTTCCTCTCTCAAGTCCTCTCTGAAGATTGTATCTTAACGCCTCTGCTCTGAGGCGCTACGTTGGTATCCTTGCCATCAGGGGTTGGTATTGCCATACTAGTACCATTGGTGAGTGGTCGGATATTTATATTCCGTCTGAGCTATTTCTGCCGTTAGCTCTGTGTAGTAAACAAGTAATCCAACCTGGTATGTAAGTTTTGCGGGGCCGAATAATGTGAATATTGTCTATCCTGCCCATGGCACACCATCCATGCATCCACAAGCCCAAAGTCCGTTAACAGTGACTGCAGTGCCCTGGCGGCTGAGGTGGGTCTCTCTATTTTACCATCCGATCTGTCTATTTTTGGGTTTAGTGAGCAGTTGAAGTCTCCTTCCCAGATCACTGCACCCCCTAAGCCAATGCTGAGTTTGTTGTATAGGGTCCTAAAGTATGCCGCTGTGTCTTGATTCGGGGCATATGTGTTTACAATGCTTATCTCCTTGTTTTCCACCAACCCTCTTATAATAACCATCCTCCCATCTGCTTCAACTGTAGATGGCAATAGCTGGAATGGGACATGCAGTGCTACCTAGGTAATCACCCCTCTTGCATAGGCCGAATGTGTTGCGCCTACTACTACTGTCCCCCTCCACTTCTTCCGGATCACCTCCAACTTTTCTTGTGTGAGGTGAGTCTCCTGTATCGGGGCTATGTCTATTTTCTGTCTACGCAGATAAATCATAACCTTATTCCTCTTTAAATAACAATTAAGCCCTCTAACATTCTAAGTGATTACTTTAAGGTCCCCCATAATGTGTCAAGATCCTGCTCCTCCCTCCGCAAGTACGATCCACGTCTAAGTTTTTCCCAATTACATATAGGCTCGTTCTCCAACATAAACTTCCCCTAACTACAAACACTTCAACTTGCCCTCCCGCCCTCCTCTCTTCCCAACCCCAACATACTTCCCAACCCCACCATACTCTCTTCCTCGCCCACTTCTCTTCCCCATCACCCTCTCTCCCCCTTCACCCACTGCCCCAACTCACACTTCAACCCCATCTTATCGCTACCCCTCCCCAACTGTTGCCCAGCTCCATCCCTGGATCTCAGGCACCCCCACATCTAGCCCTTTTCCAGCAATTGCCGTATCGACGGCTCAGCAGGGAGATATCGCCCTAATGGCAGTCCTACTACTCAAACTCCCGGGGGTAGGTTGTCTCCGTCTTGTGACTCCTGTTTTACCCATCAAACTAAGCGCGCTTGACGCTACCATTTTGCTTTTTACAATTTATATTCCAGTCCAAAGTGTTAGTGTCACATGGTACAGTTTTGCGTTACTATCTTTTCTAGCCGCGCCATTGTTCCCTGTTCCACAGTGTCTGTTCCCGGCCCCCCACATCATACGTGGCTTTCTAATTACTTATCGTGTTCATCTCGGCCTTGCTCGTCATCTCGTTCCAGACAGCCATGTGCGTCCAACCATGTTGCCACATCTTCCGGGGTGTCAAAGTGTGCTTTGCCTTTGTGTAAAATTTTGAGCTTTGCGGTATACAAGAGCATGTATTTAAATCCAGCTGTGCGCAGTCTCCTCTTGATCGCCACATAGCTGTAGCGCTGTGTCTGCACCAGCGTTGTGTAATCGGGGTATGCAGTGATGGTCGCTGACGCCCTTGTTACCGTCCCTCCTTTTCGAAAGAATTCCAAAATCTTCTCTCTGTCCCTATAGTTCACGATCTTAGCTATAATTGCTTGGGGGGGGGAGAGGGTTAACAGTTTGCGGTTTCCTCATCAGGGCCCTGTGCGCACGTTCGATTGTGAACCATTGGGAGAGCTTGCTGGCTCCTATTTCCTGTATAATCATGTTCTCTGCATAGTCCGTGGGGTCTTGGCCTTCCTCACCCTGCGGCAGGCCGATTCCGCGTATGTTGTTGCGTCTCGCTCTTCCCTCGGCCTCCTCTGCTCGGTTCTCCAGGTTTGCCACCTGTTTCAGTATATGGACTTCCCTGGCGTTGCTTATGCTGGTGTCCGTGTTAGTTTTCACTGCACTCTCTAGGCCACTCGTTCTCTCCGCAAGCGTTCTCATATCTTGCCTCAGCAGATTGACTCTGTCGTCACTGCATCTATTTTGGTTTCTAGTGTAGTTCTCAGGTCTGCCATCGCTATTCCCCACGAGGTTTTGAGTTCCGTGATGGCTGTTAATATCAAGTGGTCCTCTCTTGTTGAAGCCGCTTCTGCAGATGCAGCAGCCATACCTTGTGCTGGGGTGGTGGCGGGCTGCTGCGACTTAGCAAAGATGTCCATTGTGGGCTGTTTGCCCTTGGTTTTACCTCCCTTTGCTGACATTGTTCCACTATCTTTCCCTAGGATCTGTTTCACCAGTAAGGTACGGGTCTTCATAGAATGCAGTGTCTGGCCGTCATTAGTATATAGCTGTTTTTTGGCTGCGTCAGTCTATCCTTGTTTGGAGGCAGATCAGTCTCAAGCCTAGTGTCTCGTGGCAGTATGTAGGGATGCCCTTAGGTTGCAATCTTGCTGACTGTTGCGGGTTTCTTAATTTTTTCTGCAGCCCTGTCAATAATATCTCCCTCCCATGGCGTACGCTTTACTACTTTCATCAGCTGGGGTCACCTTGGGCCCCCCTCGCTGGGGTCTCAGCGCTGCAGGGCCTATTTATTATGTTGTTGCCTGTTGTGTATGGCACTTGTCCTGTTATCCCCTCGGATGTTATCGGTGTCGTGCTGCCTCTACAGCTTCCAGTGAAAGCGGCCACCACAGGCTGTGTGATTGTTGTCTTGTCAGGGCTATTTTGTATTTCAGGTGTGTTGTGCAGCAGGGCACTCCGCGCCCGCTACTCTTCCATTTCGTTACGCCCGCCGTTAGAGGGCCGCCAGCCCCAGCCGCACTAATGTCCTTCCAGGCGTTGCCACCTTTTGCTTATATTACTGCGCTTCTCGCGCTTATATGCGGTGGTGCTTCTGGGGGCGCCGGCTGCCTATTTGCGTCTATTTCACCCAGACCTCTGGGCCGGGCTCGCATTTCTCCCCGATGGGCCGTCCTTCGACTGCAATGCGTGTACAAGACGCACCTGGCAAAAAGCCCCAGGGATCCCTCACCAACAGATGCGTGTAGCCGGGGCTGCCCGCTTCACGTGATGGATCTTTGAGCTCCGCGTTCCCGGCTGCTTCACGGGCCAGTGTAGTTACGCTGCCTCAGCTGACAGGCTCCTCACAGCAGCACCCCAGTTCGTTTCGTCCTCGGCGGCCCGCTCCTCCAATGCTCCTATCACCTAAGGGGTTCCTTTGTCTCGGGTCGCCGCCATCCTGTTGTCAATATCACGGCTCGCGACCCGAGATACAATGTAGCATATCTCCTGCTACGCTGTTCCAATTCTCCTGTCGGTTCGTGTTTCTTGTTCTCTTCGCATTCATACACCTTTGATATGCTTTCTGGACTGAACACTGTAGTCAAGCTGCACGCGCTTCTTCGGATCGTTGTTCGGATCACAGAGCCCTCCGGAGATGCAGCCTATTCCATGGCTGCCTAGCCACGCCCCCCATCCCTAGAGGAATAGGTTTGGGTGAATATATGTCTAATGAATTTACCAAGAATCCCGGTAACAATAGGATCATTTGGCATCCGGGCCATGTTCAGTTATGCAATGATCTTTTTCGTAAAGATCATGCTGAAACAACATATGAAGAAAAACAAATAAGTTTCACTCATGATCAGTTTGACCCCTATGTAAAATCACTCATAAAAGTTCAATAAAGACGATGGGCAAAAAACAGCTAAAGACACGGCACATCCATAAATATGATATAATTGTCCGGACTAGCAAAACATTATTACGCGACTTATTAAGGAAACTTAGATCACTAAAAATTTCGGAAATATCGAGGGGAGAAGGGGCCAAACATTTGAAACAAATCTATAAAAATTGGATAAGAAACTATAAACGCATGTTGCTTCAGGGCGATAATGAGGAAATGCTGCGCTCGCTCACTCATAATTCAGTGAGACAATTTTGGCGCCTCATAAATAGGACTGCTAAACCTACACCCAATCACAACCTCAATCCTTACACCCAATCACAACCTCAATCCTATCGAACAGGTATGGGCTGGGCATTTTAGGAACTTATATGCAAGTAGGGATCCTATATTTTGCCCAACTAAGTCCATGCTAACAGCTCAGTGGGGATGTAACTTTGAATTGCTGCGATCAGGGAGAGGATAGTCTTGGCCAGTGCGTCTAGAGCGGCGGGGCCGAATGGTCTATGGAACGCTCTGCTTAAGGGTGACCCGAATACCCGGTCAAAAGCCCTATTTCTTCTTTTTGAAAACAAAGGTCGAACAAAGATCATCCCTCACTCTTGGAATTTGTGTTATAATTATCCCAATTTATAAGAAGGGCGATAGATCCTCACCGGCAAATTATCGCCCAATTGCCTTACTAGATTCAGATTCCAAAATCTTTGCGGGACTCCTTCAAAAAATTGAAAAGTGGTCAATTGAGAAGGAGATTATTTCGCCAACTCAATTCGGATTTAGGAAGGGAATTGGGACTATGGCAGGGGGCCTTTTGATTTCTCTATTACAAGAAATGGGTTGGAAAATAGGGTCCACACCAGTTTATTTGGATAGAATGGATTTATTCTTAGCTTTTGATTTGGTGGATCGAAACATGTTATGGAGGAAACTAAATATTTTAGGCTTACCAGAAGGTCTTCTGGTTATGCTGATTCATCTCCACGAAGGTTCGACGATTCAAATCCGCTTAAATAATGAAGGACTTCTTTTCTCACCTATTAAAACGTCTAATGAATTAAGATAAGGTTGTATTTTTGCTCCAACATTGTACAATCTGTATACATCTGATATTGGCCCATTGTTATTGAAAGCTTCCTTCATTCAACCCAAGCTGGAAGATCAAAAGTTGTGTTGGTGTTCCTATGTGGATGACTTCTTATTTTTTGATAGGACCCCTGTGGGACTCCAGCGCTTGTTAACAGCTTTTGCAACTTACATGATGTCAAATGGTTTAGCGGTAAATGCACAAAAGTCCCATATCGTTTGCTTTAGCCGAAAGCAAAAGTTACCACATAAAAGTTGGTTCCTGAATAAGATTAAATTAGGAATAAAACATTCAGTGATATATTTGGGACTTTTTGTATGTGATAAACCGAATACTGCGCACCCTTTAAATCATTATCTGATGAAACTCAAGGCATGCATTACTCATCCGCACAGTGGATCGTACATTCGGCACATTCTCTTACCTCCCGTACTTAAGATATTACAAACTAAAAGTCATTCCTTAAATCTTATATGGCATTGAAATGCAATTTATAAGTGGCAAGTTGGATGTGAACAGACTTGAGGCAAGGATCTTTTGAGAAACGTTATTCTGTTTAACACTAATGCATTCCATTAGTCGCAATACGATATGAACTGGGTCTTCAGTCGCTTAAAAGTATGGTAGAGTGGAAATGCCTACTTCTATTTCGAAATCTCATAAATTATTCAGGAAAGAACTTGTATAGTGATTTGTCTGGTATGCTTAAACAAGGCGCACCTAATTCGATATTTCTCGAGAAATTAATGAAAAGTTTGCAAGAATAAACTGAGTTGTGCATGAGCATTGCTGAGCACTCTTGTGTATAATCCAGACAGAGTAAAACAACTCTTCCAAAACAATGACTGGGCAAGCACAACGGAAAAACTATCCCATTATAGATTGTACTCTCATATGATCTCTTATTATAAATATATGGGATATCCGGAACCGTACTTGGGTGTTGTTCGAGCTGATGGTAGCCCTTGTTGAGGTCTAATTTTGAAAATACTTTTGCTCCATGTAATCGGTGCATCATGTCAGTCATTGACGCCCAAGTTGATGTGTAATTTAATTTGTTTTCCTTTAAGTCGGCCTAAACCTTTGAAAAGGTTTGGAAACATTTTGATCATCATGTCTTTTGGGCTAGTAGTGAAGGTCGTCATGATTTGGTACATTATGTGTATCAGTGCCATTTGTATGGCAGACTTGAAAAGGAGGATGCTGCAGCCTGGCACTTCTCCTTTAACTACATATATCATTACTTTTGCTGATTTGTCCTTGTATGAGCACGTGGCTCTGAACATGTGTTAAGATGGATTTCTGAACTCGGACCTGGAGGGGCAGAGGTTCAGAAGGCCAGCCTAGTTTCTTGGAACAGGGTAACCTCTGGACAAGCCAGACCAATCGGGGTAGCGATGGCGGCGGGCAAGACTAAGTCTCAAGAAGGGTGAGGGTGATTGAAAGGCCGCAATGAGCACACAACGCAAGGACACTTACAAATGACTCCAGACAGGTGTTATATTAAAAATATAGACACATTTATTACAAGTCCTTTGTAACATCGACCATAGCAAAGAATCACAATAATACTAAAGTAAACCATCACATCACAATCAATACAATATATATACAAGACCGAGGGATCTAAGGAGTTAGGAGCACGTAATATGTAGACCACCTAGATGGGGAGGAAAACAGGCAGTGCAAGTAATCATTAGACCCAGTTCGATATCTGAAATACACCTAACTAGGAGGAAGTCCGAGCCCTACGAAGAGAGGAGCCTTGTGCTCAAAAGTACCTGCATGCGCTGGTGCCAATGGACCAAAGAGGGCCTCTTCGAGGATATCGGGCAGTTCAGGAAGGTGAATGGAGCGATGCAAAACAAGTACCCACTACTCAAGCAGGGCCTCCACTTGTGGGCACAGGCAAGGTGAGAGTGCGGGATAGAGTCGCTATTTCGTAACAGCGGTAGAAAAGAAACGGGCTCCTGCGCGAGGGGTTGGGATATGGACTACTCACCGGTCCCCCGACGCAGGCTGACCCAGACTTCTCCAGTTCTGTTCACGTTGCTGGCAGGTTCCGCTGCGATGATCAGGACGTCTCGACACCGTGTAGATTCTGCGTAGCAGGATGCAGGGTAGAGGGTGTCCCAAATGCAGCGGACGTGCACAGGTTGTTACCACAGCAGGGCAACACGGCCACCGCGTTTACTCTGGTCCGGGCGCACTCGTCTCACTTCAGACCTGGGAATGCCAAGTGTACGAAATTCGGTGTGAGGGTGCCGTGGACGCAGAGCAAGCAGTAAACCAAGTTTCGAGGGCTTCCCCGAAACGGCGACGGTGACAGAGCAAAGCATCCTGCGTAAGCTGGTCAGCCCACTGGTTGGCCCAGGGACACTTCCGAACAGGCTTACTTACAGGGTTTGATGAAGGTGCTGGGAATAGTTGATCCCACTATTCCAATGGGTCGAAGCGCCTTCGCAGACCTTCTAGGACGATCAGATGCAGATGGGTGTCGCAGGACGACAGCAGCTCAGGGTGCCAAACCTTCAGCGGGTCACCAGCGTTTCCTCGACTCAGCTTCTTGTTGCAGGATACTTGGCTCCTTATCCCTTGTTCGGTGTGAACTCAGGAGATCGACATGGTGGTGATGTTTTCAGCCTCCTCTTATCCAAAGTTCCCTTTGTGCCAAAACGGAGAGGACCCAATGGGAGATCTGCTCACAAACACTCACAACATACGTGGACCTATCACGGGCCACGGTGGTCCCAGGCATTCAGGACACTCCAGACTCTCTGGCACCCAGGATGTGTATTGGGAACAGACATCCCAGCCCACATCATGGAGGCACACACAAGGCATGCAGAAGCCCGCAAAAGCTTTGGGGTTTCGTGGGAAAGTGCATGACCAAATAAGGACTGCCCCGGGTCGGCTCGACCTGGGGGAAGGTGAAAGGGCAAGACGGTCAGCGGACAGGACAAAGAACCTTGTGGCATGGCCATTTTGGAGCCAGGCCACTTACTTGTGCCAAACGCGGTAAGCGCGGATAACATGGCAAAAAAGGGTTCAAAACACAAAAGAAACGATAGCTGCCACCAGTCCTGTCCGTGACACACCTGCACCGTTCATAAGAAGTCCAGCGAGAGGTTTCTAGGGCCTTTGGAATGACTAGACACCCAAAAGGGCGGTAATGTAAATTACGGTGCACTCTTGTTTCATGTTGCACAAAAGCTGCAACTTGAGGAAAGGACTAAGGGAAACGAAGTCTCCCAGTACTGACTGTCTTAAGGGCATGTCAGTTTCCCCATAAGAATTGAGCGAAAGCCCAGAGGAGTGTGGCGAAGGCTGCGCTTCTCTGGCAAAGTCTAGATCAGGGTGTAAAACAACAGCAAAAAGTTTGGGGGTTGCCACAGGGAGGGAAAATTACATACAATATGAAATCTTTGCTAACAACATGCATTTTGGCTTGTTTGCGCCATAAGGGTATATTTCAATGTCAGCCGGTTTCAGCTCACTCTTATGTTTGAGGACTTGATATGTTTCTTCATTTACTACGTTCATAGTCACTCCTGTGTCGATCAGCATCTCCTGGGTGTGGGGGGTGGGGCTGCCGTTCAGTTGTAATAATAATGTTGGGCTATCCTGCGAGGCTAAGAACCTTGGTGTCATCTTCGACTCCAACTTCTTCTCTCCTCACATCTCCGACGTCTCGAAGAAGTCAAACTATCAGCTGCATTTCCTCAGAGGTATTATTCCTTTTCTCACTTTCCCCCAGAAGCTCACTGTCTCCAGAGCTCTGATCTTCTCTATACTGGACTATTGCAACAGCCTCTTTCTAAATCTTCCTGTTTCTACTCTTCGACATTTACAACTTATCCGGAACAGGACTGCGAGACCTGTTCTTGGCCTCAAGCCCAGGGATCGTATCTCTAGCTCTGAAATCTCTTCACTGGCTCCCCGTGGCTGCAAGAATCAACTTCAAGACCCTCTGCATTGTCCACAAGGCTTTCTGGCACCTGAGACCACTCTATCTCCAACTTTCTCTTCCAAAACATCTTCCTTCTCGAGCTCTTCGTTCATTCACCTCCAACTCTGAGGGTCAGACACTTCTCCAAGCAGAGAGTTGGGGGCAGATCTATCTCCTCGGCTGGGCCTCCCTCTGGAACAGCCTCCCTGCCTCTCTCAAACTTGAGCAAAACCACCTCCGGTTCCGGAAGCAACTCAAGACCTTCCTTTTCATTTCTGCTTTCTCTCTTCCTCTCCCCTGCTGATGCAAGTGACTGCTTTGCGCACTCGTCACCCTCTGAACTCGGGGCCCAAGCTCCTGCATGTCCAGTTGCCCTCGCACAGGCTCCCCAGCACTAAAGGGTCTGTATCTGCAACCCTACAGTACCTTCTCTCTGCACTTATGAGCCACCCGCTGGATGCACTTTTGAGTTAACTGCACTTCCCCATCCCACATGGCACTTCTCCCCTTCCCCGCTCTTTCGCAATCTGAATGACACAAGGCCTAGTAAGATCGTTGTTTTGGCCTCCCTTGTTCCCCTCCACCCCCCCTTGTCTTGTCGCGCCTGGAAACACTTGTGTACAGGCGCATTATAAATGCCACCTCATATCATATATTTTATTGTAGTCGTGTTTTTTATTGCATGTACGTAGTCTTGCTTGCAGTCGCCTCTGGATAACGAGGAGTCTGAGGCATTGCAGCGTCTCGGTGCGGCCTCTATGTATCACACCTTGTGCTTGGTTGATCTTCTCTTTGCGCCCTCTTTCTTGTCCTGCTGATGCCTGGATCGATGTGGGGATTCCCTCCTGCTGCTGGCTGACCGTCAACTTCTGCTCACGGAAGATCTTGTCTGTCTCGATCTCAAGCGGTCTCTCCTTCTGCTTTGTTTGCTGTAGTTGGTCCTTTGGAAATATCTTAGTTCTTGCGCACTGACTGGAAATGATTCTCTCTGCCCCACTTGTCACAATTGTGACCAACTGCTGGGCAAGGGCCAACGTGAAGAAAGTTGTAGCCACACCTGTAGCACTTTTTCTGATCTTTGCTCTGTTCCTTCTCAGACACCCGTACTTGGCATAAGGGCGCTGTGGACAATGCGTGATTTTGATGTTTCCTAGGGACTCTGGTTGCATGGAAAGTGCCATGTCTGCCCTGGCTAATTGGAATATTTCCTCTAGCGATCTAGTTCTCTGCAATAACTTCTTGCGAAATTCGGCTGATTCAGAGCCAGCTATTGTTTGTGATTTGAGTGCCTCTTCTGTTGAGTAGTGTTCAAAATCACAGTACTTTACCCTCTTGCGAAGTCTAATGATGACATTTTCTAGCATTTTCTTGCGTGGAAGTGTGAAAAATGTGCTGTTCATAATCCACATTTTGTAGGGGCTCAAAATAATTGTTCAAAGAGTCAATGATGCCCTGAAACGTGGTGATTTTATTGTCTGGCATTTGAAAAACGATGTCCCGTACCACAGGGCCTAGTGAGTGCATTAGAATTCCTCTGAGGCGCTGTTCCTCCCGCTGCATCAATGTATATGTGTAGCTCTTGGAGCCATCTGTTCCATCTGGGCGCCAAACTGCTAGTGTCTGTGATGTCGAAAGGTGGGACCGCGTGTAGTTGTAGGGATTCATGACCCCTGTCATCTCTGTCATGCAGGGATAGGGGTGGAGAGGCCTGTGCAGATGAGCTACTAACCACTTCATCTTCAGATATGGTGCTGGCTTGGGGAGATGATTTATGGGCCCAAAGGGGCACTTGCTCCCTTGTAAATTAGTCTGGGACAGTTGTTTCAGTGCAGGCTGCAGCTGCTCTGCTATCTGTGTGGCAAATGAAACTTTCGTGGAGCGAAACCCTAGGTGAAAATATGTCATTCTTACTTGGGGCCATGTGTTGCTGGAGGCACAAGTTTTCCTTTCCAGCTGTCCAATCGGGGGCCGTGAAAATTCTCCTCACTTCTTGCCTGGGGTCCATGTGTACAGGAGCCTGGAGGCACACGTGCTGTTTTTCCTGGTGTCGGACATGGACCGTGCTCCTCTCCTCACTCCTCCGCCATGTCTCAGATGCATGGGGCACCGACGGGCACTGCGCACATGAATCAGAGCATGTAAATCGAGACAGCAATCCGCGGGACGGCAGATTTTACGTCCTCGTCGCCATTAAGTACTATGCCTGTAATAAAGCGGTGAATCAAATAAGGCGCAGAGATGTTTGTACAGGTCTTATCTCCTTTAACCTTTACATGGAACCCCGCCTCCTCACAAGCAAGGCTGTGCGCTCAACATGAGAAGAGGAAGGGTCCTCTGAGCTTCAGTCATGGTCAATGACAGAGGCATTACACTTAAAAACTTTAAATCATATATACATATGCCCTAATAGCAAATTAATTACTTTCTAATGTCAGACAGCTGATTTGACGTCAATTACTTTAAAAAGCTTGCATCATTCTGTTAAAAGATGTGCTGATCAGTGTGTTTTTTTTTTCTTTCGTGGAATGCGGAAAAGCATTATTTGCAGGCTGTAGTGTGCTATGAGACATGCGTGATTGCTCTACAGCCTCTTCTTAACCATACTGAAGAACATGTGCCTTTCACATCCATTTGAAATCATTTCCAAATTCTATGTCAAGACTCAGAGGCTCATCTTCTCTTTACTTCTCGAGCAGCAAAGTATAAACAAACAATTATGAAAAGCAATAACCCATAAAAAACAATTCCCAAGAACCGCAGCAAAGTTGTAGTTCGTTTTTCATAAGTCCATAAAACCATGTGACTTTCCTAGTCCAATCACATTACACTTCTCCTTATAAACACTGAACCACCCCAAACGTCTTCCCCTTTCTTTGCTGCTGAAGCATCTGAGCGATGTACCTTTTATTTACATACCATTAATGTATGAATGTTATTGATGTTAAGAGCACGCGCGCGTAAAGATTATTGCTCTACAAATGTTTAGAACGTCAAGGGAGACTCGACGGAGCATATCCGCACCAGGGACAGGAGCTCAACAGGGCTTTGAGCGCCGGCTATCATATTCCTTGTTAGGAGGCACTCTTTCACGGACGTTCGCGACAGGACTTCTGGGTTTCCGGCGCCAGTGCAAGCTTCTGTGCTAGAGAGAATAGGAGGGATTTTGTACGAGCGCAGCCCTGAATATATTGTTTTAAGGATAAACCTTAGATAATTATCAGATCTCACAGCAGCCATGTGCTTCCTGGATCTGCCAGCACGTAGAACAGAGAGAAGATAATAGACGCCACCTGGTGGCCAAGAAGTAGCACCGCAGACTCAATAAGACACAGCTGTAAAACAGTAAGTTGACGGGCACAGTCCCAGGTTAAACTGTTTGAGACCCCTCATATCTGCCAGAATCAGGAGGTGTAGCCCAGTACGGCGCGTACAAATATTTTAATAACATTTTTAATCTCATAAGACGGGCTCAGTCCCAAGCAAAACTGATCAGACAAAGAGAACCGCCAAGCTACAAAGAAAAGCACTAAATAATAAGGCACTGCGGCATAAATGAGTGAATACTCTGAAGATTCAGAGGGACCACACGTTCGGGGTCTACGCATGAGTCAAGCAGTGCAGAGAATGGTCAGTGCCGTCAGACCCCATAGAGAAGAAAGGGGCATAATACAAGACCTGGCTGCTTTGTCTCAGGGCATCACATACCTGAGCAAAGCGCACAGGGGCAGAGGGGGAAGAAAGAGAAGGACCTGCAGGGCACGTAGCATCCAGACCCCCCGGGTTCACCACACAGGTTCAAATCTGACAAGAGGAAGCAAGGTCTCGTGATAGATATAATTTCAGTTCCAATGAGTCATCTGATTAATACTGCAGGATCAGTAGCAAATCTGACGATCATAGTGCGTCAGGAGATCAAACCTCCTCAGAAAGCGAAGGGCGGGAGCCCAGAAACAAAAGAGGCAGGAAGGAGGATGAAGTCTCAAAGAGACGAATTCGACCCGGATGAGCTAGTGCACGCTAGGTCAAACAAATGGGAACCTCCAGAGAACATAACGAAATACACAAGGAAAAGGCTCGGGACACCCCTGAGCAAACAAGCCAGAAATAAACTGAGGGCTGAATGCCCCAGGCCCAGAGTACCGGACTGGGTAGCACACGCCAGAGATCGATGAATGAATACTAACGTTCCTGGGGAGGTACGGCAGAGATGAAAAGAAAAGCATAGACAGGTCTTGGAGATCATGACAAACTATTAGACATGCTGGGCCCGATCACTAGGATATGGCAACTTGCGGAGGAGGCCAAGCTGAAAAAAGGGCCATCGATCCAGATATCATTGCTGGATGGGCACAGAGGACTCTATTCTTGATGGGGAATGTTAACACAGCATTAGCGACTGAGAGGAGATCCATCTTGATGAAGATAGACTCCAGAGTAGGAGAATTGGCCTCATCGGAACAAGTGGCGGCAGCGAAAGGGAAATTATTTGGCGATTTGTTCATAAAAAGACATGGCAAAATTCACCAATACTTATGCATCCATGAATAAGGCTCAGGCATCGCTAAAAAAAATCTTCGGAAGAAAGGTTTTTGACGAAGCTGGAAGAGAAAGGGGCCGCTCGTCCAGCCGATATCGATATAACAGGTCCTACAGTGAGATACCACTGGAAGGAACAGGAGGACCAGTGGGCAAACCCGTTTTTCCCCTCGAGAGGAAGGAGCAGGTGTAGAGGCTGGAGAGGCATCGGCAGGCAACACCACCAGAATGCCACAGGTGAGAAAAGTAAATGCACTGGCAAAACTGATAGAAACATACATGCCTCCAATAGGAGGGAGAGTGAGACTGCACAGAGAAAAATGAGGGGAGATATCCTCAGATGCGTGGGTAATGCAGACGGTTTGAGGGTTTCAGTTAGATTTCTGCCAAGAACCGTTGCAGGAGGCCATACCCAAACGGATAAGGTTCAGAAAACAAGATGAGGATCTGCTAGACAAAGAGATAGAATTACTGAAAATTAAAAAGGCAATCCGTCCAGCCACAGAAGGACAAGAAGGTTTTATAAGCGACCTGTTTTTAGTAAAAGACAAGCACAAGGTAAGACTGGTGATAAACCTCAAGTGTCTAAATTATGTTCCCATGTACAGACACTTCAAAATGGAAAGGATTCACCTGTTAAGGGACATCCTACAGAGAGGGGATTGGTTAGCGAGAATAGACCTCAGAGACGCCTATCTAACAATTCCGATTCAGCAGAACCAGAGGAGATTACTACAGTTTCTCTAGAAAAGAGAGCAATGGGAATTCACGTGCCTTCCATTCAGTCTAGCATCAGCTCCCTAGTGCACCAAATTTTTGAAACCAGTGGTAGGTCACCTCAGAGGAAAGGGAATCAGACTGATTATATACCTAGACGACATCTGTCTGATGTGCCAGGACAGAGAGATTCTAGTGCAGCAGATTCGGATGATAACAAGTTGGGATTTCTAATAAACTGGGAAAAGTCAGAACTGGAACCAGCACAGTCAAAATTTCTGGGGTTCATCCGAGCGATAGTTCTGGGTACACTCAGACTACCTTTGGAGAAGGTGAACTCGATCAAGAAATAAATAAAGAGCTTGATGACAAGACAGGTGATTTCTCTGAGCGAGGTTGGTAGGGCGTCTCATCGATACAAGCAACTTTTCCAGGACCTCTGCATTACAGAGCATTGCAGGGGCTGGAGATCAAACATATCGGGAAAGGCGTATCTTACGAAAAGAAAGTGCCCATTTCTCAGGAAGCGAGAACGGTACTAGAATGGTGGTATTACCACATGGAGGCATGGAATAGCAAGGCAATATTTGGCTCTTCCCCAGACCTGGTAACAGAATCGGATGCCAACCGATGGGGCTGGGGAGCCAGGTGCGGCGACCAGTAGACCAGGGGGAGATGGTCGAGCGAGGAATTGGGCCTACATATCAATTGCCTCGAACTCCTAGTGGGATCCTACGCAGTCCGTTGTTGGACACAAGGAGCGAGATGCGCCATATTACTCAAGATGGACAACATTTTGGCAGTCGGGTACATAAACCGGCTGGGTGGGACGAGATCCAAAATGCTGGCCGAGGTAGCCAAGGAGTTTTGGCACCTATGTCTCCAGAGAGGAGTCAACGTGAAGGCAGAACATCTGCCGGGGGAACACAACCAGATGGCGAACTGGAATTAAAGACACCTGAGGGACTCCAGCGATTAACAGCTGGAGGATTCAGTGTTCCAGGAGATCATGCATCAGAGAGGTCTGTGTCAAACGGATCTGTCCGCTTCGAGGTTGAACAAGAAGATCTCCAGATTTTTCAGCTGGAGACAAGACCCAGAAGCGACGGCAACAGATGCATTTCTCCAGGTATGGGGACCAGCAAAGGAATACGGTTTCCCACCTTTCGCCATGATAGCACGTACTGTGGCACAGGTCAGCAGACGGGAAGCAACAGTGATTTTAGTGACACCCGATAGGAAGGGGCAAGCATGGTTCCGAGACCTATTGGAGATGTGATACGATTTTCCAATTCTATTGCCACACAGACAGGACATAGTCTTGAGTCCAACAAGAGAGATTCATCCGCTGGTACATGCAGGGAACTTGAACCTGATAGCATGGGCGATTTCAGGAAAGCCTGGGCCAGGCCTGGTCTTTTGGGGACAACTCGGGAATTTATCAGAGAATCATGGGCCCCCGGGACAGGAAGGCCTACAGAGTGGCATGGCGAACATGGAATAATTAGTGTATGGAGAGGGAAGTTAACCCCATACGAATGGATGTAATTCATGTAGTGAATTTCTTAGCAGGCCAGGCAGCACAGGCTAAGGCATACAGGACAATAAATACATACAGATTGTGATATCTGCAGGACACAAGTACATACAAGGAAGGCCAGTAGGTGAGCACCCATTGATATGCAGATTATTATAAGATGTTAGGTGCATGAGACCCCCGACGCCTTGGTATTCACAAGACGTGAGTGTGGTCTTGAGGATGTTTGAGTCCTGGCCGGATAATGACACTCTTTTGGCATAGTTAACCACTTTGTTATGCTTAATTTCTTGCAAAAGAGTGTCAGAGGTCAAGGCGTTGGAGACAAACAGGAAGTTGTTTTCACCTACAGGTGCTATATTTTACATTGAAAAGAGGACAAAGACGGGGATTAAGACTGAAGAATACATGGCATTCCCTGAAAAGCCCAGATTGTGTCCATTTAGGTGTCTGAAAGATTGAGGCCAGGGCAGATAGGGTGAGACGCACAGGGAAATATCAACTATTGATAGCGATCAGAAAGCCTTTTAAAGCAGTAGCTACAGCCACTTTAGCCAGATGGGTGAGATGGTGAATGGCAGAAGCAGGCATTGACATAGGACAATTTGGCGCATATTGTACTAGAGGTGCTATGGCATCAATAGCCTTTGTTAGGGGCTCACCTGGAGGATATTTTGAAGGCGGCAGACTGGTCTAATGAAACAAAGTTTAAGAAGTTTTATTTTAGACCAGTAGAACAGATAGCTTTGTTGGTAAGTAAGCTTTAACCGATCATAATCAGAGCCTCAGAGTCTTGATATAGAATACAGATTTTCAACACATTTGTTACAGAAAGTCATGATTCTATTAAAGACTCGGAGGCGAAAGATTATTCCACCCAATTCAATCGCTGTAATGTATGAATGATATGAGGATATATTGTACAGAGTGTTATAATTGGAAATGTTATTGTAGTGTTTTTATTATGCGTATGCCCACCCGTTCAGGAAGAGATATCTCATGTAGTATATATTTTTTGACCGGGTCAGAGAATAAGACAACGGCGTCGTGAAGAGGGTTCAAAGTAAAGAAGAAAAGAAGTTGTCTACAGATTGGGGCGCAAGTTCGATCAGCAGCCGAAAGAGGAAGACGTCTTGGGTGGTTCAGTGTTTATAAGGAGAAGTGTAATGTGATTGGACTGGGAAGGTCACGTGGTTTTATGGACTTATGAAAAATTAACTATAACTTTGCTGCGGCTCTTGGGAATTGTAGTTTTTTTATGGGTTATTGTTTTTCATAATTGTTTGTTTATACTTTGCTGCTCGAGAAGTAAAGAGAAGATCAGAGCATAATCTTTCGCCTCCGAGTCTTTGATAGAATCATTACTTTCTGTAACGAATGTGTTGAAAATCTGTATTAATCACCAGTAAATGGTAACGGGACACTGTGTTTCCATTGATTGTCATGTTTATAGGCGATAAACTATAAGGCTGTTTCTACGTTTTGTACTTGGCTCAGCATCCTCTAATTGGCCAACATTGTAAAGCTAGTTCCTTCTAGAATTTTCAGGCTGAACCAAGATGATGTAGTGGTAATGATGGTGTTCGATTGAGGAGGGAATAGAGAAAGTAGGAGACTAAAATGTTGGCTCCAATACGCACAGCTTGCTTGGAAGAGTGCCCCTCTTGTGCAGTTAAAAAGTATAATTGACTTTGCTAATCGATGCAGCATTTATGGCCTCACGACTGCAAGACTATGAAACAGCTTGTTTGTTATTTTTGATATTGCAGAGGAATATCTGGGTTTATATTACTGTTTTTATAGCCACAGTTTAATCCACGGCTGAGTGAATGTATGTTTCTTATTCCAATGTTTTTAATTGATTTCCTTAAAGCCACATGTTAGTTGAAGGACGTGACAATGCAATGCATTTTATTTAGTAGGATATATTCCAGTTCCGCTCTGAGCGATCCTCGTCCACATGTTAATAGTTTCCATTCTCGGAAGCTACTTAACTGCTGTGGATTTAAAGACCCTCGACAGAATACCCTGCTAATCTGTCAGTTTTGTGCTAAGCAGTTCAGAATCGCATAATAACGTAATAACATGTCTGTTAACAGAAGGTGTAGTGCCTATGCCTAGGTATGAGATGAATTAAAAGCCAATTTTCAGCAAACTAATTATGCAATTATGTGGAGTGACTGAATTGCTATTTTTCAAAGAGTAAATGAATAGATGACAAATGGAGAAAATGTACTTGAGAAGAACTTAAAGGCTAGTATGGTATTTCCTCTCACGTATCACCATAAAATGTATTCCATCTAATTATCAGATGTTGACAAAATTAACACTTTTGAAGAAAGTATAAGCATTAGCCTTTTTGTAAGGGCCTTGAGTATTATTTATGCAGAAGCGACAATGGGGAGCTGCGTTAAAAGTTAACCAAATGTAAGCACTTTATAATCTCTCAATTCTAAGTATGTTTGGTATTGCTAATTACTGCACGCCATAATTCTTTGACATCATACTTTGTTTTTTTTGTTTTCGTTTCCGAGCGTAGTATGTTCATATTACTGGTTAGTTTATTCCTAGCACTGAAATTGAGTCTTTATTTAGTTTGCTTAAAGATCCACTAACTCCCTAAGGATCACAATCAAGACACATTGCATGTTTATAATAGAGGTACTCTATTAAAGCAGTACAGATCAAACAAAAGGCTCCGGCAAGACTGCTTGCCACCCACACCCCAATAAAATGAATAGCTGTGACAATTTGAGGTTTATTGTAAGATAGTCTCCATGAATAAATAAACGAGAATAATTTAGACTGGGCTGGCAGACATGCTATTTGGCAGTATTCTCTTCTACTTCTTTTGGCTTTGATCTATGAATCAATGATTTTGCCTGTTAGTACTTGCCGTCGGGCTGTTTTAAACTGTGTTGCCCCAAAATACTGGAAAACATGCTCAATGCGCAGTTACTGCGTATTCGGAATGAACTGAAATGACAAATCCCATTATACCGAAGAGGGATTGCAGGGGCGTCCCCCCGCTCTCTGTGTTCACTATAATGGGATCAGGGATTGCGGGGGTGTCCCCTGTTTCCAAGGCGAGAAGTGCAGTGTGTGGCGCCAGAAATAAAAAAAGAAAAAAAAAGGAAAAAATAACCCTGCAAGAGAAGTCTCTACCCACATTAGGGGACGGATGAGGGGACTGAGAAGATACGGGAATTCAGTTAAGTGTGAGGAGGCAAATGTAAGTGGGGGTAGAGGAAAGCAGCACAGTGCGATCCATGTGCTCACTGTGCACCGCCGTTTTAGAAAACCTGTTCATATTCAGTAAAACGGGGTGCGCAGTAATCGCGTAGATCCATTTGAAACTCATGCAAAATGGGAGAAATTGTTGTGGTGCATTTCAAGCCGGCTCAAAATTTGGAAGCAGCTATCCATTACTGTAACTATAAATTACTGTAATCTACTGCTTCTTGACCCCTTTAGTATGCCATATGTTAAAGAATAGGTTTTCTTCTCTTGATCTGAACTATAGCTATTGTATCTAATCTGTACTCCCTGTATAATCCTTCAATGGCTATTTAATATGTAGACCATTACCATGTGCTGATATATATGTGAAAGCTACCTGAAGAAGGGTGGAGTGTGGATTTGGTTAGGGTGACGTGGGGATGTACTGGTAGCAGGAGTGGGGTGAGAGATGGATTCAGAAAAAAAAGAAAGAGGTAGTGCGTGGGTCCAGTAATCTAGCTGGAAGCCAAGGTGGAGTGGTTGTGCTGAAATCTGTCAATATTAAGTTATAGGCCAAAGCTGCAAGAAAGAATAGTGTGTCTCATAGGTTTTTTGACATATACACCCAGGTGTCTTGAGGGGTAGAGGGCTATGCTTCACCAGACGCTTGCCCACAAAATTGAGTTCAAATGTGCTGGACCTGCTCCAAGAGGCTGACCTTAGCAGTGGTACAGAAATAGAAGTTAAAGTTTTGGGACAAAGTTCCCTTGTCTTCATACCTCTGCACAGAGACTATCAAGACAATTTGGAGCGCCAAGTCCTCAGGAAAACCCACTCAGGCATTGAGTTGTAGGCATCGGTATGGCAGCGAGCAAGACTTTGGGAATGATGCATAGGAAAGGGTTTGTCGAACAGGAAGCAACAAGAAAGTTTGAGAATAAGTGCAGTCTAAATGGTCCCTGGAACATGATGGACTCCAGGGATTGATGATATCAGTCTGGTGGTTAACACTATAAATGTTTAGGGCAGAGGTTTTTGTATGTGGAGAATTTCAATCTTGGCCACTAAATGTGTTAAATCTTCTATATTGCCAAAGGTGTACTACAAATAAAAGGATAACTTGCTCACTGTTTACCTCAAACGGGTAATGATTATACCCTACTTGGTGATATGGGATCCAAAAGCATGTGGTACAATATATTTTTTTAAATGTCAAACTACAGCACATGGTTGCATACTCAAATTTGTTACCAGCGTAATATGTACAATTTAATTAAATGAATTGCATATAAACAAGTTCAAAACTGTAAATCATTTTGTACAATTGTATTAATCCAAGCAAATTATACAAGCCTCTTTTCACTTGTATACCTCTCGCAAAACATTGACTTTGGCATTCATACTCTTCAACTATCTTTTACATTGTCATATACTGAGAAACCTTGAGACCCAACAGTTTCAAATGACCAATTTGTTTCAAATGACCAATTTGTTTGTTGCCATACACTTTTTGACCATTGCCGATTTCCTAATCGCCATTCAACATTGTTGTGTCGCCAGCGATCTTTGTCTAAATGCCAACAAGACTTAGATCCTCCTCATTGGTACAACTTCACCATCCTTTCCCCTCACTATCTGGCCGGCCTCCCTTGGCCCTCCTCCTACCCCTACCTGCGAGGCTAAGAATCTTGGGCTCATCTTTGACTCCTCACTTTCCTTCTCCGTACACATCTCTGACGTCTCTTAAAAAGTCAAACTTCTTACTGCATCTCTTTAGAGGTACTCTGCCTTTCCGCGCATTCCCTCAGAAGCTCACTGTCTCCCAAGCTCTGGTTCTCCCTAGGTTGGACTACTGTAACGGCCTCTTTCTAAATCTACCTGCCTCCATTCTCCGCCCTTTACAACTAATCCAGAACAGGACTGCAAGACTTGTCCTTGGCCTCAAACCCTGGGATCATATCTCTCCAGCTCTGAAATGCCCTCATTGGCTCCCAGTGGCTGCAAGGATTACATTTAAAACCCTCTGCGTTGTCCACAAGGCTTTCTATGGATGGATCCAAAATATCTTCAACTATGCCTCTGTAAATACCTCACCTCTCGAGCCCTACGCTCCTCTACTTCTAACTCCCTCAGTGTCAGTCGTTTTTCAAAGAAATGAGCTGGCGGCAAATCTCCGTCTTCGGCGGGAACTTCCCTTTGGAACAGCCTCCCTGACACCTTCAAACTAGAGGAGAACCAGCTCCGTTTCCGGAAGCACCTCAAGACCTTCCTCTTCGCTTCTGCCTTTGCCCCTCTTCTCACCTGCTGATCTGTTTTTCTCTCTCGGCACCATCCACCTGGCCACCTTCTGTCCTTCAGGCCCAAGTACCTGCTCACCCTGCCTCCCTGCTGCACTGCCTCTGGGCCACCCCTTGCACTGGGATCTATATCTATACCCATACAGTCCCCCATTTGTATTCTGCAATTATATGGTATACCCTATCTGAGTAATCATGCACTTGACACTTGCTGGCTGTACTACCACTCTTCCCCGCCTTTATTTATTTATCGTACTTATTATTTATTCTGTTCTCTCCTCTGCTGCGCACTTTCCACTTCTTCCCCTTCCATGCATTTTCCCCCTTTTCCCTTTTCCATGCACATGCGCGTTCTTAATGTCACTGGTTCTCCCTTGTTCCCCTCCCTTTGCTTGGTCGCGCTCTGAAACACTTGTGTATGAGCGCGATATAAATAAAATGTATCATTCCGTGAGATTTGTATATTAAATGAATGGTCACCCCCACATGTTTATTTTTATTAATCATCAGTATACTTGCTCCACACCTCCTAGTAATGAAATAGGAGGGATGCAGTGCTAATGTGACCTAACCACTGTGTCACTGCCTTAGAAAATCCAAGGTGCTGGCTTTTCACCCTGTCTGAACAACAGCTTTTATCAACTTGTAACCTTTCATCTCTATTCCAACAGTTCTTGCAGTGCCCAGACAAACGCACAACCCAATTTCCTCATACAAAAACTTGCCCCGGCCAAACACCTAAATTGCCTCTTAATTTGCTGGTTACACTTTAGCATGTCTGTCTCTCGACACGCTACTCCTCATCCTCTTTAGTGAACAGGATGAAATTCAAGCAGGAGACTCTGTTGCCCCTTACTTTGGTGATGTGAGGTCCTCGCTCCTGTCTCAGTCCCCTATTCATGCCTCTTCCAGTGACCATGCTTTCTTGGGCATTCGCTATACACTTTTGAGCTGCACTATCCTGTATACTTATTTACACATTTGTGCCACTGCCTTCAGCCCTGGATTACCTCTGAGATCCAGAACTTCTAAACAAACATGCTCAGTAACTTGCAAAGCCAGACCACCACCAGCACCATATTCCTTTCCTGCAAAAAAAATCCCTTGCTGTGCACTGCCTTCCATCACTGTACTGCGAATACGTGTCTCCAACATTCTCTTTGATGATCACCACTCTAATTCCCCTATACTCATCCTTTTCGTCTCTCTTCCCCTTTTAACACCCTTGATCTCGTCTCTCCTCCTCACTCTCAGGGATTTTGGGTTTTGCAAACCTGCTGTAGCCTTGGTAGCCTCCTTCCAGGAAGATTGCTCCATTTAACTCTCCTGGAACTCTCAAACCTCTGTCCTTCACCTCTTTCCCTCTGTGTCCCCCCTCCCTCCAAGGATCAGTCCTTGGACCTCTGCTCTTCACCTTCTAGACCTCTGCCCTAGCTAGACTTACCTTGTCCTTTGACTTTCATTGCCACATCTTTCTGATGACTCTCAAATCGTTGTTGCCTTTCCCTCCTTCATCCGAGCCACGTTGGAACAGATTATCAGCTGTCTCACTGCAATATTCTTGGGTGTCTCTCTGCTCCCTCATGCTGAACTCTTTGAAAATGGTAGTGCTCATTCTACTGTTTTCCCATGCCCTCCCACCCCGAATGCTTGCAACCTTGGGTCCTCTCTATTAGTGACCTTCAATTGGAACAATTAATCACTACCAGTACCTCTCCTGCTCATATTAACATTCAAAATATGCATCAATTTTTTATTAACCACTCTATGAAACTCTAGTCTCCAGCTCCAAGCTCAGGAACGTTGAATACTGCCTGTGCCTACTCCATGGCCATCCTCTTTACTCCTTCCGCCCTCTAGACAAAGTTCTCAACTTTGCTACTCACACTCTCTACAACAGGAATCTAGAACTTTTAACTCTCCAGATGTTTTGGACTACAACTCCCATCAGAGGGTTCAAAATTGCTGGGAGATATTTAGCTCCTGCGTCAACCCTAAGAGAGTCTGGTTAGCTTAAAAATATCAGTTACTCGGAGCGTCTTTTGTCTCCTCAGGCCAACTGGCACCTTACAAACATGAGTATGTGAAATTAACTTTGGGTGTTTAAGAATGCAAATATAGAAGAATTAGGACACATTTAAATATAATGTATCATTCATAATGGGCAAAATGTTAGTGTGCATCTCATGTGGAAGTGAGATTTGCTGTGTGCTCGCTCCTGGTTCCCCAGCTGTAGCTCCTGCCTACTGGGTGATGCCTGACATGCCTAGGAGCTGGTTATAGCTTCTGCTCATTGAATCTTATTTTCGAACCTTGCATCAGCCCTAGAAAGTATAGTCGATGATGCGGGTGGGATCAGCTGAGTCATAGTACAAAACATCTGGAGAGCATTAGGTTGCTGTATAACCTACCCATATCTCCCCCTCACTTCTACCTACCATCCCCATGCTGGATGGCTCTCCATGAACAACCACTACCATTCATGATCCATCTCCTGTACTGCAAAGCTATCAATGGTCTTTCCCAATAGTACCTGGCTGACTCTATCCCTTTATCCTAACCATGTCATTCCCTCCAGTCCTCTGCATTCAGCCTTGCTGTCTATGCTCCTGTGCCTCCTCTGACCTATGCACCTTCTCCCTACTCACCCTTGCCATTGGAGCCTCCTGCCGCTTCAAAGTTTGGCTTCAGCTTCACCTACTGCCCGAAGAGGGAGCAGCCCTCCCCTATCCTCTCTACCTGACCCCCACCACTACCTCCAGTGCTGTGTAATAGTGTAATTTTGTGTATTTGTACAGTTCTACTCTTTAGCTTGCATCACATGCTCCCCTAGAATAATGTTACCTTTGTAAATCACAGATTCTTGTATTTATTTTATCCCATGCTCCAGTACCTTCAACAGAAGGGTCCTAGGTACAAATCATTGCCTGGGCCCCAGAACAAGAGCTCTGAGCTGCATGCAGCCTCACATACCTCTTATCGATCTCTTCTGCTCTTGAAAGAAGATGCAGCCTGTTTGGCTGATGCAAACACGTGACCAGGCGAGAGCACCTGTGTTGGGGAGAGTTTTGCGCAACCATCTGGTGTGCGCTCTGCAATTCACAAACCTAATGGTAGAGCAGTGTCTCCTCTAAGAGTAAAAGCCAGACTTTCCTGTTGTAGCAGAGCAGACAGGTGGGAGAATGGCGAGCAGGGACGTACACTTAATCCCAACAGACAACTCAAAAGAACACACCACACTGGTATATTAAAAACAAATGTACACTTTATTTTCGAAGGTCAAACATAAAATGTTTATCATGGGAAAAATAAGTATTCTGGTTACACAGAAAACATAGAGGTGTAGTGTTTTAAAACACAATAAATGGCACGATAAGCCATAACTCAACCTTTCCCCAAACAATTTATTACCCATGCCACGTGGTATATACTATACTTATAGGCTTTCCAGAGGTATGTTAAGAAAAGACCCTAGACTAGATTACACACAGTGATTGAGTCAGGCTCCAATGGGGACCGCACAGTACTTGGCACAGGTTTCCTATTGCATTCTAAATAGAGTATTACATATAATCTATCTGTCCATGACAGGATTGTAGCAAGTATATGTAATGTATGTGGGACCCCAAAGGCCAGGGTATATTTTAGTTGCAGCCCCTAGGCCCAGGATGGCATATTACACAAAGTGGGAAAACGCAACACCACAAAGAAACAAACTAATTCCTTAGACCAGAGTAAAGCATACATTAAAAAATATGTAATTAATCCAAGAAAGTTGCTAAAAATCCAGTGCTTGGTGAAACATTCCAGAGACCCTAGGGGGGTACTCAAGAAAAATGACACAGTCCAGTCTAGTACTTGGCAATGTCCCTTGTAGGAATTCCAGTGCCGCATAGGAACAACAGTAAAGGACAAGCAAGTCCCAGTTTCTTCGCATAGGTACTGTGGTGAATCTGATGAGGTCATCACTCCTCCCCTGGCGAAAGCCTCTCCCCATGCGTCCAGGGAACGGCGGCCGCTACCTGATCCTGACACTGGGTCCTGTTATATAAGGGAACATCACATGTGGGAAGGTGACCCTTATAGGGGTGATACATCATTGGATGAGACATAGTATCCTCTTGTGGTCTCGAGTGCCTGAATACATTAGTGAGCGCACGTCTGTGGAATGCGAGCGTGAGCTTATGTGCGAGTGTTGACATTCCTAATGGAACCATTAAAAGTTAAGGGAAGGGCTGCGAAAGGTGCAGCTTCCTGGGTGGCAGACTTACAGTTTTTTGCCTTTAACACCAGTGCCCTGTGTGGCACCTCTTTTCTGTTGTACAATAAAGGCACGAAAACTCATCACGGGTGTATGGCATCATTCTTCTCGTTTGTGTGCCTTCTCTGACTCCAACATACTGGCGACAAGAAATGACCTGCTGCAGGAGGGTGCAGATAAGGAGAGGCTGCCCCCCACATTTCCGCCACCCAGGGCGTCTCCCACAGCCGACCGTAAGAATAATTTGTGGCAGTCCTGGCCATGACAATATCTGAGGCGATTAAGCGAAGAGTCCGGGTTACATTCACGGGTTGGCAACGCAAAGAAAAGGACCCTGTGACAGCCACCCGCTGTGAGACCCAAATCAAGACAGTTCCTTCATTCTATCCGTAGATGGCCTCTCTTGGTTGTGAGTTAGTTAACTGCTTGTTGCAGACCATCTGAAGTACAGGGAGCTCAGATCCCCATGATGTCAGCCACCTAATGATGAAGTCGAACACCATAGGACCAATTGGTGGCCGTGGTCCATTCCGGCTAATCACAGACACCAAAAATGCCTGCGGCTGAAACTGTTATATTGCAGGCTGCCATGATTGTAAGAGGAAAGAGGATAAAGCTGTGACTAATGCCGCTGCTGCGCCTGATGATGATTCCCTGGACTGTCGGAAGCAATGAAGCACTGCTGTGCAGGTCCAGCAAGGACAACACAATTGTAATCCTGATGTCTCCTATACTGGAAAAAAGGAACATGACAACACTGAGCAACCAGCTCCTGAGAGTGCCAAGGATGGGGATCCGGTAGATGAACTGGATCGTATGGATGTTTTCTGTAAGGGAGGCATGGCATCACACGTATGACTGTTACGCTCACCTGGTATCCACGGGGGCGCCACAAGACACTGGATGTAGGTCTAAGCGCTATCCCGGACTCCTCTCAGCTTAGTTATGTGCCAGACGTTGGGTAGTGCCTATAACAGGAGAATGGAGGGTTACGATACTGCTTCTGTGATGGGTGGACTCCCACCTCCCTCTGGTCCAAATCCCCTCCCTTGGGGTTATTGCTCACCTTAGGTTTTTGTGCGTTGAACTCTCCGTCCTCCGTCTCTGTGCAGGGGTGCGTGGTTGGTGCAGGCGTTCCGTGGACCTAGTTGCTTCACTAGTCTGTGTGCCCTTAAGTTGGGTCCAAACCGGCTGTGACTTGACTCTGCTTGTTGTCTTCCAGGTGAGTTATAATATCTTTTCCGTCTTTATTCTGTCTCTTTCCCTCTGTTTTCTCTGTCTTTTCGGCATCTTGCTCCACTATGCTGTTCCCTAACAATATCTTTTTGTTTTCACAGGGATGATTGCAATCTCGGAGTTGCCGCGCCGATTGCGCAGACCACGGTGAGTTATTGATGCACGGAGCCCTGCGCTGTTTATTGGTGTTAATTGCTAACCTGTGTTTTCTTCTCTTCTTTGTACAGGTTGCGGCGATGTTCCGGAGTGATGAGCGATCGAAGCGCTGCTTACCCAGGTTCTTTGTTAATGCTGACCTTGTTCCTTCTCCCTTGCAGGTTGCGGTGAAACCCGGAGATGGGCGAGGTAAGAGAAGCGCAGGGTGCCGCCAGAACTCGCTGCTTGCCCAGGTAAGAATGGTTATTAGTGCTGTCCTTGTTTCTTTACCTTTTCATGTTGCGGCTAACTCCGGAGATGGGCGAGGTAAGCGAAGCACAGGATGGATTCAAGGCTGGTTACTTCACAGGTAAGTTTTCTTGCTTGCTAATGCTGTTCTTGTTCTTCCAGGTTATTAATGGAATCCGGATTTGGGCTTCAGGATTGGGCCGCCGGAGAAGCAGATGAGCAGGAGCTGGACATGGTGAGCGTTACGCTGCAGGAGTGCAGAATAACACAAAGCGTGTTCTGCTGTTTGGGTGTGGTTTATATAGCCCAGGTAAAGTAGTTTGGGCCAAGTAGTTCCAGACCCAGCCACACCCAAAACACTAGACCGCATGGCTTGGTTCTAAAGAACTGAGCTATGTAATAGGCCTCCATGTTGGATTAAGGTCCAAAACTGGTATTGCTTTATTCCTGATAATGGTGCCAGGACTGATTCCATGTACGTTTCTAATGGCCAGTGTGAAGGGCTTTAGCCCTGCTGCTGCCAGGGGGCTGTTATACCTGAGGGGTTCAGTGGCTGGGATCGTGACAATGACACTGACAGAGTTACACGTTTCAAAGCCTTTATTCAGTTTTCGTTGTTTGGAGCTCCTCCTACTTTGCCCATGTCTCTACCATCAAACAATAAAGAAAACAGTTCTAGTCAGTCTATATCAAAATGGCCTATACTAACAAAACCTAATGCCTGCCCTATCTTTCAAACAAAAAGTGTTAAAGGGGAATATGTATGCATAAAGGATCAAAGCGGCTGAGTCAGCTTTCCTCCCTACGTTGGACAGCACAGAGACATGCGGTCCCTGTAGACAGGATGACACACTTTGGCTCGGGTTCTCAGAACAAAGACCGTTCAAACATGGGTCGAGGCCTGTCTTTCCTTCCACGTTAAAGTCACTTATTCCCGTGTTCCAGTGGATCTTTCACAGTTCAACAAAAAGTTCACATAGGTCTCCCTCAGTCGGGCTCGGACTTTGCAATCACAGCACTTGCATGGGTTCCCTTGCCCAAGCTCAATTCACATTAGTTAGAGGTTCCCTTCCCCTAATTTATGACACTTCCGGTCTCCCTCAGTCGAGCTCGGACCTTTTACTGATATTGAAGCCTTTCAAATGTGCGAGGCTTTTACCATAGATCGCAGCAGGACCACTTCAACTTTCTCTTCTGCTCAATTTCCCCAGTGTTGCTTGGTCTTTTGTAGTTCGGTACCATAAGCACATAAGTTCAAAGAAGTCTTTCTCTTCAAGCATTCCCCTTTTCACTTTCCATTTTAACAGGTTTTACCTTCACCATTACGCATTTCAGAGTTCGTTCACTTTACCACTTTATAACAAAACGTTTCACATTTCGCAGAGATTTTCGAGTGGGCTACTTCCTTTTGCCAGACCACTCTGCTACTCTGTATCACTGGCTTCACAGTTATCAGCCACTTAAACGTTCATGACTGGTTATCTTTCTTTCGCGTCTCATCAGCATGTGTGCAACCTTCACTTATGAGATACAATGTTGCGGCTTCAAGCTTTACTTCACAAAAACCGGCCTTTCGTGTCTTTCACTAACTGGTTGTGTGCGTGCCTTTCTTGTCTCTTCGGCTTTGATTCACGAGTCAAGGTTAATACCACAGGCGTGGCCTTGCCTCCCCAACTCTGTCGTTCACCCAGGAGGGTCGCTGGCGTCCTTGAAACCCAATACAGGTTTCTTCTTGTCTGCGATTTGGCTTCCTCATCTCCTTCACGGTTTCCCGGAAGCAACAACCTTCTTTAGTCCCTCGCTTGGTCATCCTGCTCCAATAGGTTTGCCTTCGCCGCAGAGGTTCTGCTCCTTCTCATGTTCCACCTTGCTCAGAGTGTGTCTCTGTTCCGCCTTTTATCCGTGTGTGCAGAGAGCTAATGGGTATCAGATGTATGTGAAGTGCCTGACTTTGCCTGACCCGATTAGCGGGACATGTCAAATAAAATATGTACGTTTTAGCCTCTATATTCTGTCGCTCTCTTCTTGGGCCCAATGTTTGTCTTGGAAGAGGGGGGGAGTTGGTACATTGGCGGATCCTATAAAAAAGGATAGGGAATGGGAAAGGGGGGGAATACCATGTCTCGCCATCGGCTGCCTCACCCACATTCCACAAAGAAGCCTCACCCAGGTGATCCTCCCGCCCTGGTCCTCTCCCAGGATCCAAAGGTGATGGCCGTGCCCTGCCCCCTGAGAGAGATCCATCCCCGGAGGCCAATAAGTGATGCACCCTGGGCTAATAAGTGATGCACTCTTTGGTTTCTCATATGTCCCAGTAACGAGGACTTCACAAGGTACTTTAAGGGGCCATGCGGTTTGGAGTGCCGTGAAATACATCAAGTGTCCGAAGGTGGAGGACAGGTTACAGAGCATATGGGGCGTTGCCTCATTTGCGGCAAAGATTTGGAGAGATTGAGAGTGTATAGTGAGTGTATGTATGTGTGTGGGTAGTGCAGTAACAGTGTGGATGAAGAAAAGTATGACCATGTGTTAACATTGCACACTGTTCAGTAGCGAATAATGTCTCCTATCCCAGTTATGGGATATCCACTCTTAGAGTACACTTGTTTAGCAAATGTGAGCATAAAGTGCTTGTTAGCATTAGAGTTGCCTTTTGCGGCCCTGCGCCTTGTTGTGCGCATGTTTTGTCAGTACATCGTTGCCTCCTTACCGTTTGACACCCTTAGTTGCCATATGAATATGAAGTTTTATGCCTTCTTGTGCACATATTTTTAGGAGGACATTGTTTCTTTGCCGTTTGCGCCCTTGGTTGCCGTTTGAAGTTCTGCGCCTCCTTGCACATGCGTTTTTGGGAGCCATTGTTGATTCATTTAGATTAATGGCCTTTCCACCTAATTTGGTCTTGTAGTTGCCATGACCGGGCCATGAGTGAAGCACCTTTCAATGGTTTTCATCCGCCTGTGTTTGTTTAGAATATTGTGTGAGCAATGGGGGAATGTTTTGTTCTCACACCCGATTTGTTACAAGATAACATTACACAGTTTACACGAGTGCATTTATGATCTTGGTGCAGGGTGTGAGTGTTCTAGGTGTGGCTGTCTCATAACATTTGTGTAATTCTGTGTAGTTTTCTTATCCTTTTCAAAGCTTTGCAGAACTACTACAGCTAGAACCACACCGCAAGAACTCTTTTTAGGACTAATGATTGTCATTTTTGTTTATGGGATTGTACCTTACAAATGCTTTACTGTATGCATGTGTAATGATGATCCGTCATCTTTGTGATCGGGCTCTTAGGCCAACATAATTTCCCTGATGATGTGAGTTGGGTGGCGCAGTATATGGGTAGCATCGCTAGTGTTGTTGAAGAGTAACATTGTATCACCATTCTGGGGGACACTTTTGATAGCGTGGGAGTAGTTTCCTGCAAACAAGTGTTTTCTGTATACCTGTGTGTGTATGGAGTGATTCCAATATAACTGTGGTGATAGCTTTAGATCAATGAAAAGTAGTAAACAACTGCTTGGTCATAAGCAGTTCACTTAATTGAAAATAGAACAAATGATCTGTTGTTGGTGTGATCGTGCAGAGTATTTTAAATGGTAAAGAACGTACACGCCTGATCTCATTAGGGTGCATGAATATTGCTCAGGGCCTTGCCTATTTTGGCTGTTTAGTCCGCAAGGAGCATAGGGATGCCGGGTTTAGACCTTGGTGGGGTCTTAAGTCGCTTGTTGGCGATCGTCATTTGGAGCATTGATATGCCAAAGTCGGTTTGATTTAGTTGAGAAGCTGGGCAATTGTGTAGTCTACCATGACACCTTAGATGGTGGGTTTGTTATTTTGTTTCCTGTGGTTGAACTTGTATGTGCTTGGTTGGGGGAGGACTGTTGCCATGTGGTGGCAGCCCAGCCCAGGACAGACGGTGGTAGTAGTGATTGAAGTTAGCTGCTCCAATTTGGAGCTGGTAGTGCTCAGTTCTGGCAGTTCTGAGGCCGGGGGGGGGGCAGCCCCTGGTATTATGTACGAAGTTCCTTCACTGGTTTTGAACTATGACTTTATCATGAAAGTGTTGTGGATAAAGCTCTCATGCAATATCTTAGACATGTTACAACAGGTGTTTCTTTTGTTGGTTTCCATCAGTTGTGACATGTGGATGCAGACGGTCTTGATCAGTCGGGAGCATCCAGTTAATGATCGTTTCTCTTATCTTATTGTAGGTTGTCTCTCAGTGTTAAGTGTATTCTCTAGTCGCATGTGTTTATTTATTGGGTTCAGTGGTTTTCCACTCATTTATGTAACAGTGAAAGTTATTGTATCCTGTAGGGCCAACCGGTACAGTATGGGTATCTCTGAAATCTCGTCACCTTTTATGTCTTCATTGTTTCTGTAATTATACGTTCTGGTCAAGCGTGTCAAGCACTCTTACTTTAGTGTCATCTTCATTCCTGCAGGCTACTCATAGTTTTGGTATCAAATTCAGTTAGTCTTATTTAGGCCTTTTGTCTCTTGACGCAAGTGACCTGGGAGAGTCTCATAGCATATCACTTTTTCCATGGTTTCTTATTGAAGGGGGGGGTATACAGAGCCCCTTTTCTTATACTATCTTCACCATCCATCGTTTCTAAGGGTGGAGGTGTGTTGAGGTTTTGAGTCCCTGAACACATTAGTGAGTGCACGTGTTTGGAATGAGAGCATGAGCTATGCGAGTGTTGACTTTCCTAATGGTACCGTTAAGGGAAAAGCTGCAAAAGGTGCAGCTGCCTGGGTGACGGAGTGAGAGCCTCTTGCCCTTCGTGGCACCTCATATCTGTTGGAGAATAAAGGCACAGAAACTCACCATGGGTGTACATCATCATTCCTCTCGTCTGTGTGCCATCCCTGACTCCAACATATCCCCTTTCCCTTTTAGGGATTACCCCTTCCATTTCCCATACCTTAATTGCATATTGGGCCACTTCCCGTCAACCATCTGTAAGACCTATGGCAGCACCTTCCAATACTCCAGACAAAAAACACCAAAAACTGCCTACAACTCCCATACATCTAGAAATACAGGGATGAGGAGGCTGAATGGAGTAATGCAGATCACCAGGAACGAGAAGCACCAGAAATGCTCTAGTGGTTGAGCGTTTGATAGGTGCCGGGGCATTTTAAAAGCTTTATCCAGCATGAAGTGGAAGAACGCTACCTGGAAAAGCATAACCCTTTCGGTGTTGAATGAGGGACTTTGAGGGCATCTAAACGACTGTGGAACCAGCAGGCTTGAGAGGAAGGCAGGAAGCTGATGACTGCAGGGGCTGGTTCACCATGCAGCAAACGGGAGAGGGAAGGAAGAAGAAACTTCCTAGTGGCCCGGGAACCTGGAAACAGATTCACCACCACCCAAACATGGTTTATTTATTTTATTTGTATGGCGTGGGATGAAAGCCCTTGGGAATAGGGGTGCCTAGACAAGACATTACAACAAAAAACAGAGAACAAAGTGCCAATCAGGGCAGAAGGGCTAAGTTCGAGATTGCAGTTGTCAAAGAGGAGCATGCTCTTAGGTTAGGCGGCAATGCATTCTAGATCTTAGGGGCTCCATAGGCAAAAGACCCTTGGGCAACAGTGGACAGTCTAGCCCACAGTGTGTCTAAAAGGCAGACATTGTTGATCTTAAAACCCTCCTGGCATTTAGCCATGCAATACAGTTCTGCAAGTACTTGAGGCTTTCGCCATACAGGCAATTGTGCGTGATGCATTGAAGGAGATTCTACTGCTAATTGGGAGCCACGGACACGTGATCTGATCTACGGAGTCCCTCAACGATGAGCATTGTTCTGAATTACCTGTAGCCACGTCCGTTCGCTTTAGCAATACCCATCAGACGGCTAAAGCAATAATCGAGTTTGGCTCCTATTATGGCTTGTGCAATTGTGTCACAGCTGATGGAGTTTAGAAATGGTCTTAGCTGGGTGTTAGGGAGAATTCTCAGAAATGTGCTAATGCCCCTCTACCTTAGACATCGAGCTCTTTTTGCTGGACTTTAGGACTTTTAATTTCTAATCTGGAGAGAATGTGACCTTTTTCCCCACTCTCACTGGCTGTCACGCTTACCTGGGTCACTGCAGGAGCAATGGAGTCCCCCGGTCCTTCTTCTGTTCTACACCTCCCTTCTGATAGTGAAAGTCTGGCCTGCCAAAACAGTGAATAGTTGAGGTTGAACTCAAAGGGATAACTACACTCCTTCTCTTCCCCAACCCACCTAGGATGTCTACGTGCCCTGGTGCGTGCCTCACCTGTGTGTTTAATGTCGTGCGCCCTCCATCCTGCTCTTGCAGGGGCGCTATATCCTGGAAGTCGCTCCTCAATGCACTGCCTTAACTTCAAGAGTTTGTATTACCCAGTTTCTGCACTGGGCCTCCAGTTCAGGCAAGTTTGCAGGTAAGTTCAGGTAAGTAAGAGTCTCAATGTTCGTAACTGCCCATTTACCTTACTGAGCAATTCTGGTGTTTCCGTTCTGCTGCGGCGCTATGTGTCAGTTCACAGCGCTGGCCCGTAGCTACTGCGGTAACTGAGATGGCAGAGGATACTAATGTCTTTTCTCTTTCTTTACAGGTTTCCCAAGGCGGGTCATAGCTGCGCGTAATGTAGATCTGAGGTTTCTGCTGCAGCGACGAATGTGTTTTCTCCTTCTTTGCAGGATACCCAAGGCAGTAGGTGCGCAGGCTGATGAAGAGTGGTTCCTGATGCCAGCGATGTTCGAGGTGAGTATGAAATGTTCCGATTACGAGCGTGTGGCGCAGCGATTTACAGGCACGCATAACTCACTGTAAGCTGACTGTTTCTTTCTCTTCTCGTTTCAGTGCTGGCTCTGGACATTGGATGAAACAAATCAAAAGGCTGAAGACTGAAAACCAGGTGGCGGCGGCGGCAAGCATGCGCTCTCGAGTTTACAGGAAGCTCACGAAGCACAAGCTGCTCTTCGGGTCTGGCTTTTATAGTCGGTAGCCACGCCCAAACACTAGAATGCCTTGCAACTTCCTGGATGCCAGGAAGTTCTTCAGTGTCCATATTGGAGTTGCAGGAAGTGATGCAACAACCAGGAAACTAGTATCCTATTGTTCTGAGAGATAGGGGTGTCCATTAAAGTGATTGCTGTGAGTGCCTTGAATGCCAGGCTCTTACCCACTGGGCCCCTACCTGATCTCCCCATCTACCTCCACTTTTCCCTAAAGGGGTTAATGGTTTGAAGTAGACCCTCTGGCCCGTAATCATGACACTTATGTATTTTCCAGTGATTTGGACTCTGTGTTTCTTTTTGACTTTGGAGTCTGACAAACTCCATAGACGACATCTTTACATTGGGGCACACAGCATCTTCAGGGCAGTGACACAGGGAAGTCTCTTAGATTTCCCAAAGGTTTAAATACCTTCTCTTGGTGAAACTGTTTCCAAGAGCAGTGAAGTGAAATTAACTTTACTTACATTTTGGAACTTTCTAGACCCAGCACACACTATCTTAGAATAGGGTGCTTGAGGGGTTACTTAGTATCCCCTTTGTCTAGTTTCTCATGAAAAAAATGTTTGTTTCCCCTTCTACAATTAATGGCTTGGGGCAGTGGTTTACTTTTTCCTACCATTGTGTTTTTGCCGTGGGCTGCAATTGCAGCTAAGACACCCATGGGTGCACATTTTGTCAAAATGGCCCCGGTCTTCTTTTTTTGCCATTCTTGTTGAAAATGTCCTCCTTGAGATTTACTCTGCGCGCCAAACCAGGTTTGGTCCCTTTGTTCGTTTTGTCTTTGGCAGGATTCACGGCTGAAGCCCACCTCTGACTCCAGCGTGTCTAGCAGGGCAGGAAGTGGGGGAGGTGCTCCAAACTCCCTGTGTTTAGTCTCCTTGGTTACAGGAATGCACCCAAGGGTGATTGGCTGGAGGGCTGTCCTTGCAGTACAGCCACTCTGCTGTGTGATTGACAGCTAGGCTGTGAATGAAGGGGACGAAACCTGCATGAAAGGTGATACTCCTTACTCCCAGGAAGCAGGACTGACCAAGCCTGAGCCTTCGCAAGAGTGCTGGTCCCCCAGCTGCGAGGAAAGTCCATAATGGTATCCGAGAACTGCTGTGGTGCTATTTGTGAGAATGGTGAGGAGCTGAAACTACAAAGTACCGCTGATCTGAAGTTTGTCCATTTCTGCTGCTGACCTTCAATTCGTAGTGCAGGAGTCCCCAGACGTCCTCCCTCTTGTCCCCATGACTGAGGGCCAGGAACAACAGGATCCGCAGACCTACACAGGAACAGAAGCCAGCTGGAACTAATTTCTTCTAACCAAAGGTACTGTAAAACTAAGGGGACTTACCTCTTGTTGTGTAGCCTTGCTAGTTGTCTGTCGAGACTTGTCTTGGTTGCTTTTGCAGAGTTGCTTGCAGCTTTGCCACCCATAAGCCTTCCAGCACGTGACCCTTCAGGGATTCTCTTTTTCTACAAAGACTTCTAAAACATTGTGCAAGACTTTTACCTACCTGCAAGAAGTGCTTTAGCTCACCTAGTCTTTTGTTCAATTAACATTGGCTGGCCTGGCTCTCTGAAAGACTCTGAGTTTGTGCTTTACCTTTCCTCCAGGAAACGGTTAATTTACTTTGCATTGTGGGTTCAAAAGTACTTAACGGCTTCAGAATATTTGTTTAAACTCTGTTTCATTCTTGAACGGTTTTCTTTGACACCAAACTCAGTATTGCTCTAAATGTACCAGTGATATATTAATGTCCACAGTGTCCTAGTTATTTAAGTCAACTCAGGGTGGAGGATGAATCTGTCGGCCATCCCAAATGGGTGTTTGCTGATTTAGAGAAACTACAAGTGTGCATTCTGAAGTGCATTTTTGGTACATATATATTGCTCCCTTCTGAAGAAGGCTTATTCAAGTGACTGTTAAATAAATCAATAATTGTTTAATCAAGAAACCTTGAGTGTAAGAGTTTATTTGAATACTGATCACTGTGAATCTCTGTGTAAAAACCATACTGCTCACATTGACTCCTCTTGAGATAAGCCTGGCTGCTCAGCCACACTACCAACCTGTGTAGTAGACGTATACCAAAGGTTGGGTTACCTATTGCCAGGAGGACAAGGTTGGTGTAGTCTCCCAAAGGGTACTGCCCACAATCTTGCCTAACACTGGGCAAGCCTTTTCAGATGATAGGAACTTCCTGAAACAAGGCTGCTTTCCTGGGCCTTCATATTCAGCTCTTGGTCAAGAACAATAATTAACGTTTTGGCATTGGTTTGTCTATTAATGGTGCAGCCAGCGATGTTAAAGCTCTGATACTCTGGACCTAACTTCTGGAGCTGTGTGGAGTTACCCATGACCATGAGCTCAGTTTTAGAATTGTTTAGAGCAAGGCCATTAATGCACATCCAAGCTTGAAACCGGCCATAGGTGGCATTGATAGTAAATGAGTCTGTGGCATGATTCCCAGCAAGGGGAATCGGGCACTGTGTATCATCTGCGTAGTTGGCATACATACCGCCTTCCATGTGCAGTTGTTGGAACAGGGGTAACATGAAGATGTTAAATAATTTGTGACACGCACGACCCCTGTGGTACCCTGTAAATTACTGGGAATGCCTCGTCTTCGCATCTTTGAAGACGACCTTGACCTTGCGATTGGGGCAAAATTATTTTAACCATTCGGTCGCTGATGGTGAGGAGGACGAATTCTGTAATCTATCCGTAAGAATGGAATGATCTACCTGATCGAATGCTGCGGATAAGTTCAGCACAAGCAGTACCTTATTGCCCTTCTCAAAAGCTTTACAGATGTTAGTTTTCAAATCTAGCAAGGTTGATTCTGTGCTGTGTGCCCACCTAAAACCCGATTGTTTCTCTCCCAAGATTTTTTGCTTCGAGAGAAGCTCCTCGATTTGTATATGGGCCAACTTATCAAGGATTTTCAGAAGATGGGGTAATTACCTGGCACATTAGGATCCAACAAGGGCTTTTTAATCGGGGGAGAAATCCATGCCTTTTTTAATACAGAGTGGTACACAATTTTCTTTAAAAGAAGCATTAATGAACTTAGTAATTAGGGGAATTAACTGGGGAGCAAATGACTACACTGTAAATACGGATCAGAGGTCTCCCTTACAGTTGGTAGGCGTAAGTTTCTTAATGATTTACATCATTTGATCTTCATCAACTGACTGAAATTCAAATTGGTCGATATCCTCATAGTCCTTGAGGGAACTGGTTCCAAAATGCAAGCTGCTTAGCTGCAATATTCATCTGTATATTTTTCAGCTTGTCTGTGAAAGGCATTTTGAATGACCGTACACCAGCCAGCGCCTTTAGTCACCTGAGATGGGAGGGGTGTGGATCCTCCAGCTCCTTCAGTATTCTAAATAACTCCCTCAAGTTGGAATCTGCACATGAGATTCTTTGGTCAGAATATGATTTTTTAACATTGCAAATAGCGAGTTTATTGGTTTTAACAGCACAGGAGTAGCCTATATTATATTTGTTTTCGTCCATTGTTTCAGTGCTTTATTCTTGTTTTTTTTTTTTAAATTTCGGAATATCTACCAAGAACCAGGCTTTATATTTGACTGGAGCCAGGCTGTTAACTGGTGCGAGAGCCGCAACGGATGTTGAAGCTGTTCGATGAAGCTGGGGAGCCTGTGAGCCTGAGGTGGGACATCGGAGTGCTGCCTCCCGTCTACTGTGAGGGAACCGAAGGACCCCACAAGAAACTGGTGCGTTTTAGAGCGAATGGGACACCAGGGCGCTTTGGCAACACTGTCAAAGGAGGACAAAAGTGTATAAAGCGAATGAGAAGGAATATGAAATCCAATATTACCCAAAAGGGGTTTACAGATGAATGTGAAAGTAAAGCAATTGTATAACGTCAGGTTTGTAATTGTATAAACCAAAACGGATGAACGACCCTGGTAAGAGAGTAAATCAGGCGAAAGCCAGTCTACAATTGTACAAAGTAAATCAGATGAAAAGCCCTTGCGGGAGTGTAAAGCAGGCAATTCAAGTCTACAAGTGTGTGGAGTAAATCACACGAAAATCCCTGGTAGGAAAGTATGCCAGGCAAAGTCAAGTTCGCAAACCTACAAAGTAAATCCTATGAAAAGCCCTGGCAGGGAAGTACACCAGGCCAGGGTCAAGTTTGCAAGAGCTCAAAACCAATCACATAAAGAGGTCCTGGCAGGGTAAATACACCAGGCAAAGTAAAGTCTGAAAGCAAAGTTAAACAAAGTGGAAAAGAACCTGGCTGGGGGGAGGTACACCAGGTATCCTACGAGGTTGGAACTTGCTTTCAAGTTGGTTTTTGTATACACGTATTTTGTTTAACAAAGAGCAAAGGAAGATTCATGCCCTTGGTAATTAAAGTGTCTTGAAGAGAAACCTGGTGAAAAGGAGTTGTCCCCTGGAGCTGTGAACTTTATCCATTGGGAACTTTTGTGTTGAAGTTACATATTTCCTTTGAACTTGAATGTTTGGACCCTTACTAGGCCAAAGACATTAACCTTCACATATTAGAGTTGCTTTGTAGAATGTGAGGGCGAGGATAGGACTTCAGAGACAGTACATTTTGCTTTGGACATCTTGACATTGGACAGACATTTAGTTTTGGTTGAGTTGGGGAAACCCCTCCTATTATAGGGATAGTGAGGCCTTTTCCAACCCCCTTCTTTTTGAAATAAAAGTTTATAGCCGAAACTATGAGCTCACTGTGTCCGCGTCTCATTCTTGGCTCCTCACAGTACTCTGAATAAAGAAATCTACCCCAGCTGACAGCATTGGAAACACAGAAGAGAGCCAGTGGATGATTCAGCCTCCAATGTTAACCAATGGGAAAACATGGCAGAATGGGGCAGAGGTTCAGAAGGCCAACCTAGTTTCTTGGAACAGGGTAACTTCTGGACAAGCCAGACCAATCGGGGTAGCTATGGTAGGCGATCAAGACTAAGTCTCAAGAGGGGTGAGGGTGACTGAAAGACTTCAATGAGCACACAAAGCAAGGACATTTGCAAATTACTCCAGACAGGTGTTATGCTAAAAATATAGACACATTTATTACAAGGCCTTTGTAACATAGACCATAGCAGAGTCACAATAATACTGAAGTAAACCAACACATCACAATCAACACGATATATTACAAGACCAGAGGGGTCTAACGGATTAAGAAGCACAAAATATTTAGTCCGCCTAGATGGGGAGGAAAACAGACAGTGCAAGTAATCTTTAGACCTTGAGCCACATCAAGAATACACCTAAGAGGCAGTCCAAGCCCTTCGAAGAGAGGAGCCTTATGCTCAATAGTACATGCACAGGCGTGTGCCACTGGACAAAATAGGGTCTCTTCAAGGGTCACTAGCAGCTCAGGAAGGTGGATGCGGTCGATGAAGAACAAGTCCCCACTATTCAAGCAGGACTTCCACTTGCAGGCAGAGGCAGGTTGAGATTGCGGGATAGAGTTGCTATTTCGCAACAGCGGTAGAAAAGAAATGGGCTCCTGCGCTAGGGGCCACCGGTTGGGGGTATGGACTACTCACCGGTCCCCGACACAGACAGACCCAGACTTCGCCAGTTCAGTCCACTTCGCTGGCAGGTTCGAATGCGACAATCGAGACGTCTGGACACCGTGTAGTTTCCGCGGTAGCAGGCTTCAGGGTCAAGAGGGTCACAAGTGCAGTGAATTTGCACAGGTCGTTGCCACAGCAGGGCAACACGGTAACCGCATTTACTCTGGTCCGGGCGCACTCGTCTCACTTCAGACCTGGGAATGCCAAGTGTACGAAATTCGGTGTGAGGGTGCCGTGGACACAGAGCAAGCAGTATACCAAGTTTGGAGGGCTTCCTCGAAACCGCGGCGATGACAGAGCAAACGTCCTGCGTAAGCTGGTCAGCCCACTGGTTGGCCCAGGGTTACTTCCGAAGAGGCTTACTTGCAGGGTTTGATGAAGGTGCCGAGAATAGTTGGTCCCACTATTCCAATGGGTCGAAGTGCCTTCGCAGACCTTCTAGGACGATCAGATGCAGAGGGGTCTCGCAGGACGACAGCGGGCTCAGGGTGCCAAACCTTCCAGTGGGTCACCAGTGGTTCCTCGACTCGGCTTCTTGTTGCAGGATTCTTGGCGCCTTATCCTTTGTTCGTGTGAACTCAGATTGACATGGTTGTGGTGTTTTCGGCCTCCTCTTATCCAAAGTTCCCTTCGCGCCAAAACGGAGAGGCCCCAATGGGAGATCTGCTCACAAACACTCACTCCATACGTGGACCAATCACGGACCACGGTGGTCCCAGGCATTCGGGACACTCCAGACTCTCTGGCACCCAGGATGTGTATTGGGAATAGACATCCCAGCCCACATCCTGGAGGCACACGCACAAGGCATGCAGAAGCCCGCAAAAGCTTTGGGTTTCGTGGGAAAGTGCATGACCAAATAAGGACTGACCCGGGTCGGCTCGACCTGGGGAAGGTGAAGGGGCAAGATGGCCAAAGGACAGGACAAAGAACCTCGTGGCATGGCCATTTTGGAGCCAAGCCACCTATTCGTGCCAAACGTGGTAAGCGCGGATAACATGGCAAAAAAGGGTTCAAAACACTAAAACGATAGCTGCCCCAGTCCTGTCCGTAACACACCTGCACAGTTCATAATAAGTCCAGTGAGAGTTTCTAGGGCCTTTGGAATGACTACAGACCCAAGTGTGCGGTAAAGTAAGTTACATTGCACTCTTGTTACATGTTGCACAAAAGCTGCAACAAGAGGAAAGGACTAAGGGAAACAAAGTCTCCCAGTACTGACTGTTTTACGGGCATGTCAGTTTCCCCATAAGAAGTGAGCGAAAGCACAGAGGAGTGCGGCTGAGGGCGGCGCTTCTCTGGCAAAGGTTAGATCAAGGTGTAAAAGAGCAGCAAAAAGTTTGGGGGTTGACACATGGAGGGAAAATTATATTCAAATATGGAATCTTTCCAAACATGCACCTGAAATGCCTCTACTGCCTGCATCCAGACCACAACGAAGGAGAATGTGAGATATGCCTCGGTTTCTCCAAGATGACGACGAAGGATAGGCACAGCAGACTGGCAGCATCGCTGAACACCAAGACCTCTGCCCCATGCTCCGAGCAGGGTCATCCCTCACCCGGGACCAGCCTCATCCGTGGGGGCCCAAGACAAGGTCAAGAACCACAAGTCTGTTTCCACCGGGGTCGCCGTAGACGCGGGTGCTGTGGTGGACAGTGCGCAATCAATGTCACACGGCAATCGCGCGCCTCCTCCTCGAAATGGAAATCGTCCAACCCGGCAAAACTGTGGGAGAAGCCAGAGAAGCCGTGGACGGAGGAGAAGAAGGCCGAACTGCCCAAGAAGGCCCAGTCGGCACAGGATAAGTCTTTGTCGACGATGGAGTTGGTGGCGGCTACTCTCAGGAAAGCACCGAATGTATCCCTGCTCCCTAGGCGCGAAACTGCCGCAGTGACTTTGGCAAAGTCTGCCTCCACGCTGGAGATGGGAACACGTCTCTGAACCCGGTTCCGTCCCCTCACTGTGGAAAAAGGGGAGGAGGGGCAAGGAGGCCCCGGATCAGTCCCAGACCGTGGCGTAAACCATGGAATTTTTGTCCACGGATGATGAGGACATGGAGTCCTTCCACATGGTCCATGAGGACATGGGAAGAGGACGACGATGATGGCGCGGGGCCTAGTGTTCCGATCACGCCAACTCAGCCAAGGGATGTATCTCTGGACATCCTGTCGACCCTCCACACCTTTTTGTCTGAGATCCAGAAGAGGATGTCGCCGGGCCCAGCGCCAATGATCCTCCAGCACCCGATTACCAGCCAGCGAAGAAGAGGAAGCGTCATCCGAAACCCCCATTTCTACTCCACATCCGTGTTTGGCCCCCTCTTCCCTCAGCAGACTTAGACATGAGTACTGGGACAGATACAGCCACAATGATGACGGACGATGACGACAATATTGTTGCAGCGGGTCCCTGAAGCCTAGGGCGTCCCCAACAGATGAGGTGTGGTCATTCCATTCCGTGATTACCAGACCCTCCGAGCAATTCCGGCTTGTGCCCGAAGAAACCAGGAAGGAGGGTTTCATTTACCAGAGCTGCGAGGACAAGAGGAAGTGATGCCCCTTCTGGATAAAGTGTGGGAGGAGGGCCTGGCCCTCTTGAAGAACCCTTGCACGACTCCAGCCAAAAAGGATATCCGCACCCAAGTGCCTGACGTCGCAACCATCACCGAATTCAGTAGTTTCAGCGGCAATGAGGAAATGATCGGCTATCCCGTCCTCGTCGTCTTCAGTCCCTCCTGACAGCGAGGGGAATAAGATGGACGCCATGGAAAGGCAGGTGATTTACAACGCAGCTTCCACCATCAAGGCGGCCAACGCACTGGCGATCCTGGCCAGGTACGACAGCTGTACACGCTGGGTTTGATTTTGGAGTTCCTTTCCGACGACAAGAAGATGGAGGCAATCACTCTTCCAGGAAGGGGAGGTAGCGTCAGATCACGCCACCACAGTGGAACTGGACATGGCTGACACAGGGTTCCGGCAGATGGGGAACAGGACTGCCTTTGTTGCCAAGGCTGGATGAAGGCCAGGAATTGCCACCAGGAGGTCCAAATGAAGGTACTATATATACCTTTTGACGGAGATAACCTTTTCGGGAAGGTCGTCAACAAACCCTATAGGCCATCAAGGCAAATACAGAGACGGCTCATTCCCTGGGCACCCTCCAGCCGCCTTGCTTTTCTTTTTGCTCCTCCAGAGGAAAGTTGAGCAGGTCGTCAATAGGTTTCTCCTCATCGTACAGTCAGCCTTCCAGATCCATGACTCAGGAAGCCTATGGAGGAGGACAGCCTCGCCGTTGCATGCAAGCCGGAACCGGCCAGGACGTCGGGGGCCCCCACCTTTGCACCCGGTGGGAGGCAGGATGGCGAGGTTCGACAGCGAGTGGAAAAAGATCACCACCGACAGATGGGTGCTGGATGCTCTCGCTCTAGGACATATCCTGGAGTTTCAGCGCAGGTGTTTGTGGATCCCTCCGGTGACCAGTCAGGGGATACACATCCTTCAGTTCTTAGGAGGTATGGGCCATGCTGTGAAAAGGGACGATAAAGCTAGTTCCCCAGCAACTCTGTGGCTCCGGAGTCTGTTCCAGATACTTTTTGGTCAGAAAGAAGACTGGGGGCTGGAGGCCCATTCTAGAATTATGAAATCTGAAAAAATACCCCAAGTCCCAAAAATTCTGGATGGTCACGTTGCAGCACATGCTCGACCAACTGGAAAAAGGAGACTTCTTGATGTTGCTGGATCTGGAGGATGCTTACTTCCAAGTTCCCATTCCCAGGAAACACTGAAGGTTCCTATGCTATGTAGTGCAGGGACACCACTACCAGGTCAAGGCCCTACCTTTCAGCTTGAAGATGGGCCCCAGGGTGTTCACAAAGTGCCTGGCACCGGTGGCGGCCCATCTGCGTCCACGGGGTATATACTTTTTTTACCCGTGCCTCGACAATTGACTCGTCTGGGCCTGCTCGTGAGAATTGGCTGCCGGACACAAAGAGGCGATCGTCCAGCTGCGGACAGATCTGGGAATTCTCCATGAACTATCCAAAGTCCTGCTTGATACCATCGCAGAACATGTTATTCCTAGGAGCCAGACTCAATACGATGTCCTGCCTGGCATCACCCTCGGAGGAGAGAGTAGCGGGCATTAAAGAGAAAGTGCAGTGGCTCTTATCGATGACGGCCATGGTGCGAACCATCAAGTCGCTGCTCGGTATGATGTCATCCTGCATCTACTTTATCCGGCTCTGCAGGTTACAGATGCGACCTCTTCAGGAGTTCCTGGACGTTCGCTGGATACAGCTGTCCGGAAGCTTCGCGGACAAGATCCCGCTCGACTAGGAGTTCAGTCGAGCAATAAGGTGGTGGGGTGTCCGTTCCAACATCAACCGGTGCACAGGGTTTCAAAACCCCCGATACCAGAAGAAGGTCACCACAGACACTTCCATGGAGCGTTGGGGAGCCCACACTCGATGTGTGTACACCAGAGGCCTGTGGCTGCCAGAGGAGAAGCATCTCCATATGAACATCCTGGAGCTACGGGCAGTTTTCTGGGCTCAAGTCATTCCATCTGTTTCTGAAGGGCAAGGTGGTGAGGATCTTCATGGACAAAACCTCCACAATGTTGTACATCAGGAAGCAGGGGGGCACTCGATCACCAGCGCTTTCCAAGGAAGCGCAGGACTTGCAGCACTGGGCCATTTTACAAGAGATGTTCCTTGGTCCTCTCCACCTAGCGGGAGTCAAGAACACAATTTCAGACTCCCTCAGCAGGGAATAGCACTCCTGCCACGAGTGGGAGCGTCGGCAGAACTAGGTGGACCGCATCTTCGTCAAGTGGGGCAGGCCCCAGATCGATCTGTTTAAAAATGGCGGCAAACTCCAAATGCCAGAGGTTTGCCAGCAGATTCCACCAACTAAGGAGCCTGGTGTTATGCTCACCTGGTCTCTACGGAGGCGTTGGGGCATGGTTACAACCCTCCCGGGGGGCGAGGTCACTCGGGTTCGACTTCGCCCTCTGCGCTTATGTGGTGACTGCTGGTAATAGGTGATGCTGCTCGGGATTGCTCCTGTGTGGAGAATAGGGGCGTGAGTATGCCAGCTTGCGCACCTGATCCCCTTCCAGACCCCTTCTGCCAATCCGTGGTACCAGTGGGATGCGCTTTCCCTGGGAAGCTCACCTGTTAATTAGTTTTGGCGAGCACTCCATCCTGCTGCTTCTGGCAGAGGCGCTTGTATGATCTGGACGAGTTCCTTCACTGCTCCCTTGCACGTGGTAGTCCAGTCCTGTTGTGACTAAGCCACTATACTTCAGGTAAGTGTTCCTGTTTGCCTTTGTCTTTCCTCGCCTGTTTGTGTTGTATTGTAAAGTTTGTTGTCTTGTATTGCTGTCTGTTCCACTATTGATATTTGCTATTTTGCTTTCTTCCCTTGCAGGTGATGTTGCCGGGCCGGGAGAAGCTGCGGAGCTTGAGGCGACAGTCTGAGGGAATGAGGAAAGAAGCTGCAGCTGTACAGTAGCTGGTAAATTGTTAACTGGGGGCGCGTGGGGTCAAATGCACCGTGGCCCTAGGACGGATGTTCTTACCTTGTTTTTCTTCTTCTTCACAGGGTCCGAGTTTGTGGATGCGGAGTGCAGTGCTGTGGCATCGGGATCAAGATCACTGGATGTCAGGAGATGAGTCTGCAGATGAAGCACCGGTTTCTTGGAGGTAGCATGCAGGAGAACGCCTGATTTCCAAAGGTAAGTAAACTGGTCCAAGCGGCGGTGAGCGTCACGTTGCACGCGAGTGCACAGTAACGCAAAGCACCGGCCTTAAGGATGGAGCAGCTTATATAGCTGAGCTTCTGAAGTCACGGCCCACCAGGTTCAACCTGCCTGCCACACCATGCCACACCCGATGAGTCAGCACATGAAGACCAGGCCTACGGAGCCACACCCGATGAGTCAGCACATGAGGATGTTCTCTGGAATAAAGGTTTTCAGCTCCTGGAAAGTTCTTGTAAAATAAAAGCACGCCTGCATTGAAATAAAGTGTTCCTGCTCACATCTCTATATGAGCCTGGCACCAAAGGCGCCAGGACTGAGTCCAGCCAGGGCCCCTGTGTTTATAGGTCCCAAAGGAACATAAGTGAGTCAAGTGACTCATTGCCCCCTTCACTGGATGGTGTGGTTTTTGTGTTCTGGTGCCTGTGGCCATGACACCTGGGGGACACATTCTCCTTCTCATGGGACGGCCTGTTTCTGTCCACGTTTCCTCCTTTGCCTCTCCTGCTATGAGTCAACACACTCAGACAGTGCCAATGCAGGATGATACTTGTCGCCCTGGAGTGGCTGAGGCAGATTTTGTACCTCGACCTTCTCAGCATCGGCTCCGGTCAAGCTGCCAGTGGTTTCGGATTTTCTCACCAGAGAAGGAGGTGCAATCCTTCATCACGACCCAGGATTGCTGAACCTGAGGGCTTGGCTCTTGCTGTCCTAGAGTTTGGAGGATATGAGTTGCCTGTGGACTGTAGAGAGGTCCTCGCCAAGGCCAGGGTGTTGTTGACATTGAAGTGCTACAGTCACAAGTAGAAGCGTTTCACTATGTTGTGGGGAGAATAGTTTGCTGCTGTGGTACTGTAATTGGCTCCTACAACAAAACAGCACCAGTGAAGTCAGCACAGTTGGGGAGACTGATATCAGACCGGTCTGTGTTGAAGCCAAGGTTGCAAGCAGCAACATTGTATTGTGAAAACTGAAGAGAACATTGTATGAAGCGTATGTGGAAAGCGACGCAAACATAATTAAACAGCAGATGAGTGACTGAACTTTGAAGCCAAGATACCATACCGTAGACGGAGTGGTCCAGCACCACGTGGGTGCTCATTCAAAAATCGTTGTTAGGTATCCAACTGAGAGGTGGCAAATGTTACAAGGAAAGGAATTGTGAAATCGAAGTGGTCTAGCAAAAACTTGAGCAGATTCGAAAGTCTTCGATAGTAAGAATGTCGAGAAAGTGGAGTGAACCACCTTGTCCCATGCTAAAAACATGGGGAAGGGAGGCCAGCGGCCTAAACATTCTGACGTATCATTTTGTGAAAGCTTCTTTCTTTTTCATAACATTGTTTCTCACACTATTTGTATTTAGAGGTAAGGATTGGCAATAGGTTTATTAGTATGGGCCCTTTTATTTTGACAAGACACCACTAGAACTGAGTTATTTGATGGCTGTACCTTGTTCCCATCTGTAGATGTAGGATTAGATAGGTGTTTTTCAACCCTTTTTAAAGTTCAATAATGCCCTTGAACTGTGGTCACTAGTGTCTTTTAGTGTTGATACATGCCTTCCTTACACTTCTGCCAGCCCACCAGTCCCATTAGGAGATTTAAAACAAAGGTTTTGGCTGGTAGTCAATAGGGTTGGCCCCAAACTGCCAAACACCAGGCCACCCCCATATGAAGTGTAGTGGCCTGCCTATGGCCAGGAACCAATCCAAGCCACTAGATTCTTCCACGATGGGGTCACAAAGAGCCCATGTGAGTAGAACGGCCATATTGGGTCTGCCTTGTGGCTTCGCTGAATAAACAAAGGCTCTCAAACAAAATGGCGAGAGTAAGATTTTAAAATATATATTAGTGCCCCAATGACTACCATAAAGGTACATTGGGCTACTAATGCAGTAAAATGGCTTGTACCCCCTGGCTAAGCCAAAACTAAGTATTAGCTGACCCTGGCCTCCCCCTAAAACCAATGTAGGGTGTTATAATCACCCTTGGGCAAATAGGGCTGCTTAAGAAGTGCACCTAGGATCCTGGTTGGGGGAGACTAGGACCATATACTCTCATGGACTAGAAGGGGGATGTATTGGCAGGGGGGGCTTCAATACATTTGGAAACTCCAAAAAGGGGGACAATCAAAGAATAGGGGTCTCATAAAATGAGATTGCAGCACCCACAAAAGAATGGAATTCTGCCCCAACCTGCATCATCCCTTAAATTACAAGGTGTGCCGCTTTCTTTATTTTGTGTTGTGGATTATGGACAATGAGCCTGGTAAGACAGTTGGTCACAGATTAGGTGACTTTACAGATGACCGTCAATAGAAAGTGGTGACACATGTTCATTAAATACAATGCACACGCTTCCACATAATGCAAATGCTTGTGAAAAAAAGCACATGCAGACATTTGCTGTAGAAAATATACATTACAAGAGGACAGGAAATCGTAGCTTTCCCCTCCAGCAGAGAAACCTAACAGCAAGTGGCAACTTCCTGTCTCAAACGGCACGTAGCAAGGTCAAAAGACGCTTTTTACACCATTTAGACCTGAAAAGCAGCCAAAGGACAGGAAGCACAACACCAAAATACACGCGCACAGTGTGTGGAAGCAAGTGACATGTGTTACCCCTTCTGAAGCCCAGTTATTATAATGGAATTTGAAGTTGTGTGTAATCAATTGACAGGTTTCACCCGTTCACTGAACGGAAGCCCAGTAACTATAGTGGAGACAACCAGTGGACACAGACAACACCCGTCTCTTGGAAGTTTTGCACATAAGAATGTGTGCTGCGCAATCATGGAACACTCTCCCAATTGACCTCAGACTCCCACTACCGTACGGCAGGTTTAGAAGCAACACTCTCAAATGGCTTCGCACTAATGACCAGTAGCAACCGTCAACCCACCCTATGTCCACTCTATCCTCTTGACACGACCCTGACCTCCACTGCACTTAACACTGCCACAGTAACCTACATACTGAACCTCTTATCCATAGCTGCGGGCACCCCCCTAACATACGCAATGTTAAGCCTGATCCACACTATGCTTATGATCAGTTTCTCTAACTATGTTCTTTTCTCCCACTGGCACTTGTCTGCCCAATGCAAAGGCCTTACATACCAGATGGATTCAATGGTCAGCATCTCAACATGCTCCAGATGTAAAGTACCATAATAAGGCAGAATTGCAAAGACTGAGTGCATTGACTTGGCCAATGGACGCAGAGCCAGGCACCTCACGGGCTGACATGCCATTGTTTTTTGGTTTTTTTTCAAGGTAATTTACTGCAATGGTTCCGCGATACCAGCGGTGGGGACACATTCCACATATGCTGCCGCCTGCGTGGCAGTTATAGGACATTTCTCACATGAAGAAGCATTTATACACACTGATATTGCAACAACGCATCTGGGTGACATGTCTGCCCAGACTGCTGAAATACATGGATTACTGCTTGCATTGTGCCAAGCAGATTCAGGGAAGCCCATATTAGTAGTCTCAAATTCAGATTACATTGTCAGGGCTTAGAACACTGATTTGCATTGGTGGATTAAAAATGACTTCAGGGACATTGGGCATAAAACCATTGCTTCCAGGCAACTCTGGAAGCAGGTTTGGGATCTTAAACAGATGTGCCCTTTGCTATTGGTGAGGCACATAAGAGCACATGCTAAAAGGCACATTCATAGCACAGGCAATGCAATGTCAGATAAATATGCCAAAGAGCACACAGTGAGAAATATGATAGCAGTCATAACTCACTCAGCGACTGCAATGGATGAGAAAATGAAAGAGGCTTGTTTAGGTATTGTACCTAGGCCAAAAGGTTGCCCATGTAATTATTTTTATGACATTGAAAATCAATAAGCAATAGGCACAATTCCTATGAAACAGGGGGATCCTATTCAAAGATGAATCCCTAATAGAGCAGACAGGGAAAAGCTGATTGCAGCCATGGACGCTGGACTTGCACTTGCATCTGCCCATTTTGGGGTGAGTGCAACTGAACAGCTACTCCTTGACCGTTACTTGTGGCCAGGGCTACGACAACAGGTGAAAATATATATAGCAAACTGTGATACATGCTTGAAGACAACTGTGGACCACAGCAAAAACGCTAAGGAGGTTCCTTTAAGAAAGGCAACCTGGCCTTTTGAGATCCAATATATGGATCACATAGGCCCACTACCAGCAAGAAACAAGTACATGTACATTGTAGTGATATTGGATTCTTACACTATGTTTACCTGGATGATTCCTCAGAAGAAAACAGACTGCAAATCAGTCATACAGGCACTTAGGGGTGTAGTAGCTATGACAGCGACTCAAACGTTCCATGCTGATAATGATCCGGCTTTTTCGGGGATGACTGAAGAAGGCATTAGAGGCATGGAGAACAGAGTTGCACTTTTCCCACCCGTTCTGAGCTGAAACTATTGGGATTGTGGAGAGAGCCAATCAATCCATAAAAGTGTGCTTGACTAAGTTGGAGGTAACTGGGTAGACCATGTGCCCTTAGTGATCAGGAGTTTAAATAATTTACCACGCCAGTCTCTATGCAACGATAAGACTCCATTTGAAATCTTGTTTGGGAGAAAGATGTTTATACCTGATCTGCATACTCTTCCCAGCCCCCTCTCCAGGCGCAAACAACTGCTGGCGACAACACTGTTGATAGAATCCCTCCAGGTGGAAGCTGTTGAGGCCAGTCCTGAGAACAATCTCAAAGCAGGAGATTGAGTTCTGGAGAAGATCCATAAGACTCTATTTGGGCAGTTTTACAGACCAGCTGTGCAAGTAGTCAGAGTGGAAGGTTCCAGAACTGCTGTCCTACCCACATTACCACTCATGAGACGTACCATGCAGGTTTCTGTGGATCACCTGAAACCCGTTCCAGATGATTACCGCAATGTTTCCACGCAATCCTCCTCTTCCAAGTAAGGAGCCCGCAGAAGATGAAGAGATGGCGATCCATCAAATGATGATGATAGGCGTTCAAGATGAGGAAGAATATGCCACCCTTGACTACACGTCCACAATTCAGGGAACTACTGCAGGTCTGCCAATTTGGAAACGGAAAGCCTTTCTAGTTGCTTAAGTCATGAAAGAATTCTTTTGGACATTCTTTCTGAAATGGTGGTATAAAATGCTGCCAGTGTATTTTCTCCTACTATGGCTCAGCCTCACCTTATTCTTCATCTCACTGACTTCTGGGCATTTTCTGAGCAACATTTCTACTCCACCTGCAAGCAAAGAAGTTGTCCTAAAGCTTTTATGTTCTTCACACTGAAAGGTAAGTCATACTTGTACCCCTTAAATACATTGAGGTACCCCCTGATCACGCTCAAACCATAGTAAATGCACCCCTCTAGGGAATTAAGGCCATAAGTCTATCTTGCAAGAGATAACAAATTTAATCTGTACAGAAGTGAGGATTGGCAATGAACTCTGCCCAGAGCTGTGTATTCTTTAACTCAATCGCTCCCAGGTCCTGAAGACTGGTGCTGGGCCTGGAGCTTAAATACTCTTGACTTGGTTACTGGATACCGTCGGAGCTCATCCTAAACTGTTCTTCTTCCTTAAAAGGGATGCTGCAGTTCTTACTTCTGGCATGGCTGAGTTCCGTTTGGGACAGGCTACATAACATTATGCTGCCTATGCCGGAACACATTGTGCTCTTACTTAGCATCATTTGCTATATTATAAACATTCATACATAAACACATCTTCTCGCCATTCTCTCAACACTTCACTCAACATAATTATATTTGATCTGGTCCAGTAATTTCTACAAAAAACCCTGTTTTACCATATTACTCTGTATGTCGTGCTGAATCTTTTTTAGTCTCCATTGGCTCCTGATGGGCAGGGACAGCTGCTCAGCCACTGTGTGCTCTGCGAGAGCTAGCCTCAGTGAGACAATGCGTGTAGTCTACTTTTAGCACATGCTGCATTAACCATGTGCTTTGAGCAAAACTAACTACAATTCTAACAATTTTACAAATATATTCATCTAAATAGTTATTTGCACCTTATATTTCAATCTGAACTATCTTTATTTAGTGACCCTCCTCCCCTGGAATCTTGTACTTCTTAGAAAACAGTTAACAGAAGTCTTGCCTAATTCTAAAGTGCTTGGGAAACTTGGAAATGAAGGAAAGCACTAGGCCCCTTCCCAACAACACATGTTAGAGAAAAGAGAGCTTCAAGAGCTCCGGCCTCAATACAAATGTTTCCTCTAACTATGGGTCATGTGTGGATGCCATTGTTTAAGACATTTAATGGCCCAGCTACACAGCTGCAGGTTCACACCTTTTCTGTCATTGATGAATCCAGACTGTTTGCACCCAGTAATCCTGTTTCGAATGGATTGTCCTCCAACGTATTCCACATCTTTGACATGTAATGTACACAGCTGTGTACGTCAGAAACTTTTTCGGCAGAAGGCGTACTGCGTCGGGTTGATGTCCTTCAAAGGTCTCCGTCGAGGGCGACGTCACATAATGTTATAAATAGGACGCACTATGCCCGTAGCCTCAGTTCTGTTTTTTCCGCAAATGTGTTTTCTTCGGAGACTCAGCGTGCCTCATGTATTCCTCGTGAGTGTCTTCTTCTTCGACCCCTCTGACTCCGCGGTCTGGCTTCAAGACTTGCCGGGACTGCAAGTCTAAAATGTTGATTACCAACCCGCATTGCATTTGTTTGTGGTGCTTGGGCGAGAGTCACGACACTGACTGTTCCAAATGCCAGTCACTGACTGCTAAGCCCTTGTGGGAGCATAAGGGGAAGCTTCAGGTAGGTAGGGCTTCTAAATCCAGTAAGTCCCGTAAATCTAAGCCCAAGGGAATGTCCACCGACGATTCGAGAGTCGATTCTCCGCGTCGGGAGGAGTCACGGGGATCTCTGTCCCGGAGTCGTTCGCGCCATTCGGCGTCCTCGTCTCGGCATTTTAGGAAGCGCCGTCACTGGTTGCCTTTCCCGTCCTTCTCGGAGGATGGAGCCGTGAGGTAAGTGGCTTGTCCAACAAAGTCCTCGACTCCGGAGGAATGGGCTGCCTTTAGAGAGCAGATTTTTCAATTGCAGGGCACAGTTCCGTCCGCGCCTTCTGATAAAGCCGGCAAGGAACGGTCTCTTACCGTGGCTCGCACGCCTTCAGGCTAGGGTCCTCGACGCGACTCATCTGGAACCTTCAAGGTCTCGTTTGGACAAGGCTCAGGATAGTCGCAAGAGACATGCTTCCAGGTTTCGGTCCTCGTCTCCAGGAAGACTGCAGAAACCTGGTAAGGGCTTGAGGTCTGCGTCGACTCCGTCGGTGCCGTGTCCGTTGGATACCGACGTCAAAGCTTTGCCTTCGTACCAGCCCTCAGTGCCGTTCTCGACATCGAAGCCGTCGCGCTCTCGACGCCTAAGCCTTCGGCGCCCTGGACACTTTCGGGGCTTTTTGCCTGAAATTTACAGTTGGAGATCCCTAATACTGTGGATTCTCCACAGAAGGCTACTGCTAAGTCTGTGAGACCTGTGGTGGACTCCAGACCGTCTTCTGTCCTGAGGCATGGCTTTTCCCTCCCTCTGGATGACATATATGAGGAGGAGGAAAGGCCAGACTTTGATATGGACCCTGTTCAGCCTGATGTGGCTCCTGTCTTTTCTGGAGACAGTCAATTGGAAGAGTTGAGGCAAACTCTTCATGATGCCAGTGGTTTGGACACTTCTCTGGAAGTGGAATTCGGCAGGCCTGAGCTTGGAGCTCATGCTGAGTCGTCCTACAGGAGGCTCATGTCTAGGGTCACAGAGTATCTGGGCTGGTCAGTCCTCCTGAAGCTTTTGTGCAGATGATCTAGCGGACATTTTAGATCAAGGTCCGTCCTCTGACCCAGTGTTACCTTTTCATCTGACTTTACAGAAAAGGGTGGCGGCTGCTTGGCAGTCACCAGCTATTAACAAATCGTTAACCTAGAAATACCGCCCTTCCGGTAGCGACCCCCAGCTACCTTTCATCTCACCCCACTCCTGAGAGTTTCGTGGTACAGGCGGCTACGGCCAGCTCGAGGCAGGTGGCGTACCCTACCGTCCCTCCTGATAGCGACGACAAACGCTTCGACGGTTGGGCATGCAGAGTGTTTTCTGCTGGGAGTATGGCGTTGAAAACAGCCAACTTCACTTCTGCCGTAGCAAGGTTTTCACACACACTATTGAACTGTTAGTCTAGCGGCTGAGCATATTCCCAAAGGGGATGGGTTCCTTGCTCTCGTGCAAGATGGCAAGGATGCCATGTGTGAATCCCTTCAGTCGGGTTTGGACACGGCCGACAGTGTTATCCGGTCCATGGCTGCGAGCACCGTGATACGCAGATTTGCGTGGTTGCAGAAGTCGGATTTTGCTCCGGATGTGCAAGCCCGTCTTTTGAACATGCCCTTTGATGGCGCGCATTTGTTTGGCAGCAAGGCTGATGAGAGCCTTGAGAGGTTGCAGACTCCTAAATGTTTGAGCGCAGCTGTGCGTCAACCTCTGCCTTTTTAGTCCTAGGGGACAGCAGTGGAGGGGAGGTTCTTTTCTTTACTACTCCTCCTTTGTTAGAACGAGAGGGACCTCCAGTCAAATGGTTCAGCGTAAAAGTACCCGTGGTGGTCGGGGAAATAGAGGTGCCAAAGCTGCTCAGGCAGCTGCCTCGTTGCCTTCAGGTGCTGCCGCAGCCGCTCCAAAACAGTCATGAGGCCATATCCCATGGATCATCGGTTGGGGGCAGACTGTCACATCATCTGGGAGAATGGCGAGCCATTACTTTCGGATGCGTGGGTTCTGGATACTATAGCCCACGGTTACTGCCTTCCCTTCCTGCAGCGGCCTTACGACAATCCACCGGGGAATCTTTGATGCTACCGGATCCGCTCCTTGTGCAGGAAATCTTGACACTGCTAGAGAAAGGCGCTATAGAACTGGTCCCTGTAGCAGAGAGGAACAACGGTTGGTATTCCCCATATTTTTTGATTCTAAAGAAAGACTGAGGATTGAGACCCATCCTGGATTTGTGTTGGTTCAACAAACTTCTTAGGAAGGACAAGTTCAAGATGGTCACTCTTTCTGAAGTCCTCCAGGCCCTTCAACTTCAGGATTGGTTGGTGTCTCTGGAACTACAGGATGCTTACTTTCATGTGCCGATTCATCCAAAGCACAGAAAGTACCTGAGGTTTGCGGCTGTCGACTCGCACTTTCAGTTTCGGGTCCTGCCATTCGGATTGACCTCCGCCCGAGGGTCTTTACCAAGCTAATGGTGGTGGTGGCAGCGTATCTCAGGTGAGGGGTGATTCACGTCTACCCCTACCTGGACGATTGGCTGATCCGTGCGCTTTCTCCTCAACAAGTGATGGATCATCTCGGTCTCACCTGCCGCTCCCTCCACAGGCTGGTCTTCTCCCTCAATTTCAAGAAGTCGCATCTGACACCTTCCCAACAGCTGCAGTACATTGGGGCTGTGTTGGACACGTCATTGGGGAAGTGCTTGCCTCCCAAGGTGAGGGTTCATCACATTGTGCAGATGGTGGACAAGTTTCAACATGTCCAGAGTCTCCCGGCTTTGGAATTCTTAAGGTTGCTCGGCCTCATGGCATTCTGCATTTTTCGCGTGCCAGAGGCCAGACTCAGTATGAGATCCCTGCAGTGGGTTCTCATGATGCAGTGGTCGCAGTTCTCGCACAAGATGTCAGACCCCGTTCAGATTCTACTCTCGGTCTCACAGAATCTGCTGTGGTGAGCCAACGAGGGGAACCTGATGAAGGAGAAGCCGTTTTGGCAACCTTGGCCAGAGGTGACAGTTGTAACGGATGCTTCCCTCACAGGATGGGGAGCTCATGCCAAAGATTTGACCGCCAGTGGTCATTGTTCTCCGTCGGAGTCCAAACTCCACATCAACTTGTTAGAGCTTAGGGTCATCAGGCTGGCCCTGAAGGCTTTTCTGCCGTCTGTGCGGGGGAAGAGTGTCCTGATCATGACGGACAACACAGTGACCATGCATTACCTCAACAAAAAGGGGGGGGTAGGGTCACTCCCATTGTGCACAGAGGTGATGCAGCTCTGGTTCTGGGCAATACAACAGGGAATATCACTCTCGGCAATTCATCTGGCCGGAGAGGCGAATGAGGCGGATACTCTGAGCAGGCAGAGCACAGTCTTTCATGAGTGGGAGTTGGCTCAGGAAGTCCTTCCGGAGATCTTTGCCCTTTGGGGAACCCCACAAGTGGATCTCTTCACCACCAGTGCCAACCGGAAGTACGAGAGATTCTGCTCAAGGGAATTTCCTCCGAGAGGGGCCTGAGGAGAGGCATTCGTAGTGTTTTGGTCATTCCCACTGCTGTTCATGTTTCCTCCGGTCCCCTTCATTCCTCAAGTGTTAAGGAGGTTTGTATCCCACATGTACCTCAGTGCTCCGGATTGGGCCAGGAGTGGGTGGTACCCGGACCTTCTAGACATGTCCATCTGCCCTCCACACTGTCTTCCCTACCGAAAGGATCTGCTCTCACGCATGCGCAAGGGGTTTGGGGCGGTGGTCAGCTTCTCCATCCAGAGGTCAGGACTCTCAACCTTCACCCTTGGTATCTGAAAGGTTGAGGTATAAGGATTGGGACCTCCCGAATGACGTGATGGAGGTGTTGTTTTCGGCCAGGCGGCCTGCAACAAAATTCTTGTACCGTTACCATTCCAATGGTTTTGTCTTTTGCTTTCTTTGGCCCACAGGGGTCTTCAAGTGGGTACCATTAAAGGTTACCTGGCAGCGCTGTCTATCTTCAAGCGCTCAGCTGAAGAATGTTCTTATTTTAAGATTCCTTTGACTTCCCAATTTCTTTAAGGACTCACTAATGTGTTCCCACCGCCCCCTTTCCAGTTGCCAGTTTGGGATCTGAATTTGGTGTTCAAATTCCTGATGGGTGCTCCGTTTGAACCTTTGCAGTCTTATCCTTTGAGATTGTCTTTCAAGATAGTGTTCTTGGTGGCGGTTACACTCGCAGAGTGAGTGAATTGCAGGCACTTTAATCTAAGCCACCCTTAACTGTGTTCCACAAGGATAGGGTTGTGCTGAGGGTACGTCCTTGCTTTCTACCTAAGGTAGTGTTTGAATTTCATTTGAGCCAGTAAGTGGTTCTGCCTTCTTTCTATGCTCCTCCTCCTGGTAAGGAAGAGGAGCGGCTCCATAGGTTGGACCCTAGGAGAGCTCTGAGCTTTTATATTTCTAGGATGTCCAGGGTCAGAGTGGACAATCAACTCTTTGTGGGATATGCTGGTCACCGATTGGGCCAGGCTGTTACAAAACAGACCTTGTCCTTGTGGATTATCCTCACCGTTACTGAATGTTATCATTTGGTGGGAAAGGACCCTCCTGATGGGTTGCGAGCTCATTGCACTAGTGTTGTGGCTACTTCCACAGCCCTGCAGCGGGGAGTTCCTATTAGGAATATTTTTGATGCAGCCACATGGGCTTCTATCCACACCTTTGTTAAACATTACTCCCTCGAGGCATTCCATGGTCAAGATATGGCCTTTGGTAAGGCAGTTCTTTATTCTGCCATCTGATTCGGTACTCCAAATTCTTTTCCCTCCTCCATTGTTTATGGTACTGCTTTGGGAGTCTGTCAAAGATGTGGAATACGTTTGAGGACACAATCCATTTGAAGAACAAGTTACTTACCAACTGGTAACGTTCTTTCGATTGGATGTTCCTCCAACGTATTCCACATCGCCCTCCCTGCCTGCCCCCCTCGAGAATTTCCTATGTGATTGCAGCTTACTTTTCTGCAAGCCTATGTGCAGTTAAGCAGGCAGTGGTGTTGCACGTTATGGGGGGAAAAAACTTACTGAGGCTACGGGCGCCGTGCGTCCTATTTATAACGACGGAGGTCTTCGAGGGACATCGACCCGACGCCAGCGACACAGGACGCCCTCTGCCGAAAAAGTTTCCGAAGTACACAGCTGAGGACATTACATGTCAAAGATGTGGAATACATTGGAGGAACATCCATTCAAAAGAACGTTACCAGTTGGTAAGTAACATGTTTGTCTACAAAATACAGAGAACTGTTAAGAACTAGGCTCCAGACATTTGCGCAAAATGCATTATTTTATGTGTTTGATGATGTGGAAGATCTCCATGAAATGGGGCCCCATGTGTGTTATGTGCGATATTACAATGGCCTTTTACTTGTCAAACGTGAGCCCATCCTGTGGCCAAAATACACATTCTGAGAACGCTGTGCAGTGCCCTTTCAGACTGACAGTCCTGAATTCAAAGCACAGTTCCCATATATTTCACTGAGACCATACCAACCCTGCTCGCCGTGTGATATGAGGGGTGAATTATCCATAGCCAGCAAGTAAGTGTGGCTCAAACAGCATTGCCCTTGCACACCTTATCAAAAGGAAGCAAGCTGCTCTTTCTCGCTTGCTTCCCGATGCAACAAACTCCATACAACGAATTTCATCATGGCCGCCGGCATCTCCTATTCATCTCTTTGAGGCCGTTGCACCACCTTCCAGAGGGCCCTGATTGGTCCATGTGCTCCTTTTCTGCACACACCCACAACTAGAGGCGGAAGACAACCGCTACTCCGAAGAACTGCGTACGAAGGGCCTGTCTGTGCCTGTCTGTGTTGGTCCGTGACCAACACATGCTGCTGCCCCTTCACCTACTACCTTTAAATCCATGTAGTGTGCCCCACTATGCTGATCTGCGCACGGCATATGTTATCGCACAACCGTGATCTGCGATCCAGTACGTCGTGGCAAATAGAGTCCAACAAACTCAAGACTTTGCCACACCTTAGCGCAGACCTGTATGTCCCTTAGAACTGTCCAAAGCACCTGCCACCAAAGGTTATACCCCTGTACAGCTATCACGGCCCCACTGCGAGGGCTGATCTGCTTGCTGAATAGTAGTGCTGTAAGTAGATTGCCGCACAACATATGTCATCTTGTATTGTGTACTCCTATACGCCGCAGCTGGCGTCATACTGCATGCTTTTATAGGTGGCCTATGTATGTTTTCACCTAGATATCAGCCACACGGCTACATCACAACGATCAACTACTGAATAGTGCATGCACACTGCACCATCTGTGCTGCTCGAACATTGTTGCAACAGCTAAAACTTTAGTTAGATCTCTCGCCTCCAGATTCCTCCAAATACCCTACGCTGCACCTTATTAGCACTGTTGACTTTGTTATCGACATCTCTGCTCCAATGCTATGCAGCGTGTTATACATTACACACTGTATCCGCAACTGTCTAGACTCCAAACTTCACTGCAGCTGCGCTGCCTGTACGCAAAATGGCCACCACTGCACGCCCTTTCCCATGAAACATCCCCCCACCCACTTCCTACCCTCCTACTTCACCAAACCTAACCTCCAAGTCACCTAAGTGAAACCCACTATATCTACAACACGCCCAAGATCCACCAGCACCAGAAATAAACGACTAGGCCTCTGCTCTAGATACGTACCCAAAACCTCACAGGCCTGTGACAGCACTTCACAGACCACAGGCTCACCCAAATCTGCAACAAACCAAGCCCTACCCAGCCTGCACAAGGTGCCTCCTACCACAACAACTGAGGCAACCAACAGCAAAACCAAAAAAAACACGACTCCCACCAACATGCAATGTGCATTGATCAATGCCAGATCCCTTCCAGCACATGCCATAGAAATTCATGACCTCATCTATAACCTCAACCTCGATTCCTGGCCATTTCCGAGACCTGGCTACATTATGCAGCCGTGCCTGCACTCGCACTAGCCATCCCGCCAGGATACACCATCATTAGGCACGTCAGACTTACAACCATAGGTGGGGGCGTACCCCTCTTAGTCAAGGACCACCTAGAGGCCAGACAAAACCCCCCTCTATTCGCGGAGAGAACATGTACTCCCTTGGAGTCAAGATCTCTCTATCCCCTAACACTACCATCACCCTCAACCTAGCCTACCGCCCACCAGGCCCAACATCAGACTTCCATGACAACCTTATACACCCCCTAGCGGAAAATCTAAAAAAAGCCACAAAAACAGTCCTCCTGGGTGATCTCAATCTGGGATTCAATGACCGTAATGACAGACCGTACAAAGCCCTGGCACTAGTACTACAAGAACTACGCTCCGACCAAAAAATACACTCACCCACCCATTGCAAAGGGTGCACCCTTGAGTGGGTAGCAGACCATAACTGTGATATCGACATCAGCTCTATCACGCCCACCCCCTGGTCCGACCATCTACTTATTTTTTTTTAAAGATTTGTATTAATTTTATTCAAACCAAACAACAATACAAACCCAACACGCAGTGCAATTTACAACAGTTCCATTAAACACCATTTCGTTTCATTTTTTTGGCCACTGCTCCCCCAGTCCCACCCTCCTTTATGAGCCTAGTTGTTCTTCACATTTAGTATCTGCTACGTGTGGCAGGGTATCACTTCCCTCGGATTCTGTTGGATCCGATATAGATCCAAACATTCTGCTATTAATCATTTCCATGCCATCAGGGTACCCACCTCTTCCTCCCCGCTCATGCTGCTCGCCTCTTGCCATACCATCGTCTCAGCCTCCGCCCATTTCTGCAACTCCTTCCACCATACCTCCACCCATGGCTTGTGACACTTCTTCCATCCCATGGCAATCCTCCGTTTTGCGAGCACTTATGCCAAATCTTTGTTTCCCAACATGTTTTAGTTTCCGTGGTCTGGGGAACCCTCCCAGCAAGCAGGCCCAGTCCGTGTCTTTGACAAGCGTGACCCCCTTCTCTGCCAGTTTTTGTGCCACTTCACCCCAGAAACACTCAATTACTGGACATGACCAAAATGTGTCATGTCGGCGTTTTCCATGTCGCACTTAGGACATGCCTGTCGCCCAGCGTTTCCGAACTTAGATATCCTCAGAGGGGTCATATATGCACTATGCGTTATATACCACTGTATTTGTTTTAGTCTGGCATTTCTTGACACCTTCTTGTGATATCCCGGGGCACGTTCCCACATCCCATCTCCCATTGGGGCCCCCACCTCCGCTTCCCAATCCAGTCTCAGATGTGTCAATTCTTTCCCAACCCTGGACATCACCATCTCATACAACCTAGAAATCTCATGCCCTCCCTCCGATATGTCATATATTACCCCCATAATAGCGTCTGGTTCCTCTGTTAATACTGTTTCAGGCCACATTTTCCGAATTTTCTGAACTATCCTATGATACGTAACATATTGGCCCGCATGTAATCCCGCCTCCTCCCCAAGTTCTTCAAAATCCCTAATGGTCCTCTCTTGCCAAATGTCCCCTCACGTTACCAGCCCCACCGATTCCCAGTAGGTCCTGATAATCACCCTCAACTGCTTGTCTCCTCCTGCTAAAGCAACCAGCGGTACCTGCAGGGAGCATGGGAATGGGTCCTCCATCATCCGGCATGCTCGACGCCATATTCTCCACCCAAGCATCATCCCAGGGCGCTCCTTCATTTCTGACTCAGGCAACCAGATCATTTCCCTTAAATAAAACGGGGTACAGTCCTGCCCAAACAACCTAAGTTCAGGGATCTCTTCATTGGAGAGACATTTGGCCACATATTGTAGTTGACCTGCTACATAGTAGACTTCAAAATTGGGTAGTTTAATACCACCCTTTTCATAGAAGTTCTGCAACTTCCATAGCGCCACTCTATTCCGGGTACCATGCCACAGGAAGTCCCTACACATACTGTTCAGTTTAGCAAAAAACTTATTTGGTATCATATGTGGGATATTACTAAAATAATGTAGAAGCCTAGGCAGGACCACCATCTTAAGCATTGCCCCCCGTCACATAATTGCCAGGGGCAACTTCTCCCAAAACTTGCATGCATTTCCGGATTTTCTCAATGGCTATTTCGGTGTTGTGCTTATGTTCCTCTTCTGCCGTGTGATACATGTCTATTCCAAGGTAACGGAAAGACCTAACCACCCATGGTATTTGTAACACCGGTAACCTTTGCACAGGGGTTCCCTTATAGCTACCTAGCGGGAATATGCTAGATTTTTGGGGATTCACCGCTATGCCGGACAGCCCTGCATACCTCTCCATCACTTCCAGAATATATTGGAGATTTTCTTCCGAGTATTTCAAGTTTAATAACAGATCATCCGCATATAAGGATATTAGGTGTCGTTCCCCCCCCCCTACTTCAATACCTATCGTATCATATTGTTGCCTGAGGTATATTGCTAGGGGCTCCAGGGCTAGAATGTAAAGCATCAGGGACCAGGGGCACCCCTGCCTGGTGCCTCTACTAAGTTGCCATCTCTCAGATATCACTGATCCTGTTCGAACTCTGGCTAACGGCTCACTGTACAGCATTTTCGCCCACCTGATGTAACCCGGCCTTACTCCGTACCCTCCCAGGGCCGCCAACAACCATGGACACTTAACCGAGTCGACAGATTTTACTGTGTCTAGAGACACAATCGCCATTTCGTCTTCATTCCTACCCCCCCACTCGACCACCCAGTGAAGTCGCCTGTGGTTGTGAGTTATATTCCTATTCGAGACATAGCCCGTTTGGTCTGGGTGGATTAATTTGCTAATTACTCTTTACAATCTGTTTGCCAGGACAGCCGTCAATATCTTGCTGTCCTGGTTCAGCATCGACAAAGGCCTGTAGGAGCCACAACTATGCCTTGGTTTTTTGGGCTTGGGGAGTGGTCTTATGATCGCTTCTCTGAGTGACACCGGTAACCTTCCCACCTCAAACGCTTCGTTAAGCATTTCTAGCATTGGGGGGAGCACTTCATCTCTATATACTTTATAAAATTCACTAGGGAACCCATCTACTCCTGGGGTCTTACTGGTAGGCAACTGCCTCACAACCTCCTCCAACTCCTCCAAGGTAATTGGTGCATCAAGCTCTTCTCTTTCCTCTTCACTTATCTTGGGCAGTCCTATATCTTCTAGTGTTTCGGTTATCTCCTCTTGACTGCCCTCATCCTTGTCCTCGTATAGCACCCTATAATAATCTGCAAATTCCTTGTTGACACCTTCTTGGGTGTCCACTACCTCACCATCTTCTCTAGTTATTGTCCTAATCGGGGGCCTAGGGGTTTCGCTCTTGTATAGCCAAGCTAAGAGCCGGCCCGTTTTATCCCCTCCCGCATGCGGTCGCTACATACTTTCTATAATTGAGGTTGCAGAGCCTTTCCCAGTGTTCCGCACACTGCTGCTGTAGTTTAAGTACTAGCTCCGTATCCACCCTGCCATTTCCTAATGCTCATTCTCGGTCATCTTCTGCTCTTTGTAGGTCAGCCAGGACCCCGCCCTGCAGGCCCTTTGACTTAGCTATGGCAACCCCCCGCATCACCACCTTAAAGGCTTCCTATAGTGTACCCGCCGAGTCAACACTACCAGTATTCACTTCGAAATAGTTGGTAATCTCATCTCTTATATCCTCTCTAAAGACTGGATCTTTGAGTGCCTCTGCTCGGAGGCACCATGTCGGAATCCGCTCCACTGGGGGGCGTATTGCCACCCGAGGACCAGGGGCGAGTTAGCCGAGAGGACTCTCGCCTTATATTCTATTTGAGTAATCTCTGTCATTACATCTGGCGTGGCGAAGACATCCACATCCAGTCTCGTGTGTAGCTGTTGCGGGGCTGAGTAGTGCAAGTATTGCTTCCCATTAGGATGTTTTGTTCTCCACACATCTGCCAAGCCAAAATCATCTAGCAGCATCTGCAATGCTTTAGCCGCTGGGGTGGGCCTATCAACCCTGCCATCCGATCTGTCTACCTTGGGATTCATTACACAATTGAAATCCCCGCCCCAAATCACTGCACTACCCACACACATACTAAGGTTGGTGCACAGAGTTCTGAAGTATGCCGCCGTGTTCTGATTGGGGGCATACGTATTTACAATGCATACCTCTTTATTCTCCACCAGCCCTTTCAATATAACCATCAGTTTCTGCCACTTCCTGTATCAGCTGGAACGGGACGTGCTGCGCCACCCAGACAAGCACTCATCTGGCACACGGCCCAATAACTGGTAGGGCTATAACCCGGTGAGATAGGGTGCTGGGAGTAATACAGCAAGGGGCCTGCGGAGAGATGCAACCGAAAAATCACAGGAAATTGCCCTGAGAGGGCGGGGATGCCAGTGGAGAGCAACACCAACGTACTCCTAAAAGCGGCACTAAGTGACACTGAGGGCAAACAAAAACCAATAAGTGTGAGTGCTTATTACAAACTCAAAGGGACGCCCAACCTGGCTCACACTGCATGTGCTTAAGCAACCTGACCACAGAGGGAGGTGTTGGCGAACAACAGGCCACAAGAATTATGTGCAGAAAGTAATACGTGGGAGGTTACAATCCACCTAAATAATAATTTCAAGGGCCATAACAAATGTAGGCTGGAAGACAGAGACCCCAACGACAAACAACAGTAGCACTGAGCCGGAGCCAGACATGTGTGCAGGCTGGCATTATGTCGGTGAAAGGTCTAAGAGCCAAGACCAAATAACCCACAATGGAGGTCTTTGCGAAAACGCAGAGGACCCCTACAACATCGACACAGAGCACGGTCGCGACTCCTGTGGAAGAAGCCCCAGAAGGAGACAAGCATCAGATCCTGGAAGCTATAACGGAGTTGAGCACTAAATGGGGCGTGGCAACGGCGGACCTACGAACAGCCCTAGAGAACAAAATTGATGCGGTGGGAACTGAACTTACCCTGTTACGGCAAGATGTCAGGGCGCTGGCTGAGAGAACGAGTGATCTGGAAAGTGCAGTAAAGACCAATACAGATGTTAGCACAAATAATGCAAAGGAAGTTCATGTACTCAAACAGTAGGTTGCCAACCTCGAAAATCGGGTCGAACAAGAGGAAGGAAGGGCGAGAAGAAATAACATATGGGTGGTCGGCCTGCCGGAGGGGGAGGAGGGCCAAGACCCTAAAAACTACGTGGAGAACATGATCCTCCAGGAGATAGGAGCAGACAAGCTTTCGCAGGGGTTCACGGTGGAGCGGGCGCACCGCGCCTTAATGAGGAAACCACGGCCTTGGGCTCCGCCGAGACCGATTATTGCGAGGATCTTGAAGTATAGAGACAGAGAGAAGATCCTGGAATATTTTCGTAAAGGCGGAACAATAAAGAGAGCAACCACCAACATCACAGCATACCCGGATTACACGATGCAGGTGCAGAGACAGAGATACAGCTATGTGGCTGTCAAGAGGAGGCTGCGAGCAGCAGGCATCAAGTACATGCTTCTGTACCCGGCGAGGTTGAAGGTGCTACGTAAGAGCAGAGCGCTTTTCTTTTATACTCCTGAGGAGGTGGTGACTTGGCTGGACCTGCAAGGCGGCCCGGAACAAGAAGTGGACCATGACCGGTAGGAACGTGACAACTGAAGAACTTGTGCCACGAACATTGAGGGGGTAAGTGGGAGAGGGATCCTGATTATACCGGGAAAGTGGAACCGGTTGAACACTGAATAGCATTCGGGCCATGGGCTCGGCACGGACTGGAATATAGAGGGTAAAATGTAATGGGAAGCCGCATAGCGTTAATATAGAAGCGTAATAAATTCGAAGATGGAAGCAACCCACCCCGAAATACTAATAGCTAAGTGGCCATTAGGGCGACTTCACCCTACTGAGCCCTGAGCATAGGCTTGTGCTGGACAGGGCTAGATGTGGGGGTGCCTGAGATCCAGGGATGGCGCTGGGCAGCAGTTGGGGAGAGTGTGGTTGGGTGAGGGGTGGGTGGGAGGGAGGGGGGGGGAGGGAGACGGGAAGTTTGGTGTGTACATAGTTATTGCGAGTTTAAGTTTATACATGAGCCTACATGGAAGAGCCAAAGGGTTGTATCTGCATTGCTTGAGTGGGAGGGATCGGCTGGAAGTAAGGGAGGGGAGTATTAACGAGCTATGGGAGATCTCAAGATAATAACGTGGAATGTCAGGGGGCTTAACAGTTATATGAAGAGGAATAAGGTCATGCTGTATTTGAGAAGGCAAAAGATAGATATTGCACTATTACAGGAGACGCATATGAGGCGGGAAAAGATGGAGCTAGTTGGGGAAAAAATGGAAAGGGATTGTGGTGGGCAACCCTCCAGACCATCGTTCTTCGCCTACCAACAAGGGCGAAACATGTTTGGGGATGCTTGTGGTCTCGTGCAGAAGGGATGTGGCCTAGCAGTTCGGGCTGGACTGCCCCTTTTGGGGTGGGGCCAAGCCTGATTTGCATATGGTCTTTCCCCTTCTGTAATGGCTTGGCAGGCGAAGAACGGTGGTCTGGAGGGTTGCCCAGAGCATTGCCAGTGGTTAAGATTAATTCTAAACCTTCCAGCCATCACCTCTTTGTTTTTGCTTTGTGTGCATTTTGAGACCAAAGGCAATTGGTATTTTTTACCACTCCATAGCATAGCTCAACATAATATAAATCCCAGGTCACTCAAGCTGCTAAAGTAAAATGATCACTTGTCCTTTTTTCTATTTCATGCTCTTCACTCATATAATGGTGCTTTTCATATGTGTGGTAATGTGCTATTCTATCATTGCTTTTGTTATAGCATGTTCAATGCAAATTAGAGCTTGTAGAAGATAGATGTGATATTAAAAATATATGAACCTCCTACCCTCATTTTCAATTGCATATTTCGAATGGATTGTGTTCTCCAGCATGGGGTCTGGCATGGATTCACATGCTCATGAATATTCCCCGTCGTCAGGCTGGGAATCCTCGGTAAAGAAAAAACCAGTATCAGTTTCGTTTCTGATCTGTCTTTCGTAGTAATAACCAATCACTGGTCTCTGCGTCATACTGACCACAGCCAATGACTGCCCTCTACCTAAGCACCGCCTCTGGCAGCCATCTTCAGATTTTTACCGCACGTTCATGTGTTGGGATCCTCGTGCTATTGCTCTCGAGCGTTAGTGCTATTTTTTTCACGTTTTTTCTCAAAAACTTCGTTTTTTCGGTCAAAAGAGCCTCAAGCTCCACCGACTCTCCATCCGATCAACGGGGAACCGTGTCGGATTCGTCTGCGCCCCTCAAGGGTGAATATCTCGTCGAGCCACGCTTTTGGAGGACTCCAGAAGTTTCTCAGGCCCGGTCATGGCCCAGGAGAAGGGAAGCTAGACGCCCGGAAAGCTGTTCAGGGTCTGCCCTGGATGCCAGCTGCAGAACGTCTTCAAGGAGGACGAACACTCTTTTTGCCTTTACTGCCTACATGAGGACAAGACGCACGTGGAGAAGGACTGTGCGTTTTGCGGCAACATGTCGGAGCGGACCATGAAGGACCGCCATCAACGTCTCGCCAACTGGCTGGAAGGGAAGAGCCCGTCCGGCGAGAAGAAGAGGAAGAAATACGAGCGGTCTTCTAAGACCTTTGAGGACGCCCCGGCGACGGGGGTCCAACATAAGGCCAAGCACCGCGAGTCCGCTGGCACCGGGAGTGCCGAACGGTCGGGCTCTACCGGAGCCAGGCTGGGCGCACCCTCCCCGGCACCATCAACAACGAGCCAACGCTCTGGGTCGGGTAAGAGGAAGGCCGAGAACCCGGCGAGGCTCCTGGAGAGGCCCCGGTCGAGCTCGAAGGGGGAGCGAGGCACTGTTCCCCCCCCCTCAAGGATAAGGCGGTGAGCGCACCTAAGGTGGTGAATGCCTTAATCCATCCGGCCAAGCCCTCTATCAAGACTGTCGCGGCGGCCCTGGCTCAGCCTGTGGAGGCTACGCCAGTGGTGGCGTCTTCGGGGCTCAGAGTCTCCCTGCCACCTCGGAGGGAGTCCTCTTTTGTGCCCATCGATAGGACCCCCGTGAAATCCCCTGTGGGGAAGAAAAAGGGGGGGGGCAGGGCGTCGTCGTAGACGCTCTGTTTCTGGGAGCGAGGCTCTACACAGTGTCCCTTCTGGCCTCCCCGTCGGAGGAGAGGACCAGGACCATCCTGGGCAAGGTGCAGCGGATGTTGGTGGCCGACGCGGCCAAGGTGAGGTCCATCAAGTCCCTCCTCGGAATGATGTCTTCCTGCATCTACCTCATTCCCATGTGCAGGCTCCGGATGCGCCCGTTGCAGGAGTTCCTGGACGCGCGCTGGATCCAAACGATGGGCAGCTTCGAGGAAAGGATCACTCTCGACGAGAGTTTCCGACGAGCGATCCGGTGGTGGGGCACCCGCGCGCATCTGACGGCGGGCATGGACTTCCAGACCCCAGCCCACCAGGAGAACGTGACCACGGATGCCTCCCTGGAAGGGTGGGGAGCGCACACCCAAAATCTGCACGCAAGAGGCCTTTGGCTCCCGACGGAGAAATCCCTACATATCAACGTCCTGGAGCTCCGTGCAGTGTTTTGGGCCCTCAGGTCCTTCCTTCCGTCCCTCAAGGGCAAGGTGGTGAGAATCTTCACCGACAACACCACCACCATGTTTTACATCAGGAAACAGGGCGGAACCAGGTCCCCAGCACTGTCCAAGGAGTCGCAGGACCTGTGGCATTGGGCAGTCGCCCAAGGGATGTTTCTGGTGCCGTTTCATCTGGCAGGGATAAAATACACCATCGCCGACTCACTCAGCAGGGAGCTGCGCTCGTGCCACGAGTGGGAACTACGGCAGGATCTAGTGGATCGCCTCTTCCGACGGTGGGGCACACCCCAGATCGACCTGTTCGCGACGGCGACGAACTCCAAGTGCCGGAGGTTCGCCAGCAGGTTTCCCCAGGCGAGGAGCATGGGCGATGCTTTCTCGTTCCCCTGGGAGGGCCTGTTCCTCTACGCGTTCCCTCCTTTGCCACTGCTAATCCAGCTCGTCAACCAGCTCAAGAGGTCACGGTGCAGGATGATCCTCGTCGCACCTGTGAGGCCGAGGCAGATATGGTTCCCGGACCTTCTGGACTTGTCAGCGTCCCCGCCAATCAAGCTGCCGGTGGACGCGGATCTGCTCTCCAGGGAAGGAGGCGCCATCCTCCACCACGACCCGAAATCGCTGAACTTGCAGGCCTGGCTCCTGCAGCGCTAGAGTTTGGAGGATACGACATACCGGCCGACTGCAGAGAGGTTCTTGCAAAGGCCAGGGCGTCCTCGACTCTTAAATGCTACGGACACAAATGGAAGAGGTTCTCTGTCTGGTGCCACGCAGAGAAGATTAACCCTCTACGGATTACGGCTCCCCAAGTACTGCCGTACCTGCTGACACTGGCCAAAGCTGGACTGGCACACGCGTCCATCAAGATTCATCTTGCTGCGATCTCCCGATACACCAGAACCACGGGGCGGACGTCCTTGTGGTCTCATCGTCTGGTGAAAGAGTTCATGAAGGGACTGTTCAGATCGTTCCCGCCGGTGTAGGCTCCGGCCCCGGCGTGGGAGCTCAAAGTGGTGCTGACCAAGCTCATGGGACCTCCGTTCGAGCCTCTGCACTCGGCCCCGTTGAAGTTTCTGTCGTGGAAAACAGCGTTTCTTGTGGCCATCACCTCCGCACGACGGGTGGGAGAGATCCAGGCCCTTTCCTGCAAGGCCCCGTACTTGACTTTTCACGACACGAGGGTAGTGCTCAGGACGCACCCCTCCTTCATGCCCAAGGTACCGTCGGACTTCCACCTCAACGAACCCTTGGTGTTGCCTGTATTCTTCCCGTCGCCTTCGTCGCCGGCTGAGAGGACTTTGCACTCGCTGGATGTGGCTAGAGCGCTGAAGTTCTACGTGGACCGCACGAAGTGTTTTCGGAAGACGTCACAACTCTTTGTGAACTTTGGACCTGTCAATCAGGGGAAGGCTCTCTCGAAGGCTTCCATTTCCAGATGGCTCTCCGGCTGTATCATGTACTGTCATCGGTTGGCAAACCGACCGCTGCCTGACCGTCTGAGAGCCCATTCCACCAGAGCGATCGCAGCTACCACGGCGTTTCTTTCTGGTGTGCCCCTGCTGGACATATGCAGGGCTGCTACGTGGAGGTCGACGCACACCTTCACGAAGTTCTACTGCGTCGATCGGGATTCCAGGGAGGAGTCCAGGGTCGGCCAAGCAGTGCTGCGCAACCTGTTCGCCTGAGGTGAGCCTGGTGAGGAGGTAAGATGCTTAATGTTGAGTTTGATGCAATGCTTAATGTTGAGCCTTTGCCACCTCCCGTGGTTGTGCATGTGTGTACTGCTATGTATTCTTTATTCATGAGCATGTGAATCCATGCCAGACCCCATGCTGGAGAAGGAACAAGTTACTTACCTGTAACTGTTGTTCTCCAGCATGGGTCTGGCATGGATTCACATGCGAAACCTCCCGCCTACCCCTCTGTGGCTCTTCACTTGGTCATACTGCCACTTCACGTGCTTCCAAATCTGAAGATGGCTGCCAGAGGCGGTGCTTAGGTAGAGGGCAGTCATTGGCTGTGGTCAGTATGACGCAGAGACCAGTGATTGGTTATTACTACGAAAGACAGATCAGAAACGAAACTGATACTGGTTTTTTCTTTACCGAGGATTCCCAGCCTGACGACGGGGAATATTCATGAGCATGTGAATCCATGCCAGACCCATGCTGGAGAACAACAGTTACAGGTAAGTAACTTGTTCCTTCTCCAACGTATTCCACGTCTTTGACATGTAATGTCCACAGCTGTGCCCTTCGGAATCTTTTTCGGCAGAGGGCGTCCTGCATCGATGACGTGGGGTCGATGTCCCTCGAAGGCCTCCATCGAGGACAACGTCACTGGATGTTATAAATAGGATGCACAGCCCCCGTATGCTCAGTTCTGTTTTTTTTCTGCGAACTTGTTGCTTCGTGAAATTCGGCGCACCTCGTGTGTTTCATCGTTGGGGTGTCTTTTTCTTTGACCCCTCGGACTCCGTGGTCTGGCTTCAAGACTTGCCGGGACTGCAGGTCGAAAATGTTGATCACTGTCCCGCATTGCAGTTGTTTGTGGTGCTTGGGCGAGAGTCAGGACACCGACGACTGTTCAAAATGCCAGTCGCTGACCACCAAGCACTTGCGGAAGGGGAAGCTCCGGGTAGGTAGAGGGTCTAAGCCCAGTAAGTCCCCTAAATCCAAATCGAAATCCAAAGGGGTGTCCAACGACGACTCAAGGGGTGACACTCCGCGTCGGGAGGAGCCCCGCGATTCTCGGTCCCAGAGTGGTTCCCGCCATTCTTCTTTCTCATTGCAGCATTCTCGGAAGTGCGGTCACCTTCGCCGTCCTCTTCGGAGGATGGAACCGCAAGGTAAGTGGCATGCCTGACGAAGTCCTCGACTCCGGAGGAATGCGCTGTCTTTAAGGAGCAGAAGTTGGCGATATTTCAATCGCAGGGCACGGTTCCGGTCATGCCTTCTAATGAAGCCTGCAAGGAACGGTCTTGTACCGTGGCTCGCATGCCTTCGGGCTCGGGTCGCGACACGACTCGCACCGGGAACCTTCGAGGTCCTGTTCGGACAAGGCTTTGGATAGTCGCAAGAGACGTGCCGCCAGGTCTCGGTCCTCGTCTCCAGTGAGACCGTTGCAACCTGCTAAGGGCTTGATGCCAGCATCGACTCGGTTGGTGCCGTGTATGTCCGACTCGGACGTCAACGTTTTGCTGTCTTATCAGCCCACAGCGCCTTCGGCACCAGTGTTGACGTTGATGCTGAAGCCTTCAGCGCCCTCGACGCCGTTGGGGATTTTTGGCCTAAATTTGCCATTGGAGTACCCCGATGTGGTGGATCCTCCTAGGAAGGTTACTGCTAAGTCTGTGAGGCCAGTATTGGACTCCAGGCCCAACTCTGTCTCCAGACCAGGGTTTCACCTCCCTCTGGACGACATATATGAAGAGAAAGAAAGGTCTGAATTTGAAGACCCTGTTGAGCATGATGTGGTTCCAGTCTTTTCTGGAGACAGTCAATTGGAGGAGTTGAGGCAAACCCTTCATGATGCCAGTGGGCTGGACACTTCTGTGGAAGTGGAATTTGGGAGGCCTGAGCCTAGGGCTCATGCTGAGTCCTCGTACATGCGGCTTATGGCTAGGGTCTCGGAGTATCTGGGCTGGTCCAGTCCTCCGAAAGATTATGTGCAAGATGATCGAACAGACATTTTAGATCAAGGTCCGTCCTCTGACCCGGTGTTACCTTTTTATCTCACTACAGAAAAGGGTGGAAGCTGCTGAGCAGGCACCGGAATCTCTTCCGGCTGTTAACAAGTCTTTGACAAAGAAATACTGCCCTTCCGTTAGCGACCTCCACTATTTATCCACTCAGCCTACTCCCAAGAGTTTGGTGGTTCAGGCGGCTACGTCCACATCGAGGCAGGCGGCGTACCCTTCCATCCCTCCAGATAGGGACGACAAGCGCTTCGACAGTTGGGCCTGCAAGGTATTTTCTGCGGGGAGAATAGCGTTGAAATCAGCCAACTCCACTTGTGCCGTAGCAAGGTTTTCACACACTCTATGGAACTGTTTTTCTCTAGCAGCTGAGCATATTCCCGAGGGGGAAGAAAGGGATGGGTTCCTTACTCTCATGCAGGATGGCAAAGATGCCATGTGCGAATACCTTAGTCGGGGTTTGGATACGGCCGACAGTGTTAGCCGGTCCATGGCTGCGAGCACCGTTATACGCAGGTTTGCGTGGTTGAGGAAGTCGGGTTTTGCCCCAGATGTTCAAGCCCATCTTTTGAACATGCCCTTTGATTGCACACATTTGTTTGGCAACAAGGCTGACGAGAGCCTTGAGAGGTTGCAGACCTCGAAAGCTGCAGCAAAATCTAGCACAGCTGTGCATCAACTTCCACCTTTTCGTCCTAGGGCACAGCAGTGGAGGGGAGGCTATTTTCGTTACTACCCCTCCTTTGGTAGAACCAGAGGGGCCGCCAGTCAAAGGGGTCAGCGAAAAAGTACCTGTGGTGGTCGGGGAAATAGAGGTGCCAGAGCCGCTCAGGCAGCTGCCTCTTTGCCTTCAGGCACTGCTGCAGCCGCTTCCAAACAGTCAAGAGGCTATGTCCCATGGTTCGCCGGTTTGGGGCAGACTGTCTCAGCATCTCGAAGAGTGGCGAGCCATTACTTCAGATGCGTGGGTTCTGGATACCATAGACCACGGCTACTGCCTTCCCTTCCGACAGTAGCCTCACGACAATCCACAAGGGAAACTCTCTTTGAAGCTTCCAGATCCGCTCCTTTTGCTGGAAATCTTAACCCTGCTGGAGAAAGGCGCTATAGAACTGGTGCCTGAAGTGGAGAGGAACAAGGGATGGCATTCCCCTTATTTTCTGATCCCCCAAGAAAGACGGGGGATTGAGACCCATTCTGGACTTGTAATGGTTGAACAAACTTCTCTGGAAGGACCATTTCAAGATGGTTACTCTTTCTCAAGTCCTCCAGGCCCTTCAACTTCAGGATTGGTTGGTGTTTCTGGACCTACAGGATGCTTACTTTCATGTGCCGATTCATTCCAAGCACAGAAAGTACCGCGAGGTTTGTGGCCGGAGACTTGCACTTTCAGTTTCGGGTCCTGCCGTTCGGATTGACCTCCGCCCGAGGGTCTTCACCAAACTAATGGTGGTAGTGGCAGCGTACCTCAGGCGAGTGGGGATTGATGTCTACCCCTACGTGGACGACTGGCTGATCAAGGCGCGCTCTCCCGAGCAACCGTTGGATCACCTCGGTCTCACCTGCCACTCCCTCCACAGACTGGCTTCTCCCTCAATTTCAAGATGTCGCATCTGAAACCTTCCCAACGGCTCCAATACATCAGGGTTGTGTTAGACATGTCCTTGGAAGTGCAGATGGTGGACAAGTTTTAGCATGCCCAGAGTCTCCCGGCTTTCAAATTCTTAAGGTTGCTCGGCCTCATGGCATCCTGCATTTTCTGGTGCCAGAGGCCCGGCTGAGGGTGAAATCCCGGCAATGGGTCCTCAAGATACAGTGGTCGCAGTTCTCAGGCAAGATGTTGGATCCCGTTCAGATTCCACTCTTGGTCTCCCAGGATCTTCTGTGGTGGGCCATCGAAGGGAACCTGATGAAGGGGGAGCCGTTTTGGCAACCATGGCCAGAGGTGACTGTAGTGAATGATGCTTCTATCACAGGATGAGGCGCTCTTGCCGACGGCTTGACTGCCAGCAATCTTTGGTCTCCATCAGAGTCCAAACTCCACATCAACCTGTTAGAGTTGAGGGCCATCAGGCTAGCCCTGAAGGGTTTTCTGCCGGCTTTACGGGGGAAGAGTGTCCTGATCATGACGGACAACACAGTGGCCATGCATTACCTCAACAAAAAGGGCGGGTAGGATCACTCCCGTTGTGCAGAGAGGCAATGCAGCTTTGCTTCTGGGCCGTCCAGCAGGGAATTTCGATCTCGGCAGTTCATATGTTCGGGAAGAAAATGTGGCAGCGGATGCTCTGAGCAGGAAGAGAACGGTCTCTCACGAGTGGGAGTTGACTCAGGAAGTCCTTCAGGAGATCTTTGGGGAACCCCCCACAAGTGGACATCTTCACCACCAGTGCCAACCGGAAGTGCAAGAGGTTCTGCTCAAGGGAATTACCTCTGAAAGGAGCCTTAGAAGACGCGTTTCTTAGTGGATTGGTCATTCCCACTGCTGTACGCGTTTCCTCCAGTCCCCGTTGCTCCTCAAGTGTTGCGGAGGTTATGGAGGTTCTGCTCCCACATGATCCTCATTGCTCCGGATTGGGCCAGGAGAGTGTCGTACCCGGACCTTCTAGAAATGTCAATCTGTCCTCCACACCGTCTTCCCTACCGGGTGGAGGGGGGTCGGGGGTTCTCCATCCAGAGGTAAAGACTCTCAACCTTCACGCTTGTTATCTGAAAGGTTGAGGTATAAGGATTGGGACCTCCCTGATGATGTGATGAAGCGACAGAATCCCTTTACCGTTGGTGAACGCTCTGTGACTGGTGCAGAGGACACAATGTTAATCCTTTTCAGTGCTCCATTCCAATGTTTTTGTCTTTCTTACTTTCTTTGGCCCACAGTGGCCTTCAAGTAGGTACCGTTAAGGGTTACCTGACGGCGCAGTCTATCTTCAAGCGTTCGTCTGAAGAATGTTCTTACTTTAAGATTCCTTTGATTTCTCAATTTCTTAAAGGACTGACTGTGTTCCCGCCGTCTCCTTTCCAGGTGCCGGTTTTGGATTAGAATTTTGTTTTGAAATTTCTCATGGGTGCTCCGTTTGAACCCTTGCACTCTTGTCCTTAGAGATTATTGTCCTTCAAGACTGTGTTCTTGGTTGCGGTTACTTCCGCTCGCAGAGTGAGTGAAATGCAGGCACTTTCCTATAAGCCACCCTTTACTGTGTTCCACAAGGACAGGGTAGTGCTGCGGGTACGTCCTTCCTTTCTACGTAAGGTAGTATCTGAGTTTCATTTGAGTCTATCCTCTTCCTCATCCTGGTAAGGAAGAGGAGCGTATCCATAGGTTGGATCCTAGGAGAGCTTTGAGCTTTTACATTTCTAGGATGTCCAGGGTCAGAGTGGACGATCAACTCTTTGTAGGATATGCTGGACACCGATTGGGCCAGGCTGTTCCAAAACAGACCTTGTCCAGGTGGATTATCCTCACCATTACGGAGTGTTACCGATTGGTGGGTAAGGACCCTGCTGAAGGGTTGCAAGCTTATTCCACTAGGGGCGTGGCTACTTCCACCGCCCTCAAAAGGGGAGTTCCTACTAGGAATATTTGTGAGGCTGCTACATGGGCTTTGCTCCACACCTTTGTTAAACATTACTCCCTGGAAACGATCCATGGTCAGGATATGGCCTTTTTATACCGTCCGGTGACGTCGCCCTCGACGGAGGCCTAGGAGGGAAATTGACACGACGTCATCGACGCAGGACGTCCTCTGCCGAAAAAGTTTCCGAAGTGCACAGCTGTGGACATTACATGTCAAAGATGTGGAATACGTTGAAGGAACATCCAGTCGAAAGAATGTTACTTTTTTTGTTTTTATTTTATATGGTTTATACAAACCTTTAAAATATTTACAATCAACAAAACAACAAGCAACATACATCAAATTCCGTCATTCCACAGCCTCCTCCACTATTCCCGCTCCCGCCAACGTCTGTAAAGTCCAGCCCTCCATTTGGCCAGTGCCTACGTCCTGCCATCATCAACCAAGCTAAGTCGCACTTCAATTATTCGTAAGAAATTCGTCAATGGAATTAGCAGTTTTGAATCAGTTCCATTGAACATATGACCCCACCAATCATCCGCGCAATGTCGGATGGCATGCGCTCCATGGACCCAAGTGCAAATTTCTTTCATTGCGAAGATTTTTGCAAAAAAGGACCAGATGCTTCAATGTTTCTGGGGCTCTTGAGCAAAATCTGCAAGAAAGATATGCGATTTTGTTGCATTTCCACATCTGTAAACGCTCTTTGGTTTTAAATAGATTCATACGAAATAACATGAAGCGCCTACGTGCGTTGGGATCCGGGAATAAACTGATGTAGCGTTGTGCCGTATTAAAGGCACGAGCTTCAGCTGGTACATCTGTCATCAGTTTCGCAGCTGCTCTTTGTGCGCAAGTTCTCTCCCAATCTATGCGCCAGATTTTTATTTTTGCCACGTCCGGATTTTCGTGGAGCATATCAGTCTTGATGTCAAATTCAACTAGTATGCTTTCACATCTTTGGATCCACATAGCCACTATATTCTGTCCTTCGGCCGTTGCGGTATGCAGGATTTGGAACAGGGGGATGTTTTCTCGCGCACGTGTCTTAAGAAATAAGGATAACAGGTTCCAAGTAATTCTAGCTTGAAGAGAAATCAGGGATAATTAATATCTTATGCAAGATGTCATCGTTCCTCGTGGAAGGCCCAGTACTTTTGTCCAAAATTGGTTCTCTAAGGAGGACCATACTTCATGAGAGCAGCCCAGAGCGTTTTCTGCCCTGTAAATTAGAACTGGAGTGACCTTCTGTTGATAAAATAGTCTTAATGGTTCGTGAGAGAAATTTCCAAATTTCCTTTTTATGATTAAGGCTTGGCTGGCTAGCTGAGCACATTTCCTTTTGGCTTCGGCTCTCCAGGGACTGTCATTGATGCAGGAACTTAAGACCATTCCCAAGTATTTCACACTTTGTGATCTCTTCAGTATTGCTGCGCCCAGAGTCCATCTAAACATTTTTATTGTTTTCAAGGACCCTCCTTTCAAGTTCTTAAATGTTAGGATTTCGCTTTTATTTGGGTTGATCAACAGCTGGTTCTCGCTTACGTAACGCTGAATAGCATCAAGTTTTCTTTGTAAGCCGAGAGCTGTTAAATCCATTACGACGAGATCATCAGTTTAGAGAAGCCAGCTTATGTGTGATTTATTTATTTTCGGCGGGAATTAATTCACTTCCTCTATCGCAATGCCAATGTCCGAGATGAACAAGCTAAATATAGCTGCGGGTAGCGGGCAGCCTTGCTTGACGCCCTTGCTTGTGGCTATTGCTGATGACAATGTTCCAGCTTGGTCCAAACGAATATTTATGGATGTTTCTGTATGAAGCTCCTGGATGGGAGATACAAGATCTTCCGGGCAGCCCCATCGCCGTCAACGGTATCGAAGGCGCTTGAAAAATCGATAAACGCTAGATGTACTACAGTGTTGGTTTTGATGGCCTCCATTTTTGCCAAGTTAAGTAGTAAAAGATTTAGGGAGAAACCAACTTGTTTGACAAAACCCTCTTGTCTGGCGTCAACATGTCCCGTGTTTACAGCCCACTGAACCAACTTCTGTTGGAGTGTGGTAGCGTAAACCTTGCCCAGGACATCTAATAATGCCACCGGTCGATAGTTTTTTGGATTTGATCTGTCACCTTTTTTATAAATTGGTATTATGATCGCCGTTTTCCATGATTTGGGGGATTTACCTGCGATATTTATTCTTTCGAATAAAGCTACACATATCTCTGCCCAAATCTCGGGATGCTGTTTCAAGGTGAAGTTCGTTAAGCCATCTGGGCCCGGTGCTCTTGAGTTATTGGCCCTTTTAATTATTGCTACAATGTCATCTTTACAGTAAGTGATGATTCGGGGTGAGAATGATAGTTTGAACTCTTCACCCATGGTTTTGTTGCCCCTGTATAGCTCCTCGAAATTAGCAGTCCATTCTGTTTCAGACACCAAACATGTTTGTAACGATTTTTGTGGCGCCTGCATGTCGTTCATAATCCTCCAACTCTCTTGTATTTTTGTTCCTTAATATGGATAACATTGTCTCAGCGTCGTTTTGAAGAGATGCATGTGGCTCTTCAACCAATTTTTATAGGACTGTTTAGCAGCTCTTATTTGTGTTTTCCTAGTAATCATTTCCAATGACTGGGCCTGTCAAATGTTCTGTCGCAGCAGCCGTTTTCGTTTCTGAATTTCAGGGTCAAACCAGTGTTTTCGAACCAAGATTGTATTCTTCGACCCCGCTTTTTTCGTCTTAAATTGAAACAATAGTTGGTCGTATTCTAATTGTATGGAATCCTGACAATAAGCTGTTGCCAACTGGCCAACCTCTTGTTCTTCTAAGCGGAGTCTCGCCCTATTTGTCGCGACTGAGATATTATGCTGCCACCTCGGTAGACCTTCCTCTAATGATGTATTAAGATGCGTTATAAGCATATTATGGTCGCTGGTTGTTTGCTTCTTGATCACAAAGGCATTTATACGGGCGTGCAAATCAGTTGACACAAAGACGTAGTCAATCGTAGAGGCTGAATCTGCAAGCTGCCACGTCGCGGCAGGTGGCATATCTCCGGTTGTATTCCCATTCAGCATTTGCAATTGTCTTATTTCCATTTCCTCGAGCCACTCATTAGCTAGCACTTTTTTATCTGCGGTGATAAGTTTAAAGAAATCAATGTTTAAGTCCCCACATATCAGTATCTTGGCCCTTGGCTTCCCTTCATACAGAACATCCAAAATTTCTGCGATTTTCTCTACCTGTTTACCTGCCTTCTGGTGATTCCAATAAACGTTTAGAAATGTTATTTCCTCGTCATACCCGGGGCCCAGTTTCTGCTTGGTAATTGTCATTTCCTGGATAAATGGGGAGTGATTGTAGGACTTAGAAATCCTAAAGCCTGAGGCCCTGTTTACTAGAGTTAACAAAACCGCCATTGGACGACCTTTTGACAGTTTTATGGCTGGATTCAGGGCCACTTCGTAATTAATCACAAGTGGCATTTCAGAAAGCCAAGTTTCTTGCAAGCAAATGAGCGACAGGCCGTCCAACCAGTTTGTATTGAAAAGATGTATAAATCCACGCGTGTTCCAAGATGCCACTAGGCACCTACTTAAGGTTGTCTTTTCCTGGCATTATTGACGATCTTTCGTGTTAAGCGAGGCTGCCAACCAGTCCCAGTCGTCGTTCACCTCAGCAGTGCTAGATCAACAGAGTGCTTCGGCTATCGGCAATTGCTGGCCTTGGGTTCCACTTATGGTGATTCTGATCTCCGTTTTGGGTTCCACAGATCCACTCGTATCGTTATACATCATAGAATTAGATGTTTTGTCTTCTATATGGGTGCCTTCCTGTGACGTCATAGTGTTAGATTTTAAATCTTCTGTCTGGGTGCCTACCCGTGACGGGCACGGGGCTGAACCTCGTCCGTGGATCTTACATTGATACTTTTAGATCTGAGAAACTCATTTTTGTTCATAGAGCGCAGCACAGTGCTCTGTTGCCAGCCGCTTAGCATCTCTTCATTGTCTCGGGCATCCGAAGCATGGTGGTTCGGGCTGAGTGTTCCTAATGAGTAGACTTCAAATCCCAACGAAAATAGCGCAACATTTGCTTCAATGATTGTGTTGGCTATTAATGAAGAAGATACGTGAAGGATTACTTTATCATTCCGATTCTCATTAGGAAGTTCAACGATCTTTAGATCCCTGGACGTGATAGCACGCAAACTAGGAATGAAGTCGAATAGCTTGATGATGGTTGCACGGTTTAAAATCAACTTGTCCTTTGAGTCAAGCGTTTCAACCATCACCTTAAAGGCCAAATCGAGGTCGTTCTCTCTCTTGGTCTTGCCACCGTCTCTTCCGTGGGAGTTCACTCGTGATTCGAGTTGTTCCAGTAGGCTGTTTGGAGAAGTCACGTTTGCTTTTTTGTTGTTGGATGCTTTGTTGTTTGAAGCCATACTTCTGCTAGTTTCTTCGTTAGGTATTTTCTCCAGATTGCACATACTGGTTTTAGAATTCGCTCTTTCACCCAACTGAACTCCTCGTAATCTGTTACATAGTTTTGACCTTTTTTCTTGCATGGTCATAAACGGTGGACTTCCTGAGATCTTCCCATTCTCCTCAGGAGTTACTGGTTTGTTGACAATGTGACAGGTTCTAAAGACCTTGATACTCACCAATTCTGTTGAATTTGCCTGGTCGGAGTTGCATGCACTCAAGCTCAGAGCTCCAGAGGAGTCTCCCTCTGTTTCGACAGGGCAAACCATAGGCGTGCTCTCATCGTTGTCTGCAGAGGTTATTTGAGCACACTTCTTTGGTTCTTGTGTGATTTCCACTTTTTCTGTATCATCATAAGTGGACATGTTTAAAAGATCTTCAGAGATGTCGGCAGGCAATTGGTCTACTGCGATCGCTGGAAGGAGAGGAACAGTTTCCTTTGCAGGCTCCGATCCTTTTCGATTTTCTTTCAGGTTAGATTTATTTGTGTCTTTTGTCACAATTTGAACGAAATTTATGTTTCTCAAAAATTTCCGTTCTCCCGTGTTTTTATTATTTCTCTTACTCGGTTGGTTCTTCAATTTTTTTACCGTCTTTGTCGATTTATCATGAATTACCACTGGATTCTTGCAATTTCCTGCTGTGCCTTCAAAGATCGAGAATACATTTGGCTTCTCTGTGCCTTTGTAGGTTGTCTGCACGTTTTCCACAGTGTTCGGTTGGGGGGCCATAGTCGACGTAGAAGGTGTTTGATCGACAAGGCCCCTCTGCCTCTTATAGGCTTGCGCCTGTTCGAAGGCCGTGTTAAATGAAACGTCGTCAATTTTTTCGCTCCTGAGAGAGGTACTTACTCCTCGATTGTATGGGCTTGTTACGGGGCTCTCCGTTTTTGCATGATCTGAACTTGCTTGTACCCGATCTTTACTAGAACGTTACCAGTTGGTAAGTAACTTGTTCTTCTGAGTAATGCATTAGAATGGTGTCTCTGAGTCCAAAGAACTTCACTCATTTCCTGGATACATTGGTTAAATTATGATTAAGGGCACAAACACTCAGGAAGACTGTTCCAAGCGCTAGGTCACCACCTGGTGTGCAGATTATCATAAAACATGACTTCAGACTCCATGTCCACTTGCCACAGCCTCAGCTGAGTTGGTGGGAGGGGGCAGGAATCAAGCTTGACCACAGGCAATCAAGTCATTGGCACCTGTGGAAAGCTGAAGCATAGGCTGGCCACTGTGTCTGGAACACAAAATAGCTTATAATCTCGTGCAACCCCTTAACCCTCTGGTCCCTGCCCTTAGCACCCCTTCTGCACCCACACCAAAAAGCAACCAGTTTGTCTGCTTTGAACACAGTAACAGACATTGTTCCAGCATGTAATCATTGACCCTAGGGTGTCGAGTCCTGGCACTGGCAAAGTACAGTTAGCAAGAGCTTGCTGCCTCTCGGGGTGCACATGCTGAGTACTGCAAACCGTGCTAACCCAAGCCCACTAAGACATCCAGACCAGCCAGCTGAAGGATAAAACCCTGCTACTCTGAATTATAAAAGAGCTGTTGAACCGTCGACTTGCCACTTAATCGTTATAGGATCATGCTGCATACCTCTATCACACCTGTAACACCAACCCTGATCCCTGTCCAAAAATCAGCAACTGTCTGCAAAATTATCCTCTTGAGTATGCTCTGTTGCCAGTTGGTAAAATTAAAAAGGATTTAGTCAATTCCTGATTGCTTGTTTTATAAATCAGATTTACCTGATGCCCCATTGCCCATTTTATAAAAGACTACATTAATGAGTGTTGGACTGCTTATAAAATGTATTACTGATTTAAATTTCTCTTGAATCCAGGCATTGTGAAATCACCACAGATCCCAGTTCAAAAGACTGCCTCTGCTTGCTGGGCTGCTCTTTCCGACCCCCCCACCTATGTAAGATTACCTCATCCCATGCTCAGACCCCAACTTGCAGACATGTCTAGCCTCATCCCTCCCAATCACACCTTCTCCCACCCACCTTTGTCCAAATTGTCACATGCCACTGACCAGCAACCATACTCTGGAGGCTTCTTGCTAAGCAGATTATACAAGATCCCTCCATACTCTTGGTCCAAGTCGCTGACCCAAGCAATGCAGTATCAAGGACACAAACCTAAATCATAACATCCCAATCCTTATGATTGCCAAAACATGGCCCAAAAATCTTCCACCCTGGACTTCACTCACATCACCATAATATGCGACCTGACCATCGGGAGAGGTTTGGGAGTGGCTATTACCCCCACATCCTTTTAAAGACCTTTTTTCTGCAGCTATCGCCTCCTGCCTTCGGTTGAGCCGCATGACTTCCACAGGATCAATCCACACATGCTTTACTATTTCTACCTGAAACTGCCCCTCTGTCTCATCCATCGCCTTCTTGAACGAATGTGCCTCCCTCCTCAAGAGTTATTACTCAACTCCATCCACTTACTAGTTGCTAGCTGCTTCAATTTATGTTTGGACAGCGTCCGCATCCCATCCACAGAATTCCCAAACCTACTTAACTGCAGTAACCTAAATATCCTATTTGGAGAATTCCACAGGATAAAGCATTGCCTGGACACACTGTTTCAGTGGAGCACAACCAACCAAAACCCTTGTCATCATTTCAGTTATCCAGTAAGGCCACCAGCTGATCCTCTTTAATATGACTCCCTGTCCACAGAAAATACATGCTTCTAATTTCAAACAACTCACCCCAAGCTTCCAGAATCATCTTCACCTTACTGGCCAACAGATTGCTTGCTTGCCCTCTACCATTTCCTTAGAATGGAATGCTTGTACCCCCTTTAAAACATTGCCTTGCTTGTATATCACTTGCTGACAAATTGCCCACCTTCTCACTCCCCTTTTGTTAGCTCCCCATCCCTTTGTTTCTCTGTTTGTCTCACCATGTTCTTCCCCCCATGATTGTAAAGCACCCCATTGCTTCTTGAAGTTGCGTCCATGCTCAATAAATACCCTAATAATAATATAATCGAAATATCCTGACCACCACAGAAAAGAGATGCAATATGTCGGTCACCCCCAACAAAAAGGATTGCCTAGCACAATACCTGGAACATTGCCAGTAAAGCTACACTAAAAACACCAAGAACATGTATTGCATGCCTCACATTAAAGGTGTACCCTGAAAATACTACTCCTCTGAAGTGATGGAACAATTATTACGCCCCAAGTGCTTTTTTAAAATGGTGCAACTGCTTGTCATTCCTACCTGCTTAGTCTGTTCCATTTCCCGGAGTTAGGAACTGTGCAAAAACCACTTTTTCATCTTCATAGGCAAAGTCAACAAGGTCAAATATGTCCTAGAAAGTTCTCGCAGCACCCATTCACTGCTCACTGGCAGACTACCTCCAGACCACAGCTCACAACCTGAAACATTTTTTTCACCTAGTAAGAAGACTGCTTTAATCACCCCTTGATCAAAACAAGCAAAAGAAATAGGGGGCACTAAAGATTTTAAAAATTGATAACTTAGACATGCAATACGAGACCTACGTGGTCCCAATACACTCGTAGAAATGGGCGAGAGCAAAGTAACCAATGGTAAATACTTTTAACACCCATACATTTATATGAACTGCAGTGCAGTGATGTATTACTGAAGACACTAGAAAATTACTGCTGAAAATCCAGTCTTTGGTATGAAATACCAGGTCTCCAGATGATTAGCAACTAAACATGTCAAATGCCCAAAAGTACCCTTTTAGTTCCTAAGTAGGTCAAAGGTTTGTAGATGAAATAGGTAATGGTCCATGAGCAAGCTGTGGCTATAGGATAAAGTCAGCAAGTACCAGTTGTACTGCACAAATGCAGGCAACACCAGAGAAGGCCCCCTATCCCCCAATAAGCATTGTAGGTGCAGGTTTGATATATGATAGGTTATTTATAATGCGCTTAACACCCAGAGGCTTCAAAGCGCGGACCCAGGGATCGGATCTGTGGCGCTCCGTGTCGTCTTGCTTCCATGGCGAGCATGTTGCCCCTGAGCTATCCCCCCTGAGACCCCAGCTGTCTGAAGGATTGCAGCAGAAGGATTGCAGCAGAGCAGGATCAACACCTATACATGTCAACTGTAATACATGGTGGAGAGGCCTGTAAGAAAACACTACTCCTGGATCTATAGGCCAGTTGACATCTTTGGAAAGGAATTTATCAGGACCCACGTTCAAGTACTCACAAGTACCACTCATTGTGGCTTTGGTGAAGGCATGTCGGGAGAACGTGGTAAGTAAATAAAAAGGCTTTCCTTACAGGTCTGGGAAGTGGTTTCAGTACGCAGGGATTGAATTATCGACCAACAATGACAGGTGGATGAAAAGAATAATAATCTGTGTACCCAGGACAACAACCCAAAAGGCTGGAACAGCAGCAGCAATGGTGAAGGCACCAGGAGACTTAGGAAGCTGACCCCAGGGATCAAGTCAGCTCTCGGGGACAACCATCCAGAATGCCGGCATCAATGAATGGAGGTGACCCACAACAGTCCAATATGGAACAGAGTAGTGGCGATACTAATCCAGGCCAGGGAGACTCCCCATTTAGAGGCACTCGGTCCATGGCGTTTGTGCAGGATGCAACTGAGAAATGGCCAGGAAATTCTCCCAAGATGGAACATGCAGTCCTGCCATTAAGCAGAACTTGGTGGAGAACACGGAAGCATAGGTTTCAGCAGCCTCAGAAGAAACTGGGAGCAAGGACAAAGGAGACTAAGTCCAGTCAATGGTCAAATCAAATCCTCAGCAGAAGCAGCCCATCTTCACAGCGGTCCTTCGTCAATGTGGGTAAATATCTAAGGAATGCACAGGGTCTCTCTGAGATAAACACATTTACTCAGTGGCTGATTTAAGCTAGCCAACCAATCTTACACCAGGCAGACACTCAAAGAGCAGGTTTGCCCAAACAGAGAGGACCTAAAAACTGCCAAACAATGGTCCATCCAAACAGGCTAGGTATTGAGCATGCCTAGGGCAGAAAACCCAAACTAACCTACTTTAAAGCACACTAGTAGGTGCAGGGCTGGGCTCACAGTGAGCCCAAATATGCTCAAAAGGCATTTTTGGCCTGTCCCAAGGTCCACACAGACAAAGTGATGATCCAAGAAAATTGCAGCGAGTAGGACTTAAACAAATGCATTATTTACACAATGGCTACCACACTGTTGCTTTTGGCTACTAATGCAGTAAACATTACTGCAACCATCATGAAGCCAAAACTAAATTGAACCTGCCAGCAGCTTGTAAGGTGATGGAAACATCGTGGGACCAAAATGTGTTCTTTAAGAAGCACCCAGCCCTGGCCGCCATTTGGCCTACTAGGTTATGACATCAGAAAAAGGCTTACCGTTACAAGGGAACTTCAATTTAAGTCCTTTTGGCAACAAAAGTAAAGTCAGAAAAAAAAAACCGGGAAGCTTCCAAAATTTTTAGGGGTCCCACACAATGGGATGTAGGAACCCCTACATAAGAATACTGCCCCAACAGCCTCATTTGTAAGTTGCACAAATCAGATGATCTTGCTTTAGATTTGCATTTTTGTAGTTATCTACATGGTTAGCACAAATGTACTTCATCCCGTCGATGGATGTGGCATTCCCTTTATCAAAGAACGTGCATGAAATCGACCCAGAGCCATATGTTATGTGAACTGTACTGTCAGTATCGGTCAGCCTTATCTTTTAAAACTAGACCAGATGGTTAGCTATCATAATCTGCTCCGTAAATAATATCAAGTGTTTGTATTCAATATGCGTTTTAGCTTGTATATTTTATATTTTACAGGAGTATCAAGCAGCTTATGACATTGCATACTAACATCACAAATGTTTTATTCTTTCAGATATTTGAAATATTTGGACCTATACCACGACCATCGTATGTGTTGAGATTTAATTCAGCACAGCACATTGCAGAGCATGGAATTAAAGTCAATGATATAATGTATTTCGTCCCTGACTCTGAGGAATTCAGCAAATATTTAGAGACTGAGAAGCTAAGGCAGTAAGTGATCTCCTGCTGTGCTTTTCTTAAAATACTACTTTTTAGAGGGTATGCAACTTTTTCAAGTAGATACTCGATACCAAGACCTGAAACAGTGTTCTTAAAATATTCCTGTAACCTTAGGACTGCTGCATATAGGTGTGTATTCTGCTTAACATGCTTACTTTCCAGTCGTAAATTGGAATTTACTGAGAACCCTAATATTTACATGCTTAGAAAATGTTTAACAGGCTGATGATGTTCTGGATTACTCATCTGATGAAAAACCTTTCTTTCTGACGAGGAGAAGTGTAAGGTAGGGTGTGTATGGCTTCTGTGGTCATGTGAGTGCACCCGCAGGGAATGAGGTAACGAAAAGGGCTTCCATGTGCTGTGCCCAGACTTGTACTGCAACTCAGATCAGAGATATTTGTAATGCCTTTTTAGTATAGCTCATTTGCCATGGGGAGCAGGGGCCTGTGGCGGAGAGTGATACCTGAAGAGGTGGATTTGGAGGTGGAGATAATGGTCTAGGACCTCTGGCCCTTAGTGGTATAGAGGACATGCGCTGAGAGCCCTGGCTGCTGCCACTTATTCTTGGCTTGACTGTATCCAGCCAAATGCCTACCACCTGTCTGTGCTCATCCCTCTCCCTGGTTCACCGCACAATCTCTACTTACCGTACCTCTTTCAGGAGTTGTATACCTAAATAAACTCTTCCTCTCTAGTGGACTACTCTGCCCAACTGTTTAGTTCGCTCAGATTGCTACTTTAGCAGGCCATCATTGACCCTTTTCCTCTCCCATGTCCCACAGAGAACACATATAAAAACCAATAGCATTTGCCTTTTGTATCCCTGTTGCCTGAAACTACATCCACTCCACTTCACAGGTTTCATTCTTGGTCTGCGTACGCTGCCTTTAAAGAAGGTTTCCCAGAGCATTTCATGGCTTTTTTGGTGAGGCAGGTAGGGGCTAAATAGTGTTTTGAGGGCAGGTGCTTGGATGGATGGTGAGGTAAGCCAGTGGGCTATATGTGGAAGTGAGAGAAATGGTGAAATCACGATTAGGGCACTAACAGTTGAGGCAAGGTGTTCTCGCAGACTGAGAGTTCTCTCAACTCTGTTCACTGGGTCTATGGACGTGTGAGTGCACCCACAGGGATACCTGCAATTCCAAAATACAATGACATTCATAAAAGGTTCTCATGGTAGTCAACAGTAGAGTATAGGCTAGTGTCACTGCAGGAGTTCCTGAGAGCACTGTAGATTAAGCCTAGTGAGCCGTGGAAGCCGGCAGATGACGTGTCCCTGCTGAATCCAAGTAGAAGACCAGAGAAACATTGTTGGCTAACAGGTGATGTAACCTTTCCCGAAGTTGAGGAGGGCTCCTGATCTGAACACTCTCCAAGCTACCAAGAGAGGGTTGAAGTGAGAAAACATGGTGAGCTATCCTCAGCGGTAGTGAATAAGAGCCACAGACCAAGGGGACAGAAGGCAAGCCACAGATAATACTTAGAAAGGTGTGTGGACATGTGCTACCAAGCAGTCGAATGGCAAGGACACTGCTGATACGCAACATCTCAGAAGCGGGCTGTGGATCTTATCTCCTCTGAGTAGAGTGGGGCAGAGTTCCTTGAGAAGAGAAGGAAGACTGGGGATTTCATGGTTTATCCACCCATTATCCCAAACACCATGATGCCTCAGACTACAGTAAGTGCAAGAGAGTACACTTGCTGCATTCTGGATTCTGCTCCCAAGTGCAGGACAAGACTTGCGAGAATGGTTAGGAGTAGAAACCAATTGCCCTCCATCATGGAACCTGTAGTTCAAATTTCAAGTGCACAGCAAGCAGCAACAGAACAGCCTTCACTAAATTGGTCCCACACAGGATTTTTTCACAAGTGCACAACCAACGGAATATTCTTCAATACTAGAACAAGATATTTTGATGCCTGGAGGGGGCTCATTTTAAAAGGAGAGCAGCCTGTGCTCACTCGGTTGCCTGATGAGATAATTTACAAGTGCAAGCTTAAAGAACCATCTGAAACCAGGGCGAAGCTGTGTATTCTAGAAGGTGGCAAGAGGTTTGCAATCAGCTGTAGACAGTCCAAGCCTCATGGCACCTTGGAACCTGAAGGGATGTTTTTTAAAAGTGCACAATGCTAGCAAATGAAAAATAGCGGTTCTATGTGGAAAAGGGAACAAACAAACCTGTTTTGACGGCTTCAGTGAAGGCTTTCAAGTGCAGAGCAATTATAAAAGAATATTGCAATAAACGTTACACAGGGATAAGCAGCGCCTGGAGTGAAGGGCCTCAAATGCGCACCAGGACTGGAACTTTGTGACGAAGAGACTATTTTTCAACCAGATTTTTATAGTGAATTTTTCTTCTAAAATATGCCAAAATGGGAATTCTGACAGTGGCACGTTGAATGCAGTCAAGTACACTATAGAGAGGAAATGTGGATATCCTTAACTTGGTTAGCAATTTTCATGTACAACCGCTGCACTGTGTAGAAGGTTATTACTAAAAGGTACTGTATGGTGTGGAGGTGACAGCAGGTTCAGCATAGTCGGTTTGGAAAAGTGTACATTTGAGTTTGGGTTCTCAGGTTGTCTGGGCATGGTAATGTCAAATGTTCTCCCAATATTTGCTGCTTGATTATGTAGAGCAAGTCCTTTGCATAGTGTTCATGCATTCTTATACCCGTAATTCAAACATGCAGTTTTGTTAGGTTTTCATTTAATCACTGTCCATACTCTCATTTAGTGCAGCAATGGAAAGCTCATTGCAATGCTCAATTGCTGCATCAGTCCTGCATCTCGATTTTGCATCAGCCTCTTCCTAGTGCCCGTTGAGGGTGCTTCTTTCAATGTGCCATCAACAATAAGAATCCACTTATTGAACGTGCCAGCTGTTGCACCGTATTTGGTGCCATAGGCCCCTGATGCTCCTGCAGGGGCTCTGTGAGCGTCTACTATGTGTGGTTCTTGCTCATAGGTTCTTTCACTTGTATTGGAGTCCAAATATGGATTTCTCATTCTTAAACATGTGGTCTGAAATCTACGCACATTTCTTTTCCCTAGTGAAAAATATTAAGCTGTTATGGTGTATTGCATGGACAGGATCTTAATGAAGAATTCAAAATGAAAACAAATGGTAAAATTGCTCTTGTTTCAGTATCTAGGAGGCCCATCACTCGCATATCTACGGACCTATTGAAGGCCTGGATAGATATCTGAAAGGCCTGTATTTCATCCAAACAAGCTCAATTAAATTGAGTTCTATTGCATTTGGTAAAAAAATATTTACAATGCCTAAAAGCAGAACAACTCCAGCATTGAGTGGACTATAAGACCACACATGAATATTATGACAGTTACCTTTTTTAAACCGGGTTAGTTACCAATTCCTTTACAATTCTAAGGGCCTCCCTTGTCCAGAGATTTAGATTAATGATTTTGAGATGCTGAAAAACCCAGAGATGAACACATCTCCGAGTCCATCTCTTATTATTTTTCTCCATTGATCCCTTATGGTCCAAGTATGGTTTTCCGAAAGTCTTTATAAAACTGCACTTGAACCACATACTATACATTCCTATCATGGTCTCATACTGTTAGTGAATGTGTCGTATCCCAGTGGAAAGGAAAATATATGGTATGCTCTTTTTTGGGGCGTTAAGGCCCAAACTACGCATGTAGAACTGCAACGTGTCGAGCACTGTTGGTTTTAACAACCCTTGGTTATTGCACCATAAAAGCAATTATGTAGCTTAAGTCAGACTGGGAGCTGTTGCGTTATGGGGAGCCATTGATCAGGCCAACAGAACATGGGTAGAGGAGTACAGCGTTGACTGTTTAGATAACTTGCACAGAAAATTCCGCATTTGTTAATATTGACATCATGAAAAGATGAATCCAAAAACACACTGTCCAACTTTAGGTGTGATGAAGTTTCTCGTTTATTAGATTCAAAGGTGGACAGGGGAGACTGTATTGACCTCCATCAGATTGGTGCAATAAATTAAGCTTACAACTATTATGGGGACACCTTTTAAATAAGGAAATTAGCTATAAGCTTTTGTGTACAGATGCACGCTTCATAGTGATCACATTATTGGCAGGAAATGTGGGATAATGGAGGCCGATTTTTATTTTTAGAATGTTTGGTTCAAGCCATTGTACCACTGCTAGCATGGCTGTATTAATATCCACATTTACCATCAGATATAAGAGTAGGGAGATGTCCTCCTTTAGCATCGTTCATGTTAATACTTCTTACTTTAGTGCAATGCATGTACATAAGCTAACAATACAAATTCCTTGTGCACACCTAATCTATTTTCTCATCCACCTGCCCATACGATTTACCCCCTATAGTCTTTGCCTGTTGATTTGCTTTGCTATCCAACTATATGCTTAGTTTCTTTTGGTTACACCATCCTAATACAGAGGCATCATTACGTGTGTTGTAATGAGGCAGGCTGCGACTTGGTGTGCTGCATTGAGGAGGGCCAGGTGTGCCACTGGAAGCCCCATTAGGAGGGCATTTCCCCATTGATGTGTGAGATAAATAGGGCTTGAACCACTGTACTGTATTTGTTCGGGGGAATGAACGATTTGATTTTGCCTAGTCTCTGGGTATGTAGTCATACGTTTATTTTTTGGAGAATCGCGCAAAGCCAGTTTACCTTATTTTTTATTATTTTTTTCAAAGCACTCCATTGGCACCCTAGTTGACGGCCGGGGCTGCTAGTGGCGTTACTATACTCGGGTGAGCTTAGCCAGTAATGCCATTGTTTTTACATATACATTAATTTCGAGAAAAGTATTTATTACAGACATTTTTGTTCTTAGTTATTACTGTACGGTAATTATGCATTTCGCACAAAAAACATGCTATTGCTTCACTTGAAGAACATTTCAATGTGTGTTCTTGCTTTTTTGATTGGGTTGAATGTTTCTGTGGCTATCTTGATAGCTGTTAAAGGCCTTGATTCCTGCCCACTTAACAAATAGCAATTACATTTCCTAGAAATCTTTGGTCTTTGGTGTTTCCTGGAACCTCAGTTGCTCAGTGACCAGCATGTCTCTGCAAGAGCTGTTGAGTAACATGTCTAATGGATTCCCAGCTGGGTTTCACAGCTCTCGTACTGATTGTGAAAGTTCAAGTCCAGCCGTTTTGCCTCCCGGGGAATCTTGACATATGGAAATCTGAATAGAACTCTAGACCGTCTGCTGCCGCATGCCTGTACTAAGGTCTTTGAACGTATTATAAACCCAAGTTCATAACGGTTTACTGCAAGATGTTAAGCAGTGCAGCCCATTTTCTGTTGCCTTTTGAAACGTGATATCAGACTCTCGGGATCTTGGCAGTTGAAAGGCAAACTAGCCTGTCAGTAGTTGTGGCTTTTCCATCTCACTTGAGGGAAAACATCATTTTGGATGTGAATGCATTGGTCAGCCTCCAGCAGTGGTATAGAAAACTGTCATATTACATTATTTTTTCAACCTGTGGAGTGCCACCTATCTGTATAACCGCTGATGACTACTACTAATTACATAACCTCAACATTAGTATCTGTATATCCTCCGATGACTGCTACTAGCTGCATAACCTCAACATTAGACGCTGCTGCTGCCCTTCCTATATTTTTGAAAACGGAGTGCCTGTTCGATGTTGGCTTTCTGCAGTGATGAGCCAATAGCACTATGATTTATACGGCACGGAAAAAGAAAAATGCAATGGCACACCGAGTTAATGGCTCGCAGCAGACACTCTAAACTATACTGTGCCCAAATGTATTCAGTAACAAGTCAGTTTCTACATTAAACAGACTTGCCAGTTAATATATCGTGATGATCATAAATCTGGTAGCTACTCCTATGCCCCCAGAAGCATTTGCTGAATTATAAACATAGCTTGCATCATCTGACTAAAATTGGCCTCTCAATATTTATTCACTGAGCATTCCACAAGACCTAGCACAAATATTAGTAATGAATACGGAATTGCAACATATTATATCGTTTTATGTATATTGATTATATATTACTCTACAAGAAGACTCTTCTGAACATGTTTTTCTTTCTAGTTATTAAATACCTCAGTGCTTATACGAAAAAATAATACATACTTTGGCAGCTGTGATCTTATAAGAAAAACAGACACATGGTAGTCTGGTTCACACTTAAAACCTAAATGGCAGACAACCTCCTCCTCTGGACCTTGGCACGCTTTTCATCTAAACATCAATGGACGAGAGATGACTTGGGGAATCTGAAAATGAACCCATGTTTCATTTGTATTTCTACCATTTGCCAAGGATGATTTTAGTGTTCCCCCCTGAAGCCGAAGGATTGTAATTGGAAACGAATTAATCAATCTCAAATATCCACGGACAAGCCTATACGCTCTGAAACAAACTGCAATTGTGATTTGGAGCAGTATAAAAGCCTATTAACATAATCCAACATTAGATGCTGCAGAAAAAGAGGAAGGACCCATTGATCAAGCTTAGGCCCAGCTGATTTACAGCACATTTGAGGCTTTGTATTATTGTTCAAAGCTTGCTTGCCAATAATTAGTCTTAAAATAAAACTCTTTAAAAATGAGTCGCCCGACCTGTCAACCACACAGAGGATATCCACTTACCAAGTTCGTACATTTCGACCGTTCATTGCCATTGCCCCACCAAACCTGAAAGTAAGCAGCAATATCGACACCCTCCACAAACTGGCCTTTGGCCCTGCCAACTCAGCTCCTTTGGTACCATTTTTGCCTCTTGCCATGACATGGAAGTGTTCCTTGCCTGCTACCCAACCCAGCACATATTTATTACATTTGTTACACGCCCAGACCCTGGGGTATCACGGTGTGGTTACAGACAGCTTGACATATGTTCCATTGCTCCCCTCCCCCAATGTGGGCCCTGAAATGACAATAAGGACATTCCACATTTGAATAGTACTGGTAAACCCAGCTCCTGCCCCTTTCAAACTTCCATATAGACCTGATCTGAAGCCCTATTCTCAAAGCCGCTTACATAGACCATCAATACCTCTTACTATCTCATCCCCTTGCCCCAATACACATCCCCCCTCTGCCCTCGGGTTCAATATCAAAAGTGAACAGGCTAGATGGCAGTAATGTGGCACCAGCTTCTTCACCAATGCCAAAATGAGCTACCAATGCCAAAATGAGCTATCAATCTCATCTTTGACACTGAGCAGTGAACCTGTCACTTGGCTCACAGTTGAGTTTGAACATCTGCAAGTGCTTGTACACCAACAGAGTGACTTGCAGTTGATTTATATCAGTGGAGGTCTGGCAAGGCTGGTGAAGTGGTGGCCATTAGAAAATACGCATGCGCGAAGTTCCATTGCTCTCAACCAAGCTCTGCTGAAAGCTAGGCTACAGGAACAATCTATTGAAGGGCAGAAAGGTGATTTGAGAGCATCACAGTGACTGGGAGCAGGGGTGGCTATGTGCTAGGATCTGAGAAACCCTGCAGATCCCTACTTAGCATTATACTCCTGGATCCACCAAGAGCTGCTAACCCTCCAATTAAATGCCTGGCTCGAACTCCTTGCTAGGCAAACGCTCAAGTACAAATTCTGGGAAAGACTGAGTGGAGCAATGCTAAGCAGTAGAGTGTGGGGGTGCATGCAAGGCTTCCTCCCCTGTGGATACTCGGCCCTTGTCCAATTGGTGACAGCAGCATTAGTGTGCATGATAGTGTGGGCATAACAAGGAACAAACTATCTCTAGCCAGGACCCTTGCATTCTTTACTAGAACTCTTCAGCAAATCTCAAACTTAACTTCAAACATTACTACTCCCAGCACCCCTGTGCAATTGTGTAGTTTTGAAAGGACACTGATAACTCCTCTCCTCAGTCTAATCCCTCAATGGGAAACTGCACATCTTCATGTCCTGCCGAAGTTCTTCCTCTTTCTTCGTTAAATTATACCCATAACATACTCAGCAGCAAGATTTTAGTCAACTTGTTCAAAAAAGGTCCTTTAACTTGCTTCAACGTTGAAATCTGCCAAAAAAACCCAACACAACTTGTCTCGAAATCCACTGATATGAATTTTATTCGTATCGCGCTAGTACACAAGTGTTTCAGAGTGCGACAAGGGAAGGGAATAAGGGAGAACAAAAAACAAACGATCTTACTATACCCAGTGACATTAAGAACACGCAAGTGCATGGGAAAACGAAAGGGGAAAAGTGCATGGAAGGGGGGAGAAGTGGAAAGTGAGGAGCAAAGGAAAACCTAAATAAAATAAATAATAAAGGCAACAAACCGTGATAGTGCAGCCAGCAAGTGGCAAGGTCTGGGTTGAGGCAGCAGACGAAGTATGTCTAAGTGCAGGAAAAAAGGGGGGGGGCTGTATGGTTACAGATACAGACCCCAGTGCAGGGATTGCCCAGAGGCAGTGTGGATCGATGGCAGGGTGAGCAGGTACTTGGTCCCGGAAGACAGAGGGTAGGCCAGGTGCATGATGCAGAGAGAAAATATCAGCAGGGGAGAGGAGGGGCGAAGGCAGAAGCAAAGAGGAAGGTATTGTGGTACTTCCGGAACCAGAGATGGTTCTCCAAGTTTCACAGTGGCAGGGATGCCGTTGCAGAGGGAGGCCCCAGCCGAAGACAGAGATCTACCCCCAGCTCGTTTCTTTGAAAAACTGACCCTGAGGTAGAGGAGCGAAGAGCTCAAGAGGGGAGGTATTTACGGAGGCATAGCTGAAGGTATTTTGCACCCAGGCCCCAGAAAGCCTTGTGGACAATGCAGAAGGTTTTGAATGTAATCTTTGTGTCCACTGGGAGCCAGTGGAGACATTTCAGGGCTGGAGAGATATGATCCTAGGGTTTGAGGCCAAGGACAAGTCTTGCAGTCCTCTTCTGGATGAGTTGTAAATGGCGGAGAGTAGAGGAAGGTAGTTCTAGAAAGAGGCTGTTACAATAGTCCAACCTAGAAAGAACCGGGACTAGGGAGACAGTGAGCTTCTGGGGCAAGGAGAGGAAAGTCAGAGTATCTCTGAGGCAGTGCAGTAGGAAGTTTTACTTTTTAGAGACATCAGAGATGTGGGCAGCGAAGGAAAGCGTGGAATCAAAGAAGACCTCTACGTTCTTAGCCTCAGAGGTGGGGGGTAGGTCGAGGGCCAAGGGAGGCCTGCCATAGAGTGAGGGGAAAGGACAGTGAAGGTGTGCCGATGAGGAGGATCTCTGTCTTGCTGGCATTCAGGCAGAGATCGTTGGCGGCACAAAAAAGGCCAACCTTGCCCTAAAATAAGGTAGGAGTTCCCTGAGGTAGAACTGTTAACTTAACCACACTCTGTTTCCCAGGAGCCTTTGACAGTCTATAACTGAAGTCACTGAACCACATGACTCTCTCAACCATTCCCAGTCAAACAAGTCTCTCAAAAGCCTGGAGCCCTCTCACTACTTCCTCTTTCATTGCTGATCACAAGATAAGTACCTTACATTTGCTATTTCATTGTTGCTTAGTGAAGTGCACTATTAGTGGTGAATTACTCTGCTTTGCGTGACTGTCACTTTGCAGAGGTTTCCTTTTCTGGTACTGGCGTTCTGCCCGATTGTTCGGCACCTTGTGTAGGGCAAGCGCGTTAATTAACTTTACTGTGCGTTGAGAAGAGCAGGCGGTCCGCTCCAAGGCCAGTCGGGGATTGTTGGGTTTTACTAAAGGTGTTCAGTAAGCTAGAGCCCGGTGGTTCAATTTAGGACAGGCGATCCCCTGTAGAAGTGCTCGCCAGCGCCAGAGTCCCCAGTCTGCCCCAGCACTGCGTGCGGTGCACAGTCGCAGGGCAGCAGTCAGCCTGCTCCCAGCAAGGGTCATTCAGAGGATGCCTGCTTGCTGCTGTTGGTACTCTCTCGGTTACTGTGCTCCCAGCCCCTTCCTTGACGCGCTTCATCTCTCAATGAGAGAGAGGGGAGTAACGGTCAGCGCAATGGGGGATGGAGTGGAAGAATTGCTGGTATTGCACTGCAACAGTCCGAACGTTTAGCAGGATTTAGTTCACAGTTGAAGCACATAAAAAAAAGTTACCTAATTCTGTGGCATTTATAACAATCATTTAATCAGAGCCCCAAAGCGAAGACGGCAAGCAAAGGACTACTACGCTCACACACTTACAGGAATGGAACAGTATGACCCTCAGACAGACCAAGAGGGATTTGAGGTGGAGGAGGAGGCCTGCCCAGAGCAGGACAAGGCCCCAGTGGCCAGCTTTAAGAGAGTCCTCAGGCCCTCCGTTGAGACTACTATAAAGAGGGCTTTGGCGGATTCAATGCTGCCCATCGAGTTGCGCCTGGACGATCTGAAGGTGCACCTTCACAGCGCTGCAACCACTTCAAAAAGTGTCGCCCTTAAAAGGCGGCGTTATTCCAATGTGTAATATATAACCTGGCTCGCAAGAGAAAGGACTCCACTCTGACCCTGCCGAGCTAGCCACAGTAGCCTTATCTGACGCCTTTGCGAGGCTCAAAAAGGCCTTTAGGGAAAAGGATACTCCTTCTGGATGCGGACCCACTGGCCCGGAGGAGAATAAACAGGGCTCCAGACCCTCTAGCCCGTAGGAGGTACAACATGGCACAGATGAGGACGAAGAGTCCACTCACACCACTGAGGACGAAGTGGAGGAAAGCCTTAAAACTGGGCAGACATAAGCCTCTAAGGCCCCCAATACGCTTGGGCAGCCACAACACAAGGAGGTTGACCTCGACCAGATGTTTGTCCTGGAATAATTGGTCCACCCCAGATCCACGGACTGGGCTCCGTCCCCGTGGGTGGCGCAGTACATAAGAGCCAGGCTGCGAAAGCCACTGGACAAAGGGGTTCGGGCAAGACTCCAGGCAGAGCACCAGAGACCAGAAATCGAGGGGAAAGTGGCACTCACGCCGTAATTGGATACTAAGATGATCACCATCCTAGGTAAGAACATTAAAAGCCCGTAAAAAGGCATAGATCAGGCATGAAGGTCATTTCAGGATAAAGTCTTGGATGTCATGGGACCATAGGCGAAGATTCTGGACCTCTCGGAGGAATTGCTTCAGACAAGCAGAGCCATTGACCCGCTGTCAGGCTGGGTTCAGAGAGCATTGTGTCTCCTGGCCAAAGCAAATTGTGCTATCTCTGCTGAATGACAATGTGATTCTGATGAAGATAGACCTGAAATTGGGTGAACTCGCCACATCTTGATCAGGGCCAGCCGTCCAGGCATTGTTAGTCAGTGACTAATCCGTAAAGGAGATGGCAAAGTTTGTCAATCCCTTTATGGCCCTGCATAAAGCCCAGCCCTCCCATGAAGAGTTTTCCCCACCAAAATTGTCGCCAGGGCAGGAAGAGGCAGGGGCCGCTCCTCCAGCCGTTTCTCATTGCATAGGAAGCCCCAGCATACCTGCGAGTCACCCACCGACTGGCGAGATAGATCATACACATTCCTCCCCTTGAGAGGCAGATCCATTGGTCATAGCTGCAGGAGGCCAGCACGACAGCCGGCACCTCAGGCCATAAGTGGTTCCCAGCTGCATAGTGCCAGCACCTCAGGTGCTGATTGGGGGCAGGACAGCACTCTTTGCGCAAGCATGGAATGCTTTATCAGGCAAACCTAGGGTCTGGAGAACGGCAACAGGCTATACAAAAGATTTCTTTTCAGAACCCTTCCAATTACCCATAGTCATGTCAGCTGTAGACAAGGAGGCATTAGATGCAGAGCTGCGCAAACTGGAGCAGAAAGGCGCAATCGGCCGTTGCAGGGATCAGACAGGCTTTTTCAGCTCCATCTTCCTCGTCTGGAGGAAGGAGAAGGTTTACCCAATCATGAACTTGATAGGCCTGAACAAGTTTCTGCCGTCACTTCAAGATGGAGGGCATTCATATGCTCAGAGATATACTCATTTCCAAAGACTGGCTGGTGCGACTAGACCTCAAGGACGCTTATGTGGCAGTGCCCATTCATACGCAGCACATCAGATTTCTGAGGTTCAGCTGGATGAGACTCGACTGGGAATACACGAACTTGCCCTTTGGGCTCTCATCGGAGCACTGGGCATTTGACAAGCTTATGAAGCCGGTGGTAGCGCCCCTCCAAGAGAGGTTAGTAAGATCAATAGTCTACCTGGATGACATTATCCTTATATCACAGAACGAGGCTGTACTTCGGCGACATGCCCAAGCCGTCATAGTGGTCCTGTACAGCTTGGGTTTCCTCAACAACTGGGAGAAATCAGAACTGACGCCTATGAGGAGGTTAGAATTCCTTGGTTTTATAGTAGACACTGAGGACTGCCAGCTGCACTTCCCATGGCCAAGGTGCACGCTAGGCATCGGGAGATATGGGTGCTCTTGCACCAAGACACTATATCTCTGTGTGAACTAGCCAGAGTGACAGGGCTGCTATCCTCGTCCATCCAGGCCATATTTCCGGGGCCCTTGCATCACCACGAGCTGAAGGGTCAGTACATGAGATGCAGTCTCTTATTCCCAGCATCTGGCCTTATCACCCAAGGTAATAACGGAGCTATGCTGGTGGCTGATGCACATGGAAGCCTGGAACGTCGGGGCAATATTCGTATCAGCGCCGGCGCTTGTAATAGAATCGGATGCAAGTCATAATGGCTGGGGGGTGAGGTGTGGTCCAGTCGCACCGAAGGGATGTGGTCGCCCGAAGAGCTCCATCTCCCCATCAACTGTCGGGAGCACCTGGCCGGTTCCTTCCCAGTTCAGTCTTTTGCCAGGGACATAGTCAGATCGATCATCTGGGTGGCAGCCTATTGAGGCCTCTGGCAAAGTTGGCCAAGGACTTTTGGCACATCTGCCTTCAGCACTGGATTTCGCTGACAGTGGAATACTTTTCGGGTTTGGGAAACAATGTGGTGGACTCTAGCAATTGAAAGCGGCAGAGGCAGGTATTCCTCCATCTGCAACGCAGGTTGGATCCACTAGTCTGAGACGTTTTTTGTTTTTTTTTTAAACTTGTTTATTTTAAACCAGCACAAAGGTGATCATTGCATTACAGACATTAAGCTTCTCAACCCTTATCGAACAATACACTCGTATACCCCTGACCTCTCCCCCCACCCTCTCCCACTTCACCGCTGTCAAGGTCCGGCGCCTCCGGTACTTGGACTGGCTCCTTGTCCTCAGCCTGCAGGGCACTAGCTACTAGACATGGTTTATACGTTAGTGCTGGAAAGTTCTGGTCGTAGTCCAGCACGGGTGCCCAAATGTTTGTGAAGCGGTGAAGGAGTCCCCTGTTAGCTGCTATGATTTTTTTTTTCCGCTATTTAGATGTCCCAGAGTTTTAGCCACCATAGGATCATTAGGGGGCCCTCCGGAGATTTCCAAATGCATGCTACTGTGATCTTAGTGGCGAGGAGGAGTTGTTATGAGGGCCACCTTCTTGCCAGATCTTGGGTAAATACCTGGGATCGGGGCTCCAGTAATATAGGTTCTGGCTCCAATGGTTTTGCTATCTGGGTGATGTCTGCTATGGTGGCCATGCATTGGGGCCAGAAGTTCTTTATCACCAGACATGACCACCACATATGTAGGTAGGAACCCGGGAGGCCACAGCGGTGCCAACATAGGGCGTCCAGGACATGGTTGAAGTGATGTAGTCGGAGCGGCAGGTAGTACCATCGTAGAAGTAGTTTATGAGCGCACTCCCAATTGGTGATGCAAAAGGACGACGAATACGTCCTTGACCAAATGTCCACCCAGGACTGGTCCTCTATCGGGTGTCCCAAGTCTGCTTCCCACTGTGGCAAATAGGAAGCTTTAGCAACGAGAAAGTCTACCTGTAATAGCTTATAGAATGTCGAGATTCTTCCCTGTGTCGGTGGATCTGCAGCTGTAAATTCAATGGGGTTCAGGCCTCGTGTGGCCGCCAGGCGGGTCAAAGGGTGTGAGCACCAATGTCTTAATTGCGCGTAGGAGATACCCATCTGTTTCCGCTAGGCAAAAAAACGCTCTTGCATTGTTAGATGGTGAGCGGTTAGTTCCCCTCAAAGAGCTGACCCAAGGAGCTAAGGCCAACCGCAATCCAATTTTTGAAGTTCGAGGTGAAGGCTCCCCGTGTAAAGGCCGGGTTATGGAACACTGGGGCAGATGGGCTCAGATCTCTCGGGATGTCTCTATACTTACAAGCCCAATCCCATGCTCTTAAGGTTCCAGACTAATCCCCAGAGCTGATGATTTCTCAAAGTGGATAGTAAATCCTGATACCCTCCCGGATCTATGGATCTCTGCATAGAGTGCGATCTTGTGTTGAGAGGGGCCTACTTGAAGGCCTTTGATTCTGGGGTTGAGGCAGATTTGTTGGGTTAGGGGTTCCATTACTAGGGTGAAGAGTAGGGGGAGAGGGGACACCCCTGCCTGGTTCCACATGTTAGAGGGATTGGGCTAGATAGCAGGCCATTGACCGTAGAAGGGTTTTCGGAGCTTGGTAGTTCACCAGGATGAGTCTTTGGAAGGTGGGCCCAAACTGAAAGGACTCCAAGGTGATTCGGAGGAATGACCAGTCCACTTTATCAAAATCCTTGGTATGCGTCCAGGGCCATCACAGCTAACTTCTGCAAATCTAACTTCGTGACCTCGATCAAGTAGAGGACCCTCTGTATGTTGTCTGCAGTTGCTTTATTCATTATGAATCCCATCTGGTCCGGGTCTATAATGTTCAGGAGTACTCTAGCCAGTCGGTTTGCTAGGACCTTCGAATATATGTTGGTGTCGAGGTTCAGTAGGGAGATGGGCCTGTATGCAGTGTTTCCATGGGGTCTTTTCCCGGCTTAAGGGGGAGGACTGCGATCGATTCCTGTATCGACGGGGTGATGTCCCTGAGGGAGCGAAGGAGTTAAAGAGCATTGTTAAGGGGGACAGCATCTGGGGGCGAACATTTTTCAAGTACCCGTCTGGCCCTGGGGCCCTTGGTTTGAGACTTTTGATGGCTGCATCAACCTCTTTGCATGTGATTGGGGCCTCTAGTTCTTCTTTCGTTGCGGCTGTAATGTGAGGGAGGGCTGCGTCTCGTAGATAGCTTTCTTGTTCCTCATGCGACCTTGGGGATGCTGACATGGTCTCTTTGAGGTGGGCCGCTTCTAGTTGTAGCTTGTCATGATCAGCAAACTGGACTCTGCCTTGGGGATCACGTAGGCCCAGGATGGTGTTTCACTTCTTGACCTTAGCGAGTTTCTCCACCAGGAGTTTGTTCGCCTTATTATTTTTGGCATAGTAGCTTTGTTTCGTGTTGGCTAGAAGCTGTGCTGTATCCTCAGCGTAGTGAGCTTCAAGCTTCTTTCGGGCTGCCTGTAGGACTTGGTGGGTTCTCGGGGTCCAGTTTTTGGCTTTACAAACTGCTTCCGCCTCCTGGACTTTATCTTCCAGAATCTGGTGGGTTTGCCGCCTACGTTTATGAAAAGCTGCTCCTTGAGTGATTAGAGCTCCTCTTACCACAGCTTTCATTGCGTCCCAAGTATTAGCCAGAGAGGTATCCTCGTTTTTATTGTCTTGATTGATTTCGCCACACTATCCCTCAGTGACATGTCCCCCAAAATCGGGTCATATAGGGTCCATCTACGCCTTGGGGGAGGGTCAGGGTCATGGGCTTGAAGCGTTAAAGTGACTGGGGCGCACCCTAGGACCGACGGTTGGGAGACGGGGGAGCCAGTAGGTCGATGCGAGAATAAGTTCTATGTACATATGAGTAGAACGAATAGTCTCGTTCGTCGGGATGCAGGACTCTCCACGTATACACCACATTTAGGGTTCTGAACAATTGGAGTAGGGTTGCTGCCAGATGGAAGTCCTTGCGAGCGGGAGGTTGCGATTTGTCCTTGAGCGGGTCTGGGACTCCATTGAAATCTCCCCCCTTGATAGTTTGGCCCTCAACGAAATGTGGGAGGGCTTCCTCTTGGGCTGAATAGAACTCTTCTTGTTTCTCGTTCGTCTCATACATCGAGATGAGCGAGTAGAGCTTACCATGGATTAGGCATTTGATCGCCACGAAGCGGCCCTCGAGGCAGAGCAATGTGTCTACGATTTGTGGTCTGAGGCCCTTTGTGAAGAGAACAGCTGCCCCACCTTTCTTTGTACAATTGGACACCAAAATCTGCAACGGGAAGTTTCTATCGCGGAGACAGTTGAAGTCCGCTGGGATCAAATGAGTCTCTTGTAGGAAGACCACAGAGGCTTCTTCATTCTGAAAGCGCTGCAGTGTGGATTTTCTCTTCTCTTATGCGGGGAGTTCAAGGCTCTGACGTTTATCATCAGGAAGTTCTGTTTTTGGTATGGAGGGGGAGCCTCCCGGGCTTCTTCCGACTCACGGGGCTGATCTTGGCGCGGGAGAGGTGGTGGTGCTCAACCATCATTTGGGGGCTTAGTGCAGGTGTGGTCCTCCTGTGGCTGGGTTTTGTAACACCACGGGAGGGTAAACTTGTGGTGGTGCGGGAGGCCGATTTTTCCAGCTCTGTGACTCCCAGGTCCAACGGAGCCATATCTGTACCTCCAGCCAATGGGGCTTGGACAGTCAAACATAACTGAGTTCGCCTCCAAGGGTAGTTTGATGGCATACACCTCAGAGGAGGGCATGGAACGCAGCATTGTTTCTATTTTCGGTTCCGCTGTCGGTCTTTTCCCGACCGTAGGTTGCAGCAGTTCTATCTCACCTATTGACGCCTCTGCCCCTTGAACCAAGCAGGCTGACTCTGCTTAGGGGGGTACTGGTTTGGTTCTTCCGGTGGGCGGTGTGAACTGTGGGTGGGCCAGTCCCCAGGAGAGTCCAGACGCAGTATAGGTGCAGCGTCCTCCAGATGGCTGATTTTGCATTGGTTTCCCTGATAGGTAAATTGCAGGGCAGTGGGGAATAGCCATTGGTAGCGGACTTGCTGGTCCTGCAGAAATAGGGTTAAGGGTTTGAGGGAATCTTCTTTTTTGCAATGTCACTAGGGAGAGGTCCTGGTAAATCTGGAGTGGGGCGCCTTGAAAGACAATTCACCTCGGGTGCGGCCTATTGCCGAGATGGCCTCCTTGGTGATGTAAAAGTGGACCCGCGTTATCACATCTGGTGGAGAGTCTGAATCCACCCCTCATCTGAGGCGCAGCCTGTGGGTGCGATCTAGTATGAGTTGGACCTTGTCCATGTGCGGGAGCAGGGATTGAAAAAAGTTGCTTATATATTCAGGCAGATCCCTGGCCTGCACTGTTGAGGGGACCCCTCGGATCCAAAGGCTGTTTTGCCGAGCCCCATTTTCCAGGTCCTCTTATTTGAATTCAAGCACCTCACTCTATTCTGCAGGGCCTGGATCGAGCATAGCATTTCCATCAACATTGCGACGTGATTCTGGGTTAGGTCTTCGACCTCTCCCAGCCTTTGTTCCTCTTCCATGACTCTCTGATCCATTTGTTCAGCTTCGTGGATAGCTCCGCCATGCAGCATCTGAACTCTGCTTTAATATCTAGCATGAAGGCCTGAATGTCTTCCTTGGTTGCTAATCTTCCCTGCTCTTCCGAAGTCTTCTGTGGGGTGATTCTGGGGGGATCCATTTTCTTCGCTTTGTCCGCCTCAAGCAGCATAGTGGTAATGTCTGAGCTTTTGGATGATTTAAGGAGTTTAGCCATTGCTCTTGGTGTCTGATTCGGGACCCCTCGTGTCGATTCTGGCTCCGCCAATGAAGTAAGCTGATCTCGGAGGAGAGCGTTCACCAGTGCTCCAAGCAGAATCTGTGGCTGAGATGGAGGAGCACAGTAGCTGGCTTATAGGTGTGATGTCTCTTGTGTGAGGCGGGGGCTTATGTTACTGGGAGTGCTTTCCACGGGGTCTTTCGTGTTGCCAGGTGGTGTGAAGGAAGAACTTTGGCTAGGATTCACTGGCTGTTGGAAGTCAATCGTGGGCACTGAAATAGGCAGACATCAGTCTTGCTAGGGGCTTGGTTGATGGTAGTTGAGTGTGATACAGGGCGGGTCTCCCAACGCAGCTGGCTGGGCTCGGGTGGAGGCGGAATCTTCTCTCCCCACGGTAAGCGTTGAGCCTCGGATCGTCACTGGTATGGGAGGGAGTGGGCTGGGGCGCCCCAGGAAGCAGCCAAACTGGAGACCCCAACAAGATCCTACTGTAAGGGAGGTAGTCTGGCTGATGGCTCTCACCACGTAGGAGCTGTTGTGTTGGTGGGGATAGCGTTGGTCTGGGGCGCTGCTGAGTTAGTGAGGCCCAGAAGTGTTCGGAGAGCTGGGAAGCATCTGGAGAGCAAAGAGGTCGGCTCACGGAATGTTGCTGCTGGTGGTAGGCTGTGGATTAGGCTGGATCACTGCTGCCACAGGAGGCTGTCTCTGGAGCCCCTCTGGTATTGTTGCTTTGTCCGCCCCCCTACTCCCACGGGCTCAGCAATGTGTTGTGGGTGCCTCTGGGGTGCACAGTGCATAGTATGTTAGGGGGGGGGGGGAGAAGCAAAGGGGAGGTGAGGGCTATAGGATCCGGGTGAGCCAGGTGTACTGTTTGCGGCAGGACTCTCACCTCTGGGTCGTCGGGTGCTCCGGGCTGCCTCTGAAGGAGGGCCGAGTCACAGGAGGCTCCGGTGGGATCAGGCTGTGTTCGCGATCGGGGCTGCTAGCTGGTCTGGAACCTCAGGGGCACAGCTTGCCGCTTCCCTGCTACGTAGCATGGATTTTGCAGCGCTGGAGCGTTAGTCTCCTTCTCCTTCTTTCCGGCTCCAGACCAGCTGGAATGCCACACTGCAGTGTGAGTACAAGGCATCTCAGAGCTGCAATCTGGCGTTCTCTTCCATTGGGGGTTGTGGCCGCTCATCACATAGCTTTGGAGACGGCTCGAGCTTGAGGTGCTCTACTCTGGTCTCACCGTCTCTTAGGGTGCTTCCCGCGCTATAATCTTTCTTCAGCGCCCTCCAGGAGCGCACTCTCCCCACGTCTCTCCACGTCGGGACGGATCAGAGATTCCCCCGTCCGCCATCTTGGATACAGTGCAATGGGTCAGAGGCGTGTGGATATCTGCTTAGTTTCAGGGCTTCCCGGGGGTCTAGGAGCCCATTCAACCCGCTGTGGGTGCCCCAGCCATTCTCATATCCGTCGCTGCAGAAGTAGCATATGTCGGATAGCGGAAAGCTCAATTTGTTGTCATATGCCGCGGGTCCCGAACTGAGGCCATCAGAGGAGCTGATACATCGCTGGCGCTCCTGGCCACGCCCCCATCTCAGACCTTTTTACGTCGAGACTAAATACTCAGTTGCCATAATTTTTCAGCTGGGGGCCGGACACAGCCGCAGCAGCTATGGAAGCATTCCTGCAGCAGTGGGGCAAAGGGGTGCCTTATACCGCCCCCACCTTCACAATGATTGCAAGGAACCTAGCAAAGGCACGTCGGGAGCAAGTGGAGTTGCAAAGGCACGTCAGGAGAATGTCTTGGTATCCAGTTCTTCAGCATGGGGGTCTGGTATGGATTCACATGCTCATGAATATTCCCTGTCGTCAGGCCGGGAATCCTCTGTAAAAGAAAAAAGTTTCACTTTCATTTATAAACTGTCTTTCTCCTATAAACCAATCACTGAGCTCCGGGTTATACTGCCCCCAACCAATGACTCTCCCTAAACCCCTCTTCTGGCAGCCATCTTCAGATTTTTACCGCATGTCCAAGTGTTGGGAGTCCTTGTGTTTCGCTCTTAGAGCTTTTTGCGTTTTTTGCACTTTTTTTCTAGGATAATCCTATTTTTGTTTGATAGAACCTGTGTGCTTTATCGTTCCATCATCCGACTAATGGGGATCTGTTTTTCAGTATCTTTCATCGCCACTCAAGGGTGGATTCATTGAGTGAGTGTTTATTCTTTGAAGTTTCCAGAAGGCCATCAGGCCTACACCGTATGCCGGATCATGTCTGAGAAGGACGGGGGTTCCCTCTTCAAGCTCTGCAACAGCTGCAGTTTGCGGAATGTTTTCGTGGATGACGAGCATTTCCAGTGCCTTTATTGGCTTCACCCGACTCACAAGGAATGAAGACTGCGAGATCTGCCGTGGCTTGACCCAGCGCACGATGAAGGATCGGCACAGCAGGTTTGCGGCGTGGCTCTAATCTAAGGCCTCTGCACTGCGTGTTTCACAGGGGCATGCCTTATCCGGATCCAGCCAGCCAGCCAGAGCGGGCTTCTAAGTCCTTTGAGGGCGCTCCATCTGTGGGGGGCCAAGACCAGGACAACCACTGCAAGTCTGGTTCCGTCGGGGTTGCCACACAGTCGTCTCAAGTGGCCTCAATCTCCAGCCATCGCTCCAGCTCTTCGTCGAAGAGAAAGTCAGCTACCCCATGGATACGGGAGAAACCAGAGAAGGCCAAGCAACAGGAAAAGGTGGCCGACCTGCCTGTGAAGGCCCAGTTGATACAGGCTAAATCGTCCACATCTATTGAGCTTGTGGCGGCCAGGGTGGCTCTTCCTCCCAGGTGGAAGGCTTCGGCCAGACCAGTGGAAAAGACCCTGGGAAAAGAGGATACCGTCCCTTAGCCCGAATCCGGCCCCTCAGGACCCAAAGAGGGGGTAGGGGGAGTGGAAGAACTCCAAGGCATGAATATTTCTTCTTCTGACGTAGAGGACGAGGGTTCTGTTCACACCATCCCAGAACATGTAGGGGACAACAACGACATTGGAGGGGGGACAACGACGTAGACGCTGGACCCAGTGACCCTACTCCCCAGGCACCACCCAGAGGTTGCCGACCACTACACAGGCGACAACCCCGTTGACACCGGGGCCACCACCATCAAGGAAAAGGAAGAGGCACCCTATGTCTCAGCTCCAACCGCTGGTATATTCCCACACCCTAGGGATACAAGGATGGACACTATGACGACTGACACCGATGATGACAGCGGCATATCTCCGCAGCCAAAGGCTTCTCCCCTAGAGAAAGTGGGTTCCTTCCACTCGATGAGCGCCCGTGCTTTGGAACGCTTTCAGCTCACACCGGAGGAGACAAAGGAGGGCTTCCTGTGTCAATGGCGGGAGGCAAAAAGGAAGACCGTTTTGGCAGTGCCCCTCCTGGACTACATCTGGGACAAGGGGCCAGCACTACTTAAGAACCCCGCCTCGGCTGCGGTGAAAAGGGACTGCCTTGAAAAGAAATACCGGGTCCCGGAGTCTGCACCCAAGTTTTTGCAGTCACATCCATCACCGTACTCCACGGTCTCAGCTGCTGCGTGGAAGAAGTTGTCCAACCCATCGTATACAGCCTCTGTTCCCCCAGACAGCGAGGGGAACGCCGTGGGTAGAAAGGTCATTTACTCGGCAGCAACGACGGTCAAGCTCTGATCCTGGATTTCCTCCCTGACAAGCGGGTCAAGGCAATGGAGATCCTTCAGGAAGGCAAGGTGGCGTTGGACCATGCCATTACCGTGGCCCTGGACATTGTGGACACAGATTCTGCCAGATGGGCAGCAGGGTTTGCCTCTGTCTTCGTGGCTAGCTGAAGGCCACCAACATTAGGCAGGCGGTCCAGACGAGGCCCTTGAACATGCCGTTCGATGGAGACAATCTCTTCAGGCCATCAATACAGACACGGAGATGGCCCGTGCCCTGAACACGTTGCAGCAACTCGTTCCTCTGGAGGGAGGTCGGGCAGATCTTATAAGGGTTTCGGCAGTGGATCGTCCTCTTACCACCAGCCCTCCTATTCCACGACCCAGGAAGCCTACAGGGGTAGCTCAAAGGCCTTCGGAGGTGGCTGCCGTAGTCATCAAGGCTCCCAAGGATGCGCGCCGGCCTCCAAGCGGGACTGAACCAGCCAAGGCGGTGGGGCCCCACCCCGGTGGGAAACCGGGTGGCCAACTTCGTCAGTGTGTGGAAAAAACATCTCCACTGATCGATGGGTGCTGGACGCTCTCGCCCACAGACGCACTTTGGAGTGTCAGCGAGTGTCTGCAGATACCACCATTGACCCGGAAGGAACAACACATCCCTCAGCTGCTGCTGTAGGTTCGGGACATGTTAAAAAAAAAAAAGAAAAAAAAAAAAAAAAAAAAGGTGATGGAGCTGGTTTCGAAGCGACTCCAGAGCTCCGGAGTTTACTCACGATACTTTCTGGTAAGAAAGAAAACTGGGGCTGGAGACCCATTCTCGATGTACGACGACTCAACAAGTACATAAAGTCCCAATGATTTAGGATTGTCACGTTGCAGCATGTTCTTGGTTAACGGGAGGCGGGGGACTTCCTGTCGTTGGATCAAGAGGATGCGTACTTCCACATCCCCACTCATGAAAAAATTGCAAGTTCCTGCGCTTCTTCGTACAAGGGAAGCACTACTAATTCCAGGCTCTCCCCTTCGGGCTGAAGTCGGCGCCGAGAGACTTTACCAAGTGCTTGGCTCCGGTGGCACCCATTTGCGCCTACAGGGGAAATGTGTACCTCTATCTCGACGACTGGCTCATCCGAGCGAGGGCAAGGGCCATTGCTGTCGATCACATGGAGAGGACTCTCCGGTTGTTGACGGATCTGGGGTTCTCATGGACTATTCAAAGTCCTGCTTGACTCCATCTCCGGACACGCTATGGGGCCAGACTCAAGTGTCCTGCATGGCGGCCCCCTCAGAAGAGAGGATTGCCACCATTTTGGGCAAGGTGCAGTGGCTGTTAGCACTGAAAATCGCCACGGTGGGGACCATCAAGTCACTGCTCGGCATGATGTTGTCTATCTACCTGATCAGGCTCTGCAGGTTGCGGATGCGGCCACTCCAGGAATTCCTGGACTCTCGTTGGATCCAGGTGTCGGGAAGCTTCAAAGCCAGGATTGTTCTCGACAAGGAGTTCCATGTAGCAATAAGGTGGTGGGGTGTGTGCTCCCCCATCGCTGGGGGTGCAGACTTCCAGATCCCCTCATGCCAGGAGACAGTCACGACGGACGCTTCCCTGGAGGTCTGGGGAGCCCACACTGGACATCTCCACACCAGAGGCCTGTGGCTTCGCGCTCTGATACACTTGGGTAGGAGCATGATACATATAAAATATTCTATCATATATCAGGAGAAGGCGCTCCACATCAACATCCTGGAGCTTCGCGCAGTGTTTTGGACTAGAACACCACAGGTTTACATCAGGAAGCAGGGAGGAACGAGGTCTCCAGTGCTCTTCGGAGCTGTGGCACAGGGCCGTAACCCAGGGGATGTTTCTTGTTCCATTTTACCTCGCGGGAGTAAAAAACACTGTTGCCAACTCCCTCAGCAGGGAGCTGCGCTCTAGTCCCGAGTGGGAGCTTTGGCAGGATCAAGTGGACAGCCTCTTCCTCAGGTGGGGCAGACCCCAGATTGATTTATTTGCGACCGCGCAAACGCCAAGTGCCAGAGTTTCGCCAGCCAGTTCCCCCAGCTGAGGCGCATGGGGGATGCATTCTCCTTTCCGTGGGAAGACCTGTTCCTGTACAGGTTCCCTCCATTGCCTCTACTACTACTACGAGTCATCAGTCAACTCGGAAGATGTCGGTACAGGATGATCTTCGTTGGACCAGCATGGCCGCAACAAATCTCGTATTCGGACCTTCTCAGCATGTCAGTGGCACCTCCAGTCAAGCTACCTGTTGTTGCGGATCTGCCCGCCAGGGACCACCCCCCACTCTCCCTACTTGCAGGGCCGAGGCCAGCGGCCTTCCGAGGCCCAAATCCGTCGTGCAGCAGCCGACGGTCGATTTCTTCTCCAGCCGGCGTCGAAGTTCGACGTTGGGGTGGGGAAGGATGTCAATAGATTATTATTTTAAATTTTAGCAAAAGTATGGCTAAGGCCAGGGGACTCCGCAAAATGCTTCGGACCAGTATGGCAGAAAAAAACAATCAGAGGATCCTAGACGCGTGAGGGATCTTGGGTACAGTGGACGTCACACTAGGGGTAGTATTACTGGCACGCCCTGTGTCGACGCCCATTTTCGAGTTTCAAAAAACAAACTGTAATACTCTGCAGCTTCCACTAGATGTCAGCCTATGCACAGCATGTGAATCTAAGCAGATACAAGCATCAGAAATACGATTACGGTGAGTAATGTATCCCATATATATTTTAGGTTTTCGTTTAGGGAAAAAAGGGTTTTTTAGGAAAAAAGGGGATTGGGGGGACCCCTCCTCCCCCCCAAAAAAAAAGTAAAAATACAAAAAAAAAAAAAATTCGACCATTTGGTTTTCAACCAAATGGTGTCGATCATTTGTCCTGTCAATCTTTTTTTTTCGACCAAATGTCTGGTAACCAGGCCTGGCTCCTGCAGCATTAGATTTCGGTGGGTACGAGCTGCCGGCAAACTGCATGTAGGTCCTTGCCAGGGCCAGGGCATCGAGTGCTACGGCCACAAATGGAAGCGTTTAGCGACTTTGTGCCAGTTGCAGGACATTAACCCTCTGAGTGCGACGGTCCCCCAAGGCCTTTCGTACTTGATGTTGGCTAAGTTGGGGCTGGCTCACGCCTCTATCAAAGTGCATCTGGCGGCTATCTCCTGCTACACCAGATCTCCGGGACAGTCTTCTCTTTGGTCACATTGTCTAGTGAAGGAGCTCATTAAAGGACTGTTCTGTTCGTTCACAGCGGTCAAGGCGCTTGCCCCGGTGTGGGAACTCCACATGGTGCTGACTAGGCTCATGGGGGCCCCGTTTGAGCCTATGCATCCAGCTCCTCTCAAGTTCCTTTCTTGGAAGACCGCTTTCCTCTTGGCCATCACCTCTGCCCGGAGAGTGGGTGAGATCCAGGCTGTCAAGATACAGATGCACAATTCATAAACAGTCGTAAATGGAATGAGTCTGGTACTCACCCAGAAGGACCCTCAGAGATGCTGTGGAGGATGTGTGTATTTGACCAGACTTTATCTGGACCCCCCTTTACCTCACCAAGAGGAAGACCTTCCCAATGATGCACCCTACTGCCCTATAGAATATACGGGACAGATGAGTTAATCACATGAAAGGGCAAGCATGAAAAAACACCAGACAAGGACACCAGGCTGGAACAAGAAAGGGTGACGATCAGAAGCGTGTTCCACTAATCAAACAAAACATGCACTGAGCAGAAAGTACCACTCCTCACTAACCTGGTCAAGAAGCCCTGGTAAACCTTGAAAAAGGTTCGAGGACGGTGCCCGTCTTGTTTCACTGCCACTGCAAGTTAAATAGAATCACACCCGAGTAAGGCTGAACAAAAACATACAGAAGTCTAGCTAATACCATACAGGGAGTCGGAATGGGTCTTACCATGACGATGGTGGTGTATGGCGTCCAAGAAGTCTGAAGTCCAAGAGGTCAGAAGTCCAAGAGGGTGACTGGTGATGGAGGAAGGGAAAAACGAGGGAAGAAAGGTTAGTAAGGGTAGCTAGCCCGGTCGGCACGAGGGCTGCGCTAGTGTGTGGTTGTAAGACTCAATAACAGCATAGCGTCCAAAGTCAAGTGCTGAGGATCCCAGGAGGTACGGGTAAAGACAAATGCAATTAGGCAAGAGAAAGGTCAGGAAAGGCCAATCTCGTGAGGGTGCGGGCAGTTCAAGGTACAAATTAAGGAAGCAGGAGAGAAGTCCAGGCAGGCTGGGGTCAATACGGGGCGGACAGCGAAGTACTGAATCGGAAGGCAAGAGATTAGTCGGTAGTCAGGCAGGGGTCATAACCACAAAGAAATACCAATTCAAAAACATAGCCAGGAGCGAAATCCAACAAGCCAAAGCAGGTCGATAACAGGAAATCCAAAGAACCAGACAGCCTCACGGCGTAACAAAGCAGTTGAACCAAGCTTCTATCCCTTGAAATAAGATCAGAAGCGCTGATTCATAGCCCCTTCTGGATTTATGCCGTTCTTGATCACAGCGTTGCCTGGATACAGCGTATACGCCGACATGCACGTTTTGTGATCACGTGAGCACGGAAGGTCGCAGAACATGAATGAATTCCTTCAAGCCTATGGGAAGCCCAAAGTGACCATGGCAACTGCCAGGTCGTCTTCCAGGATCCGAATAGCGCACATCTCCAGTGCCCTGATCTTGAGGATCCAACTGGACGGGCAATCGATGGCAAGTGATGACGTGTTGGCAAACTTGCAGCAGGTGTCATGACACAGGCCCTGCCTGTCCTGTAAGCGGCCCTACTTGACTTTCCACGAGACTACGGTGGTGCTGTGGACACAACCCTCCTTCATGCCCAAGGTTCCATCTGAATTTCATCTCAACGAACCCTTGGTGCTGCCTGTGTTTTTTCCAACGCCTTTGTCGCTGGCTGAAAGGACTTTGCACTTGCTGGATGTTGCTCGAGCGCTGATGTTCTATTTTGCCCGCACAAAGAGTTTCTGGAAGACTTCTCCGCTTTTTGTGAACTTTGGTCCTGTGAATCATGGGAAGGCCTTGTCCTAGGCTTCCATCTCCAGGTTGCTCTTCGGCTGCATCATCGATTGTCACTGGTTGGCTAACCGACTGCTGCCTGGCCTGTCGGAGAGCCCATTCTACCAGAGCGATTGCTGCGACAACGGCGTTCCTGTCTGGTGTGCCCCTGGACATCTGCAGGGCTGCTACATGAAGGTCTACGCACACCTTCATGAAATTCGCCATCGACAGGGATTCCAGAGATGAGTCCAGAGTCAGCCAAGCAGTGCTATGCAACCTGTTCGCATGAAGGTGAGCCTGGTGAGGAGGTAAGAGTAATTTCTTTTGAGCCTTGCCTCCTCCCGTGGCTGTGGTTGTGTATGTGGGCACTGCCATGTATTCTTCATGAGCATGTGAATCCGTGCCAGACCCCATGCTGGAGAAGGAACAAGTTGCTTATCTGTAACTGTTGTTCTCCAGCGTGGGTCTGGCATGGATTCACATGCAAACCCTCCCTCCTGGCCCTCTGGGGCTCTTCTTGGTCCTACTGCCACTTTGTGTTACCAAATCTGAAGATGGCTGCCAGAGGAGGGGCTTAGGGAGAGGGCAGTCATTGGCTGGGGGCAGTATGACCCAGAGCTCGGTGATTGGTTTATAGGAGAAAGACAGTGTATAAACAAAAGTGAAACTGTTCTTTCTTTTGCCAAGGATTCCCAACCTGAGGAGGGGGCATATTCATGAGCATGTGAATCCATGCCTGACCCATGCTGGAGAACAAAAGTTAAAGGTAAGTAACCTGTTCCATATCCCAGTACACTCATATCGAATTTATTGTTGCAAAAACTGTGTTTCTCATATTTGCCTTTTCAATGTATTTCTGAAACTCGTATAGAAATTTAAAGGCTGAAAAGCGATTTATTTAACACTTGAATCTCCCAACGCTGTTTTAAGTTTACATGCTGGGCTTTCTCATCGCACGATTTTCCATCCACCTCATCCCAAATCCCCATTCTATTATTCAGTGATTTGGAATATATTTGCAGTTGGTTGTAATATTTGAAAATCGGGACAATGAAGAGCTGTAAAAAGACTTTTCGGACATGTTGTTTTCCCTTATACAGACTAGCTCCTTTTGGGCAAATCATTCTGCCACATACCACACCTGCAGTGTCCTCTGTGAAAGAACAGGCTAGAGGCTGATGGCAGTGTTCTGCCCTTGGATTAATTCTAATCAGATTTGTGCCAGACCAAATTGCACTTGTCTTTTTGCTACTTTGGGCCAATCCACTCCACCCAGAAGAAGATGTAATAAGGTTGCATAGTGAGCAGTATTGGTTCAAGACAGGAAATTATATTTAAGGGAAAGACGAAATGAAATCTTTGATGACAGGCTGTAGTGTGAGGCTGACACTCCACTTGCTTCTGTTACTCAGAAATGGATGCCTGCTCTCATGTTGCCAGTTTCAGGTGGCAATGTTTTCTCTTTTTTTCAGAATAAGCCCATCCTTTTTCTGAAAGCAGTCTTTTGTTCAAAAAACATATTTCCATATGCAGCAACTGTTGTTGATATACATGTTCCTGTAATGGAATTATATCCTCTCTCTCAACCCCCATCTGCTTTGCCCTGCCTAGTTACTGTGCCGGTTCACCACCAATGATGTCACAGATATAAAAGATCAAACTTCCTTATACCCCGAAGTGTGATGCCCTTTCTTCGACACATGAAGGATGGGTAGGGGGTGGGGCCAGAGCCAGATGCGCATAAGCATTTTGAACTGAAAAGAGTCTAAAAGTCTAAACCTATCACACTGTATCGCCTTTGCACCTGCTTCCTGCCAATGAGACAGGGACATCAGTTCATAAAAATGCCAGGGGTCGCGGAAGTAACATCAAACGACCCTTGACCTCTGACATCATATGAAGTGGTCATTTGAACCCTCCCCCACGTGACATAAGGTGTGATGGCATACAAGCTTTCACCTCTTGACAAAACAGGAAGTGGAAATACAAAGCATTGTTCCTCAGTACAGAAATATATGGTTACGATATCACACTAATATGATACACATTTCATACTAGAATGGATCACCATATGTAAAGTTAATATCCATTTAATATGGCCATATTACCAAATTACTGTGAATGTAAGCAGATGTCCAACACAACAACCTGGACTATTGTACATCACTCGGGCTAAACTGTAAACAGACAGAGCATCTCGAAGAGACCTAATCCCCAAAGGTCAGACATATAGTTCTTGCCAAGTGTCTGGCCACAGACAGGAAACAATAACAACTGACCAACACAATTCCATCCAGAAGACGGAGGCTTTACCACTTCATGCTTTTACACTTGAACAATAAGTGCAGGGATTTTCTTGTCAATAGCACACCTTGAACCATTGCACAGCATCCCACGCCAGTCAGTCACCCAGAGCCTGAATATACCCCAATCATTTTCACCCCCCGCTCCCCACCATCCACTGCGAGTCGCTAAGGTCCCTCCGTCAACAGCTTTAAATGTCTGGCAGCCACTCCCACCCTCCAACACCTTACACTGCCAATGCCTTGCTCCAGCACCTACATGTTTCCACAGAGCCACCCTCCAGCAACGCAAGTCTCCGCCATTCCCCAACTCCATTCCTCAAGCAAACTAGCAACTTAAGTCTCCAGTACCCTCCTTCAACACCCCAACAGTGTGAGTCTCAAAAACCCTCCTCAAACCACCTATTATTTTATTAGTGCACTTGGTTAATCATAACCTTAGGCACAGCATAAATAATATAATAAGAGAACAATTTTATATCAAAACAATTCCACTTAATTAAAATGACAAAACCAAAATAATTGGGCCATTAAATTTCATAATATATTTAAAAAAAAATGAATTTCATATAAAACTGGTGTAGTCAATCAAAATTATTCAAATCTTATCAAGTAGAAGTAAAAATGTTCGACATACATAAAATGCAGCAGAAATAATAAAGAGAGAATCGGCAGAAAAAGTTAGCTCCAAAATTGATCTGCAAATAACAAGGGGGGGTCCTGAGAGTCTCTCTGCCAGACATTAGTCCTGGTTACGAGAGCCTTAGCCAGAGTCTTTAGCTCACTATCTTTCACAGAGGAGAAATGTCATAAAAATATCAGTCTTTGTCCTGCCCTGGGGCAGTCCAGCACCGAAATGCTAGGCAATTCTCCTCTGAACAAGAGTACCAACAGCAACCTCACACGTGTTTCTTTCTGGTTGGACCTCATCAGTAGGTTGGAGCTGTGCCTCTCTAAGATTAGTGAGCAAGGGGTCCACATCTGGATTACCCTAGTAACTTGGGGTGAGACCTAAAGTTACTTAAATATGCAAATTTTCAAGGGGGGTCCTGGGAGTCCCTTTGCCAGACATTAGTCCTGGTTACGAGAGACTTACCCAGAGTCTTTAGTTCGCTATCTTTCCCGGAGGAGAAATATCCAAAGCATATCAGTCTTTGTCCTGCCCTGGGGCAGTCCATCACCGAAATGCTAGGCAAATTATCTGACGTATTAAAACTAATATTTTCAGACAAATCCCAGTAGCCTTTGGCATGAACAGTTTGGAGAATAGGACACATTTAAAAGGTGACGAGAAGTCTCTGCTACAGTGTTAAAAAGCCTACAATATCTTTTCTCCGGAGATATATTCAACCAGCTACCCTTGTAATCTCAAGTCAGAAGTATATTACATTGTAAATAGATTATACACCTCCTTAATTTCCCCTCACACAAGTTGGTGAGATAGCGGTGCCAAGTGAGTGACTCTGATGGATGTATTTAGCATAATGTTTCTTCCTCTGTAATTTGTTTGTAGTCGCCACACTATCTCAATAGATGGATCTTTTTTTCAAAACTAGGTCTGCACTGGGAAGGGACCTTCTTGAATCAGCAGTGAAACCAATGTTATAATGCGACAAGGCAGTCTCTCTAAGGGCGACAAGGCAAACCATTCAATTGTGATCTAAGGCGCGTTGCCAAAAGGCCCATTAAGGTATCGTTGTCAGAAGGGGAAGCAGTTAGCTGACAAAGCTTAAACCGTTGGATTAACCAGCAAGCGCAAATCAAAGAGATAACTCGTTCTCTTCTAGCAGCCTCCACTGGGACTGGCTGAGGAAGTCCTAGGATTGAGCGCAAAATATTTCCTTCAGCATGCTCCAGCCATTCTACCTGTTTCTCTGGCAGCAGTCCTATGCCCTCTAATAGCCCAGGAACAATGCTAGTACAATATATGTTCATCATCCCTTCAATACCGTTGCCACCTTTTTAGATGCAGTGAATCTTTTGATTACAACCCATTTCTTCCATTTTTTTTTAAAAATGTGATCTTCGTAGAAGGCTTTGGCTGAAAGTGATCTGATGGTAAATCGTAAGTACGCATATCTGTCAACAACTTACAAGGCACACTGGTCCAACAACCATACAAACTTGTCATGCCTTCGAGGTTTAGTGACCAGGATCCCGATTTTTGTTTCGGTTACGTTTATGGTCAAATGGTTAAGCGTGGAATATGCAAAGAGAGCAGTAATAGCGAGCTGAAGACTTATAGGGATGTGGTCAATTAGGATGACATCATCCATGGAACTAATTAATTTCCTCTTCGAAGAGGAAAGTTGCGCACAGAGTCAAGGGCGCTGTCCAACTCTGATATATAGAGATTAAATAAGAGGGGTGCCAGAATGCACCCCTGCTTTAATCCCTCATTGGTTCCTGTGGGCTTGGTGAGGACACCCTCTTAGTTCAGTCTGATAGTTATCTTTGTATCAGTATAAAGAGACTAAATAAAATACAAAAGGGTGAGGTCCAAACCCCAAGATCTAAGCTTGTACCATAGCAAAGGGCAGAAGACTGAATCAAACGCCCCTGAGAAATCTATGAAGCATGCTTGGAAGTTTCTTCAGCTAAATAATGTAAGGCACAAAGATTATTGATATGATATGATAAGGCATTTATAACACGCCTATACACAAGTGTTTCAAGGCGTTCACAAGTGTTTTTAATCGTGTAGACCCTTTCTGAAGCCCGTTTAGAATTTGCTTAAAAGATGCTTTTCAGTGGCAAGTGAGATAATGGTCTCAAGAGTAATGATGCAAATAGTTTGCAGCTTGAATCAAGCATGGGAAGAAGCCTATAGTTGGAGGGGGATCTGTCCTTTCACATCTCTTATGAACCGGGATTAGGATCAGTTCCCTCCAACTATTTCGGTATCGAGCCACTTGAAAATATATGTTGAAATAAATTGCCTAATCGGCATGCCCATAATTCAGGGTTTGCTTTTAAGACTATATTAGCCATGGAGTCGTGGCCAGGGTCCCTAGATGACTTCAAGTTGTGGATCAGGGCAAGGATATCATCACTGTCCCAACTAGGGCTGTGCTCCATGTGATAATCACGGATTATAAAATTAGTTTGCACTGAAGCATCATCCCAGAAAAGGGCCAAAAGGTGTTCCTGCCATGAAGTCTGATACATCATTTATCTCCAAGCATTAACATTGGAGGGATGCATACACCCAGAATGTCTTTTTATCATTTGTTTTAAAAGGCTAAACATAAACTTCCAGTTGCTATTCTGCTTATCATATATACTCTCTCTCAGCCAGTTTTTATACTTGGTACCTAGGGCCATAAGGGATTTACTCTTGACACTCTTTGACATGGTAGTGTCCTTCCAAGTTTGTGCTTTTTCCTTCTTATGGCGCTTTTTGTATTGGTGTAAAACAATATAAAAAAATGCCACCTTTCCGTGATTTCAATGTGCCACGAGAAGGATTTAAATTAGTGTGGCAACCCTGGTAAGTGATGAACGTTTAGGTCCCAGTTTTCTCTGAGCCAACATTCCAGACAATGGGGCTCAAACTATGAATGTGGCAATCTTGCCAATATTGGCATCAGACCAAATTATGCGATTCTATTGTGGGTTCACTCTGCAGTTGGAATCAATCAATGGAAAGATACAAGTGTCACCAAGGGTTTGGGACCAAGAAATAATAGGAAAATGGTCACTAGTCGCAACAAGGGGGCTATTAGAAGCACAAAATCAACGATCTAAAAACATGTAATCCAAAACAGAAGAATGTGTACCATTGGACCCTGTTCGATGCAACATTTTCCCCACTATGATTTCTTATTAATGCATACAAGGCCAAGTGAAATACAGTGTTCCCTATCCACAATCGGCCTTGTGTTCCCTGGGTACCATGTGAAATAAAGGTGCTTCAACATCATCATGTGTCAAGACAGGGTTTCAAAAGAGAGGTGTGCGTTAAGTCACAGGAATAGCCACGTTACCACCTGGGAACCAATCGAACCATTAAAGCAGACATGCTTCTATATTGTTCTGAATGGATTTGGTTGCCTGAACATCGGGGGAGGGAGGGGTCATAAACATTCAAAATCAACAAGGCACTATTGGCTATAACCAGGGTGCATGTAGTGTATACTGCAAGCATATACGGAAAGAAGAAATCACATTTATAAGGCTTAAAATTGAAATGTATTTTCGCACCTACTGCTAGGACAACCAAAGGGTGACCCCTGCCACTAGAAATAGCAGGGCGGCATAAAATGTTGTAGCAATCAATATTGAAGGAATCAATCAGCCAATTCTCTTGCTAGAGGAAAATGTCATTTAAAAGAATGTTGGAAATACCCAAGGGATTTGTAAGAAAATAATTATAGCCACAGGTATGCCATTTTCAAATATTGCTTGTGCTCGAAGGTGAAGGGGACCCAACTGGCCATCTCTTTCATGTCCCTCCCAAGGTGTGATGAAGGTGCGACAGATGCCATTAAAATGTTCTTTCCGGTGACTCAGCAAACTGTTGCTTGGTTGCCAAGTCCATATTTGGGGTATTCAAGTTCAGGACCGAACAAACCAGTTTGTGACAAACTGTTAACCAAAAGCCTAGGTCACTAAGAGCAGAATGGTGTGTGCTCAATAGAGACACCAGCGCCGCTGAAGTCAATTGAATTATAACCCAATTAGTGGGACTTTCAAACTTAGGTAGCTCAATGTATTTTATGTCATTGGCACAGATGATTTTTAGAGACTCTATTTCTTTGAAGATCTCAAGGAGGATACTCTTTGATTAAAAAAAGGACTTTAGAGACAGCCAGGGGTGCGGACCGCAATGGCCCCTTGAAGTTGTTGCTCTGCTTATGCTCCATCACACTGGTGCTTGTGGGACTCCCCTCCACCACATACATTTCCACAACGTGCAGTTCCCGAACCCCCCCCCCCCCCCTAGCCCCCGAGGTCCTAGACCGGGCTAGGACCTGAGAAGCACATTTGTGGTAACAAGAGCAGTGAAGCAGTGTGCAGGTGGCGGCAGGCCTGGAGGGCAGAGAGAGCTGGACCCGGCAGACACCCAGAGCAGGAGCCTGGTACCTCCTCCAAGTTGAAAGGAGAGCAGGAGGGAGCTGCGGGTGAACAGAGGCTGTGGCGAAACCAGCGAGAAGGAGAAGAGGAACCCCAGAGGCAAGGAGGAGCGGCAGCAGTGTGGCTGGAGACTGAGATATGCAGTGAGATTCCAGCCATCCCCACAACGCGAGAGTCGGCGACCCCACGATAAGATGACCAGACTCCAGGCAACAGGTGTGCGGGAGGGCAGAGAAGGCACCGGGAGAAAATCGCCTGCACGCAGAGCATAGTCTCGCCCTCAGCTCCACGCGGGCTGGAAGGATATTTGCTGCATAGCGGCCTGCCCCTCCCCCCTGGTAATATGACAGCCTGGGGCCTGGAGGGGCACGGAAGGAGTGTAAAGCAGAGCTGCAAGGGCCCCTGCCCACAAGAACCCGGCCCTGAGTGATGAAAACAGCCCCAACCCTATTGACATCAGAAAGAGTAGTAGTAGGATGGAAGGGAGGGAACAAGGAGGCCCACGGCAACAAGTAAGAAGTGATATAGTAACTGAGAATGAAGGCAGCACTCACAGAACAGACATTGGGCCCTTGCCCCCGCCAGGCTCACACACAGACCATGCCGAGAAGGTAGGGGCTACCTTCACAGTCAGGGATTGAGAATCCTGGGGGTGCTTGGACCCTAATGTACGGTAGAGTGGGGACCAGAGGAGCCGGCTCGGAGTACAATCCGTAGAGGTCCTGCCAAGTGAAGTGGAACTGTGGAAGCCCCTGCTCATAGGGACCTGGGCCCGAGTTGTGAAAACGGCCCCTAACCCTATGAACAACAGAAAGAGAAACAACAACAGCAGGAGAGGTGGGGGGGGGTACAAGGAGGCCTACGGCAACAAGGAAACAGGGTGCAGTAACTGACAGGGGGGGCAGCACATACAGAAGAGATACTGGGCCCTTGGCCCACCAAGATCATACACGGATCACGCTGAGAAGTGAGGAGCTGCCCCTACTGAAAGGGGCTGGGAAGCCTGGGGGCGCTTGAGCCCAATTGAACATTAGAGTAGAGGATTAGAGGAGTCGGCTCGAAGCTTGGTCCTTAGAGGCTTGCCAGGGAACCTGGGGGGTGGGGGTTGATGATTTAGGGATCAGGAATAAACTGCAACAGAAAGTGTCGGAATGAGGAGCGCAGACCCCCGTCCCTGTGTAACGTCCAGGACAGAGAGGCCGCAGTTGTCACGTGGAGTCGCAGAGAAGGGATGGGCCCGCCCAGGGCCTTAGGCAAAATCGAGGAAGAGCCGCTGGTGATCAGTTGACGCACCAGCCCTTGAGGTGCACTGCCTGGGACCACGCTAGAGGAGAATCGGGACCCTGAGATGCAGAAGGGGGGTGCAGGTTAGAGTACAGTCACTTCAATGCCTCAAAGCGGCCTCACAAATGCTGAAGGAGCACGCCTATCCAACCCGCGCCGAGATGGCGGCAGGGGGGGAGCCACACCGGCACCAGCCGTAACCAGAGATGATCTCAAGGATATACTTCAGGAAATTAAGGCGATACCGACGGATATCCAAGCATCGATATGCGACCTAAAAGGCTGCGTGGAGAAACTGGAATACATAATGGAGGGGATGGAAAACAATCACCTGCAGGTAGACACCCTGGACATGAAATATGAGACCCGCCTAATGGATTTGGAACTGCGAGAGGAAGAAACCATACTAAGCTGGATGATCTGGAAAATGGAGAGCGCTAGAACAACCTACGCATTTTGGAGGTCAGAGAACAGAAGGAAGAGTCAGCAGTGGAGGTCGGAAGGAAGGTGCAGGGACTGATCAACCAGCTCTTTGCTTTGGAGGGTGTGAAAGGAGGTACAGCTGGAAAGGGTTCACAGAGGAGGAGGTGGATGCGGAGCTAAGGGCCTAAAATCAATAGCGGTCCGCTTTCTTAGATATTGGGAGAAAATGGTACTGGAAAAAGCCAAAAGGCTGGGCAGTGTCCAATATGAAGGAGACAGTGTGTTCCAGAACTTGTCGGGGCTCACCCTGACCCGTCGTAGAGACAGTCGCCCCCTCACACAATGGTTCACCGAAAGGGGCATAAGATATCATTGGTCCTTCCCATTTGGGCTCTCATTTGAGAAAGGTGAAGTAGACTGAGTGACCAGCGGACAGGAGGCACTCCAGGTCCTCCAAGTCCTCAAGGGAGAAGATTTGTCAGAAGGTGAACAAGGGTGGGCGGCCGCACCAATGGAACAACGTAGACTTGAGGGTCCGCAGAGTGTGAAGAAGATGCATAGTGGCAAGAAGTTTAAAAAGCTTAACACCCCTCTACAGAAGAATTCTGGAGACTCCTGAAGAGGGGGAGGGGGGCAACCGAATCAAGATGACTAGATGGCTAATATGAGCGATGTGTGATGTGGGGGGGTAGGTGCGGTGGTAACTGAAATGACGGGCTGGGCGAACACACATCTCTGGTGGCCCATCACATGGTGGGCGGCTCAGACAGTAGATTTGTTTTGGTTGGGAAGGATGGGAGAAGGGCCAGGAGAGGCTCTGGTGGGGAAGGGGATCATGGTGAAGACAGCTTTGGGGAACAGTGTATTGCGACCGGTGGAAAAGTTGGGACAGGGTTGTGTACACCCGATATCGGGCGGAATCACCACGTGGCCTTCACCACTGAGCCACATATGGGTACCTCCGGTGCAGGGCGCGATGCCAGAGGTTTTGAGGTATAAGGCTTGGTTTGACGGCAGGCTCTCTAGAGTGGGGACAATTGTGGAAGGATGGGAAATTTGTGAGTAGCCAAGATTGGAAGAAGTGTTGGCGATAGGTACGCTCTGTGTTCCTCTACCTTAGGTTGAAGGGCATTTCCACAGCAGAGAAGTCGAGGGACCTCATCCAGAGGGAGCTCATGCCGGTGGAAAGGGTCCTGGATGGGCATAAGGAGATGAAAGGTCTTATCTCCCGTCTCTATTTGTATTTTATTTATATAGCGCGCAAAGCCGAGGGCATCTAGGCGCTTAACTTAAGAATATGTTTACAGTAAGTGCTGGACAATTTGCAATAAATACAGTTCAGGCGTACATTAGGCCTGTATAGTACAGAGAGAATACATACTTAGGAAAGCTTGCCCCTTATTACAGGTAGCTTCATCAGAGTACATATAGGTACAAGGTAGGTGCAAAGGATACATACTTAGGAAAGCTCACCTCTTGTTACGGGGGAACTACATTAGAGTACATATAGGTACAAGGTAGGTGCAAAAGATACATATTGAGAAGTCCTGGTTACCTTGCAAGAAGAGTATTAGGACAGACGGTGACAGACAGACGAGCAGAACCAACAGGCATCAGCCTAAATGACAGGTAGCATATTGGATGACTTCTGCCATTGGCCTGAGAAATTCACAGAATTGATCCCTTTCACCTTACCAATCTGCCTTGATAAAGACCCTCCGGGGTTGAAACACGTATCGGCTGACCTTCTCTTTGCAGGCAGTGTGTCTAGACTGTTTCGATGTAAATAAAAACACACTTGTAAAAACCACAGCTTAAAACGCATAAAGATCCTTTTATCTCAAAGGGTCCTAATACTCTTCTTGCAAGGTAACCAGGACGTCTCGAGAAACTCCTTTCTCAAGAGGTATTGGGTTTACCTCTTCCACCCTGTGATCTTGCAGAACCTGATAGAATCCAAGCAAACTACTCAATGAGCTCAGCACAGGAGTGTTCATTACCTAGAACCCAACCTTCTTCTCTACCTCTGCAAAAGATATACTTAAGAAAGCTCACCTGTTGTTGTGGGGAGCTGTCTCAGATTACATAATAGGTGCATAATATACATACTTGGGAGGCTCACCTTTAATTGTAGGTAGCTTTAACAGACTGCAAGGGGGATATAGAAGCTCGGGCAGGGAAACTTTTCACAATATGGGAGAGCGGCAGAGTACAAAAGACGGCCATGGTAAATGCAAAGCATGTGCCTCAGACTTAAAGGAGCTCACAAATTATTAATGGTAACTAAACAAAAAACATAAGGGGAACTTAAAAGTAGGCAGGATATAACGTTGGAAGTGTTCCATGCATACGTTGGAAGGCGGAAACTGAGAATGTAAGACCAATTTGACAGTAGAGCATGCATGCCGACCGCAACAGTGAACTAATATTGGAATACAGTAAAAGCATAGAGACCATATGGGTTTAATTGCTGTAAACGCAAATAGGGTGTGCAAGTAATATGGCAGTTATACAAAACTTGGCATTTGAGAAAGGGCTGGCATCGCAACATGATAGATACAGTATTGGTAGAGATTAGCACTCACGAGAGGAGGCAGACTTAAGTGAGGGGAAAGAGCAACAGTTAAGTCCAAGTACAGGGGGAAAGTCCACTAGCTCCAGATCCATTAGAAGTGCCAAGGGTTGCTGACAAACAGAAGCAAGGGAAGAGATTGGTGATCCTAGTGACGATAAAGCAGAGAGAACAGAGCATAGTCGATATAAAGGCAGTAATAAGCTGGTCGGCGAAGCGGCCAAAGTTAGAGTCAAGAAGGGTTCTGCGCCGCATTTAGATTTGGAAATGTTTCAGGCGAGTGCGGAGCAGGCGGCAATAAGGTCAGTAGCATCAAAGTTAAGTACTGCAGGGGGCAGGGTGCGATAAAGGCTCGGAGATGATAGGAGGCGTATGGTTGGAAAAATCACACAGGCGACTAACATGGGCATCAAGACAGGCTACATCAAAGTGTAGTGGCAAAATGGAGAAATGGAAGATGTCCGCACGCCTCTTACCCAAGAAGAAAGCAAGGCACCACCGGACAGACGCAGGTTAGACAGCTAGTATTATGTCAGTGGTGGCAGTTGGCAAGTCCCGGTTAAGGACAGGGGAAAGACGGGGCCTTGAAAACGCGGGCCTTTTAATACCGAGCCCGGCTTCGCTGGGTCACAGTATTTGCTGATGTGCTCACCCAATTAGGAAGCCCAATGAGGCGACTTGCATCTCTTCTCTCCACATCGCGGAAGGCTGGAATCAAGAGGAAAAGGTGTCAGCCATTGTTGACGAGGTCGCGTACCAGTAAATAGAATGGTGAAAGGCTGCGAGCTGGGCCGATTGTGGTCTAGGGCACATCCTTCTGCTGGACGAGAGATCGGGGGGAAGACCGGGCTTTGGAAACGTGGGCCTTTTAATACAAGGCCACGCTTTGCTGGGTCACGGTATTTGCTGATGTGCTCACCCAATCAGGAAGCCCAATGAGGCGTTGTGCCTCTCGTCTCGTCACTTCACATCGCAGGAGGCTGGAATCAAGAGGAAAAGGTGTAGGCCATTGTTGACGAGGCCGCGTGCCAGTAAATAGAATGGTGAAAGGGCCGCGAGCTGGGCCCGTGGTGGTCTAGGGCACAAACTTCTGCTGGGCGAGAGATCAGGGGAATGACTAGAATCGGGGCACTGCTAGAATCGAAGGGGGTGGCAGTCCGAGGGCTATGCCGGAGATGGGAGAGGGACCTGGGTATGGAGTTGGATGGAAACCTCTGGCAAAAGATGTGCCACAGAGCCTTCAAGACAATGATTTCTTTACAATATAAGCTTCATAGCGGGAAATTGTTGCACCGATGGCAGTACAACCCGATGCGACTATCCAAGATGTTTCCCACAGTGAACTCCCAATGTCAGCACGGATGTGGTGCCACTGCAGACTATTGACACATGTGGTGGGGCTGTCCTAAAATATATTGGGTGGGGGTTCTGGGGTGTATTAAGGATCCGAGTGTGGAATCGACCCAATATCGGTACTTTTTGGTCTTGAGAAAAAGAGGATAGGTGGTGTGCCCTCCTGCAGCTGGCACATTTCCTTCTCCTGGCGGCCCAGGCTAACTGGGCTAGATACTGGAAATGGGCAGCCCTCCCTACACTGAGCGAGTGGGAAAGTACTGCGAGGGATATATACCTGATGGAAAAGATCACTAAAGCACTCTGGAGGCGGTACAACAGTAGAGTTGGAATGGCAACAGTTGGTGGATAAAGGCAGAAGGCTTAGGAAAAAGGGCCTGGCCCGGACAATTAGAAGTTGATGGACAGAAAACATGAAAGAGGATATGATGGGACCAACACCCTAGAATCCACAAGGGACTTACTGAGAGCTATTCACCTGGGGGAGAGAGGGAAGGAGGGAGAGAGAGAGAGTGGGGTTGGGGTTGGGGTTGCAAGGGTAAGTTACAGTAGCAGTATTGTTGTTATGAGGGTATGTCGCCCAGATGGACAAATCTTTATTGAAGTTTGTGATAGTAAAACCAATAAAAATCCATTGAAAAAAAAAGACTGTAATGGGGGGGGGGGGGCGGTAAAGTTTTTCTTTTTTAACCCACTTCCAAAGGGGTCTTACAATTCCACCTTTGAGAATGTCCAAGGTAGCTTTCACTGTGTTGTTGTGTAAGTAGGCCAGCAGACCTAACTTATCTTGGGAAGTAGTAGGCGCCATAAATGTGGAGGTGAGCGTAGGCTGATCAATAGCTGTGATAATCTCTGCAGTAATCAAAGGTAATTGATTTGTAGTTAACAGCATAGTTAGCTGTACCCACCTGTCCAAAAGCCCACATATGGCCTTTTGTCTAGAAGAATCATTGGCTGCCGGTCGTGGGACTACAGTGGGCTCAAAAGTAGCTCATTGGATGTTGGAAGAGCTTGTGAAGACTACTGGAGGATCAGGGCACACCTCATGCCTGTATGATAAGCCCGTTTTAGTACCCTGTGGTTTACCACACTTCGTTGTTTTTTTCTTCCCTGCAATGCGTCTTTTCAGATGCGCCGACGGGGTACAAATGTTAGCCTCATTCACCAGTTTGGCTTGTGGGGGTGCTTCTTGGGAGCATTTCAGGCTAAGCGCCTGCTCCTGCATGGTAGGCGCTGAATCGTGATCAATAACCATTTCTTCATGTTGTATACATTCCAGCAGGTGAGTAACGGGTGCGTCCTCATCTATAGGAAGTGGAATGCTGGGTGAATTACTGGAGTTGGCAAGAATGGTATCAACTACCCGCGCAAGAATAATCTTCACATTATTTTGCTCATTAGCAATCTTGGTGCATAAGGGAAATAAGGTGTCGACTGAAGCAGCTTTTAGGGTGGAAATAGAACAAAGGACAGCCTTGGGGATGGCGCCCTGTAGTCAAGTTTGCCAAGAGATAACAGAGCCACAGTCACTTGAAAAGGAAGATGAGTAACTTGACAGTAAATCTGGAGTCCCTGAGAGCTGTGTGCCAACTGGTGCAGTGTGAAGACTGGAGGGGGTTGTCTGCACTCCTGCTCTCTATATGGCAGAGTCAAAGCACAGAGTACCCCAGCCAAGATTCTCTATAGGGTAGCTATTGACGAGCTTAAACACTCTGATGCAGGCTGGTTGTTAAGTACACTGTAGTCCCCAAGCACCCACAAAGGAATGTCCACACACTACGTTAGTGAAAACACAGTTCTTTATATAAATAAGGTTTCTATTATATACACTATCACAATAACTCTTTGGGCCTCATCACGAGTTTGGCGGTAACCCTTAAATGCGGCAGTAGCGCTATTACCGCTGCATTTAAGGGTCCGCCAAATCACGGGTTTGGCAGATTTCCCCCCAGCTCTGAGCTGGGGGGAAATCCACTGACATTTCGCTCTGTTACCGCCGGCGGGAAGTCCGCCAGCGGTAATAGCGCAAATTTTCCCCATTGGGCCCAATGGGGAATGAGGAATTCCCGAATGGGCCCAATGGGGAATGGGCAATAACCCTTCTGCCAAACCCGCGACCCGGCGCTAATAGCGCTGGGGGTTTGGCGGTAGGGCTATTAACGCATGCGCTAATAGCGCCGGCATTACCGCCCAACTCGTGATGAGGCCCTTTGTTCTCAAATTAATCTAAAATGGCAAATATATACAGTTTCTATGTGGTACCACAATTATACTTTGATTCCTTTAAAATGCATCAACTGTACTCAGTTCAAATGTCATACAAATCAGTTAATAAAGTGAGCCAACAATAGACATAGAAGGAAAGCATGTTGGTTAAAACAATAGGCAGAATATTGGGCCCCTACCATCAGGCACATTTCTGTATGAGGATCCCCCCCACCTGGGCCACCTGTAAATAAAGATATAAAACAAGCCCAGTCCATATATTGTTTGAGTCTTATTTCGAATGGATTGTGTCCTTCAACGTATTCCACATCTTTGACTTGTAATGTCCACAGCTGTGCACTTCGTAAAATTTTTCGGCAGAGAGCGTCCTGCGTCGCTGACATCGGTTTGATGTCCCTCGAAGGCCTTCGTCGAGGGCGACGTTACCAGATGTTACAAATAGGACGCATGGAGCTCGTAGCCTCATTTCTGTTTTTTCTGCGAATGGCCGAGGAGACTCAGAGAAAGGCCTATAGAAGGATCCTTGACCCAGTTTTCACCACTAAATGTCGGGTAAGAGTGTGTTAGGGATATGACTTATCACGCTTTTGGCCCAAAGGGAAACAGGGGGGCAGCAACAGGTATGTAGAGTCAACGCCCCCCACTGAGTCAAAATTCTCCAGTGGCCACTTGTCGAGCTTCTGGAATCCGTTGTAGACTCTCTTCTGTCTTTGCGCCTTTTACGAGGGTCGAGATGTCTTGTCTGCAGGGGATACTCGTGGTCGCAGGATGTAGAAACGGTCTGTCGCGAATTAGTTCCAGATAGCTTCCTCTAGAACACCCAACGAAGAATAGGAGAAGACTTCTACAGGACAGACTGCCACAGGACGCGAAGACGAGGAGTTTCAATGGGGGTCACCACGGTCATGCAGCGACAGGCAATCATCCAGACCAGTGAACCAAGAAGTAGGCCCAGCACAGCTTCTCTTGATACAAGACTGAAATGGAGCAGCAGGAGACGTATTGCTCTGGCTGCATACCTGCAAAGTTCCAAGGCTCTGCTCACGACGACGATGGCTGCAGCGAGGTAGCACAGGATGGTCAGTGCAACGGTTGTCCAGGGACACTTCCTACGGCTCAGAAGGCACTGATCCTTTACTAGGGATTGAGAAGATCACTTTTTCTGGGAAAGAAGCCCTAACCAAACAAACATCCAGATATGCCTACTTCACGAGCCTGTTCTGTCTGAGATGAGCAGTTACTGCAGCCATCATGTTGGTAAAGACATAGGTATAAACCTTGTACTGGAACAATTAGGAGGCAGCAAACCACAGATTTTGTCAATGCAGATGCTAAATCGGAAACTTGACATAGCCACCCTTTAAGTCCAGAGCGCACAAATTGCCCTTCCAGATGAGTTGCTAGTATCTGAGCTGGTGTAACCATCTTGAATTTCTCAGAGATTCTGAATTCTGCGAATAGGTTGATAATTCACATAATTATGAAAGCCACTTCTGAGCTGTATTGTACACATGTCAGCACTGTGAGCCCAGGACCACCATGGACAGACTTTGTGTATTCTACCTACACTGTATGGCTGTCTCTGCTGCGACACACTGGACAATAGCCACTGGGGAGTTGTCTTTCTTTTGATCCTTTGTGAGGTTAGATAACTGCTCTCTCTTACAGGACAGCCCTCCGGCTGTCCTGAGAAATGTGAATCAAAGGGTACATTGTAAACAAAAGGACTAGCCACACACCAGGGTGTTGCATCCCAAAGGGCATCTGATGATGTAGGTCTGAGAAGGGATGGGGTTAGTGTAGTCCGAGGGAGCTTAGCACAGTTGGGGAATGATTCCACCATCTTGCTGTTCCCTATACCACACCTTCCTGTTAACTTCACTACATTTAGCACAAAGAAGATTGGGTATGATGAAGCCAGGCAAAGATCACTTGTCACAAAGACACAGATTGGACCCCCTGAAGCAGGGTTGTTTTTCTCCAATCCTGTAGGGTCTTGTCTTTAAAAGAGGGGTCTTTATTAATATCCTTATCTGTTTATATAATGGCGTTTTGGTTACTTTGTGTATGTGCCTAAGTAAAGCATATGGCAGCCGTTGACCTTTTTACTGTTTTTATGTAGTTTTACTCATGTAATTTTGCATTTACCACAAATGCCTTCTGAAGGTAGCTAGCGCACTCGGATGGCGTGCCAGGAGGATTTTAGCTTGTTCTGTGGCCATATTGTTCTTTGGCCTTCGTGCCATCTTGGGTCACTAAATGCCTTAAATGGAAATCCCTTTCCCTGGAAAAGCTATGGCTTTTGCAGCTAAAGGGAGTTGTTTGTGTGAGCCAGAGAAAGGGGCTTGGACTGTCTAGACCCATCCACAACTTTAGAGTCTTTATTTGATTCACGTTTGCACCATCCAGAACTTAAAAAAATAAAAAGAATTAATTTTGACCTTTTTTCAGAGTTCATCTTTCCAAAGCCCTCAGCCATTGAAGTGAAGGAGTGCTCCTAAGGGAGAGGAAATCTCTGCTCCCTACTCACTCCTAGGACACATTGGAGGTGACGCTTCACGAGGTCCAAGGCCTGCCATTCTGCCTACAAACCTCCCTAGGGGAGGGAGAGTAGGTCCTGAAAGGACTTGCTTTATCCTAGCGCCCCCCTCTTGCCTTTTTGTTTTCCTCCCTGCTTAGTATCATTACATTCTGCATTTCACAGTCTTCCTTTTCAGCAGTGTTTTTAATAGTGTTATTGAAAGTTGAATGTACAATTGATGTGTTATGTATGTGTGTATGTCATTGATTATAGAACCTTGCTTTGTTAGTCTTTTATTTTGGAATTGTACTATTCTGGTTTGTGTCTCTACTGCCTCACTTTCACCCCTCTTCTGAGAGTGTAGCCTTTCTTCAGACCACTATATCACAAAAGGCAAAACAGGTATATCTCTTTGCAGTGTCTGTTTTATCTTTGATTGGGCTCACAGTTGGTTTGTAGAAGTTTGGGGGCTGGCTGTGTTGTTTAGTCACTACTCACCCATGTACACCTGACATTGAGGTGGATCAAATGCATTCACCTCACATATGAGCCTCGGCATGGATTAACATGCTCATGAATATTCCCCATCGTCAGGCCGGGAATCCTCGATAAAAGAAAAACAGTTTCACTTACAAACTGTAGTTCTCCTCTAAACTAATCACTGTACTCTGGGTCAGACTGCCCCAGTCAATGATTGCCCTCTCCCCAAGTTCCTCCTCTGGTAGCCATCTTCAGATTTTTACTGCACGTTCAAGTGTTGGGAGTCCTTGTGTTTTGCTACCTGAGCTATTCTATGTTTTTCACTCTTTTTCGATAAAAAGTCCTATTTTTGTCAAAAAGAGCCTGTGTGCTCTTTCTCTCCATTGGCCAACCAGCACGGATCCGTTTCTCATTGAATATCAGTGACCCTCAAGGACAAGAATTGTTGAAGTTTCATCGGAGGTTCCAGAAGGCCATCAGGATTACTCCGCACTCTGCACCATGTCGGAAGAGAAGAAAGAGGGAAGGTCCCTTTAAATGGTCGGCTCCAGCTGTGGACTGCGGAACGTGTTTGTAGAGGACAAACACCTTTAGTGCCTCTTTCTCCATCCGGACCACAAGGAAACAGATTACGAGATCTGCCCCGGGTTCTCCAAGCGAACCATGAAGGATCGTCACAGTAGACTGGCGGCGTGACTCAGCGTCAAGGCCTCTAACCTGTGCGCCAAGCAGGGGCATGCCTCACCCAGTACTGGCCGTGCCGAGGAGCGGGCTTCTAAGTCTTTTCAGGGCACCCCATCCGTGGGGGCCCAAGACCAGGCCAAGCTCTGCAAGTCCATTTCCGTCGGGATTGCCAAATGGGCTGACCCAGTCAAGGTAGCCCCGGCGGTGCACACAGTATCCCTACCCCCGAGGTATGCCATCACTAAGCCTGAACCTGGCCCTCGGGATGCAAAATAAAGGGGGGGGAGAGGCCTGAGGACAGGCCATACTCCAGGGCACAGATATCTCCTCCTCGGATTAGGAAGATGAGGAGTCCATAAACACGATCCAGGAGGACAGCGCAGGGCCTAGTAGACCTACCGCTCCGACTGTGAGAGATGTATCGCTGGACATCCTATCGAACCTACAAACCCTGGTCTAGGAAATTCAGAAACGGATGCCGACGACACCAGCCTCGGTCGTCCCAGACCAACCTACGGTGAAAAAGAGGAAGCGGCACCCTTTTCCGTTGCATCAACCTCCACAAAAGCGCTAAGTACCCCCCTCCCCCCACCCCTAGGGACCCGGACATAGGGACAGACACGGCCATGGCGACTATGGACGATGACTTTGCCACGCGGGAAGTTCGACGCAGCCAAGGGCTTCTCCACCGGACTAGGTGGGGTCATTCCATGCCATGGTCGCTAGAGCGTCTAAACTCTTCCAACTGATGCCAGAAGAGACGAAGAAGGAAGGTTTCCTTTATCAATGGTGCATGTCCAAGAGGAAGACCATCATGTCGGTGCCCCTCCTGGACGATGTTTGGGAGGAGGGCGCAGCTTAGATGAGGAATGTGGCCACGGCCCCAGCCAAGAGGGATAGGTTGGTGAAAAAGTACCGGGTGCCAGAGTCTGCACCCAAGTGCCTACGATCGCAGCCATCTCCGGACTAAGTGGTTTTGGCCGCAGCGAAGAAGTAGTAGTCTAACCCCTTGTCTTTATCCTCCGTTCCTCTGGATAGCAAGGGTAAGAAGTTGGATTCCATGGGAAGAAAGGTGATCTACACTGCGGCATCGACAGTCAAGGCGGCCAACGCACTTGCAAACCTGGCCAGATAAAAAGGTGAACTTTGGTATAAGATGGCCCCAATTTTGGAGTTCCTCCCAGACAAGTGGGTGGAGGCGATCTCTGTCCTCCAGGAAGGGGAGGTGGTATTGAACCATGCCATCAACGTGGCCTTGGACATCGCTGACACATTGTTCCTGCAGATGGGGAAGAGTGTCTGCCTCTGTCGTCGTGGCTGGCTGAAAGCCACCAACTTCCGCCAGAAGGTCCAACATGGTGCTGAACATGCCCTTCGATGGGGACAACCTCTTTGGGAAGGACGTTGACAAGTCATTGCAGGCCATTAAGACTGACACAAACGGCCCGTGCCTTCAGCACTCTTCAGCAACACCGCTCTTCCTTTCGTGCCTCCGGCAGGAAGTCTGGCAGATAAAGGTTTCGGCAGAGGGTCTTATTCCTACCAACAACCCTCCCGGTCCATGACCTAGGGGCCTACAGAGGCCGTTCCAAGGCTTTTGGTGGAGGTGGCCAACTTTGACGCCCCCATGGTGGCACGCAGGCCCCGAAGCAAGACTGAACCGGCCAGGACGTCTGTGTTAGGCAAGAATTGATGTAGTAACCCTGTGGGAGACTACACAACACTTGTCCTCTTGGTATTAGGTCTGTACTACAGATGCTGGTAGTATGACTGAACAGCCAGGCTTATCTCAAAAGGGGTAAATGTTAGCTGGAGTGCTGTAGAAATGAAATTTGCAAATTGAAGTAACCAATTAACACTTGCACTCACGGTTTTGTTATAAATATTTATTTATTTAACATCAATTTTTAAATAAGCATTCTTTAAAAAGGGCGAAATATGCAACCATCAAATATACTTTAAAATACTTTTCAAGAATTAACACAAAGCGGATACTCTTTAGAGAGGCTTTTTACAACTTCCGACACCCTGAGGTGACTCACTAACTTGCACAGTAATGGCATTTATATATCCCTAGTGCACCTTGTAGTTGTTGAGGTTTTTAGAAAGGAAAGGTTAAGGGGAGGAAAAGGGTTAAACAGGTTCTCAGAGCATGTGAGCACTTAAATCTTCCAATGAAGTCTAGACAAAAATATTTCCCAGAAATAATAGTTTAAAACCAAGTTAAATCACCTCTGAGGGACAGTAAATATCAAAGTCAAGTGGACTAGAAGAGTCTGCAGGGAGCCAGGACAGCCAAAGTCAAGTGAGCACAGTTTATGGAGCCGAGGCACTTCTTAGATGAGTCTTGCACAAAGTTAGTTTGTTGAAGAAAAATCACTTTAGAGTCAGTCACAAGCTGTTACACTTGTGAAGGGTAGAGCTAAAATCAACTCTAGAAAAGTAGCTACTTCAAATCTCAACTGAGAAGAGCAAAGCTAAAGACACTGAGCTAAGTAACCCAAGTCGGAACAGTACCTTTGGTTAAAAGAAGAGTGGTCCAGCTGGCTTCTGTTTGATTGCATTGATGCAGACCCTGGGTTCCTGGCCCTCAGTGGAGACCAGAGGGAGGACGCCTGGAGGACTTGTGAGGCAGAAATTCAGAGGTCAGCATCAGCTATGGGGTATTTTCAGATCAGCGGCACTTTGTGGTTTCCAGTGCTCGGTAAACGGCACCACAGAGGATCTTGGCCACCGGTTGGGCTTCCTTCACTCCTTGAGTTCTGCACTCTGGTGAGGGGACTTGAGCTCTGGTTATCGTGCTTCTGGAGGGTCCTGGGGAAACTCCTGGAGCTTCTTGCTGGATTGCAGACGTTGCACTCTACTACTAATTCCTCGACCCCTGGCACTTGATTTCTGCAGCATCAAAGAAGTACAGCCAGTCGAGGAAGATGGTCCAGTGGAGTTCGTCTCTGGATTAGTTGGTCCCACTAACCCAAGGGAAGAAGTTGCCCCTTCTGGAGCTTCTCTTGTTGATCAGAAAAATGACTTTCAGCACAGCAGCAGTGCTTCACTGGGCCATTCAAAGGTCCAGGAGGATGCAGCATGCTTTGTTCGCAATTTCTTTGTTGGGTGTTCTTCCCAGTGGTCGACTCTGCCTCCAGTCCCAAAACCCTCGCCTTTTGAGCAGGTTTCTCCCGTTCATGCACAGCCTAGCTGTCACTCAAACAGCAGGGTGGCTGCCAATCGGGACCGGGTGCATTCAGGCATTCCTAAAGACAAAGAACAAGGGAGTTTCGAGAACCTCCCTCACTTTCTACCCTTCCAGACACACTGGAGCCAGAGGGGGGGTTTCAGTACTGATGCCCGCCAGAGGCAAAACGAACAAAGGGCTGAAACCTGATTTGGAGTGCACAGTAAAACACAAGAAAGACCTCACAAACAGAAAATGGCGAAAAAGAAGACTGGGGCCATTGTGACAAAATGCTCACCCATGAGTGCTATACTGCAGCTGAGGACGCAGCCTGCGGTAGAAAAGCACGATGGTAGGAACATTAAACCACTGCCACCAGCCATTTTAAACTAGTGAGGGGTAACATAAACGTTTTTACGTGATTAAGTATGATTATGGCCTACTAGGTAACCCCCCAGCACTATACATGAGATTGGGTGTGCTGGACCTACAAAGAGAAAAGGTAAGTAAAGTCAATTTCACTTAAATATTTTTGGGAACAGTAGTTCACACTAGAATTGGGGGGCACTGGAGTCAGTCAAATCCAAGGCGGGACATAAGATATGTTATAATCATGATATTGGTGGCGTTGGTCCTGGCCCACAAATGAAAAACAAGGGACCCCCCTACAGGACCACGAATGGGTGGCAAAAATGTGGAGCCTACTAGCACTCGAGTGGCTCACATACTCCATCCAAGGGTACCACAATAGATTTAATTTGAATTGGTCATCTCTACTGAAGTATTTGAAGGATGGGGCAAGAATTATATGGTGCCCTCGGGTCATGAGGCTCTTGGGAATAGTAGAACGCCCCTGAGATGGCGAACTATGAAGTGACAAAGGAACGGGGGCGGCTGCATCAGGAAGTAGTCCTGACAACTGCCCTACCACAGAATCTGAGCATCCAGAGAACTGATAAACAGGTCGGAATATCCTCGAACCAAGGGGCTGGAGGGGAGAAGGAGAGGGGGAGTTCTTTTTATGTTCGAAGGTGTTAATGTTTGGAAAAATGCCACAAAAAAAAAGAAACAAATGTAAACCTTAGAAGAAATCTAAAGTATGTCTCTGGGACACTGCACTGAAGGTGCCGTGTGTCACCATACACAAATTAAATGCCTATGGAGTTTATCAGACTCCAAAAACAAAGGAAACACATAATCCAAATCGGGTCAAAACACTTGAGGGAGGGAGAGAGGCAGAGAAAGGGCTCACTCACTCCAGGGTTAAAAGTCCTAAAGTCCAGAAAAAGAGTTGAGGGTCTCTAAGGTTGAAGGGAATTAGCACAGAAATGAGAATTCTCCCTAACAGGTGGGCCCCCACCCATGCACCCCGGTGGGGGGCCGGCTGGCGGGCTTCATCAGTGAGTGAAAGAAGACCTCACTGATTGGTGCTGGACGCTCTCGCCCATGGACAAGGCAAGGTGCGACGGCAGTTGGCACTGAAGACTGCCCCGGTGCAGACCATCAAATCCAGAGTTGCAGCAGAAGTGTCTGTGGATACCTCCGGTGGCCCGGCAGGAGCAACACATCCCTTAACTCCTGCAGGAAGTACGGACCATGATGAGAAATGGGGCAATGGAGCTGGTTCCAAAGCGACTCCGGGGCTCCAGAGTCTGCTCTAGATACTACTCAGTAAAGAAGACGGCTGGTGGCTCGAGGCCCATTCCAGACCTGCAGCGTCTCAACAAATACCTCAAGTCCCAAAAATTCAGGATGATGCCATTCCAGCATGTGCTCTGCCAACTGGAGGAAGGAGACTTCTTGATGTTGCTGGATCTGGAGGACGAATACTTCCACGTCCCCATTCACGAGAAGCATCGGAAGTTCTTGCACTTTGCAATATTGGTAAGACCCTACCAATTCAAGGCCCTCCCCTTCGGACTGAAGTCACTGCGAAGGGTGTTTACAAAGGGCATGGCGCCAGTGGCGGGCCATCTACGTCTCCAAGGAATAAATGTGTACCCGTACCTCGACGACTGGCTCATCCGGACAAAATCAAGGAAAATGGCTGTAGACCACAGAGAGGCGACCGTCCGGCTGCTGACAGATCTAGACTTCTCCATCAATTATCCAAAGTCCTGCTTGATACCATCGCAGAACGCACTGTTCCTGGGAGCCAGGCTCAACACAGTCTCCTGCCTGGCGGTGCCCTCTGAGGAGAGGATAATAGCCCTGCTGGGCAAGGTGCGACGGCAGTTGGCACTGAAGACTGCCCCGGTGCAGACCATCAAGTTGCTGCTCCGCATGATTTCGGCGTGCATCTACCTGATCCAGCTCTGCCGGTTGCGGATGCGACCCCTTAAGGAGTTCCTGGACGCTCACCGGATCCAGGTGTCAGGAAGCTTTGCAGACAAGATCACTTTCGGCTAGGAGTTCCGTCGAGCGATAAGGTGGAGGGCGTAAGCTCCCAACATCGCCCGGGGCACAGGTTTTCAAAGCCCCCATACCAGGAGACGGTCACCAGACTATTGGAACTATTAGAGGGACACACTTGTGCAGGTGCTGGCAGTGGCTGACAAGTAGAACTTGGAATATGTCCTCCAAAACATCCACAGGCCAGTAACTGGGCTCTGTGCACCTCGGGGGCAGCACCCTTGGCAAACCCTCGTGGGGAAGAAAACCCAATTTGTCATAATCCAGAAGATGCTCCAAGTTCCCATAGAATAGATGTTTGGGGTGCTGCTGTTGGGTTGTAGAGGAGTGGAGGCTGAAGCAATCGTAGAAAGATGGTAAGTAGACTGCGAATTCGAATCCACGAGAAACAATTAGTGCCGCTTGCTGTAGGAATCACAGTGGGGTAAAGTTGCCAGAGAGCTGCACATAGAAAGTCACAGGGGTCCCCAGGTGGCCTAGTAGGAAGGCTGTTTTAGAAGATGCTCCAAGAAGGCTGCAGTGGATTCCAGGTGGCGAGTAGGAAAACACTGGCTGGAAGGCTGAAGCGGGAAGGCTCCATATTAAGCGGAGAGATCCCGGGGGCTAGAAAAACGCTGCAGATAAAAAAAGAAAATAGGAGTAGAAGGAAATACTGGAAGGGGGAAACGGAAAGCAGAAAGAAGGAAGGAAAATGAGAGAAATCACTGCGAAGAAGTGCAATGAAGAAAGCTAGAAGGAAGGGAGAGTGGGCAAGCGGAGAAAAGGAGAAAAATGTAGCACTAAGGAAGTAGCAAAAAAATCACAGTGCTGAGGCTCAGAGCTTAGGCACAACGGAAAAAGGCTAGAGCGCTCCATGGGAATTACTGAGATGGAACCGAGTCGCCGCTATCTTGCATTCCACTGCCTATAGCGAGAATGGTGCTTCCTCCATCTCCTCCACAGCAACCCGAAGGAATCCTAGCACAGACGCTTCTCTGGAGGGCTGGAGAGCCCCCACCTGATGTCTCCACGCCAGAGGCCTGTGGCTGCGAGGTGAGAGGGATCGCCACATCAATATCCTGGAGCTGCACGCAGTGCTTTGGGCCCTCAGGTCATTCCTTCTGTCCCTCAAGGGCATGGTGGTGAGGATCTTCACGGACAACACCACCATGATGTTCTACATCAGGAAGCAGGGGGAAACCCGATCCCCAGTGCTCTTCAGAGAGGCCCAGGACTTGTGGCACTGGGCTGTCGCCCAAGAGATGTTCCTCATCTGATTTCACCTGGCGAGAGTCAAGAATACCATTGCTGACTCCCTCAGCAGCGAGCTGCGCTCCTGCCACGAGTGGGAACTTTGACAGAATCAGGTGGACTGCATCTTCCTCAAGTGGGGCAGACCCCCAGATCGATCTGTTTGCGACGGCAATGATCTCCAAATGCCTGAAATTCACCAGCAGGTTCCACCATCCGAGAAGCATGAGGGACACGTTCTCCTTCTTGTGGGAAGGACTGTTTCCATACACGTTCCCTCCATTGCCTCTCCTGCTGTGAGTCATCAATCAACTCAAACGGTGCCGATGCAGGATGATCCTCGTCGCCTCAGAGTGGCCCAGGCATATTTGGTACCCAGACCTTCTCAGTCTGTCAACAGTGCCTCCGGTCCAGCTGCCAGTGGTCGCGGATCTGCTCACCAGAGAAGGAGCCGCAATCCTGCAGCACGACCCAGGATCGCCGAACCTGAGGGCTCTACTCCTGCAGCACTAGAGTTCAGAGGGTACGAGTTGCAGGCGGAGTGCAGGGAGGTCCTTGCCAGGGCCAGAGCGTCACCAACTCTTAAGTGCTAGGGGCACAAATGGCAGTGTTTCACTACGTGGTGCTGGGCGCTGAAGATCAACCCTCTGAGGGTCACGGCCCCGCAGATTCTTCCATACTTGTTGTCCTTGGCCAATGCAGGGCTTGCACACGCCTCTATCAAAGTGCCTCTGGTGGCTGTCTCCTGCTACACCAGGTCTCCAGGACGATCTTCTATTTTGTCCCACCGTCTCGTCAACGAGTTCCTCAAAATACTGTTTCAATCGCGCTAGATAAGGATACCGGCAACAGAGGTGAATATATACTCTGGGGACGAAAAGCCAAACAGGTAGAAAAGCGTTAAGTATATTATGATATTATATTGTGAAATGAGGTTTAACAATGATCTATAATGGATGTTTTTGTATTTTTTTTGACTTGTTATATTGATGTGAACGCCATGATGGAACACAACTTTAACCTGGTATGTGCATGCATTTACTTTACGATTTCACGTTTGGGTGAATCATTGGGAATGGGTCATGGTGTTGTAAATATCATTGATTGATAACAAATAGTGTTGATAGCCCTGATGATGGACGGATGTCCGAAATGCATTGGCAATAATTTTGAAACACTGATTGGTTAGGAATAAATAAACAATTGAAATATTGGAAATATTATAACAAAAATGGTGGATTACTTAATGAAGAAATACAAATTACTAATGAGGATGAATTGAAACCCGTTGAGGGGAGTGAGAGCGAGCTCACCCAGGGTTGGAAGTTGTTCAGCCCTATTGTATGGATATTGTTTCAGAACCTAGTGCCTAGGCTCAAGGGTGAGCCCCCACAATTGACTGCAGAAAAGTGTATAAGTAGAAACAAAGCAGTGCCCACCCCATTTCCTAATTGTACCTTTCCTGCAAACAGCCATATCTTACTTTTCACGAATCGAGGGTGGTACTGCGGACACACCCCTGCTTTATTCCAAAGGTTACATCTGAATTCAACCTCCAACAAGCTTTTGGTGTTGCCTGTGTTCTTTCCGAAACCTTCATCACTGGCTGAAAGGACACTGCACTTGCTGGACGTTGCTCATGCACTGAAGTCATCTCAACTATTCGTGAACTTTAGTCTTGTGAACCATGGGAAGGCCTGGTCCAATCTCAAGGTGGCTCTCCGGCTGCATTATGCACTATCATCAGATGGCCAAACGACCACTGCCCGGCCATCCGAGAACCCATTCCACCAGAGTGATTGCTGCGACGACACTGTCACTGTCTGGTGTGCCCCTGCTGGATATCTGCAGGGCTGCTACGTGGAGGTCTATGCACATCATCACGAGATTCTACTGCATCAACAGGGATTGCAGAGAGGAGTCCAGGGTCGGCCAAGCAGTGCTACGCAACCTGTTCACTTGAAGGTGAGCCTGTTTGGAGGTAAGAGTAATTGCTTCTGTTGATCCTTGCCACCTCCCGTGGTTGTGTAATATTGCACTGCTATGTATTCTATATTCATGAGCATGTGAATATTTGTCCGACCCCATGCTGGAGAAAGAACAAGTTACTTACCTATAACTATTGTTCTCCAGCATGGGTCTGGCATGGATTCACATGCAAACACTCCCTCCTGCCCCTCTGTGGCTCTTTTTGGTCATACTGTCACTTTACGGTCTACCAAATCTGAAGATGACTGCCAGAGGGGGAGGGGCTTAGGGAGAAGGGCAGTCATTGGCTGGGGGCAGTATGTCCCAGAGTACAGTGATTTGTTTTAGAGGAAAAATACAGTTTGTAAGTGAGAGTGAAACTGTTTTTTTCTTATACCAAGGATTACCGGCCTGATGACTGGGAATATTCATCAGCATGTGAATCCATTCCAGACCCATGCTGGAGAACAATATTTACAGGTAAGTAACTTTTTCCATACTGTGCATTCAACCTGTCTTACTGTGTGCCTTTCCTTGCTGGTGGGTGGGGAAGAGTGATTAGTGTATTTAGCTATTTTCTGTTTTTTAGTAAAGACTGTTTTATTTTGTTTTTTTATGGAACCTTGTCTAGTCATTGCTTTCAATTTGGTGCTTATCCACACTGTTTGGATGCTTCTGCTTCTCATCCACATCACTGAAGAGTATAGCCTTCCTTTAACCCATGCTACTGTTACTTCTGCAAGGGAGGAATATTATTCACTTGCTACCTGTTTTACCGTTGATTGAGCAATCCCTCAGCTGAGATATGGCACAGCACATAAAAGCCTTTGTTCTCGATTGTACTACTACTACTGGTCATGATCTGATTTCACCAGCAGGTACTGGGTTCATGTTTTTGTAGTTTCAGAAGCATTCATGACAGTTGAGTAAAAACATGTATTTAGCTCGAGCTCAATGTTAGGCTCAATTTCAATACAGGTAGCTTTCATTTTGCATTGGAAGGGTACTGGAAGCCTTTCTGGCAAGCCTCTTAATTTTCAAATCTCCTGAAAAAGTGCAGATTAATGATCATGAGGATGTTTCCTTTCTTTGGCAAATCTCAGAAATATGTTTTGTAAGCCTGCTGCTGTAATTTTGTCTTGCGTCCATCATAGAAGATAATCATATCAAGTGTTTTCCTTTGTTTCCCTTAGTGGAAAGGGCTCTGATGCATCCTGGAAAAATGATGAAGAGCCACCACCTGATGTAAGTAATATTTGTGTTCTTTGTGTCATGATCCAGTGAACACAAATGTATATTACACAGTGTACACATATACATATATATTTTTCATCTATGAATCTGCTTATATTCACATGCTTTATATAGGCTGCCTTACAGAGTTTGGTTCACATGATTAAAGGGTCGTCAATAGAGGTGTTCATGTCACACTAGCCCATTCCTACGTCTCTATGGTCCCAGGTTTCTTCAGGCATCGATATTGTCAGATCAGTTGGCCGCATTTACATGGACTGAAGAATACTTTGTCATTCGACAGCTTTCTGCCACGTTGTCCGAAGTGGACCAGGCTGTCAGTCAACATCAAATAGGTTTTGGTACAGAACCGGATTCTTTCTTTTTTTTTGATCAAAGATTTTATTGATTTTCAAAGTTAAACATCATTACAAACATCTCTCAACATTTCAGGGAGGGGGCATAGTGGGTGAGGGAGGGCGGAGGGGGGAAGGAAGGGGAGGAAGAAGGGGAGAGAAGGGGGGAAATGCCAAGGGGGGGAGAGAGCAATGTAATCAAAAGAAAACAGCATTAACCGTTACAAACTCAGCTTCAGGGACCTTGGTCCGACAGACCATCGTTTTTTCATAGGATGATTTTATGGCAAAGGACAGTCTTAACAGAGTTAGTACTTTCCTTTCAATGGGTCTCACACAGTCGCAGTGGATGCAGGGTTGGCCTCGGCCATCAGCTGTCCTCCTCCCATCTTCTCCATATTTTCTCTGCTTTATGGGGGCACCCTCTTGCTTTATACACCCGGTGCTCCATTACCGCACATATGTCCACGTCGGTGACCCACTGGTCATAGCTGGGTGTGCGCTCCGAACCCCACAGTTGTGCAATGTTCCGCCTAAGGACTGCGAGCGCGGTTGACCACAGCAGTTTCTCATATCGAGATAAGTCAGTGTCCCCGGAGACCCCCTGAAGCAATTGTTTCGGGCACCTCTGTATCGTCTTTCCCAGGACGTTAGACAGTTTATCGCAGAATTTCTGCCAGAGCAACTGAATACTGCTACACTCCCACAGAATATGAAAAAAGGTACCTTGCTCTCGCTTGCAGCGTAGGCACTTTGTGTCGACGGCCCTGCCCCATCGGAAGAGTGCTACTCTCGGGTAGTAGGTGCGGTGCAGGATCTTCAGCTGGACGAGTCGGAGTCTCGAGGAGATGGTGGTTTCACGCAGGTACATCAGGGCCTCCGTCCAGTCTTCCGGAAGGAGGGGACCTACATCTTGTTCCCATTTTGTTTTCAGGTCGGATAACTCTGAAGTTGCGAAGGAGGTTATTACAGTGTACAGGGTGGAGGTGACCTTCTGCTCCACCCGATCCAGAACTATGTTTCGTTCAAGCGGGGAGCTTTCGGGCAGATCTTGTATGGTCCGTCGTTGGGCTGTCCAGGCATGATTTAGCTGCATGTGGTGGAACCTTTCCGTGTCCGGCAGGGAGAACCTTTCTTGCATCATTTCAAATGTTGCCAGGTTGTCTTCCTGTACCACATCTCCAACAGTGGAGATTCCACGCTGGTTCCATTCGGGCCATTTCGGCAGTTTCCGTACTTCGGGGAGGTTGCAATTGTTCCAGAATGGCTGGACCAGTGTTGTTTTCCCGCCTCAGCCCAAGAATCGAAGCGCTTCCTTCCAAATTCTAGTTATGTGGGATGCCATGTCAGATTTCGGAGAGCGGTCCAAGTCTCTGTAGAGGTGCTCTATTGGTTTGATTGTAGTGTTTTAATGGAAGCCCCTGATATGTGGGAGACTCCTGTCACCGTGAAGCATGTCGTTCATTACATCCATCTGACTGGCCCAGTAGTATGATTGCATCCTGGGCAGCCTGATCCCCCCCCCCCCTCCCAAACAGACCTCTGAAGGGTCGCAAGGGCAATTCTCGGGTGGCCACCTTTCCAGAGCAGCTTTCGCAGGATGCATTCGATTTTGTGCAATTCCCGGTGGTCGATATGTAATGGCGCATTTTGCAGGACGTATAGACATTTCGGGAGGGCGATCATTTTAAACAATGCCGCCCTACCCATCAGTGTCAGCGGCAAGGAGATCCAGTGGTGAGTGTCGTCTGCAAATTTTGCCATCAAGGGGGACAGGTTCAGGGTAGTATATTCAGTAAGGTGCATTGTAATGTGTATCCCCAGGTATTTAAATCGTTCCTTCTCAATTTGGTAGGGGCCGGTCGCCAGACACGACGATGGAGTGTTCCCTATAGGAAAAAGGATGGACTTGGACCAGTTCACGCATAGTCCACAGAATGCCTCATATTGGCCCAGCAGCTGCACGACTCTGGGGCAGGAGGTACTTGGGTCCTTCAGGTAGATGATTAGGTCATCTGCGTAGAGGGATATTCTGTCTTCCCAGGTATCGGACCATTGGAAACCCTCCCATGTTGGGTCGTTGCGTAACAGGATCGCCAGGGGTTCGATCTCAATAGCAAAGATCATGGCGGATAGTGGACAGCCCTGCCTTGTACCCCTTCCCAGACCGAAGAGTTCTGATCGCCAACCATTGTCCCTGGTCCTGGCAACCAGGGATTCGTATAGTAGCTTCACCCAAGTCATGAAGTTCTCACCAAAGCCCATGCGGCGCATGATGGTCCAGACAGCCTCCCACCTCACCGAATCGAAGGCTTTTTCAAAGTCAATTGCCAACAGGGCCAGTGGTCCTTGTATGCTGCCGGCTCTTTCCAAAGCCGCAAATAGTCAGCGGAGGTTCATGCAAGTTGATCTCTGTGGCATGAAACCGCACTGGTCCGGGTGGATCAGGGAGCGAATTACCTCTTCTAAACGGTCCGCTAGAAGCTTCGCCAGTATTTTCGTTTCAGAGTTGATGAGTGAGATGGGCCTGTACGAGCTACATCTCTCTGGGGGCTTGTCCGGCTTAGGGATCACTACGATTATTGCTTCTCGGAGATCTGGGGGGAGAATGCCCTTCTCACGAGCATGGAGGTACAGTTGCCGGAGTTGGGGGGCTATCACGTTAGTGCCCACCCTTCGCCATAGCTCTACTGGGAAGCCGTTTGGACCAGGAGTCTTACCGGTCTGGAGTCCAGAAATGGCGACTAGGATCTCATCCTCCGTGATCTCCCGCTCCAGTCGTGCCTTTGCGCCTCATTCAGGGTAGGGGTTTCAATTCGATCCATAATCGTGGCGTCCATTGGGATTGTGGATTCACTGTATAGCTCTGCGTAGTATTCCGCAAAGCCCTGGGTTATTTCCTGGTCCGTCACCCTTGCGTTCGGACCATCCGCTTAGAGTCTCCGGACATGGCTACGTCCCTGCTCCTTCCTTTCCAGCCATGCCAGCATCTTACCCGCCTTGTCACCAGTTTCGTAGACCCTTGCTCTCATTGCAGTGTGCGCTTGGCGCGCATTGTCCATCGCTATGCTTTGCAGTCTTTTGTGCAAGTAGCAACGTCCGATTAGAGGCTGGCGTGTTTTCATCTACGTGCCTCCCCTCTGCCTGTTTGACTTGGAGCTCTGCTTCACAGATCTTACTCATATGTAGCCTCTTTTTGGCCGCCGTCCAGGATATTAGTTTGCCCCTCAGCACTGTTTTATACGCTTCCCATAGCATTTCAGGGTTTGTTGCGGTCTGTGTGTTTAACTCAAAGTATGAGGTGGTGGTCTCCTGTAGTTTATCTATCAGCTCTGGGTCCCCCAGATAGTAACTGTTCAGGCACCAACATGGCGGTAGGACCCTCCGGGACGTTATTAGTAGCATTTCTAGTGGAGAGAGATCAGAGATGCCTCTAGGTAGTATGTTTATTTCCTGTGCCCTTTGTAGATCAGTTGCGGGAGTGAAGAAATAGTCCAGTCTAGAGAGCGAGGCATGGGCCCCTGAGTGGAAAGAATACGCTTTAGCATCTGGGTGCAATTCCCTCCACACATCGCACAGGCCGAGTGCATTGGCGAACGTAGCAAGCCTAGTGGGGACTTTGGTGTTCCTATTACGTATATGGGATCTATCCAGGGTGACATTCATGACTTTGTTGAAGTCACCGCCAAGTATCAGGCAGTTCGAGGTGTCATTAGCAATTAGCGGGGTAATGTCAGTGAGCAGTGATTCCAGAAAGGTCGGTGGTGCATAGATGGCTATCAGTGCAATGGACTGCCCCCATAGATCGCCCGTCACATATATGTATCTGCCTCCTGTATCATGGGTCACTGTGTAGAGGTGGAGGGGCAGGTTTTTGTGTATCAAGATCATAACGCCTCTCGAGCCCATCGTAAAGCCTGAGTGAAATGTCATCTTATAATTTGTACGCTTAAATAGGGTGCATTCTGTGCCTGCAAGATGTGTCTCGGACAGGAACACTATATCAGCCCCCCCGTCTGTTCAAAAATTGACGCACCAAGCGGCGCTTGATTGCATTGCCTAGGCCATTGACGTTCCACGACATGAGCCTCAGTGTTCTTAGAGTGTCGACCCTATTACGATACTCTGCCATGTGAGTGTGTGTCGGTGGCCGCCCTGCCCATTAGCTTGATAGGACCCTGATATAGCTGTGCTTAACAAACCCAAAACCCCCCACCCCATACTCCTCCCAACTAGAAGCATCAGTCGCCCAAACAAAAGCTCTGTGGTGTCAACTGGACACCTAACATGCACCAAACTTGATATCAAACAAAAGTGGTCTCCCGCTAGGGAGAGCCCGGGGGGGGGGGGTAGTACTCCTCTGGAAAAAAAAGGGGGGATCCCCAAGGGCAATCCCCGCGTAAACTACACCTGGGATTTATTGCGCTCTCAGAGGGGGATGGAGGGG